>NC_141225.1:10760000-12025000 GCF_054856515.1 Filicampus tigris | reverse complement strand
ACAATGGCAAATACATTAGATCTATGTAAGACTTAACATTTCATTTTGTTGTTTTTTAATGGGATATTTTTCGTGAAGTATGTCCATTACACTTACTACTTACTTTATTTAACACTAAATAACATTCAAGGGACCGTTTTTTGTGGTGTTTGGAAATTCACTGTAAACAATTTTTATTACCAGATATTTCAATATAGGAAACATAAGTCCCTTCTCCTTTTTGTATGTCTGTGCACTTGTTTTTATTAACTGATATGTTTCAACATGGGTAGCACAGTGTACAAGTGGTTAGTACATCCGCCTCAGTTCTGATGTTAGGGTTCGAATCTGGCCTTCCTATGTGGAGTTTGCATGTGGGTTCTCAGTCTGCTTCACACATTCCAAAAATATGCTTCTTAGGTTAATTGAGGACTCTCAATTATCCTTGCGTGTGAAAGTGAGTTTGAGCGTTGTTTGTTCACCGCATGCCCTGCGATTGGCCCGCAAGCAGTCCAGGGTGAACCACACCGCACGCCCCTCTCTGCTAGGATAGGTGTACTGGAGTACACCTGCTACGCTAATGAAGATACGCATAGGATATTTTGTACCTCCTATATTGTCTATTTATGTTAATAAATAATATAAGGGCACATTGCATTTCTGAGCACCCTGTATAATTGACTTTTTCAATGGCCATTTATTAATATAGAATTAAATCCACACTCTCCAAATGTGTAGTCTACCCTTTTACATATTTGTCACTTGATTGGATCGCTTAAGCAATAAAGCACCACACATAATTGCCTGTAAAATGTATTGCAGACTGTGCATTATAACAGCCTAACAAAAAAATCAATGTGGGCCTAAATATGTTTTCAATTAAATGCAGCACAGCGTTGTGGTTCTTCTGTAGTAAAGACGAGCTTCTTCTTTTTTCATGAATGAACAGTGTAAACAAGTTAGCTCAACGCTCTTGTGAAATAGCCTCCAACAAAGAAAGGCAGCTTATTTGACGATAAGTGCATTGTGTAATTAATAACACCACACGAGCCGACTGGCAGATGTATGAATGTGTGTGCGTGTGTGTGCATGCGCCACTGGAGCCACAAGCTGCATGTGCCATTCACAAAAAGTCCGCTGAGCCGAGCGAGCAACCACTCTGCTTCTCTCAATGGAGTACGTGTCCAGCTGTTTTCTTGTCTCACAGCTTTGGTAGCTACGTAACCACTAGTATCCTTCTTTGCTAGTCTCACAAAAGAAAGACAAAGGAAAAAGCAAGACATAACAAAATTTTGACTTGGACGCTATACCTACATAAAATATCTTGATACGGATACTGAAACAATACCATGGCAAAAACCTAAAGCATCACGGGAGCTTCGGAATGACAGATGACACACTCTTACTCTCTTAACTCATTCACTTCCATTGACGAATTTACAGTACTTGTCTTTTCACAGTCCAGCCATTCAATCCCAGGAATTTATATATTTTTTCCAAACGTCAGGGTAAAAAAAAAAGAGTCTGAAAATCTCCGGCAGGTGAATGAGTTGAAATAATGGTACTAAAAACACGGGGTACCGTTTTCGCTTTGCACAGCTATGTATTGCGGTACTTTTCTAGTACCCATACACTGTGCAACCAAACGTACTTCATCCTTCATCCAAGCGCTTGTGAACTAAATCCATCAAAACACACATCAAAATGTGGCAGACATTTTGTGTCGCAGGAAGTGCAAGTTCCTGTTCTCTAGTTATCGTCGCACGTCATCGTCTTTGACATCATTAGTCCGCTTATGTGGTGCTATAAAAAAATAAAACCACTTGTGAAGTTAATCCTTTACATATTAGACGCTTTCCTCTGTCGCAAGCAGCTGCAGACGTACCATTTGACAAAAACATGCAACTGCTCGAGGCACCAGAATTTCCAGGAATTGATAAAGTTTCTTTAATGCAACACAATTATTATGGTTTTAGTCCTAATTCACACGCTGGAAAATACAGTACATCAAAATTCTCTGTCTATCATAATCGTTTCAAGTGCTCCCCTCCCTTCTCATGCAATGGACTAGTCCATTTTCTTAATGTGCAAACTTGATTTTTCAGGAATAGCCTAACAAAGCAAAGTTCCAAACATGTTTATGCGCTGTGAGGAAATTAATATGTGTATATAAGTGAAAGGCGAGAGGAAAACAGTTTTTATCAAACTACCAAAGGTGGGTGTAACCGACCACAGCGAAAGCCAGACACTTTTGCCAGCTGCAGTCGCTCTGCTATCAGGGTCAGCTGAGGAGATGAAGTGGAGAGTGACACAGGTGCCTTTTTTATCACTAATATAAGTGAATATTAACTCGGTCTGAATGGTAAAGGAAAATACATTAAATGTTATTTAATGTTATTGGCAGTTACAGCAAAAGCATTGGGATGATTCACTTGGTAGATAATAATCAGTAGGAAGGATTTTAAAGACTTTAGCTTGGAAAAAAGGAACATTTTCTAATTAGTGCTTTTTAGTTGCTAACAAGTACACCCCCGCTCACAGGAAGTGCAAGTTGACATAATCGTTTATGATACACTGGTAGGGCGGGGCAATTAGTCGAAATTTAATTGTGACTTTAATTTCAGATTCTCTAGCTCATAAAAATATAATCGAAGAAAAACAATTAACGCGTTGAACAGTGCCATGAGTGTATGCAAGTTGTGAAAGCTCCCAGAATGCACCAGTGTTGCTTGCAGCGAGCGCGATGTGTTTATCTGCCATCCCTGAGCTTGCTTTAAGCTCTTTAATGACACCCCAGTTAATTTACTGATAACTAAAGGCACAACAAAAAGAATTATACACATTGTATGTTTAAACACAACACATACTTTGTTTTGAAACCATTGTTAGTGCTAATGCTAGCAGCGAATGGGAAATCATATTGACTGGCTGGTAGAAAATTAGCTTTGAGTTCCAGGAGTGCTCTTCCTTGAGAAATTTGTCATTAAAATATATCATTATTTTACTTTAATCGTTTATTTTAAAGTTGAGTTTTGGTAGTTTGTACTGTAGATCATGAATAATCGTGTGTATAAATTGTGATTTCAGTATCAATAAAAAATAATCATGACTAGTATTTTTCCATAATATTCCAGCCCGACTTACTGGTATGCTTCTGAGGAAGCATTTAAAAAAAAAAAAAAGCTAAAGAAGAAGCAAAACAGCAAGCTAATCCTTTACATGGCGGATGCTTTCCCATGTCGCAGAAATCCATCTGTGCTTGCCATCAAACATCGCCAGACCTTTCTAAACACTCACCTCGTTCTGTTTTTTTTTTTTTTTTTTTTCTTCCCCCGCAGGTGGTTTTAATAAGTTCCAGTCCGAGTTCCCCGAACACTGCGAGACCAACTTGGACTGTTCGTGTCCCAGCAGCTCCCCGCCGTCCTCCGTCCTCGGCCTGGGAGGCCTCCGCATCAGCTCCGACTGCTCGGACGGCGAGTCCGACCGCGAGCCGGGCAGCGCCACAGAGTCTGAGGGCAGCCCGCTGCCCAGCAACCAGCCGGCATTCCCCGTCCAGATCCTGCCGTATTTGTACCTGGGCTGCGCCAAGGACTCGGCCAACCTGGACGTGCTCAGCAAGTACAACATCAAGTACATCCTCAACGTGACACCCAACCTGCCCAACATGTTTGAACATGAAGGGGACTTCAAGTACAAACAGATCCCCATCTCCGATCACTGGAGCCAGAATCTCTCGCAGTTCTTCCCAGAGGCCATTTCGTTCATTGGTGAGTGTGGATTTCTTTGATACAACTGTGAACTCTGTGATTATCTTCTCAATCAATGAACGATGAACATGACAATGGCTACGTTTACATGGACACAATTTCTTTCATTCGATCAGAGTTCGGATTAAAATTGTGATCGGATGCACTGTTTTGGACACTAAAAATATTGATCCGATTAGGACTTGTGTGTTCATGCATCACACTTTCGATCGGAAAAAAATATTTTGACGTGCGCAGATTGACCAAATATACCGTAAATAGTAGTAGTAGAAGGTGTAGAGACTTTCATGTCAGCAAAACATCGTTCCCTCCATTTCTACTTTAAACGTTAGCGTTATTTCGCATATTTTTCGCGTTGTTAAGTCAAGTTAACACTTCCTAATGGAGATACAGACCGGTTCAATCTTGTGCCCGCCACGTCCTTCACTCGCTTTACTAGCTTCTGGGAATAACAGGAATGCGCATACTGACGTCGCAGAGGCGCGGTAAAGACGGTTCGTTCCGAAATTTGTTTCCGAAATAAGTGCTTTCATGCGCGCCGATCGGACTATCAATCAACATAAACCACCTCTCTCGTTTGGAATAAAATCTTGATCGGAATGGTCTTGAGCGGGTCGGAATATTCCGACTGGGGTGTGTACATGAAGCGTTTTCATTCCGCTCAGGCTTTTATTCCGAATAAATGTGTTAATGTACATGTAAACGTAGCCAGTGATGAGAAATGGCATGCCTTTTTACACGGAGCCCAGAAAAAGCTGAATATTACAGCAACTGTGTGCACTATCACACGCACACAATCAGATAATTACATCATGTCAGCACAAGTGTCTGGTGTGAGGTATGAAATGCTTCAGACGGTGATGATTGCTTCCATCACAACAAAGTAGGAGACGTGAGTGCCAGGTGACAAACTTTCACAAACCTGTCTGTTATACACTTTTAACATCTATGACAACAAATGTTTTTTTTAATCAACAGTTAATACCACACAATCAATAGTTAAAATAATTAATTAGGAGTAATAATTAGTTAAAAAGTTATTCTGCATTGGCTGGCCCCAGTCATTCCTCTTATCTTGAATCCCAAAATGATGAGAGAATTCCCTCTTTGCTGAGTCAGAGAGAGTGACCGAAAAGCTATTTTTTGTTTTGCTTGGATGTGCTCTCATCTGTTTTTCAATGTGCTGTATTTATTTATGCATTGTGAGAAGAGGGAATGCTGTTGGGTGAGGACGTTGAGACTTCTTCCAGAGCCTGGTGCTAATAACCACTGTTGCCACCCTCGTCACATTCTTGTCAAAGCTTTCAGCTGCAAAAGGAGGCCAAGAAGTGATGCGCAAGTCAATGATGACGTCGTCTTATTGGACTTAAGAGTCTGCTGTGGATGCTTTTAGCTGGCTGCATGACCATTTGCAGTTCTCTTTTTTTTTTTTTTTTTTTTTTTTTTTCTTAAAGTGAGCAGACATCACACACAAATTGAGTTTGGTGTCCACAGGAGGCATCTGGAGGCAGCAATAAGAGAAGCTCCTCTAATGGCCTGAGCGACGCAAGGCCTCAGAGGGACAGACAGATGTCGCTTATTAATAATGTAACAACAACGTATTGTTCATGTTTTGACTTGAAGCTCCATATCCCTGAAAATACTGTTGTTGTTTTTTTTTTTTTACTAAGTTGCAGTTTGGAAATGCCTTTAAAATCATCTATCCATCCATTTTTTCTATTGCTTGTCCTCATTTGGAACACGAATGAGCTGGAAAACTTTGTCAAAAATAGCAGTGGTCACCCGCGCATTTTGATCATAGTGAGGCTTTGTGTGTCTTTTTTTTTTTTTTCAAACGCATCAGGTTTTTGAGATTTTCATTTTTTGTTTTTAAGATTGACATGCAAAAGTTGTGCGATACAGATATAACCATGCGTTCTAATTTAAAGCTATGACGTTTCCGGAAGAAAAAAAAAAATCCACCTGTTGCTGAACTTAACGCTTAATTCATAAATATTACTAAGTATATGACTTTACATATCGTCGCTGTCCTGTGAAAAACTATTTTGGCTTTTTTTGGTCATTTTTGTTATTTTTATATGAATGGGGTTTCCTCGTTAAAGACATCGCATTAATGTGAACATTTTAAACAATTCCAGTGTGTTTCTCACAGGATAGCAATTATATATTATTATTATTATTGTCAAAACTTGATCAGAAAAAAATATAGAAACATTTACTTGCATGTCTGATTAAAAACTGTACAAATTTGTTGACTAGTGTAGTCGTCGTAAACTAGGACATATGAAAACCAAATGTTACGCTGTATTTTTTTTTTTCTTCTATGGAACTGCCTCAACAATTCACTGAAAACTCACATTTTCAATTTTTTTTTTTTAGAGCAATGAAAAGGATCACAGCCTTTTACATGAGTGAATAAAATGTCTTTTGTCCCATCCTGTGATAACCATCTTATTATTTTTCCCCTTCAGACGAGGCGCGCTCGAAAAAGTGCGGCATCCTGGTGCACTGCCTGGCCGGCATCAGCCGCTCGGTGACGGTGACGGTGGCCTACCTGATGCAGAAGCTCAACTTGTCACTCAACGACGCCTACGATTTCGTCAAGCGGAAGAAGTCCAACATTTCGCCCAACTTCAACTTCATGGGCCAGCTGCTGGACTTTGAGCGGACACTGGGCCTGAACAGCCCGTGCGACAACCACGCCGCGTCGCCCACCAACGAGCAGCTGTTCTTCACCACGCCCACCAACCACAACGTGTTCCAACTGGACACACTGGAGTCCACGTGAAGTCCGCGCAGGAGTTCCACCCTGTATCTTTTGGGTTGAGGCGATCCTGTTACCGCGGTAACCACGTGGCTGCGCTGGAGGCGCTAGCAGCCGCTTTAATGAATGTTTTAGCTCCAGGAAGCTGGGTGCACGGCAAAGTCGAGGTCGCAGACGACGCCTCGGAAGCGGGAAGTTTTTAAGAAAGCGAAGGACAGCTTTCATCATGCCAAGGAGACTTCTTCGTACAAAGATTTTTTTTTGGGGGGGGGGGGGGACAGAAAATGCGCAGCACTTGCGAGGTGACCTCCTCCTCAGAACAGGAGCATGTGGAGTCTTCGGAAAATCTCTCTACGGAATGTAGAGTTTTTAAAAACCAAGGAATTTACACACTCACACACACACAAGCATTTGTACTGTATGTGCTGTTTGTATGTTATAGCAGGAAGAAATGTCTATATGCATTTTTTTGTATATTTTTGTGTGCTTTTACGCACGAATTTAGTCCATGTATCGATATAAATATATATATATATCCACGCATAATAATAATAATAATAATGGTATCTTTGTCCAAAAACAGTGAGATTGTAAAACTAAAGAAAGGGAAAAGCGGGGAAGTCGTCTTTGATGATCCGATGCAGTTTGCACAGTTGTGTAGCCAATGGCTTGCTGGCACTGACAGGCAGCCACAAGAGAAACAAAGGTGGGTAGGAGAGGGCGGTCCTGAGGTGGTCTGCTAAAAGGACCAAAGCTTAGGCCTCTGTTTGACTTTTGACCAACTCTAGTTCACATTTAGCTATGTCCTTCCCAAACGCCGTATAACCAGAAGTACCGGTTGTTTGTGTCGCAACTTCCTGCTTCGTGTTGTCGTGCCATAAGCGAGGCTTTGCCAAACCGGTTTTTCCCACGGCGCCGACTTTTTGTACTTTGGAATCAAAGAGGGTGGAAGGCAGCAGTTAGCTTATCTTGGCAACCTTTGGCAAAGAAGTGCCTCCTTTCTTGACTATGTATAAACCCCTTTTTACACAGCCTGTTAAAGCCAGGTCTTACGTCTGGTTCGACACAGAATGGGGGTGCCGCGCTCTGGAGGTCGTATTAGAGCCGTTACATGAGTTCCCTTGGAAATAGTATTGGAGTCATAACAGAGTTGGGTCAGTGCCTTTATGTTTGGGAACGCCATAACGCCGTGCCAGGGGAGTGACGACGAACACCCGACACTCACTCCCACCGCCGTGTTGTGTTAAGTGTTTTGTCCAACACGTATTTTATACACCAGGCAAGACTCTGACGCCATCTTTTGCTGGATGCAGTTTGAAAGCGGGAACGTTTTATCTGTTGGTTCAGTGTGAAAAGCTTGTGTCACGGCTCTGATGTGGCCATTTTGCGGGGTCCAAGCAAAAGAGGATCTTGTAGTGTCAATCTGAACTTGGACATGGAACAGGTCCACTGATTTTCAAAGAACGTTTCATCTGAATCACCCTTAAGCCTTGAGTATATATTGTATGAGAGAAGTATTCAACCTAATTGGATATAAATATATATATTACATCGTGAATAGTAAACAGATCTATATTGTTTTGTATACCTGAGCATGCTGCGGTACTGTATGACTCAGCCACTAGTTGGATGTTGCTTTAAAAAAAATGGAACAACGAGGACTTCTTTCTTAGTTTACTAAATGGGTTTGCTAAGACTGAAGTAAACTCCCGCTGTCCCGTCAAGATGTGCGTCCCGTGAACCGCCCCCCCCCCCCTTTTTTTTTTTTTTAGGAGTGGGAGCGAAAGAACGTGTAGCTTTTGTCCGGACATACGTTGAACCTCATGCAAAAAACGTTTTTTTTTTATTTAACATTTTTATCCTATTTGGTCAATTTTTCGTCTTACGATAAATAGATATGATAGCTAATATATTTGTGGTTAATCTTAAGACTTTACAACCGAGTTAGCATCAGGAAATTAGCTTATTGTGTCTTGTTAGGTACTTTAACTGCGTGATGCTAACCCCAAATAAGCTAATACATTAATTTAAATGTAAATGGTGGGGGAAAAAATGCTTTCAATTTATTAAATTGGTTAAATTCTAGACTTTATAACCGACTTAGCATCAGGAAATGTGTTTTCTGTGCGATGTTAGCGCATTCGGTCATGTCATGCTTACTAAAGCTAATGAGTACTGTTAATGCTGGAAAAAAAAAAACTTTTTCAATTTCAATCTTTGGCCATGTATGTTCTCTTGTGGCATTAGCTAGTTTATGCTCGCTAGTGATGCTAACTTAAAAACAAATCTTTTAATTGGAACAAGTTTGTTGATTTCATCATTCCAAATTCTTGTTTGAATCCACTCCAACTGTTAACTAAGACTACGGCGGCAACTTTGTCGTGAGTTTCTTGCGTGAGGTTCAATGTCTGCAATCGGAAACCGAATGAGTTGTGTTTCGCGGTCGGTTGTGAGCAGGGTTGGTCTCAGCTGGCCTTACGAACTCTTTCTATCACTGACTGTTGAAAAATCTTTGTATCTCAATTTTTACGTTTTACAAATTGTGTTAGCACAATGCAGTATTTCTTTTTAACTGCCACGGGTCACACATGGTTGTCTTTTTACTCTGCAATACACCAGGACTTTTTTTCTTTTTTCTTTTTTTTTTTTTTGGTAGAAGACCTCAAATGTGTCCTTTTGTACTATATTGATTGATGGAATTATAGGCTGTCTTATTGACATATTTACTTAATGGCCACCGCATACCGCAACGGGCCTTTTTTTTTTTTTTTTTTAAGTCTTGTCAAAAATAAAATTTCCCAAATTACACTTTGCGCTTGGGGTTGGGCATAATTCCATTTAATTTCCTTTGGCCTCTTTATTGAAGGTAAGAATTCGGTCCGTGACTAACCTTCGCTATGGTAACATTACCGCCACTGCTGTGGAAGCAGTTCAGAACTATACAAACATTGATAAACAAATTGATTGTTAAACCTTTACCCAATCAAGGAAGTCTAATCCAGTGGCCATCAAACTCCATCTTGTTCACTTTTAATGTGCTCTATGCTATTCCTGTGGCCTTTTAATGTTAATATGTACACGATATATATATATTGAATATGTAATGACTTTATATGCAAATGTTGTTCTACTCCAGCACTAGAGTGGAAAATGAAACACACCCTCCTACCCCACCCCACAAAAAAAAAAAGAAAAAAAAAACACTTAACAGTGTTGGACTCTGTTTCAGTACGCAGCTTTCATTTTGTAAAACTGTTGATTCCAAGCTGCTTTTCCTGTGTGTTATTTTCTTAAAAACACATACACATTGCCACATCACGGGAACGGACGTTTCTGTGTCCTTAACAACTTGTAGCCACATCTGGGTGTCAATGTGCTCAGGACGGGAGGGATTATTCAGTTATATAAAGTAAAAACGAAAAGTGAATGGTTTAAAAAAAAAAAAAAAAAAAAAAGTTACCTCAATGAGGGAATTTTCAGGGATTTTTATTTGGGGACAATGTGTCTTTGCATCTTGTTGCATTGAATGGCCGTTTTGTATTGAATGGTCGATTTGTATTGTGCTGTTTTTAACACAACATGCAAGTGGGCAGGGAAGGAGGGAGGGCACGTTGAAGAAAACACCATTGGCCCAATGTATTGTACTGTACAGTAAACTCAAATCACACCACACTTGTTATACTGTAATAAATATTGACATATTTTTTCTTTAGTGTGTTGTTGGCCTCCATTCTTTCCACCAAGCTATCTCCTTATTGCTGATTTACTCTTTACTCTTCACGATCTCAAATATCACAATCTTATGTCGTCACGCCATGAGCATAACATAACTTGCTAGCTGTATGAACCATCAATTATTTTTCTCCACTTTTGAATTTTTATTTTTCACACTAATTTAGAGCACCTTTTTTTGTTATCTCAATTTCTATAAAAGGAATTAGGTCACAGTTCCCAAACTCCGGGATCAACAGTGATACATTTCTTTATTAAATTATTCTCTATAAACCAGTAAGTAGCCTTCTAGCCAACAGTGGACACTGTTGATGCAACACAGTTTTTAAGAACTTGAGATTTTTTTTGGAGTCGTGAGGGAAACATTTTATCCCCACTACAGAATCCAAAATGATACCGTCCTATCATCCTCAAGTAGTGTGCTAGCTCACAAACTGACATAAAAATTATACAAAAATACAATGTACCACAATTCTTTACAGTTTGAAAGTTTCATTTTTCACAGGTTTAAGTTGCAACAAAAGCTTTCCCTCGCTCTAGAATCAACTTTGGTACATTCAATGAACAAGCAAGTAGTCTACTAGCTAACTGAAAAAACACGGATAGTAAGACAAATTTTCTTTTTTCACAATTGTTTTTCGTTTTGTTTTTATGCGGTTTGGGTCACAATGGAACCATTTCCCCCACTGGTGAATCATCCATCCATTATCCGATCCGCTATTCCTCACAAGAGTCGCGGACGTGCTGTAGCCTATTCCAGCTGTCTTTGGGCTGGATTGGTTGCCAGCCAATCGCAGTGCACACAGAGACAAACAAACATTCACACTCACAATCACACGTAGGGGCAATTTAGAGCGTCCAATTTACCGTAGTAGCCGTAGAAAACCCACGCAGGCTCGGGGAAAACATGCAAACGACAGGAAGGCCGGGGCGGGAAACGAACCCACGACCTCTGCACTGTGAGGAGGACGTGCTAACCAGTCGACCGCCGTACCGCCACTAGGGGTGTAACGGTACGCTAAATCACATTTCGGTTCGGTTCGGTTTATTTGGAAACTTCGGTTCGGTATATTTTCGGTACAAAAAAATGTTGTTTTTTTTAATATGTTTATTTTGAAAAGATGACAAGTAAATGGTTCATTTGACCACAAAAATGACCGCAGTGACGTCAATCACCGCCGCTTTTTTTTTTTTTTTTTTTTTTTTCTGAGTCGGGGGCGGAACGGGGCGGGGGGCGACAATGTTTAAGAATATGGCCGGATTGTCACGGCTGGAAGGGTACCCAGGTCAAGGGTGGAGGGTCGCGGTCAGACCTGCAAAAAAAGGGTCAAGTGCCCAGCTCTGATTTTGACATATTTGGATAAGACTTTTAAAAACAAGTTACAAAGTGCTGTGGAAAAACTACACTGTACATAAAGGCCTAGATAAACAGCAATCAAAAATGTGCTCTTTATTTTCAAAGTGGTGACTTATATATTCACAACAGGAAATGAGGAAGAAGCTGCCAAGTTGTTGAGTCAGCAGTCCAACCCTCGACTCCTTTATTTAGTCATTGTTTGTCATCTTATTTCCTCTTTTTGCGCTCATACAAACGTTTCACAACTCACCCAAAACATTCTGGCCCTCGCAAAGAAAATGATACTTTATTATTAAACAATGTGGATATTTGTGGTTGTAATTTGCACTGCTGTTACATTAATTGTGGCTTCAAACTCTCGTTTAGAAGATCAGCTCATGGGGAGTCTAACAGGAAATGACTACGATCCCCTCCATCCTGTTTGCAGAGCAAAGAGGAGGATGAGGATGATAATGACGGCTGACTGGTCGCTCACTGGTTACCTGGCAACGTGATGACAGGGTTTTCCCCCCTGTTGCCATCACACCTCATGTGACACAGGTAACGTCTCCATTGTTTAATGGGAGATAATGAAAACTGGGAATTAATTATGCCCGCGCGGAACGGGAACAAGCAAGACGCAACATCTCTGGGAGCTAATTCGCTGTGGATGTGTGATGAAAACCATAGAACTTGAACTTACTGCAAAGTAGCAAATGTTTGGTGATTAACTTTGCAATCAAATAAACATCAGTTCCATATGCAATTGATGTAGATTCTAATGGTGTGATCTTCAAATGTTGACTTGTTTTACTTTGTTTTAATTTGAAAGCCCAATTATTTACTTCCTGTTCTAGTAGTACGGCAGATAATAATCCTAGATTTGACTTAAAATATAGCCCTGTACAGTAAATAACTGGTTAGTTTTAATTCACTTCATATTTCGAAGCGGAAACAAAATTTAAAGTCAACCAGTGTCATTAGTATTCCTTTGAACGTGTGTGTACGTGTACGTACGTGTGTGTGTTGCAATTGGGCATTGCGACACTTATTGAGAAGACACTGAAAGAAAATGTGTGTTTAGTCAGTCAGAAAAAAAGGAAATGCAAAGAGGAAGGTGTATGCGTGTGTGTGCGTGTGTGTGTACGTGTAGGACCTTTCCACACTTTAAAGCTGAAACACATAAGTGACATTTAAAACTGCGGCCATCATAAAACCGGTAATAACTGTACAGGCCGTGCTTTAAAATAACATTTCCCATTATTAACTGGCATGCAAGTGTAAAAATATGTTCTGTTGACTCTGATGGTTATCATCACCCAAAAAAAAAAGTCTAAAGTAAAAGCACAACAGCCACGTTTCTTGCTCGTTGAACTGGTCTTTTTGAGGAACATGGAGGTCGGAGGACATGAAGTCATCTTTGAAGGCCTTCCATATTTTGAGATGTGTCACAAGTAAGGCAAAGAAAAAGCTAAAAGTACACCCGGAACTAACCTTTTGATGCCAGCTGAACTGAGGTCTCGCCAGTGGTTGAAAAGCTTTGTTTAACTTCAAAGTTATGAAAATGAAACAAATGAAAATGAATGTAAAGTAAAATCAAATTAAATAGAAGCGGATTAAAATAAATGAGAGTAAATTAAAATAGCATACATTAAAATAAAAGTAAATAAAATAAATTACTAAGTTAATCAAAATCAAGAAAAGTAAACGCAAATAAAGTAAAATACTTTAAATGAAAGTAAATACATAGAATGAAAGTAAACTAAAGTAAAACACATTTAAATTAAATATAATTAGAACTAAAAGTAAATGAAGGTAAAACAGAGTTAAACTAAACAAAAATATCTACAAAAGTAGATCAAAATGCAATACACCAAAATAAAAGCAAATAAAAAAGTGGAAAATAAATATGAATTAAAATGAATATGAACTAAATAAAAAGTTCATCAAATTTTAGTAAATTGAAGCAAAAATACATTGATGTTTAAGTAAAATTAAAAAAAAATAAAAATGAAGATAAACTACAATCAATTCAAATCAAAGTAAATTACAGTCAAATTACAAAAGATGAAAGTAAATCTGATGGTGTACATACTTGTATTGGATCAACTTATATAGTGCTGGTGTAAAAATAATTTGAGCTGTATCACATGATAAATGAACATACATTTAAATAAAGTGAACTAACATAAATGACATTAATATGAAATGGAATTGAAAACAAGTAAATACATTTAAAATGACATTAAACTGAAAAAAATGATACTGTACATTCAAATTAAAGTTTGTTGAAATGAAATAAATGAAAATGCAAGTTAAATTAAAATACATTTAAATGACGGTAAAGGACAATAACATTGCAAAAAATGAAAGTATAAAACAATCTGACGGTTCTTATACTGGATCAAGTTATATTGGGGCAGTGTACTTAATAAGAGACAATGCACTTGCAGGCCTTCAAGCAAAGACTTGCAAACAGCCCAGCCGAGCATGCGCAATCTTCATTCAATATAGTTTCTTCCTGAGATAAGTGGTCAGTGTGTACAGTACACTATCCAAATGTACGGCAGGGTGAACTTTGACTGACTGACATCACGTCTGACAAAATGAGTGCGCTCATAAAAGGTGTGAACATAATGACACAAGGCTTCTCCATATACGTAAACTGGCCCACGGCTGCGAGCGTCACTCGTACCACTTTTTTTACGGTGTCACACAGGAAGCGCGTGGGTGTAAAAGGTGTCATGTGACTGTTTGACTTTGACTTTGAGCCCCGGTGAGCAAACAGACACTCGCAGCGGCCTCTTATCTCGCTGCGGGTCGCTATCTTGGGGGCCAAAGTCGTACTTGCTTGATTGGACATGTGAACAGACACTTTGGATGAGCTTACAACTGGAACGGAAGCAGCGGGCTTCACTTCCTTGTGCTTGACAAATAAACCCTATAACAAAAGTAATGGAATGGCAAAAGAAGTGAAAATGAAAGAAAATCTGTTGTTCGTTTGGTTCATTGCTCACTTTGGTCTGTGTCACATGAGCTCTCCATAATAGTCCTTTCAAATGATCTCAAACTTCACTTTGACTTGAAATACAGTGGATATAAAAAGTCTACACACCCTTGTTGGAATGGCAAGTTTTTGCCAAATAAATAAACAACTGAAATGATGTGGTTGCAGAAGTGTGCACACCCTCGGGGTTGTGTTCCGAATTAACCAAGCTCATTCAAATTGATGTAAAATGGAACATCACACACCTACGAGCATTTAACTCTGATTGACCCCATATGAAGCCAAATGTGCAGTGAACCCGTGGTTCTAGTAGGCTTCTCACATTTTTGTTTCTACTATCCAACACATGGACCGCTTGAAGGATTTGTGCTAATGCTAACTGCTTTTTAGAACTGTTCATAATTCCCTCCACTTTGTTTAAAGCAACACTGTGTCAGTTTTTGTTGATTATGGTGGCGCCATGTGGACAAAAGCAGTAGTGTTTTGACAAAAGCCAACCACGTTTCCCATGCGCGCCAGCGCGTACTTGTCGTGAAATCCTGAGCTCTCGCTGGCTTGCAAGTTGGAATGAATTACATTTCTATTTCCAGTGGCTGTGTGAAAGATGAATAGCGATGAGGTAATGAATCTAATTTTGTTTAAACAATACTTTTGTTTCTTTGTTTATTTTGGGGCCTCTGCCATGACACCAGTAATAGCGCGTAGACGTTCGAATCAGCTTGTGTCCTTATAGCGAAAGGAGGAAGTGAGTATGTCATAAAGCAATTCAGGACATTTGTAATTTTTTTTTTGTGTGCCAGGGTTGCTCCCATCCTCCTCAAAGTTGCTTAGTGCCAGTAAAAACAATACAGACTTGTATGTTAGCGTTTAAAAAAAATCAATTGAGTTGCACAGGTTGTAGGTCACATTGATAGTGGAAAAAAATTATCGTTATGAAATCATCTATCATGGTCTAATTTTTTTTATACCACAAAAAAAAAAAAAAAATCATTTTAACAGGGATCTATCTTTCTATAGTTTTGTACGAACAACAAAGCTATGAGAAAATTCTAAATATGAGAAAAATATGTAAAATTCTGAAATGAAAGTTGTGATTTAATAATTGGCCTTACAGTTAGGAGTCGCTGCACCACCTGTTGCTTTGGCATTTACATAATACTGTAGTGTGTACATGTTTTTGAACTGAGATTTTTATCCAACCGTCCATTTTCTATAGTGCTTATCCTCATTATGGTTGCTGGTGAGGTGTATCCGACTTTAAACGAGAGAGGCGAGATTTCATTATCATCGGGAGGGTGGGGGGGGGGCCAACATGTCTGTTTTTAGGCATATGGACACAATCTCTGTGATGGATTTGAGACTCTGGCCTCTCAAGGCAAACCTCCTATGAATCTTACTTTGTGTCATGCCCATAGCACACTGTCTCTTTCATTCCTTCCTTCCTTCCTTCCTTCCTTTGTGACCTCCTCTTCCCCCCTCTTTCTCCTCCTCTTATTGTTCTTTGGCATACTGTTGCGCTAACTTGATAACTTGATAGCAGAGAGAGGGCGAGGTGTGCAAGCGGGTAATAAAGTCATCCGCTGAAAGGTTAAAAATTAACAATGATGTTGGGTGGGGATAGATGGATAGATAGATAGATCGATAGATCATACAAATACATATATTTACCGGCAAATGTAATATCGAAAGTACCAACAAAAAACTAAGAACAACATTGAGGAGGAATTAAAAGTAACATTTAATCCAAATTAGAAAGAAAATGTGGTAAGCAATAAATATAGTCTAGGCTAGACTTTAGACCAGGTGAAACCAGGTCTAAGACGAAAGATCAATGTGTAAGACGGTCTCCTAGTGACCACTTCACAGCGGTAACTACATCATCCACCCACGGAGGTCTGCTTGCAGTTCCTTATAAACGTACTTTGCGTACTTCGATCTTCTGCATGGACTCCCTCAAGTCGAATTCTTCTTCCACGATGTCACAGACTGCGTTCGCCTCTCCTGCTTCGAATTTAAAGGGATTTAAAGTGGCCACTTTCATTGGCTGGGAAACAAATCAGCCGTGTTCACTCCCACAACGGCACTACCTGCGTCTGTCTACGAAAATACCGAAAAGATATAAAACTCCACCCACGCACACTTAGACTGCGCTTTGCGCTAGACTTACAAAATGAAGGCCCTGAAAAACTTGAAGAGAAACAATTTGAACAATCCTAATCAATTTTTGGTGTATTTATGAATATTTTATATAAAAGGATAAATGTACAAATGCACCACAGTGGACAAGTAGAAAGCATGTCTGCCGCACAGTTCTTAGGTGTGTGTATGTTCTCCCTGTGCTTGCGTGTTTTTTTTTTTTTTCCTCTGGGCACCCGGCCCTACTTCCAATTCCAAAAACATGTTAGTTTCACTGCAAACTCTAAATTTGTCCATAAATATGAATCTAAATTTGAATGGTTGGTTTTCTATATCTGTCCTGCGACGAGTCCTTTGAGCAACACACCTCTTGCCCAAGGTCATCTTGATAGGCTCCAACTTGGCCGTGAATAAAGACAAGCACTACAGAAAATGGTTGGATGAATGAATAAAACAACTGCAGATTTACAAATGTAATATATAAATCAATAAATACAGGTAGAACACTCGTCTGACATGTACCTACCTAGTACCACAGCCATTCTGACTTCCCTTTTTTTTTTCTGGAATGCGAGTTAATCTAATTGTTTCCTGGCTCCTTGAGTATTTCCTCATGCAAACCAAGAAAGTTGAACCATATGTCGGACAAAATGATTACATGCGTAACGTCTGAGATAAAAGCAGCGCCGTCGCGGCTGCATTGCACTGCATTGTTTCCTCGCTCGAGCGAGCCTCCCTAATGACCACTGAGTGAAATCAACACACCGTCGGTCGATGTGGGCTTGGTGCATCTCGGGTCAGCGTAGAGTTGGTGGAGGCTGATTATGCAAGTTGATGTTGGGTCATCCAAGGGGGTCAAATAAACCGACTGAACTCGGCCGAATGAACCACGCACTGAAGAGTATGAGGAAAGAATAAAAAAAAGATATAGAATTCTATAGTGTTACAAAAATGTTTATTCATGGACAATGAACTTGTAAGACCAATTAAACATTTCTTAAATGGGAGATGTTACGAAACATTTACATTTTATTGTTTGTGCACTATAGAAATACTTTGGACACTGGAGTGCCTGACCTCCCATCATGTGTGAAATCAAACAACCAAGTAAATCTTTTGCTATCTGACTATTTCCCCCCCAAAAAAAGCATCTGTCAGTGAGTCTTTTTCACTTTTGTGTAAGTGTAATTCGCCAATTTGGTGATGAAGTTCTGCCTGCCTGAGTGAAAATACAACCAGTGCTTTCACTGTCTTTAAGGACTGTCTTGTCTTTACACTCTGAGCTGCCTTTATGCAAATCGGCAAGGCAACTTTATTTATATAGCCGCTATAGCTACTATATAAATAATGCTATACTATAGCACATTTCGTACACAGGCCAACTCATTTTGCTTCACATAGTCAAAAGCACAACATCTAAAAGCATGAACAAACAGAACAACTGAAGACATTTTCTGAGCAAATAGAATAAAAGTACCTTTAGAAATTACCAGAAGAACATATCGACATATTTAAGCACATTTGCAAAAAAAAGATTTCAAGACATTTAAAAGCAAAGTAAATACATTAAAAGTAGCTTTCTGAAATGACTTAAGACTGTGGAATGAAATTGATTTTACAAATGCTTGAAAGACCTTATTCCAATGATCAGGGAGGGGGGGGGGGGGTTGGAGCTCGGGGAGCATAGGTTTTAATGTGGATTTAAAAGCATTTCTACTTGGGGCTAACTTCACTTCCGATGACAACTTATTCCATTTGCATGCAGCACAACAGCTAAAGCCCGCATCACAATGTTTATATTCAATTAACATTTCCTTAATGTATTCAGGGCCCAAACCATTCCATTTATTATTGACCAGTACCAGAATTTTAAAATCAATTTTATAGATGACTGGGAGCCAGTGTAAATTCTTAGCAGTAGTATATTTGTATTGTATATTTGCCATCCCTGATTAGCATGGTAACAAAAGCCAAACTCTGTGAGTAGTGGCTTAGTTGAAAGATGTACAGCTCCCCCCATCCCCCCACCGACTAAAGGTATCCACTAAGAGACTAAGTTTATAAAGAGTTCAGTACTCTTCAATTCTTGGAATATTTTGACACAATAATGTCTAAAAAATATTATAAAAACCTGCAAACTGTTTCAAATTGAGAAAGAAATGCACAATAAGTCACTGCCCGAAGACAGATGGGTGAGGCTCCAGTACGCCCGCGACCCTTGTGAGGAGAAGCGGTAGGGATAATGAATGAATGAATGAATGCACAATAAGTATAAAATTATACTAATTAAAGCTTTTGAACAAGCTATGCTAGAGTGAATAAAAAAAAAAAAAGCCCTACTCTAACCCTAAAAGCAGATTCAACTTATCGTAAATGTACATAGATTTTCCTCCTCACTGCTTGCTCGCCTCGCATGCACCCAATCGCCCCACTCGCATAACTGCTCTAAACAAACCGTTTGATCTGCTGGGTCATGCCGAAGAAGTTCCGAGACATTTGCTATGTGCTCCCGTAATGATCACAAAAGTGTATGGGTCAAAGTAGGACATCTATAAATGCTCCCAAATGACACATTTTAGATACTACATAAGAAAATAAACACATACTGTATATTACCATTAATACTTCTTCGTCCGTATGTTCTGGAGGCTACGATCGCTCACACTCTTTATTTCTGCCACAGTTGAGCTTGTCCCGCTGAGCTCTGCGGTTATTCTGCTTCCTTCCTGTTGCCATGGCAAAGGCCGGGGATATCATCACACGGATTGGGCTGAGAAAAAAAGTATTTTTATCTCCATCTCGCCCCATCGCTCTGCCTCATGTAGTGGCGAGGGGCCGCTGATGTTTTCGGCAGGTTTTCACACCGCATCTGGCGTAGTAGGAAAGTCACCCCCCACCGACCCCCCCCCCCCCCACCCCTAAACAACAAGTCAACAAAACAATCAAGAGACTTGCGAAAGATGCTTTTTGTTGATAAACTTCTGAATGGACTCCTTTTGTAGTCCTAGACTTTGGCTCTGTGAGCATCCAAAGTTATGATAAAGAGTAAAACCGTAAATAATAACAACCTGCTCTCAGTGAGATTTACTAGTCTCAAGAAAAGAGCATGTTACAGGATTTCCACACAATCTCAGCAGTCATAGGATCAGTCCTGTTTGGTCTTTCCACGTTCATTCACTGCTTATGTGCAGCAGACCCATCCCCACGGGTGAGCCATAGGGGGTCATGCCCGCCCACCGAGATGCTCACTGTATCTACAACAGCCTCTCACTGGCTTTACTGGAAAATAATATCCACAGGCCTGCACGCGTGCTAGGATCACACACATTTTTCAAAGTGAATCTGTTCACTGTTTTTTTTTGGGGCATTTTGTAATGTGGCATCACGTCTGTAAAATAAGTAGGTATCTGTAAATAATGAGAGCCGAGGACACTGTGGTAGACTGGCACATGGGACAGTCTAAATGTCAACATGGGCGTAAAAAAAGATTACGTGGATTAACATGTCGGAAAACTGCTCTCGTCACCAAAATAAATGTAGACATCTCTATTGCCCACATCAAACTAAAAATATTACAACAATCGCCGCAATATTTTGTATTTTATGTGTTTTCCTCATTCAGTGACATAAGCCTCTCTAGTGAGCACCTCTATGGAGATGAAAATGTTCTAGCTGTAAAATCTGATATTGGGATGGTTGTTCTAATATTTTTAGAGGCTGATGTGCGCATAAGAACAGATGTCATCATAAGATTTGGTTACGATTGATTGCAGTTTTCGGGTCATTAGGGGAGGAGACATAAACCCTTTGAACATCTAAAATATAATTACATTTCTTTTCCGTTTTTTTTTTATTTCTGCTGCAGACACCCATTGAAGACACTCGGTGGCCCATTCGAAGCAAAGTGAAAGTTTAGTCGGACTTAACGACGGGTACTATTTTTTTACCCCCGGAAAAAAAGGCGAATGTACTACAGAGGGGTAACGGGTGATAGCAAAGAGGCAGACTGAGGAAACTTCAGACATGTGACACACGTGTGTTGTCCTCAGTGCAATATAGCTCCGAGCGTCCATCTTCAGGTTGTAGACTGATCAAGGCCGGTTCCAGTTGTTTGGGTCCAGAGGATTTTGTGGATGATTTAAGAAACACCTCTTTAATCCTCTTCTTCCTTGCCCAAAGCTGTGGAAAGTCTGCTTCCTCCTCTGGCCTAAATGTGAGCCAGCATGCCAACTCTTTGTGCCAACGCATGCGCTGGGATGCAATTGCGTTACGTAATGCACCAAGATTCTCCTCAGAGCCGACTTGACACGTACAAATATAAGGATGCATATTAATGCAGCTGCTTCCGCTGATTCCAATCTACATTTCAGATGTGTCCCGCTTATGTCTCCACTGAATTCTCATGCAGTAGGATTATCAGGTTTCCTAATGTTACATCTTTCCTCCAGCCTCTGTGTGTTATAACTTATATATCATACCTTTTTGCTGTTTTCGGTGTTTGAGGTACAGTAAGGGCGACCCTGAGCCAAGTCCTTCACATGAGGCTGTTTATTCATCGTGCTTTTTTTTTTTCTTTTTAAAATAGCTGCTCGGCTGAAAAGAAAGACGCGTATCATTGCGTAACTGCCACCCACACTCAGCTCAAATGGCCCCCCACCCTCCAAAAAAAAAAAGGCATGCAAAATGTAGATGGCTGTTGGAGATATAACCAGGCATCAACATCCAAGCCTGTGCAGGAGCAGGGATCAGAAACCATGAGCCTTGCCAAATAGTTAGCGCCTGGTACTCTTAAAGAGTTCAAAGGACAAGATGTTGTCTGTGGCTTTACTTTCTGTTTCGTGTCTAATACACATCCATGGTGGGCTTCCTGTTAACCCTTGTGCTCTGACCTCAAAGAGACCTAACCTTAAAATAACGTTTCCTTCTTTCACTAATGCTAGAAAAATGTTGAACAACCGCGGCCCTTTGGTGGTCTATTGACTATTACTGTTACGGCCAGGAATGTGCATCACGTGACAGTTCTTTGGAGATGAGGAACATCTTGTTTCAATTTTTGAGGAACCAAAGAGTTTCTGATGAGATTTCAAAATCAGGGCTTTACTGTTGGAGGCCTCTTGAAGGATTAGTCCTCGAAAGTATTTGGTTTCTCTTGGGAGGTTTGGAGTTTCTACTTAACTCTCAATTGATGTTTCAGCTAATCAAATTCCTTTACCTTCCAATGACCATTTCCTCAAGATCCACCCAGCGATATTTCCGAGAGTCCCAGGCGAGCATGGAGACGCTCCCCCACCGCTGACATAACCCCACTCCTAGAGTGTTTCATCTATCAAGGGGTCCTCCTCCTGGTTGACTCAAGGATGTGGACTGACTCAGGAGTTTTAGCTGTGATCTGCAATCTTTGATTGTTGTTGCGTTATAAATCGGCATGACAGTCACATGACACCAAATCCTTGTTGAGCGACTCCATTACTCCCCAGACAGTAGCCAGAAGAATAAAAGTCACTGACTGACTGCCAAGGTAAGTGAATCCCTCCACAGTTCCCACACTCATAAAACCTACACATACTGGACTGGGATCAGGGTCTAAAAAAGGGTTCTCATTCCTGGATTTTGGTCTTTAACCAAGCGCTCTGATTGCCTTCTCAGGTTTTTGAGAACAACCTTTGACTCTGTAAATGTCACTGCATCATCTTCAACATTAGTAAATCTCCCAATCCCACTTCCATCCTAAAATACCACAGGAGTCATGTTATGTTTATTATATCAACGGAGACATTGTATAATATGTCTTTGACAAGTTAAAACCATTCCCCGATGTCTTAGTAACATATAAAGGAAATACCGTCAAAATATCAAGAATTATACGACACTTTTCACCCTTTTTTCGAGCCTGTGTTGAGGAGGTGATACTGTCATGCAAATCCGTCTCAGTGTTATAACGCAATCTTAAATATTTTCGTGATGTCCCCTAGCGAGCTCCGTTGTCTGTTGACCAACGGTGGATGTGTTGGCAGCTAATGCTATCATGGTCGACACTTAAACAGTTGTAAACAATTCAATCCACTCACGATACTCCCAGCCGGTCAGTGGATGAGAATAGGAATTAGCCAGCTAATGACCTTTAAATAATGTTTATGAATTATGAGACCTCTGCCGTTAGCATCTTTCCCACGGCAACATGCTCGGACGTATTCTTATTTTTTTTTTTTTATGGGACGGACTGACGAAATGTAAGAACGGAAGCACTTTAAAAGGACGAGGATGGACGGGTTCAGAGGACGATTATTTTTATGAATAAGGATGGAGGGGCGATGACAGAACGGTGTCCAGGTCGCGGACGGAGAACGGACCGGCAAATGAGGGTCAAGTGCCCATCTCTCTGCAGGGCCAATGCTGTGTATGGCTTTCATCGCGCTATTATATAGAAGCAACTATGAGCCTCAAAGCTTACCCAAGCCCTAACCATAACCCTAATGTTAGCCTTAAATCCAACCTTAACCCTAACTCCTAAACCCTAACCCCAAACCCAACCATAGCCCTACGCTTTATAACTCACCCAGTACATTTTCCTCAGCCCGAAACCCAACCGTAACAGCAACATTAACCCCAAACCTTAACACAACCAAAACCCCAATCTTGATTTCTAACCCCTATAAAGAAAATAAAAGCATGAGTTTTCTTTTCATTAGTTGAGGCAGCAATTTTAATGACCAAGCAGCCAAATTTCACATTTCAAATAGATACACAGACCACATATAGTATGTGGAGCATGCAGCGGACACATTGGCAAACACAACTACCTCCAATGACGACAGCGTTATTTCACTCAGTTTTATCGACCACATACACGAAAAAACTCACTTCGTAATCAAGTCCACTTATGTGGAGTCAAACGTAGTGTCAGCTGCATGTCAAGGACTTAATTACGCGCCACCAAATCAGCAGGGATCATAGCTTGCCATAATCACCAATGTTCTAAGCACATTGACATCTCATTAGCGTGTTTCATTGCATTCATGCACTCATATCATGCCTCATTTTCTTTTCATGCTCCTCCCTTACACCCAAGTAGCCCCCCCCCCCCCACCCCTCAAACTCTGCAACCCCAACCACCGGATGCTTTGCCACTGTCCGTCTCACCTCATTACTGCCCATTATCAGCGGGGAGAGCACAGATGCAAAATCTGGAATGTCAACAAGCAGTTGTCTGCAGGAGATACATGATACTGTGTGCGCGTGTGTGTGTGTGTGTGTGTGCGTGTGCGTGTTTGCGTGTGCATGTGCGCGTGTGCGTGTGTGTGTGTACGTGCGCTGGTGCACTTAATGAGCAACACATCGACAAATCCCATGGCCAGTTGGTGTCTGTGCTGCTTAATGGCAAATAATGTTCCCAGCTCGGTTTACTGGCTTAACTGCGATTGTGCAACCACAACACACGCAGACATATACAGTATATATATATATATATATATATATATATATATATATATATATATATATATATATATATATATATATATGGGGATTTGTGAAATGTACACATCTCTGGACCATTTACACCATCTAAGGCGAATAGGTAGGGGATGTCAAATGGAAGATTTAAGGTTCAGAACTGCCTGGCGAAAATGTAGCTTCTGTGGACACTATCCCCGTATGTGATCATGAACGTAGATTCAATACTGAAGAGCTATTTAATGTTGAAATCAGCGATGTTACCAGTCGTTAATTAGAAATGTAGTTCAATTAGTAATGCTGCCCAACATTACATAGTGGCATGGAGCACATGTATGAAGTAACTTATCTTTTGGACTAAAGTGGTTTATTTTTAGCAAACAACTGTCTTATTTGCCTCAAATCATGTGGTCCAAGGGTTGAATTGGAGCAAATATTTGTTTTCACCTCAGTTGACCCGCTGTCAGTTTCATTCACAAAAAACAGTGATAATGAGATATTAAACACAAGACCATTGTGGTTATTGGTGTAAACAAACATATAATGCCCTGGGAAATATGTCTTTGTTTCCCCAAACCCTCATCACAAGCTCTGTCAGCTAGACCTAAACAGAAGCCAAACAATACAAGTTCATCATTAGCTGCCCGTCGCTTCTGCTTTCCCCCACAATTTAACAATCTCTGTGTCATCACATCCCAGCCGTGTTCTTTCTCATGTCCTTATGCAAGCTCATGAGTCCCAAGATACAGTTTTTTTTTTCTCTCCAAATTGCGATATGCTACTTGTCTACTATTACAACATTTACCACTTCCTCATCTCTCCCCCGCCGCCAGGATGTTGAGGGAGGCCCAGCTCAGTTTCAACACTAACGCCATCGGTGTCCAGATAGGATAGAAAATACATGAAAGAAAGAGAGCAAAGGCAATGGGTTTTCAATGTGAAATCTGACACATAATCTGAGACAGAGTGGTCTGTCTCTGTGGGAAAGTCTCGGAGCGTCCTTGCCCCCCGAGTGACAGATCCTGTCATATGATCTGGGGCCGACACATTCCCCTCGTATCAGACGACTCGGATGTCCATGTCCGCTTCCTGAACTTCTTAAACACACACATGGAGAAACTATACAGAAAGGATGTTCCTAACAATGTATACCTGTACATGCCAACTCCTATGGAATTAGCAAATGGCAACCAGACAAACCTTAGAACAAAGCTAATCCATCCAAAAATGCAACTGCAATCAAGTTAGTTAAGGAATTGCAAAACAGGAGGATTGGAAGAAGTTTTTTTTGTTTGTTTTTTTAAAAAAGAATATGTTTCTCAGAGTTCTCTAGATTTTACACCTCAAGGCTAGTCCTGGACAGGAGAAGCGGCAGTAAAACCGGCCCAAAATCCAGATGTCAGGAGGTGAGGCATGGCCTTGAATGAGAATGTACTGAATTATTTTCTTTACCTAATCATATTCACAACCCCATCATATCAGGTAGCGAAATGACTGGGGCGAACCACCCTACCCACCATCCCCAACGCACCTTGCTGGGGGAGGTTTGTTACAAAATTCCACCAAACATCACTTGGCCCAAAATAACGGGGAAACATCGAACCAACTTTGGACCTACAGTCCCCCGGCGAGGTCGGATATTTCATATGGGACCTTGAAATTGGACACACGAGGCAGACGGAGAAAACCCCTGCAACAACCAGCCCTAGGCCATAGCTCCATAAATTGGAATCCTTAAATCGTGGATTTCCAAGAGTCCAAGTTTCACTCCCTAGTGTCAGACGTGAGGGAGTGGAATTCCAAAATGCGGAATCCGTGTAATCTTGGAACTGGGGAGGTTTAAAACGTGGGTAGGGTACATTGGCCATTATCCGACAATGGCCAAACCCACACCCCTACCCCCAAACCTACAGGTAATACCTACCCTATCTGATGACAAGACGGTACACCCTGGGTTGGACTCTTGTCACACAGAGAGCCTTTAAGAAAATCAATCAATCAATCAATGCTTTTGCAAGTTATCAATGCATGTAGACAATTTTTGGGCCACCCCTGTACATGGCAGACACCTGATACCCAGAGCATACTCTCCCCTTCCGTCCGTGTTCTCTGGCAGCTGCCTGCCATATTGGGTTGCGGCACCCAACCTGAAAATAGATGCCACAGCCATTAGCATCCAACTTACTAACCGCCGAGCTTCCTGTCAAGCTAATGACAGCCGTCTCGTGTTTCACAGCGACCAGACGAGGATTTGTTGTCCTCCAGTGTGAGGCTCATTGATAGAAAACAGACAAACATTCTTGTGCAGTTTTCACACTGTTATTGCGCCGCTAATCCCTTGTATCAGACCAAAATTTAGGCTACATGAGCATTTGTTTTGTCCATTGAGTCATGTGTTCTTTCACAGTCATGTAATCGTAGCCATTGCTAATCATTTTGACCTATGAGGGATGAGATCTATCGGTATGCAATACAAGGAGTGTCTGTGAGTCATCAAGCAAAAGAGGTGATCCACCCATTGATTAGTTAACAAACTATTTGAGGTCATGATGGATGAACAATCGACTCAACAGCGGAAGAAGAATTTGCGATCTGTAGGTCCATATAATTTCCTGACATATATAAGGACATTAGTAATATAGGCCATCAAAGTAGGTGAGCCAGGGTCGCCATAGCAATGACCGTTGCTATTCTTGGAATGACAAGCTAGGGTACAGGTAGCATCACATCAATTGTACCCATTGCATAAAGCTCACATAATCGCATATTGCTTGCAATGGTTGCAATGAAATGGTGAAATTTGTGTGGATAAGAAGATAAAACAGAAAGTGGGCTTTATGTAGTATATTAGGGTTTTTTTCTTTTTTTTTTTTTTTTTGATTTAACCATGTCATATAACTGTCTAAAAAGCTAGTTTAAATATAACTGGACGGTGCGTATGATTTTTATCATGTCTGTTCATAGTAACGCTTAGAGAAGCATTTATTACCACTGCCACTGACAGCAATAGAAGTCAAAGATTTATTTTAACAGAGAAATCAGTCGGTTTCAGGAGGTCAGTACTCTCTCATGCAAATGCAGAGTATGGTGTGTTGCCATGACAACCGCAGGTGGAGCTTTGGCAGTGTGACGCAATGAGCAGCTACTCAGTATTGCTAACTTGCAATTTTTTGCAACTTTTTGGACCCCTCTGTGGTGACTGTTTTCTTTTGAAAGCAAAGAGCAACAAATGTAGCAACTATTTCTTTTTAGAGGCTTCTGGTGACTCTGAGACTGCCTCAGACCACTGCAAAGACACCAGTGGTTAAAAAGCTGACCTGTTTTCTGAATCTGAGCCGCGATTGGTCGTTGTGAGCAGCTGTGATGTCATTGTCAGTCGACAGAAGACAAAATGGCCGCCCCCACAGATGGCTAAAAACGAGTGGACTAACACTTATTCCACAAACGCAATATTTATCAGAATGCCCTGTTTCAACTAGTGGCTTACATAGAACATATTCTTGACACAAAAATGTTTGCGTTGACTTCCTCTTTAAGTACTATTTGTACTGGTTATTGGAAGCCAACAATTAAAATACTGTTAGCGAATGCTCTGCTTACTATTTTGTCTTGACATTACAGTGCTTCTGCGAAGTCCGGACGATTTACTTGGTTGTGCGCTCCAGAGACCCAATTATTTCTACACAAGCAATTAAAAGGTCAATTTTCCATACTGTGTCCCCTTTAAATTGAGAAGTTTACTACAGTGTTAACATCGTGTCACGGTTTAGGACAAAATTAGCCAGCGTCAGCGAGTTCTTTGCATGACTAATTCGAGAGGAGAAGGTGAATAATGGTGGAGTCTGACTTGTCCGGGTGACTCAACCTCTGCCTTCCATCGAAATGAGCCTCTCGACTGGCTGAGTAGGTGTTCATTGGGCCTATTTCTGCATTGAGTGCCGACAGACGAGCTTGAGTATTTCCTGTCCCCACCGCCCCCTGCCACCCTGCCACCACCGCTGCACGCATACACACACACGCGCACATTTACACAATTCATCACAATAAGATTCGACCCCGGCGGTCACTATGGCAACTGGGGCATGGCGATAACCACTTGGGTTTGCATGTGAGTGTGTTTGTGTCTGGCAGCAATGTTGGGATTAACCTCTTCGGATAAGCAGTGGCATCTACCCTCTGGGAGCCAGAGGGAGAGATAGCGGAGGGGTTTTCACCATGGGATTCTTTTGATCCCCTGCGTAAAAGATGAAGAGTGGCGGCATCTGCCAGCCTCGCTATTCAGAGCTGAGCCCCTGAAGTGAACAAGGCTCCATCAAGTGTTTGTTCCATAAAGACTTTTCCTGATGAGGAATAAACTGGAGCTGTGATTGGCCGGGGACCAGTGCAGGGTGTTCACCGCCTCTCGCCCAAAGTCAACTGGGACAGAATCTAGCTCACTCATGAGGACAAGTGCGAAAAGGGATGGATAGAATAAACTACAGTCGTGGAATGTGATGTCGTTCTTTTCATTCAGATCAATTTTCCACATAGGAAACAATGTACACTGTCACCATCAGAAAACTGATGTACAGGCAACAATTCAAGAAACATTTAATATGCATTATGACTTAGCTAAATGAAACTAAAGCACAGTAAACCTATTCACTCTTCTATCTATCTATCTATCTATCTATCTATCTATCTATCTATCTATCTATCTATCTATCTATCTATCTATCTATCTATCTATCTATCTATCTATCTATCTATCTATCTATCTATCTATCTATCTATCTATCTATCTATCTATCTATCTATCTATCTATCTGTCTATCTATCTATCTATCTATCTATCTGTCTGTCTGTCTGTCTTTCATTTTTGGGGAGGTTTGCGAGGTTTTCTGTGGGGCTTGTGGGTTTACAACAGGAACTTGATCATGTTGAAAGTGTCTGGAAAAGGCAAAGGATGAATTTGCTATACATACATATACATATACAGTATATACATACATCCATCCATCCATTATCGATACCGCTTATCCTCACAAGGGTTGCCTATCTCAGCCTATCTCAGCTGTCTTCGGGCAGTCGGCGGGGGACACCCCGAATTGGTTGGCAGCCAATCGCAGGGCTAAAAAGAAGGAAGCCACTATTTATTTATTATATTTAGTATTATTTTCAACCTAATAACGCCATATTGTACTGAGCAGCCAGGACAGAGATATGTATTGCGAGATATGCTGAGTAAAATTACCTTTTTGGTTTCGCCAGTGTTAACGTAGAGCGCTACATGGCTCGGGGTAATGGTCTAGTCACTCTTCATTAGTTTGGCCCCAGACCATCAACCTGGAATGAACTAGCGGATGTAGTTAATGATTCATGGTCGGGGTCTGCTTGTGGTTCCTGGCAGAACCCCTCAACGATGATGTCATGCTTTAGTGTATCGATTGAACTCATTACTCTCTCTCACTCTCTCTCTAGTTTCGCATCTTTTGTCCATCTCTCTCTTTCTTCTCCCTTGTACCTCATCGGAAACCAGATGCCACTGCTAAAACAATAAAACTCCCATTCAGAGAGTCATGAGAACACATCGCAGTCGCACGGATCGATAATTTCCAGTTAGGGGCAACGGAGGTAGCGTTGCTGGATGCCGCAGTGGGAAGAAAAGGGCTCGGAGTTGGATTACATTTAAAGTGCACAAGAGAATCGATCGTTTGTAGAAGCATTTGGCAGCCTTCAGCTTCTCTCGCGGGATGTGCAGGCCAGCTCTCGCTTCGGCACAAAAACAACAGATTGAGTTTCACGTTCAAAAAGCATTACACACCTCATCAGTTTTTAACAAGGTACAAAACCCCCCCAAAAAACAAGCAGGGTCCATGTTTTTATATTACAGGGAGAAATCAGTTTTTGTGCTTGCACAGGCTCATTAGTTGTGTGTAATATTTGTCATTTTCAAGCTTTTTTTGATTCGTAAAGAAGTAAAGCTGAAATCTTTAAAATGCTAATATTACTGCCGTTGCACATAGCATGCTAACTTGCACAATGCCACATGTTAAATTAGCTTGCGCTACCTGATGTTTTTTTCAGGTTGTTGTCTTGTTTTGGTGAAAAAATGTTGTCACACATCACCAGTTACTCATGATAACCACCACCTTGCACTACAGAAATAATTACAATGACTAGAAATCACGCCAATATTGTGACTTATAACCTCTACCACTCATTAGAATTTATTTTAATGTTGTCGAGAGGGGAAGTAACATCATGCTTTGCGGCTCTTTTTCTTCTGGGACCTTAGACAAGGTGGAGGGAATTATGAACAGTTCGCAATAGCAGAAACCTTCAGATTCAAATAGTCTACTCGAGCAGTGGAAATTTATTTGGGGTGAATCCGAGACACATTAAATGGTGGCAGGTGTGCTGCTGACTCCATTTTACATGAGTTTGAACGTGATTGGTTAATTCTGAACTAATAAGAGGATGTGTGCAATTGTGCAACCGCATTATTTCATTTTTTTTCCCATCCCCTCTCAAAAAGATTAAAAAAATAAATAAATTATACAGATTATAGGTGATGTGGATGATGTAAAACGTTTTTGGAATGATTTACAGTATATTAGCCTATTTTTTTTATACCTCAAAAACCTGGCATTTGAACAGCGGTGTGTAGACTTTTTATATCCACTGTACAACGAATGTGAGAGCTACTCTTGCCAGAAAAATGAAGATATTCACAATAACCACCGCCGTGTGCAATAGAAATAACCATAACAACAACAGCATATTCACAGAGTCAAAAAGGTCAGTCACTCCTGCGCAACTAACAGTATCTGTTATGATTATGTCATCACTCCCCTCTCGATAACTACCGCTGTTAGAGAAATCACCAGAATGTCACGCCGCTTCAAGTATAGAGCTTCATCTTTTTGCTTAGAAATCAGTTTTGTACACTCTTCATGTTGTTGCAAGCATCTTCATTCATAAGACAAATGTAGATCGTAAAGGTCCTTGGCTTTGGCTCCCTCTATATACGATTTTCTCACTGGCTTCCTGGCCCCTCCCAGCCCTGTGTGGCTTTTACTTGAATGGTATATGAAGCAGTAGAGGCTGAATGAGAGGAGATTAGCCAACACTGACTGCTTCCCTTCTGAACACACACGCACGCACACGCACACACATCCATATCTCTAGTGCAGTGTTCTCCGTGAGAAAGGGTCTGAGGGAGTATTAATTCAACTATAACACACACATACACACACTAAGCTGTGTGCTATTCATTCATTAACGGAGCCACATGCTGCACATCACACATCGTCGGCCTTCACTCCCGCTAGCGTGCAGCGTATTCCCGCTTTGTGTCACGTGACGCGGTCCACAACATACATCAGTGTGTACATGTGTGTGTGGCACCATCCAGCATGGCGTCGCTCACCCTCACACAGAAAACGACATGCATTAGCCAGCACATGAATGCGTGCGTAATTATGTTCCGTGCATCACTTTCTCTCCCCGGCCCGCCATTGCCTCCGAGCCCCGCCCCTCCTCTCGCGTCGATCACATGGCCGCTGCAGAGGAGAACACGAGGCAGCAGCAGCAGCAGCAGCAGCCGTGCGGGGAAAGAAGTAGAAAAAAGATCAAAATCTTCAGGAGTTTGTGATGAGTTCACATCCATCTACACAGAAATGAATCTGTGCAAAAATGTTTTCTCAATGAACCGTGCGTCTGTAAGATTCCTGTTGACACCTTACATAATTTTATTGTATTTATCCATTCATTTTCAGTCATGCTTGATTGAGGTCACAGGTGAGCTCGAGCTTATCACAGCTGACTTTGGGCGAGGGGAGGGGTACACCCTGGTCTGGTTGCCAGCCAACCACAAGCCAAGTTTGTTACAACAAACTACACCTGTTTTCTACAGGTACAAGTTACTTTAGCTCTAAATTTACCTCCATATGATGCTCACATTCAGATATATAGTCACCTGTGTAAAATTGAGACGTTTTGATAAAACTAACAAGCATTTTTTTTCTAGAATGTGGGATAAAGCCGGACAAAAAAGCAAGGCCTTAGCTGAGATTGAAACCCTCAACCTTAGATTTGTAAGGCAGATTTGCAAATCACTCATACACTGTCCTCCCCATTATAATGTTTAATGTTCAGTATAGTGTTTAATATTCAAGTGCATTTCTAGTGTGTTTTGTTGATGGTCTCAAAATGGATGCAATATCAAAAATTGTAATTCCAAACCAAATATTTTTAGTTGTAACAACTGAAAAAATTATATGATTTTTTTTTTTTTTAAACAATTTGCTGAGTTCTTTTTACTTATATACTTAAGTTGGGGCACAATACATTCGACAGTTAGTCCTGTAAATTTTAATGTCTTTTTTGTGGAAAAGCGGAAAAAAACTGTTTTGACAACAGTAAGACCTAAAATATTATGGTGAATTCCCCAATTCATTTTTTTTTAAGTTTGTTGCTTTGAAATTTTGAGTTCACCAAAACTTCTGTTTGCAGTGCATACATTAAGTCTTTATCGAATGGAGGTGAATACAGTACACTGTATAGTAAAATGAGAAAGTAAATAAATAAATAAATAAATAAAATAAAAGTTGAGTGAACCCAAAATTTCAAGGCAACACACTTCGATAGTATTTTAAGTTGGCAAATTAAACTTAAAACTTAACTTATTTCAAGTTTTGCGAATCCGAAAATTAGCTTTTCCAACAAAGATGTTTTGACTTTAGTTCGTCGCTACAGTGTGAATGGACATGGCGACCAGTTCAGGGTGTAGTCGCTTGTCTTTCCCACACAAAAGCAGCTGTGCTTCACCTCACTCGCAACCGTAATGAAGGAAAGCTCCAGAGAAAACGAGTGGACGGAGAACAATAGGTTGAGTGTAGAGATTTGACTACTTTTCCAAATTTCACATGCTTGCTCAGTGAATCCAAGTCCCAAATTTCAGACTGCTGGTGTCTACGCTCTATTGCAACCCATTTTCCTGCATGTTTTTTTTCTAGCACAAAGGTGAGAAACAATACACCCAACCCGTCACACAACTCAGGAATTCTCTTCATGGCAGGTTGGGCATCAAAGCGTCATTCTGAGCCTCAGCTCCCCTCTTCTGCCCAGTGTTTCATCAACACCTTCTTCAGGCAGCCGACCTCATCTCGTGCAGTATGTGTGATTAATAACATGTATGGAGAGAGAGAGAGAGAGAGGGAGAGAGAGAGAGAGGCAGCAGCAAGCAGCAGCGGGGTTTCCGGCAGTAAATGGCACTCTTGACTGTACGTCCATGCATGATAATTACATGCATCCTGACAGCACACACAAGGGGATACGGTACAGTGGAAAGAAAGGCCACACTAACACTACTGCTGTCCAATGGTTCAAACAAACCATTTCCGGCTTCGGGATGTCTATTTACGCTAAATACATGTGGAAATCTACAACCTGTGGTTTGGATTTAGCAGAGGTTTGGTTTTTATGGCTGCACGTGTACTTTATTATTATTGGTATTACTGACTTATTCAGTGTGCTTAAAGGGGAAATCAACCGAAGAACATTATTTTCAAGAATACAACTGCAACTTTTATTGTAAAATTAAAACCATCTCGTGAAATGGCAGCCCGTCTTTGTAAAATCATGCCATTTCTTGTAAAATACGACTTTATTTTTGTATTTTTTTGTTGGTTTTGTTCTCGTAATATCCTAACTTTTGTTGTAAGGTTCTGACTTCTATGGCAAAAATTTCAACTGCGTCTTTTTTGTTTGTAATATGTAAATGTGAGTCACATGTTTTGTTTACGACAGTCCTTAAAACTATTTTCTCTGAATGGTCTCGTATTTTTGGGGGCCCGTAAAATGACTTTCTCACAATCTCATTCTTAGACAAGGTGTACCATCAACCTTTCCTCAAAACGGTTAGATTAATTTCTCAGGTATGTATGACTTTATTCTGAAATCAACTGTTTTTCTTTTCATCTGACAAACATTATCTCCTAAAAGTGCTGCTTTATTTTTGTAACAATAACAGCCTTTTTCTGGAAAGAATATAGTCAGACTGATTGTGTAACAGGGATTTAAAAATACACAGCAAAGTGGCAAGTTGAAGCCAGAGTGTGCCCGTGCGTGGGTGTCCTGTGAAAACTTATTACAGTGTGTACTGTGTCATAAATGTTTAGACGCGGCACGGCAGGGAATCACTATAATAGGATTTAACTAATTAGGGATCCCTTTGTAGTGTTGACAGTGTTGTTTTGTCGATAGCTGCAGTATAAATTATTCTATTTCTTAAAAAAAAAATATTTCACACTCTAGGGTAAAAAATATTTGTCCACACTTGTAATAAATTTTCAGCTACATGCCAAAGCAGGTGGATCCCTAACCACTAACTGTGAAGTCTTCACAGTTGGAAGCCAGAAGAAATTATTTCACAATCACAACAGTGACTAATTGAGATGCAACTTGCACTACCAGAAATTTGCCTCCCCTAAAAACCTTTTTTTTTTCCACAAAAAAATAAACACTTTTAAGTTGTAAATTATATACAATATAATCATAAACACCAATGTAAAATGAATAAGTACGTCATTTTAAAAATGACTAAATTAAACCAAATTACATAATCAACAACTTGTAATTTCTACTAAGACCTATTCATCATTAGAACTGCCCTATATGGCATATATTTTTTTATCAAAGTTGAACTGCAGATCTCTTCAAAAATTGCAAAAGCTACTTGTCTAAAATTCTGAGAAAATTTGCATTATTACAGCAATTTGCTGTTTATGAATGCGCCTCGGCAGAAGAAAATATTTGTGAGTTGAGATGAAAATATTAAAATGATGACCACACATAACACAAAACACATCCCAGAAATCGCTCTCGACATCCCCTACAGCTCACTTATATAACGTCATTGATGTATTTTTTTCATCTTTGCATCTTCCCGCTTGTGTGCTTTGCCGCTCTGATTCCATTCATCCTGCAGCAAAAAAAAAAAAAATGAACCAGCAAGATAAATAGAGGACCACAAAGAGCAGTGGGCGGCCCCTGTGCAGGGACGCAGCTCTCTGATTGGTCGGCGCAAGGGAATGAATGAGAGGATTTGAATGAAGGCCACATGCCACAGTGTATGAAGCTATGGAGGCAGCATTGCAAGGACACGAGGGAGGGAGGAGGGGTGATTCATTTCTCTTTCTTTCCGCTCGCATCAGAGACACTCGGGCTACCCTTGAACCTGCCCGTGTTACAGAGCACAACCTCTCCTGACACCTCCAGCGGCCTTGATCTGCCCCCACTGCTACTTCTTGACCTGACACATTTGCACACAACACTGCCAATGTTCACTGGTTGAATTACATTGCATGTCAACCAATCAGCTCATTGATCCCGCCTGCGACCTCGTTAATGAGTGACTGTTGATTAGTGATTCATTATTACAGTTTTCATCATTGCGTCATGGAGTGGCAGTGAAATTTCATGACTCGTCATAAAACATTCAGCTCTAATAACTCAACGTCAGTGTTCCAAGTCACTCCTCTACCGGACACAGTTTTCATTTTGTTACAATTTGTTTTTGTTTTTGCTACACACAACACTGTTTTACTGTTTTGTCATAAAAACATTAGTTTTTGGCATGGAAAAAAAAAAAAAAATTCACACATACTATTGTCACATATTTTGTATTTTGCGGCAAAAAAAAAAAATGTAACAAAAACATTATGTCACAAAAAGTGCTATATTTTCTTTAAAAAAACACACAAAAAATACTGTCTCATGTTACATTTTGTCACAAAACACTATATGTTTATATTTTATGTTAAATGCACTATATTTCATCACAAAATTCTATATTGTATTAAAAAAACATTGTCACAAAAATGCTATATTTTTCACCATATCAACATGTTTTGTCATAAAAAAAATTTTGGTTCACATATTTTATTATATTTTGTGACAAAGCACTATATTTTCCCAAATAACACTATTTTGTAAAAACAGAAAAACACACAAAATGCTATATTTTTTTCCACAAAATACTACAAAAAACACATTATAAAGTTTTTTTTCCGATAACACAATTTTGACCAAAAATATATTTTGTCACAGCATGCTATATTTTGATTAAAAAAACTATAAACAATCACCAAAAAGTGCACAATTTTGTCACACTCGTGATATGTTGTCACAGAAATTCATTATTTCTGACAAAAAAACGTTTTTGTCATAAAAGGCAATTTTGCTTTGTTCCGATAACACAATTTTGACACAAAAATGAATGAATGCTATATTTTGTAACAAAAACACCAAAAATCAAGTGTTTTGTCACACTTGTGATTTGTTGTCACAAAAGTCATAATTTATCACAAATAACCCTTCACACTTTTTTGTCAAAAAAACACAATTTTTTCACAAAACATTCTAAATTTTGTTCCAATAACATAATTTTGACTCAAAAATGTTTTGTCACATTTTGTCAAAAAAAGGCTAGTTTGTCTCAAGACATTCAAAAGTTTTTTCCAATAACATAATTTTGGCACACAATATATTTTGTCATAACATGCTATATTTTGTCACAGTTTGTCACAAAACATTTTGTCACAAAAAAACCCACCCCGAAAACAAACATCCAAATTTTGTACCGATAACATAACATTGCCTCCCCAAAAATTGTCAGAAAAAACTCATCACCAAAAAAATGAACTACTTTGGCACACTTTGAAAAAGGTCATTTGTTGCAAAAAACACTTTTTTGCCACAAAAACAATATCTTGTCACAAAAAATGTTATATTCTGTCATATAGCACCATATTTTCCTCTTTAAAAAATGCAATGTTGGAAAATAAGTCACATCACTATTAAAGGGTTTCTGGTTGGCCCATCACAATCACTAGATTGTGCTTTGTTTCAGTATTAAAGTATAAAGCGATCTTGCCGAGCGGTCTTTCACAGCAGTGGTTGCAGCTATTTTTGAAGTAAAGAGCCGGACGGGGCTTGTCACAGTGTCAGCGTGTGCAGAGAGCATGCTCTCATTATTGGAGAAACATGGAGGACTCAAGCAATTTATTTCCTGTTGCCTTCGGGTTACCTGAGCGCTCTCTCCTCACTAATAATACCTCCTCCCGCTTCCATCTCCTCAAAGTGTCTGTGTTGAAAGCATTTTCTTCTGTTGAATTCACGCCAATACTTGAGCAATTGAGTCTGTTTTGTTTTCTGCATAGTGGTACTTTAAAAGAAGCATCGCATTAAATAGGCACTGTGTTACAAGAATAATGAGCACAGGAGAATGATGATTGTCGTCATGCCGGTTTTTAGCACAGTAAACATGTACCAATTAACTACAATGATTATAATGGGTGAACACAGCAACATATTCATTACGTTTGTGCTGAACACAATACAGTTGTATGTGTGGATTTGAAAAATCAACAATTTAAGAAGAAAAAAGTTGTGAAGAATTATCATATTTTTCATTACGGAGAAAAAATATCATATTTCATGAAAAAGCTTACAAATGACAAGAAATGTGTTATTTTACGAGAATAAAGTTGTAATTTCAGGATCATCCTATACTCAAAAAGTCGCAGCATGACAATACGTTTTTGCAAGTACAGTATAAAGTCATAACTTTGGAAGAAAATAGTTTTAATATTACCACATGACCACAAGCAGTTGTGACATTCAGATAATGTTGGAATATTACATATTTGGGCAGAAGTCAAACTTTGGAAGACAAAATATGTCATCATTTGATATAGAAAATGTTACGGTATTGCGAGATTATTACCAGTTATATTTTTTACTAGAAAAAAAAACAATTCTTTCAGAAGAAAAAAATAAAATAATTTCATGGAGGGGTTTATGAGAAAACATGTTGTTATAATGCGAAACGCCATAATTTGACAATAAAAAAAAACAATAATTCCACTAGCAAAGTGTTACAGTTCACACTGAAAAAATACCAGTATTACAAGAAAATGTTTTTATGACAAAAAGTTGTAATCTTTGAAAAACAAAGTTATAATTTTACCTCAATCATTTATTTTGAGACAAAAATCCTATTTTTACATTATGAACTTATTTGATGACAAAAAGTCTGAATTTTGTAAAATTGTAATTTCAAGAGCAATATAAGAAATATTCAAAAAAGTTTCAATTTTTACTAAAAGTTTTTGAAATCTTTAAGAATAAAGTAATTTCAGTACATGAGAAAAAATAATTTTACAAGAATTTTAGGGGCATTTATATAATTATTATTACTATTATTGTTATTATTATTTTACCAGAAAACTCATAATTTTGCAAGAAAAGGGGACAACAAGCAAAACATTTTAATTTTTACCGTGTGATTGTCAAACTTTTTTACGAGGTTAAAATCACAATTTTCACCAGAAAAAGTTGACAAATTCCAGGTAAAACGTGTCCTTTCACGAGAACGTCATCATTTTGGAAGAAAATAGTTGCCGAATTTCAAGAAAACCACATTTTTACGGCAATGTCTTCTTCTATTCCTTCTCTGTATCACCAAATCCAAACACACGCCCCTTACAGGCAATCAATGACGATCATGCACACACAATCAATCAAACTTTTTTCCCTCAGAAACCGGCACAGTGAAAGCAATAATGGCCGAGCGTAATAAACACAAACTGCAGACGCGCATGACTCGTTTGAATCTAAATGTTGAATAATAGAGCGAGTGGAGTCTAGGCGGCGTATCAGGAGGCCTTCATATTCGGTAATTGAATTAGTGTCCGTCCTGGGATTACGCTGTCTGTATGTGTGCCGAGATCATTTAATTGAGAACAGCGTGTTCAATTGCAGGGAACAAATCAGAATTTCGCGGCGAGATGCCACCTCCATACAGTGAAAATCACATATACGCGTACTTGTCTACTTGTGCTGTCGAGTGAGCTTGTTTCTGTGGCCTTTTCTGCACTCACAGAATCAGTTTCAGGAGGAGGACATAGTCAGGACTCAGGAGTAATACATGCGAGCCAAATGCATGGATGGGGCGAGCGTGGATGTAGGCCTGTGTAGTGCTGTGCGGTGCGGTGCTGCAGAATGGAGAGCGAGCGGCGAGGCTCAGATGATCAAAACGGCGGGGGCGCTAAATATAGGATGCGGCTGCACAATTTCTTCTGCTTGAGCTGGGATTCACCCAACCTCAGCCGAGGATGCTGAGAAGGAAAGGAAAGGATTCTCATTCGGGTTTTACTTGAATACGCAATAATCAGCACATTTGCACATGCCTCAGATTACAATAATGTGGTGCAGGGGTCACCAAGGTCCACATGGGTAGCCAACGGCAGTGGGCCTGTTCGAAATGTACCTCACTATTGATGGGACATTGTGATTTTCTAGGAATCATTTCAACAGGTAAATACTTATTTATCTGACTAATTATTGTGGGGAATCATTTTTATGATCAGCGTCTTTATATTAACAAATATTTTAATTATTCAAAATATATAGTACTAACATTACTAAAGGTAATTTGAGGAAATGTGTTACTTTCAGAAGTGTGTATCAAACTGGCAACCCTTTGCATTAATACCCAAGAGTAGCTCTCAGTTTCAAAAAGATTGGTGACCCCTGCTTTAGTGCCTTGAGATACGAGGTACTTGTATCTCAAATCTTCTTTCACCACTGAAATGAGTAGAAATGCCATTAATCTGTTCCAGCCTCCCTCCAAAATGTTGTCATGTTTTTTTCATAGGAAAAATTGTTTTGGCTAAATGATTTTGAAAACTAGTTTCAAAACTAAAACTAAAACTAAGCAACAACATTGCAATATTTACCGTATTTTGTTTGCTGTGTGGTTAAGAATTAAATTCCGTGCAATATATAAACAGGTGAAAACAGTTTATGATGATGAAATAACTGTGGCTTCACCTGCTAATCAGTGTGCACTCTTCACCTTTTGGGGTGTACAGTGGACCCCCGTGTACCCACGGTTCAGCACACCCAGATTTACCGATCTGCAGATTTTTATTTAATATAGATATATTTTGGGGGAGAGCAACCCTGGGTTTTTGTGAAAAATTATTTGAGGTTTATCCCTCTTTTTACCAAGAATTTTGTGGGTTAGAAAAAAACTTCCCCAATGTATTCATAATGGGTAACAATTATACACCGATTTTTGCTATTCGCAGGCTGGCTCAGTCCCTAAAAAAATATAATAAAACAAATCGTTTGTAAACAAGGTTGTTCGTAAACCAAGGTAAGAAATTAAAAATCTAAAAACTAACATTTGTGCACCATTATTAATTCATTGTACTGCTCCGTCAGGAGTGAGTCCTTTTGCCACAAGGGGGTGTACTTGAGATAAGTAATTTGTTCGGTGATCACACTCGTAACTCAAAATACTAATTACAGTATTTCAGATTAAATGATATTACAAAACTAATTAATTGCATGATGAAATTTTGTTGTGTTATTCCTTTTAAAATTTGGGGTTTCAGTTTAATTTCTAACTTACACCTGTAGATGTATTTTGGGGAGTTTCAGTTTTCCTTTTATATTAAATTGCTTTCCCCCCATTATTTTCATTATTTGGGGCTTTCCATTTCATTATGGATTCAAATATATGAACTATTTTCTTGTTGGAATATTTCTTATATGTCACCTACTAAACTAGACAAAGCTCAGTTTTGATTTTGGGGGTTTTGTGGTGAAAAACAAGTGAACGGCATCCTGCTGAGAGCTCTTTGTGTTCTGAATGTGCTCCCTTTGGTAGAAATCAAAATGTTAGAAGCGGCTCTCAGTAGGATGCCTTGCAGTTCTACACCACATATGGCAGAGTACCACATTAGAAAAGATTGTTACAAGTTAACATAAAATGGAAAATGAAATTCATAAGTATGTGAAATGAAATGGGAAATCTGAAATTAATAAAAACAATCACAAAACAAATATTTAAATTCAGCAATTAAAACTTTTTTTTTTTACTCATGCTATGACGTAATTGCAAAGTATTATGTGATCTGACTAATATAATACATTTGCTTAAAAAACGTTAATTCAGCCTCGCGTGGAGTTTTGACTGTGTTTTACATGAGCACAGGCGGACACCTAGTGGTCAGTCGTGAACGTTTACTTCCGTGACCTAACAATAGGAGGCAGTATCATAATTTAAAGCCGAGTCGACGCTCATTTATTTACTTCCGCATTCGACCTTCTTTCTCTTCCGGTTGTCGTCTGTTCGTGCAGAAGGTATCCAACCTCTTTCCTGAAGATGTACTTGTTAAATCTCCATCAATCTGCGTTTGTTTGCCGCGTTTGTACACAAACAGTGACTGGGTTTGATAGAGCACGTTACAAAGCACACGTTTGATGCACTATTTTATTCATACGATCCCTTTTAAAAAGGTTAAGTTAGTGTGAAGTAGTGTTCGTGCTCGTAGCATTAGCAAGCGTTAAAATGATCTGGTGACAATATGCCACACGTAATCTATTGAGTTTTAAAACAAAAGCCGCACGTTTCGCTGCTAACTTGATGTTGGTATGATGATACTTGTTAAAAGAAATACTTTTCTGCTTTTTAGTTTTCTTCCTGTCGGGCCGTGTAGCAAAGCGTAGTAACGCTGATGTGGCCAGTAAATATAGCCTTATTGGCATTGTCTAACTCTCTACTTTTTATTTTGGTAGGTGAACTAGAATCGCAATGGCAAAGTCGAAGAACCACACGACACATAACCAGTGTAAGTATTTATTCTGTCACGTCAACCCTCCCAGATAACGGGCTAGCTTATATGAAAGAGTTCCTGTTTTTTTTCACCCACACACCACAACTTAAGTTGTTCTCTATGTAATATACATGACCTGCCCTGCTCTCCCTCCGCAGCTCGTAAAGCCCATAGAAACGGCATCAAGAAGCCCAGATCCCACCGCTATGAGTCCTTGAAGGGGGTATGTACTCTGCCACATCGGCAAAACTGCAACTAGGTAGTCTAGTGAGCACGATGCTCGCTTTTTTCTTACGCTGGGTCTACACTGAAACCTTGCAGCAACACATTTAAACTTCGTTTCAAAGTGGCACATTTAGGACATGTGCCATGATGGAAACGGGTACCTCGAGATTTTAGTTACGCCTCTTCCAAATGTGGATACTGCAGTTACGCCTCTTCCAAATGTGGATAAAATATACATATTGGCAGTTCTCCTGTGACATCACAAACTACAATGTAGAAGGGCGACACATTCTGTGTTTGGTTTTGTTTGGGTAGCAAAGCCTTACGATCTGAGCTCAGATTTGAGATGTCCCGTCCCAATCAAAGCCTGTCATAGATATAAATGTATCTAGACAGAGCACATGCTACTTTTCAGTAGGGCCAGAGCTATGCAATAGTAATTGAATGTTCTAATGAATATTCTGTCAAATACTGTCACCTTCCTAAAAATAATGGCCCATGTCACTTTTTTCATTATATTTTTCCCAGAAAACATGAAAAACTGAACCAAATACTGATGACTTTGTTTGTTAATAAGTTCATTCCAGGAGTACAATTCAATGATCGGTTTAACGGAGGATGCACACGATTTTAGCAGAAGTGGTGGCTTTATTCAGTATTTGGTTAAAACATTTTTTTCCTTGGTTAAGGAGCAATTGTGAACACACTAGAGAAAATAATGCATTCCATTTAATAATGAATAACCGTTTGTTCTGCTTTTTCACGGTATTCAACATTTTTCTCCCTTAGAATCGTGCATAGAAGCAAACTGTATTTTCCTGTTTAGAAACGTTTCCAGTGAAGTAATTTCAAATACAGAAGTAAATAAAACACATTCAAACTAAACGTTATGTTAAATGTTCTGTATGCTGTGTGTGTTATTGTTGAGTTTTTGTGACTGCTCATGGCGCTTGTGGAGTGAAGGGTTCGGTTGGGTGTGTGTATCGGGGTGTTTGATGGGTTCATTGAATGTAAACATAGCCATGCAGCATATGTGGAACTTGAAAATTACACGGAAATAGATCAATTAATTGGCCGCTCGGACCCAGTGTGTTAATGTTGGAACTTTTGGCTCACCACTTGCATGATTAATTTGGGACAGTTTTCAACAAACTCGCCCATTTCCATTTACTCATCTTCTAGCTTGTGCATTTAATCTTTACGTTACGTGACAGAGACAAGTTGACATGTGTTAAGAGTCAGTTATAGATTAATGTAACGGAGATAATACGGTCAGTTTTCAAAATAACATTTTTCAGCCTTGAATAATAAACCCGGAAGTTACTGTATGTTTTTTTTTTTTCTTTCTTTCATCTGTGCAGCCCGCCGAGGCCCGGTCCAAAGTGGCCTGCGGCCGGGCCGGGCACCGGTGCTAGGTTGGGGGTGGGGGGGGGGGTTGTATATCAAACTGTAGGGGTGTAACAAAAAAATTTTGAATCAGAAAATCGTCTTTTGATTTTAAAGATGCGAGTGCATTGAATCGTTCCACTTTAAAATATAGTGAGCTACGCAGAGAATCATTTTATTGGATGGATGTATCTTTAGAAGGAAATGGCACATTTACAATACTGACTCAGTCAAATGTATGTAATTGAAAACAAAAATATAATTGCATCATAAGCTCTCGAACTGACCCGTACACTATCGATTCATAATCGCACTGAGTCAAACCGAATCTCAAAAACTGTATCGAATCGTCTTTTGTGAAGAGCTGCGCACCCTCTATTAGACTGGCTATATGAAATGAAGTTACAACCCCCCCCCCCCCACTTTCATATTTGCAATGGTTTGTTGTTTATCATTGTCTTGTTTATTGTTTCTCAAGAGTTTTATTTCTTCGTTTGCAGGTGGACCCCAAATTCCTGAGGAACATGCGCTTTGCCAAGAAGCACAACAAAAAGGGCTTGAAGACAGCGGGGAAGGCCGCAGCAGCCGCCCCTCAGAAATGATCTGTCTGCTCGTTACCCATCGTGCTACCATCACAATAAAGCAATGCTGTAACAAACACTCTTACTTGGTGTGATTTCTCTTTTGTACTCTATGTCAAAAGGCTGTCAATAGGAGGGTTAATGTAAGGGATGGAAAACACTATTGGTCTAATGTTAATAACTTCATTATAATGTAGATGGATATGGTCTATAAACAACCTGGACTATTATTGTTACATCTTGAAAAACTCGTATTGCATTATGAAGTACATGGCCGTTGTCCCTGTGTAACCGCACCTCATGTAACATTTCAAACAAGAATGATAACTTTTAAGGACACCTAAGAGAAATTGTAATGACAACTTACTAGAACGAATGTTAACCCTTTCCACAGTATAGTTGAAGTTTGTTTCTCGGAGGGGTCGTTCAATGGACTCCGGAGTATCGAGGTATAATGCAGTTGGGCACATTACTCGTAATTTATGCATAAAAACACAACCACAGCGCCGCAAATGGAAGTACGACCCTGAAAAATATGAATGATTTGTTAACAGCCTTGAGTGGATGTTGAGATTGATATACAGCCTGCGGCATTAGTTATCAAATTAAAATCTCTAGAAATTCCGACTAGCCTTTGATACATTGAACGTTACATCAAGTCTGCCAGTGTCGTCACTTCCGCTTACGCTGACATCAACTTGCATCATTTCTCGTGTCTTGTCAGCCGGAGGTGGACAGCATGTGAGTAAACCATTCAGACCAACACAGCGTCAAATAAATGGTCGGCTATCTCCACGCTTGTGGCAAATTCTGCAGCTTTGTGTGTAACTTGAACGCTTTCCTCTCACCAACGCCCCGGCGCTTTATGTTTCTAGCTAACTAACTTAAACATTGACCAGCTAACTTAGCACGCTAGCTAACTTCAAAGAAGCGTCATTACTGAGAAGTGAACTTGAAGCAAGCTTTTCTGTGCGTATGAGATTTTAATGTACATCATTTTTTTCAACGTTGGCTGGTGTGTTGACAAATTGTGGACAGCTAGTTGACTTGTTAGCACTCCTAGAACAACAAATAAACACAAAGGCATGTTGAATTAGAGTAAATCAAACAGTCAGGTTCCTGTTCAAAAGAGCACTTTTTTTTGTAATTTAGTGGCTACAATAACTAACTCTGATGCTGCCACTCAATGATTTACTGATGTGCTCTCATGTCGAGTGGGGGGAAAAAAGAAAGTTAAAACCCATTAGTTTTAGGCAATCATTCCAGTAAGACTATAAAATGAGTTTTAAATTTGTGATTTCATGTATTCAGACATTTTGTATTTTCTGGTGTTAAATGATACACAAAATGTGATTCTGTGTTCTATATATGTATGAATGATTGTATCTTAACTGTGAAGCACTTGTGAAAAGTGCTACATAATAAAGTTTACTTGCTTAATGTGCATGACGTGATGTCTTGTTGATGGGCAGACACCATCATGGTGGAGCCGGTGCCCGAATCCATCAACTTTCCCTCGCAAGAGGAGAAGATCCTGCAGCTGTGGAAAGACAAGGACTGTTTTTACGAGTGTCTCAAACAATCCAAGAACAGGCCCAGGTGAGCGAATGGAAGCGTCTCAGTCTTAAATAAAGCCGTGACACTTCTTGTCTAACAAGTTGTTGATGACTGTTTTCACTTTTATTGAGAAGAGTGGAATTAGCCTCAGGCCTGATTCACACCGCATGGTTTAAGCATATTATATGTATAAAAACTCTGCACCTGAGAAACCCCATACTCATGAATGGCAAAAGTGATGTCAGTGACATAACCTCAGGTTATGAACGACCCTGTTTACAAACAATTCAGGCTGCACACAACATTTTCATAGAAAAATGACCTCTGTTTATGATCTAGTTAAAAACGGCCTTGGCATGGACAAGCAGATGGATCTACAATTTTCTTATCGAGCTGTGTTACCATTGGCTTTGTGCATAACACATAGCTGTAAAATTGCAAAAAGTTGTATCCTTCTGTGGCTTAAGACGAAGTTCTTCCTGCGCAACCTCGATTAGCCAATCACAACTTAGTGTGATTGATGTGGTAGCCTGAGAGAAGTCAAAAAATCATTTTAAAGGGGCCATATCATGCTAAATCAACTTTTTGGAGCTTTTAGTCATGTTAAAATAATAATCCCTCGACCAAAATGGTGTTTTCCTCCATTCGCCCACCTTGGAGCTTTCCTGCTCTCTAAGCACCAGCCCCTGCCGATCCAAGGACTGGGTCCTCCCTTTTCTATGTCACAAAATAAAAAGCTACCCCCGTACTGTCCCTGCGGACATCCCCCCCCCCCCCCCACACACACACTTTTTCAAGCAGCCAGAGGGCAGCCTACAAGCGTGTATAGGAAAGAGGTGTTATGAGTGGCCACCTCGCCAAGGCGTCAGCTTCTCTGGCGGCAGACCATTCCGCGCAGCTGTTTGTCTGATTGTCATTTCTCAGACGCCTGCACGGTGAACCCTGGCCAGTATAAAAGTGGATTGGCCGGGAGATGATCTATCATGACGCTGAACAATCGCTAACATTGGCATGACCTGACGATCATAGCACTTAAACGTCCACTCATTAAACTCTAATAAAAATGTGAACATTTTGGCCAAACCTCATCCACTGTAGATGACTTAATTGCATTCACATAAGGTGGAAGTCAACGCAAACATTTTTTTTTCAAGAATATGTTCTATGCAAGTCCACTAATTGAAACAGGGCATTCTGATAAATATTGCGTTTGTAGAATAAGTATTAATCCACTCGTTTTTAGCCATCTCTGGGGGTGGCCATTTTGTCTTCTGTCGACTGAAAATGACATCACAACTGCTCACAACGACCAATCACGGCTCAGATTCAGAAAACAGGTCAGCCGTGATTGGTCGTTGTGAGCCATTGTGATGTCATTTTCAGTCGACAGAAGACAAAATGGCCGCCCCTCGAGAAGAAATATGTTTGGGTTGACCTCCGCTTTAATTGCGATACCAATATCCCCCCCCCCCCCCCCCCCCCCCCCCCCCCCCCACCAGGTACACTTTCTATGACGGCCCACCGTTTGCCACGGGCCTACCCCACTACGGTCACATCCTCGCGGGCACCATCAAAGACATTGTCACCCGCTTTGCCCACCAGAGTGGCTTCCATGTGGATCGGCGCTTCGGCTGGGATTGCCACGGCCTGCCTGTGGTAAAAAACGCTGTCTATTGTTGCTTTCAACTCTCATCCTCCCCAAAGCCTTATCAGCTGTGTGTTTTATAGGAGTATGAGATCGATAAGACCTTGGGAATCACGGGCCCTGACGATGTAGCCAAGATGGGCATTGCCGAGTACAATAAGCAGTGTCGAAAAATCGTCATGAGATACTCCAACGAGTGGGAGGTGAGTGCGTGGAAGAAGTAAGAGAGTTTGTTGTGTTTTGGGAACTGCCAAATGTGGAACTTGGGAACGCTGTGTCGTTGGTCACCGCCAGGTCTCGGTCAATCGAATGGGCCGATGGATCGACTTCAAAAACGACTACAAGACTCTCTACCCGTGGTTCATGGAGACTGTCTGGTATGTTTGGCTGGCAAGAACACCAATTTTCCACACATTGCTTATGACTCAAAGCGGAGGTTGGTAAAGTAGCCAACAGTTGTAGTTTAGTACGAATACTGTTACTTTACTATAAAATGATTCAAGTAAAAGTAAAAAGTAGTCCTCCAAATCATTTACGTAAACACGTGAAAACACTACTCAAGTATTGAGTAACTGCGGAGAATTTTCTGATTATTTGCATTTACAGTAAAATAGGAATGTGCAACTTCAGATATTGCCTAGCAATCCATCACTTTAACTACTATTAACGAATAACTCGCTATAAAATTGAATAAATAAAGGCCAATTTTTTTTTCAGATGCTGATGCAAATTTTGGGGCAGGAAAAAAATACTGACTACCAATTAATTGGCTGATTAATTAAAAAAAAAAAAAAAGTATAATGTATGAAATAATTCTGCTTTCAGGTGGGTGTTCAAGCAGCTGTACGACAAGGGTCTGGTGTATCGTGGTGTCAAGGTCATGCCTTTTTCCACTGCGTGCAACACACCGCTCTCCAACTTTGAATCCCACCAGAACTACAAGGTCGGCACAACCCTCACATCTTAAACAGTACACAGTAGGTCACGACAGACAGAAAAAAAGTCAACTTTTTCATCATGTTTTATTTCAGGACGTCCAAGATCCATCGGTCATCGTCAATTTCCCGCTGCTCGACGATGACGATGTGTCTTTGATCGCGTGGACCACCACCCCGTGGACACTGCCCAGCAACCTGGCCCTGTGTGTCAACCCAGAATTGTCTTATGTTAAGGTCCAAGGTAAGGGTCTTGACACCAAATATGGAATTATATGTAAAAATCTTGTTTCAGCCATGGCTTGATTATTATGCACATGAGTGTTTTTTTTAAGAATTTTTTACAATAAAATTAGGATCTTCTAATGACCATTGTTGCGTTGGCTCCTGTCAGTGTGGCCAGTAAAGTAGAACCTGCCTGATGAGTGCCATCAGGCTGTCATAACCAGTGGGATACAGCAGGGGGCACTGTTGAAGCACTGAGCAAATGACTCAGTAACTGCACCGCCTGTGCTGCATGGGAGACCGCCTTGGAATACCAATGATTTTTTTTTTCTTCTTCTTTGCATCAATTCAGTCGCTTTTTATCCCTCATCCTCCTCGCTTCATCTCCATCCAACATTTTCTGCCCGTTTGCCTTCACCCTCCACCTGTTTTTGACCCGGCGTCGCTCTTATGTTCGCCGTGTCTCTCCTCTCTCGGTCTTTTGTCAGCCCCTGCAGGTCCGAGCCTCGCAATCATCTGTCACGCCAATGACGCGTAGGAATGTCTTCTTTTCCCCACGCTGCTCCTATCTCTCTTCCCTAAACCTTTTAATTCCTCATTTTGGTGTTTTGGGACCATTCTGGTTCCCCCGACTGCAACGCCTCCACCAGCTCATGTCGCCAGTTGAGCAGTCTCACCGCACGGCCATGGAGTCCTTACCCGACCTTGACTTTTTGTGGCTGTGGCCTCGTTGTTACCAAGCAGGATTCGACACCCCCAGTTAGAGCCCCCCCTTCGATTTGGCAGATATGCGGAGAGGAGCATAACACGGTTGCTGTTTATCACACATGAAACAGGGATCAATAAACATAAATCACTCGTGTCAGGGCCATTTGTCCCAGCTTTCAAAAATTAAGCAGAGCGTGAGAAAAATCATCAGTCACATGTCGCGTATGTAGACAGCTTAGAAGCCACTAACGAGGAGGAATTGATTTGCAATGGCCGCTAAGCGTTCAGTGTCACACTATTTGCCGGATGACCAAGTATTCTTTGTCTTGCAAATCCTCCTTCCAAGGTGTTCCAATTTCAAAACACATTTTCCCATGTGAAGTAAACTAAGTAATAACCGTTATTTAGTATTTTAACTGTTTAGGCAATGTTTTAAGAAGGGGTGTTCCAATCATGGTTTTATGCCACCGATTCCGAGACCGATTATCCATGAGTGTGATCGTCCAATACTGATCACATGGATTAGCTGCACATTTTTCAATTTTAGAGCTGCTCACTAACGATTACAGTATTTTAATGATCAATTAATATTCCTATTATTTTTTTGGTGTTAATTTACCATCCAAATTTTCATCCCTTTATTATTCAAAAACAGGACATTATTTCAAATTGACAGAAGAAAATGAACATTTGATCTGTTTTGGAAAGGGGCAGATGCAGCTACACTGCAATCAGGCTGCTCTCTAGTTGGCTGCAGGCTGCAAAGTACGAGCTGCAGGTGATCGTTTTTTTGTGATCAGCAATGAAAGGAAATAATCGACATATGCCGATCGCATGCTTTGTCAAAGAAATCAACCGATCACGATCGGAGCACCATTAACACCGTTAGAGTAATGTTCCATTAACCTAATGGCTTAATCACCCAAGTCATTTTTTGAATGTTTTCAGTTCGTTTTTGGCCAAGACATTCTTCGGTGGAGAGTATTGGCGCTTGTTCTTTTGCGGCTTCAATTGGTTGCATGTTTACAACAGCTCCGTTTTGAATGAGCACAGAATTTCGGCACTTGGCAAATTCGCCACCATGTGACTTCACCACTTGTCTACAAAGCTACGACTGCGAGAAGCTACAACCGCAAAGAACTTCACCCCAAAATGTGAAGCCGAATGCTGATGTTAAAATGAAGTGAAGCGAGAGTGACGACTAAATGGGGTGGCAGAATTAATGCAATCTTTCGCTATATGTGACTCGTCAACAGATGAACTATCGGCTGTTAGAAAAATACAGTTGCTCGTAGGGCTGTGCAATTAATCGAAATTCAATTTTCAATTACAATCACGATTATTACACTCCACGGTTACAAAATTAGCATAATTGTAAAAAAACGATTATTAATATGCACTGTTTGTTTACACAAGGAAATCCTACTTGAATCTATAAATTTCCACCTTTTTAAAATTTTATAATAACCCATTTTTATAAATTTTGTTTGGTCTTAAAGGAACTTACATAATTATAATGTTTCAAAGAAACTTGTCTTCATTTTTATTTTTAAGCATGTTCTTGTTTTGTACCCCAAAAATAAATGATCGTTTGAATAATCGTGATTTCAATTATTACCAAAATAATCGTGATTCATATTTTTGTCATAATCGCGCAGCCCTAGTTGCTCGTATACGTTCAAACTCCGCTTGTAGCAAATGTGAGTGAAGTCATGCACGCAGTTATTGGAGATTTCAGTCTTGCTCCTCTCATCTAGAAACAACATGTGCACTAAGAGGCAATAAAACTCTGCCCCTCCTCTATCCTAAATGCCATTGTAAAGGGCGCTTGTATATTTTAATTAGAAAAGAAAATTTTTGTTAGTTATTTATGGTTGTATTATTGTTAAAGTGCTATACAATATAAATAAAGTTGTGGTGAATGTGAATTTCCTCTTTGCCATCAAGGTGTGGTGACATCAAAAAAGCAAACTAGCTAAAGAAAACGCAAAACAATGCTGTAGAGTTGAAGGGGAAGGCAACCCATTTTTTTCAAGAATATGTTCTATGCTGGCCCACTAGTTGAAACAAGGCATTCTGATTAATATTGCGTTTGTGGAATAAGAGTAATCCACCCGTTTTTAGCCATCTGAGGGAGCGGCCATTTTGTCACTTACTGTCAATTGCAAATGACATCACAGTTGCTCAGGGCTCATGTAACGACCAATCATGGCTCACCTGTTTTCTGAAGCTGAGCCATGATTGGTCGTTACATGAGACCTGAGCAGTTGTGATGTCGTTTTCAGTCGACAGAAGTGACAAAATGGCCGCTCCCTGAGATGGCTAAAAACGGGTGGATTACCTCTTATTCCACAAACGCAATATTAATCAGAATGCCTTGTTTCAACTAGTGGGCCAGCACAGAACATACTCTTGCCAAAAAAAAAAAAAAAAAAATTGCTTGACTTCAACTTTAATCATTTCCTGCTTACTGAGCTAAAGTCAAACAAGATCTGGTGACATCATATATGATGTTTTTTGGACTTGCATTATTTTGAGCATTTTGGTTTAACTCTGACTTACAGAACCACTTATCCATCATTTTCTTGAGTAATGCCAAGAGGCCTGAATTTAAATAATCTAAATGAACCTATTATACGGTAACAGCTTCGCCGAAGGTCACCTTTTACTTTTTTTTTTTTTTTTCTTTTCTTTTTCTCTTTCAGATAACACCACCAAGAAGACGTACATCATGATGGAGGCCCGGTTGGGTGCGCTGTTTAAGTTGGAGAGCGAGTACACGCTCCTGGACAAGTGAGTGCTCAAAGAGCCACTTTTCAAACATGCAAGAGAGTGAGTCATGCGTCCCTTTTAGAGGTAGATAATTAAACACAAGTCCCTCTAAGCTCCCTAACACAACTGCAAAAAGCATTTGTGTAAAATCCTGCCAAAAGCTTGCAGAATTTCATTTGCAAATGAAACTAGTAATTTTAATGTAGTCAAACATTTTGTTACATTGTATCACACTTTGTTCCACTGTTGCAAAAAACCATACATGTAAATATGACCCGTCTTAAAACCGACACAACACTTTAACTCTTTAACTGCCAGATATGTTCAGACCCTCTTTTATCCTAACGTTTGAAAAAAATATATAATTTTCTGGGATTGAATGGCTGGGCTGTGAAAAGACATAAAAACATTTTTGGCAGTGAATGAGTTAATGTAAGCCTAAAAGGACCGTCCAGTATTTATATGCAATTAATATGATATTTCATCTGTTGTGTCAATATTTTCTTAACTCATTCACTGCCATTGACTAATTTATTTGTCTTTTCACAGTCCAGCCATTCAATCCCAGGAATTTATCTAATTTTTTTTTTCACATTTTTTCAAATGTTAGGAAACTCAGAGCATTGTTCATATGTGTTGTTTGGCTATTCATAGTGCCTCGAAAAAAAAGGAGTGCCAGAGGGTCAGTGCGTCAGGCAGTACAGACGGAAATGGTTCAAGCATGAGCTGCTGGGAAGTTTATGGGAGGAGATCCCACTTTGAATCTCTGAGCACACCAACACATGCTGTCAGAGTAGCGTTAATCGGTTGTACATAATTAAAATCAGATCAGATGTAGGAAAATCACGTTTTAATTTTCTTTCCTTTTTTTTTGGAGCGGGGGGGGGGGGGGTGGAATTAATCATTGTCTATACTATATGTACTCTGCGATTGAGTCCAAGCCATGCCCTGCCCAACCCGAAACCAGTTGGGATGGGCGCCAGTCACCCTATAATGAGGACAAGCACAAGAGAAGATGGATAACGGATGGGTTTATTGGCTTGAGTTCTCCCAACTTCTCCTGTATTGTTTTCTGAAAACTTTTGCTTGTGCTCTGCCTGACGTGTGACTTTGAAGTGTGTTCCTTGCCTTTCCAGATTCCCAGGCAAAACGCTGAGTGGAAAAAAGTACAAGCCACTTTTCAATTACTTTGCCAAGGTTGGTAAACTCTGTGGCTGTCTCCTACTTTTATGTATTGGCTACAAAATGAAAACACTCTTTTATACATTTTTTTTTTTTTTTTTTTTTGACCTGCCCAACCACATACTGGCATTATTGATATATTTTTGTCCTTTAAATCTCTTGTCTGTTTCTGCACCTTTTAATCTCAGTGCAGTGAGAAAGGAGCATTCCAGGTGGTGACGGATAACTATGTCAAGGAGGAAGAGGGCACCGGAGTGGTCCATCAGGCACCGTACTTTGGAGCTGTAAGTACTGTTGCGGATTTGTCTTTGTCCGTATCGGAGAACACAATCCATTCAATTCGAATCTGTTACGAATTCACAATCCCATACAAATAAAGTCATGATTGAAATAATTTGTTCTATTGTAAATAAAAGTCATTTAAGTGACATTTTTAACACTCATAATCGTAATCATTTATCTTCTTTCTGGACACAGATTTGGGTATTGTCAAAAAAATGTCCCAAACAGGCAGGTTCGCGCTTCAAAATGAAATGTGGTTCACTTTTAATTCTGCGTTCCTTCTACCGGTACTTTTCTTATTAGCTATACTTGTACTGAGTCACCAGAACACTGATATACTGCCTGTAAACACTTTCTCATATTTCCCACATTGGCACCCATATGTGGTGGGATCACTTTTTATTTGGCATTCCTCCAAATTGTTCAACTTTAGTGTGTTCCTTTTTGGAGGTTCCGCTGCGATTCGCAAATGTGCTCCTGACATCTTTGATTGTCTTTTTATCAATCCAGGCTTTGAGCAATTGACCCGTAGATTATGTTTTCATAGTGACAAATCAGATGAAAGAAGAGTGTTTGATCCTTTTTGGGAATCTCATTTGTGTATAATGTTTAAGACTTATATTGGGGGAAAGAAGCCAATGTTGCTCAGCTATCTGCTATTGGGTAAAAAAAGAAAAAGTCTTTGTTTGGCGGTGAGTCGCCGTCACACCCACTCGTTCATCTTTCGGACCTTGAGTGTCAAGTATTGTAATCGTGCTTCCATGCACATATTTTAGAGATGGCAGATCAATGCATTTATTTTGCCTTAGAAGCCGCGTTTCCATTTTTTTTTTCCCCCACGCTAATGTCCTGCCGCTGAGATGCCGAAGGACGGCGTTAGCCATCCATCTTGTGTCACTTGACAGGCTGTTTGAATACAGAATACATTTACAGTTGGAGCGCAATCAGCTCCTTGGCGCTGAGCTGTCACATAGCAGCAGCAGCAGCAGCGTTTTGTTTTTTTAGCTTTGCAAACACGCTATTTAGTAGGGAGTCGTAAGGTGCCATTATGCAACCCGCCAAAATGGCTGGGTAATTACTTATTTTGAGTTGAATGTATTTCATGGAGATGTAATGTAACCAGGCAGGTGATCTAACATTTATTACAACACACTCAATGACTTTTACAATATTTTATAGTGACTAACAATGTGAAAGAGATGAATTAGCATCATCAATGGTTGAATGTGTGTCCAATTTTCCACGTAGGACGATTACAGGGTGTGCACTGAATACAGAATCATCCAGAGGGACCAAGCGCCGATCTGCCCCGTGGACGCCTCCGGCTGCTTCACTTCAGAGGTCACCGATTTTGCGGGACAGTACGTCAAAGTGAGTGAGGCGTCAGCCCTTTACCTCTCTTGTTAGCTCGGTGGACATTTCTTTGACAGTAAACCCGGAATAATATTGACACCTGGCTTAATTCCAGCATTTATTTTCTCCACTTTGAGCTGAGCAGATGACAACTTTTTCTTTCTAGCCACTGCTCACCGTTGCTCTCTTTGTCTAGAAAATGCATTTTTGATAAGGACTGATGATCTTTTTCTATTTGCTCTGAAGTATTTCATTTATTTTTCATTGTTGTCTTTTTGAGCTATGAGTAAAATATTATTTATTTATTATGTGGAGACAGCCAACAACTAAGATGAGCTGCACAGAAACACATTCACCGGTAATGAAAAAAAAACAAAAAACATTTTTTTTTTTTTTTTTGTGCACCAGGGATCTGGATCTTTTTATAGCATTCACACTTGACCAAACAACCCACGTTATTCCACACTACCTGATTTGACTGCTTACATACTGTGATTTCGTTATACTTTCTGTTGTCATTTTCAAACATGGTCCTTGTCTTTTATTTGTATAAATATCGGGGGCGGCATGGATCAGTGATAGTGGTCGTGTCGGGTTCGATCCCCGGCCATTGTGACCATGTCGAAGTATCCTTGAGCAACATACTGAACCCCCAGTTGCTCCCGATACCATCAGTCATCAGTAGGTAGATGAGGTACAGTGTGAAGCACTTTGAGTACCAAAGGTAGAAAAGCGCTATACAAGTGACAGCCCATTTACCATTTATTTGTATAGTGTTCACACTTAAGTGGACTTAACCACACCAGAGTTCACTTGCAAGCTGATGAGAAACCACCTATTTAGTCCGCTTATTTTGTGTGCATTGAGGTTCAGATGTTCGTGGTCACACTTAAGCAAACGAATTGCATGAGCCAAGCAGTCGCAATGGACAACCTGTGAATCAACACAAACACGGCTTTGTTCAAATCTCCCCTATAAACTTCAGAGCTTGCTGACTATAACGTTCCGAATACAACTATTAAAACAAAGAAGGTAATTTAGACCAAATTGGGGATTACTATTTCCTTGCGGGGCAACTTGCATATCACTCAAGTGCTTGATACACTACTTGACGTTTTCAAAATCATACCTGACCTTAAAATTCTGACACGGTTGTGGCGTGTCTTCATCGATTTAGTATGTTTTCTATTTTTCAAATATCTATTTTAATGAATGACTGATAATTTCACAGTTCATGTAAATGATATCCGTACAGGAACAAGCGTACATTTAAAGTAGCCACACACAATTTTAACATGCCTGCATCGGTGTAGCAGGGAAACCTATTGTCATAGCGCATTGTATACATTCAACGCCATTTTCCTAACACATGCCCGTTGTTGCTAGTGGAAGTTGAAATAGACCTACATCATCTGATCAACTATTTCAAGTCCCTGTGCGATAAGAGCAAGGAGTGAACTGATTGACGCTAACAATAAACAATCGTTAGCGACCATAGCCCTCCTCGTCGTCATCCTCTTTTCAAACGGTAAATCTTGGATGGCGTTTCGAGGCTGTCTGAGACATTCTTTACTGCCGCATAAAAACCCTGCGAGGATTTGGGAATGCCTCAGAAGAAGAGCGAAGCCGAGAACGATTGACAACATGTTGAGCAAATGTTACTCCCAGAATCGTCTGCAAATAAGCAGCCCTGGCAGCAGAGTAAGGGTCCAAAGCCCATCTCCCTCCCAAGGCCCCCAATCCTCTTTGGACGACCGCGGGCCCTCCGGGTTGTGCGTTGCTGCCGTGGAGGTCGGAACAGAGCTGCGCCAGCCAGCCACACGCTAATGAAAAAGAAGAGATGGAGGAGCTCTATGTCAAGTTTGCGGGCTACATTGGCAAGGTGCAGGCCCTGGAGCAGAGGAACGCTGCTCTTCAGGAAGAGCTGGCCAGGCTGCCGGCTTGCAACAAGGGCACCTCTACCGGCATCGCAGAAGAATAGGAGCTAAAGTTTAAAGAGATGCGGGATGTGATTGAGGCCCTGACCAATGAGAAAGGGGCAGCGGATATCGAAAGAGGCTACCTTGAAGAGGAGGCACGAGTGTGGAAACTGAAGCTGGACGAAGAGCTAGCCCTTAAAGAAGAGGCAGAAATAGTATCACGGGAGTTTCGTCAGGATATTGACAACGCCAATCGGCGCATGGCCGAACCGGAGAAGCGCGTCGAGCAGCTCGTGGCCGAGATCAAGTTCCTGAACCAGCTGCACGACGACGAGGTGTCTGACCTGTCGAAGCAGATCGAGGAATCCAAGGCGACCGTCGAGTTGGATGAAGAACGGCCCGACCTCGCCGCCTCTCTTCGCAACATGCGGGCGGAGGTAGAGACCGTCGCGGATCGCAACGTCCAGGAGGCCGAGAAATGGTACAAGGGTAAGTTTGACGCCCTCAAGGAGCACGCCGGCAAGCACGAAGGGACGATGAAAAGCATGAAAGACGAGATTGCAACCTTGCACGGCCAGCTGACATATCTCTAGAGCCAGATTGACGGCCCGAGGGCCCGCAATGCTGGCTTTGAACAGCAACTGGAGGACATGGAGGTGACCCATTTGGATAAAGCAGGCAGCCACAAGGATGTCATCGCTCAGTTGGAGAGCCAGCTCGCCCAGACCAAACTGGAGATGAGCAAGCATCTCCAAGACTACCAGGAGCTTCTGCACACCAAGCTCAAGCCGGACACGGAGATCGCCACCTATAAGAATCTGCTGGAAGGGGAAGAGCTCAGACTCGGAACTACCAAAGATGACTAATTATGTCGAAAGTCAGCCAACAGAGAGCATCGAAGTGATCATCGCCGCTGGTCAGACATTCTAAAACGGGTGGGAAACTGGGTGTCCCCCAAAAATATCAGGCGCCATTTCAATGTTAATGAATTCCTCCATCAATAAGACTAAATGTGTGTGTGAAAATTTAACCTCCTAATCATGTTAAATTTGACAGCATGGAATTTAGTAGGCATGTCTATCACGAGTCGAACAAAAATAGTGTCATGGATATATTCCTGACAACGTAAAGGAAGTTGGACATTCATCGCGGGCTTGGCTGTTTCCCCTTGAAGAGAATTTGTCTCTACACCAAATTTGAACCTTTTGTAAGAGATGAGATGCTAAAAATGCTGTCCGTGTGTTGCCCACCCCTGTTTTAAACGTTGCTTTCCGTTTATGCTCTCACGGATGGGTTTTATTTTCTAAAGGCACTAAATACAGTACACATAGGACATGGCAACCTCCTCTCCCCCCCAGTCAGTTTTCAAATGTTAAATATTCAATGTTGGCAGTCTACATGTCAATCTGAAATGCATAATTCAGTACGAATTTGAAATCCATGTGAAATATACTATCAGTTGGCAGTTACGGAAATGGTGTCATGACCAGCCTGAGCAAGTTGCATCATTTTCCCTGCCTACTCCATGGCCCCATTTTCCCAGCAAATTCCCTTGTTTCCTAGCTCCTTATTGCGTCATATGTGACACCGTTTCCGAAAATAGCCTCCCTTCCATTCGATTGCCTCTCCTCGACTCCTGCCGCCACCCCACCTCCTCCCATTTGTCATCTTTGACAGCCGTAATGTCTCCTTCGTCCTACCTGAGACCGCATGTCCTTTTTCCGGCATGTTGGCCTCATGATGTTGCCTCTCGTCATGACGTCAGTCACTTCCTACAGCTGTCACATTTTTGCAGTCGGTGCTTCTCTTTAACCAAGTTTGGTTTCTTGATAAAACCCTGTTGAGCAGGTGTAAACTAATAAAGATTGAAGTGAGCGCACACAAAGCATAGCATTGATCTTTTGTTGTGTCTCCCCTGGTCCAATTGATCTACTTGTTACTTCAATATCTCATTATAGATGTATAAATTGAGCCAGTTGGGGTAGTTCAAGTTATTAAAGACATACATTGTTTGTACTTGCATTTTTAAAGTACTTCGACCAATGTAACGAAAATCCGTTGTCCACGCAGTAGCTGGCAAAATGTGCCTCACTCACCATATCGCAAGCTGGTGTTCACATTTTAATGAATTAGGGGTCAACTTGGTTGTCAAAAATGTTAACGCAGGCCAAGAGTTTGCTTTTTATGACAAAGGAAATATGAGCCAAGTCTCGCAAAGTGTCCCTTGGTAGAAAGTACACTGTGACCAATTGAATTGTGATGTGAGCATGTTCAGCACATTTCCTTCTTTGTGGTCAGTTTTATATTTTATATTTGTTTTATGGTATATTATAATTCATTTCATTTTATTTTCAGGCACATTTCAGGGCACTCCACCATTCAACATAATTAAAATCAGTACAATAAAATACCAGAATATAAAATATCAATTAAAATGGAAAATGATGTGGGCAACATGAAAGTGAATAAGCAGTCCGGAATAGGTGTGTTATGAGTCTAGTTATGAGTAAAATAAAAAAAAAGTCAATTCATAAATGCATTAAAAAAAAATACACAAAACATACTTCAAGCACGTTTAGCCAATCAGAGGTCTGACTTGGTGCCGCATTCCCACATGCCTCCATTCCATGATGTCCATTGCCAGGTCAGCATTGCAAATGAGAAAAGATTCTCATCTTTTCATCCTAAAGGATAGATACATAAATAGATCATCTTCTCATCCTAAAGGATAGATAAATAAATAAATAAACAAAATAAGGATTGTTTAAAATCGGTGCTTCTCTATATGGAATCTGTGAGAATATATGGACTGTAACCACTTGGTATACTTACTTGGTATAGCAAACCTTGGCCAACGCCCCACGGTCTTAATACTGTATTGATCAACAATAAATTGTCCAACTTCATGGATGCCCACTTGCTGCAATGGCATTTTTATTCAATTCAGAATTACTGATTATTGTATCCTGTCGCAAAAAAAAAATAAAAAAAATAAAAAAAAAATGCTGGCTTGGTGAACCAAACAAACGTTTAGATTGGAATTGCATTGTTTCTGTTTCACATATTGAACCAATGTTCATCACATTTTTTTATCATTGCGTTTATTTTTAAATATGTATTGTTTTGGTTGATGTAGGATGCTGACAAGAATATCATCAAGTTGCTGAAGGAGAAGGGTCGCCTTGTCAACTCCAGCTCTTTCAAACATAGCTACCCGTTCTGCTGGAGGTGAGACATGGACAGCTCGCATACTCTGACTACTGACCGCCGATAATGAGAATTACAGGTCACACAAATAAATACTGCCTAATTTTGCGGCAGCAAACCGAATGACCTCCTGTGAATTCGCAGTACAGTTTCTCAGTTAACGTTGTCCTAATGTACCACAGGGTCAATAATGGTTTGCGGTCTCAGCTCAGAATCAATTCAAAGTCAGTGTGCAAGCACAGTCATAACCTTTCAAGGTCCCACATTAGCAGAACTTCAATTCATTAACTACTCTCTGTGCAGCGGTTGGGTTAATTAAGCCCGTCATATTCAGCGATGTCAAGCCACGAGTAGATGCAGGCTCACAGAGATGCAGGTCTTTATTCGTTAACCCCTCACCATCTGAGTTGTGGAACAGATTAAAGTATTGTGTTTGAATGGGAAAAAATGAGTGCATAAAAAAACGAACCTTATGTGGCTATTTACCATTCCCCGTGGGTGTTATTTGCTTCTAACGTGCTAATTTACCTGCAGGTCAGACACCCCCCTGATCTACAAAGCTGTGCCCAGTTGGTTTGTCCGTGTGGAGCACATGGTGCAGAAGCTTCTGGACAACAATGGACAGTGTTACTGGTAAGACGTAATTTCAATGGCGTACTTGGCCTAGGCCAGGCCAGATCGGTTTGCTCTGGCAAACCGATAGATGTGGACCATAGCCCGAAACTGGTCAAGCACACGCACACACACTTGTCATACAATAACTTCTAAGTTATTCATAATTGGCACCTCGCCTAATAGAAATAAATACAACTACTGTGAATAATACACAAAGTCCAAAAATCCACTGCACGCTTGATTACATATGGGCCCATGCGTGTACAATGTATGCGTCATGCAGTTAATGCAATGGCTCTGTTTGCTGAATATGCGTGCTTAGGCCCATATGCGCACAATGTATTTGTCATGTAATATATCATCGCCACCACCATAGATGTAAATAGATCTAGTAGAAATAATGTACGATTAAAAATGTCCGCAGCGTGCAATGTCCTATCATATAATTGATAACATCAAAATTTTCATTATAGCTGCACAATACAAATGAACATAAAGCGCCGTGCGTTGCCCTCTACCACATGCGCACGCAGCGTGCTATCATACACGTAATAATGAGGTTATATTTTCTTGCCAGTTATTTGTGACAGTCTCCACCGCGTACAATACAAATGCAGAACTACTTGAAAAAATCCAGAGTAAAAAAAACTAAGTCCACATTTGGGCAGGCAATGTTAGCTGTCCTATAAATTAATCAGGTAGTTCCACTTGCCATTTATTCATAAACATCACTTTGTACAATAGAAATAAAGAGATCCAGCCATAGTTATTTAAAAAAAAAAAAGCATATATAGGCAGACTCACTTGCACAGCGTACTCTACGTTTGATAGTTCATGCGATCACTCCTCCTCCTAATAACTCCAGTTTTCCATAATATCCATTTGTTTGCCCAACAGAGATAAGCACAATGACTAGAAATAATCCACAAAGTCAGGAAAGTGGTGGTAAAGCAATTTTTAATGAAGTGATGGCTAAAACGACATTCCCATCTACTACTTATGTATTATACATACAATTAGTAAAATAAATGAAACACTAATTGTGAATGATGATAATCGCGACTGTGGGATGTGGAGTAGAAGTAAACGTCTGCATGAAGGCTCACCAACCAAGTGGTATTACCCCAGGTGCGCCCAGTGCTCTTTTCTGAGCAGCTGGTAATGGGACTGTCAAACTGAGATGAATGACTAGCCACTAGGAAGGTGAAGACACACACACACATGTACACACACAGAAAAAGGGCGAGACTGACGCACACTACTGTAAAGGATAAATTCATTTCCTGTGGCGTAATAGTGCTACACTTAATTTCACAGCAACCAACCTTCTCCACGTGCATTTTATATGAAGTGATATTAATATGCTCTGAAAGCTAGCAAATCGTTATTTATATTTTTATGTAGTATATTAAAAAATTGTTTTGGGTAACTTTTGCAAAGGGAGAGCAAGGAAAATAAAAAATACATTGAAGCTTACGAGGTACTGGTGTAAGAAAGGGTAGCAATTGAAATAGCGGCAAATCCGAGTTGTGTTGAAAACGTGTTAAACACAGTATGTATGACTTTAAATTTCAACCATATACAGTATGTTGATAATACAATTTCCATAATGATGGATTTAGATGACACGCGTTAGGCTTTCAAACATGCACTCTTATGCAACTTTCTAATTAAAACTTTCCTTCAGCGCCCGTTAAATAATTGAAAGGAGGCTTTTTGATTAGACGCACCACTTCTGCTCCCGTGAAGATTTTTAATTCCGCCAAGATTGTCTGTCAGGGAGCGTTGCCTGCTCATCAGCATCCTCATAAAAAGGAAAATCCTCCTCGGGTTCGGTGTGCTTTCAGATCACGTTCGTGTTCGTTGATCAGAGACTAAAGAAAAAAAAAAGAAGCTCTTCAGAAAGCAAAGTGCTTGTTATCATATCCCCACAGTCATTTGTTCGGCTTGTCTCGCTTTCTCGCATTGGCGCAGCGGGCAGGCGAGGGCTAAATATCTATTAGGACCTTCTTCTGAGTAAATCAGCGACCGACCTAACGAGTACTCGGAGGAGGGCTCCTCTCTTCGGTGGAAGGTTGCTTGGCTACACTTTGCCTACCACGGCTGGACGTAATGGCAAATAGATGAAGCAGATCAATCTGTTTGTCCTCTTTAGTCCACCTTCCTCCATTTCCTTCATGTTGAGCCAAAGCTGTGCAAAAAAACACACAAAAAAAACACTCTACAGACATCCTGCCTCACTCCAGTATATGACTACACACTCTCTTACTGCTTGGAATGAAATGCCTGGTTTCCAGTGACTTTTTTGTTGTTTGTTGACTTTTGAGGTAAACATCAGCAGGTGTGACAGTGTAGGACAGGGGTCACCAACTCCGGTCCTCGAGGGCATCTGTCCTGCAGGTTTTCCATCTCTCCCTGCTGCAACACACCTGTTAAAATGACATTTAACTGATTTGAGGAATTTTATTACATAGTGTTTCAAAGAAATGTAGTTGTCTTAATATTTTTTCTTGTTTGTACCCCCCAATAAATCAATGATCGTTTGAATAATCATGATTTCAATTATTACCAAAATAATCGTGACTAATATTTTTTTCATAATCCAGCAGCCCGAGCTGTGTTTGTGCTGCCTTACTAAGTATGTTTTTAAATGTGAATCATATAATAACTGCTACTCAAACCTCCAAATTCCCTCCTCAGTCGCTGCCGTTTTCCATGCTGGACGTTGTTCTGTAATTTTAGTAATTACTCGAGAAACCTGCATTTAAATTGTTCAAATCATCTCTGCTTTTGTAACCTCTGAGTCCCCTGTCTGACCAGAGCTTCTGAGCCTTCAAAGACTAGACTGCACACTTAACATCCTACACGTAGCAATATAAAAAGGGAGGAGAGGAGTGCAGGGACTCGGTGAGTAGCAGATAAAAATCATTAAATTGATATATTAGGGGCCTAAATAGAAATGCCTGCTACAAATGGGAATTGATGAACTCATTGCTTAGTGGGTGTATGCGGAAGATGGTTTATCCTCCTCCTTCCCCCTACCACAACCACCACCACCATCTCAGCTTGCACTCCTGAGCAACACTGCATGGCACAGTGAAGAGAGAAAACACTCAGTAATAATAAGTACCATCTTTTCCAGGCTGTAATCCGCACCGTTATATAACTTTTATATTTACTGCATTTATAGAACGATTATGAACTGTAAATGTACATGTATGTACCTGAGCAGATTCTTTCCTAACAGTGCCTTTTAACACTGCAGCAACGTTGCTGATTAAAATGGAACAGAACCAAGAGAAAATAAACAGTACTTATCGTCATTTCACTGCCGGCTGCCGCTCCAGTTGGTCAGCTAATGTCCACCAGACTCCACCATCTATTGTTCTACTACATTCTACATATGCACCTGTTTTGTTTTATGTTAAAAGTCAGCCAATCTAACACCCGACGTGCTGCCAACTGTAATATATCAACAATAGCATTTCACATCGAAACAACAGAACAGACGTAACATCAGCCAATCGCATTCATGTGCGCTCAGGGACCTCTCGGAAAACATAAAATCAAAGCATTACAGCACCTAATGCAATAACCTAGTGCATAGCGCCCTTGCCTGTCGAACTCCTCCACCTGCAGTCACATCCATTTTAATGGCAAATGTATTGTATTGAATTGTACTGTAATTCCGGTTAGAGCGCCACAAGCGGTGGAAGAAAAATCCACAGAAGAGCCGCACCGACAATAAGCCGCATGGCTCAAAACCTAGGAAAAAAGTTGCGGCTTATTGTCCGGAAAATACGGTAACCTAATGGGAGAAAGTATGCAAAAGAGACCCATCTCATTTTATGCTTTGCAATATAGACCAGGGGTACGAAAAAATCCTAAAAGGCCACAAAAAGTGAAGTCAGTGAGACGACATGTGACAACATTTTATGGCTGTAATATTCAAAACAACACAAATATGATTTTAAGACAAATTAGAATATCAGTGAGTGGGGGAATTGCTAAATTGTAGCTGTCATTTCCTCTTTTTCTTTGCCTTGAAACATCGTGTCCATCACTTCATTAATGCATTCTTTTATTTCTGCATTTGAAAATGGCTTTTGTGCTTATCTTCAATCCACCCTAAGTGAGCTCTATGTTGCTTTTTGTAGTTGTCATACATGTGACAAGAATCCTGCTTGCAGCTTGATATTGTTGATTTCAGTGCATTTTAGTTCTTGCTTCTGAATTTTGAGGAAATGTCACTTCATAATCCGGATAATCAGAATGCCGTTTCAAATTGGAAATCTTTATCACAAGTGTTAGTAATATGCTCACTGCTCTGTGTCTTTTGCCGCTTAATTCATATTCCACAAAATATGGGGGCGCATTGATCGTATTGCGAAGAAAACTTTTGACTTAACTTGCCCTCTAACAGTTTGGGGGCACCCCCACACAGCAGCACTGCATCCCACAATCAGATTAAGATGGCTGATGATGTCAGCATCTTGCGTGACATGTGAAAATGAGTGTCGAGTGGGAAGCATGACAGTTGACTTCGTGTCCTGCTGGCATTTTTGCTTCTTTTACCGCTCTGATACAAACTCTCATGGTGAAAGATTCAATCCAATTAACCCAATTCCGTGTCAGTGCCGTTTATACTGAACAGTGAGTCGGGAGGAAAAGGTGCTCATAGTTGGCTGCGTAAAAGGCTTACTCTGTTATACTGATGGGGCAATAGCAGCCTACTCCTGGGGATGTAAGGGAGTCTGCGCCGTTATATCAGCACCTCAGTGTATCTAATTTCAGCCAGCATCAAATAACAAACATTGTGTGTTTTGCATCTTCCTTTGGCTCTTTGTAACACAGCTGCATGTCTGTGGTAAGAGAAAAATGCCTTTTTAGTGCCAGTACTGTTTTTTTTCTTTTTCTTGGGTGCTACTTCTTGATTTGGGACCAGCCATAGCAAAATGAGCCTAAACTCGCTCAGATTCTGAGATGTAAGGGAATAATGGTTCAGGAGGTCAAATTTCTACCCCTTTCGTCGATTAAAAGTCTCATTTAAATACACATCGTGAAGTGTTCAAAAATTGCCTTATGGAAAAGGTAGTCAACAAAGGAATCAGTAATTATCTCAAAACATAGAAATACAATCGCGCATTACCCCAACAGTGCGGGACAGTATTAGTATGAAGTGTAGCACTTGCTCATTTCTCAACCGAGGTTCATTTTTTTGTCAATTCCAAAAGTGTGTGCCATGAATATTTACCATTTGGGAAAAAAAGGCCCCCAAAAACATTTTTACCTGTAAATGTTACTCCCGGTTCCCTTGTAGTAATTGTACAACATGGTTGCATATAATGTACGGCAGGGGTGTCAAACTCCAGTTCTTGAGGACAGCTTTCCTGCATGTTTTAGAAGTTTCCTACCTCCAACCCACTTAATTCAAATGATCAGCTCGTCGACAAGTTCAGGGGCCTGATAACGATCACCATCATTTGAATCAGGTGTGTTGCGGGAGGAAACCTCAAAAACATGCAGGAAAGCGTCCCTCGAGGACCAGAGTTTGAGACCCCTAATGTACGGGCACCATTGCGACTTTGATCCTTCTTGCTTAGTGTACAGCGACGCTAAATGTTCAAAATTTCACTGTAATCATGATTCCTACTGTAGGTTGGACTGCCATTTTCTTTTCAGAATTGCCTCAATTTTGTTGTGGCATAGATTGCTGCTGAAATAATTGCCTGTGTTTGCATGACCTTATTACCTGGGCTCCCTAGATGAAACCATCGTCAGTGGGCAAAATGTTTTGGAACAATCTGTTTTAAATTGTACTACTCCGATCATAATCCTGTTTTGCGTCTAAAAAAAAAAAAAAGAACAACCACAACACTCATGATTACGTATTTCTCTTGCAGGGTTCCCGATTTTGTGCGTGAGAAGCGCTTCGGCAACTGGCTGAGGGATGCGCGCGACTGGGCCATTTCCAGGAACCGTTACTGGGGCACGCCGATCCCCATGTGGGTCAGCGATGACTACGAGGAGGTCAGGAGAACACAAGATATTAGGGATGTAGCTATACCTTTTTTGACCAGTACGATACATATTGGTGTACGACGAACGATGCGACACAAAGTGATATATCGCTTGCGAATGTGAGACTTTAAAATCTATTTAAAAAGTAGCATCAATTAAAATAAATAAATGAATAAAAAAAAAAAAGGGCTTGATCACAGCAGTTGCCTCCCTGCCACCAAGAATGACAAAGATCATCAGTGAAGCACAAGTATTTTCTTTTTCTTTCTTTTTTTTAGTTTTATATTTTCATTTCAAGATAGTTCTAGAGAGACCTCTACAAATTGAGTTCCAACATCTAAGAAATCAGACACTCTGTTTTAAGTCTTTTTTTTTTCATCTAATAATGCTTTGCGCTGGTTAAGGGGGTACTTAGCTGAAAAAATATATCACAGGTGGTACATTGAAAAAAGGTTGAGAACCACTGCAATAAAACAATTTAAACAAACCTAAGAGGTGCACTCAAAGTGCTTCATATAACTGAATATTCAACATTCTCGTTTGCGGAACAAAAACACATGCACAAGTATTACCCATGTATATTTTCACCTTAAATGAACCTGCTGCTGTGATTTGTTCTGTGTAAAGAACAGCTGTATGTAACAGTAAACAATCTTACCATATCCTCTTCAAAAATATGAGCTGGTGTACATGTTGTCTAGCGTCACGACACTTCTCTGCGTTCTCTCAATGGACCCCCAGTGGATTAAAGTTCCTCTATGGGGTCGGGGGGGTCAGGGAAAAAATGAGCACCAAACAACAATCTCGAGTGTTCATGTGAGGACCACGCCCAAAATGCTACGTGCTCCCGTTTATCATGCGTCATATGCACTATGGTTACCATCGGTATTGAGTGACCGCCGTTTCCAATGTGTAGCATGACTACATATTACATGGCATCCGCTTCCCCCAAGGCACCATATCAGAGTGCTTCCATAAACTAAAGTCATGCATAATTTATTTTTATAAACAGTAAACCTAATGCATTCAGGTTTCTCATCATACCTCCAAACGCTACCACATTTTGTGCCTTCGACATTGGACTTTACTGAGCCGCCAGATCCATTCAGATCGATACTTGGTTCTCATTCAAGCAAGGACTGCCACTGATCACAGTCAAATCCAACTGACGGTGTGAAGTCAAGTGAACTTAATTAATAAAGCGTTCACAATTGGGCTGTTTTTTTAGTTTAAATGGGTGTGCTGGTCCCTGGGCTGAAAGAGAGACGGCTCGCGACCTCCTTGCTGGAAATAGCACTGTGACTGTTTCCAGAGCACTCCCTGGTGCCTGTCACACTCTTACCATGCCAGCAATGGCAAACTTGCTCACCAAAAAACTGTTTCTTTGTGGTTGCCAGTATGATTTCCATCGCCCAGTAACCGTTCTTTTAGTTCCTCAGTTCTTTAGTCACTTCCTTTCCCAGTGTGAATATTATACTTTCAGTCTTATGATGCCGTCTTTGTGTCAGATGGGGCTTAGCAGACTTAGCACTAGCGTCTATCTGGGCCATGTTACCTACCTTGTGCTGCCAAAACTAGAGCAGAGCCCATAGGCCGACTCTCTGTGGGGAGCACTTTCTGAAGTTGTTCTGAAGGTGTGTTAACACAGGACGACTTTTACGGTGAATTTACCTGTGCGTAGCATGCTTCAACTCACGGCTGATCAAATTCGAAATCCACTGCACATCCTATCATTGCTCACCAACCTAAACATTAAGTACACCAACACGAGCTGTTTCAATAATTCGGTCTTTACAAATTCGATTTTTCCCTGATAAAATACCAATGCAAAATAATTTAGTTTTTCAAATTCTGTTAATTTGACCACCTTATTTCATTAAAACAAACAAACAAGAAACACCACTTTATTTCAAACGTGACTTTTTTCACAATATGTTTTATTGCAGAATATATATAGCCTCCTATCATCCAGATACTGAAATGCACCATTTAAAGATTTTAAAAATGCCACAGACGTTATATTCCAAACTTTAAGTTGAAGACAATTCAAAATTAAATCTTTTATAACTGGTGTGCATCACCGTACGAATGTGTAATACTTTCTTTGCAAAGTACGGACACATAAAATATCACAAAATTTCTTTGCAGTGTTATGATATGGCAAGCCCATATCGAACACTATAAGTGGTCATATTTATTAATTTAACTTCAATGCTTTTAAAAGTATTACTCTTGTCTTCTTTAAACCTGCGGATCCACTGAGAATGCTCAATTTTGACAAATAAAGGACTCCTCTGAAATACAGGTTACCGCACGATTTGAGGATATACAGTTCTTTGAATTAAATGGACAAATAAAAGTATTAATTCCAGATTGTGTTTATACCGTGTCATGTAACTAATGCGAAGTGATATTCAACTGCTCATGGCATGATGCACTACAGGTCTTAACCACAGTTAAAACACTGTTAAAATAATAATGCTCTCACTATATCAATCAAATTTGAGCTTGTGTGCTTCCTTACTCAAATTTCACTGTGTCTGTTGATCAGGTGGTGTGTGTTGGCTCCATTGCCGAACTGGAGGAACTGACTGGAGTCAAAGTAACTGACCTGCATCGGGAGAGGTGAGTGGACAAGCAGAAAGCCCACATTGGCACAGGACTACGTGCCGCAATCAAAAATACCGTACCCTGTCCTGTCTTTGAACCGCCTAAAATGTGAACTTCAATTGTCATTTCACGCCGTTTGCACTCGCGCCCTTCCTTAGCATCGACCATTTGACCATCCCCTCGCGCTGTGGCAAAGGTGTCCTGCGGAGGATCACTGAGGTGTTTGACTGCTGGTTCGAGAGTGGCAGCATGCCCTACGCCCAGGTTCACTACCCTTTCGAAAACAGGAAGGAGTTTGAGGACACGTTCCCGGCGGACTTCATCGCTGAGGGCATTGACCAGACCAGGGGGTGGTAAGTGGAAGGAGTGCAGATGTGGATGGCAGATGGAGACTGATGTGCAATGGATGTGGAGGCAAACGCCCGCCCTCATTGGGGGCGCATGGTAGAGCAGTCATAGATGGATAATCGTAGCAAATAAGGCAGACCATGGGTTTCCTTTGCTGACACCGTATCTTCTAAAATATTTAGGTCGTTGCTTTCTATTGACCACTAGATAGCACTCAATTCTACACATTGTCCTTTTAAGCAAGCCGTTCAGATTTTTCGCACTCGTGTGATTTCTTTGTCGGTTTAATTTAAACAATGCCCCTGGCTGACACCAGAATTTTTCCTTTCTGAACACGGACACATCAAGTCCAAAACCAAAGTCGAGCTGCACAGCTTGGATTAGTTTCGGACAACATCACATATACCATCTAATGCTACACAGTCACTTACATAGTCACTGCAGCAGGAAAAAACTTTATGAACTGTAGCATATGTGTCTACAAAAACTGCAAAGTGACATGAAGTTAATAAGTAACCTTTCAGTTACATCCCGTCGTGCCTAAGCTTGCTTTTGTCCTGGATCCGACTCAACTCCATGTTTCTCTCTGGATTCACACAAAACTCTACTCTGAGTTGTCACATCCCACAGTAGCAGTGACATGGTGAGCGGTGGCTCATTCCCCCCCCCAAAATCTGTTTGTTTCTAGAGTATTAAAAGAAATGGTGAAGTTGTGGAAAAGTAGTTTATGATGCTCCATTTAAAGCTTTTTTTCTGTCCCTCTTTAGGTTCTACACTTTGCTGGTGCTCTCCACAGCCCTGTTTGGCAAACCGCCCTTCAAGAATGTCATCGTAAATGGCTTGGTACTTGCTAGGTGAGTCTTCAGTCTTGTGAGAGATGCCCCTTCCCGCCTCCATTTTCTTGCCAACATTCTTATGACCTCGTACGTGCCCCGTCCTTCACCTGCCTGTTCACCTGCTCCTGGATCATGGCGCTATGTGCGCTGTGACATCTAGCCCCTAAGAGGTGCTTGCCAGTTGGGTCTCTCCTCTCCTCTCCTCTTCTCTTCCTCGTCTTCCTCCTCCTCGGCCCTGGGCCCTAAACGCGGCACCGTGCTCACAGGCCTGCTGACCTGGAAGGGCTCCGCTAATTTGAATACCAAGTGTGCGGTTACTTCGATGCAGTTTTACGCGTGCGTGCTTGTGTATGTGTGTGCATATTAATGCCTTTGCCTGTCTTACCCCCACAGCGATGGACAGAAGATGAGCAAGCGCAAGAAGAACTACCCGGATCCGAGCCTCATAGTGCAGAGCTATGGCGCCGATGCCCTCAGGTCAGCTCTTGCGCTTGAATGTGAGCAAGTGTGATTGTGCGTTTCCGAAGCATGAATAGCTGTGCGCCGGTGGCAGAGTGCGTTGCGTGTATGTATGTGCTATGTGTGCTAACCTACCTTATGTCATGAGCTGGCATGCTTTTGAAAGAATCACGAGTTATACCAAACTGTCACAGTCCTGCATACTGTATATACACAGACTCACGCAAACGGTACATGCATAGTCACATGCTCATTCCTCTTTTGCCCTGAGCAGTTGAGGCACCGTGGCATATGGCCTAATGAATAAAGCACCACACAGTTGCACCATATGTTCACATACACAAGAAGAGAGAAATATAACAATTTGTTTCTCTGTAAAACGCAATGAAATAGACTAGGACTTTATTAGTCCCACAATGGGATCATTCCAGTTTTATAGCAGCTATGTGGACAGTTGCAGCACACAGGAACATGTATTTACAACATCAGGGAAGGAGTTGAGCAGAAGTGTATGCAGCATCTGTATATGATTAATTAATACTAGTATACTGTGTGGAGATGTGAACTGCAAACTGTACATGCTTAAGTAGTATGTACCGCTTTGTATGTTGCAAATGTATGCGTCAATTAATAGTCCATTTGTATCATCTGTTGAAAAGTAACTACACAGCAGCAGCTGACTCTGATCACGTCGTGTTTCAGTGTTTTACATTACAGTACAGTATATTTTAGTTTGCCTGTCAATGCTGGACCAATGTGCGCTTGTTTTTCCGAATGGAAAGCTGATACATATGCCCTGGAAGCATTTGCACAGTAAATATTCATGTGGATGTAGGGACGCCTTGAGCTTCAAGTCTCAAGCTGTAATACCTTAAATTCAGCTCTGATGTTTGACAGCTCAATGGATACGTGCCCTGTAGGGTTAGTATTCCATATTTACCCTTGGAGTGTTCAACTTTAAACAGTTTGGCCTAAAAGTCATGGATGCATGAAGCAAACTCCTAATTTGTACCTTGCAACACTGAAAAGGTATACTGTAATTGAAACAATAAGGTGCCTTTATGTGTAGTCATTGTATGAAGTACCATTTTATCACTGCTTTCACTCTGTTGGGATAAACGCCATGTGATTAGCATATCCAAGTTTATGGTGTTAAAAAGCTATATTAAGTGTGTGGTTGTCTGCTCAAAAGCCATGTGCTGATTGAAGAAGCCATAAAATTACCTTTTTTTTTTTTTTTTTTTTGTGCAATACAAACGGCCTCAACTCATACTAGCCAGGATTTTTACTGTCTGTATCTCACTGCAGATTGTACCTCATCAACTCCCCTGTGGTGAGAGCGGAAAACCTGCGTTTCAAAGAGGATGGCGTTCGGGATGTATTGAAGGATGTCTTCCTGCCGTGGTACAATGCCTATCGTTTCCTGGTGCAGAATGTGCAAAGGTTACAGAAGGTATGGGTGCTTAATGAACATCACAAAATGTCACTTCTCTCCAAAGACTCCCGCAAGTCATCCTTTACCGCCTTCACTCCCAGGTTTTCAAAATACAGACATGTTTAACGGCGTAACAACCTCAGCCCAATAAATTCATTGCTCATTGGTTCAGAACGGCAATTACCTTTGATTAATAGAATGAAATAAGGTTGTACAAAGGTGCAGTAATTAGTCCCTGTTGTGTTGTTTATCTGGAAATGATGCATTTGGGCGCATATTTAACATTGTAGTTTAAAAAAGCCACCCTCTGAGGAAGAAAAATGCATTATTAATCTGCATACTCTTTATCCTGATGGTCCAATTAGGTATTGGCCCATAAGCAGTTCTTTTTACACGCAAGGCAATCACATCACATCACATCACATTACATTTTTCGTGACATATGAGTGATACTTTCCGATGCTTGGTTTCCGTTGTGTTGGAGTGTGCCAAAGCTTGTGCATGATTGCACCTAGGAGGACGGCATTGAGTTCCTGTATAACGAGAACACCGCAAAGCAGAGTGACAACATCATGGACAAATGGATCCAGTCCTTCACGCAGTCCCTCATCCAGTTCTTCAAGGCTGAAATGGATGGTGAGTCGAAACACACAGACGCTTATGTGTACAGTTGCTTTGATTACGTTTTATCTGACAACTTACTGTTCCTTGCAAAAGTGTTAGTCCCCTTGAACTTTTTGACCTTTTGCCACATTTCAGGCCTCAAACAAAGATATAAAATTTGGTAGAATAGAATTTGTAGAATCAACACTACCGTAAGTGAGATGCAATCTGTGAAGTGTAACTAAATTCATCTGATATTTGTAACTTTTTAAAAATGTGTTTGTTTAGAAATAAGAAACTGAAAAGTGGGACATGGAAAATGATTTGCCCCGCTGAGTTAATACTTTGTAGAATCACCTTTGGCTCCGATTACAGCTGCAAGTCTTTTGGGTATGTCTCTTAGCGGTTTTGTACATCGAGAAACTGACATTTTTGCCCATTCTTCCAGCTCAGGTAGATTACATGCAGAGCATTTGTGAACAGCATTTTTCAGATTTTTCCACAAATTCACAATTGGATTCAGATCTGGGGTTTGACTGGGCCATCCTAGCACCTGTATATGTTTAGTTTTGAACTATAGCATTGTAGGTTTATGTTCCGGATCACTGTCTTATTGGAAGGTAAACCTCCATACCAGTCTCAGGTCTTTTGCAGACTCCCAACAGGTTTTTTTTCCAAAATGGTCCTGTATTTGGCTACATCCATCTTCCCATCAACTCTAATCACCTTCCCAATCCCTGCTGAAGAAGAACAGCCCCAGACCATGATGATGCCACTGCCATGATTGACAGTGAGGATAGAGTAATGCCAAACATAACGTTTTACATTTAGCCCAAAGAATTTGGTCTTCATGATGCTGTTTGCGCCCCGATATTTTTTAACAGACCACTGAGATCACAGAGCAGGTGCATTTACACTGAGACTAGTTAGATATTACACACTGGTGGACTCTTATTTATCATCATCAGTCATTTAGGTCGATCATTCAGAAAGCATCAGGGAATTTCTGGAGTCATTTGGCTGCATTGAGCGAAAAGGGGGTGGATCATTTCGCATGCCCAACTTTTCAGTAATTTGTTAAAAATTAATACATTTAATATCATATGACTTTTGTTACACTTCACGATTGTGTCCCACTTAGTGTTGATTCTTCACATACACACAAAAAAATCCAATTCTATATCCTTGCTTGAAGCCTGATTAGTAGTAAAGGGTCAAAAAGTTCAAGGGGGCTAATACTTTTGCAAAGCACTGAATGTACTGGTTTGTACTCTTGTGTGTGAAAGTGCTAACTGTCGTCTGTCATGCAGCATACCGCCTGTACACTGTGGTGCCTCGCCTCGTCAAGTTTGTGGACATGCTCACCAACTGGTACGTTCGTACCAACAGGCGCCGTCTGAAGGTGAGTTTATGACTTGATCAGTGAAGTCAAAGGTCTGACTCTTTTGCTTAAGATGCTCAAGTGATTGTGTTCTTACAGTAGTCCGCCATTTTGTTATTTTGAGAAATGTTGATGATTATGACAATTTACAATGTCACAAGACACAACCTGTTCTGTTCAGCTGATTATAGCGGTCATGCAGTCAAAGTGGTCAAGAACATATCCTCCTGTTGGCCTCTTCATTTTGGGCAAATTTAATTATTAATTTATTTGTAATTCCGCCTCACATTGCGCGGTTTAAGAGGTGACAGACAGAGAGAAAAAAATAATTTATTGACTAAAGACAATGACACCTAGTTGGCAAACCTGGAGATAAACAAGAAGAGAAGAACGGATATAAAGCAACACGATTACAACACTTGTTGAACTGTTTTTGGATATTTTCATTCATCTCGGTCATTACGTCATTGAATCGATCACAACTAGACTTTTAGGGTTAAAGCGACTGAATTGGACATTTTTATTTCTTAATGATCAAAGACATCTACGGTTTTATTAATAATCATCAAAGATTATTGATAAGTATACAACAGAACACCATGTAATTTTTTTCCTCCCATGATCTGTGGAGATTTTTTTCTACGCAATTTGTCAGCATTGGTTAAGTTGGACCGTGGTGTGTTTGGGCACTTCTCTCCTATTCACTGCTCCATGGGGGGAGGCATTGTATTGACGTGTGTGAACTTTGTAGGGCGAGAGTGGTACAGAGGACTGTCTGTGGGCGCTGGAAACCCTCTTCAGTGTTCTCTTCTCCATGTGCAGGCTGATGGTGAGTCAGAACAGCTTGTGTGAAAGCGTGACTGGATGAGAGTATGAGAAAAATATTTTTGTTGTTTTTTAAAAAAAAAAAAGAAAATTGTGACAGACTAATCGTACGAGTATGGAAAAGGCGCGCGTGCAATGTTTTTCAAGGCTATGAATAATAATAACACGTGAGCAATCAGAGCCAGATAGCCTAACCTAGATCAATACAGATCATTTATGAGCTTTATGAATTCATTAGCATGCTTGAAGTGCACTGCTGGCACAACTGTGTTTGAACTTTTGCTCATAAAATCTCTGGAATGAAATGTATTGGATTTGCCTTTTTTTTTTTTTTCCCTCTCTCCCCAAAAAGAAATGTTTAAAGCTCCTTTTGACTTTTGGACCTCTGCATTGGGAAATGTAAATGAACCACAGTTGCACAGCATCAAATAATCTTCCTCTCATTTTTACTACAGTTGCTCTACTTTTCTCCTCCTTTGCCCCCAGGCTCCCTTCACACCCTTCATCACCGAGATGATGTACCAAAACCTGCGTAACCTCGTCGACCTCGCCTCTCTGGAGGAGAAGGACACCGGCAGCATCCATTATCTCATGCTGCCCCAAGTCAGGTGGGGGCAAATCCCTTCATTACACTAAAATTTGTTGAATGTGTAATTCTCAATTAAACCTTAGAAAACTACAATGGATAGCTTTAACCCCTTTGACACTCCATATAAAGCCAGCATTCTCCCACCCTTTTTAAATCGCTGTTCTGTACAAAAGTCACAGAGTGGATGAAATGAATTCAACCCGCTATTATTACAAGGTTGTATCAGAGGTTGGGCAGAACTGACTTCTAACCACCAGGTTGTGGTCCAGACTCCAAATGAATGGTGCGTGCGTGATCATCAGTCTACTACATACGAACCGATGAGTGTTATTTTTAATCATAGCAATACAAGTTCAAGCTGCATTGTAAGCGGACGATATTCACAAGGGTTGAACTCAGATGCTGAAGTTGGTTATTATCATAAGCCTTTAACACATTTTCAGACCCTCTCTTACCCTAACGTTTGAAAAATATTGAAATAAATTCATGGGATTGAATGGCTGCACTGTGAAAAGACATGTAAATCCATTAATGGCAGTGAATGAGTTTTTGTCAACTCAAGCACTTTATCCTGAGCATAAATCACTGTTGCATTTCAAACCATAGTGGTTTGAAAACAACAAACGAATGCATCAAACCTACAGTTCTGTGGATTGTTGCGAGAGTTTTATTAGCGCCGACTGTCTGAGATCATGAAGGCGTCTTGAGTGTCATCGGTGATGAAGAGTGAGGGAGACTGTTAGTCAGCTAATATTAATGGATGTCTTATCCGATGGGCGTTCATAGCACTTGTGCTTTTCATCAATTTGAAGATAGGTTTGCATTACTTTTAAGCAACCATGCTACCGGTCTCATTTTTAGTACGTTTTCAGGTTTGAGATACAGTACCACTGCTTGTTTGCTGTTAATTGCAGTGACAATTTTTAGCACTTTGTGTTGCCTTTGGTCATCTTTACCTTGAGAGGTGTCCATATACTGTATGTTTACATCACCCTTTATCAAGGGCGTCTTTCTGTCAAACATACGCTGATGAAACGCAAGCATACTGATAAAACGTAGCCATAAACGACGTAATTCTAAAACGAACAGATCAAGTGATCGTCTGAGTCAAGTGGTCATTTATCGACTAAAGAGCTGTGAAGCTGAGTTGCTCAAATCGTGGACGTGCTAAACTCGGCCGCGCTGCCTTTTCGCAGGAAGAATTTGATTGACAAGCGCATCGAGAACGCCGTCTCTCAAATGCAGTCGGTGATCGAGTTGGGGCGGGTCATCCGTGACAGAAAGACCCTGCCGGTGAAGGTAAATCATACATTTTGTCCCGTGCAGTGCCAACACTCCGTGTATTGGTATATGACAACTGTGCTATGAACATTTGATTGACCGCAATGACTGTCATCTGCGTCAGTATCCACTGAAGGAGGTGGTCGTCATTCATCAGGATCCAGACGCTCTGAAAGACATCCAGTCGCTGCAGAAATACATCCTGGAAGTAAGTCAATCCATACATCATGTAAACGGTACAAGTACATTTAAGTGATATCAGTATTCAGTGAGTAATGGAATGGCCTGTTGTACGTGTCAGCCATCTCCCAAATTTCCCAATATATTAGGAACACCTAATGCCAAAAGATACACCCAAAATATTCATTTTGTCAAAATATTTGGCACACCTGTGGCCATATACAGTATGTATGTGTGTGTGTGTGTGTGTGTGTGTGTGTATATATATATACATATATATATATATATATATATATATACACATATGTACATATACATATATATATATAAATGTACATATATACATATATATACATACATACATATATACATACATACATATATACATATATATACATACATATATTAGCTTATTTGTTATAGATGCATGGGGCAAAAATATTAGTAAGGTCTTAAATATTCGCAAGATAGCTGGGAAATTCATCAAATTATTTGTGACTTGTGTGAAAGCATCCAAAATCAATATGCACCATGTTTTGCTGGGCTCACATTCTCTTGTCATGTCGACAAGAGGAAAGGGACACGGCCAGGGTTGCTTGCTTCTGTCAGATTCTTTGCTGCTGTGCGAGAGCATCGCCATTCTCACCTCTGAGCACATAACCCATTAAGGACGGGAACGCATAAGCGCGTGTCTACCACTAGAGCCGCGAGCGCTGTTGCGTCTTTCTACCTTTCTATCTTTCTACCTAGCCGGCAGAGCGGAGACGTCACTGTCTTTTTTTAATGCAATTCTCCGTCTCTTAGCCAATTTAATGCATCAGAATATACACGTGACGGTGTCGCGAGACCGCGGAGGATGTCGTGGAATTTTTTCGAGCCGTAGCTAGGCTAATGGCAGACGCCGTCGATCGCCCGGAGCTCTGATAAGTAACGGCAGTGCTACATAGACGACGCGCACGACCAGTGGAACCAGTCGAACGTGATATGATATGGTTTGTATTGATATTGACGTCTTTGTAACAGAATAGAGTATGGTAATCACTCTATTTTTTTTAAAATAGTGCTTCTCTTGCACTGACACATTATTTTTACATCTTCGATTGAAACAGTAAATAATAAATTCTGCCTGTGTGAAGGCCACATGTCTTAAGCTCTTTAATTCTTTTGGAATTATGTTTCTGTCTGCTACAGGGGCTGAGGTATTAATCATTTTGTAAGTATTGAATTTCTGGGAGAACTTCAGGTTTTCAAGGGTAATTCCAAAGGCGACCTTAGGTTTTGGGGAGCTGTTCAGACAGGCGCTTTAGTCCTTAATGGGTTAATCTTGAATAAATGGCCTGTACTTTAGAATGGATGAGAATAAGCACCGCACGTCTCAGCGGTGCATGACCTCCCATCTTTTTAGCTCTCTACTGGCAGCGGCATTAAATGAAATCCACATAGGACAAGCCTGCTCAAACCTTAGCTTCATCATTCATTCAAAAGTAGCATATCAGCAAGTCATCTCTGTGAAATGTATGTCTCAGCCTCTTTACAGCACAATTGAGAAGAGCGCCCCGGTACCCGCTAGGGAGTGTGACCAATTTTTGCCTAATCACGTATGAATATGTCACGTATTTCTCTCACTCTTTAGATGAGGGAGAATAGAATGTATGGAATTGAACGAGAAAGGCTGCCAGACTCATTGGGGACATAAAGATGGGTTAGCTCAGTGACTGCTTGATTTCACGGTACAGTCGATCTGTGACAGGATGACTCTCCAGCGTGGACTTCTTGATTTGTTTCTTAGCCCGACTCCCAGAGCGGTTAAGTTTGAAATTGCTGTGTTACATAATGCGTATTTATTCAGTCTAGAGTTCAGCTTCTTAGGCTTGCTGCACACCGAGGGACGCGTCCGATTGTCATTGAACTGTCACACAGGTTGCAGGGTTCAGTAAATAGTTTTCATGAGTAGCCGGCTGTCGGCCACTAGTTTTGTTGTAGTTCGATATTTTAATCACAGGTGAACGCTGTCGAAATCCAAATGCTGCGTGTGTTCGAGTTTTCACAACAAAATTGCATTTCTGAGGTGTGAACAAAACATACGTCTACAGTATTCATATATTGTGTTTTACAATAACACTTAACCAAGGGTTGCAGTTTGTCCGTTGCAGCGCGTTAGTTGTATTCGCGAGAGCCATTAGCTAGGAGTGCGTGTATGAGTTGCTGAATGTTTTTTTTCCACGATTGCCCAATTCAGTTGTGTTGAGCCTATGGCTGTCACTAGCAATTCTTTTTAGAATCGCTAATCCTTTTACTTATTCCATCAAATACTCGGGTAATCGTCAACTGTGATGTGCCCTGTGGCATCTTACAACTCTGTTGCTAACCAGAACAGCAGCACAGTCCGAGATAGGAAGTTCCTCATGGCGCCACTTATCTCTTTTCCAGGAGCTCAATGTGCGCCAGCTGACCATCTCCACGGACAAAGACAAGTACGGCATCCGTCTGCGGGCCGAGCCAGACCACATGGTGCTGGGCAAGAGGCTGAAGGGGGCGTTCAAAGCCATCACCGCTGCCATCAAGGAGCTCCGCAGCGAACAGCTGGAGGCCTTCCAAAAGAACGGTATGGCCATAAAATTCACTTAAGATGGTAAAGTAAAATAGACTGTGATGATAATGTCATCATTTCTCGTGTCACTTCGCGTTTGCTGTCATAGGAGACCACTTGAACCCACCCTTGTGCTTCTGAATCCTTCCTTCCTTTCGCCCTTACAGTTGTGAAGTGTAATTCACTTTTAAGTCACTGTGCTAAATGGAAATTGGAAGCAGCCAACATGCAGCAAACAGACACAGATGTGGTCAGAAGCAAATGTAGCTAAGCCGCGATATGAGACTCTTAACAGAACAGCATCATGGGTCACCAAAATTTCAGACAGCTCATTAATAGCCAAAAAGGCATGTTTAATAATACAAACATGATAACAATCAAAACATGCTCTTGTGAATTAAACTAAAATGCTGCATCAGCTTGTACGTCATAGAGGAAGATAGACTGACTAGCAGTATATGAAGTGCATTTTGAGGGCAATAAAATCATATTTTAGGTCTCATTGACCCTAAAAAAAAGATGCATTCCACTTTACAATTCATGCTAAAGTTTAAAAGCCGTGTCCAAATCAACATAAAGCATGTTACTGATCTCATGTGCCACCAACAATAAAGGCATTCTTATCTTATCTTAAATAAACTCGCCACTGTGTGCATCAAAGCAGCACAAGGTATTTCGTTCCTCCAATTAGGCGAAGAGGAAGGCGCGGAGAGCCACGAGGTCTCGTGGGAAAGATGCTGCTGAGGTCATCCGGACTGTGGGAACTTAGCATTGCCAATCACTTGGACGTTTGAAGTCTAGTCTGGTTGCAGAGAGGAGAGGCTGGGCTGACGGAACGAGGGGAGACATGAAGAAAATTGTGGCTCAGAGTGACAGTTAATTGATCACAATGCGTTTGAGTGAGGAAAAGCCCATTTTAAGACACTGAATATTTTAAAGAGGCGTTTGCGTGTGTCGATAAATGGCCGCTTGGTTATTGCATCGTTGCTCACTTGCGTCTTACTTGCAGTGAAACGTTCCCAAAGAAGGAACCACTTACTCCCCTTACGCTCAGGAGCAGGCGGGAGTATTGTTGAGTATGCCTTTGAAGGTTACATCAGCCATTTCAAAGTGACGCAGAGGAGGCTATATGAGCAAAAGTGAACCATCCCGTTGCCTCACAATCACCTCAGAGAAAGATTTTCCCTCTAAAGCTGGCTTGATTTACTACAATCATTCAAAGAGCCAAAAGTCACAGTTCCAGATGAACTCGGAATAGGTGAAATCTGCAATATAGAGAGACCGTGGCGTTTTACCCCTCTCAAATGCTATGTAAACCCATTGAAACTTATTAAATGCATTTTAATACACACACATTTTTGCAAGCATTAACATTTGTCGAAAATACTACACGTGTATGTGCCTTTGCCTTGAAAGATTAAACTGACTACCCCGATGGCCGCATAGCTTTATCCAAAGCCTGAAAAAGGATTACCTGGCTGCTTCTGCTTTTCTTCCTTCTCTCTAACTTTGATCCAGCCATTTTGACGGGCTAACCTAGGAGGTGAATTGGGAGCAAAAGCAGCAAATCGAAGCGTAGAGATGAAGGATTAGACAAGAAACGGAGTGACTTGCTCTGCTCCTCTTGCCTCGGGGCGTCCAGGAGTGAAGAGGAGGACATGGTCACGGTTTTTCGCGAGAACATAGAGATGGTTAATTGGTGCCGCTGGCAAACTTCAAACCTGAGGAGAGCTGATTGGCCGCATTGTTTGACAGCTCGTGTGGATGCAGCCAGGAAGCGTGTCCTTTTCAGGATTTTATCCATACATGTGAAGGCGAACATAAACCAAGGGTAGAAGAGGTCTTCCTTCTGAGTGATGGAACACACTCTATCTGGAACCATTTTTGCACTATTAGAGCTACTTAGAGAAGTTAAAACAGTCGAGAGCTATCTGTCTTTTAGTTGTGGTATCCTCAACAGCCTTTGTCGAAACCTTCGCAGGATCCTTTGGTGTGCTGCTCAGAAACTGGTGGCGAGTTTCTAAAAAAGTCCCAAGATTAATCTCATTGATTTCCACTGTCACGCTGGAGGGAAAGTAGATTGTGTAGCGCTCCCCACCACCACCCAAGTCTGCAAAATACAAGTCTTTACTCTGTCCTCATACTGAGTTATTGCACATCATGTATTAAATGGCACCTTTTTTTATTTACTAGTTTAAATCCTAAATGAAAACAGTTTTATTTTCTATACTCCTCCATTTCACACATGAATACAATTTGTAATCGTGTGAAACTGGGCTTAGAAACTGATATTTTGCAATACAATGGACATACAAAGTCAACCATAATGTTCTTGGAAAGTATGCCCGGAAAGTCAAACAGACGTTAGTGTTCAAACAGTCATTATTTGTGATGTCAGCAAATCTAATGACACTCCTGTTCAATGAGCATCAAAAGGCGGAACTGTAAAAGTTGGGCTTTTTCTTTTTTTTTTTCGTCATTTGTGTTCCATTGTACTTGTTTATACAGTATGTATAAAATGGAGCACACTGTCACAATATTGCTATTTCTTGCTGTTATTTGTTCAAAAGCCATTGGATATTTTCACAAGTGAAAAGAATGTAATCGCATGCAAACCAGCTGAGAGCTTTGTGCTTCTCAAAATCACATCACACAACAGTTGCTTTTTTTTCTCTTTTTCTTTTTTGCTATCGCAGTGTTCATAATTGGCGCTAGAGCACATTAAGATGGTATTGAATGAGAATCTCCCAAGCCCATAAGGGGAAATCATTGCCTTTTGTTGACTGCTTTAATGAACCTAGATCAAATACGCTTTGATCCACTCCTTCTGCAACAGTTTACAAACAATACAAATCTGGTTGGCTAATGATGAGGGTGACGTATACGTCCTGTGAGTCAGCTGACATATGCTGCACGTTGTGGTGGCATTTCAGGTTCCATCATGGTGGATGGACATGAGCTTCACGAGGAGGATCTGAGGCTGATGTACACGTTCAATCAGAGCTCTGACTCAGCTGCACAGTACGAAGCCCACTCGGACTCACAGGTGAGCGCTTGGCGTATAATACTCGCATCGGTGGATGCAAACAGCGCAAACTATTATGTGTCTCTAGTAAACTGTGATGACACTTGGAAAAGTAATGATGCATAAAGACAAATAAGTGGCCAAATATAAGCAGTTTAGAAGAATAAAAAAAGTGATGGTCAAACACAATTTCAAATGTATCTAATCATCACTTGTGAGTTAAAAAAAAAAAAGTTAAAGGTTTTATTAATAATTGAATCACTGGGCATTCTTTTACTCGGTTCCTTTGTAAAGTAAAAAAATAATGGATAAAGGAATCAAATTACATGCTGCAAGTCACTTTGGTGTAATATTGTTTGATGGAATATCCTCAGTGGTTCTTAACAAAACTCGCAAATAATGTGGGAAGGGGACATGGGGACAGAGGTGCATTTTATGTAGCTACTACTCAGGTTGATTGATTGATTAATTGGGCGGTAGATTTAATCGGCCGATATTACCGGTAGCTCTTTTAAAATCAGCCAAGCTCTGCCAATTTTCAGATTTTTACTAATTGTGTTAACACATTAACACGTTACAACACAAGACAAAGGTAATGACATTCAAAAATTCCCTCCATCCAAATAATAAGTAAAACATCGGCTGATTATAAAGTTAAACACTATAGAACCAGGTATTGTATAACAAATGTTATGCCTGTAATTCATGTCTTTATTGTTGCAAGCATTGAGGGAACAAAAAAGTAGCAATTTATTCAGTATTTATTCAATTAATCGGCCGATTAACGGGTTATCGGAATCTTCTTCTGCGAGGTATCGGAATTGGCATAGGCCTAAAAAAAAAATCCATATCGGCCTGGTCCTGATTTTTGTTAGATGCTACCACAGAGAAAAACTTCAAATTATCAAGGAATTACTTTATTGTTATTCTTTACATATAAACAAGGTAATGAGGTAACAGCAGTATGGAAAATGGATGGAAGAGGAGACTCTGTAAATGTTCCGAATTCTTCTTTCCATGCTTGTGTTGCATTGAAGAATGGTGTCATGTGTTCCGACAAATCAATTCGTCTTTAGTATGCTCATCCCGATTGTCGTCAAATTTGCTTTGTGATGCTCTGCCACATTTCACTCGGCCTTAACAAGGCAACGGTAGACAGATGGCGAACATTTTGACATGTTACCGCCACACTTGCCGTGTTGCACCGTCTACTGTACACACTCGAGATTGTGTGGAGTACGGAACAAACGATGGCCGCCTTCTCCATGAGTGCAATGCAGCTAAGTGGAGACCAGCTCGCCTGGCTTTCCCACAGGCCATCACTAATCATTGCTCCGCCGAGCGTACGCACAGAGCACGGCTGCACCTTAATACCAGTTTGCAGAGCCGGCTTTTTAATTCGCCGTCATTCTCGTTCTCTCGCGCTGCCTCTCAGTCTCCCATCTGCCTACCACGCTCTTGGCTGTGTGTTACTTACATGCGCCAATCACAGATGCAACCAGCGGGCAGTCGTGTTGTTTGAACCAACACTAAGAAGAGATCTTTAAAATGGGTCAAATTCTTAACTATGGCTTCCTGAAAATCCGGAGGTATCCTGTTTAAATTCCTTAATTGTCTTCCAAGCGTATCAATAAATGAACCACCGGTAAAGTTAGGCTATAGAAAAAAAAGCACTCATTCATTACTGATAACAGTATAATTAAGGTGAATCGTGTTGGACAGGGGCGGCACGGTGATCGACTGGTTAGCACGTCCGCCTCACAGTTCAGAGGTCGTGGGTTCGATCCCGGCTCCGGCCTCCCTGTGTGGAGCTTGCATGTTCTCCCCGTGCCTGCGTGGGTCTTCTCCGGGAACTCCAGTTTCCTCCCACATTCTAAAAACATGCATGGTAAGTTGATTGGACACTCTAAATTGCCCCTAGGTATGATTGTGAGTGCGGATGTTTATCTCTGTGTGCCCTGCGATTGGCTGGCAACCAATTCGGGGTGTCCCCCGCCTACTGCCCGAAGACAGCTGGGATAGGCTCCAGCATACCCCGCGACCCTTGTGAGGATAAGCGGTATCGATAATGGATGGATGTTGCACAGTGCACCATTAACCTTTCTAAGATTTTTTTTTTTTTTTTTTTTTTTAACTTTAGATGCTTTGTATGGACTTAATGTAGAGGTTCATTGATATGATGTGCATAATACAAATAATTGTTTTCAATTGTGTGCCTTTGAATTGCAACTGCCATTGTATCAACTCTACTGGGAGTCGGCAGTTTGTTTAATTTTAGACCGCGGCTGGAGAAAAACATGATGCATGCGGTCTGCTTGTTTCTGGATCATCTGTAAGAATCTGTGCTCTTGGCTGTGCCGTAGGTGCTGGTGCTATTGGACGTCTCCCCGGACCAGTCTATGGTGGATGAGGGCGTGGCCAGAGAGGTCATCAACCGCATTCAGAAACTACGCAAGAAGGTGGGGGCACGTCTTATTCGGGGCATCCTGACTACCACTGCTAACAAATTAAGACACACAACAATCTTTCAATGTTGACATTTGGTTCTTGAAATGTAGTAAACATCCACAACTTTATGAAGCCTTGCAAAATATCATGTTTTCTATACCTTGAGCTATATCACATTCTGCGTTGAACAAAAGGTTAACCTGGGACATACTGAGAGGGGTTCTTTCTAATTGTTCACAGTTCCCATCTAACAAATTTAGGTAACTAAAATCCTAGAAAGCCCTTTCACCATGCTGTGTACTCTGCTAACATCACGAAACAACAACCAAAATAATAAAAGTAGACATGAAATGGCCCAAATCCCAGAAGGGAACATTTCAAAGATTTTCATCTGTCCTGTCATGATGAACACAGTGTCTGATTTCGTGTCAATTTGAGACACCGTTGGTGGGTGCTATTATTTTCTGAAGAGAGTGACTCAAAGATTCAATGGAGGGCTGCTAATGTATTAAAGTTTTCTACATGATAGCAAAACTTGGTGAGCTTTTGCGTATGTTAGCCCCCCCCCCCCCCCAAAAAGGTCATCAAGTTGCAGTCCCTGTAAGAACTATGAATGGGGAAGCCCCCTCAAAATGACCAAAATGACCTTGTAATAATGCCTGCTTCATCCCAAAATAGAAAAATGGCTGTATATTTTGGGACATGGTTTCTTGAGACTATTTTGTGGATCTACTCATGGTAGGCATACAGTATCTAGCAAATTTCATATTCGTGAGTCCGGTTTTGGGAGCTGAATATTGACCACCCCGATCTTGCAAGCTGAGTAAACAGAGCTTAGTTTTCCATGGTGAATCGTATAACTTGGGCAAACTGTTCCACCCGCAAACCATGGCAAAAATTCAAAAGTCTCACAATTTTGTTTCACCTGTCTGGCTAGTATAATTGGTTAAAATTTGGTATTTGGCATTTCAGGTTGCTACTTTGTATCAAACTGGCTCCTGTGTCTGCATAAAAACAAATTAGTCAATTTTTCTGGGTCATGTCAGCAAATATTCGAAACTCATTAGAAATGTAGCTAATGAAATGACTATGGATTGTGTTGTGTGTAGGGGGGAAATGATGGTTTTGAAGGCATCATTTTGATATTTTGTTAATTGTAATTAAACTCCAATTTGGTTGGATGATGAAGTCAATTTTTCTGTTTTTGCCCGCCAATTTCCATTCAGCATTTACCTTTTTATTTTTTGTTACTACCCTTGTGATGGCCCTCCTCCTTTACTTTCTTACTTCATTTTTTAATGCTCTCATGCTAATTTGCAAAATCTTTCCATTGCAGCGTCCCAGTCAGACATTTCTTCATCATAAGGCGGGATTAATGGCGGCTTAATTACGTTCTGGCCCCTTTCAGATTCGAGCGTTGGAGCTTTGAAGTGCGACCAGGGAGTAAAGACGGATTAGCCGGCAGCCTCTTGTTTTCTCAAGAAACAAACAAGTTTTTTCCATCCGTGCGCGCAGTAGTAGCGGCAGCGCTGCTGGCTGGAACCCGGCCAGGCCGCATTCCAACTCTTATTTCAAAAAGCCCTGCCCCCCCCCCCCCCAAGATCTGTGAGGAATTTTCCACCCTGGGGATGTGAATTAATTTACCCAACGTTCGCTCGTACCTTTGCTTGTTTGTGTGCGCGTGGGTGTTTTTGTTTGTGTGCTCGTAGCAGTAGGTCAACCCATTCTTTATCGGGATTCACACTTAACTGGAGTTCTCTGTTTTTAATCAATCCACACACAAACAATCAGAGCGGTAGCCCCATCAGCATAGGGTCACTACCTTGACTTGGCACTTGGCAGCAAGAGCCTATAAACCTTCCTCCATTGATTGAGTGCTCACTGCAACTTGCTAACTTTATTTCTCTGCCCTTGAGCTGTATGTTGCGATTGCAGTGTGTGCGTGCGTGAGATGCAGTCATGAAATTGCATCCGTCCACACATGCAGCGCGCAGCGATCCCGATTAGACCGAAATCAATGCTTTCGAAGGTGTCAAGGTTAGCGGAGGCTGCAAGCGCTGAAATGCCGCACGAAACGCTTTCATCCATTTTGTGTGTGTGCCTTTATTTGTTCTCCCAGTCCTTTTCTGCCATTCCTTCCTAATTCCACCCTTTTTCATGTCATCCTCCTCTGATGCTAATCCCATCCTCTCTACCTTCCTTTAGGTAACCGTTCCCTACAGATTTAACGTTCTTTTTGGATATAACTTCACCCTCCATAACATTTTGCTTCCCCTAATCAAAAATATTAAGCAGGTGAATATCCTTTGAGGAGCTTATTTGTGTTCATATTCATGTTTTCTCTCAGGGCCATTTAGTGCCGTCGGACGAGATCGCAGTGTACTACCGCTGTCAGCCGGACCGGGAGTACTTGGGTTCCGTGATCCAGGCTCACACGGACTTCATCCTGGCGACAACCAAGGCGCCGCTCTTGCCTTACCCGGTCCCCAAGTGTGCCAGTGTCATCATCCAGGAGATGACACAGGTACACATTTGTATATAATAAGTCGAACCTCCAAAGTTGAACACTCAAATTTAGTGTTTAAAAAAAAAAAAAAAAAATGTTATTCATCTTTTTTCAAAATACCCTGCGATTGAGTGATGACCAGTCCAAATTATATTTACCAAGCAGATGCTAACTTAAATATATGTCAGGTGTCTTCATGGGGAGTAAGTTTATTTTACTTTTACTTTCATTATAGTGATGCATTTCTATTTATATTAATATGACAGTCGTGATTATGAAAATGTTACTAAAATGTTACTAATTTTGCCAGTACACATAGTAAAGGTTTTCTGGTGACGACCATAGCCTAATCTACACTAAACCAGTAGTAAAGTCATAATTACAGCAAATATGAATGAAAACAGATTCTAGGGCATACTCTAAATAGCAAGCAATCGAATAGAAAAACAGTATGACGGTAGCCGAGTACGCCTTCTTGCTGGGTCTGACAAGGTATTTTTACGCCACTGCCCAAACTAGTACGTTTCACGCCGTTCGTAAAAAATCATAATGTCATGTCCTACCATTGTAATCCCCCCGTAACCATAAAACGACAAACTGACAATATTGTTCTTAAAAACGTTCCTGTTTCCTCTATCAAGAGACTGTCAGGTGTGGGCTATATGGAGTATTTTTAATGTTATTTTAATTTTATTACAGGGGTTCTCTAATATTTTCTGTTTTTTATATATATATAAAAATATATATATATATATTTTTTTTTAGTTACCGGTAAGTTACTTAATACAGAATTTATGATGTCGTTAGCAATGAATCATTCCGCTTGCCATTATTTACTGTGAGAAAAAAATGTGGATGTCGACTTCGGAGGTTCCCCTGTATTAGCAAATACATTTAATTGTTATTAAGTGTTTTGGAAGTATTTGTGTTCCTCCTTCACTTATACTGCCTATCCCCAATGTTTGGTGCAGCTAAAGGGCTCCGACTTGGAGCTAACGATTGTAAAGGGATCGGCGATGCCACAGGCTACTTTAAATGGTCCGGCGTGTGCTTACGTCAATCTCCGAGTGAAAGTCAACGGCAAAGAACAAGGTATGTATAACTGAAGAAAAAACAAGTGAAACCACGATAGAAAATTGACTTGAAGAAGCATGTGGCCCATTACCCAAGGTTGTTTTTGTACATGCACTTTCAAAGTACCTGTATACAATTGTTGTCAAAATGTTTGTAGTCATGAGGTGGCTTATGTTTACAAGGGTGACAGCAGCTGCTGCATGTATACTGCATTAAATGTGCGGTTGTACAACTTCTTCAGAAAACGCCAAAGAAACAGTTCTTGGAGTTTTGTATGAAGCACTTAGTAAGATTTACAAGTTGGAATATGAAATATTCAATGGCCGTTACCCCTTTATGACTGTCTTTTGCAGACGGGGTGGTGTTGCTGGAGAATCCGAAAGGCGATAACGGGTTGGACGTGGACAAGATGAAAATTGTGTGCGGCAGCATCTTCGGGATCAACAACGTCAAGCTCAAACTCTTTAACGACGGCAAAGGTGAGAGTGAGTCCAAACGTTTGAAAAAATTGCTCCTCTGTGCACTCTTTTTGTCTAATGGCGTGCTCGTCTCCACTGCAGAATTGGCTAGTAAAGCAGACCTGCGGGCACTGAGTGGTAAAACCTTGTCAGTGACAACAGACGTGGCTTCCCCCGGGCCCGCTACCTCTGGCAGCGCCCTTGTGTGTCCTTACGTCAACCTGATACTCTGCAACGCACAGCCTGCCGGTGAGAACACATACATGCACACAGCAGAAAAGTTCAAGTATTAGCAGAGCATACAAAAACTCTCGGAAGAATTGTATAAGTAAACATTTCTATTTACATTCATCTTTCGCCATTGAAATTAATAGAAAAGCTATTAACCTGTTCCGGCTCCCAATAAAACACCAACAATTTTTTGACAAGTTTTTTAATGAAAAGATTGCATACACTCCGAAGAGTTTTACTTAATAAAAAGATACAATGATAACACAAAGTGAATGTAAAAAGTAAAACAGTTTGTGCATCATGATTTCATTCACCTATTATGTGGCTCCTTCTGATGGTCAAGCCACAAGGGGGCAGTACAATACATATGTATGTAAAGAACAAAGACGATCACAACTGCTCAGTAAGCTGCAGTAATATGTTTTACACTGAGGATAAAGAATATATGCCTGTGTGTTTGGTTCTATTGTCTGTCTACATAAACACCATTTGTGTTCAAATACCCGTTGCTTAAAGGGTTATAACACAGGATTGTTGCTAGTTTCATTAGCCTGTCTGTCGTTTTGCATTGTGTGTTAGAATTAAAGAGGTAGTCAACGCAAACATTGTTTTTTAAGAATATGTTCTATGCAAGCCCACTAATTCAAACAGGGCATTCCGATAAATATTGCGTTTGTGGTATAAGTGTCAATCCACTGGTTTTTGGCCATCTCTAGGGGCGGCCATTTTGTCTTCTGTCGACTGAAAATGACATCACAACTGCTCACAACGACCAATCACGGCTCAGATTCTGAAAAGCGGTCAGCCGTGATTGGTCGTTGTGAGCAGTTGTGATGTCATTTTCAGAAGACAGAAGACAAAATGGCCGCCCCCAGAGATGGCTAAAAACGAGTGCATTTGCTGCTTAAAGCGGAAGTCGACCCAAGCATCATTTTTTCAAGAATATGTTCCCAACAGGCCCACTAGTTGAAACACAGTATTCTGATTAATTTTGCGTTTGTGGAATATAAGTTAAGTAGCAAAATGCACTTGTTTTTAGCTATCTCTGGGGGTGGCCATTTTGTCTTCTGACGACTGAAAATAACATCACAACAGCTCACATCGACCAATCACGGCTGACCGGTTCTCTGAATCTGAGCCGTGATTGGTCGTTGTGAGCAGTTGTGATGTCATTTTCAGTTGACAGAAGACAAAATGGCTGCCCCCAGAGTGGCTAAAAACGATCTTATCAACACATATTTATCAGAATGCACTGTTCCAACTAGTGGGCTTGCATAAAACGTATTCTTGAAAAAAAAATGTTTGTGTTGACTTCGGCTTTAATTTATATTCCACAAATGCAAAATTAATCAGAATGCCGTGTTTCAACTAGTGGGCCTGCTGGGAACGTATTCTTGAAAAAAATATGTTTGGGTTGACTTCCACTTTAAGTAATGCTAGTGATTCTTGATCCTTTTTTTTTTTTTTTAAGAAAATGGTCATCTGTCAAAACTTCTGTATGTTTTGAAGCTCGCTGCCTTTATTTAGTGCTTGTAATTTGAGGTAGTGCTGTATGAAATCGAGGTTGGTAGGAGTCCTGGTGCGTTCAACCTTGAATTTGCAATTGAGTGCAACCTAACAGCCTTAATGGTCATTGCTTTGTATTTTTGTTTACACTCAGGCTGCACTCCTTTGTAGAATAATTAGTCAAATGTATGTACCTGTCTGCTCTCTGCTCGCCTCCTGCAGAGTGTAAAACGGGACAAGTGGGCACCCTGCTGCTGGTCAACCCAGTGGGCCAGAACGGGCTCGACTACTCCAGCCTGGTGTCGGAGGCCGCCAAGGTGTTCGGCCTCCGCGGCAGGCGGCTCAGACTCTACCTGGACCAGGACCTCAGCCAGGGTAAGATCAAGGGCCATGCCCGCATTCGATTAGATTCATAATTGTCGCTTCATTTGTAACATTTGAGGATAGACGCTTAGAAATGACAAATAAATATCAGTAAATAAATAAGTACTGCAGTTGCTTGCAGCCAGGTCATTGTAACTTTTGGGGATAAAAGGGACTTTTGGGGCTTGGAATGACAAAAAATAAATACACATGCTAATTTAAGATTTAATTTGGCTGCTGTGGTAGTATACACGTATGCCACAGTCTTTTTTGCTGCCTTGGCCCTCAAATCTGCTTTTCTAATCAAATGTCTCCTGACCGTGGCTAACATGCTGACAAGTACCAAGGCTGGGCAATGTACAGTTCACGCCGTTCTTTAATCTAGCCTTAGCATTTACATTCTCAAGAGTCCTGTAATATTTGATGAATTAATTTAGCCTTTTTTTTTTAAACTTAAAATGCTTTAATTATTTTTTTCCATTTATTGTTTTTTATTCCTTCATTCAATACTTTGTTGACTCATTTCTTTTTTCTTTTGGGTAAGCTGATGTTGTTGTGCTTGTTGTGTTCAATGCAGGTTTTTTTTTTTTTAGTACGGTAATGTTTTCAAATGGTAAACCCGACTGTGCTAAGGCAGGCTGGTACTGTGCAGTGGAAAATAGGCCACAGATACAATGAATACAATTAAGCATGCCACTAATCATCATCTTGTCTCTTTCAGAGCTGCCGGCTGATTCTGCAGTAAAATCTCTGGACACCAAAACTCTGTTTGTGCGAGTTCTTCCCACCACGGCGGAATCGTAGAACCCTGAGAACAAAAGGCACCTCAAGACTTGTCATCACTGTTACAGTGCAGCTTCCGACAATTGCAATTTTTATTTTATGTTATTTTTTAAATCTCCTTTACGATCATATGCGTAACTCCACTTGGGGTCATGCAACTTTGGAAGGCCCTGAAGCACACCAAAATGAAAGGAGCACAGATCCCTTATGGAAAACAGTCAATTATGCGCTTGTAGTTTTCTTTCCCATTCAACACTAAAAACTTGCAAGGTGTTTCTCTTCGAAACACATTTGAGGTAAGTGTAAGGGGTCCAGAGTCATTATGGCTGTAGCAATTAATTGGGCAAACCAATTTGCCTTATTGTGGCCACACGCCATTTAGAATTGAACAGATAAAACTTTCATTGCTTTGTGAGTCTTCGTTTGGAAAGTTGAAATGAAATTTTCGGGCGGCTGAGCTTTCAGGCCGACCTATGGAAAAATGCTGTCAAATGAAATAAATCAATGGTGATGGAAAATGAGCTTTTTGGGGGGTCTGTTCTTTTCAGGCTCGTCAAGGGAAGTGCGTTTGGTCCCACAGCGTTAACCTCATTTGCTCTTTTGTTTATCTGCTTGACTCACACACTTTGTCCCATTATTTTGCCTTACCTTCTTTAATTGCAAGGTCGGCCATTAAAGGCAACAAAGGGGATTAAAGATGCTTTCAGTGGCAGTAATGAGGTAGGACAATGAAAAATAAAACACCCACCCAGAGTAACAATAACAACTTCCATGCAATGCAATATTAAATGCAGTGATTAAAACAAAGCGGGTAAATGTGACGTTAATGCTTCATGTCAAGATTGGTGGAAGAAACTAGCAATATTGTGATGTTTATCGCATTGTAATGTCTAATTATACGGCAGCATCACACAGTGTTACTGTTTTAGTTCGATGTCTGTGTAGTTTATGATAAACTAGACAATCATGTATCACAGATGTTTTCCTTCACTATGTGCCGTATTATATTTTGCTAAATATCACAATATTGTATCGTGACTTAGTGTGGCATTACCACCCCGCAACACGGGTGCTTTAGGTCATCTATGTAGATTTACAATAGTTAGAAATATATTATATTGATATTTATAGATTTTCTCATGATACATGATAAACCAAAATCAGGTATTGCCTCTTTTTGACTGGTTAGATATCAGTATGTGTCGTGGTTTTCACACAGTAATTGCAAAATTGCCGTATCTTGATCCCACTGGAACAATATCACAATATTGTATCGTGACTTTCCCTGCAATTCCCAGTCACACGTAGTTTCAGGCTATCTTTGCAATAGATGTGTTGTATTCCAGGGGTGCTAAATTCTGGTCCTTGAGAGCTCCCGTTTTCCCTGTTTTGGATGTTTCCCTCCTCCAACATATCAGATTCAAATGATCAGCTCATCAGTGAAAATACCAGATACACTTGAGCGTCATTAGTCATTATACTGGCTGGAAAGCACACCTGCGTGTACTAAAAGTTCACGAAAGGCACGTTCTCAAAAACACAGGCCGACAGGGATGAGTGTGTTTATCGTGGCAACTGCAGTGATGAGCATGAACACTTTGAACCGAGTGCTTTCTGCACTCAAAAAGCCAGAGACCACAGCAAGGCTCTTAATCTTCATTATTCATGTGTAACGGATCGCCCAAGTTGTCCTGCAAACGTGCATGCAAACAAACTGTGCCCATTCAAACTTGATGTTTGATGTCTTGTGTTGTGTAAAATCTGCTCCTGCTATTGTCTGTACTGTATATGCTTTAGCTGTTATAAATGTTTCACTGTAAAGAAACAATCACATCAATAACAGCCAAACAATGCAGTAAACAAACATGGATACATTTTGCTTTCTGGCTGAATACCTGCCAAAGCAGGTAGCGGAAGTGGCGGAACCTCCGTCACCGGTGACGGAAGTGGCGGAAGTTCCGGTGACGGAAGTTCCCGAAGTTCCGTCACTATTGACATGTGGTAGCTGGTTAAAGTTCAAGTACTGATTCAACTCCCCAAATTTAAGTGAAAAAAAAAATAAGTAAAACTAAATTTCACTGTTTTAACCTTTTAACTTTTTCAAAAAATAAAATAGTAACTCATTATACTACGCAGTGCTTACATTAAGTATATTTAATGTAAAATTCAATGTCGTTTGCAAGCTCACATTTCTATTAGCACAAACTCAATTGCATTCATTTCCAGTGTAACAAATTCCAGTTAACGTAATTTATCCATTTGTCACTTTCCCGCAATTCAAAATGCCAGCCTTTTGACCATCATGAGGATTGTGGGCACAGCTAGGGTGTTGCAACAAAGCAAGCGGCTACCAAGCCAACGATTTGCATACAAACATGAAAAAGTCAATTTTCCGTAACATTGCCTCTTTAAAGCATTTTTAGAATGCTAGATGGTCGATTTGGAATGGGGCACATCAGTGTTAGTTTTTGAGCCTTTGTCAAATTATTTCAACCGATCTAAAATGAATCCATAATATGTTACTTGTGTGCCATTTGCCCAATTCATTCAAGGTGGGGGGGCTCTAGTGTTACTGTAAATAAGTATGCATTGTTTGGAGTTGTTCTTGCCTCTAAGGCTTAAAATTCCTGGCATGTATGAGGCACAGCAGGTACCTTCTGAAGGGTCACCCAAGTTTCTTTTTGTGTGTGGCTCACTATTGTTAACCCATTAGCATTAACGTACTAATGATCATTTTTTATTTAAGTTGCATGAGTAGTAGCGCTTCATTCGTCTGAAAAACTAACCCATGAGAAGCAGATTGACGAGGACAAAGAACAGGACAGGTTTAGAAATCACAAATGTTTCCGTGAACAATCTTAACTTAAGCACTTTTCTTTATTGTCTTTGTAAAACTGACTTTTAGGGTTCTAACTTTATAGCAGTTAGTTGGGTGAGGTTTGGATTTGATGATTTTTCGTGTGTCCGTTCATGTGTGTCTGTATTTATACAAGTGTGTGTGAAGCATTTTGGGGGTGCATTCTATTTAGAGCCCGGCCTGTGGGAGATGTCTCATTCCAACCAGAAGGGTGGGAGGGCGTGGGAAGACCTCCACGCTCCCTCCTGTGTCACTGTTTTTGGTGAGTGTACGCGCGCGCCATCCTAAGCGCAAAAGGAATGAAACTGGAATGCCAGCTCTTATTTTGGTAAATGGCACAAAAAGAATGCATTTGCATTTGGTAGATTATAACAATGCTTCTGGGCAATAAATCCTAAAACTATTTTCCCCTTATGGGATGAGCAGCAGAGCAATTGGGGGTTGCGCCCATGAACAATGTTGCCAAGTCTTCTATACCAAGGCCAAACATCTTATTTTGCTGTTGCCACTGACTCTTGTTTTGAAATTCTGATCTTGGCACTGGAGTCAGGAACACATATACATGGAGGAACGTGATGCACAAAAATGCTACCTTCCAGGGTCATAATGTGGACAAGATGCAACACTACGCTGATTGCTGCACCCAAAGAAGAGGAACATCTTTTGGTGATTTTGTGGGGGATTAATCTCATACACCAAGATTGACATCATGGAAGGCTGTCGAGATTGGTGTCTACACCCACTGGCAATCCGAAATTGTCAAAGTCCGGGACCAAACTGTGTCCTCCAATGCTCATCCCCACAGATCGATTTTAACAGTCTACTTCCAGAATTTGGGGGTGGAGAGGCTGGAAGAGCCTGACCACCACCACGCTGAACGCTTGAGGGATCATCTTAGACGTGCTGTTTGCAACACAACCAACTGCTGGTTCAAGAATGGGATGCCATCCAAAGCAGCGTGACCAGGCTGGTGATAGTGACCATCATGAGGCAGAGGTGCTACGTGTTTTTGGTTGCGTACATGGTTCTTCATCACTCTACTGAGGTTCCTGATAGTTAGACAAAGAAATTGTTACATTTTAATTATGCCTTGTTTCGTCAAACTTCAATCATCCAATCGACCAAAAGAGCGGATGGCACCACCAAAATAAACAGTTTATGCCGTTTGTTTCCATAGTTAATGTTTTCAAATGATCAACCTGATATTTACACAATGTTCAATATTTGTGCTGAAATAAAATGTTCCACACAGTCGTAATTAGTTAATTTTGCATCATCTTGTTGATTTTGTTTTTTGCAGAAATCCAATTGTGTGCAATCAATCGTTTGTCTCTGTGTGCCCTGCGATTGGCTGGCAACCAGTTCAGGGCGTCCCTCGCCTACTGCCCGAAGACAGCTGGGATAGGCTCCAGTACGTCCGCGACCCTTGTGAGGATAATGGATGGATGAATTTTGGGGGTAGTTCGGTTGAGCACTCTTGATGACTAATTACAGCGTTTTTTCATTCCCTAATTGACAATTCCGGGTTTACGTCAAAATGACGTCACAAGTCAAGCCGGTGAAAACAAACTGCTTATTGAAAAGCGTTGAAGTTTGGGTCGTTGACGTTTGATTTGTGACTCTTTTTTTATTAATTTTTTTTTTTTACCACACTTATATAGATAATGTTGCAAGATGGTTAAAGCCTAAAATATGTAGGAAAGAAAACTAAATTTTATCACACTCGAGAACCATTCTTACAACTTATAAGTGCTCACTACAAAGCACTTCGGTCTTGGATAGCTTCCATTCCGAACCGCCCAGTTCCACTCTCTCCGCTCCGTTTTTGTCTGCTTACAGGTCTGTCATGTTAATTATCGAGTGTACTATGTACTACACTTATACACATTGTCTACATTTATTGACATATTCTGCTTGGCATTAGTCATCTCCCTGCAAAATGTTGGTACAATTTCTTAATGTTTTCACAGTGTCGCCGTCATGTCACGTGTCTATCGACTGCACACCGTTTTCAGATGACGTCATCGTTACATGGTAATGTTCCTCACACTTCAAACATCAAATGCATATTTCCCTCTAGTTAGTTGGTTAAGCCAGTGTTTATCAACCTTTATCGAACAAAGGTACATATTTCACGTCCGAAAAACATTCACTGCACACCGCTTAGAAAAACGATTCTCAAAAAGTGGATATGCAGGTAAATTGTATAGGCTACTTTTACCTCAAGTGGAAGAGCATTTAATTGTTTTGCCTGTTGCTATACATGCTTAGCATACATAAACTAAAGTATTGGAAAACAACATATATTTTTTCTAACATTTCTATATATTATATAATTTTCTGCGGTACACCTGATGATCTCTCATGGTACAATGTGCCACGTACGGCACACTGGTTGAGAATCACTGGGTTAATTAAGATAACGGCACCTTAATTTAATTGTCATGCTCTGAAATGTCATGCGCAAGCCGCGACTGAACAAACCCAGTGTTACAAGATTATTCCATCATGACTGACTTTTTTGCATTTCTCAGGATGTGATAATTGTTAAATGACAACATACGTTTACATTCGTAGTTGTAGGTAGTAGGTTTTATTTTTTTATTTTTTATTTTTTGAGTTGCTAATCCTCCATTTAACAGTAGTTAAGTAGACATAAGACTTATGGCTGGTTAAAGCCTAAAATGGCTACTGTACGTATGCCCATTTTTAAGAGCAAGGATGACATCATAGTTGTGAGAAATATAGATGTGTAAAGTTGATTAGCCACACAATGAAATAATTGGGCAGACTTGTGGAGGCTAGACTCAGGAAAGAAGGGTATATTTCTGCGGAACACTATGGTTAACGTCTAGGAAGAGTACCACAGATGCTTTATTTGCCAAAAGGTTGTACATGGACAGAGAAGGTCAGAAGGAGCTGCATTGTGTCGTCTTTGTAGATCTTGAGAAAGCCAATAACAAGTTACCCAGGGAGGAAGTGTAGTACTGCATGAGGAAGTCTGGCGTGGCAGAGATGTATGCTATTAGAATATACATGAATTGTATGAGGTAAGCAGAACAGTGGTGGGATGTAGGGATTTAAGGTGGAGGTGTACCTTCAGCAGGGATCAGCTCTAAGCCCCTTCATCTTTCCAATAGTGACGGATAGACAGACAGATAAGGTTAGACTGTCCTCCCCATGGACTATGATGTTCGCTGGTGGATGAACATTTAGAAAGGTGGACTCATACAATGGAAAGGAGAGGGAGGAAGATTAGTGGAAGACAAAATATATATGCTGAATAAGGGGGAATAGTGAGGCTACAGAAAGAACAGATAGAGTGGAGGACTTAAAATGCTTAGGGTCAACAATCTAAGCAATTTTGAATGTGGTAAGGAGGTGAAAAAACGGATCCAAGCAAGTTGAAACGGGTAAAGAAAAGTGTCAGGTTTTTTATCTGATGGAAGAGTCTGCATGATGTATGGCTTAGAGACAGTGGCACTGAAGGCGAGAGGACGACCTAAGAGGAGGTTAATAGATGTAGTGAGGGAAGAGAATGAGGGCAGTTGGTGTTAAGGAGGTTTGAATATAAATGTAGAGATGGAAATCAAAGTGCTGCTCCTCTGTACAGGATGAGCAATAGAATTACATATTCCATACATTCTGATGTCACAGTGTGTTGACGATTCTAGTGGTTAGTACATTTGCCTCACAGTCGAGCGGTCCTGATTTACATATTCTCCTGGTCTTTGGATGGGGTTACTCTGGCTTCCTCCCACATTCCACAAACATTCATATCAGATTCTGTGAAGACTCGCTATTAGCCATCAATATGATTATTTGTAGGGCTGTCACAATAATTACTATATTGACTTAATTCATTACTGTATTTTCTGGACGATAAGCCGCTACTTTTTCCCTAGGTTTTGAACCATGCGGCTTATAAAGTACCCATTATGTTGATTTTTCTTCCACCACTAGGGGCGCTCTAACCGGAATTAGAATCAAAACTAAGAAAAAAAGGAAATACTAAGAAGAATATGCTTTTTCTTTAGCATTTTTCTTTATTTTCAAATCCTCGCCCCGTCATCGTGGAACCCACACGAAGAAGTTCGTTTGATGCAAGTTTTAAGTTGAAGGCCATCTGTCAGGAAGGAGACTGTGCTGCTCCACGCTAGCTTGTCATCAATTAATCTATGGTAAAACGCTGGAGGTGGCAGCGGGAAGTGAAATAAAGACAAGTACTAGTTATTTTCTCTTGGTTCTGTTCCGTTTTAATCAGCACAATTGCTGCCATATTAAAAGGCACAGTTAGGAAAGAATCTGTTCAGGTACATACATGTACATTTACAGTTCAAAATCGTTCTGTAAATGCTTAAGAATAATAATGTATATAATGATTCATATGTTATGATGCTTTTGCCATGTGTATAATGTATGTATAAATATCAAATTTTTCAACATAGAAGAAGACAACTTCATGGGTTTTAGCGAAAATGATTAAAGTGACGTAATTTCAAACATGAGAAATGAAGATAAATACTGGTCAGTTGTTAATTTTTCTTGGTTCTGTTCTGTTTTAATCAGCAAAGTTGCTGCCATGTTAAAAGGCACTGTTAGGAAAGAGGACTGTTCAGGTACATACATGTACATGTCAAAATCATTCTGTAAATGCAGTAACTATCACATTTTTCAACATAGGTGCGGCTTATAATCGCTTATATATAGCATCAAACCGAGACTTTGACAGTAATTTCTCTGATTTTGCATGTAAATGAACTAATTTTAGGATCTAAATGCTAAGTAAGAAATAAAAGACTAATAATCTTACAAATTCTGCTCTTGCGTAGTATATTATTCTCAAAACAAGAACAAAAAAGACTTTTTGGCTTGATATAAGATTCTAAGTCTAGCTTGGATTGATTAGATTTTTGCAGTATATGTAAATGTCCACTATAATTGTTTCTCTCCCTCCCTCCTCCACCTCTTCCTCCTCCTCCAAGTATTGCTTCTCTTTCAGCCTCTCATAATGCCGCCGCTGTGGTGCATACAAGAGGGAAAAGCCCAAGCTTTAAGCTCCACATTGCCTTCGGAGTCACGCAGGTGAGCCGACTGGCACTAGCCTGAAGGATACCACAGGGCACCTGGAGCAGGACCCGCTGTTTCCCCTTGTGAGTACCGCGTAATTGTGCAGTGATGGCATGAAGTAGGCACTTTTGTCATGGGTGGTTTCTTCTTTTTATGGTGTTTATTCAAGTGAAACGTCTGCAGTTTGACCCTGTTAACGTTCTCAAACTGCAATAAGTGTATAAACTTTAATCTTACGGAAGATTTTTTTTAGGATCAGCACTGCAGTATTTAACACCGATGAGTTGTAACTTGTAACTATTTGGGTAGAGAAACACAATTTACTTGAGTACATATTTGCTTCTTTCATCCCAGTTTGTCAAAAGGAAGCCAGATGTTTTATTTTTTTTATCTGTTTGTTTTCACTGCCTTTGGCTGGTGACCAATTTCTACCTTTAGCCCCAAAGTCAGCTGGGATCGTTTCCAGTTCATTCAGAATCATGAAGGGGATATGCGCTATAGAAAATGGATGGATATTTATTTTTTGAAGCGACAGAGTGAGTGGCCGGTGGGAACATGTGGGAAAGACAAGACCCTGTGGCAATTCTCAGTCTCCCGAGAGAGAAGTTGAAAACACACAAAAGTCACTCGTGTTCCATTCAAATGCCTCTCCAGGGTTGGCATTAGCTCATAGCGATAGCTGTGTCTTCTTTTCTGTGACCTTTGTCTGATTTAGCCAGCAAAAAGGCTTTTTGAATGTGTTAAAAACCTCTGGATGTTGTGCCATTTGCAGGCTAATGCTAAAATGGCTAATGCCAAGTTGTTTTGTTGAGGTCTTATTTTGCTTTAGCTTTTTCTTGAGGCTAATTTAGCTTGCAAAAGGGATTTTTGAAAAGTGTCAAAAGACTGCATGTTGTCTATGGTAGCTGCGGGCTAACACAAACATGACTGCCTACACCTGCCAAACTAATACATTTGCTAATGGTGGTGGCTACGTAGCTTGAGATTCTTCTTTATTTCATCTTTGAGCTATAACTAACAGAAGGGCTTTTGGAAAAGTGTCAAACATGGCTGACAAACAATAGATTGCAATTTTTTTCAGGTGTAGGCTAATGCTAACATGGCTAGTATGATATCTACTTAGCCATTAATTTAGCTCATGGTTGTGACTATTTACATTAAGTTTTTCTTAACTGTTTCTTTTGGCTAATTTACAGTCGCTAGTAATATAACTTTTGGAAAAGTGTCAATCGTGGCTGACAAACATTAATTAGCAGAGCTGGGCATCGCCTAACCGCCATTGAATTCCCGTCTGCATATTTAAACGACCCACATGGTCCCAGTCCATCCCTCCTCGGCCACAGCCAATCAGTGTCGAGAACGCAATCTTCACGTCACACGCAGGCGCTGTGCGAGCAGACATGCTGCCAAACAAAGACAAAATATCAAACAAAAATAACAGACACACACACATGCACAACGTGGTGATAGGGGAAATAAAAACAATATGGGGCACATCTCATTGCGTCTGTGGGATCGACCGACTGGGACCACGTGGGTTGGCTAAATATGCAGATGGGAACTTTGTGACGGTTAGGTAATATCCAGCTCTTACCATCATATATTATATCACGGTAGTGGCTGCTTAGTTTTAGCTTATTCATCTTTTGGTTAATTTGGGCTCTTGGAAAAGTGTCAAATATGGTGTCTAATAACCTCTCTAGCTTGTGCCTGCACCTGCAGAGTTCCATTCACTGGGCGCCATGTGGTCCTGTTCTATTTTAAAAGATTTGTAATCTCATCGCATTCCATAGTTTTGTACCGGAAATTCAAGTTGGGTTCTTCAGGAGTTATTATCCGTCAGTGAAGAGTGAGGGTTTTCGATCATTTGTTAGTGAATAAGGCATGTAGAATCCAAGCATCTGGGGGAGGTTGGTGTCTCTGGAGGAGTTCACTTTGGTGCTGAACTCAATTAGTATTGTTTGGCCTTGGGGGAGGCCTCTGTTCAATTGAACGCTACTTGAGTTCCTCAGGGAGTTGTGTCTTTCAGTATTGTCACAATATTTCATTCTTGGAGTAAAAATATTAGACTGACTACATCCAGGCAGATCTCCACTATGAGCTCAACACTGGCATGGAAAGTTTAGAACCTCCATCAATCGATCCATCCTCTATACTGCTTTGTCTCACTATTCAGAGAGAAATTAATTCAAATATAAATTCCCCCCTGTTGTCAATCAAGGAAATTAAGTCAAATGTCTACGTTAATAAACACTACGCACACACCAATTGAGGAAATAACTGCAGTGAAGTCACGATGCCGTCTAGTTTGTACATGTTCATCTGACATTTCCAACTTTCTCAGCTGTCTTGAATGCAGCATAAGCAAATCCTACTTAACCTATTTCCAGGAAACCTTGTGGAGGGTTTAATTTAATCGTTTTAGTTCATGTTGTGAGCACCTTTTTAATTGTTTTTGAATATATTTTTGGAACTTCATTCCAATTATTGAGATAGTTGGTAGTTGTTGTAGAGAGACGTGGGTGAGTGGAGTTGTGGTGGGCTTTTCATAAACGCAGTGGTAGGCGTGTGCAGTAAGTCATCCTTTACTTCGGCATAATATCAGCTTGATCCATCTCTTACTTAATTTGGCTCACCCCTACTTTTCATCTACTGGTGGGATTTCTTTTTGCATCATGCTCTAGGTGGGCCATCCATCTCACCAGTCAGATAACGATACAAAAGCTGGATAGATTGTGTTTTCTTTGACTTGCTTGGTACTCAGAAAGCGATTCTTGGTTGCAATATGTCGTTTTCTGTAGTTCCTTGATACACTGTTTACGAGGTGCGTGAACATTAATCGTCACCATAGAAATGGAAAGTACAGTCGGCATTAAGTAGTAGTAGGAATTGTTCTCCAAATCAGAATTTTTAGGTCAAATATTTTATACTATATTGTTGCGCAATAATAATTTTGGTGGATCATGAAACTTTTCTGCCATATTCCACCGACACATACCGTGAGATGGATAAAAATGGGTGGAATTTTCTTCTTTGTTCATATTCCACAAACCCAATGATAATCTGAATAGCGAGTTTAGACTAGCGTGGGTGCATATAAGATAATATTGTGAAGAACATTTTTGACTTGACTTCCACTTTAAATGGCCGCTTCAAACCAATATTGGAGAGGGTCTCTCACTATTTGAGTCTGCTTTGTTGAGGTTTATTTTTTATGCTGCAAATATATGTAATAATAATAACAAATGTGTCAAAATGACCCCGAGCTTGCAAGCTGAGTAAACAGAGCTTAGTTTTTCATGGTGAATCGTATAACTTGGGCACACTGTTCCACCCACAAACCCTGGCAAAAATTCATTTGTTCATTTCGTTTGAAGGAGTGAATGGAAAAATGCTGTTCAGTCAGTGGAAATTGCCCCTGAGAGCAAATAACTTGACCATGCTAATGCTGCGTCCACACAGCGGCCAGTAAAGATACAATCAACGACCCCCATGCACTCGCTGCACCGCGCCGTGGGCCCGTTAGCCTGAGCACAGCCAAGAGCCCAAACGAATGCTGCTCCTGACAGGCGTCTGCTCCAGGTGGACTTTCTCTATACTGCCTGGCTTGCAGAATGATCCCAAAATAGTGCTTTGCATGCAAGTTGACTAGGTTCATTCTTTGTTAATTAGCTAATGACAAAAGATGTGGAAGAATGGCACAGTATGAATAGGCTGGTGGACACTGGCCACATCATTAGGTACACGGCACAGATAGTGTCACACTATAAGAAATACATTATAGTAGTAGATTGTATGTTGACAGATTCATTGGGGTGCTGAGAAAATAATTTATAAATATATTTTAGAAGCCACCTCTAGCCCCAGTTGTAGCGCCATTCCTGGACAAAAATAGATTTAAAATGTCATTAAAAATGTCTACTAATGAAGCATGAGAGGAAGTTTCCTGGCTGGTCCACCACTAATACAGACCAAATATTGCTATAACAACCCTGCATGACATTAGAATGATTTTGAGGCTTGCCTTTTAAAATCAAATTACATATTGTTAGCCTAATTTTATTGTATTGTCACAACAGCAATAAAAAAAATTGCAAATGTTCGTTTTTTTTCTTTTCTTTGTGTAATCATCTAGAAAATAGTAATCCGCTAAATTTGAATCGAGACAAATGGACTGTTGTCGTCTTTTTTGTCGAATTTGTCGTGTTTTACTTAAAATCTTAAATCTTAAAAAAGTTAATCAAACATTTTAATGTCAATTAACATGAAGCACATAAACAAATACGGTCATTTGAGTGCTTGTCAAACATTTTAAAGTCACTGCATATAACTCAGCACAGCAAAGGTAGCTCAGATGCTAGCATTGAAAGGAATTATCCTGGCTAGTCCACAGCTACTACAGACCACAGAATTAAACTTTTTTTTTTCCTGTTAGAAGCCTGTCTAACATCCAGTAATTTTTTTTTTAAAGCTTGAATTGTAGTCCATTATGAATGACTGCTTTAAATTGGCATTAAACTCCATGGATTGATTTGAATTTTCACCACATTGGAAAACAATAATACTCTGATGATACTAAAATCAACCATATCTGCAATCATAATTTGCTGATGGCTGTCACCCATAGTGTTTGTTTCAATGTCACAATTACGTGTTCTTCAATGTGAACTCCTAGTGCTTAGCCTGAGGTGTGTAGTAACTTATACATTCAAAGCGCCACTTAATTCTTGACATTGACTACAAGCCCAAGGGGCCAAACTGTCACCAAAGTATCCTATTTGAACAAGTGCAGGTGAATCAAGTGCACGGATGTACACAACTTTTCCAGTGAGGTTCACATACAGAAAAATAGAAGGAAGATGAGGGATGCCAATACAGTAGGTCACAGTGTCCTGTTTCCTCATTATCGTTTTATTATACATTAATAAACTTATTTTGACACATGTACAACAGTTAGTGTTAAAAATCGTCTGAAGAGTTGAATTATTGTTTCATGACACCGATACCTAGACCCAAGAAGGCATTCATTCATTTTATATTATTGCTTATAAAGGAGGTTGTTCTGAAATGAGAACAGCCAGAGTCAATTTTATTTCAAGTTTTCAATGACATCCTCCTGGCAAATGACTCTGGGGATTACGTGTGTCTTCTCTGACTCCTATGGATCTTAGCAGCAGCATTTTATACTATATATCCCACTATATTCTACTACCTTGCTTACAGCACCTTGTGGGCATCAGCGGTAGTTGTCTGGATTGGTTAAGATCCTGTCTGGCAGACAGAAGTATGTTTATAATCCTTGGTAGTTCTGTTTGCCACTCTGATATGCTGTCTTGGGGTTTCACAGGGTTCAGTTTTAGGGCCCCTGCTTTTCTCCTTGGATTTGCTCCCCCGAGGTTGGATCCTGAGAAGCATGGGATTTCCTTTGATTGCTCTCATGAAAGAGGCCAAATGTATTCTCCCTAAAATCTATTTTATTATGTCTTGACGACCTGAAAGCTTGGATGGCCTTGAACTTCTGAAATTTTAATGAAGAGAAAACCAAATTGTTGGTGTTTGGCCCCAGTGGCTCTTGTACACCCCCTCACCCCATTGACTATTAAATATTTTTAAATTAAATTATTCTATCGTTTATACCGGCGATGAATCGAATACTCAAATAGAAATGTATTTGACATGAAAGTTTTTTTTTGGGTAAAGTATCGTTTTTTTTTTCCCCTATTAGAGTCTATTAAATGATTGTTGTTTTTTATTTGGCATTGTTTAATGAAACAAACCTAAATAGCAATATTGTATAAGAGGTAGTGTTGTACTCCCAACCTTTTCGAAACTATGAAGTTTGACTAGTTTTAAGTATATATTTTTTTTCAAAAATATGTTCCCAGCAGGCCCACTAGGTGAAACACGGCATTCTGATTAATATTGTGTTTATAGAATATGAGTTGAGCAGCAAAATCCACCCCTTTTTAGCCATCTCAGGGGGCGGCCATTTTGTCACTTCTGTTGACTGAAATTGACATCACACCCCCTCGGGGCTCAGATAATGACCAATCACTGCTCAGCTTCAGAAAACAGGTTAGCCGTGATTGGTCGATACCTGAGCAGTTGTGATGTCATTTTCAGTTGACAGAAGTGACAAAATGGCCACCCCCAGAGATGGCTAAAAACCGGTGGATTAACTCTTAATCCACAAACGTAATATTTATCAGAATGCCTTGTTTCAACTAGTGAACTTGCATAGAACATATTCTTAAAACGAAATATGTTTGGGTTGACTTCCGCTTTAACTCCACATTCACTGATGTCTATTGGTTGAAGCTGACAAGCAAACGAACGTATCGCCAGTTTATAGGAATACGTATATACGTGAACTGTTAAACTATCCCGCGCATTGGGTCGTGCCAATATTTGTGCGGAGCTGTTGCTGCGAGGTATTTATAAGCCTTTGGAAACAGTCTTTGAGCGAAATTCTCCGTAAGCAGTAGGCAAAAGAGTACACGTTTAGATCACATCTATATCATTGAGTCAACGTGCTCGGTCAGTTCAAAGTGAAACAAAGGAAGCAAAAAGAGGAGCAGGATTCTGTAAGTTTTGCCCTTTTGACTTGGCAAATTAATTTGGTGTGGTTATTTTTGACGCGCTCAGTATTGTCGTTTAATGACCGTTTCGGCTGGCTAAACGTCATGTAGCTGTTAGCTTTTGGTTGGACTAAAGCTAATTTATTAAAATATGTCATTTTAAACTGGGAGAAAAAGTGTGTCAATGAGCTCATGATAAGATCCTGCTCTTACATCATGTCACCCTCAATGTTAAGAATTAACACCGTGTATTGCTTAAAGGCGCGTTCCTCATGATTCATGTGTCAAAGGTCAGTGCGCCTAACAATAACTCAAACGCCTTTGGGCCATATACATCATATGGCGTAAGTGTTAAAAATAAATCTAGCGTTTGTTGAGAACTGGCGGGTATTAGCTCGTTGGGGTGTGAAACGACCAACACTCCGGTTTTCGAGAGGTCGGCCTCCAAAGTGTCACGCCACTGGACCCTGGCACTGAGTGATTAATTTATGAACAGCACTGTCTTGGTTACAATAGGATTGAGTTGCTGAAGAAACCAACCCATATTATAATCACCACTAGGGTGTTGTCTAACTTCTTGTGTGCTGTTCCTGATGTATTTCAACTTACTTTATCTTTCTAGGAGAGCCATTAATGTCACAAAATATGTGATTTCAAGTCTGTCTTTTATGATTTTCTGTATCTTCAATATTTTCTGTATCTACAATCAAATCACAAGGTGCAGTCATTTCTGGTATTTAATACAATTGTTTTGTGGGTACTGTAGGTAGGTTGATGTATTGATTGTTAGCTAACTGTCGTATGTGTTTGACAGGTAGGAAGGTACAGTAAGTAGGTAGATATATTGATTGGTAGATAAATGGATGATAGGTGTGGAGTTGGTCAGTAGCTGGGCCGATAAGTAGGCTAGATGGTGTATGTAGGGAAGGTAGATAGACGATATCTCGATTGGTAGGTTGGCAGATATATGATTGGTATGTGGCTAGGTAGGTACGTTAGAAGATGGCAGATACTGCAAGTAAATACTATAGGTAGGAGCATGGGTTGTTAAATCGGTGGGTTGGTAAGTATTTAGTTATTAGTAATAAGTAGACCCCGGCGTTATGACGATATATATCACGAGGGTTGATAGAGATCGTGTCGCTTTTCCCCTATCGTCATTTGTCAAGATCTCGTGTCACTTTTCTACTATCGTGCCTATCGTCATTTGACGTCTGCAGCAAATTGATTTGATGTGCAAAAGCTTTCACTTATCAATCTTATGCCACACAGCTGCCACCAGGTGGCAGACTGAACAACAATACAGAGAAGTCAACCATATGGCGCGTGTACGGAAAGTGTTCAGACTAGTTGAAAATGTTCACTTTCTGTGTTATTGCAGCCATTTGCCAAAAGAAAAAAAAGTTAATTTTAGTTCTCATTAGTTAGTTTAGTTCTCATTAACGCACACTGTAGGTAGGTAGGTATGTATATCTGTTGATAGTGGGCGAGGCAGGTAAGTCAACAATTCTAATAAAGCCATCCATCGTTAAACGAATAGCCTTCTAATGGGTTCCATCAAAGTGTTGCTCTAATGTTGTCATTACTTTCTGTCTCTATTTGTGTTCTCCTTGAACTAGAGCTACATTTGCGAGTCCACACTCTCCACTGGAGCTTTCACATCAGTGGGCTCGTTGGCACGTACGTTTAGCGCTTGAGGCGATCCTAATGAGGGCTTTGAATCTCGCCAAGCCCACCGACACTTCTTAGGACCCTCGTTCGGGTCGACGGGAGCTTTCTCCAATTGTAGATAATAAGTTACCATGTGCCTATTCTCACCGCGTCTTGGCTTCATCTGCATCCTCTCGCTATCTTCTCCTTGGATCCGCCCACTCACACATATTCACCCCACCTTGTCACCTCCCTCACTTTGCTGCAGTGCGTCCTCCTCCTCCTCCTCCTCCTCTTCATCATCATCATCATCATCATCATCATCATTATTATTATCATCACCAGCAGGCGCATTAACATCTCCGTTACTCCTCTTTAAAGCCTCTCTCCCATCTAATTGTCCTTCCTTTTCTTATTTGCCTTCGTGTGTGTGCCGTTTGTTCCCGCTGAGCCTTTTTTTCTTTTACACTGGCCTCCTGTCTACCTTTCATGTGTGATCATCGCCGTGCGAAATCGTTACTTCATCCTCCTCCTCCTCCTCCTCCTTCTCCGTCTCCTACTCCTCCTCTTCTTCTCCAGTGATGAGCTGTGCTGTTCTGAGGGAGCCAATGCCCTTGGTGTGACCGTGAATGAGAGAGGAGAATATAAGAGAGCGAGAGAGAGAAAGAGACGCGTGCGCTTAAGCTCTGCAGTAGCGAGCTAGTGAGCAAGCAAGTTATTTTTTTTCTCTCAGCCGCTTGTTGGCATATGCAAATGTTCACATCAAAAGGAATAGAGCAAACAAGAAGCAAATGGGGCAGCACTAGTCTATTTTATTATAGATTATCCATTTTTTTTCTTTTGTTTTTCTTCATGATCCTGCTAATGTATCAAATGAGTAATATCAAGGAAAAATTGACATATTGTCATGTTTGGTCTGTTTTGGTTTTTGGTTTTGTTAGTTTCATGTTTTGCTCTGTGTCTGTCTCGTCATGATTGTGTCCACCTGTGTGCTAACCAATCAGCTCCCTCCGACCCTCTGTGTCTTATCCAGGTTTTCCTCGTATCGTCAACTTGTCTGTATTTAGTTCTCCGCTTTCTTTCAGTCCTTGTTGGTTCGTTTTGGTTTGTCTAGTCATAGTCATAGTCATAGTCATAGTCATAGTCATAGTCATAGTCATAGTCATAGTCATAGTCATAGTTCTAGTCCTAGTGTTTGTTTTTGGTCCTTATTGTTTTTTTTGGACCTCAACATTTATGTTGGTTTGGTATTATCCCAGTACCTTGTTTGCCTTTTGTTTTAAATCAAATACTCTATATTGCACACCATTTGGCTAGGTATGCGTTTGAGTCCTCCTCCACAAAAACCTGACACATATAGTGTGAGAGACTGACCAATATAAACTTTTTGAGGACAATTAAAAGGTCGGGCCCTAATTAAAGCACTGTATTAGTGCAAGGAAACATATCTATGAAAGAAGCCCAAATTAGCTTCAGTGTCACAGCTTGTTTGGTGTATATGTGTAATGTGTATATGTATGTATGTCCTGTGATTAAAAAAACGTATGTCCAATTTGGGACTTTTTAAAAAATTCCACCTTAATGCGATGTCTGTAACATGGAAACACCATTCATGTAAAAATAAGAAAAATGAAAAAAAAAAAAAAATACGTAGGTGTTTTTCACAGGACAGTGGCTATATCCTTTTTTTGTTTTTGTTTTTAAACCATCCTTACTTTCATGAATTTTAATTGAATGTATTTTCGGGTTATGGTCAAACCATTCTGCGTTTGGCCGGTCTGAATCCCCCATTAAAGTGAACCGGTTTTTATGTACAGTTTTTACAGTCGCAATTGCTGCCTAGAGAGTCAACTGTGGCAACGTACAAGAGAAGGACTAAACGTGAAGCAATGTCAGGTTAGAATTGATTGTAACCCACCAACGGCCTTCCAATTGGAGCGTTAAATGCTGCTGTCTTTAATCCGGCAACCTCCTGAATGGGGCTTATTTGAATAAAAATGGATGATGACAGTGCGATAAATGTTATTACTTAAGTCGACCTGGCTTCCTGACTTATTTCCCTAAAAGTGTCAGTCAGGATTAGGACCCGTGTTACTCCGTCTCCTGCTTAGTTTTGACATCACAGCTTTTGACATTGAACAAAATGGATGCAAATTGAGTAGATTTAATTGTCAAGTCTTGATGGAGCAGCAACACATTGAACTGAATCCCACTTTTGTGCAACACTGTAAAAAGTGCTGTAAGGATATGAGTTCAGGTTATTCAGTTTGTTGTTGAACTTTGAATAGTCTAATCACTTAAAACAAGTACATGTAGAGCATTAGCCTACATTCTGTACTTCTTAGAGTGCCCGTGAGTGCGTGAAGCCCTCCATGTAGCCTGTGTGAGCTAACATTTCCTGTGCCAGGCAGATCAGTTGCATAGCAACAGGAACTTTTTCAAGAGCAGGAAAATCTTTCATCAGTTGAGCATAATGAAATTTGAGATGAAAATTGTAGCTTGCTGCTTTAATTTTTATTAGAATTATAAACCAAACCACTCTTTCATTATTTCCAATACATGTATCATTTGTAACACCGTCTTTAATCACTTACGGTACTATGAGGTATCGATTTCTATAACTTCTATAGCATCTTAATTTTTCTGTAAAATTCTACTAAATTCACAAGACAACAGTCACATTTGTGACTCAGTGGTTTGGTGGCAGGTTTCTGTATTGGTGAAATGTCAGCATGAAGCTTTTTACCATGTACCATTACATGACTTATGATTGTGACAACACTTCTGACTTTGAACCGAGTTGATACCTCTCGCCCCGCGGCGGTAGTGCCAAAAACATGGCAGCGACTTGGTGTATAAATGTCACGTTGTTTGCGCCACGGGTAATGGAGATGACATTTTATGGGCGAACGTACGGCTGATTTTTCGGGGGGCAGTTGTGCTGCCTGATGGTGTGCTACTTTGACTGCCGTTCACTCCAAAACGCTTCACTCTTTACTGTGAAGCTAGAGTGGAGACGCAAGTGTGGGAACCAAATAAATGTTAACGCCAAGTCATTAAACTGCTCATTAAAATTGGTAGAAATGTCAATCGGCCATGAGCTGCCAGGTAAAAGAAGCTGTTACGACGAAGTGTACCGTAAAATGTTATTGGCTTTGCCGTCGTATGCAACAAATGGTTTGGGATTTTTCATTAGTTTGTTTGTATTTCGTTTTGACATTTGGTTTTTAAAAGTCTTTTAGTTTTAATCAGTTTTCCGAGCAAGTTTGTTACTTTTTATTTTTTTCACAAATGCTTCATTTTAAGTTAGTTTTGATTAGTTTTAGGTTTTTTTAATATGGAGTGTTGGTCGAGCAGAAATTAAAAAAAAAAAAAGGTCACAAAGTAGTGTGTAATAAAGTAAATTACACTTTTCAAACAACTGTTTGACCTTCCTTCTTCTGTACACATGTACAGCAATACTGATATAGATACAGTTAAAATGAACCCCGAAAGCTCATGTATGATATTAACCGACAAAGAGGAAAGCGAAGGATTATTATTTCACTATAATTATGATTCATTTAGTATAAACATAAGCTATAATTTCAGTTAGTTTACATATTTTCTGAAAGCGTTTTTGTGTTATCTTATTGGGTTAATTAATATGGTTTTTTTTCAATTTTTGTTTTAGTTGTTTCCTTAGTTTTCGTTAACTATAATAGCAATTGTGATGCACCCTGAAATGGTCACAGAAATTTCCCATCAGGAAAAACTTCTTCACACCTGTAAATGTTGTTTGAACTAGTTTTTGTATTTTTAACGTAAACTTAAAACCCTGTCATGAAGACAGTTTTTGGAACACATTTCCCGGATGTGATTCACCGGGGCTCCCCTCTGGAGCCAAACCTGGCCAAGGGGCTCAATGACGAGCGCCTGGTGGCCGGACCTGTACTATAGGGCACAACCCAAAAAGTAGCTGGCTCACCACCTGTGGGAGGGACCAAGGATGCATTGTGAGCTGGGCAGCGGCCGAAGGGGCAGTCCGATTCCCCTCTACAGAAATTGGCCCTAAGTATGTGGAATATCACCTCTCTGGCAGAGAAAGGGCCTGAACTGGTGTGGTAGGGCAAGAGGTTTCGACTAGATATGGATTTGCCTTGACCCACACCTTGGACGCCGGTACCAATCCTGTTGAGAGGGGTTGGACTCTATCCCACTCTGGACTTACCCACAATGAGAGACCCCAGGCAAGTGTGAGTACCCGGTATACTTCTTGACCCGGCTTGGTGCCTTTACATTGGGGCTCACCCCAGTGGACAAGACGGTAGCCTGCCTTCGCCTTCAGGTGGGGGGGACAGTGACAGGGCCTGACCAGCACCGGTGTCATTGGGAGGAACACCTCCTCCACCTCAACCTGAGAGGTGCTTTATTATCAGATGCTTGTCACATAATGTCCTTCACAAACACAATGTTGAAAGGCAATAATATCCGTATGTGGACTTGGCATCAGGACACCTTAGCCCACGGTTCGGTATTCAACTGTCAACCCATCACCACCTGACGGTGTGTTGGCTTCGATGGTGAGCGAAGTTGCCTGTCCAATCTGGCACACCGAAACATATCACGAGGCTCTGCTGGGAACGTTTGGCAGAGTGCTCTGTCAGAAGACCTTTCAACTCTCATCAACAGCTGAATTTGGACCACCTTCGGGTGGAGCTGGGCGACATTGAGTCCCAGTGGATCATGTCCTGCGCCTCCATTGTTGGAGTCGTCCAGTGCCTGTCGTAGCGGTAATCTCAGAACCTGTTGGCGGACACTCCCGGTGAGCAAGGAGTCTAATAGGCTATTTGGCCTCTGGAATTGCAGAAACAGCTGACGGTTACCGGCAAGCCAAGCGGAATGCAGCTTCGGCGGTTGCTAAGGCAAAAACGTAGTCATGGCAAAAGTTCGGTAAGGCTACGGTGTATGGAGAACGACTTCCAGACTGCGATTCGGTGAAATTCTGGTCCACCATTCACTGGCCCCCACAACAAGTAATAAGTTGAAGATGACCGATTGATGGATTTTATTGTATTTTATTTTTATTGGATTACTTTTTAAGCCTTGTTTTTTTTATTTCAGGGTTTTCTTTGTGGTTGTTTTTTGCCTACCTTTTAGTTTCAGGCGTAAGTCATAGGAAGAGGTTATAGATGATATTTGCTAGCCAGCCATGTTCCACAGGGGCTGACATAGCAGTAATCAAATTTTAAGATGCCTCGGGGAATAATGTACATCATTATTCATTCCTGCCATTTAGTAATTTACACTGATTGGTCTGTGCAGGGCTGTGAGGGTGGAATTGCGTCGAGGCTGGCGCTGTTTGTCTAATTGCTCAATATATTTCACAGTATATTTCTATACAACCACTCAACCAGTCCAAAAGATGATTTGCCTCTGCTGCACTAATCTTGCAAGTTGAGTTTTGGTTTTGTTGGAATTTACTGGCGTTCTGTCGCTTTATTATTTGTGATTTAAAGCAGTGGGCTTTTTTTGTGCGCTTTGGATGCTGCAGTGTTATAACTTCTGTTTGAGCACACCACTGCTTGCTTTACATCTCTCATTAAGTAACTACACCCTGTCTTTGTGAATGTATTCTTTCTATTTGCTTAATATAGATCCTTTCCTCTGGAAAAACTGACAATTCCTTCAGCCAATATTGCCTTTTAAGTGACTCTTAAGTTTCCCTTTCCATTGTAGTCTTTTACAAATGATGAGTCATTGAGGACTCTGACGGAGCAAATATCATTGTTGAAGGACAGGACTTCTTTTTTTAACGCAAGTGGTTGATATTTAGTTGGCATTACATTCTCTGAGAATTGCTGGGCTATCTTAAGTATTTGACGAGAGATGAGAAGAACATAAAAGAAAAACGAATCACAAAGGATATAGCTTATATCAGTGGGTCCTCACATCCTATCAATTTGATCCAGTGCAATTTCATAACAAATTTTGGGGGAAGACAGGCTTCATTTATTGCAATAATAAGAAAAAATAAGGGTAATCCATTCTTTTGCTGGTATGGTGAAACAAGCGGGCTCAGATTTGATTTCATTTCACAATATTTTTTTTCATATTTTGTTGTTTTTATTTTTTATTTTTTTTATTACTGTGGGATTATATTACAAATTGCGTTTTTTTAGTAATGTGAAATTATACTACAAATAAATATTTATAAAATATTTAGTCGCATTATATTACATTACATTTTTATATATTATTTATATCTATATTTATTAATACATGTTACAGCTCTAGCTGTTATGAAATGCGCTATATAAATAAAATTGTATTGTATTGTATTGTATTATTGTATTATAAGTACTTGTATTTTTTTATGTTTTCATGTATTTGATTTTTATTAGTTAAAATTTTTTATTTTAAAATTATTTTTTGAATTTTATTTTTAAATTGGATTTCTAAAAAAAAAATGTAAATGTCTCGAAAAACATTTTGTTTGACCAATTTGTACTTACAGTATTGAAAACATTTTTTTTAAATCCTTTATTTTATTGTGTTTCTTGATCATTTCAATTCATATTTTATTTATCTAATTGTATTTCCTTTAATTATTTTTAGTTACGTTGCTGAATTTTTGTATTACGTTTTGAATCCCATGTTTTATATTATCATATTTTATTCTTTTGGGTATTTATTTTTTCAATTAGTTCATTTTTTAAAAATACTATTTTACTTTATTTGAACACCACCCACGTACACGCACGCACACACACGCACACCTACACACACAATATTAAGGCAAATGGATTTCAAGAAATGTCAGTTGTGACCAGAAGCAGAAATGACCTCACACACAAAAAAAACATGTAATGGTTTGAGTTAATGTGACAGATTACTTGATTAATTAACCATTTGAATAGAATTACAATACCAGAGAATCTAACAAAATCTGGTATGATATATTTTTCAGTTTTTTGAATGCAGGTGATTGTACCCCCTGCAGGCATTTCTACTGTATGTGCTTAGCGTCAATGTACACAGCATTTTACTGCCTTTCCTGTGACTGACGCAAACTGCAAACGTCTTCTGTGCGTTCGGTGGTCTACGATGTTTGTGTTTCGGTTTAGCTGATGCCGCTGGGCTGTCCTTGTGTCAGGAAGTTCTTCATGACCTGCCTCCCCCCCCGTAGTGTGAAGAACATATGAATCAATTAATACTGAGAGTGAGGGGAAAGTTCTACCTCTGGGAGCCATCTCATTAACGTCACACATGCGCGCGCGCGCACACATGCACACACAAGTGGTTTTATTTTACTACAGCACTTAGGAAATGGTTTGAGGCTTGTGCAATTAATAAGGCTAATGGTTATTGGTCAGTAGCTAGTAGTGATCAGTGTTTGAGATTTATCCACAAGGTAAACACAGCACTTGATCACAGGATTTCAAGTTTTAAATTCCGTTTTCCACAGTGAAGGCCTTCATTATATAAAATATGACACCTTTATGTCTAAACTGCACAATCAGACCTTTAAAATGTAATAATTAGAATAAAAAGTCACAATTAACTAATTGATTTTTACAATGTTGTGATATTGAAATTGATACTCCCTTTCAGTGAAGGAGAGGTCTTAATTTGATAGCAGTGGCTTTCCAAACGGTTCAAAGAGGTCTTAAACTTAGCTTCTTAAAACCCAACAAAACAATATCATGTGTTGGACAGTGGAAAGTCTTTAATTAGATTTTCCACAAGAGCTTTAATCATCCTAAAAAGTTACGCTTCATTCATAAATCTGCTGTTAAATTGTCTTAAAGGGGAAGATAACCCAAGCATATTTTGGTCAAGAATATCTTCTATGCAGGCCCACTAGTTGAAACAAGACATTCTGATAAATATTGCTCTGTGGAATAAGAGTTAATCCATCCGTTTTTAGCCATCGCTGGGGGCGGCCATTTTGTCACTTCTGTCGACTGAAAATGACATCACAGTTGCTCAGGTAACAACCAATCACAGCTCACCTGTTTTCTGAACCTCAGCCATGATTGGTCGTTATCTGAGCCCTGAGCATCTGTTGGATTTTGTTAACTCCATTCCACAAACGCAATATTAATCAGAATGCCTTGTTTCAACTAGTGGGCCTGCATAGAACATATTCTTGAAAAATAAATTTTTGGGTTGACTTCCGCTTTAAATACTGCCACGTTATTATTAGAACTAGTATAATTTAAGTCATGGGTTGATTTTTTTAAAAATTTTTTTCAGTGTTGATCAGGTAGCTTTAGGTCCTTTTTAACACAATCTATTAAACATTTGCACGCACAATGTCTTAAAATATTGCGATGTAGTGTTAAGACACGTTGTCCACTGCTTGTGAGAACTGGAACAAAAGAAACCACTCAACAAAAATCATACAATAAAATACGTATGGTCTTATGAAGCCCATATGCCACTGAGCGGCTGTTGGCGAACACCTCTCTGACCGTTTGTGACATTGAACGAACCCATCCATCCATCCATTGTCCATACCGCTTATCCTCACAAGGGTCGCGGGGCGCGCTGGAGCCTATCCCAGCTGTCATGGGGCAGTATTAACGAACCATGACAAAAAAAAAAAATCAACATTCACTGCGTTTGTAAACCTTCTCTGCTCAATGGAATATGGGCTTAATCGTGTGACATGTACAATTTTGAACAGACAAGACCTTTATTTAAAAAAAATAAATCCCGGGCTCCAGACTACCTTTTTGTACTGGTGCTCCCAAATTTTCTTTTTTTGGTGTACCAGCACCAAAGTTAGGTGCACTCAAATTTTTGACTGCATCACTTTCAACACTGCAATTTTATAGATTCAAATTCAAATTGGTTAATTAAGTGCTCTGTATTGCTAATGGCTTTTAAGCATATCGGGCTCAACATTGCATAAGTTGTCAATTGTTGTCTTATATCAGCAGCTCTTTTCCACTCTACAGCTGATGGCCTAGGCCTATCTCAATAATTGTGTTTTTAGAATGATGTATTTTCCCATTAAATAAACAATATATCGCTGATGGTTTTTTTTTTTTTTTTTGCTGCTGATATTAGGATAGAGCATCTTAATCTTTGGATGGGCTGGTCACGATAGTCTTTGCATATGCAAAGTTGTGAAGAGGAATAATGTTGATATTCGCGTCAATCACGTGATATCAACTTTCATAGACGTCGCGAGAAGCGATGGCCTCATTTCCCCTAAACATTTGTAGCTTCTCCCGCCCCGCTCCTCTGTCAGTGTCCTCACTCAACGAGGGAATTTTGGCGTTAGCCTTATCTGACTGCAGCGCACGCATCTTCAAAAGCATGCACGCGTGTATCTGGACCATGGCGAATCAGAGGGTGCTCACGCCCTTCACTTTCTCTGATTGGTTCAGAGCACTATGTGTGTTGTAGTTGAACCAAGTGGGGGCTTTCAGAGTCGCCGAGACTTCCTCCCCTACCAATCGAAAATTTGTCAAACCGGTGCAATCTTTTATTTTTTATTTTTTCAGGCGCACGGCCCAAATTGATCTCAGTTTTGAGCGCTGTGGTTTTAATCTGTGAGGACTGGGGTAAAGAAACAAATTGTTTCATCAATGAAAAAAAATAAAGGTGAATAAAAAAATTAAAAATCAGCATGTTGGTTTTGCAGCCAACTTTGAAATGCAATCTCTTGATATTGGCCTAATTGGTTGAGAACGGTGTTAAAAACAAATGACTTAGCCAATAAAACATGTAAACAAAACATGTATCAGCATGATCTTACAGCTTTATAGCAAGTGCAGCCTTAAATGCATGGTTGATGTAATTTCTTAGAATTGACCGGAAAAGAAACAGACAACTTAGGCAATAAAAGAAAGGACACATCGACATGGTCTTATAGCTGTGCAGTAGGTCCAAACGTGAGCAGATCTAACTTGGCCAGAGCGCCTCCAACTGAGCTGCATTATTGATAGGAGTCAAGAATAAAAGGACACATGGGTGAAAACTGCTATTTTTCGAGGCAGTTATATCTTCTTTTGGCAGAATTTTTCATGCAGCTCTTGCAATGTATTTGCTGCGGGTGTAGCTAATTAAGTGGCAAGCAAGGGTTATGTCTTGTCGAACATACTGCAGATGCCCCGACCACCCGCACCTGGTGGTACCTGCAGCATTCGGCTGCGTGTCCTCTCCTGCTCTTCCTAGCAGCTTTTTGGTGCACTGCAGCTCTGGAATCTTTCAGACTGCGCTGCATTGATATTCAGAGCCTGTGTCTGATCCCCATCACTGCTCTCCTTCCCTTTCTCACTCTGTAGGTCGTCCTCACTTTTTCTACCATGTCCAAGTTAAATAGTCTTAACAGCTGTTCTGTAAAACTAACACTCCACTCGAATCTCCCTCGAAGTACTCTTCGATTGAGTGAGCAATTACCCCTCTTGAGTTGCACCTTCGCGAAACTTACTAAAACGGAGGTAAGGCATAATTTAATGCTGTACCTTACGGTACTGCTGGACTAGACCCGCATCAAGTAAATCGCCCTCAACTTGGATTAGCACCAGATCATCATAGAGGTCTTCATTTTTCGCCATATCATTATGCTGCCATAGATTAGACCATGATCTGCTGTAGAAGAGGACATACAGCTATGACAGAAGTACACCAAACATGCTAACGTTAGCATACCCTGTAGCTGCGCTTAGGCCAGTCGCGATACTATATCAACATAGTTTGATGAATAAAACGGACACCTTTTATTTTTTGCTGACTCGATAAATGGTCACACGTGCGTGTTTGTTTACATACGTCATCATCAGTCAGTCGCACTGATTCCTTCCATCCCCGGTCAGTCGCCTCGCTCGCCGCTGGGTGAGTTGCCACTCACACATACACACACAAACTAGGGGTGGAACAGCTTTTAAAAACCATTTAAAATCCTGTTCCTCGGCCGGTTCTCCATCTCTCCCTGCTGCAACGCACCTGATTCAAATGACCAGGATCATGATCCAGCTTCTGTAGACCTTTCTGATTATCTGATTATTTGAAACGGCCACATTAACTAGCTAGCCGTCGTTCGCAGGGAGCTGGGGCAGCACAGAATAGCCATCACGTAGCATTCCCTGATACGAACAGCGGAAAGCAGGGAGATTGGACACACTTTTTTTTTTAAGCATTGTAGTGTTCATTTCATCACATTTGTTTATGCTGGTGCTAATGATGGATGCTGCATTTTATTTGAAGTAGAACAATCAGCTTTCTGGGTCTCTGGCCATAAGGAGCTTGCGCCATAATAAGGACATTCCATAACATTTAGCAGCTCTGTTATTGTAAAGAGAATTTTTGACTTGACTTTCCATTTAACAAATCGCTGTCATCTGTGTTTATCGTTGCACAGCCTATGTGGCTTCCTCCAACCCGCCGGGAAGTTAGATCAGGCTGGCAAAGTGGTATTAGGTGGTGTAGCATTGGAGTATTTTCAAAATATGAGCACAGACGTTACTGTATCAGTGAATTCTGGAAATATTGGTCTGCTTTCGGATAAAATGTGTCTCCTTACAGAAGGGCAAACACAAGACATCCTTCTTCTCCTCTGTTGCTCGTGTCTCGTTCCAATGATGGGTCCAATGCAGCATGCTTTATCTTTACATTTCCTGATATTTAATTGAAATTCTGAACAACACGTCTCCATGTAAATATGACTTTTCATTACTGAAAGGACATTTTCACTTTTTGACACTTGACCTTAACTGGAAATAATGCAATGAGTCCCATAAGTAGGTGGTGCATTTGTGTGGCTTGAACCTGTTGGGACCGAAATGGACTCTACCCCCATTACAGCCAACACTATTACCCTGACTTCTTTCTCTTTGCCCCTTTTGCAAAAACATTTCACAAGTGGGAAAAGAAAAGACCTTGGCGCACACACACATGCACACCAACTCACACAGACCCCCCCGCTGCCTGCCGACATGGTACAGGCTGTGCAGTGAGACGGCCCCAGCTGAAGTGGCAGCACAGTGAGAGAGCGAGAGAGAGAGAGCTACTCACAGCCTCAGTCTCCTCACACTCTCACACACACCCACACACACACACACGCAGTCACACACCTACATTCACATACACACGCTCACACTCACATACAGCACATTGCTGCGGTGATTAGTCCGCTGACACCGCCGCAGCCGCATGTGTTGGCGCGCTCGCAGGTGGATTGTAGGACTGCGGGTGATTGAAACCTTGATGTCATGTAAGTGCTTTTTGTGTTGTTTTTTGTGTTGTGTGGATTGAGATGCAAAACATGAGAATTAGTAATGGAATGATGTGTTTACCATCCCTGTTATGGATACACACTGCCCATCTTCACAGCTGACTCCCGCTTTTTGCCATCCGTTGGAATTAGTAGGGGCGGCTGTATCGGCGGTGGTGCGCGACCGGCGAGCGTGTCCAATAAATGGCTTGCTCGCCGTGGATTCGACTGCCCGCGGCGGCCCCTTTGGCAGATCGGTCGATGCGCCCGAAGATCATTGTTAAGACAAGCAGGCTACCCGTGGAGTTGATGTGATTGGAAAGCTGGGATGGCTGCATGACTTTAACCATACTACTGCGTCGCCACTATCAAGTCCCTTTCCTGCTCATGATTTGATCAAAAAGCTGCCTTCGTGGTCCATTTTCATTCGTTGTCCATTTTCATACTCTTTCATATTGTTGGATTATTTTTTCAAACATCTCATTACTGCAGTGGTTAGTACCCAAACAGAAGGGTGCCACAACATGGTCCTATATGAATGAGTTATTTATGGACTATTCTATGATGCACCAAACAGGTGCCACGGTGGTTGGCACACCAGCAGAAAGATGTCCAAAAGTGGTCCCGTATAGAGCCAGGAACCTTTCACAACCTATTGAACAGAACCAAAATATAAAACATGGTGGAAATGGGGCTGTTTATTTTTAGTATCTTACCACTGTTGTTGGTACCGTATATGAACAGTAGGGACCAGATATTTTGGTACCCTTCTCAACTGTACTGAATAGTTCCAAAATGTACCACTATCGTTTAAAATTCGGTTGTCCTCTGTAGCGTGCCACTGTGGTAAGGACTTTAAAAGAAGCTCTCCGAACCGAATCACAGAAAGTCGTCGTGGGCTGATTTGACAGAGCCTTATTTTTAAAAATGGCTTCTGATTTTATTGCGTAGCCTCTTACAATACTTTTTAACCTATTGATTGGAAACAAAGAAATTCCTTAAAGCGGAAGTCAACCCAAACATTTTTTTTTTCAAGAATATGTTCTATGCAGGCCCACTAGTTGAAACACGGCATTCTGATTAATAGTGCGTTTGTCGAATATGAGTTAAGCAGCAAAATCCACCCCTTTTTAGCCATCTCTTGAGGCGGCCATTTTGTCGCTTCTGTCAACGGAAAATGACATCACAAATGCTCAGGGCTCGGGTAACGAGCAATCACGGCTCACCTGTTTTCTGAAGCTGAGCCGTGATTGGTCATTTCCTGAGCCCTAAGCAGTTGTGATGTCTTTTTCAGTCGACAGAAGTGAGAAAATGACCGCCGCCAGAGATGGCTAAAAATGGGTGGATTAACTCTTATTCCGAAAACGCAATATTTATTAGAATGCCTTGTTTCAACTAGTGGGCCTGCATAGAACATATTATTGAAAAAAATATGTTTGGGTTGACTTCCTCTTTGAGTTTGGAAGTCAGTTTTGTTGTCCCTCTCTTAAAAGTAGATACAACAGTTTGAACTAACTCCAGTCCAATATCCAATTTGTGCGTGTTGTCTAAACCTCTCAAATCTCAATTTCAAAAAACTCTGTACTGAAATGGGCTTCTTTCAAAACTGCAATCATGCTTTAGGAAAAAGCACAGCACTATCATTGCTGCTACAAAAGTGATCAGTGATATACTTGTTGCTCTCTAAGGCATTTGATGTAGGCTTATCAGTTTTGGCCTTTATGTAGTTTCCTCATTTACTTACAAATTATTTGGGTGTCAGGGCCCAATAATTTGTGCTCTGAAAATATGGTCATCCACAAGGGGGTGCCACAAGGTTCCGTATTTGGGCCTCTCCTATTTCATTATGTACATTCATGATTTGGGACAAAATGTGCCCGATGCTAGTATGACACAATCATTTACCGCTTTGGCTCATTCCCTGCTAATGCTATTAAATCTCTGCAGAGCTTTTGATATGGTGCACTACACACTTCTGCAGCTAAAACTAGTCCTTAATGCTGACAAAACTGTTGATTTTTTTCACACTCCAGGACAGGTTTACAAGTACTCCCCACAGTTTCCACTGTATCTTTTTTTAAACTTCCAAAATAAGGTTTAATTTTCTTTTGAGGTTAAAAAATGCCTTGTCACTGCAACTTTTTTCTTTTTTATCCATTTTAGATTATGTGGACCTGTTATATATGAACGGTCCAGCTCAATGTCTGAGAAAGATTGACTCTGTGTTTCATGCTTCTCTGAGGTTTATTACTAAATGTAGAGCCTTGACACATCATTGTGAATTGTGTTCTCCAGTGGGATAGCCTTCTTTGCTCACCAGAAGATTGGCTCAGTGGTACACTTTTATTTATAAGGCCATTCTTGGACTGCTGCCTTCTTACATTTGTAATTTGATGGTAGTTTCACAGAAAAGTGTTGATTCTTACAGGTTGTGTTCAAATCAGATTTTGTTGCTAACTGTTCCATTTTCCCATCCGAATTTGGAAAAGGGGCTTGTCTTTGCTCTTTCTACATGGAACCTGTTCCAAAAGGACTGGCAACTAAAGGAACTTATCTCCTTGAATTACTTTAAATGCAGACTGAGATAACTTGAGACAGCCTCCTTAAACCAACTGTTTTGTCGAATTTGTTTTTAATCTCAATAGGACATTCTTGGTTAAATAAAAGTCAAATAAGAAGAAGGGTGTTCAAAAATGGTACCTTACCTGGAACCACTTATTTTGTTAGCATTCACAAACCTTTTGAACATGTAAATGCAAAATAAAACTGGACAACGTACCAATCTGCACCGCATGATGAAACACGGGCTGCCCCTTTAAGTACCATACCCACTGAGGTTGGTCATCCATGTAAAAGGCGTCCCAAATGCATTCAGTGCAGACCAGTTATTTTAGTACCTTCCACAACCGTAGTCAACAGTGCCAGAATGTACTACATGGTGGAAATAGGGCTCTTTCTTTATGTAATGTGCCATGTTGATTGGCATCCCAACAGAAGGGTGCCGAAATTGATATCGTATAAATCAGTCATTTATTGTCTGCCAGACATGATGCCCCAAACCGTCGAAGAAAAGGACCTGTTTCTGTCCCTCTAGGTACCACTCTATGGTTGTTACCTAAGCAGAAGTCTGTCCAAAATTATTTACCAATCAGACCAGATATTTTGGTCCCATTCACAACTGATGATCATGAAAATACAAAAAAAAAATGGTAGAGCATACATTCATATTAGTTGTGTTGTGAAGCACAAGATAAATTACAATTTTCTGTTCCTTTATTTGTACCATACCCACTGTGGTTGGTGCCCAATGGTACGGTACTGAGTAGTTATTTCTGGACTGTTCCAGAATTTGATTTTTGATTTTTTTTCCTGTTCCTTGAGGTACCATCTCAATTGTGATCCGTATCATTTACCAAATTGTTGACTAAAGGAAATTGTGAGCAGAACCGAACCGTATGATGGAAACAAGCCTTTAGTTATGTTTATTGTCTTACCTAAAACATAATGGCAAAAATCTCACTTGTTAGGAACAATTTGGCGAAGACTCTTAATGTTCCTTTAGTTGTACCATAGCACTGTGGTTGGTACCTCAACAGAAGGATGCCCCCCCCAAAAAAAACCTTTGGAACAAGAGTGTTGTACCAAACAGGAGGGATATGTTCTTCCATATTTGCTTTATGTTCTTCCATGCTTCCTGTGTGTGTCCTGGCCTGTTGTCCTGATATTTTTGTCAATTTTGTGTACTCCAATTGTAGGCACATACTTGACACTTGAAGCGTACATTTTACACGTTTTATTTCCTTTTACGCATATCCTAGTTTTGAATAATGTTGTATTGTAAGAGTTATAAAATCCTCCGCCAAGTCAATGAGCACTTTTGTGGCTATGACATTACGTACAGCTATTAGCCACAACCTGCATTACACATTGAGTGTTTGCACGGGTGCTCGTCTCGCGGCTTAAAATGTCATGTTATTGATTGGACTCCGGGTGGGAGCACATTAGCGGCAGTTTACTCGGAGGCTAATTGGAAAAGTATGAAAAATGTTAGCGTAACGACTTGGGTAAGACAAGCATGATGAAGTGGACGATTGTAACGTTCATCTGACACATGCAAGGTGTCCTAAATGTACACAGTCTCTTGTATTTGGAGCATTGCGCTTTCCCTCTTACGTCTATTACGCCTGTGCTGTGATTGGCCAGCATTTCAATCCAATGTCAATTATCATAGCAGCGCCACAGAGCTCTTAAAGTGCATTTCCCCTACTCATAAAAGACATAATGTTCCATATTAATGGGAAAAGTTGTGTGAAGGTCTTTTTCTGTTCCTTCTGGTGACTCCTACCCACTGGCCCACTTTAGATCAGCTATCAGACGTTCCTTCAGTTTCAGTCTGCTTTAAGTTTGGCCTATATTGTGATTGGCCAGCATTTCAGAAACTGCTTGTGCAATTATTAGGTGGTCTACAATGCAATTTTTAAAGCAACACCGCAGATATCTAACGGCGTTTTCTGCTCTTTTATACAATATGGCTTCCCCTACAGTCCTCTTTTTAAGTTACAGTTATTTTAGGCAGTATCATTGGATAGTCACCACTTGCCTCTTAAAGAGTCTGTCAAAAAGGGAACATGTTTGAAATGCGCTTCTTTCCCTTTTTGTTTGTCATTGCAAAATGTTGAATAGAACCCAATAAATGCTTTTTAAATGGCTAGCAGTGACTCTTCTGATCCTTTTCTATTGTTCTATTAGCGGTGCGATAGACCTGCTCTACTAGCCAACCATTTCCATTCCACCTTATCTCCCTGTAGACAGCTGAATTCAAAGATAGACTAACAACCCTTTCTATTTCTAATCCTTCTTTCTAGGCCTGATGCCCGTTGTCCTATTTTTCAGTCAAACCTTGTCATCAGTGCCTTTTTTTCCCACCTTGGTCTTCTTCTTCTTGTTTGACTGGGTTTTCATTGTTAAGTGTGAAATGATCCCAAACTTTGGACATTCTTTGTCTTTTACGGGCTCTTTCGTCCTGTATTGCCATCATCAATCATCATTTCTGGACCATAAAAATGAGAAAGAGATTGTGTCCGCTATTGCCCATCTCCAGCTTGGTGCGAACATTGTGGCACACATAGTGTGTGCGCTGTTTGCTGATGCGGCGAAAAAGCGACAGTTTGACGTTTGCATGATTTGGGACATTCTATGTTTGATGTGGCCAATCTAGCATGCTTATGCCTGTTGGTGAATATTATTTGAGTTTTTATCTTCTCTTTTTTTGAAGTAAAACATGTTTATATGGGTGTTTTTGTTTTACACAGCATGAGTCCTATATAATATAAAACCATAGGTTACTATATAGTAGGGCTGGGAAAAAATATCGTATCGCGAAGTGTCGCGATCCTTTTTATGTCAATACAAGTATCAATCCGTTGATGAAGTATCACGATACTGTACTTTCAATATCTTATGTTTTCTTATGTTTTGCGCATTCTATAACATACTTTTGAAACATTTGCGGTCCTGAAAGTTGTGCTATGTGAATGGAGTTTTATTTATTGCACTCCTGTGTGTCAGGAACAGTTACTGGAACAGTTTTTGCCTTTTTCAATCGTGAAACTTGAATAAATGTCAAATGGCACTTAAATTAAAACTTTCGAAACACATGCCTCAGTTTTTTTAAATATATAATTTTATAATATTTAAGTATCACAATACGTATCAGATTGCCACCCAAGTATCGGGATCTGTATCGGATCGGGACAAAAGTGGATCGTCCCATCCCAACTATATAGTAAACTAGAATAAAGGTTTGGATTTTTATTACGTGCAAAACAAGCATATTTACTTGTGCAATGGAAATTAGCAAAACGTTACTAAACATGAGTGCTACTCCAGCACTTTTACTGTGTAAAAGTAGCACACAGAAGATAAAAGACTGTAGGCCCCTGGTGTAGACCATTAAGATGTCAATTTGCTACATTAGAGATGTGGCCATGATTAGATAAGCAAGACAATTGCAGAGATTATTCCTACTTAAATTAATGGGGGGCAGAGTGAAAAATACTATATACGGTAATTTTATTTTATGTATTTTTCTCTTCCGTGTCTGCACTCTCGGATGGTGACGCCTGTAAAGTTACAGTAAGTTGTACATGCAGTTTGAATCTGAACCTACATCCATATATGAACCAGATTAAACTGAATAAGAAAATCGCACACTGAATAATAAGCATACAAAATGACCCTTTCCACTACCGTGTAGTAGTTCCTCACGAAAAAAAATCCAAACCATCAAACTCAACCGCGCATTTTAGTATAATACCTAAAGTAAAAGATGTAATACAGTAGATTCAACTCATTTACCTGACACGCATATTTAAAGTAACACCAAGGCCTTAAGTAAGCTCAATAAATAACACCGATTTGTTTAAGTGAGAAAACAAGTCAATATTTTTATATAGTGAATTCAAAAATGTATTAATGATTTCATTTCAATAGTGAGTTAACCAGTCAATATTTGTATTCAATTAAGTTCTAATTTAAACCCTCTTAGAAAAGGATTTATTGATAGACAGATACATTATCTATCCTCAAGGGAAATTCACTGTTCAACAGGTCTCCACAATGAAAACAACACAGCACAGAGCCAAGTAGGCATGCTATGGTACTCATAATATTAAAGATAAAAAATATATATAAGTACACAACAGCTAAGGATCTTTATTTTGTTTTTATATGGGGAGTAATTAAGTCAATATATTTAAATGCTTTAATTGAAGGTTTTTTTTTAAGTATTGAGTAAAAATGTCAATGTTTTTGCAATGAATTGCAAGATACGTTTTTTTATTTCAGTAGTGAGTAAACCAATAATTGAATTAATCACCATTTAAACTGTTTATACGTATTCTGTCCCTGAACAAATCTTTGAAATCAATCATGACATATTATTTATATTTCCTCATTGTTCCTGATGGTTTTGTGGTAGACCTTGTTACAATTATTAAGAGGGCCATAATAAAATTTGGTGACCTTCCCTAATGTAGTGGTGGCCTGTGAGTCACTCTTCCCCAGGGGATTCTCTTGCAGTACTTTTCCTCAGAGGCAGGGGGTGCTATGTGCGAGTGCTCCTGCTGTTGCTGCTGCTGCTGCTGCTGCTTCTGCAGTGGGCACAGCTCAAATCTCAGCACTGTGCTCAAAGACATCTTTAGAAAGAGCGTCAGTTCAATGTAAGAGTGTGTTTTCATGCTTAGCACTTGTACTCGAAGTGAATGCTATTGCCATCTACCCGTCATGCGCATATGTTGTAGTTGTATGATCAGGTGGTTAAGGCATCTGCTCAAATTAAAGCTGTCATCCCATATGGCGTCCACGTTCATAAAGTCCAATTAGATGCACTTTTACTTTGGTTAAAAAAAAAAAAAAAAAAAAAAAAAAAAAAAAAAGCTTTTAATTACGGTATTCGCACAGTCGGCATTTTGTCCTGCAGCGTGGGCTCGTGTTAGTCATTAGTCACTGTCAGGTCATGTGAGCCAAAAGTGAGTGAAAGGAGATTAGATGAGACACGGACGCAGTGGGAGACAGTGGGGAAAAATTTATGGAAGGACAAAGGAGCCTCACAAGAGGGCGCTGTAGTTTTTAGATAAAATATATTAAAGTTATGTACTGTTATGTAGTTATGCACTGAAATGTGTCAAGATCTTGTGTCATTATCCTATCATCCAAAGCTTTTCCATTGTCAGTCAGTATCTGACTGACATCCTGTTCTTGTCAACTCTCCCTGTCCTTTCTTTGATGAGTGGGGCACCGGTGTTGTCTGCCATTGTTTTGCCAATAAAACAACATTAAGTGTAGACTAGAATGCCTGCTGAATTTGTGGGCCACAATCAACGGATTCTGCTTAGTAACGAATGCGAAGGGCTGAATCGCCAAACATGCACTTTAGGGCTTTTGACTTTCGTCTCTGGCTGCAGCTCGCGAAGATTTTTAGAATCATATATTCTACCACATTCCATCAATTAATTGAGTAATCAGATAAAAATAGTTTTTGCATTATCAAACATCAATACTAATTTTAAAAATGTGTGGTGCGGGTATTATTTTGTCCACTTGGCAACACCATGCCCACGTTCTACACTGTGGTATCTGTGACTGTGAATGTGTATGGCTTGAACGGACTTTCCTCCTGGCTTGTTATTGCGTCAGCATAGTTCGACAGAGTGGTGTGTGTGAGTCTGCATGAACATTAGGCCGTGTGGAAAAATGATCCATGCAAGGTTTCAAGGCATGATTTTGCGTTGAGAATTTTTTGCAATGGAATTATTGGATTAATCATTTCCGCCCTACTTCAGCCACATTGGCCTTCTTGGGTCTGGTTTCAGTCAAAAGCAGTAGGGCTCTTGCTTGGAAATCAAGAGCTATTTGTACATTTTTGTAATGAAGATTAATTCAAATTTGTTGACTGGCAGACTGTTGAAGAGTAACATGTACCGAGTCTTACCTTAGCTACTGTATCGGCAGCTGTGACTCAGTTCATTGAGGGTTCAGGCAGTTCGAATCTTGGCTGTTTTGCTTTGCTTTTGCTGTTGCTCTTTTCCTTTAGCTTGTGTCAGCACGGAAACGCAACAAAACTAAGCTGGTCTATACTTTTTTTTTTTTCAGCAGGGGAAACTTGCTTCTGACACAGCGCTGAGAAGAAACATGGATTTCTACCTTCGATCTTAATTATGATAGGCGTCTTGGCTCAGATTGGAAGGATTCTTTTTCAAAATCAGCAGTTTTCTTTTGCGATTCCAATGAGAAATTCAATCTTTCATGGTCTTTTCTCTGTTTGTTTTTTTAAACCTTCCTGCCTGGTCATCTGCAAAGATGAGCAGCTGGGTTCAATGCCCAAGGTAGAGTTGGTGGCCACGCAGGGACATGGTGGCTCTTTTGCAGGTGCTCCATCTGCTACCGTCGATGATGTCATTTCTTTGTAGGTGTATAATGTAGTTTCCTCAGCTTGGCGCTTGATTGTGTCTACACAACCATACACGTATATGCATACACACGCACTCTTTCATGAGAGATCATTTGTTTGCTTTCAATTTGAGGATCTGGCCGACGCAGATGCCCGCCTTGGCAGGCACACAGTACAGCCGACATGGATTCAGTCTACTTGGAGAGTACGGTCGGAAAGTGTGGGGGGGAAAAGATGATGCAGTACTAAGTGGAGAAACTACAAGCAAACAAGGCTAGTACAAGCTGATTATTTGCATTATCGTTCATTTCTTATGAGGATTCTTTTTCTGGCAATGAGGCCGAACGGAATGGAAGGAGCAGAGTATGTTTTGATGAATAATAGATTATGCTGATGTAAATGACAAATGATACATGAATACATTCAGACGCTAAATAGACAGAAACATGATATGCACAGCACCAAAAGTAGTCAGTTGAAATGCATGTTGCAAAAAAACATTTATCAATAAATAGTCTACCCATATAACACACGTATAAAAAGAACAATACTATGCTACACATATTGCTTATAGAAACTGAAAATGACATCACAACTGCTCACAACGACCAATCACGGCTGAACTGTCCTCTGAATCTGAGCCGTGATTGGTCATTGTGAGCAGTTGTAATGTAATTTCCAGTCGACAGAAGGCAAAATGGCCACCCCTAGAGATGGCTAAAAACGAGTGCATTTTGCTGCTTAACTTGTATTCCACAAACGCAAAATTAATCAGAATGTTTCAACTAGTGGGCCTGCTTGGAACATATTCTTGAAAAAAACATGTTTGGGTTGACTTCCGCTTTAAGGACATTCCAAATTGTTGTATTGGCTTTGCCCAATGTTTGTTCAATAGCTCTGATTGATTTTCCCTCTTCTCTCAGCTTCAAAGTGGTTTGCTTTTATCCCATAGACAGCTCTCGGGCTTCAAGTTTTCTTGACAGCAAATGCATTTTTCACAGGTGCAACACAAAGCCAAAAAACAGCAGTATCTAATATTTAGGCAATAAATCTAAAAGGAAAACACCTGAGTAACTATAAACATCCATCAGTCATGTGTTTCAATACTTTGGCTTCTGGCTTGAAAAAAAAAGTGCTCAGTCCTGAGTTGTTTAATATATGTAGAGGTAAATTCCATGAAATAAAACCAGGTATTCTGAACTTTTGTCTCATATTCATCTTTTGATCTGAAACAAAATGTCTTCAGTACAGAAACACAGGAATTGACCTTGCCGTTCCAATGCTTTTGCAGCGCACTTTAGTTATATAAATTGCATCTTAATGGGCATATGAGAAGATGGACATGGATAGAATTCAAAAGAGAAAAACACTCCATCAGCAATGCAGCAATTGAGTTAGCAAAAAAATTTAATTTTGGTAGCGACGCACTAATAATGCACTCAAAGCATTCATATAAACCTGATAAACATGCACATACTTACAGAAATTGCACCTTAATGGGCATTTGCGAAATGACATCGATGCCGTTCACTTCCTTCTTGTCAGCCAGCCATGCATGCAATTTACTCCCTGATAAAACGGCCACAAGAGGGCTTCAGTGACTTGTATTGGTGACTAGTATTGGCAGCCGTTGAAAATACCCGATACCGGTATCGGTACTCGCCCATCTCTAGCATATTGTGTAGGCATACGTGAATGCGAACAGCAGCATTGTAAGTGGCAAAGAAACTATATACCGGTAGGTATCAATAACTAGTCCATATATAGGCAGTTGAGAAAGAAATAATAGTATTAGATAGAGCATTGAATATGAACAGCAGCAAGAATAGTCAGCAGAATTGCACGTAACACCAAACCTAGAATGACTCAATAGTTAAAAGCAATTGTCAATTAAATAAACAGCAGCAAAATTTACTACCAGCTTTGACAACTATATGTGACTGACTGCTCAATGGTCAGAAAGGAGGTCCAAGTGTCTTCTCTTGTCGTCTTGAAGAGATGCCGCCCGATGAAATGAGAGGGGTGACGCCACAGCACCCCCCCCCCACTTTCAAATCAGCCCATCCTCCCCGGCGACAGTGCGATGCTGCATGCCGCCTCTTCCATTTTGTCGTCAGAGCGGCTACCGGCCTCCCTCCCCCGCGCGCACACCTCCTCTTTCTCCGCATCTGAGAGGAGCATCCTCTCCTTTCTCCTCCTCGTCCTTTCACCGGTCTCTCTCTCCCTCTCCCTCTCTCGCTCTCTCTCTCTCTCTCTCTCTCTCTCTTGCTCTCTCTCGCTCTCTGGTTGTCCTCAGAATGAGGTTAGCAGCTCCGTTAGCTCCGCTAGATCGAAAAAGAAGCGGCGGAGTTACCGCAGTGGCGGGCTGTGGTTGTACCTCCGCGCGACGCTCCCGCACCCGTGCTGTCCTTGACGTTCTGTCCTCTCGGAACTAACCGCCTCCTTCTCCTCCTCTCCATCTCTCTCTCCAGCAGTGATGGGGAGGACCACCATGTAGAGGCGGCAGCCGTTTCGCAGCAATGGGAAGCCACACATGGAGCGGGTCTGGACTGCAGCCGTGGTGAGCCTGAGCCCCCGCATCCCCCAAGCTTCGCAACCTTCTCAGGACCTGACCACAGGGGCCGTCCGACGCTCACCTGGATGCTCCCCAAGTCTGTTCTTCGTCACCCCCTCCATCCTCCTCTTCCCGCTTCTTTTTCTGCTCTGATGCTGAAACAGATGCTCCAATAATTGGATTTTGCCCTCCCTTTTTAAAATCTCCACAAGTGGCATTCCCATTTATTTGATCTTTTTGTCTACTTGAATCCCACTTTGGAGACTGATCCCAAGCCTATTAGCAATAACCGACCGGCCGGCATCATGGGGGACATGTCGAACAGCGATTTCTACGCCAAGAACCAAAGAAATGAGGGCGCCAACCACGCGGCGGGCTTCGGCTGCTCGCTCATGGAGCTGCGCTCGCTCATGGAGCTTCGCGGCACCGAGGCGGTGGTCAAGCTCCAGGAGGACTACGGGGGCGTTGAGGGACTGTGCAAACGACTGAAAACCTCACCCACGGAAGGTGAGTCCCCCACCACCACACTCACACACTCTCCTGTGCTTGTGCTTGCAGGATGTCTTTTACTGATGAATCCATGACTCACATCCTGCTGGGATGGAGTCTTGGAGGAAGTGGTTGTAGGAACATCCTCACAGCAGAGGGAGTCCCTTTTGAAATGCCTCCCTTAAGCCAGGTTACCTGTTTAGTATGCATAGGACGCTCACCCCTCACTCCCGCCCGCTGCCTTCCATGTCATTCTCCCATCAGCCAGTCGGACGCATCCTTATTTAGAAGATTGTTTCAGTGTCATGTGGGATATGCACAGCCCTCAATGGGAGTGAATGCTATAATCATTCACGATCACATAATAGGAGTTTTTACTAATGCAAGAGGCTAGGGCTGGGCGATTATAGCAAAAATAATAATCCTAATTATTTTGATTGATATTGAAATCATAATTGGTAAGCACGATTATTCATTGAGTTCAAAACATACTATTTATTGAACTACCAACACTCAACTTTAAATATAACTTGAAAGAACAACCGGAGAATAGATTAGTAACAAGGTAAAATAATACTCTAAAATAATAGCAACATAAAACAATAAATAAGTAATAAGTAAATTTCTGCTGTTCCTGCTGTGCACACCTTGGCCTATTAGGGGCACTGTTGTGTCGTGCATGCATTGAGTACACGCTTAAAGTTTAATAGGATTACAAAGAAAATGTAAAAAAAGAAAGTTGGTATTGAGCTTTACTAATATAAATTGTTTTTCACAACTAAGGAAGAATATTTCCATTTTAATACGGCTATATTACTTGTCTGTATGTGTTCCTACAGCGTTTGTGTGTCAATATTTGTTATGTTAAAGAATATCACTCACTGAAGTCAATGCTAATGCTCTGTTAGCGCCTGTCACAGGGATTTTACATTCACTGCTAGCATTAGCATAAGCAGCGACGTTTCGAAAATGAAATATGTCTTGTACAGTATTTAAATATGCAATGTGTGTAATACGTTTTCTTGTGTGTTTAGTTTTACAATAAACTCTAACTGAGGTGTCATCAAACTGCTTAAAACACACTCAGGGAGAGCAGAATAACATTAGTTACACACTTTCGGCACAAGCACAACGGTGTATTCAGGGTACTTTCACAACTTGGGAACTTGTAGGAACTGCAGTTTACTGAGTCCGTTGTGAAACTGTCCATATGTCTGTATGATGCGGCACCCAGGACACACCAGAAGGAGCAGCACAATGTCCATTGAATAGTAGCAAAAAAATGTGCCAAAATCGGTTTAGTCCTTTACATTTGTTTAATTGTTATGACTGTATGTTTTTATGAAGTACGAGGCGAGAAAGGATTAATTGCATTTCCATTCATTTCTAAAGTGAAGATTTGAGATACGAGTGTTTTAATTTAGGATTGTGGTCGCGGAAACAATTAAACTCATATAAGGCAAAACTGTACATCAGTAGACTGTTTCCAAAATTAATTTAGTAGGATTTTGTACAAAAATGACGCAGCAACTATTCTGTGAAAAATCCACCTACTGACTGCTTTTGTGCGCATGCCAAAGCCATAAAATGAGTTGAGGACTTTCTTCTAGACATACAGTATTTAGTGCTTTGCTGCAAACCAATTACTTGGGAGTTCTTGCTATTTCCGGCTAGGCTTGGTCCCAATAGTTGATTAATGACATGGTGGTAATATGCCTGCCTTAATGTCATGACAACTTTTTGTGTCGGCCACATTTGTGGAATGTCACAGTGTCTGTGGTGTTGTAGTAATTCATGTTTTCAGGACTCTTTCCTCTTCAAATATTTACTCTATTAATTATCACTCTGGCTTGGCTTTCCTGCGGTAATTTAAGCACATGTAAAGACTTTTAAAATAATCCTCTCAACATTGCCTTCATCTAAAGTCAGCCTTCAAGGCACCTGGTTGTTGCAGGACCCGTCTTAATAAACAAGATTACACACGGAGTTGCATAACAAATGCGGTGAATGACTCAGACAGGAGTCGCGGTGCAATGCGATGCCCGCAGTGTCGCGAGCGATATATGAAAATGAAACTGATTTGCCAAGTGCAATAAAATTAACATAAGTGACACATAATTTCTCACGAGCGCCCATTTTATTAGTGTACTAAACACTGCTGGAGAATTAACTGCCTGTGGACCCACACCAAATCAAAGCCCCAAGTCATAAACACCCTAAAATAAAAGGAGGAATTTTGTAATTATTAATATTTTTTACATATCTGTCAGATCTGTTGTTGTCTTGTACCACTGCTTGAAGCACAGATAGAAAGATGATGCAGTTGAGTTCATTCAGGCACCCCATTTTTCATAGCGAATCCTCAAAATGATTGTCCGTTTTTGATTCCATACCCACAACAAGGTGTCTTTTTGCAAGGTAGTTTTAATATGTGTGTGTTGTCACTATTCCACAATAGAGGCAATTTTCTTAAGTGCGTGTAAGGAACTAATTTGCGTTGTGACATAAGAAAGAAGCCATGCTCAGTTACCGCCGTAGTTACTGTTTTTCGTTTGATTTTTCTATATTTCTGGACTGACTTGTTTCTGTTAGTGTACCGGTAATTATTTTCCAATTGGGTTTGCATAGGTCAGTGATGGACTACATCGATCTCTGACTTACACATTTGGGTCACGATGATGCCACAAAAACAGAACACAGTTATGAACCCAGAACCCCCTGTAAAAATTATTTTGACCATACAAAATCATGTAGTGTATTCCTTTTTTTTCTGTTAACATCTCAAAAAGCCACACATTTGTGTTTTTGTGCTCTTTCCGAAATGCCCAATGATGCCACAAAATGGCTGCAAAGTATGCATGTGTTATACAGCTCGATTGAGAGACAAGTTTGATGTGCCCGGGAGGAGCTAAATTTAGCCTGGGTTGTTCATGGAAGATGGAGAGTTATCGATGCATGTAGGCTACATGCAGACTTCCGTTGCATTTTTAAAATGAAATCAATAATTTATCAAATAAATATTGTAAGATGAGTTTGCAAACATATTGAAACCAATTAGGGATCATAGTTTCTTGTATATTTACAGTTTAAAACAATTAATATAGGCAATTCCAAACATTTTTAGGTGAGTGAGTCAATTTCTCTCGACCGAGCTCTTTCTCAGTCCCCTATGAAGAGTGGAAGATTACTGTATACGTACCCTATTTTTCTGCTGGCTCTTTTGACAGAAAATCCTCATTTAGGATTCTCCCAATGCCAAATGCTGTACAGTATATTAATATCAATAATACAGCAATACAATATGTAAATAGGCTTTAAATTATTCAGAACCTCTCGGATGAACCACATGCCTTAGTGTGGACTTGTGAGAGTAATTGGATTTACAGCAACACGTTGTTCCTTTTGTGCCGCGTTGTACTCAGATAACGACTTGTTTCCATACCGTGTTAAGAGTCGTCTTTATCGGATGCATGTGTGTGGCGAAGATGCTAACAAGCAGGATACTTGCGCTGTTCTCCTGGTGAGAATCATTAATTGATGGAATGCATTAGTCCGTCGCTTCGCATGGAAAGCGCTGTCATTTGCATTAGTGATCCCAGGTGATGCATGTTTACGCCGTATCGGTCCGTTCTGTGTGGCTGCGTCGGAGAAAAACATGTAACGTGAGAAATATGATCATGCTAATTAGCTGCGAGGGTATTGCTTTGCAGGCAGCTGTGCGTGTGTGTGCAAGGGCCGGCAGTAGGGAAGAGGCCCTTGCGTACGGCCGACCTATTACCGCCCCTGCTGCCTGGACTTGCCCGTTCACATGATATCCACAGTGCATGGATAGCTACGGTATAATCCATTATTCAGCGTTTATGTATAGGCCCCGTCGAATACAAATTCCAATTTCACTTACGGTAAGTTCTTGAGCAACTTGTTATTCATAAATCTGATTACAGATTAAAGCATAGTAAGGAATATTTGTTTTCATCCATGTACAGTATTTTCTATACAGCTTCTCCTCAAGTGTCGCGGGTAACAAGGGGCTCATTCTGGCTAATCTTTGGTGAGAGAAGTGAGGTGTGCCAGTCAGTTGCCACTTGTACAGTCTACAAGTGAAGAGTTCAAACTCAATGAGTGAAGAAACTACTTTGTATTATTCTGTAGACTGTTGTACACACATAATGATTTGTACTGTGTTTCCAGCAAAATTTTCTTTGTAACCTACTGTTGTATGAAATCATTCGTATTTGATCAAACACTGTACAACCAAGCAGATGAAATTATATATTTAATCGACAACAAGCACTCATGGGGGGAAATAATTTCATTGTTAGTCTCTTAATTGTTAATTTACATCTTAATTACAATCAAATTAATCTCTCTATTGTGATACAAATTAAGGATAATCACATTTAACGAGAATCCTGTCGCCGCAGGCGTGGTTGTCTTGCAGGTTTGATGATCGTAGTCGTAGTTTTTCACACAATTTCAAGTTGAGGGTTTGGGTTTGTTATTTGCATATTAATATTTGTATATAACATTTACTTTAATTAAAAAAAGTATTTTTCAAGTGACCCAAGTGACAAAAACCGTAATAGAACAGCCTCCTCTTTTGTAAGACACTCATTTTCAAACTTAATATCTGTTCATCAATTATATAAGATTATGTTTAAAAAAAACCGATTCAGCTAAGAGGCCAATTTTCTATATTTGAGATTCATAGAATGTATTGATTGTGTGCAGTTGACGTGCCGATGCGGAGGCAGGATGTTTTTGCTCACAGCATGCGTTGCCGTATAGGTGAGTGCGGGGTGAAGAAGCTAGTGTTCCCCTCAGGCAGACAGCAGGTGAATAAGTCATGCAGGGGCCAGATGGGATGTCAGTGAATTTACAGCTCACTTTCACAGATGCTCCTACAGGATGCTTCACGTGCTACGGAGCCGACTCTTCGTTACTCCTGGAAAGGGAGAGGACGCTTACTGCGGTTGCTGACATTACACATTCAGCTCTAGAAATGCTGCAACACCTTGGTTTATCAGAACAAATCTCTGATGTAGTAAGAACAGGACGGGAGGTGAGGACTACAGCAGGCAGTAACTGAAGATAAATGTAAATATTAGAAGGGGGAAATGGTCTTAACTTGGACCACAAAAATCAGCTAATGAGTCATACTGCTGAGTATTTGGGGCAGTTTACATGACGCCGTGGTATAGTAAAACATCGTCAGGTAGAAATTCGTACGCTAACCGATAAGTGAATTACACAAACAGCCGACCTATTTGTAAAGTATGAGAGACCCCACCTATGTGCTAATTGCGCTTATAGTGTGTGATGTATTTGAGATGACCAACACAGGATACCACATACATAGCAGTTTCTGTTGTAGTGCCAAGACTGCATCTCGACTGCCAGAAAATTCAAAGATGAGAAATAAAAAGAGAGCGGTAGAAATAGAAGGGGATAAGCTAACTGTTAGCTTATCTGGTTACTGCATTGCACTGGCAGTCTCAAGAGTGGTAGAAATAGAAGAAGCTAAGCTAACTGTTCGCTTATGTGGTAACTGCATTGCACTGTCATTTCTAATGCGGTGAATGACATGTGAGACACGTGAAACAAACACACAACACAAGCAGTAACGCTTATACAGTGTTTGTGTGTGCCAACGACGTGAGGTTCAGCGAGCTTCCTATTTGGCTTTAGCCCCATTTCATGTCTCAATAACAGAGTCCGTGCCCAAGCCAAACCCGATGTTGACCACGCATATAAGGATTTGCATTGATTGTTGGCCCTGACCATTTTCTGAGCAGAATGCGAAGGAAAAATTGACAGTTCACACCATAGGATAATATCTCAAAATAATCTTTCAAAACGCCGGACATTCAGACCTTTTATGACTTTCACCAGAAGAAAAGGAAAACATGATTAAATTAGTCCCAAATATCATTGTGTGTAGTCGACTTTTGCGTATTGTGTGTTCTGTTAACACAGCGTGACAAAATAACCAATCAAAACATTAAATTCTTTCCTCCTTTACTTTTATATACACCGTGATGTAACCTGTCAGATTTTCTTCCAATATATCAATTATCGCCTAATCACTGTATCATGATTTTGTTGTTATTAATTGTCCAAATAATATATTATCGGAAGGTGCGATGTGAATCCTTCTGATTGTTTTCAATTTACAATGTGTTGCTTTGATCGTAGAAGTAGTAAATAACAGTTGTGTAGAGATCGAAAACACAAGCACAAAATAGCCATAAAATAAGTGTAAAGCTGGTGCAACAGCGCTTAAAACATTTCAAACCGGATTCAAAATCATATACCTACCAACAAAATGTTCAAAAGATGCTTTTAGATGGCACCCTGGATGACAAGACATTCCTGTTTCTAAATAATTTCTGATAATCAGTGATGAACAAAAAATCTGAAGATTATTTGTGAAGAATTTGTTCGCTGTTTCTAATAGGGCTGCATTGCATAGTCAAGTGCGTCTTGAAGCTTCTCCAAATTAATTAGTAAGCCTTTGGAACTGATGGTTCTTGTTCTCTACTCTCAATTAAGGAACTTTAATCAAACAGATCTAATGCCCTGTATAATAATCTACTGTGCATCTTCAACCAATGGCGACAAAATGGAGTACACTACTTGTCTTCAATCACATTCCTTAACAAGAATTAGTAAGACTGGTGTTTTATTTGGCATGTTTGGTCAATCTGAAAAAGTTCAGTTGCCAATAACAAAGCTAGGCCATGCAAACTGGAACATGAAGCCAAATGCCCATCCCTCCTTGTAATACAGTTTCGGATGTTAATCTACACACTTTAATTTGATAACTCCTCATTACACCTTCCACCTGCCCCTTTTCTTGACTTCTCCGCTCCCTTTTATTTTTATCTCTCTTTTTCACACCTCTGCTCCCATTTCTATTTCCATTTGCTGGTCGGTCGCCTGTCCCAGCGGGCCGCTGCACAGCGTAGCCTAAATATACCTGCTCTACATCTATAACCTTTATCATTTCTCTCCTCTACACATCCTTCCTTTGCATGCTCGGTAACAAGGCTAGGAAAGTAGCACGCCTTTTTAAAGGTTAAATCAAATTTCTTGATTTTTTTTTTTTCTACGAATACAGTGATGATGCAGTGCAGCAATGCGGGGGATACAGGCTTGATAGGAGCCAATTGTGTTTAGAGCAAACCCCAGAAGGACATGGCCCTGCGTTGCTTTCGCTGGCAGCAGTGACAGTGGTCACTGGTGGCCGGCTACATCATCCTTTCCTCCTGGGAGAAGGCTGTGGTGTAAACAGCCCACTCGTGTTGCTTATCGCCATATGATGCCTCCGCCTACACACACACTGACACTATTGATTTCCAGTCAGTTATGTGGCAATTTGCATCAATTTCTCATTCCATGATGATGTTTGGGGAGTTGAGCATAGCTGGCAGAAAATGTAGACTAAATACAAAAAGCAAAGACACGGAAAGGTATGAAACGAAAACAAGGACGATTCTGAGTTCTTGGTCTAACTCTGATTGATGTTCCATTCCTCGACCATGTTTTTATTACAATTGCTAAAATGTTTTTGCAAAATCCAAGTCAACTGTTAGGGCAAAGCTAGTGACCAAATCTGGCTAAAATGCTTCCAAATGGTTTTTGAAAGTGTATAAATGTGACCCAAGATCTTCATCTTCAGAGTCAGAAGGATCTAAATTTGGATCAGTTGGTTTGAAGGTCAGTGTGACGGATTATTGCATTGATCAGCTCTCTCCATCCATTTTCCTACTGCATATCCAATATCGAACAGGGACGATGCGACTTATCACGGCTGACTTTTTTGCACAAAGACGAGGTACATCTTGGACTAATCACCAGTCTTGATCTGGTCCAAATTTCACAAATGTTTCCACAAGGGTAGCTTCATATTCATACACTGGACAAATGTAGCATATCCATGCAAGCTAGCATTCTTATTTCAGGTCGAGTCTTGCATTGAGTACCAGACCGTTAACGCGCGGGAAGTGAAATTTGATTGGCATGTTTTCAGATCTCGGATAGATCACGATGTAGTAGATGATCTGGTAGTAGGACGGATGTCTGGGCCAGAGCGTGGCCATCGATTGGTGGACTATTGGAAAGTGATTGGCGTACAGTATATGATTGTGAATACAGCAAGCAATTGCTTGTAGATACACACATGGGACAAGAAAGAGACAAACATTGCTGCTTTTATTTACCAACTAGTGTGCCCGCTATTTGAGAGCCAGATCACCCACCAGTTCTTCAAATCAAATCCCCAGCGTCTGATGGGTGGTGGGTATTAATTTCCAAACCTCGCCTTCTTTCTTCCCTGATGATCATACTAATCACACCCCCTCCCTACAAATCTGTTCCTGTCTGATGAAGTCTATTTAATCTCCGTCCCACAAGGGATCTCTTGAATGGAACAAGGACAGTGTCTCCTGTTCCTGTTACCATGCAGAAGGTTACAGTGTGGGTAGAAAGAGTGGTAATAAAATAGGAGTCAGACAAGAATGGAGAGCGATGGATCCCAGAGGACCGATTTTAAATGATACACAGCCATTTTGCTGAATGAGGGAGCGAGACCGTAAGGTAGTCCAGCACAGGTGTGACTCATCAGAGGGCACACAGTTGATGTACTGCCATACACAGAAAAAAATACATCCTTTTCCTCAGTAGGGTTGTTTTTTACATTGTGCTATAAAAATGGGTACAATATAACTTCATGCTGGTTAATGTTAGAATTGATTGTTGTAAGTCAGTGTGGTAATAATTTACCAAGGTTATCAAGACTGTGTTTAAAAAGAAAAAGCCATGAAAGAGGAGAGCCATGGTTGAATACATTTAGTAGCAATGTGACAAATGGCCGCCATCTTTGTGGAACCTTCTAAAAAAATATATATACTAACATATACACATACAAATATACTCATGGAAAAAAAAACATATTAATAAAGCACATGACCCACAGTTTTATACTTCCCACACTGCTCTTCTCACGAATAATGTTCCATTTGCTTTTTAACTAATTTGGAGAAGCCCTTGGAAGAGCTTATCGGTGGATATTTTTTAACTGAAGCTAATCAGTCAATCAGAGAAGGCGTTCCCAGAGCAGGAGAAGAAACGAAAAGGGCCAAGGAGATATGTTTAAAAATAATGACGTTACACTGTTTACTCTAATTTGAAGGGATTTTTGGATCATATTTTCTGTAGTCTATTCTACTTTATAGTTTTCTCCTTGTACTTGTACTTCGGATTCCTTCCACATTTCCAAAAACATGTATGTTCGGTGCTTCAATGCTTTGTTCCATGCTATTGACTGATCTAGGGTGTACGCTGCTTCTCTCGGCAAATGTCTACAGGGACACTAGCGCACCTGTGATGCTAACTAAAACAGACGGTATAAAAAAAATTAATAGATGGAGGAAATTCCCTTGAGATCCTGCAAAATTGCCGTAATAGACGATTTATCTCTCTGCTTTTTATACAGAACCCAGTGAAAATGTACATTCCATTTACAATTCTTCCCTTTGTTGAGCTACTCAGAAATGGGTTAAAAGTTGGTGGTTTGACATGAAATAGTCATCTGATAGCGACTATTGCTTTCGATGTCACACCCCTACCCTGGTATTCCATTACCAGTTAAAGGCTTTTTCTTCCCAATCATAGGTGTATTTAATTTATTTTTTTAATCATAATTTATATTACTGTTGACAATCAGTTGTAGGAAGCTGCGTGCGTGGGTGTGTGTGTGCGTTGAGTGCCCGCTTGCACACTCATGCCTAGCAGCGATACTGTACCTGTTTACTTACCAACGCGCCACCTTCCAAAAGCTGCTAATGGCTTGTGAACCTCTCCACTGGGACATAACGTGAAGTGCGATCACTTCTCACATGTTTAAAATCTCATAAGCAATCTTTGATGTCACTCTCTGAAGTCGGCGATGACTCGGTGTGGAATTTCTCTTAGTAGATTGTGGCTTGTCAGTGGAAGTGACACACACATCGTGGACATGGCTGGAGAATGTAGTTTAGCTGTCTGAAGAGATGCTTGACTAAATTAAGTGGACGCATGCCAGTAAACAGACTTTTTTGTTCCTTTGGAGGAACACTGCCTTCCCCTTGGAGCAATTTTATTACATTTATTGCCAACATATAACATTGTACATTCACGTTAATGTCTTCTGCATATTATGTTGACCGGTCTATTGTGTTATAGGATTTCATCATAATTGTGTTGTAAGGTTTAATCTTCTTATTATGATCGTCTGTCATGTAATGACTTCACCCAGAATTTGACCTTTCTTTTCGTAAAGAAGGTCTACAGTTATATTTCTTTACTTTGTGGTAATTAGTAGTGAACTTTCAAGACCCTAAACAGTAGTACAGATTAGGGTTGTCATGATACCTAAAATGTGTTCCTTATTAACTTCATGTATTAAAATAAAGCCTTAAATTGTCATGTTTTAATAAGCTGCTACTCGTGTTCATATGGTAGCCTATATATTGTTGCAGTTGTGATACACGTTTTAAACATGATTAGAAGCAATTCAATAATTACATATATACACATTATTGAACAATTTAATCAACATTCACAAAAATCATGTCTAAAATGTGCATATTTTTTTCTATTTTTTCCACAAAATGTTCTGACGTTTTGACCATCAACCAAACTCTCAATAGCCCAGATAGATAGGCAGACAGGCAGGTTGGTAGGTGTTCTGAAGCATTTGGTCCAAAGGTACAGTGTCGTCACTGTCATGTGAAAAACACTTATCTCCATTTTTTTTTCATTTTCTTATTTTGACATGAATCATGTTTCCGCGTTACAGATGTCGCATTAAAGCGAAAATGTAAAAAGTTTCCAAAATTGGAGATACGTGTTTTTCAAAGGACAGCGACGATATACAGACTGAACAGAAACATTAGCTAAAATTAGCTCATTTTACTTATCCAAGCTTTCTTGTTTGACCTTATTTTATGCTGCTTATCTTAACGTTCTTAGTTTCGCCTATTTTAGTATCTTAGCCAATGTCGAAGCCGTCAGATGGCACTATAATGGAGCTGGACATATGAAAAGATGAATCGTCTAAGTTGAATCGTAAGCAACTATCGATTTGAATTATTAAATATGATATCCTCCTCAGCTTCCAATCCAAGTGCTTCTTCCTCCGGTCTTCCATTGTACATTTAAATTCAGTTCATGTCCTGTAGAATGTTCTGAGTGTGAAGCACCACTTGGAAGACGGTGGTGTGACAAGCAAGTTGACAGGCGTAGTGATGCTTTTAGCTGCAAACGCACAGTTCCTCCCCAGCTATAACCGGCTCATTTCTGTTCTTGTCAGCACTTTTCCAGGGTTGGCCTCTCCCTCTCCTAGCCTAACACTCGGTGTGAGTCTAACACCCTCCATCACAACACATATTTTTAAGATGTACAAACCTGGACAAACAGAATTTCTGTGTTTGTTCTCATCAGCCTTGCGGGTGAGCTTGAGCCTACCCAAGGTAGGGAAGTACTTTTGACAGGTTGCAAATCAATTACAGTCAAATATGAAAAACAAACTCAGATAATTTGTTGCACATTTTACACCCTTTTGAGAATTTGGGCAAGGCGAGGCAGCTTTATTTATACAGCACATTTCATACACAAGGGAGTCGGTGTGCTTCACACAAGCAAAGACAACACCTAAAAGCATTTAAGCACACAACAGCTAGCGACATCCAAAAGCAATTTAGTCAAATTTCCATCCTTAAATCGGGAAATCAACCCAAACATATTTTTATCAAGAATATGCTCCCAGCAGGCCCACGAGTTGAAACACGGCATTCTGATTAATATTGCGTTTGTGCAATATGAATATGAGAAAAATCTTCCCCTTTTTAGCCATCTCACAGGGCGGCCATTTTGTCACTTCTGTCAACTGAAAATGACATCACAATTGCTCATGGCTCAAATAAATGGCTCACCTGTTTTCTGAAGCTGAGCCGTGATTGGACGTTACCTGAGCCCTGAGCAGTTGTGATGTCATTTTCAGTTGGCAAAAGTGACAAAATGCCCGCCCCCAGAGATGGCTAAAAACGGGTGGATTAACTCTTATTCCACAAACGCAATATTTATCAGAATGACTTGTTTCAACTAGTGGGCTTGCATGGAAGATATTCTTGAAAAAAAAATGTTTGGGTTGACTTTACCTTTAATTGCAATATTTTCTACTAAAATCCAATAGCCTTTGATTGCACGTTGGCATTCTGAATTAGATTTTAGTGGGGGTTCTTCAAACAAACTTGACCCAGAGACTTTGCATGATTGCTACCACATTTAGCTATGTATAGATTCTTAAATAAGATTCCACTTTATTGTCATTAGACATGTCACAAGCACAAGTCAAGGAAAGACGGATTACGTCCAACCAAAAGTGTCAGCACTTTCTTCCAATGGACATATGCGCTAAAATGCCTAATTGTGACTTTTCCTCAAATTGTGTGGGCGGAGCATGGCAGCGAACTTTGCTGACTCAGCATAAAACACAAATGCATCGAACCCCTGCTGATCGCGAGGTACAAGGACCGAGCCCTGCCGCGAATAGCATAAAACCATGAATAATTGACACCTCTCCAGAGAGGGTTCCTCTTCTGCCAGAAAAATAGGAAACTGTGTGGAATACTTTGTAAATGCACCTGTTTTATTTCAGGAGTATTGATGGAGATGAATCCATGCAGCAGATGGATCATTTGTTGTTGTTTTGGGAAGGACTTCACAGGCTCAGTCAGGTGACAGTTCAAACACAGTTCAATACACTACCGTTGTCCCTATGGTTCAACTGCTTGTGAGCCAAGTTAAAGAAAACATTCTACTATGCTTTAAATGAGACATGACTTAAAAAAAAAGTCCCCATTTTAAAACCCTTTTTTCTTTTTCGTTTTTGGCAAAATGGCTGACATGCTTTCATCAAAAGTCCTACAAGAAGACCATGAATTGTAGAGCACTGCACAGTGGACACACACTATTTCTTTGCTAAATTGGTGTTGTCTCATCCAAGTTAGCAACTGTATACACTGCCCCATATTCTACTGGACCAATGACTAGTTTGATTTTGGTTGCCATGACGACACCCAGTGTGTGTCTTTCTAGGGGGAGAAACAATAAAATCATTTCAATTAGAGGCAGAATTTCATACACTAGGCTTTGTATAGTGTATGTGGCACACGGACACATCGCCAAACACAACCACGTCCCCCTCCCCCCTCCCCCCCGCCCCTCAACTCCAACTGCCACCACTGCGTTAACGTCACCGAAAAATCAAGCGTCCGCTGGTTTTCAGAAGTTAATGCTTTTAGCTAATATGAATCTTTGCATCCAACACAACTCAATGCAGCTCTGCTTACCTTTTGGCTTTGACATGACATGGGGCTTCTTACCCAAAGTGATATGAGTCGTTCTGCATGATACTGCCTCTAAATGATAGTGTTTCAGACAGTACTGTATAGTCCTTTTAAATAGTTTCTGGATCTTTGCCTAGCCTAGGTGATCATGTCATCAGCATGGGCGTTTATAATGTGTATTAGCCGAATTGTGATGTCACAATAAGGTAGAATTCAAAACGGTTCACTCATTGGCTCATTCAGAAATAGGTAGGTAAAAGATTTACTTGGTTGTTTAATTTCACACTTGATGGGTGGGCAGGCATTCCAGGGACCAAACTATTTCTATGCAATCAATCAAAAAGTCACATTTCCATAATATGTCTTCTTTAAATATGACAACATGTTGATCGAATTTTAATCGCCGATTGAGTTGTCCATTTCGCTTACCTGTCATGACTATTAGATGACTCTCTCTTCTACTTTGGACATGAAGGCCTGTCCCCCCTATTGTGTTGCGAGTGTATCTGATCCTAGGGCTGAAACCAGAGACTGACATCCAGATAGGAAATACAAGAAGGTCACGCACCCTTTCTCCTGCTTTGTCAAGCGCACTCTCACTTTTCATTCCTTCCGAAGATTGTTGATTTGCGTGCTGTTGCACTTTTATTACTTATTTGTTGTGTGAGCGTTTGACAGGGCAATGCAAAAAGTCACACATCAAATGTACTGTAGGCCCACACTGCTGCAGCAACAGTATAGTGATACCACGCATATTTGTGGTTCTCTATTCTCAAAATCACCTATTTGCCTTTTCATTCTGTTAAACCTATCCCCAGCTATCAGGACCTTGTTTTTGTTTTTTTTTGTGTGCCCCAGTTTTCATAAGGTTTGGTCTTCAACGATGTTTTTTAACCAATATTTGGTGCCAATTTTGGTGGGGCTTGTCAACATATCGTCAAGCTTCATTGTATTATGGACATATTGGGCATGTTCTGGTATTTTGTCCACTAATTGGACGTGCCCTGCCTCGGTTTTTCCTCTGTCTGTATTACTTTTAAAGTCATTATTTTGTCCACCAAAATTAAAGCAGCACTGGGCAAGAAATCGACCTTAATAACATTTTTTCACAACTCTTTTGATGAAACATTGACTCACAAGTACAGTAGTTGAATGGGACTTCATGCCCCGAGGGAGTCTGTATCGTTTTTACTGGCACAAAGTAACTGTATTTTAAAATATAGCTATTCTGCCATCCTCTAGATTTTATTTGTAGATTTCCTAAGATTTTCCGGTGTCTGGAACAGATTAGTTGGATTTACTTTATTTCTTTAGACAAAAGTTGCTTTGGTTTTCATATGGTTTGGTTTTAGTCATTTTTTTTCTTTTTTTTTGTGTGTAACTTTAAGAGATAATTCCTGAAACCAAGGCTCCACCTTTTACTCAACCTTGTGAATGGCTGACGACCAGTCTTTGACGTACCTTAAGTCATACGGGATGGAAGCAGTATTGAACATGAATGGTTGATTGTATTTGCGCATGCATTGGCTGTTCATTTACTCAACTGCAGGGAGTCTGAGTCAGCAAGTTGTCTATTATGATTTTGACTGATTCCAATACTACATGAATGGCTGTATACTGTATACTGTATGAAGGTGTTTCCCCCAAAATATGTAAAGATGCTTAATTTTCAAATATTGTAATATGATATATATGAATAATATGTCTTTTTTTTCAAATCCCTAAACTTTTTTATGTCATGTTTAGCAGCTTTTGAGCCGTATACTCCATATAGACTTCATCTTCACAGATACCACTACGCTCCCAAAGTCAGAAAATACCACGTACATTTAACTGCAGTCATCTTTTATTTGTTTTTTTCTTAAAGGTGTGTATATTTGTGGCATATTTATCCATGTAAACAAAATACCCTGCAGTATTGGCTACTAAAAACATTGGCTATTCTAGAGCCCAGGCCACAATTTGTGGAAATTTTTTAAATAAATAAATAAATTGTCTTTTGGTTTGTGTCAGTGGTGATCGTATTCTTTTATCAAGCAACATGGAAGCGATATATAAATTAGAAATTAACATTAGTCAAAGCATAGCTCACCGTTGCAAAAAAAGCCCAAAAGTGGTGTTGTATACATGTTTTTTCACACAATAGGCACAACACATTGTGCCATTGTAGATAATTGAATTTGTTGTGATGAATATTTGCATTTGGCTCAATCATGGTCGGATTACACACAAATCAATACACTTCAGTTCACTGGCATGAGAAGTCGGCACACAGACCCGACTAGCGAATTATCTCAATTAATTTTGTGCTGAATGCAATACCACACTAGACATTATGTTAAGAAAAAGCACATATTTGGCTCAGGCCTGTCAAAAACAACATTTGGTCCATGCTTTGGACAGCATGACTTATTTGTTCAATGAGTCAGTGCATGCAGATCCATCACAATACCACACTTAGACTTGAACTTAACGTTTATGAAAAGTCCAATGAATTGAAATGAAAGCCACATTCCTACGCCTTCATTGTTTTTACAGGAGTACAGTATATTGTTTTCCTGTTGATTTACTCCCCTCCGACCTCCCCGTCAATCGTTACAGTATGTATGGCTTCCAAGTGTGTTTTTGTTGTTGTTTCATAATTGTTTTCCATGCACAATGTTACACAATCACATTTTGCCGCATTTCAAAAAGGGAAAAAAAAAACTGCAAGAATCATTGTCATGGAAACAAAAGAGCATGCATGTGTTTGAGTGTGTACTTTGGGTCAGAAGATGTCTAATTTTACGTAAGATGACTTCTTCATTTGTTCTTCTCACAGTGGCTCACACACTTTGTTTCGGCTTTACAAAATTGCTCCTAACTGCGATGCCCAGATACATTGCGAAGTGGGATTAGTATGTGTGTGTGTGTGTGGGGGGGGGTTTGCGTGCGTGTGTGTGTTGGTTTGTGAGTGTGAAAGAGGGAGCTGTGAGCTGTGTTCTCTCACTCCACTCCGTTATCACTCGCATGAGTCAGACTCATAGAGCACAGTGCCTGACAGCTAAACTCACCCACTTGTACAGCTGCCCCCACACGCAAAGACACGCAGACACACACACGCACACTCGCACGTTCTATTTTCTTCATTTGATCTTGCTTGTTGCCAAGCTTCTTAAAAGTGCTCTGAACACCGCACCGTTCTCTTGGGCTAATTAAACAAAATGTGGCCTGATTTTATTTTGTAAGATTACAACTTCCAAATTACGTTGATGATACTGGCTCGTAAACAAGACGGTCATACATTGGTCATTGTCATGGCGACCAGCAAAAGCCTGCTACAAAAATATTGGTTGGACCAACCAGGTCTAAGTTAGCCAGTACTAACTTGTAGTCATGTATAGCATATCTGATGCGATGGAAGGGCAAATAGTGACTGAGTTTTCTTAGCACGCACCAGTGTTAATTTTGACAACATATTTGAATGTAGTTTTAGTTATTGTGTTTTGACTAAATTAAAAATTTTAGTCATCTGATTGTATTTTAGCTTTAGTCCAATTTTAGTCTACGAAAATAAAGGCAACTTTAGTTTTCCAATGTTTTCCTTCAGCATACATTTCAACTTTTCAACACCTATTTGTAATTGTAGTTTAACAAGCAAGACACACATTTAACACAACTGTCATTATTAAACTTTGTTTAATGAAAAATGTTGAAATGACAATATCTTCGTCTTCAAATTTAAAAAGAAGTTTTTGACTAAATAAATGTAAAAAAAAAAAAAGTGAGGTTGGGAAGCTAGCATTGTCAACAGATCCAATGTTAATGGTGTCAAACTGTTGTAATTTACCACAGCGTAGTATGCACGTAATTTTTCTCCACAGTTTAATGCTACAACAACGTCAGCAACGGCAGCAAATTTACCTTACAGAACATCTCAGGACATACATTCTGTTGATGTTGCTTCAGTTCAATTTCGTCACGTTCTTCCCACGCATGACCGTTTCACATTAGTGTAGTGACCTTGCATATTGTTCATGAATTCTGTAGTTTCCTGTAGTCTGGGGTGACCGTGAAGGTGGACGTGAGAGGCCGGGAGAGAAAGGAGGGGGGAAAAGCCAACTGTTGAGCTAGCGAGCAAACTAGTGAGCGTGTTACTGTTGTTGCTGTCTTGGTGTGGTTACAGCCAACTGTAACCTTTCTGTTATTCATTAAAAGAGTTGTTGGTAGCTCACCGCTTGGCCTGATATTCTGCAACTCTACATTATTTACATATTTTAGCCAACAAAATTAACACTGCCATGTACATCAATTAGCTCAACCTGTGACCATGTCTCTGAACAGGAACCAGGAAGTAGTCTATTGGCAAACAAACAAAAAAACATCTATCTAATCTATCTATCTACTGTCTGTCTGTCTGCCGGTCCGTCTGTCCGTCCGTCCGTTCCATTAAAACTAATCAGTTAGCTAACTGTTTTGCTAGCAAGCTATTTAGCTATTTAGAAGCTTTTATTCTTAAAAACAAACAAAAAACAAGTCTTTTTGTCTTGCGAAAAAAACTTTTCTTGCTATTTTTCCCTAAAATTAAAACAAAAGAAAAACAAATTGACAAAATGTCATATTTATTGCCAGAATAAAAAATGGTGCAGTTCTGAGGTGTGTGCTCTATGGAGTGACATTCTTCTGTTTGTTTATTTTTTTTGGTATTTGTTTGCCTGCGCGCTAGAGTAGTCTTGTGAGATTTGACTGCTCAATGGTGTGTGCACAGCTCCATGTAAGCTTGCATGTGAAGTGCTGCTACTCAAGTCATGACACATCAACTTGAGCTGCATGGCCCCACGCTGCGCACAACCAACACACCCGCCATCCATCCACCCATCCATCCTTTCGATCCATGCGAGTGTGTGTATTGGGACGTTCCTTTGTGCATAATCATATGGGTGGACCTGCTGTTCTGTTGGGTGTGTTCCACTTCCTTCCTTGTGTCATCTCTTTCATTTATTTATGTTGCATGCTGGGAGTGGACAGTGTGGCGCTTCCCATGTGTCTTCTTTGACAGGGGGAGCCGACACATTCATCCCGCTGCTGTCTCATAGCTGACTAAAGTGTAAATGATAATAGATGAACATTTAGAACGCTGTGATAAAGATGCACTCAAACAAATGCAAAGATATCTAAATACTTGGGAGAGGAACCAACCGTTGTCATATTTCCAGGAAATAATGAGTAAAAACTGATCTGATTTCATGATTTCATTTTTGTGGCTCAGATGATGGAGCAGGTCGTCCAGTGACTGAAAGAAAGGTCAGCAGTTCGATTCTCGGCTCTGACTGTCTGCTGTCGAAGTGTCCTTGGGCAAGACACAGCCGAATGGCGCTTCACTGCTGTTGATCCAATTTTTGTTCCCTAATGCATCTCGGCTCCTAATACATCTCGGCTAGTACCATACTTGCCGTTTTGATGTAGGTCACTATCAAGGACACGGTGACACATTTCTCCATCACGCCATCTCGTAACTGCAGTGTGATAATTAGCCACCTTTTAGCCGCTCGCTCGCTCGCTGATGGCTTTTATTCACAATAGAGTCAGCCTACTCTCTCTGTCGCCGGGTGCGCTCTCTCACACTTTTTCCCTCTGAGTCACACTTCAAGCCTCTCTGCCATTTCTACTCTTTATTCCCAGCTCGCTTTTCAAAGAGCGACGGAGAATGCGCCGCGGACATATTGATTCACTCCACTTTTCTCCCATCAATACGTTGATGATCATCACGGTGGCCTGTCGCCATGACGACTCACACGCGATGAATGGGGGGAACTTGCAAAATCAAATGCAGTCGATACATATCATGAGAATTAACTTGAATATAAACTATATTCCCTTTGCTGCTCTTCAAGGACATTTAAAGGTCACAGCATATTTATATCCCCAAATTGTCTTTTCTTGCTTTCTGAATGCGTGCTCCTGGACATGCCGATAAAGATGGACCACAGACGCACTTAAGTCACACGTTCTTCAAGGTTCAGAGTTGCGGGTATTTCCGCATGTGTGGGACGCGTAGTGTTTCCATAGAGATCTATTTTTAGCCCCTGTTAAAATATGCCATCATGTTCCTACTGACTGTGAGAGAAAAATCCTCATGCCGAGAGTGAGAGAGGGAACGAGGCAAGGTTTATTTTTTTCTTCTTCTTGGTTTTCATGTCCCCGTCGAGTGTATTTGGAAACAGGATGTTAGGTAGGCGCCGTTTGTCACAGTAGATTTGAATCAGAGCTGGCAACGTTTGACAGATCAGCGAATTAGCAGCCATGAACTGTTTCGAGGGAGAACAGACAGCTGCTCTACTCTCTATCTGCCTTTAAACGGCTCTAATAATGCTTTATTATACAGTACATAAAAAAAAAAATTTCTTTATTCCTAAAAACAAACATAGGCTAAAGGAGACAATGTCATTTTTTTCACAATTTGAATCCAAACGTCTTAATAAAAGGTGCCTGACATCCTTCAGTCAAAATACACAAATGATAGAAAATTACAGCACTTGTCACACTGGTTGACATCACTCAGTTTTCGGGGGGACGGTTTTGTCTCATGCAAATGCATTCTGTTACCATGACAACCAAGGGCTAAGCTTAGCGAGGGCTACTCAGTGATGCCAGCTTTGCAACTTTGTGGCTACATTTAGCAACTTTTTGGGCTCCTTGAGCGGCTATGTTAAAAAAAAAAAAAAAGCAACATGCAAATTTTTGTGGTTTTATTGGAGACTTCTGCAGATTTTGAGACCTTCCTGCAGAGCAGATGATCACCCACTCCATGTCCAGATTGTAAATGAATGGCGCGTGCCACCGCTAGCTCTATGAAAATATCTCATAATATTAAGAAATTGTTTCGCTGAAAAAAATAGAAACATATCTTCTCATGATATCACAACTTTTCAAAATTAGATATAACTTTAATCTCATTAAAAAAGGAACAATAAACTTAACTTTAACATTTATACTTTTTCTCATTGAAAGTGTAACCTTAAATCTCTTATTATCTAATTTAAAAAAAAACTAATGTAACCTTTTATTCTGACTTTTATTTTTAATATGACTAAAACATGACTTTTACAAAAAAAACCTACTCTAAATGTCATATTTGTTTCTTTCTTCTTTCTTCAACTTGACTATTAACAACATAAAAATAAAGCATGAATACATTTACACCTGAATTGTCGGCTACTTACGAGGTGTGACAGTAAATGGCTGAAAGTGGCACGGCTATGTTCATGACTCAATAACAGCTGGCTAACTGCTTATGTCACAGTGTTGCGCAATGTCCAACATCGATAGACTTGCCCGTGTCATTTCTGTAGCGAGGCAGAAAACAGTAAGAGGTGTGAAATTTTGCTTCATGCTTTGTTTGGGGGGATAAGTAAAATCATCCGCTGGATAAATATGAAAACATATTTTCTTAACATGAATGATTGCACTCGTTGATCTTATGATAAACGTGGGATCCAAAATGCCATTTCCATTGGCTTTCAATGGGACATTTTTTTCCTCCTTTGGCTGTCTTAATGGTTAAAACCTTTTTTTTTTTTTTCTTCTATTTTTGTTAACTGCATAACTACGCAAGTCTTTGCTTGGCTTTGATGTCTACCGTAGTGCTTACTCAACATTTACGCTCCATTCCATGCCTTGTTACATAATTGACAAAAATTGGTTGTACTCTAATGCATATCATCTATCTTCAAATGGGCTGTACTGCTAAGAATGCGTGCATTGTTACTTAGCATCCTGTGGAGTGCAGCAAGTAAATGTGGAAAAGTGATTTGATGGTTAAAACATCAGATGCATACTTTGGCAATGCTACAGTCAATGATCGGCTATGATCATTCTTGTCATGTTTCAAACATGGACTCTTGTGGTTTTTAATGACAAAATGCATGTGTGCGCGTGTTTGTTTTGGTTCCCATGCTTCACAACATGACACACAACTCACCCGTAATCATATCATAGGTAGTTCTGAGTCACCCGTGCACAAACCCACTATTTCTGTCCACTCTTCGGTGTCCACTCGATGAGCGATTAGATGGGCCGACAGTATTTATCCCACCTAACTAAACCTTCCGTGGAACGCTATACTCGTGTAACAGACGATTTTCCAGGAGGGAACAACTATCTCGGACCGTAAGTGACAAAAGTAAAAATAAATAAGACTAACGACCAAATAGTATTGCACCAAGTTGCGTTACTAGTACCGTATCAAGAATTTTAGGGGGCAAAAATAATGTGATCCTATAATTTCCAATGTGCTCCAACTCTGTGTCGGACAATCCTGGTGCACAGCGTATCAGCCTTCAAAGTCACACAGGAGGCGTAAGGAATGGTTTGAACACGATAAATAAATATCCAGTGGTACATGTGGAATTGTAAATATTGTTAAGTACAGTTGGAAATCACAATGTATGTCTGTAGTATGTGCAGTATACATGTATAGTACGTATATGGCTGGTTGGGTCTCCAACTATCAATCGATTGACATTTTAATCCCCAGAGATGTATTTATTGTATGTTTGAAGCAAAAGCAGGTGGATTACTCTCGGGTAGGGCTGGGCATTGTTTTAATTTGAATGTTTCAGTTGGTCGAAGTGTAATGTTGATAAACATGGTGTAATGTAACATAATAGTGTAATATAGTGTAAGATATTATAACGCATAGCGCAAGTAATTTTTACCAAAGTATTACAGATGAACGTTAGGTGTTCTGTAATTTTTTTAATATTTTTTTTTCTAACCTATGTCAGAGACCTAGATGCTTACTTGTGTACTAATTTTAATGGATATCTGGTACAAAATTCTATTTAAAAAAAAAACCAGACATCAAGATTTTGATCTACAGTATTGTCGTCAAATCTTATCCTAATTTCTACCCATCAACCTTTAGATTCATTTTATTTCTTCTAGTGTTGCACAAGAAATCACGCCTGAAAAGGTCCCATTACCTTCAAGTACATAACATTACAAAAAAATTGTGTCTCCATCAGCATTGAGGTTAAATTTCAATCTCGGTTGTTGCGCAGAGTCATGAGGTCCCATTAGACCACAGCCCAAACATTAACATGCATGCTGCGCATTCTATTTTTTGATGCCGCATCACCGCTAACCATGCTAATGATGGCTAACAGCGGTTGATGCAGTGGAAATGTGGGCCACACAGAGATTTGCATATTTATTGATTTTACATCTTTCTGCCGTGGAAGAATAAACCCTCTGATGCGGTGGGGAAATGTGTGTATTGACGACGCGGCTGAAAGGACATCAAAAGGTCATTAATGGTCACACACTCAAACACACACACACACCCACGCACACATGCCAAGCACGTGCTGGTGGTCACGACTCGCCGATATGCAGAAAAACTTGCACACGTGCACACACGTGTGATGCAAGACTGGCTGCTGCTGCTGCTGCTGTGTGAGTTCAACGATAGAGCATGCTAGGTCCTCTCCCAGAGACAATTAAAAGGGAATGGATAATGAAGCTATTTATAGACTGATCTATTCGTAACAAGGGCATTCTCCTACGTAGGAGCCGAGAATGCTTTGCTTTCCTTGCGCCCGCACGCCTTCCCTGCCTCCTCCGCATATCTGTATTTATTTGATGGTTCATCCACCCCCTCTTGTTCACCGGTTATTTTGTGCAGATGCGGTGCCCACGTGACACGTTATCAGGTAGCATCCAGGGGCTCTCCCGGGAGACCCTGGTGACGCACAACAACTGCGTGACATAATGACGCGCTAACGTCTGCCCTTGTGTGAGGGTGCACAATGCTGCTGTGCAAACACACTATGGCGCTGCAATGACAAGCATGTTCCTTCCATAGGTAGCTAGCCAGCGATGTGGTATGCTTTGGATCTTGACCTCTTCTTTTCCACAGTTCCTTTCGATCAATTTAACTATGGTTAGATTTCCAGATACCGTAATCGATGTGGTACGCTTTGGATCATGGTCAGTAGATAATGTGGTACGCTTTGTATTCGGAGTTCTGAATTCTGTTACCTTTCAATTGGTGGTAAATTGATAGATGGTAGCTGAGTGCATCCTTTCCATGGATGGATATATAAATAGATGATGTATGATGTTGTATGTGTTGGTTCATGAGCAGTTCTTTTTGCTAGGCAGATTGAAAGCACATGATGTGGTCTGCTTTGGATCATGTGCAGTTCCTGTGCAAGCAGTACATTGATTGATGATAGACAACACATGATGTGGCATGCTTCAGCTGGAAATGTGTTCCTTTTCTTTGATCTATAGATGAATAGAGAGCACACGATGCGGTATGCTTTGGATCATGGGTGTATCCTTTGCATAGAAAGACCGATAAATAGGTAACGCATGATATGGTATGCTTTTGTGCATCATGTACAATCATTTTTATTGGTAGTTTTGGCATGATGTGGTACACTTTTGAACGTGAGCTGAGTTGGATGGATAAAACATGATGTAGAATGCTTTGAATCATGAGCGGTTCCCTCCCATAGATGCAGTAGATCGCCCAATAGATAGCGCACAATGTGGTATGCTTTGGATCCGGAGTGGGTCCTTTTTAGGTAGATTGTTTTTTATTTTTCCCGTTAAGGTGTTCATACCATGAATATGACAATTTTTTCCCCACACACAATCATTCTGACGTCTTACTTACCATCGCCTTTGCATTTCTTCTCTGTCTCAGGACTCACGGGTGCCCAAGGTGACTTGGACAAGAGGAAAGAAGAATTTGGGAAAAACCTGATACCTCCAAAGAAGCCAAAAACTTTCCTGCAGCTGGTATGGGAGGCCTTGCAGGACGTCACTCTCATCATCCTGGAGGTCGCCGCCCTCATCTCGCTTGGCCTTTCCTTCTACCACCCACCCGGAGAGAGCACCGGAGAGTGTGAGTCCACTTATTTATCCCCGCCGTTCAAGTACAAAAGTGCAAGCCGCCTCTTCTGTAATGCCCTCGCATGTGGGTAAGGAGAGTGACAATCCCTGATGCACTTTTCAGCCATTTATTGACAGCAAAAAGTGTGTTTAAAGCATGTGGGAGGATAGCTGTAAACTGTAAAAAAGACGATTATTATTTTTTTAATGAACATGGGTTCTTCATAGCATTGATTTTTCCATTGAGGGTGGGTTTTGAAAGTATGCCCCATGATAAGGGGGGTTTACTTTATAGGTTCGCAAAAAAACTGCCCTCAAATCAAAATTCTTTTGATAATTGTAGTTTTCAATGTAATGTAAGTCGCAGTAATATTATATACACAGCTGTGGTAAAACATAGGAAAATAAAAAAAACGACTTTAAAAATGATTTCACAGGTTAAACATAAATTGTAACTACAACATAAAATGCTTGAAAAAGAAAAACACTTTTGTAATTGTATGCCGCTGCAACATGATGCACGTTTGAACATTTGATTCACACAGGTACCGGGGCTGGGGATTTCGCCTATATGCTTTAGCCCATCTATGAGTTGTCGTCTATTTCAGTCAATTTTTTCAGACCCGCCCGGTTGGTCCGAGTCACAACAAACCACATTGAGTCATACCTCAAATTAAAGGTCACGATGACAGCTTTCCGGATCTGTAGTTATTTTGTCAATAGGCTCTTGTATAATGATGTAATTAAAAACCAAGTTGGGTCAAATTCACTTAATGTTAGGCTCAGTACTGGATTGTAAAAATATGATCGAGTCAGACGGACTTGTTTAAGATTGTTTGGCAATGGCAGAGGTCTGCGCTCTGCTGAGTGCTCTTTTATTTCAATTTAAACACACAAAACGAGCACTGATAACACCATTCTGCTCAAATCAAGTCTAATTTATGTCACATCTGACACAAATTCACACCGAAATATTTTCTTCTTCATTGCCTGGTCAGGTTTCACACTGGAAGCGGGGCAGCATGCCATATGACTCATCGCACATACAGTACTTGCATGTGCACAGGCGTGTTAGCGGGAGGTTAATGAAGTGTTACGCCGTGAAATAACCTTGAGCGCCCAGTGTCCATACATTAGCCCCGCGAGCCGTGAAACAGGAAATGAAGACCCATAACGAGGAGCTGAGTCAGTGCCATAAGTCACCACCGCCCGTAGCGTTGTGAGAGTAATGGCACTTGGCCCGCCTCACCAAAAGGGACCAGTCATCATTTTGAGGTCTGTAAAAACTTTAGAGACTGACCAGAGGGAACAGAAATGGTCTTATTTATATTTTGTGTGTAGCATGCCAGACAGTTGTATTGTCCAGACAAATTCATCGGTTATTAAACACTTCACACACCCAAGAATGCGTGAATATATTGAGGTGCTAACTTCTTTTATTTCTGTGGTTGCTTCTTAAGGCAGCAGAGTGAGGAGTGCACACTCGGCAAAAGAGACCGACTTGTGCTTACACTCATAACTTAGTCATTAAAAAAAGGCTCCCCTTTAACTTGTCGATGCATGTCATTTGGAGATTGAATATGCGGAGGAAGATGCACACAAGGCAGGAGGTGTAGTTATGAATTTATATTTTAATTGATATTAATAGTTAATATTTAGCTTTGTAATTATATATTTTGATATGTTTAAATTGATTTTATTTTTGACATTTTAAATAACATTATTTTTAATTAAATATTTTATTTTTTATTTATTTTTAAATTGACATCTTGTTTATTGTTTGCAATGTTTTATTTCATTTCATATTTTAAGTTGATATTTCATTATTTCTACTTCACTATTTTACTCATTAACTCATAAAGATCCCAGTGAACGATGAGTGCAGATTTCTCGGTTGGGGCTTCAGCACCATGGACAGCTACAACAGCGCTTCAAGCTGCTGTTATCGCGCTACTGGGGAGCAACGCACTGCTTTATTCATTGATGGCTATTTATACATGCTAAATTATACCAACAAAGTTCATACTAAAAAATATATGTTATTATATATATTTGCATATATATTACATGCATTTAAACTCTTTACAAATACAGTACAATGTCCACTACACAGAGTCCAGTGTCTAATGTGAGCCAAAAGTGTGTTACAGTCCAAACCAAATAAATCATGATCCTTGACATCCAGTTAAAGTGGTTTGGGGGATTGGGTTAGGCCCTATTTTCATTAAATTCAGTCCCAAATAGTCAGCAGAGTACAGGCCAACGCCACATAATAAACATGAACCCTTTTAATCGTAGTTCATCTATTTGAGGTGTGGTGATTATTTGTTTAAATGGATGGTTAATAGAGGCAAGGTGTCTATCTAACGCAGCCATGTCCAAAGTCCGTCCCGGGGGACTTTCTCTTTGCAAAAAGTATTGGACACCCCTGATCCAACACATGAAATCTTACAGTTTTCATATAAACCTGTCTGACTTGGACAGCTTGCGGCTCGGTGAAGGGCGGCGTGGAGGACGAGGGCGAGGCGGAGGCGGGCTGGATCGAGGGCGCCGCCATCCTCCTGTCGGTGGTATGCGTGGTGCTGGTGACCGCCTTCAACGACTGGTCCAAGGAGAAGCAGTTTCGCGGGCTGCAGAGCCGCATCGAGCAGGAGCAGAAGTTCCAGGTGGTCCGCGGAAGCCAAGTCATCCAGCTGCCCGTATCGGACATACTGGTGGGCGACATCGCACAAATTAAATATGGTAGGTAGCTAACTGCATGCTTTTTTCCCCCACTAAGTGCTTCCTAGAATATAGTTGCCACATAACAAAATCTAGAAAAAGATGAAGTGCTGGGGATACTTTGCAGATTCACTGTACCACTTAAGGCCCTTTCACACTTACACGTACAACGCAGTGAACCATCAATCAACCCATTCGCTTTGTCGCTTTGCACAGTAGGCTACATGCTGCCGCGGAAGCTGCCACAAGGTAGCGCCTGAAATTAAAAATGTTCAATTCGAGCTTTGACAAAATCTCAGCACTCTAATTTGATGAGTTTTTGGGTCCTCCCCAAATGGCTTCTAGCTGTTCCTGATTAATTGATTACTTTATCAAGAACGGAATAGAAAAGATAAGCCTTTAGTCTTTAGAGAATTCTGCATTTACAGCAGCAAAATGGACATTTTCAGGATGCAAGCACATCGATTTACAATGTCAGACAGCAGCACAGCAATGTACGTGAATGATAAATATGGTATAAGTATGTAGATACATGTAGCAAAAAAAGCCATAACTGTATTTATTTTACCTGTGAAAGCCATGAGATCAACCGTTTCAATGCAAGCGTGTCAGTTTTATGCCGAGCTCTTGTCTTTTTGTTCTCAGGTGATTTGCTCCCTGCCGACGGAGTGTTGATCCAAGGCAACGACCTGAAGATCGACGAGTCGTCGCTGACCGGAGAGTCTGATCACGTGAAGAAGGCCGCAGACAAAGACCCCATGTTGCTGTCCGGTATGCCATAAACTCATAAATACAGTGGATCTAGTGCCTCGACACAGCCCTGTTCTATTTTTTTAAGTTTCCCATCTATCGTTTATTGCCTACAACATGGGCGTCCGACATAGGCGGATAGGCGGACCGGTCCGTCAGATAGGCGAAATGCCCAGCTCTGTTCAAGGCTGATCCACTTCCCCTTTGTGTGTGATAAACTTATCTTCAGGCATTTTAAGGGTTTGCTGTGTCGGATAAATCACACTCTGTAGCTGTAGGAGTCGCACAATATATCTGATTAAATGGAAAAAAAGTGTATTAATCTCTCTCAAGCATTTTTTTTTCATCCTTGGATAATTAGCTGTGTGCCGTTTTGCCGCCTTCATTAATTAGCCTCAAATTCACCCACATTCTCCCAAAGGTTAATCAGGCTTGCGCTGTCTGAGCGTGCATGTGTGGCATGCGTGTGCAAGTGCTGTGACAATGTTTGAGGGGTTTCCGTTACTGTCAATTATATTTCATCTATAGCTCTATAGACAAATGTAAGAACAATGTAATCAGACAATAAGCCTAGCGCCTGAAATTTATTATTGTTCATTGTATTACTATTAGGGGTTTAAATAACATGAATATTACTATTGGACCAGTCTTTCGTTTGTGTTTGTTTTTTGATGGTATGTTTTGTTTTTGTATTTGTACCACAGAAGGGTACCAGATACCAGTTAAGATAAAGAAGGAAACGTGTCATGAGAATGGACATTTCTTTTCATCATGTTTAATTGACCTTTTCTCTTTTTATTATTTTTTACATTTCTTTGCTGATTGCCTGTTCAGTGACCGATGTACTACTTATAGTGTGGCATCCATTTGGGTCTTTCATTGATAGCTGAATAAATATGGTTCCCCATATACTGTAAGATTTTTCATAAATTATAGCATAGTACAACAAAAAACAAAACTTTGCAAACACGCCATGGAAAAAAACAAAAAACATCTTACCTCCAGGGACCCATGTGATGGAGGGCTCGGGGCGCATGGTGGTGACCGCGGTGGGCGTCAACTCTCAGACTGGAATCATCTTCACCCTGCTCGGAGCTGGTGTGGAGGAAGAAGAGAAGAAAGAAAAGAAAGGCAAGCTGTCCATACTATTTTTAGTTATTTTTTCAAGAATGAATAAACATGACTTATGCGTGTTTTCTATCAGATCATATCCCCCCGCAAAAAAAACAAAACAATATTTGTGTCCACAAGCCCTGAAATCATATGCTTGATCACATCGCTAACGGCCATGCTTGAAATGCTGTATATTGTGTGATTTGGTGATCGGTGGTTGGGTGTTGAGGCGCGGTGGACCTCAGGAGATTTCTTGTGCTTTTCTTTGTCTCATTGTTCCACATTCGCCTTGAAGGAGGCGCATTGGAAGACGGACACCAGAACACAGGTAGAGTTATCCTCTTTGTCTCAACCCTGAGGGTGGTACTCTCAATCCCTTTGACCTTTAACCCCTACGCTGATAATCAGCCGCAAGTCACCTCCTCCTCAACACTTGTCCTCACTTCAAAAGAGAAACCTTTTTTTATGTGTAGTCTGCAAAGTATGTTTAAATTCACTGAAACTATAGAGCTAGAATCCATAGTTAGTCAGTTAGTTACCGAGTTGGTTAGTCGGTCAGTTATTTAGTCAGTCAATCTGTGACTATGTGACGTTTTCAGTTTGTTAGTAAGATAGCCAATCAGTTAGTCAGTTAGTTACTTAGTTGGTTAGTCAGATAGTCAGCCAGATAGTTACTTACCAGTCAGTCAGTCAGTCAATGATTTAGTTAATTTGTTGGTCACTTGCTCAATTTATCAAGTTAATTAGTCAGTTTGTTAGCTACTTAGTAAGTTAGTCGGCCATTTAGTTACCGTAGTCAGTCAACCATTCAATTAATTACTCAGTCAGTCAGTGTCAGTTAGTGTGTGAGTTAGTCAGAAAGTTAATTACTTAGTTTTTTAGTAAGTTGTGAGTCAATTTAGTTACTTAGGCACTTCTCCACTTGGGTAGTCAGTTGGTCAATCAGTCACTTTTGTTTGTTAGTCAATCAGTTAGTAACTTAAATAGTTTAGTTAGTCAGTCAATTAACTAGTTACTTAGCTAGTAGAAATTCAGTCAGTGTTTAAAGTTAGTCAGTCAATTAACTAGTTACTTAGCTAGTAGAAATTCAGTCAGTGTTTAGTTAAGTAACTTAAGTGGTTATTTTGGCACAGTTGGTTGGTCAGTCACTTAGATAAGTGCAAATTGTACATTTCCCATTGTGGGACGAACATAGGTTTTCTTGTCTTATCTCAATCAGTGAGTTGGTTAGTCAGCTGGTTCTTTACTTATTTGGGCAGTCAGTTGGTCATTTCATTGGTTACTTGGTGAGTCAGCTAGGTATTACCTAGAAAATAACACCATAACTGTTACGTCTGGCGGGTGTTTGTAATGTGATTCAGGAACCCAGTTTGTAAAATCCACAATTTTCCCTCCATATGAGTTGCATGCATCTAATAATAAAAATGATCCAATCTGTCTGTTCAATTAGCAACATGTTTTTTCCAACTCAAAGATTCAAGGCCCTATTTTCGTAGACAGGCGAATGTGCGCCCGGCATAAAATCTGGCGCATCTTCATTTTCGTGCCAGAGTCTAGTTTACGGTGTTAAGGAATTTGGCAGACCGCGTTGCACCTCGCTGGGCTTTCTGGTGGACGTTTTATATGACACGCCTCCAGTGCACCTGACAATTTAGTGACACAAAGTAGACTATAATTTAGACCAGCTAAAAAAAGGTCTAAGTTGCGGCGCAGGTGTTTGTACCGCGATGTTGGTGAATTTGATCAAGGCAGACAGATTTTGAGCTCCGCGGTCGTGTGTGGTGAATGTCGTTGTATTTCATTCCTCAATATGACAACAGCTTCCGTCGATCCCTTTGAATCCGTGTTGAAGTCAATTAATTGAACAAATCATTATTATTATCATCTTAAGTATACTTTTATAAGCTCCCTCTTGATGCGTGTGTATGTTTGTGTCAGACACGGACGCACGATCGGGGTTAAAAGGCGGTCTCCAAATCGCCTCTCCACAGCGACCGACTTTACCTCATCCGCAAGTGGAGATATCGCAGTTCCTTATAAAAGTACTTTGCGCGCATCAATCTCCTGCACATACTCCGGCGAGTCCTTCCGCCATGTCGATCACGCGCCTCGCCTGCGCTGAATTTAAAGGGAATGAGGGGAGATGCTTCAATTGGATGGCAAACAAGACGGCTATAATCCCACCCACAACGGCGCAAATGTCCTTTTTTGCCTGCACCCATCTACCCAAATACCAAAAGTAAGAAACTCCCCGCCCCCCTCCCATGCGTACAGTCAGACTATAGATATACGCCCTGAGACTGTTCATCCATTCTATTCTGACCAACTTTAACTTTTCTATAGTCTTGACTTGAGCATATGTGTTCAAGCTTTGAGTACATTTTTTAAAGACTTTTCAAGCACTCCTGCAGAAATCACTGAAAGCTGCAGTGCAATTACTTCCTAATTAGATCATAAAGGAAAAGATGAAGTGACAACAACTAATGACTAAATAAACTTGTTTTGGTGAACAGTAAAGTCGCTCACATGGAAACATTTCCTCAAGGCATCGCTATTCACTCAATTGCAATGAATTGAACTTTCACTTTCTAAAGTTTGCGTGGCAGCTGCCCAACAAATAAAAAGCCCGTGAGATCTGTTGCACTTTTTACAACACCGTGCAAGCTTAAAACTGAATTTCTCCGTTAAGCAGTAGGTTGAGCTCGTGTAGGTTAGATTGTGTGTTTTGTGTCCGTCCAATGTTTTACTTGTTTTTTTCTTAATCACTTTCTATATTACATGAATGATAAATACTCCACGCCTTTAATCGGCACCATTAGTCCTGCCTAAATAAAGATGCTGAAAATGTTACATGTCTTATAACCATGTTATTTCTGTTCACTGTCTTGTGTTTGTTCTTGTGTGTGTGTGTGTCCATTTATGTTGGGCTTCCATTGTTACTGGCTAGACTGCTCGCATCCCCCCATCCACCCCATCGCCACTATTGCCACGGATGGGGCAGCAGGCTTCAATGCCCCAGGCAGTGCCAACCTTATTAATGGTAGGTTGACAAAATCTCTGATTCTCTTTCTGTCGTCATCTTTGCCTCCTCACCATGTCATGCATCCACCGCCTCGTACTCTCTGCTTGGCCTTTAAGTTCTACCATTTTTTTCCCACTGTCTGGACTTGTACTGTCTCTTACTGTCAACATTGATGATTGTGATTTATTTCATTCACCTGCCCCCTGAGTTAATTATTTTGACCCAGCAGATTGGGTTGAAGATTGGATTTGGGCTGAAGGGTCGAAGCTGTTTGCCAATTTGGACACATTTTTATTGCGTAATGAAGTCAAAGTAAATTGAATGTAACTTTCTTCAAACGTGTTGGAGGTGGCTGGATTGCTCAGTGGGTAACACTGCTAATTTTGGACGCAGGGATCAAATGTTATAAATGGATGAGTTGCACCAGGAAGGGCATCTGATGTAAAAACTATGGCAAACATATCATGCAAGTGACTTGAGAGGATCGAGCCTTTTCGACCACTGGTCCTTCCCTTTGGAATGACCTCCCATTGGATGTTAGGCAAGCCCCCTCTGTCCACTTTTAAAACCTAGTTGAAGACACAGTTCTATTCTCTGGCTTTTGATCAGACCTGAAATTTTTGGCTCTTTTCTGGTGTCAATTGTACATAGGATTTTATGTTAATTTATTGATTAACACTTGTGTATTATGGCCTTTTAATGATTATTATTTATTGTTTCGTAAAGTGCTTTGTTACAGCTCTAGCTGTTATGAAATGCGCTGTATAAATAAAATTGCATTGTATTGTAATGTATTGTTCAAGGAATATAACGTACAGAGCCCCTAAAAAATCTATTTGCATCAACACACCAGTATTCATCTGTGAACACCCCCACATTCCCCCTTTAGGGTTCACCAGACATAAAATGCAGCAGTCAATGCAAGTAATTACGTAAAAAAAAAAAAAAATCCTCGCACTTTCGCCTTATTTTAATTGTTTTTTTTTACTATTGGCATAAAAGTTGTGTTCTCGTTGTGATCATAGTCTAAAAACAGAAAAATAATCACACAATGAAGCATCTTTTCACATTAGCTATGCTAATAAAAATCCCTATCGGTCAGCTAAAGCCTAAAATACTGGAGTTCCCAACCATGGTGTATTTGCTCTTTGTACATGTGAATATTTATTATATTTGAAGAGAGTGCAAAAATACAGAAAATATGTTGTATTCTTACCTTATTGTATTCTCCTTACTTCATATTTAACAAAGGATTCTGAAAAGATAGTATATTTTTAGCCTGAGCATACTGCCTGTTTAACAACAAATGAGGATCTGGCTAACAAAATCATACAAAAGAGCTATCATCTTTACTTCCTTGAATGCAAATCATTCTCTTCCGCATTTTCGCTGGTTCAGGATGAAATAAAAGATTAACTCACCGAGGCACCACGGCGTCTCCAAGGATACCGGCGCCAACGTGCAGTCTGTGCTCGACACAGCTGGGCGGTTATTTGTACTGTGACGGTGACCTTGCAGCGTCCCGGGATGCAGCAATTTGTCATCCTCGTCGCAACTCTGGTGTCTGCTGTATGGAGACTTTGCAGCCATGTGGTCGGGTCCAAGATTCCTCTTCTGGTGATATTTAAATCACTGGCGGAAAGATTTATGTCTTAATTTTTATACAATTAGTGCTCAATCACTGTAATCACAGCCCAGGGTAGATAAATGGCATCCACAATGCAGTGCTATAGCTGAGCTGCTAATATTACAGACAACAAGCAGACATATGAGAAAGACATATTTTTAAATTAAACTTCTCTCCTTGAGCAAGCAAGAATCCACCGGCAAATTAAATTCTAGGTCCCCAAACTTAAGTTTCGATTTTTTTTCTTCCTTACGTAACTTCATGGTGTGGGAGGCTTTTTTTCTTTCAGGCTCTCTCTTCTTCCCTCCCTCTTCACATATTCATTCTCTTTCACTTTGAGTCTGTGATCCTGCATGCTCACATACTTTGTGCACGCTGTCTCATTTGTGTGCAGTTGAAGCCATCGTTGTGTTCGATGTTAAATGCTACACCGGGGTAAGGAAGTCCGCTTCCTGGAGAGCCATATCCTGCCTGTTTTGGATCTCTCCCTACCACAACACACCAGATTCAAATGATCAGCTCATCAACATGCTCGGTAGGAGTCTGAAATGATCCTGATCATTGGAGTCAGGTGTGTTGTAGTAGGGAGGGATCCAAAACAGGCAGTATATGGCTCTCGAGGAAGCAGAGTTCCCTGTTCAGTTGCAGCCTGTTCAATTTGTTGGATGTAATATACCAAGGAACTATCAATAGCTCATTTGTGTTATGTATGCAGCACACTCAAAGTCAACATACACCAAAACGTTGGGAAGTTCATGTTTGATGCTCCTTGATGGCTAATTTTATAGCGTTAGAAACCCTGGTCACACACTGCTGTGGGATGGCCTACCATTATAAACTATTTGTGTTTTTTTGTGGAGGGAGCGTGAGCAAGAAGCATATGTAGCCACAACATCCTGGCAAATTATGCTGGTTACACACTGCCATGGGGTGGTCTTCACCACGCTTCAACCCGGTATCACCATAAAGCAGACAGCGTGGATTATTTTGTTCATTCTGGAACGTACGGCAGATCCCAAGTTCATCCAACAAGTGTTAGTAAAAACCATATGGAACCTGACATCTTAATAATTAAGATGGTCACACATTGCTGTGGGATGGCCTTCCACTCTTGAACCAGTCAGTGCAAGTCTGCGAATGTGGCTTTGTTGGTCAATCTAGATTATCATGAACAAGTTGATCCTGGAATTGTTCGCATTCAAGACCATCAGTAGTTTGAGGACAATCCACACACAGCCGCAACAGCCTGGCACTCTTTCTAGTCACACAATGTTGTGGGATGACCTTCCTTACTTTTCACTCTAAACAGCACCCCAGTTGTTCCAACATTTTTTTCAATGCAAAAGTTTCAGTAGTGCAAGTAAGTACCATACACAGCCTGACACCTCATGCTGGTCACACAGTGCTGTGGGATGGTCTTCCATTGTTGAACCAGTCATTGCAAGTCCGCCAATGGGCTTGTGTTGGTCATTCTAACAAGCTGCTCCAATGAATGTTCAGTTCAAGAGCTTCAATAGCTTGAGGAAAATACATGTGTAGCAACAAGAGCCAGGCATTTTATGTTGGTCACACAATGCTGTGGGGTGGCCTTTCCCACTCTTCAACCCAGTGTTGTCACAAGTCAGCCAACATTTTTGTTGGTCACTTTAGAAAAAACAACCAGATCACACAAGTATTTAGAGCCTCAGTAGATTGAGTAAGGGCCGTATGCAGCTAGAACAGCCTGCTACCTCATACTGGTGACACACTGCTGTGGGATGGCATCCCACCCTTCAACCAATAGTCATCGCAAGTCCTTCACCAGGAGTTCTTGAAAGACAGCCAACGATTGTGCAATCGGTCACCGTAGAACGATCAGCACATTCAGGTTGAGGGCAAGCCTGGCACTTCACACTGCTGTGGGATAGTCTTCAACTCTTGAACCAGTTGTTGCAAGTCTGCCAATATGCTTGTGTTGGTGACTGTAGACACACAAGCAGATTCAATAAATGTTTAGTTCAAGAGCTTCAGTTGGTGAGGAAAACTAGATGCAGAAAAAACAGCCTGGCATTTTCTGCTGGTCGCTGTTGTGGGATGGCATTCCACTCTTAAACCAGTAGTCACCATATGTCGGTTAAAAGTTTCTTTTTTTTTTTTTCTCAGACAAATGTTGTTGTTTTTTTTTTGCACATTTGCACAACATTTGTCTGAAAAGAAAAATAAACTTAAAATGTATTTTGAAAAATAAGACAAGATGAACAGACGGTTACAGACTGCTGTGGGATGACAAAGAGAGAAATGGACAGGCCTTCCTCCAACATGTAAAATATATAACGTGTAAAAAATAAGTGTCGTTATATTAAAGAAATGATCAACCAAACATGAATTTTCCACGCTTTATGGAAAGATTTTTGATTGTGCAACCCAGCCCACTCACATACAGTATCACTTTCTGTGTTGCAAAAATGTTGTATTAAAAGTCATTTTCCTGTCTCCCTGTATTTGTGTTATCTGTTTTTGCTGGGAGGGGGTTCCCTCACTGTGTGTTTTTTTGTCCACGTGATGATGCTTTGTTGACCTGTCTGTCTTGGTTATCTTTGTTGTTACTGTCTCGTATGTCTCCATCATAGGTAAAATGCAAGACGGCAATATGGAGAGCAACCAGATTAAAGGTAACCAGACCACATCCCTCCCTCCGTCCTTTCCTCCTCCTAACCCTCGTCCCCTTCCTCGCCCCCACTCTCCGGTGTGCAGTGCAAGCTAGGGGTCAAATGCAGGTTATATTCAATTCGCCCCCACGAGGAATGCGCACTTCTAATGCAGAAAAAGATTCTGGGGAATGAACTCTCCCAGGCAATTAAAGAGTTGGGCCGTATCAGAGCTCATGTTTGGCCTTTGTTAACCTGGCGTCTCATAGGTTAGCCTACAAACCCCCTCCTCTCCGCTCCCTTCCCCACCGCTGTGTCTACCACTGCTGTGTTGTCCTGTTCTTGTTGTTGACATGTTGCCGTGACGACTGACGACAGCAGTCTCTATAACTTGATCAGGTCATCCAGGCACCTGAAAATGTTCACAATACCTGAGAGCATTCAAGATGCACAGTACGCATTTTTTCCATTCTTCATTAATCTCAAAGGGTTTTAGCATAACAGAGTAAAGGGGCTCAGAAAATTCACATTAGATACAGGAAAGAGGCTCTTTATGACATATTTGTAGTTTTGTAGATGTTTGAGGGACTCATGTGATGGTTGACTCTGATAGTTAACAGTTGAGGATCTCATGTCATAGCAAGGCTTGAAAAATGTGTTTTGGCATCACAGTCTGCAAGTCAAACTTCGCATTTTGCGCCTCATTAAAAGACATTGAATAGCATAACTGAAGATCACACATTTTTAAGTGTTACGGAGCTGCAGAGACTGTTCCAAAAAGCTTCACTGTGCTGGATGTGCGAACGTTAGCGTTGCCGCAACACGCTTATATCACCTATGTGAGGGATGTAGGTGGTTGAGGCAAGCTTGATGCTACTTATGCCACACCCCGCTAGCTAGCAACGGTTTTAGGCTGGCTACTAGTGTGGCTAAATGTGTTGCGGACTCACTCCTGGGTAAACAATCATCCCTTCCACGGCGGCAACTAAGATGTACTTTTAAATTGCTATTGTTTAATAAAAACCCTTGCTTTGGGTCCCTGGAAGTAACCTGCAAAAAAAGTACTCCTGAAAATGAGAAAGTTGCTCCTCAAATGAAGTCACTGATTAGCAAACCTGCTCCTCACAGAAAAAAAAAGTTCTTTTGAGCCTTGTGTAGTTGACTATTTAGGCTCTCATGTTGTGGTTGACTCTCTTTGCCAGGGGCCACCACCGTGGTACCTATGGGCACTTGGTGGCCCAAGTACCACGTGGGTAGGCCCCAGTCTCAGGCGGTCGAGCCACAGAACCTGGATTCTGTTTGAGGGTTCTTCTGGAGAGGGAGTTATTATTTACCTCTGTCCCCAAATTCTTGCTCATGTGGGGTTCAGTTAATTTTCTTCGGTGATATTTTGAAAATGTAAACATTTGCAGAAATGGGACAATTACTTTTGTCAATATGGCTGTTGTGCCCATTGTTCTCTTGATCCTTTTGACTTGACTGATATTGATATTTACCTTGCTAAATCATTGTTGATTACTGCGAGGAAGTATGATCATTGTCTTCACATACACTAGATGAAGATCATTAACTATAATTGATAACATTTCATTACTATTATGAGCAAATATGTTATTTCAGAAGTGTGGGAAACTGGGAGCCCTTCGCATTAATCAGTACCCAAGAAGTAGCTCTCACTTTGAAAAATGTTGGTGACCCCTGCTCTAGGCACTCATGGAATAGTTGACACTTGAGGCTCTCATATTGTAATTGACCCTATAGGCTCTCATGTCATAGTTGTCTCTCTAGGCTTTCTTTGTTGTGGTTGACAAAGCACCACTAGTAGAAACTGCTATGAAAACCCTTGTGTATGGTCTGTTACTGGATGCATGTGTATGGAATTTCAAATCCAATCCTGGACCTTTTTATGACTATATTATTCTAAGTTGTCCAACTTGGCCTACATGGTGGCATTGAACATGTTCTTCCCAAATGAAGCTGCTTACTGATTACCTCCTCTTTTGATTTCTCCTTGTATAAGCCTGGCTTCCTTTTTCATCCTTATTCCGTGCCCTGAACTCACCATTCCTTACACTGCCGCTCGCTGTGGCTTTGTGCTCTTTGCAGTGAAGAAGCAGGACGGCGCGGCTGCCATGGAGATGCAGCCTCTTAAGAGTGCCGAGGGTGGCGAGGAGGAGAAGGAGCGCAAGAAGGTGTCCATTCCCAAGAAGGAGAAGTCTGTGCTTCAAGGGAAGCTCACCAAGCTGGCAGTCCAGATTGGCAAAGCAGGTAAAGTCTGACAATGAAGAATTAAGGTACACTCTTAGAACTGCCTTAGCCTTATGGTGACAGACATAATAAACGAGTGATATTCTTTTTGATAGCCGAAAGTATCCAATTGACATGTATATCCACTTTTTGTGACATTTTTGTTTGGTGGTGTTCTGTGAAATTTTTCGAACTAAAAACGTTTGACTTAGCCCAAAAAGGTTGGGAATAACTGCAGTAAATAAAGCTGCCTTGCCCTGCCTTAATGCTGCCCAAAAATCCAAAGACAGTGTAATGAGTGGCCATAAAAAAAATAAATAAATAAGAAAACACTTAGTGGCATTACCATTTGACATGAATGTTCATATTTTTAATGTAAATCCAACAGACTTTTTCTTTCAGTATACATTTTTTTAAGTGACAGGGGCCACACACTGTAGCATTTTTGCCATGGAGACAGAAAATAAACTGAAAACGCCATGAAAAAAAAAAGTTTATTTGAGTTAGGCACTCTTAGCGAACGGCAATGCAAGATGGCCGTTGATGTCACCCTTAACTTTGACGAGTAGGCGACATTGTGAGTCCATCTTATATATGTCCGTGACTCCGGGAACTGGCGGCCATTTCAGAGTTCGACAGCAAAGAAAAAAAACATTTTTGAACAATAAATTATTAGTGACGTTAAGACCCGGTATGTTTTTCTTTTGCTGACAAATTCTCAAATGGGCTTTGGCGCCAGCGGCTGACACTTCCGCCTACTAAAAGATCTACGTGCGTATGTAAAAGCCCACTTTAGGGACCGTGGGTAATTGCAAATTCACCCATGAGCGTTTCTGCAGTCTAGTAATCTAACACCCTAAATCTGGTGCTGTATTTCGTCAAACATGCTGTAGAAACAGATATGCTATGTTATGTCTCTTATTGTTGAGCATTGCTGTTGTGGGGTTGTAATAAGCACCCATGTTATGGCGTCTACCTAAATTCTGCTATTTCCTGCTAACATGTTTTCTCATGGAGTTTTTAAAAATACTCTTGTACTTACAGACCTACACACATAAATTTAGGGTATGAAGGAGTGTGTGTGTGTGTGTGTGCGCCAATGTGTGTGCGGTGTATTGGCAGGCATTTTTAGCCCAACCAACATGCCCACATTGTGGGTGTCCTCTTTGCAGCAATGGCATGTAACATGCATGTAAAGTTTTTTTTTCTTTAGCTCAGTATTTAAAAGTTGCGTAATAAAGTATTTTTGAGGGGCTATTTTTATGAAGAAGCTTTTTGCTCTTCTGAAAATTCCTCAAAGAAGTCCTTGTTGTCATAGCGACGCCGTTACATCAGCCGGTCGGCGTGAGTGACGGAATGAGGACGTGGTGTCAGAACAATGCAACGCTGCGGATGGATTAGCATACACTTGGATCGTCAGGTGCTCTCAGCGCAGACTGTGCGGACTTTGTTCACTGCGGGAGCTTGTGATTGTCTCGCGTGTGTCTACTTTATGTTGCTATCACGTCGCCGTGCACTCTGTCTGACACCCAGTGTGGCGCGCCGCTAAGCACCATTTGAAGCTTTGCGAGGTGACTTGGGGTTCAACGTCGGGTACAAAAAAAAGACTTTCCAGCAGGACATATGGCATCGCATAGTTGTAATTGATTCTGCCAAACACCATCACTTGTCTAATGTTCACATCCTGCCAAACAAGCAGAAATGGCATAAAGCGAATGGACGTAAAAGCAGTCCATAAGGTGTTCGGATAAACAGGATGAGCTGTTGTGACCACAAACATGCTATACAATTGCTGACAGTTCCTAGGAACTGACTGATCTTCCTTACAAGCCACCCCATGACCACAAATTGTGTACTGTTAATTACTAAAATACTACAAAAATAACTTTGGATAATGACCCAAGAGATGTTTTTACTGTACTTTATGTTGGCTACACTTACTTGACTATTAAATAGGTTCCATACAATGCACTGCATGTTACTGAGAAGGTATTCTAATGTCGTCGATGTCCTATGAAAAACACTTATCTCCAATTTCGGAAAAACTTTTTTAATTTTCACTTTAATGCGATGTCCGTAACGCGGAAACATGAGTCATGTAAAAATAAGAAAATGAAAAAAAATGGAGATAAGTGTTTTTTCACATGACAGCGACGATATGTTGTTTACAATGATTCAAAATGCAAATAACATCCACAATAATATATTGCGAAATTAAAACCTCTCAAAGCTGATCATTATTATCATGGTAAAGGTAGACTTTGTGACGCAGTGCTTGCATTGCACTACACTGTGCAGGTGTACAATGTGCAATGTCAAAAATCTGTCTTTCCCCCCAAACAAGCCGCTTTCTCTATGAAAAAAAACTGATTGACTATTGATTTCCAGCGGAGGGAATTGCGCACATTTGTCGACTGAGTTTAATCCAAATACAAAGACTGATTAAAGCACGTGTACTGCTTGACCTTTTGAATTGGCGACAAAGCAAAATTAGGTTTGAATGATTACGCTTAATATTTACTCTGTCCTTGTGTACTTACTTGTTCTTGCTGCTGGGAGGATCATTGATGTATCTCGATATATCGGGGGTACTGCTGTACAACCTGTTTTCCATTGAAATTGCTGTGTACAGATGATGCTACTCCTACACCTACTTCCTTCAATCCTGGGTTAGGATTGAAGGAAATGGTTAGGGTTTCAAATGAATGTTTTGTGCCAGGGTTAGTGTTTTAAATTTGGATATTTCATCTTGACTTTACACAGATGATATTTTGCATTTTAGGCATAACCCCCTGACACATACATTTTTCATGTATTGAATGTTTATCGTCGTTTTGGTGATTTTTTTAGGGTTTAATTCAATTTTTTCCCAATGTATTTCAATGAGCGTTAATTTTGGCTACTCATAGGCCAGGCCGGTCCCAATTCCCCGTGAATAGCGGGAGTCGACTGCACAAAAAATAAACAAGTACTGATAGTTTGATGGATTGGATAGATCGATTATATAGATCTTCTGATCAGATTAGTGATTGTTTTGTTTTTTTTTACTTTTGGATCGGCTCATAAATCCTGATGGTGCAAAGCCTAATTCGAACCTGGTTTGGCATTTTAAAGTAGGATTCCGAGCCTGTGCTTGAGTTTCCAGTTCATTTTTAAAATGAAGATTTCAGGCTTGGTTTGGAGGCTTCTAAGTAGGATTGTTGCATTCTGTTCAAGGAGCGAGGACCCAGGTGCAGAATATTTGTCAAAGGTTTAATATAGCCGATTTAATATGTCTTTCAAAAAGGCAAAAAAAAAGGCAAAAACACACAAAAACTTTCAACAGTATCAACTGGAAAAAGGAGGGTATAGAACAGCTGGAGAGAAGAAACGAGTGCGCAGCGAACAAGTAGGCAAAATCATCTAACAAAGGTGGAGAATTTGGAGCCATTTTAAGAAGCCAGTTGATTGCCTGCAGGTGTGGCTTTACAAGCCCTGCCTCTCCAGCAGTTCTGCCCCACCTTCCTGCATTGCCCTGGCTGAGAGATGGAGAGGGAATGTGGTCAGTGAGAGAACACAAGGCAATTAAAGCACAACCATAACAATGATTTTCAAGTTGGGATTTCAAGCTAGCATCACAGCTTCAGTGTGTGGGTCTAACACCGTGTGGTATATTTACCCAGGGTTGCTCATGTCGGCCATCACAGTCATCATCCTGGTGTTGTACTTCGCCATCGACGCCTTCGTTGTCCAGAAGCGTCCTTGGCTGCCTGAGTGCACGCCCATCTACATCCAGTACTTCGTCAAGTTCTTCATCATCGGCGTGACCGTGCTGGTGGTCGCCGTGCCCGAGGGTCTGCCGCTGGCCGTCACCATCTCTCTGGCCTACTCCGTCAAGGTGACCGACCGGCACTACCGCGCCCTTGCATCTTTTAGATGGCCTCAGTGAGACATTTTTGGGGGTTTGGCCCAACAGAAAATGATGAAGGACAACAACCTCGTGCGTCATCTGGACGCGTGCGAGACGATGGGCAACGCCACCGCCATCTGCTCGGACAAGACGGGCACGCTCACCACCAACCGCATGACGGCCGTGCAGTGCTACGTCGGCGACGTGCACTACAAGGAGATCCCCGAGCCGGGGGTCCTGCCTCCGAAATCTCTGGACCTGCTCGTCAACTCCATCTCCATCAACAGCGCCTACACCACCAAGATACTGGTAAGTAAATCATTTTATTCACTGTTAATTTATTGATGTTCATATTGTCCTTATTCACCGGTAATTATATTCATTTGTTTCGTTACTGTGTTAATCCACGTGGCATGACAAGCTCATTTAAATAACACATAGCTTCTTTCGTTAAGAAGCCCTGAGCGGATGATTGTCTGCATTGAACTGCACACAGTATTTCTTTCCTCTTCCTCACCTGATGCAACAGAGACTGCCATGCTGCGCCGCCACCTTGTAGACAGGAAGGCAGTCAGTGTCATTGGTTGCTTTTTTGCATGCAGGAGGCATTCGCTCAAACTTGTCACCTTGAGAGTGTTTGTGTAATTTTGGTCTAATCTGATATTCAGAGTGCAGCAGACTTCAGTTGGAACCAATCTGTCCAAGTGCAGCAGACGGTGCGCTCGGCGGATGGGTACCGGGGAGGACTTCAGAAATAGAGTCGTACGCGAAATCGAATACCAGTTAGCATTAAAAACAAAAAATAAAATCCTCAGTCCAGCCACTTATTCTCTATCTCCTGCTGTCCCTTCAAAAAGATTCCCACCGGAAAGCATTTGTTCAAAGCAGTCTACAGAACCGGTAGCGATGGAAAAACTATGCTATCAAGGTGTCACGGTCGTTTAGTCAGAAATCGTACAAAATGTTCCGCACTATATTATTTTTTGCTGGACTTGGATTTTGTCACATTGTTCTTTTGCGATTTTTTGACAGGCTTTTCACCTAAGCCTCTTTTACGTGTACTTTTTTGGGGGGGGGTAAGGGGAGTTAAAAGCCCAAATTCTTCTTCTTGTTCTACTCCCTGACAGGAGGACCCCCTCATATTCCTAACACCATCCAATTAAGCATACATACCGTGTGTACCCGTAGATGCCATAGTAATTGAAAAGTTGTCTATCTTAAAAAAAAAAAAAAAGTGATTTTAGGATAGCCAGTTCATGTGAAATGGGTTAATGAAAAACATATTCGAATGTTAACAATACAATTGTAATATAATGATATTAAAGTCAAGGTTTAATCAGGAAAGAAAATCCCATTTTTAATTCAAATGAAAAAAAAAAAAAAAAAAACGTGTGAATGGTCATGTATTTGTGCCCTGCAATTGGCTTCACATTTGCTTGTTTGTTTAGCACTGAAACTCTTTAGCCGGCGACTTTAACTGAGTTTTGACAATGTGAAAAATAAAAAGGTGCTCTCTTCTAAGGTGTGAATAACTGGAAGTAGAAGTTAGAAAAAAAAAAAAATGGAATTGGCTTCACCATTCGAATAGTTTTGCAGAGGGTTGTATTGTATTCTGATTGAGTCTCAGTCATTTTCCACTTTGTGCATGAGATGAATGCTGTCGACTGCGACACTTTCATATGCATCGCTTTTCAGTGAATTTAATCCCAACACCCAAAAGACTTGATTCTGCCCTTCTGACATTCACCCTTATCTGGACAGAAACATGTGACATCATTTACCTTTTAGTTACGTAACCACACTTATTAGATGTTTTGCGTTGTGTCTATGAAGTGCTGCTGGTGTGTTCACCTTTCACAGCGGCCTCAGCCTTCACTGCGTGCGCGTGAACAAAACAACACCGTAAAGCGCTTTGAGCACATGCGCTAAAAAAAAAAAAAAAAAGTCCCTTCTCCACCACTTTGACCATTCACAAGCGAAGGCGGGCTCATCCATCCATGCAAGCATGCATTGACATGCACACAGGCATACATACGGATGCATTTATTCTTTAGGAGCGCTCGAACGAAAATGAAAAGCGAAGCATGCAATTAAGGAAGAAGTTCATCCAGAGAGCTGTAAAAAGGGACATTTCAGAGGAATATTTAGCTCTTGACGCCCCCACCAGTCCCTCAGCGCACCGCCAGCCCTGCAGTATGTTAGCCGCTGTGTTCTTATATAAGAGTCCAATCCTGTGGGACGCTAAGATGGCTGTGGAAAGTCTTTGATGGCCATCACACAAAAGCAAAGAACGCAGTCTTTAATACTCGTATCAAGTCCCCTTACCGCTTCTATGTCTTCATAATCCAGCCACTATTATGCCTCAAGTGCAGATGCATTAGCCCGTAGGGAGGTTTTTGCACATAGTCAACACATTTGAATCAGGTTTGTTGGAGAAGGGAGGCATATAAAACACGCAGGACAGAGACATTCGAGGACTGGAAGTGTACATGCCCGCTGTATAATGTAGCTACCGTATTTTCCGTATTATTAGGTGCGATATCAATGATCAGGTCTATTTTAAGCTATGCTCATACATAAGGTGCTCCGGGTTATGTCAAATAGTTTATTCTAATCGTACTGTATTTTTATTTTAGTGCGATTATGCTAGGTTCAGACCGCACACGAAACATCGGGTAGTGGACCGTGCCTTGCTTGGTTTTGTTCGCCGTGCAACTACACGGGGGTTGCTTCAAGCGGAAGAGGTGATCCACCGACAAAAAAAAAAAAAAAGTGAATACCACTAGTCAATCTTGTGACCAGTGGCTGTGTTATTACTTTGGCTTAGGGCTGTTCGATTTTGCCTAATAAGAAAATCCCGATTATTTTCTCTCTAACCCGATTTTACGATTACGATTTCTTTGTAAAATAAAAAATAATGAAAAATGAAATATTTTGAGGCGGCACGGTGGTCGACTGGTTAGCACGTCCGCCTCACAGTTCAGAGGTCGCGGGTTCGATCCCGGCTCCGGCCTCCCTGTGTGGAGTTTGCATGTTCTCCCCGTGCCTGCGTGGGTTTTCTCCGGGCACTCCGGTTTCCTCCCACATTCCAAAAACATGCATGGTAAGTTGATTGGATACTCTAAATTGCCCCTAGGTGTGATTGTGAGTGCGGATGTTTGTCTCTGTGTGCCCTGCGATTGGCTGGCAACCAGTTCAGGGTGTCCCCCGCCTACTGCCCAAAGACAGCTGGGATAGGCTCCAGCACGCCCCGCGACCCTTGTGAGGAGAAGCGGTACAGATAATGGATGGATGGATGAAATATTTTGAATATCTTTTATTTTTCTTTCTTTGAACAATCCATTGGGATTAACAGCATTTTACTTAACCAGTAGATTTCAGATCCGTTAAACCAATAATGAAAGAAGAAAGTGCATATACCATCTGAAACGAAATCATCCACATGAGAGGAGGTGGACAGTCAAGTCTGTGAACCAAACAGTCTGTCAGCCAGTGATTTTGCCAACCAGATAGTGACTAGCCTATCATCTTTCTCCATGGTCTTACTCCAACATAAATCAATGATTAGTGCAAAACTCTCACTCAATAATACAATGCACTGTCAAGCTTGAGTACGGATGCACAGTCCGGCTGGACCGGAGATCCGTTGTAGAGGAGAAAAAAAAAGGGACGACCCTCAGACGTCGAGTTACTTGCTCACGGGTTGTATTGTACATGCGAGGCACACACTACACTACAGATCTATTTTTGCCCGATTTATTAACGACACGCTCACTTGCCTGAGCAAATAGCAGAATCGCCGGTAGCCATGGATGTTGTTGTTGTTGTTATCGGACTACGCGCTCGTGGGAGGAAGCGGAAATGCAGAGGAAAGTCGGAAACTACGGTGGCTTAGATACACCAAAAACAACAAAATCAAACGTGCCGTGCAGTAATTTCATATTTCTCATCCAACATACAAAATCACACATCTGACATCTTTCTTGCTGGCTTGCAGTGCAGAACAACATTAGTGTTGCATGTTTTATTGAATCGGTGACCTGTGATTAGCTGGTGAGTTCAGGGTGGTCTCACACCAAGTCAGCTGGGTAAGGTTCCAGCTCACCCGCAACCCTAAAGTAAGGATTAGTGGTACAGAAAATGGATGGATGGACAATTATGTTACTGCTCTGTATTCATTATAAAATATAACATGCTTTTTTTTTCCTCTACCAAAGCACCATCTGCTTTGTGCAAAAATGCCACTGACGCTGATAAATGGCATTACAGAACAACAGGGGGGAAAAAAAACACACTGTGCTTTCTATTATGAAGCATTGCTCATTTTGGCTGCGCGCGGAAGTTCATTTGGGCTCCATTTGTCATCTGGAGTGTCTTGTAAATGAAAGACACCCTCATCTAGTGATGAACCTAGTTTGCTCATCCCTCCTTTTGAGAATTGCAGCCGCCCTTGCCATCACAGTTGACAGTGCATCATCATCATATTGACTCTTTTTTTGAGAGTTTAACGGCGTCCCCGCCTTTCCCTCAATCACGCACGACACTGTGTATTCCACGCTCCCACTGACCGCGGTTCTATGCTAAGAAGTGTCACTGGTGATAGAATTTCTAATTGTGCATGATTATGATATACTGCAGATGCACACGCCAGGGCGATAATCAGTCGAGCCTGAAGGAAAAGTAAACAGAAATTGGGCCGGTCCAGATATTCTTTAGTGGACTGGCAAGAGATGTTCTCACGATTGGCCCGCAGGGACCAAACCGCCTCTTCACAGTGAAAGTGATATTTATATAGTTGTCTTTTTGCTCTTTTCGCACACAATCTGATTCCACTTATCTTTTACAAGTATCTCTCGGGAGGTTATTTTTGACTGCAGTAGAGGGACATGTTCGTACACAGGGCACTTAAAGGATACAATGTTGAATGAGTATCGTTGCTGTCTATTATCTGTCCAAATTCATTTTCCAATAAATCATTGCAATGTAAATAACCACCGAGGGAGTATGTAAAGCTCCCGTTGCACAGAAAAAAACTGTTCCAGTTCCTTTTTAGCCATCTCAGGGGGCGGCCATTTTGTCACTTCTGTCGACTGAAAATGACATCACGAATGCTCAGGGCTCAGGTAATGACCAATCACGATTCAGCTTCAGAAAACAGGTCAGCCGTGATTGGTCGATTGGTGCTGAGACGATACACTTTTGCCCCGGTGTGATCGGATACCAATACTCGGGTTGCGATCCGGTATTGAAAACAATATATATATATATATATATATATGTATATATATATATATATACACACACACATTAAAATGCTCGCTTTTTGAATTTTAGTTGAGTTTTTTTGAGTTGTTTTTTTTCAACTTAGTTTTCATTATTTCTTATATATCTTTTTTGTTAACTGTCATAACCCTGATACAAGAGCACGCCGCCACAATATCATTTTTTTATAGCACCCATTTACTATTTGCAGTTCCTTTCCCTGATAAAGTAGTGCCCGAAATGGGAAGGACATGGTGGAAAAACGAAATGATGAAATAGGGAATGTGGAATTAGAGCAAGGAGAGTCAGACAAGATGGTGACATGATACTGTTGGAGCGGAGGAGGTAGTTTGTCAGAACGCACTCAAGTGACAAGTGTCCTCATCATGGACTGCGAGAGCGCCTCGGTGCCCTCCAGCACACCTCCCGGCTTCAGCCCAGTTGGCCTGCACAACTCATGTGAAGCGCTAGCGTATCATCCAAGAGAGGGACGGGGTGGAGGAGAACAGGATAGCGAAGAAGAGAAGAAGGTCATTGAGAGGCGGGGGGAGTGAATTAGAAGATCACAACGGAGAAAGCAAAGAAGTGAAGGGAACAGGAGGCGTGGAGAAAGAAGAGCCCGTGTGGAACAGGAAGTCAGGTTGCCAGCTCTCCCTCTGGCATATGTCCTTGCCCGCGGGGGCACGCGAAGACCAGGGAGAGGGCAGCTGGTCCTCAGCCCGTGCGGGTCCCGAAATGTGCCAACGGCAGCCTGGTCGTGCCAACGTTGGACTCTCGGTGGCAGAGAGGAAGTACCGTCGCGTTTAAACCTCAGCGCAATCTCACAAAGCCTCTTTCATGGGGACCTGCAGCATTTGAGTCAAAAATTCAGCATTTTTCCGCCTTTTACACAGAATTAGGCGACTCTCTCTCTCTCTCTCGCTCACCCCTTAAAGAGTCGGCACAACGTTGGAATTTGAGCGTCGCGAAAGATTCAGGGTTCATTAAGTGCTTTTTTTATGCATTATTTGTCTCTAATTAATCAAAATTAATTTCAGCCCTAATTCATTACTGGCCTTCAGATGACGTGAGCTGCTGGAATAAAATCCACAAAGATAGCTGGACCTCGGCATAGAGAAAAGAGCGAGCCGCCTCCAGAAAGAGCAACACAATATTTGGACTTTCCGGGAAGGAAGAATAATAAATGTTGATTTATTTCTCCGCGGCCATATTTACATGGCTGTCTCCCAGCAGCTGCCACCAGCCAAAGAACTCCAGCTGAGAGGGAAAAAAAATCACATAAAATGTTCTCAATTATCCAATCACTTATGTCCCAATCTGTTTCATGTTTAGCTGCGTGTCAGGATAAGCGAGTGTGTGGTTAAAAAAACAAAAACAAATGAAGGCTCTCTCCTAAATGGTCAGTAATGACATCAGAGAGACGCTGTCTGTCTTTGGCTAATGAACGGATGTATGGAACAATTGTCCCAATCCACAGCGGCTGCTTTGTGGAACAGGTTACAAACTCACTTCAATTCATACCATGTAGGGGTGGGTGATTCTTTTTTACATCGTTTTTTTAAGACTAATTTGCACATTTCTGACCATTTTCCTCGTGTTAAACATATAAAACATATTTAAAATGTGTATTAAACTCGAAAAAAATGACATTTTAAGTCAGCTAAGCTTTGTGAACAATAATAATAATTTGAATAGTGACAATTTTTTACCAAAATGTGCAGTGGATGCAAACATAAAAGGGAACATAATGTAAACATAAAAACACAGCTCGTAACGCAGATCTAGTACTTTGCAGAGTCTTTTAAAGCCCTCGTTTTCCACTGTTTTAATGGGAATCATGACTTCAGCTAGGTAATAAGTCACTGCTTCAGTTACTGCTTTACACTGCTTGCTTGTTTTAACATATGGAGTGCCCTTGTTAAATGACAGTGTTACCGTGGGTTGTGTTAGCTTGGAGCTAGCGGCTGCCTCTGGCTACCATGTGTCTGATCTCCGTTTGCTTTGGCTGTCGGCGTAGTCTTTTGGGTGCTGTCTCTGTCTCCGCAAGTGATTAAACAGGTTTGTTGTGTTGCCATCTGACGTCTGAACCGAGTCTCTGCAAACTTTGCAAATAACTGGTTTGCGCTTTCTCCTCCGAGGAAAAGCCAAACCAAATCGACACTGTGGATGTGGAGTTTCTTTTCGGGACCAACTCCGCTCGTGATGACTTTCCGCCATAGCTTCCCGCTATACAAACAAACAGGGAGTGTCACGTACCGTGCACTGTGCGTGCTGTGATTGGTTGGTCGGATATAAGCGCCAGCGGCTTTGCGCTGCCATAGAGCTAAACTGTTTAGAATGTGCCATGTAGACGATCAAACGATCTTTCGGCTTTATGAGATCGTGAACACGTTAAACCGCTTCACGATCTAACATCGTCATATCGCCCACGCCTAATTCCATGTAAGTGTATAGCGCAACAAAGCTAGAACAAAGCTAATGTTAATGTTAACCACAGTCTATCACATCAGTGATCCGAGAGCTATTAGCTTCTTACAAAAGTACATGCTCATCAACTAGCATTATACTTTGCATACAGAGTAGCAGCCCAGCCCAGGTCAGTAACGCTGGAGTGGCAACGTTCCCTAAAAGGCAATTCATGTGCATTGAAAATGAGTCATAACTTGCTCATGTCTCAACCGATTTTCATGAAGTTCATTTTTTTGTCAACACCCAAACGTATGCTACCAATATAGAACAGGCTGACTTGATTTTTATGTTTTGTGTGATGTCATGGAACGAACATGGAACATGGCAGCACTTTGTCCATATGAGCGTTAACGCAGCAGTAGGCCTCCCCATGACATACCTACAATAACGGTTCCCAGATTGCATTGAATGAATGAAATTTTAAGGATGTGTTTTTGTGTTACCAGTTGTTGGATGTGTATCATACTTAACTGACTTAACTGTCACATTTATGTTCCACTTTTTTTTTTTTTTTTTTGGGTAAACAAACCGTGACTTTAGGTTGTATGTAAAATCGGGACATACAGGTCATTTCCTCCACACAAGTGGCAATGCAGTGAGCTACCTTGTGAAATTAAGTTTTATTTGGATTTAAATGACATGTTCATGAGTGACTTTTCAACTGATTCATCTTACTTTATTCATTTTTAAGGAAATAAACCTTTGGTGTAGATTTCTGTGTAATAAATATTGAGCATCTGCTTTAAACGGCCGGTCCGTTAATCGTTCGTGCCCTACAAATTACTGGTGGCCGAGTTGGGCCAGCATCCGTGAACAGCTTGCGAATGTCTCATGGCCAAACTCAGAAAACAGGTGAGCCGTGATTGGTCGATACCTGAACCCTGAGCAACTGTGATGTCAGTTTCAGTCAACAGCAAGTGACAAAATGGCCGCCCCCTGAGATGGATTAAAAACACATGAATTTTGTCGTTATATTATATTCAATGCTAGTTGTATTTAATAATCAGGTTTTATAAGTTAAAGATACTGTGGTCTGGAATGAGATTCCAATTCAAATAAGAGACTGCACCACTTTAAGCACTTTTAAAGTCAATCTAAAAAAGTGTCTGAGAAGTAAACAAATTTGTGAGCACTAATTTTAAGCTTCAAGCTTCTATGTGCCCTCTTGTTATAAATATTATTAATTTATTTTTCGGTATTGTTTTGTATGTCACTGATGCGTCAGTGCTATGTGCTGATTTCTTTCTGTCCTTCTCTTTATTGGTGATGTTATTGTAATGCCACTTCTTTTGACCTGCCAGAGACTGCCAAGTTGCCATTGGCTAATTCTGGCATATTTACATGTAAATGTTCATTAATATGCATTGTCCCTTTTAAATAAATAAATTACAAATGAAATTACAAATATATGCAGCACATTGTCTGATTTAGCTGCCTTAGGTTCCTGTCTTTTGTGTTCCTCTGTTTGTTTCTTTTTACCAAATTAGAAATGATACTTCCTCAATTTCACTTTGTTTTGCCAAGCTAGCTACCATAGCTTGCTGATTGTTTTTTTTTGTTTTTTATATCAGCCTGTAGCCTGCCTGTTTTTTGTTTTTTTTTTACTCTCCTTTTATGATGTAGAGCAGACTGGCTCTTTTTAAAGTTTAAAACGATCGATAGATTTTTTGAAAATGGTCTAAAAAAAAAAAAGTAGGCTGGCATTTCTGTTTTCTTTTCACTTTGTGTGTCCATACTGTTTACTAAACATGTGGCTAGAAGCGGGTCAGAAATGTTCATTTATACACTTTCATTACCCTCATTACAATGCAATGCCTTGATTTTTATTCTTGGCATTCTCCAGTATTAAAAAAAACAAACAATTTATTTATTTTGTTTTTATGGTTGCACATGTAGCAGGTCACCCTGACTCTTGAGCATTTTTGGTGCGCCAATGAAACAAACAGAATAGGAGGGTTAAAGCAGGCCTTGCTGATGATAAATAAGTGCGAATGACAGCAATGCTCGCTATCCTAATGTGATCTTGAGACGAGCAAATGTGTGAAGCGGCTTTGCTCTAAAACGACACTAAAGTGCATACGATGTTGACATTAATGAGATTTGTGTTTCAGCGTTGGCTGAAAGGAAACATGTATTAAAAGACAGGCTGTGTTCCCTATGAATTTCTTTTGGTGTCAGCCATTCTTTTTAGTCACTAGGAGATTAATGTGATCTTTGTGACAATAAATGATCTTCACATAAACCAGCGTAGCTTTGGTGTGATAATAAAGAAGCTCTACTTCTTGAGCATCTTGATGCTAGGGGAATAAAAGAGCGGCCGCATTTGATTTTATCTCAGAACACAAACACTCAAAACCTCTCTTGTGCATCTCCGCAGCCCCCGGATAAGGAAGGCGGTCTGCCGAAACAGGTGGGCAACAAGACGGAGTGCGGCCTGCTGGGATTGGTGCTGGACCTGAAGCGAGATTACCAGCCAATCAGGAACCAGATCCCAGAGGAGAAGCTCTACAAAGTGTACACCTTCAACTCGGTGCGGAAGTCCATGAGCACCGTCGTCAAACTGCCCGACGGGAGCTTCCGCATGTACAGCAAGGGAGCGTCTGAGATTGTCCTCAAAAAGTAAGATTATTTACTCAACTGCAGATGGGATGAGGCGTGCTTCAAATGGACACTTTTGGGGTGATCACAAGTCCACAGGAACGCTTAGTGCCATTAAAGACGGCATTTTCATAAATTAAATAGGGCTAGGACGATACGTTTTAAAGTTTTAACTTAAGTGCCATTTGACATTAAAGCAAGCGTCACTATTGAAAAGTGCATAAAAACTGTTCCAGTAACTGTTCCTGATACACAGGAGTGCAATAAATCAAATTCCATTCACAAAGCTCAATTTTAAGGACCTCAACTGTTCCAAAAGGATATTAAAGAACGTGCAAAACTTAACATACAATAAGGTATCAAAAGTATTGATACTTCATCAACGTATCGATACCTGGTATTGGCATGAAAAGTATCACGAGAATTTTGCGATATGATATTTTTTCCCAGCCCTATTAATTAATAATGCACATAAAGTAAGATCATCTTGAATACTTTGCAAGGGCATCTATTTATGCAAACTCAGATGGCCGAGACATCTATTAGAGGGGAGGCCTTTATTTTTCCACATTTTTGGGCACTTGTGGGGAGGTCACAAGTCCACTGGAACGCTTACTGCTGTTAAAGTCACCCTTTTCATTAATTAATATTCCACTTAAAGTAAGGTCATCTAGAAAACTTCACAGGGGCATTTATTCATGCAAATTCAGATGGCCAAGACATCTAATAGAGGGCGAGGCCTTTATTTTTGCACCTTTTTTTGTTAAAACGATTCTTTCTGGTAGAGCCCGGCCAATATGAGTTTTATATATACTGCACATGAACAAAAATTATTCAAATACCCAAATTATGAGAAAAGGGAAACAATTAGAACACTGCTAAATTCAAATAAGAACGGTCAATTAGTAACCATGCCAACATAAAGATTGTAAACTGTAAACGGCTATTGGCATTACTGTATTATGAAAACGCGTAGCTCCCAGAAACATCAACATAGACATGCAACTTGTGACATGGGCGACAACATGGCAAGAGTTTAGTGCTCATAAACGTGTCGGATCGTCTTAACACTGTTCAGACAACTCGTTCATGTCATGCAATTGACTCCACACTTTTATTCATTTGAGAGACTGTTTAGTGATATGGTGCTGCTGTTATGGCTAGCAACAGAGGTCAGCTGAAAACCCTTTAACGTCCATTTGTGAACAGTGACATCTATGAACTGAGTTCATGAACAGCCACTAGTTTACCAAAATACTGTAATTCATGTCTTGTACTTCCTATACCTGTACAGTATATTGTATCATGTCTAACCATCATTAATAGGTTTTGATGGATGGTTTTTATTCCATCCCACAGATGCAATCACATTCTGAGCGAGGTGGGCGAGCCCAGGGTTTTCCGTCCACGGGACAAGGACGAGATGGTGAAGAAGGTGATAGAGCCCATGGCCTGCGACGGCCTGAGGACCATCTGCGTGGCGTACCGCGATTTCCCCAGTGATCCCGAGCCCGACTGGGAAGACGAAAACAACATCCTCAACGACCTCACGGCTATTTGCGTCGTCGGGATCGAAGACCCCGTCAGACCAGAGGTAGGACAGGGTTGGGATGTGGCAAGATACTGGATCATTTTGTTGTTGTTCTGTTCTGGATGTTGTGTTTGGGGTGCCCTAAGCTAATATTCACACATAGCCAGGGATTGGCAACTTCAATACTCCAAGAGCCGTTTTGGCCATTTTCCACAAAAAAAACACTGGAAGTCCTAAAAACCTTTTAACATCTAAAGTGAGGAAATCACTGTATATATTGATTTCAGGGCTTCAACGAACAATTCTTTTAATAATGAAAATAATCTGTCAATTATTTTGTCGATTAATGGATGAATCATCTTAAAAAAATGATTTAAAGTAAAGTAAAAGATGAAGTAAAAGTAGATGCGAGCAATTGATTTATTTTTATTGAACGCCAAGATAATCAGTCTGCTTTTAAGAAGGACTACAAATATTTTAGAATACACTGTCGAGAGGCTGAATTTTCCAAGGGTTTGCACCATTGTAAACCAAACAGGGTAAACCATTAATTGATTCTCATAAAGAATTATCGATTAATTTGATAATCGATTAGTGGTCAATGAATAGATTACTTGTTGCACCTCTAGTTGTCGTTGTATTTTTACATGTATGTATTCAACTGTAGTGCGTTGCAATTATGAAATCAATGAACTGCTACAGAGAACACAAACTTTTATTTCTGCATGTTATTTGTCCACCTACAGCAACCAAAAATAGTGTCTCCCCTTTGTGTTCTGACATCATTTCATCACGTGCGGAGCAGTGTATGCGCTCCGCTGTCAACTTGAATTAAAAAGGGCTATTTCACTTAACAGTGTAAAATCTAGTGTATGTATCTATAAAACAATAGTCAATTAGAATAGTTAGTTTATGTTGTTGGTGTGACTTTTGCTCGTAAACTTCAGCATCAGCACATCAGATCTGAAGATGATTGGAACCTGTCATCTCTGAGGCATGAGGCGTATTTTTAATACAGTTCACGTAGCATACAGCAGTAAACATTCTCTTTTCTTCAGAAACTTTTCATTTCCTGGATTTATCCATGGTTTCTTTACAGACGGTGGAATAGCTCAATAAATCTTGGCGCTTTTTGAGCGACCAACAAAAAAAGACAAAAGTTTTATTTTCATGTTTTATCAGTGCGTTGCGAATGCCACACTTTCATGGGTTGGAATATACACCGTGCGCCAGCCTGTCAAGTCCTAGCCACTCAAGATGTCTTTGTCTATCATCCCAAATGTGTACTATCAATGTAATTAATTTATCTGGTACCTCTCCTCATTTAATAAGTCTCTCTGTCCATCTTTCATACTAGTTACTGTACGCATGCACTTCAGTTACTATGGTTACCTATCACTCGCATCATCCTTTGACACCGTTTACTCGCATCACCTTTTGAAGCTGTTATCGTAAGGGTTGTTTTGCTTCTTAAACCGAATACAGAATACCGAAGAAAAAGATGAGCCGGGTGTACGAATGGGATGTTCTTAAGTCAGCTGTGACAAAACACTCTGAAAGAGGTCACCACAAACATCAAGATGAGAAATCTTGCCCTTGTGCCTCTTTTTTTAAATGGATGCACTAGACAATTGAGAGTCTCCCAAGGACCTTCCTAAGGTGATTTTAATTTTTCCAGCATGTCTGAGTGGTGTGACGCAACCAGGCACCGATCCACAAATGTCCAAGAATGACTATTTCGAGATCTCAAGATTCTAACACGAACATAACCTCACCCCATAATCATGTTCGATCGCTAACTTATTTTGCTAAAAACAAAAACAAAAATCGCAAATGTATTACACTGATAGGACACATCACATCAAAGTCTGCGCTCACATCGACTCCACCAACCAAACAAAAAGCCTTTGAAATATGTGGTTACATCATCTTCGCCAAACCCTTTTTCAAATGTCCTAAGCCATGTGTGATGCAACAGATGAAACGATGAGCTGACCAAGCAGTGGAATAGGCAGAGATTGCTTCTTTTTGCACAAAGCATTTCAGATATCCAATTTAACAAAACAGGCTAACTCAAAATTATTGAACATAACTAACTTTGTTCAAAACAAACATCCACACTTTCAATCTTGAGACAACAAGTGCGGGAAAAGGCACTCTCAGAAAGCTCAAGTGCAAGATAGTTTAGTTTTGTTCTCAAGATATTCTCAACAGTTTAAATTGGTTAAAAATGTGTAGTACAAACCAATAGTGTCACTTTGTGGAAAAAATATAAAATTGATCGTATTTGCACATAAGAGGGCTCCTTTTCATTTAGAACATGCAGGGCTTTTTCTTGTCACTCGGTATACAATACAAACAATGTTGCCAAAGTCGTGACTGTGTCAATATTCCCTGCCATTGATCCTACCGAAGCGTTGTGATTGGCTGACGAACAGGCCAGGTTTGTTTTTGCCCGCGTCAGCAGAGTTAGGCTCCAGCCCCTTTCATGACCCTGCACAGGCCGAGCAGTGCAGAAGACGGGTGTATTTTGATCGTGTGTCAAGGTCAAATCAATCTGCGGTAGTGTGGTGTTTATGGAGGACGACTCTTAAGAGAGATGCCGAGCAGAGTTGCGCTTGAAGGGATCGTGCGATCGTGCGCGTGGGGCATCTGACCTCGTTTGGTGGCTCTCGTGCAGTTACAGGAAAGCCATGTTGCATTATTCAGCTTCTTCTTTTCATCCTGTTGGCAAACACCCCGCCTCGCTCGCAAACCTCGGCTCTTTCGTCCACCTCTGCTCGTCTTCCTTTTCAATTAAACCGATTGTCGGTAGCTCGTTTTGATGACCGGCTAGCCTGTAGGGCTGGAACCAAAACTAAACGGAAAATATAAGAAGAATAACCTCAGGAGTTTATGACAATGGAGGCCGAGCAGAGTGTAATTGCTCTTTCAGGAAATCCCTGTTTGCTACCCATGTTGTGCTTTTTCCTTCTTTCTGGTGACCTGCGGACATAAAGATGACAAGTCAATGAGAAAGACAGCAGAGATGTGAATTAGGCAGATGATGAAAATGTGGAACAGCAAGAACTCTCTGGTCAAAATATGGAGCACAGTGCTCCTTTTTTGTGGTGGTGTGTGCAGGGCAGCACGATGCAATAGTGGTTACTAGTTAGTATGTCTGCATCACTGTCAAGATTGAATTTCAGCTCCTGCCCTCTTGTGTGCAGTTTGCATGGTCCCCCTGTACTTGGGTTCCAAAAAGAGACATTTTAGCTTCATGGAGGCTAAATTGTCCGTAGGTGTGAATGTGAGTACGAATAGCTGTTTGTCTGTCTACCCAATGTCAGTTTCGCTCATTAAATAGATTTTTATATTTAACTCGAAATGGTGTCAGGGGACTAAAATGAAACGAGACGGAACCCGTAACATAGCATTGTTTCATATTCCTCCATTAAGTAAAGACATCTGGTTTCTATTCATGGAACTACAGTCTTTTAATTCAACAAGTGCATTACAGCACTTGATTGCGATGGCTATATTAATTATGTCTACAGTATTTGAAAGGGAAAATCAGTAATGCAAAATACTCATTGCTACACTGTTTACATTTTTATAATGGTGATTAAGAGTGTGCTGTAGTTCAAATAATGACGCTGCAGTTAAACGCTTTAAAATCAGATTGCCTGTCATTGTTAATTCATTTCATTTGGTAGTGGCTTTTCTCTCCATTTGGAATTGCAGTTTCTAGTTTGAAGTCAAAGTCTAAAGCTTTAAAGTCATGCGAGTGATGCAAAGGGATGTGAGCATGTACAATTTCCCCGTAGGATGAAATGCTAACTAAATAATATTATGCTGTTGGTTCACTTTGTGTAATTTTCTTCTTTTGAATGACTTCAACCCTTCGTGTTTTTGTTTACGAGAAGCTTTGGCTCAGCCATGTAATTGTGCTGGTGGATTTCTGCGATTTCAGTGCGGACTCACATATGTTAAATTTTTTTTTTTTTTTTCAAAAAGTATGTGGAACATACCCAAGTGACTCGCGAGTCAAACGTATGCATAGGTCCGCCTCTGTGTTTGCGCATGTGTGGGTTTGGAGAGCGCAGCTCGCCCACACTGACCTTTGCCAGAGAAGAGGACATGCTGGCTTCTCGCGTGCATCAATCTCCATACATAATATCTCCCAGCGGATCCACCATGCTGTTCGACATCACATGATCACACATGGGCAGCGGAGAGCTCATTGCAAGAACTGCGAGCATTGCACACTGCGCACAGTGTACTTGTATTTAGGACTCTTGCGACCCTCGTGAGCACCAGCGGTTGGGATAATGGATGGATGGTTCTGGTTTGTTATGTCAAGAAAATGTTCCAATCATGGATCGGCCAAGTATAATAAACAAGAAATGTAGGGTTGCAGTCCCTCACTAGCATTCGAATCAGACCTGCGAACATCTGTGAGTATTGTAATTGACACCCCACAAAAAGGTACAATTGCCTAGAGATGTCACAAGATGGTGGCAAAGGACTGGTTTGCTAAACATTTGGAAAAAGGTGCTAATTTTTTCAATTTAAAGAGGAAGTCAACCCAAACATATTTGTTCAAGGCATTCTGATAAATATTGCCTTTGTGGAATATGAGTTAATCCACCCGTTTTTAGCCATCTCTGGGGGCGGCCATTTTGTCACTTCTGTTGACTGAAAATGACATCACAAGTGCTCAGGGCTCAGGTAACGATGCCATGTCTAAATTAAACGTCTCTCCTCACTTCAAAATAGTTCTTTGGCACCAAGATCCCCCAAGATGGTGGCAAAGCACAAGTGTAATGATCTCGTCGCAATTTACTCATAAATTGGCTTGTTTAGTGTGAAATTTGGGCCGATTAATTAAACTCAACACAAAGCTATTATTCTGTTGTATGAATGAAACAATGAGGCAGATTAAACTCCGTATAATTGCTTGAATTGGCATGCAGGAAGTCACAGTTTTATCCAAGATTTATACGAAGTTTTTATCTCCTACTACGACAAATATCAAGACAAGGGCCCTGTTGATTTTGGCCAATGATGACTACTTTTCAAAACACAATAAATGGGATCGTAATCCAAACAAATTGTGACCTTGCGCACACTTTAGAAGCGCAAATCTCAGTTGTTTGTGCACTTCTGTAGGTGCCGGACGCCATTCAGAAGTGCCAGCGTGCGGGCATCACCGTGCGCATGGTGACCGGGGACAACATAAACACGGCAAGGGCCATTGCCATCAAGTGCGGCATCATCCATCCCGGAGAGGACTTCCTCTGCATCGACGGGAAGGAGTTCAACAGGAGGATCCGCAATGAAAAAGGGGAGGTACGCTGCTGTCAGAGAATAGAAGAGTTGACTCTGGGAAAACAAGACATCACTCACTCACTCGATGTGTTTGTGTTCAGGTGGAGCAGGAGCGTATTGATAAGGTTTGGCCTAAACTGCGCGTCCTGGCCAGGTCCTCCCCAACTGACAAACACACACTGGTTAAAGGTACATATGAATTTGTCTTCGTCGCATCACTGGTTGCTAGGCGGAAATCACGGGGGGGATGAGGCAAAAGGGACAGATGCAGCGTCATGTCCACCATGCTGTTTTCTTGGCACAATTATAAATGCTCACAAAAAAAAAAGCCTGTTCACTTTGCTCTAGATTGATTTTAAAACAGTTTTAAAAAAAAAAGTTATTCCCACCCTGCTTTTCATCATTGGCGTAGAAATAATGACCAAAAAACAGCCAAGTTCATTTATACTCATAACTTTTCATTGCTCTGCATTAATTATAAAACACCTACAACGTCAGATAAAATATTTGGCATGGTGCAGTCATGCCCACCATGCTGTTTCATTGGCACATAAAACAGCACTGTTTCAGATTATGAGCCAAGTTCATTTATAACGTGCAACTTTATTCTTTATTCTAAAACTTTCTATCAAAAAAAATATATATATGTGACTTTACTCATAAAAAAAAAAATCTGACTTCAGTATGGTTTAGTGCAACTATTTTTTTTCTTGGAAAAAAACTTTTGTATAACTAGTTTTGGACTTTTTTCTATAAACAAAGTAGACCTTTTAACTTTATTTTTTACTTTACTCTTGAGAAATATAACCATTCACGTTCATTTTCCAAATCAATCCGCTGTTCTTTATTATAAAACACAAAAGTGGCAAATTGTATTGCTTTTTTTTTTTTTACAGCACAAAAACAACTACTAAAAAACACAATGTTTCCAAGTTAATTTATATTGCTACAATTTTGTGGATCTTTTTTTATTCTATTAAGTAGAATACATATCAATACAAAGTCCAATTCAATATTTGTAATGATGCGATCATGCCTGCCATGCCATTTCATTGGCACATAAATTGCTACATACAAGTAAAGTGGCACCAAGAATTACACTTTTTTTTTTTAAATCAACATTTACTTTTTGAAAAATACAAATATTCACATCTGGTTTGCAAACCAATTCACTGGTCGGTATTGATTATAAAACACAATATTGGCATTTTGCAGTCTTTTTGCAGGAAATTCTACTCAGCAATATTTCACATTAAGAGCATTTTCACTGCTTTGTTTTCATTTTAAAACACACAAAAAAGATAAGCATTGTGCAGTTATGCCCATCGTACAATTTTCTTGTCGCATAAATTACTACCAAAAACAGCACAATTTATAATATTAATTTCACTTAACTCTTATGAGTTTTCGCTGCTCCGCATTGACTGTAAAACACGTTCTGCGATCAAATAAATGAATCGCCAGTGTGAATCACATTCAAATCTTGAGGGAAGACTTTTTTTTTGTCCAATTGCCTTTTGTAGGTTACTGTGTATGCACAAATAACATGTTGCTATGTGTGTGACAGGCATTATTGACAGCACCATGGTGGAGCAGAGACAGGTGGTGGCGGTGACAGGCGACGGGACCAATGACGGGCCGGCCCTGAAGAAGGCTGATGTCGGCTTCGCCATGGTAACCAAAACTGTTCACCTCCTTGAGAGAGGTCTCACTTCACATCTGCAGATGTATCTTCTTCACCTCTGCAGTATGCTGGGTTGCCGCTGTAAAGATGATGAGCTCCCCCTAGTGGAGGAAAGGGGACACACACTATCACTGCAGCAGATTACCCAACTATTGTGTTGGTGGCATAATCCGTTTTGTTTTAGTGACACTGTACTGATTTGTACTGATTCTGCTCTTATTTAGCTTGTGCACAGCGTTATGGATGATAAGGCATCACTCAGTTGTGCAAAGACTAAGCCAGCAATACCAGAAGGGTGACCCACTTTTTCCCGAACATATGAATTCGCCACAAATCAGGGTGTGCAAAGGTTTCCTCAGAGGGCCGCATTCAGAAAAATGGATGCAAGTACTGCATTCTTCCATTTCTATTTGAGAGAACACTGAAAACTGCATCAAACTGTTTTGTGTATAGATGATATTAATATTTTAGTTGTTAGTATTTTCTTTCACTCTTTGAATATCTAGAAAAGCTTTACATAAAAAAACACATAGCTTTGCCTCAAAGTCCGCTAGCTTAATACTAACACAATAGGAAATACCATAGAACAGCTAACAGATAGCATTTGTGTGGCGGTGTTGGCTTTGAGCAATGGATATTTGAACACAGATGGTGCAGTAACGCATGTAGACAGACAATATAACAATACTCTCAGGAATATTTTCTTTATCATCTGCAAAAATAAAAATCTTACTGCAGTTTACTGAGTCACTTCCAGTTGTTGTGAAACTCGTCTTCATTTGTGTCTGCATGACTGTATATTTCTGCCCCCTGGTGGCCAAGTTGAATACACCAGAAGAATAAGGAGAAACTGTGTAATTATTTACGTTCTATTTAATTATGTTATAACAACATTATCTGTTTTTATAGAGTACAATACTATATATTTTATTGTTTTTTTGGGGGGGGCGGCTATCGTAGATGTTTGGTAAAACGTTATTCCACACTCCTCCCCAAGGGCATCGCCGGCACCGACGTGGCCAAGGAGGCGTCCGACATCATCCTGACCGACGACAACTTCAGCAGCATCGTCAAGGCGGTGATGTGGGGCCGCAACGTCTACGACAGCATTTCCAAGTTCCTCCAGTTCCAGCTCACAGTCAACGTGGTCGCCGTCATCGTGGCGTTCACGGGCGCCTGTATCACACAGGTACGGACGGTACCTAGATGATGTAAGAGATACGTGTCATGCATGATGATGTAGCGGAGTAAGACTTCTCGGTATGCTGCAGTGCAGGTTTCCACCACTTCATTTATGCATCTATTTTCCAGAGCACTTGTCCTTATTAGAATCACAGGTGAGTTGGAGCCTATCTACTTTGACTTTGAGCGAGAAGCAGGGTACAATGTGTACCGGTCGCCAGCAGCGCAAACAAACACTCACATTCACACCGATTAACAATTTAAAGTCTTCTGTGAACATCTCACATGCATGTTTTTGGAGTGTGGGAGGAAGCTGTAATATCTGGGGAAAACCCAAGCAGGTGACAGGCCGTATTAAGATTTTCTTAAAATGATCAGTTTTCCAGTTTATGTTTGGGAAGCGCAAACCCATCTCCATTTATGGGTGTTAATCCTAAATAAACTATGCAAGGGAAACAAGTTGAACTCCATTCCTCCTCTCTAACCATAACAGTAACCGAAATGTGTCACATTTAGCCTAATTACCACAACGTGATTTTTTTGTGTTTTTTTAAATTAGGTGACTTTTTACCTAAAAAAATTCAACTTTATTCCTGTCATTTTGTGACTTGAAAAATGTGCAAAATGTTTTATTCTCACAAAATAAAACTTGCCATAGGATTCTGACTTGTTTTCCTCCAAAAAGTCTAACATTATTTTCATAAGGTTACAACAAAAATTGGACTATGTTTGAATATGTATACTATGACTTTTTTGTTGTTGTTTTTTCCCCAAAAATACTTTTTATCCTGAAAAATATAGGACTATAGTCTATATGACTGTGATTGACTGGCAACCAATCTGGGGGTCCTCTCGCTCTAAATCAGATAGGATAGGCTCCAGTTCACCCGTTGCTCGAATTAAGACAAGCCCGAAAACAATGGATGGTTTATCACAAGTTTCATTCAAACTTATGTTTAAGAGAATGACTTGTCATGATCTGTTACCATAATGTCAATCCACATCACAGGCTTCTACATAAGATCAGATAGCAAGTAGTCTAGACTTTTTGAAGCAGCATAATAGTAACCATAAAAGAATTATACGATATGATCACAAGGCATTTGGTGTTTGTTTGTGCATCTTGTGCTCCGCAGGACTCCCCCCTGAAAGCCGTGCAGATGCTTTGGGTCAACCTGATCATGGACACGTTCGCCTCGCTGGCCCTGGCCACCGAGCCCCCCACGGAGGCCCTGCTCAGGAGGAAGCCGTACGGACGCAACAAGCCTCTCATCTCCAGCACCATGACCAAAAACATTCTGGGACACGGCGTCTATCAGCTCATCATCATCTTCCTACTCCTCTTCATCGGTATGGACTAAAGCCCTTTTCACACTGCGGTCTTTGTGTATGTAGTAAGGGGTGGGGACCGAAGAATGGAGTTGGTGGAGTGCAACGGACAAAAATGGGTGGATTCTACTGCTTAGAGAAGGAAATCAACCCAAACATATATTTTTTTCAAGAATATGTTCCCAGCATGCCGACTAGTTGAAACACAGCATTCTGATTAATATTGTGTTTGTGGAAATGAGTTAGGCAGCAAAATCCACCCCTTTTTAGCCATCTCAGGTGGCGGCCATTTTGTCATCTCTGTTGACTGAAAATGACATCACAACTACTCAGGGCTCAGGTAATGACCAATCAGCTTCAGAAAACAGGTCAGCCGTGATTGATGGTGATCAAAATGACCGCCCCAAGAGATGGCAAAAAACGAGTGGATTAACTCTTATTCCGCAAACACAATATTTATCAGAATGCCATGTTTCAACTAGTGCGCCTGCGTAGAACATATTCATGTAAAGAAAATGTTTGTGTTGACTTCACTTTAATGCTGCATTGCAGCGTACAATTAACCCTAGAACACTAACGTCGGGCAACTTTAACCCACACATTTTTTCATGTTATATTTTGTACAGGGAAATTAAAGAAGACAATTTCCAATTTGGCATACAGTGTTGTACTTTTACTTAAAATAATGAAAACTGTATTTTATCCGGGATATTATATCGGGTTAAATGCACCCGAAGTTAGTGATGGTGTTACTAATTTTAACGTTAGTGTTAAGTTCAAAACAATATTAGTGTGTTCAAAAAGCAAAGGATGCAAAGAAAATAGTCCGCTGGTCCAATACTATGATTGCAATTTGAGGGTCATGTTATGCAACACAGATGTGAAGTAGTTTTCAGAAACAGTGCTTGTACCAGCTCAGTGATTCATTGTAAAAGCAAAACCCTTCAAGTCCTTAAAGATAAAAGTAAAAATACATCATCTAAAGTTGACATACCACAGTGTTTTAACAATCCTGACAATAGTATATCAAATGAGGCGGTCCAACACGTTTGTTTGCGTATTGTAACATGACTTCACACTTTACTTTCCTCCACAGGTGAGCAGATCTTCGACATTGACAGCGGCCGCAACGCCCCCCTCCACGCGCCCCCCTCGGAGCACTACACCATCATCTTCAACACCTTCGTCATGATGCAGCTTTTTAACGAGATCAACGCCCGCAAGATACACGGCGAGCGGAACGTCTTTGAGGGCATCTTTAGGAACCCCATCTTTTGCTCTATCGTTTTTGGCACATTTGCTGTACAGGTGAGTTATTTTCACATTTCACATTTGTTTGATAGTCAATTAAAACTATGCCTGTAAAGTTTTTGGACAACATGAATTCATTTGTATTTAGCGTATACTAATACTAAACGTGTTCTTTTGTATCCTTATTTTTATATCTGTTTGTGTCTGTTTAGATAATAATTGTACAGTTTGGAGGGAAGCCATTCAGCTGCCAACCTCTTGACCTGGAGAAGTGGATGTGGTGCGTTTTCCTCGGCTTGGGGGAGCTCGTGTGGGGGCAGGTAACGAACAAATCCGTCACCCAATTTCTATGCATCAATTCTGAGTGCCGCTATCCATATCAGAGCAGTATTTAGCCCACATTGGATCTATCAGCTGAAAAATACGTTTAGTCATGCAAAAATGTGACTTAATTCTTGGAAAATGCAAAGCTACTCTCATAAGACTGATATATGTTGTTTTACTTTTAATGTGGGTTTAGACTTAACAAAGTCAATTTATAAGATTCTGATGGAATTCTCATGATAGGACGACTGGTACTTATTTCTCTAAAAATGACCATTTTTATCTTGACTTTTTTTTTCTTATTCTGTTGTTATATTACACTTTATTCTTTAACACATAAATTAATTACGGCACGTAAATTAACTACCAGTATTGATCACAAAGAATTGCAGTAAAACAATTGTCCATTATCCGAACCACTTATTCTTTCGACTTATCATATCATATCATTTATAGTATTGCTCGTTCTGCAAAAACTACTATTTTATTCTCGTAAAAAAAATACGACTTGATTCTCATTATATAACAACTTTTCTGGGCAGAAAGGATACTTAAAAAATTAGCATCACCTGCAAAAAAAGTTATTTAAAAAAGCTGACCTGAAATGATCCAAAAAAGTGATTGATAATATGAACTTTTTCCCACCAAAAATTAACTTTTTTTTTTCTCCATTATACCGGTATATATATTTTTTATTAGTGTGGTGCTAACACGGCTTTTTGCTTATCAATCACAACACGTTTATGCATTTAACATCTATTTACATACACACAATGTAAACATCGGCCTCTCTCCGTGTCTCAGGTGATCGCCACAATACCCAACAGCAAGCTGCGCTTCCTGCGGCGGGCCGGCCAGCTCAGCCAAAAGGACGAACTTCCGGAGGAGGACGTAAACGAGGAGAATGAGGAGATTGACCATGCGGAGAGGGAACTGAGAAGAGGCCAGATCCTCTGGTTCCGGGGACTGAACCGCATTCAGACTCAGGTGGGGCGCTCGCTCGTAGTTTTAACGACGTCACCCTATGAAACGTATTTTACGCTAAACCTTTGTAACCCTACTCGGTAACGGAAAATGTTTGCTCTCAAGATGAGTTAAGTTCACAGACAGGCGGCTCTGGCTCAGGGGTATGGAAGTGATGGGCCTGGTGGACCCCCAAGAAGATGGTCCTTGGACCCAGAGCTCTGCAGACCCGATCACTGTGATATTCAAGACAATCTGATTGTTGTGTACTCATGGGTTTCATTTCACTGTGTGTGTCACTGATGGTCCAGGGTGAAGCTATCACATCGCAATAGTAACGCAACTCAACGTCCTACAGGAGCTTCATGAAGACAATTACAAAATGTTTATGCATAAACAGATATCAGATTAATTTAATTGTGAATTGTTGTTTTTCTTTTTGCAAAAATAATTATAGTTTGGTGAGGAAGGAAGTTTGGTCAGTATGAAGACTTTAACACTGACATGAAAGTAAATAAAAATAAAAAATAAATCACAGTACGGTGTGACACACCGCAACTATTTGGGAACTGAACCCACGCTTCCTACACACTGGAGTGACTGGAGCGGTTTTGATCAAATGAAATACTTTAAAGAAATCAAAACAATATATATTTTTTAATGACTGTATTGCATTAATGTAACAATTTAAATGGTTATATTTGGATTACAACCACCAATACTAATAGAGGAATAAATAAATCAGGCAGATAATCTCAAAACCAGACAGCATTTTGCCGAAGTGATGCAACACCCTGACCTTCAGCCTGGTCTCGCCACAATCGGGACATGTTGTGCTTTGTTGTTGTTCCTGGTCTCGCCGCGCTCACTCCGAGCCGCCATTTGTCCTCTCCTGTCCCGCTTTCTCCTCCCCGCAGATCGAAGTAGTCAACACCTTCAAGAGCGGCACCTCCTTTCAGGGGGCGGGAGCTCTAAGACGCCAATCCTCCACCACCAGCCAGAACCAGGATGTAACCAATATTTCTAGTCCTAGTCACGTGTCCTTGTCCAATGCCCTTTCCTCTCCTACAAGCGCTGCTGCTGCTGCTGCTCCGTCTACTGGCCGTGAGTCAGAACTCTGTCAGTCTGCTTGTCTGTCTGCTCGCGTTCAGGGACGTCAGCCCCGTTATGCGAAAAACACAGTGGAGCCTCCAGAGTTGAACACGTACAAACATAGTTGCTAGATGTCTATAAATCGCCTGAGACTTCAGCTCAGCGAACATATCGTAGCCTAAATTGATGTCAGGTAATGTGCGATGAATTATCTGATGAAGAGCAGAATGCCATCACTCTGCTTTTCAGCTAATAAACGAGAGCAGCTGAGGTTGATGAGGTCATTCGCGCTGCTAAATTTACACACCCCAAAATAGCGAGCTACTGCATCAACCCAAGTCAGACTCACTCACTGACGAGGGAAGGTAGATTTTGCTTTTGGGATGTTCCAATGAGAAGAAGGAGAGTCCGATGAGGCCATGGCTGTTGACAAGAGGCGTTTGGAATGCTTTGGAGACCGCTCGGCAGGATGTCGGTCTCTCGATGATGAAAGCAGAGCGCGGCCCGATGAAGGTGATTGTCCATTCGAAACTCGGAGCCTGTCAAATGTCTTGCCTGTATTTGAACAGCGTAGTCTCTGTACTGTAGAGCTTTTCTCGTGGTCCGAGGATGTTCTAAATTTGTTAGCAAAATACGCACAAATTCAAGTACGAAGATATTGATGAATCACACGCACAGTTGGTGAATGAGGCCCAACAATGACTCAATGTTTTTCACTTTTTTTTTTTTTTAGTCATATTATCCAGTTCTCCTTACACTAGTATAATAGATAAGATGGTTTCCAATGAATAATTTCAGTCAACTGACATCCACTTTGGAGGTTCCACTGTATTAACCCTTTAATTAAACCAATCAGAAAGTTTTTTAGTGGGGTTGGAGTCTCTGAATCATTCTTTTTAATTTCCTGCTTCTCTTCTACTTTTTTGTTTGCAAATTTCTGTCTTGTTGCTGTTCACGCTGGATGTCAAATCTCCTCCCATGCTCGGGTGTACTGTCCTCTCATTGGTCGATGTGTTGTCTGTTTCCTCAGAGTGCTAGGAGCGCGGGAGTAAGGGTGATACCCACGGCGTGACATTTCAGGTTGTGAGTTTGTCTCCCTCTGCTCATATTCCCGTAAAACCGACAAACCCCCACCACCACTCGACCACTAACCCTCACCACCAGCATCTGACCCGTTTGTGCCTTGACAGATGCTAACTCGAACTAATTCCACCGATGGTAAACATTCAAATATGAGCCGCAGTGGTTTGCTTCATTTAAGGATCTTGGTCTTAATTCAGTCTCAATAGGTGGCAAAGAACTTGCTAACATGTTGCTAACATGCTAAAAATGTTAGCGTTGTGATGATTCTTCCAATGTTACTAGCAGTACGTTCAAAACAACCGAGTGCTCTGTTTCGTTGTATATGGTGACAAAAATCCTGACTTTTGTAAATAGCTATATTGATCAATATGCTAACGCTTACATGCTAAAAGCATTAGCGCTATTCTGATTGATCGTCACTTGGAGATGGTTTACTGGGGTCCAAATCAATTATACAGTGTATAAAGATGATACTCTACTAACTAAAATGCCTTCCTTTCTCATACACAGACACACACGCACACACTGTTTTGATTTTCTCTTATTCTTATTTTTCAATTTTACAGTAAATGTGAAGCGACCATAAAATGTATTCATCCCCGTCCTGTTGCTTCATGTTGTCGTGTAATTGAGTGTCATGTCGGCATGGTTACGGACACATAAGGTACATCGTCTGCAGCCACAGTGACAATTGGCGAATACAAGCTCACACTGTTTTGGAACACTCCATCAGTTACGTGTCAGACATCCTGTCACATGATCTCATATTCTTAATAAGGTGTGCGCTATTTATTAGGTAAAATCCAAAACTTGATTGATAGGCATTATTCTAAATTGCTTTTTTATGTGTATCATATGTTATAGCTTTCACTATTCAATCAATTCATTACCTTAATAAATATTTTTAAATTGTAAAAATGTTGTAAATTGTGACAGGTATTTTTAAAATCTAAAATCACTGTTAAATGTGTAATTATTTAAAATGTTAATCTGATGTGCATTTTTCAATATTCTGGATCATTGTATTCCATCCTTTTGAATATAATAATTTACTACTTGCATTATCATAAAATACACACTATACACATTTTTAATGTATAAACTGACTCCTAGTTTAAAAGAAAAAAAAAAAATATTTTCATATTACTTTTACTATATGTCCTACAATTTAGGACCTACATGTGCACACATTTCATACATGTTAAATGAAAAACACATTCTAAAATGTGCAAAATAATAAAAGCTTACTTTCACATGCAAAGAAATCGTCCGACATTTAAAAAAAAAAGGTTGTCCATTGAGTTGAGTTATTAATGTATTGCTGTACTGTCTTTATTACTATGCAGTATTTCAAAACTGAACTGAAAAATCTTACAAAGCTAATCTGAATTTACATATTTCATGTTGGACATTTTGTGACAACAAATATTAATTCCTTGCATGTTTTTGTGCAAACTATTCAATATCCTTGGGTCTAACAGAGTATTAGTTGCCGTGTGATAAATTGTTGCTTGTGTAATTGGATGTGTTGGGGTGTCTCAAGAGGAAAACAAAAATAAATCATTTGAATCATTTTATATCATAGCACATTAAACCTTTCCGTCATACTACCTCCACTACCGCAATAGAATGATTAAATATCTTATGCTCTTACTTGAATGTTTACCAATCCATGCATGGCATTGAGGCCGTCAGACCTGATAATAAAAAATACATATGTATATATAAACTATTCTTCCCATCCATGTGTTTTGCGTCAACTTTTATACTTGTCTTGTTGCATGTCGGTTGTGTTGACTTCCTGTTGTCGTCATACAGTACGTGACGATGTTTGCTCATTGTCTCACAACACACGCGTGTGCTGTTTTGTGTTGTTGTGAGTCGTCTCCTCCTGCACTGCTTGTGTATGTGCGCAAACCATCCCCGCCCTCCTCTTGTTTGGGACCACCCTGTGCTCTATACGTGTGTGTCCCACGCAGAGTGTGTGGATGCTGAGCCACAAGAGTTGGCTCTGGTCCTTTTTTTGTTTGTTTGATTTTAGAGCGCCTGATTGGATGGCTGAGATCTAACCTCCTTCCTCCTTACTGACCTTGTCCACCAGATTTCCTCCAACTTGCATGTGATATTCTCCTGAATTGTATCCCACCGTGTCAGACTATGGATTCATGATCACCCCTCCGCTGCTGCCACAGAGATTTGACTGTTTCATTTTAACATCGGAGGACATTTGTGTACTATACAGGCGGCGCTAGAAAGCATAACTGAAGGCAAATTACATGATATATTACTGTACATGTAAGGGAATAATGCTCAGTTTTGATTGACACTGTCAGATAATTTAATGTAACGGTATTTTGGTGGGGCAGCTTCACTGGTTGGAAGAGGAAATGATATCTATATTGTGATCGCAGACTGTGGAATCAGATGCACAGTGGCTATAAAAGACTGCGGACTATGGCTTGTGTTCTAAAATATGATGACTTGTCAGGAAAAATCTACAAGAATGGCTGAACTTTATTTGGGGTTAATCAGGGGCGTTGTAAATGGTGGCAGGTGCGTTCCATTTAACATGAGTTTGAATGTGTGTCAGTATTGAACACAACCACATTCCCACTTATAAGAGGGTGTGCACAATTTTTTTTATTCACCTTTTTTGTGGGTCAATTGTATGTGAAGCTCCTGTCAGTCTGATGCAATAGTAAGAATGCCTGATAGATTATAAATGAATACAGTGTCAATCAAAAATAAACATTATCTTTGTAAAAACAGTATTACGATACATGATTGGATTGTGTAGATATAAGAAGAAACCAAATCCCTGTTTGCTGAGAACTGGAGGGTGCCCGGTGGGATACAACATGGTGGTCTACGACCATGTATTTCTTGATTTATTTTCATGTGTTTTTGTTTGGTTATGTTTTCTGTAAGCATTGCGTTGATTAACGTGGCTTGTTTCTAGGTATACAGCACATTGGACTAAAAGCGTATACTTATAACAGGCATTTGTGTCGCTTTGTTTTTTTTTTTTCTTTCCTTTTTTGTGATTGTTACGGTCCTCACAGTTTTCCTTTAGTGCACGCCCCCAACCTGAGTGAACTGTATAGTAATGTTGTGAAAACACAGAAAAGACCTCCTCCTCTCACCCAGCCTCCTTATTAACAAGCTCCAATGGAGGAAGTTGACGTGATGTCATAAAGTATGAGCCGCCATATTGGTCTTGGGAAAACAAAGGGGTTTTGGTGATTTTACCACTTTTAAAAAGGTAGCTTTAAAGATGCCAGAAAGTTTCTCTTTAATATACAGTATGTATATACAGTATATATATCTATATATATATATATTGTGTATGTATGTCTATATAGCTATGTTGTTGTTGTTATCCTTTCGGCTTTTCCCCGAAGCGCACGCTCGATTCGCATCATTGATTTGGCAAAGCATTTTACGCCGGATGCCCTTCCTGACGCAACCCTATTAGCAGGGCACACAAACAGACACCATCACTGAGCGGGAATCGATCCCACGCTGCACGCGCACAACTCGGGCACTAGCAGAAAGAAGCGCTGGCACAGGGCAGCTCTCTCGATAAACAGTGTGCGTTCCCAATCGGACAAGCGGAGAGGTCATTGAAGACACACTACAACGGGTGACGAGGAACACCCTCCCCCCGTACGAGGTTTGAAGAGAAAGAGTGACTCACTGCATTTTGGAAGCCACTTCCCAACCTGGTCCCTCACTCCAATCTGTCCCCCAAGCAAAAACAAGTCACTGTTTTCCTCCCCACGCTCGCCACAGCCATTGAAGCCTCGCCGCGAAAAATAGACTAATGATGGCTTGATGACGGATGACGAATTCAATAAATGGGTTTCCGTCAATGCTTAATCTGTCCCGTCATTCGTTGACCATCAGCAAAATGGGCGTCCGTCAGAGACGGACCGGTCCATCACATAGACAGAATGCCCAGCTCTGTATATATGTACGTACACACATGCCAACTTGCCATTGCCAATGTCCAACTGTTGAACTTTTTGCATAACTTGCTGTTCTCTAACATGGAGCATAAGAGCAGAATCCACAACATGTGTTCGATCCATGAAAGTACCGCTTTGGTGGATTCAATGCCAAAGGGGCTTTAGCCTAACATCACTAACGATGTTTTACCCAACACCAATAAGGCGGCTACGTGTTAACCTAAAGAGCCAGGATGTCCAACCTCATCCATGGGAGGCTCCCTCCTTCCACGTGCCTCCTCCTCCTAATCCCCACGTGTGCTTTTCTCCCACCGGCAGATCCGCGTCGTGAACGCATTCCGCAGCTCTCTCTACGAAGGCCTGGAGAAGCCCGACTCCCGCACCTCCATCCACAACTTCATGACGCAGCCCGAGTTTAGGATAGAGGACTCCACGCCCAACATCCCGCTCATCGACGACACGGACGACGACTCGGCTCGCCGGAGGGGGAAGTACTCCAGCCAGCCGTCGTCGCCCAACAAGAACAACAACGCCATCGACAGCGGCATCAACCTCACCATCGACACCAGTAAATCGGCGGCTTCGTCCAGCCCCGCCAGCCCTTTGCACAGCTTGGAGACCAGCCTCTAACCTCCAGGTTTCGGAACCTTCACCTCCTCAAGTAACCGGACATACAATCGGGGGAAAAAAAGAAAGAAAGATGAAGAAAAAGCGACACAGCCATCTTGCATTTGTGGTTGTTTCGCTTGCACGGAGGAGCAAACTGACGACAACAAGGAGGAAGACAAACACTGGAACCTCCCCTCTCCTCGTAATTATATTCTGATTAATATTATTGTTATATTATTATTGTCGCTCCTGCATGAATGTACATTGCCCGAGTTTTATTTAAAAGGGTTTCACTCCCGCCCTCCCGTTTGGATTCTTTTGCGGTGGACGTAAGGACAGCTTGCTCCTCTTCTCCTTCTGCGTGGCATGATCACATGACATTTGATCATGTGACCGGGTGCCAGGGCTCAACTTGCACAGCAGCTTTGCACCTCCTCCCAACCGCCCGCCCCAAAAAAGAAAAGAGGAGCGCAAAAATAATACAACAGCGATTTACGAGCATTTACGGGATTATATTCTATAAATATGAACACACATAAATATATTTACAGTAGAGAGAGTTTTATCTTTGTTTGTCGGCATGTTGCCTTGTTCCTTTCTCGAATGGCTCGAAAGTACTTTTGACTTATTTATGTCTTAAAAGAGAATGTAATTTGTTTACAGACCACTTAGAGATATACTTCCTGGTTTCTAGAAGGGACGCCAGAGCTCACATGGTGTGTTATTATTATTGCTGAGGATTAAAACTAAATGGAAAAAAAAACAGAGGGGGGAAAAAAAATAGAAAAAAAATGTACTGGAATTTGCCTGCTATCTTGTGAAATATTGTAGATATTTTTAGAGGATTAACAAACAAAAAGAAACCAAACTATAATGGTCGTAAATGTGGAATCTTAGTATTATTCTTTGATTATTGGGATGGAGATGCCTTTGTTTTTTTTAAGATAGGCCTCCACGGGGACAGAGGGGGAACAATTCTATCATTCGCTAACTTTTCTTTCACTGCTGCTTCTTCCTGCTTCTTCCTTCTTATATATATATATATATATATATATATATATATATATATATATATATATATATATATATATATATATATATATATATATATATATACTATATATATAATATATATATATATATAATATATAAATATAATATATATATATTTTTTGTTTTGTTTTGTTTTTTTCCAGTTTAAAGGTTGATAACAGGACCATCAAAAATGAACTGTTTGGGTCACGTTAGCGAAGTAATACCTTGATCTCACGGGAATCATTTTAAACAATGTCGTTGGGATATATTGGATTTTTTTTTTGTTTTTTTTTTTGTTAAATTCATCCAATCCAGGTGAATTTCAATGCATTTCCACTGTCAGAGAGACCAACATCCACACAGCGCTGTAGGCCAACTACAAAAAAGATTGGTTCTTTTCATTTTATTTATTAGTCAAAAAGTAGAAGGTTTAACCCGGGCTCATTAAACTAACAGTTTGGTCTTTAAATAAACTACTGTTTTGCATTTTCAACTTTCAACGCGCTTGCCCACACGCAGTGAACGAAAGCTAAAATTATTTACCATTATTGTTGCCCATTTGTCTAGCATACAAGGTTTAAAGTAGGTAGCAATTGGACACAATCTTTAGAAGTAGTTTGTTTTGAAGAATATCCAAAGAGCCCTGGCCCCTTCAAACCAAAATGGCAGACTTTTGCTTCTTTCCGAGCAAGGCCTCTTCAGACTCTTTTGCGGGTCTACTCATGATGGATATACCCACCAAATTTCACATTGCTCAGTAAAACCGGTATTCAATTTTGATCACATTGAGCTTTTGGAGCTCAATTAATACTTTGTATATTATGATGAGTCATCAAATGTCTGCGCCATGTTCCACCCACACGCTACGATGAGAACTTAAAGGACCTCAAAATTTAGTATCAGATAGTTCTCAAGTATATTTGGGAGCAGTAAGTCAAAATTTCTAGGAGCTGTTTGATTTTGATGGACCCATGATCATGGCCGTAATGGAATGACCATAAAATGGTTGCTTCAAACCAAAATGGCAGATTTTCTTCCTTTTCAGCCTTGAGACTATTTTGTAGGTGCTCATGATATACATGTCTATCAAATTTCACGCTGCAAAGTTAAACTGGTTTTCGGGATTTTAACAAAAATTGACAACCCTGCCCTTTTGAACCTAAGTTAGAAGAACTTGAGATTTCATAGAGAATCACCAGATTTTGGCACTGTGTTCTACCCACGCACCATGCTAAAAACTCAAAATCACTCAGTCCTCTTTGGTTCATATTTGGGTTTGATCAGATACAATTTCTTGCTGGACCCCATGACCTAAATATTGTCACTTCAAGCCAAAACGACAGACTTCTTGTGTCTTATTGGTCATGGCTTCTTGAAACGTTTTTGTTGGTCTAATCATGATTGACTTGCCTACAATTATGCTTGCTCTGGGGCTGGATTTTGTCAACACTGATCTTGTGGAGCTGAGTGATAAGAGCTTCGTTTTACATCATCAAATTTCGGTGCTGTGTTCCACGCACACGCCTTGGTGAATACGTAAAAGCCTCCAAATTTAGCATCACCCAATTCTCTATTTGACTTGGTTCAAATTTAGTAGCAGTTGGACCAAATTTTTCCAGGTAGGTGACTTTTGAAAGATCCTCTGACATGGCTAAAATGCCCTTCAAATGTCTGCTTCAAACGATGATGGCAGACTTCCTGTATTCATTCGGGCATGGGCTCTTGAGACTTTTTTTGTGGGTCTACTCATGTTAGTAATGGCCACCAAGTTTCATGATGCTAAGCGGAACTTGCTTACAAGACCATTTGGTTTTTTTGGACAGCGAGAAATCTTTTTTATATATATTATAATTATTGTATGTTTAAAATCTGGGATATAGAGGTTTTTTTTTTAATCCAGTTTAATTTGAATTGATTTTCCTCCACAAAAAGCCTCACAGCACTGAAGGCCATTTTTAAACATCTAACAATGACACAAAAATGGAATGTTGCTTTGGCTCTTTTTCTATATACATATACATATATACCGGAATTTAAAAAGAAAAAAAAAGACTTTTTTTCTGCACTATTTGGTTATGAATGACAACTTATGTGGTGTAAAATCTAGATGTGCTTTTTGTGTGTTTTAACCAAGTTTGTCTTCCTGCCGTCACAGAATATACAGTACGCTAGCATCTCAGCTGTGCTCACTTATAGTTGTAATATTTATTGTGCTTTGACCGATCCACACGATCAGCAGAGGGAACATTACAAAAAAAAACAACGTATTGCACTCTGAAGGAAAAGGCCACTTTAAACACGTCTGTACTCTTTCTAACTCAAGTCACTGGCAAGCGCAGCGTGTTCTATAGGCTCATTATGCAAACCAATACCATTTTTCTACTAAGTAAATACACTCTAGTATTACAATCTTCGATCTAAGCTGTCCCATCTCGTTCTCGCCTGTCCTCTTGTCTGGTCCCGTGTGGAGAGGGTGCACAAGCTTTACCAGTCAGCTCAGGCCTGTTGGAAAATAATTAGGTTGACCAAGACACAAAATACTTGTTGTTTATTTAATTTATTATTTGTCGGTAAAAAAAACAAAAACAAAATAACAACAACCAAGGCACACACAGTGACACAGTAAAAAAATAAAAAATAAATAAACACTCAATGCAAATAACAGTGGAACCTCCAAAGTCATTTCCACTCAAGGGAAACAATGAAAGAAGGAAATTTATAGTATAAAACAAAAATACAGTAAAACTACCCACCCGTGTAAAGGCTGAGTGGAAATGGAAAGGTGTTTTTGGGAGCAAGTCTGCCTGATCCGATATTCAAACCTAGAACCTCAAAATGTGAGCCAAACATGCTAAGCACTCTATTAAATGGAGTTAATATTAGAATTTTAGTACTAAACTTTGGATTATCTTAAAGTGGGAGTTGTGGTGCTTAAACTTCTAGCAAGATTTGGATGTAGCTTCACTTCTCTAAACGCCCCCATACCCACCAGGAGTCTCCATGACACCTATTAGTGCACACAAGCGTAATTTTCTTAACACGAGAACACATCCAGCTTCAACCAAATAGAAGCACTGGCAATATTAAGATAGCATTAGCACTGTAAACAAGCCGACATTAGCCATAACTGCTACATTGGTTCATGATCGGTAATTTTATTTTTGGGTAATTTACAATCAAACCAGGTGATAAACGTTCCCGTCAAGAAGAAATGTTGCTAAATCCACGTCGCTTCTGAATCCTCTCAAGTGCATAAGGTCCCTTTACTTCTATTTCTTAGTCTTATGGAGTAAGTGCATGGACTAGTTGTTGGCTGTCTGGGGATGGCCATTTTTTTTTTCCAGAGGTGGATAGTCACGCCAATTTAAATTGTCACATTTTAGACATTCTTTGGAGGTTCTACTGTCAATATATTGAATATGTCTCCCATCGTGCATAAGTAATGACACTCAATCAATCAGAAGCACCGCAAAACGTGCGATTTTCATGCTATTTTCACCCACCCTGACACCACTGCTGATGATAACGATATCAATGAAACTTCTTGCAATATACTCTCTCACCTGCCTCGATGTACTGTATTTAGCAGCATGCAGTTTGTAGAACCAAGAAAAAGAGACATGCCAACAAGCTAACTAACCTTTTGGCATACATGCTTAGCCATTTATTGGGTAAGTGATTTAAGTGTTCATCTTGTTTTTAAACTATTTTTTTTCTAAATCTATACAATAATTGTAAATAAAGAACTCAATGTCTTTGTTCATTTAATACTATGCAAAAAGTCATGCTTTTTTCCCCCTGATTGTTACCCACCCTTAATCCTAGAGTGTGTTGCTGGAATGTTTGTGCTCTCCAAAATCAGTTAAACGATGTGATGTAAACTAATTTTCTAGCTTGAGGAAAACTTCTATGATGATGATGACAAATGATTCTGATACTACGGGGAGGATGCTCATGATGATGATAATCAACTGTGACTCTTGCTGCTTGACTGTCCCACTCATCACACTCCTTGACAAGAGCGCAAGTGGAAAAGAAAAAAATATTTAATTAAAAAAAAAATGGAAAGTCACTAAATAAATCTCCCAGAGCAGCATGATCCAGCATGGTGTGTCCTGGCCCCGTGTCACATGTCCTCGTCTGATTCGATGCGCTTCTGCGGTATCTAAGATTCATTGCTTTTGTATTAATGTTGTTCTACATATGTGGACGTGAGCAACCCATGAACCAGTATTACAATTACCTTTAAAGGCCATGGGAGGTAACATTTACCAATATTTTAAAGGAGAAGCATGTCAAAGAATTTCATACATGTGCAATTCATGCCACTGATATTTGGAGTCTCCTTGACTGCGCGTTGTTGTTTTTATCTTGAAGAGGATTTGAAATCTAACATGCCTTCAATTAAAAGAGATAAAAATGGCAGCCAGAAGGTTTATCCAGATGTAGTTTTTGATTATTGTTTTTCTTTGTTTTATTTTCATTACTTTTCTTTTATGCATTAGTTTAAATATTTATGTTTATTTGTGATTGCAGGGGTAATAAACCAGTCTAGTAATGAAAAATGAATTCCCAGGCTGTAAAGTTTATGCAAAGACAACAGGGGGCGCTCTATTTTATTTGTGATTCCAGTGTTCTTGTGGGGCAGCATGGTTCAGTTGATAGAGTGGTTGCCCCTTGAGATCGATACTCAACCTTGTCTGACCATGTCGAAGTGTCCTTGAGCAAGATACTGAACCCTAATTTGCTCCCAGTGGTCCGGGCAGTGCCTTGCATGGCAGCAGCCTCTCATATGAATGTGTGCGTGAATGGGTGAATGTGAAGATTTGTCAAAGTACTTTGGGCACCGTATAGTGTCGGTAAAAGTGCTATATTAGTACACTCCATTTACCATTCTTATACCAGTCCAGTAATCCAAAAAGGCCGAAGTTGGCCTAACCCTAACGGAAGCCTGTTTAAAATGATAGACCCACCGACTTATAGGCGATTACTCTTTGGTCCAGCTTGACGAAAAGGCGGATAGACGGACGGCGGAAGGGTACCCAGGCTGCAGTCGGATGGCGATAAACAGACCGCCATTTTTTTAAATGCCCAGCTCTGGTTCATACCAAGGCAACAGGGGGTGCTACAGTCCCAAAGCCTAAGTTTTCATTTTTGTTTTAAATTCAATTTATCATTTGAAAAATATATGGTTAAGCAACATCAGACTTACCACCTACACCAGCAAATCAGTTTTTCTTTTGGAATTTGCGTTTTTCCTTTATAATTTTCATTTCAATTGAATTTATATTTTCATTTTATTTGTGGTTGCAGCGGTCATAAACCAGTCCACTAGTGTCGGGGCCGTGAAGTTCATGCCAAATTAAGTGTACCGCAGCCTCAAACCCTGTTTCTTGTATATAGATAAAGAATTTTTCCCTTTTAAAATTTAATTTAACCTTGCGGTCAGACCTGCAAAATGCTTATTTTATTGTTATTATTTTTTATTTGTTTATCATTTTATTTTATTCTATTGAAATGGATGCAATGGCAAACGGAGTTCATTAGTCGGTTAGAAAAATAGGAAAAATGTTCATTTCCAGGAAAAATGAAACAATATGTAAAAGGAGGGGGGGGGGGGGTCAACAAGTGTATTGGTGGAGTAATGCTCCGCCTGATACAACATTTTAAATACAGTATTACTTAGAAATTCTAAACGGTACAGAGTATTCCTCCTGAGGACTTAATGTTTCTGATGGCCGCTGCGTGCTAAAGTGGCTTGAAAGAGTGGTGTAGGAGGGTCATCTACAAAGGACAGAGCCTTGAGGACATTATGTTGGTTGCGTAACTGGCAATGTAGCCTACATTTCAACTCCACTGGAGGGCAGTAGCCCACCACGACAGACCCTGTTATAGTCTGTATAGAAATAGTTTGTGATGATTATGTGTACAGTATTTGTTCTTATTTTAACCGTGTGGAATGACAGCTTCTTCACATACTTGAAATAGCTTTGGATTTGTTTATATCATCATGTACAGGCGTTTATTTTTCATATCTTCAAACACGGACGATCTCAAATCAGTCATTTTTGCCATGCTTTGACATGCTGATTATTTAATTTCATGTTATAGTTTTCTAGTTTAGTATACATATTGTATTATCCTAAATTATCAATATTGTTGTACATTGGACATTTCTTACTTTTTTGGCAGGGTGAAAAACAGGTTTTTCCTCAATTGTTTATCATAATGATTTCATATTAAGAAAAAGTCAACCCCAAAATGTTCTTTACAAGAAAATGGTCTATTCAGTCCCACTAGTCTAAACTTGAGTAGGTTTAAGGAGATTCAGCTCCGAGGAAGGCTGAAGTGACCGAAATATTTTAATTTTAGACATTTTGAGGGTGAAATCCACATCTTACCAGAATCATTAATCATAATGATGTCATCGTTGAATTTGCACAAATTTGCCAGACCATACACACGTAGTGAAAATGCCTCAAATCCACAAATTCTACTCGCCATGTTGGCATTAAGCACGTGTTTAGCATCAGCATGCATAGCTGCGCCTGCTTGGGGAGGGGCTCAGTACGGCGTGTGAATGAAGAGTGGGCTCCCACAGCTTGGAAGATTATCGCTTGAGTGCATTCAAGTCCATGAGCGAGGGCCCTTTTCCAGGAAGAAAAACCCTCCGCTGGGCCCCCAAGTTGAATCCTGCTGCTTTCCTTTTGGCCCAAAAAGAGGCGGCCGTAACTGACAGTCCTTTACAATGGGCCAACATTGGTGGTGTTTTGTAGAGGAGGGGGTTCTTCTTTTTGGGGGTAGGTATGGATGTGTGCGTTTGATATACTGTATTAGTGCCTGTGTGTTGCGTTACTGTATATGCAGGATAAGTGGAGATACATTTGCTCCTGTGGGAAAACAAACAAGATACTGCATTCAAGCTTAAAGCAGGCCTCTCACCTCTCGCGTGTAAGTAAATACACTACACATAAGCCAAAAGCTTGGTTATGCATTCGAGTCACTTAAATTGCATTGACTCTGTATATACACCAATTTATGACGTTTTTATTTCAAAGGGTCATGTAAGGCGAAAACAAGTCAGCGATGGGCTGCAGTGACATACTCTCATCTCTAGGGGTCATCTGTCACCCAGTGTTGCAAAAAAAAAAAGAAAAAAGTCTACAGCTCTTTAGGTTTCTCATCATGATTGTACGTTGTCAACAACAAATCAATCTAATGAGATCTAATACAAAAGAGAATAATGCTCAGTTTTGACTGCCGCCTTCGGAGTCTCAGACGTCAGCCGACAATCAGGGAACTGATGGTGGGTGTGGAAGATGATGATGTGTCATTTCACCAGCTGAGACAGATCAATATTTTATATCTGTGTGAGGATGAATTGAAAGATAGATAACTATAGATAGATAGATAAGATATAGATAAATAGATATTACTGGATGACAGTAATAAAGACAGAGAGCACTTCAGACCACAGCAATAGCTTAGAACTTATAAGTGAGCGTCAAAAAAGGGGCGTCCGTCCGGGATGGACCATTCCATCCCTGGGACGGAATACCCATCTCTGGTAATAAGTGAGTGCAAAAATACGAGAACAAAAGTTATTCAATTGTTTGTTTTCGACCCAGCGGCAAAGTTTAAAACAAGACAATAAAACAAACAAACAAAAGAGACTCATCCTGCAACTCATACTGGGCATCATCCTCAGAGTCATCATTGGTGGTATCAAAGTCATCAGAATAAACCTACTGCTGACCGCCTTCTCGTCAGTATCCAGCGCCGCCTCATCATTATGATGCTCTTCCTCAATATATCCTTAATAATAATAATAAAGCCTATGGATTTGATTTTTAATTCACCAAGAAAATTCATGATTTGTAAGCATGTAACTTTGTAAACATGTAATCTTTAATGTTCCGTCCGTGCCTTGAACACACCCACAAAAAAAACAAACACTACAGTACATGCAGTCTTAGTAGGGTTATCACAATACCAACATTTCAGTAGTCAATACTAGTAAATTTCCATGAATCTCAATACTCTATTTTATACCACAAAAAAAACATGTGCTTCTAAAATCATTAGGCTACTTTATTCAAGAATAATAATAATCATATAGGCCTAATAATAACGACAACAATAATTATAACAGCTGACACATCAAACTTGTTATTAGGCTAAACTGCACTTATACAATTTCTCAGGCAGAAACATGAGGTAAAATGGTAAATATACCTCCACACAAACAGGAAGTCATGTAGTCATTAGCTGCTAACATCCTCATTTCAGATGTCAAAAAGTGTTTTTTTTCTGTGAAAACCGGGTCGATATGGCTCTTTGAGTGTTAAAGGTTGCCGACCCCTGGTCCGCTTATCCTCACAAGGGTCGCGGGCGTGCTTTAGCCTGTCCCAGCTGTCTTCGGGCAGTAGGCGGGGGACACCTTGAACTGGTTGCCAGCCAATCGCAGGGCACACAGAAACAAACATCCGCACTCGCAATCACAGTTAGGGGCAATTTAGAGTGTCCAATAAACCTACCGGGCATGTTTTTGGAATGTGGGAGGAAACCGGACTGTCCGGAGAAAACCCACACAGGGACGGGGAGAACATGCAAACTCCACACAGGAAGGCCGGAGCCGGATTCAAACCCACAGCCTCTGCACTGTGAGGCGGAAGTGCAAACCAGTCGCCCACCGTGCAGCCCCTACCTTACATACACTGACAATACCTCAACTAAATTCAACAGGAAGTTTGCAATTCTCCAAAGTTAAAGTCGGGTAAAAAAGTTACAGTCCTTCATTGAGCTTTTATTTTATATACACTTGTTGAATTAATGAATTTTTGGCTCGATTCCAAATGAACCACTTTCCCTAAATGAGATATCAGTGACTTCTCCATGTGAAAATTGCATCAGTAACTACATACATAACTGTACATATTTTTCAAAAGGGCTAACAAACAGAATCATCTTGGATAAGGAGTAGAAATGTTTGCACTAGTTAGGGAGCAAAGTGAAGCGGTTCCACACTAGATCCAGCAGATGGTGCTATGATGAGAGAAAAAAAAGAAAATTTTCAGGGTCATTATCTCAGTGTGTTCCTGCCAGCTATCCCTGTCCTTTCTCTGAAATTTACTAATTAAAAAAAACAAAAGGGTGACAAACGAACTTTCGCACTCACAATCACACCTAGGGGCAGTTTAGAGTGATCAATTAAGCTACCATGCATGTTTTTGGAATGTGGGAGGAAACCGGAGTACCCGGAGAAAACTCTCGCAGGCACGGGGAGAACAAGCAAAAAAAAAAAAAAAAAAATCATACATATATGTAATATCGCATAATCAGCAAGGTCTGCAGAAGCTGGGTAACGATCCTAATCATTTGGATCAGATGTGTTGCAGCAGGGAGTGATGGAAAACAGGCATGACAGCGGACCTTGAGGAACAGGACTGAAGACTGAAGACCCCTAAACATTTTTGGGGGGGTATCAGTCACTCACATTTTTTTTTTTTTTGCCAGTCCCTTCTGGGCTTCCCTCACTGTACAGACAGTTTAATATTCCCTTCCAGGTACACCTCCAATCTGCAAACGCAGTGGTCCAAATTCCCCCAGCTCCTGAATGAAGTATTCTCACTTGGATAATGTTGCACATCTCACAATATAAATAAAGGACTTGACTCTGGCTGAAAAGCACACACGGTGTTTGCCATCCGCTTTGGGTGGCCATACTTTTTATGCAGGCCACTTCCTCCCAGCTTCTAATGACAAGTGACCCTTGCGTGAAGGGATTCTTAGAGACTGGGTCAGGCTTTTAGAGTTAGGGGAGTTCCTTCACGCCTGGAAACCAAGCGAATCGACTTGTGTACGAACAAACACCTACAAGCTTTTGAATGGTTTGAATCCCTGGTGAGCAAATTGTGGTCCCTCGAGCTGCGTGTGTGATGGGACTTTATGACAGGCTGATGATCATTTATCATGAGCTGCTGTCAAAGACAATCTTGTGTTTTAATTTTTTATTTATATCTTTTCTTTTAACAAAGGAGTCTATTGGTATGCTGGAGCGCACAGTGACTGCTGCGGGAGACAAAGAGCTGCGACTTTGTATGCTGCGAGCAAAGCCGAAAAAAGAGGGAGCGAACAAGACTGTTGACATCAATTGACAAAATCAAACGGGAGGTCACTGTCTCCAACTAGGCCAGGTACAAAGAGAGAAGTCTTAACTTGTTTTGTGCTGCTGGGGTTTTCATGAATGCAGCTTAATGCTAAGCTCATGTCACTTTCGCAGGACCCAAAATTCTTAAAAAGTCTCTGGTATCGGTCGCATATTTGTTTTGAGAGTCTGTTAATATTTCGGAAGTATTTTTATCTTTAGTATCATTGTGTTTGTTTGGCTGGAATAGTTGACTATTTGATTTACTCTATATTTCATTTTTGTCGTGTTTTGTACTGCGCAACCAGGACAGCAACACATGCGCCATTTAAATTGCTATGCTGCACAAAAAAAGTTATTTTTCCAGTTATCTTACTAACTTTTTTCTCCTTTCCAACCACTGGTTTCATCCTGTTGTGGAACCACAAAAAGTCAAACACCATTACTGTAGTTATGCAACTCTGAGGCATATTCCTCCCCAGTTTCCAATTTCTAATCCTATTGGATTTTGTGAGGTTTTTTTCCCGCTACGAAAAAACAAAAACGGATGTGATAGCCAAATTATACTGAGCAGCCAATACAGAGAGGCATTATTCTATTGTCATGATCATACTCCTTTTGCCATAAAAAGGACTTTTCTAGGATGGCATCAATTAAAAACAAAAGTAAAAGAAAGCACTTTAGTTCATGATTCTCAAAGTGTAAACGAGCCACCTTTAGTGATATTCTGGCTCCCTCTAGTGCTGTGTTTAAAAAAATATATATCACTGAATTAAGTGAAGTGATCGAACAGAGCATAATGTAACGGTGGCTTCATCATTTTTTTTTTAATCTACCATATCAAATCTGTTTAATGTACAATTCAGTTGTATTTAACTTTTCCAGTATGTACGATGCATTTGCTTTTAATCATCTCAAAATGTTTGTTTTCAAACATTTTTTCAGGCACAATTTTTATTTAATAATTAAATCATTTTTTGTACTGTACAGTTTTCTTAAATTGTCCTACATTTAAGAGCAGTGTTCATGTTCATACTGTGCATAACGTTACAGTGGCTAACATCGTCTCTTTTTTCGGAATAAATCATCTGCCTCATTTTTGCGACGCACTTTTGGGCCTACTACGCAAGGGTATTTTAAGATTGATAGTTATGGTGGTACTTAGAGAGCCAAGTACTTTTTGTAAATGCTGTAAAAAGCTTCAGAAACGGAGTTTTCGAACAAAGAATTTTTTTGTGCCATTTTGAGGCATATTTCCCCCCAAATTTCCGTGTGCCAAACCTTCAGGGAGGTTAGAATGTTTGGGTTGGATGCTCCACAAGTTGCTGTTACACTAAAAAAAAAAAAAAAAAAAAGAAAAAACAAATCAGATCTTCAGTATCCTTTCACCTGCATCATGCCAGCGTTCCTCCATGTTTCACCATGTGCCTTGCCTTCACCTCCCTCCCACCATGTGGCTCCGGTCCAAGTGGAGGCGCTTGAGAGAGGCGCGCTTGGATAGCAGGAGCGCAGTCGCACACCGTCCACCGCCCGGTGCGCAACACATACAAACCGCGTCTGGCACTCTTTTGTAGACGAGAAATTTGCCACCCCACCTAAATCGCTCTTCGCTCCTCTTTCCTCTACGTTTTGCCAAGGCGTCATCACTGAGAGCCCAAGGGAGCGTTGCCACCATTGCAATTGGGAGTCTACTTGGTAAGTACTTTGAATTCAACTTTGTAAATGTAAACTTTTTTTCCCCACACCTGTCTACAACTCAGAATGATCATTTCAGTTTTGCAATCTCCTTTTTATTCTATTCCTTCATAAGCAAAATGGAAATGAATTGTTAATGAAATATCACGCTCCACTTCCTCACTCTTCCTGTTTTATTCAGGGCGGAGGGCCGTGCTGCTGCGTTTGAAGTGAAATTTCCCCCATTTTGCCCACTGGAGATTCTGCGCAAAGCGGCAGCGACATGACAGCAGAGAAGAGCGGGCCGGTTATTAACGGTAAACCGGAGGACGGCAGGGACACGGATGACTCCAGCTCCAGCCTGGACAACAGGGAGTACTACGAGAGAGGCCAGTGGAACAACAAGATCGAGTTTGTCCTATCTGTGGCCGGAGAAATCATCGGGCTTGGCAACGTCTGGAGGTTTCCTTACCTGTGCTACAAGAATGGAGGAGGTAAGGATGTTTTGAAATACTTTATTCAATGGGATCTAAAAATACCTTATTTGATTGTTCTGAACTCCTGCTTCCATACCCTTGCCTGGAGGAGGTGCCATAATAGAGGTTTGCATGGAGGTATATTATAGTGAGCAGCCAAATATATGTTCTTCTTTGGACCGAGTGAGTTGGGCTGAGAATTTTCCACTCCATTTGGATTCAATGGGGTGTCTTAGGTTGGAAAAGTGGTAGCTCCCCAACCCGAAGGTTCTGGGTTTACCCTGTGACCATGTTGAGAGTCCCCCGGAAAGACACTGAATGCTTCTCATTCTCATCAGTAGGTGAATTGAGGACGTAAACAACTTTGCCAACCCATGATGAATACAAACAGTTTCAATGCAGGAATGGAGAAAAGTGTGACAGGTTGGAGCAACTTTGAAGGCTCAGTTGTTGTGGTACATGACAACAATGCACATCGTAACATCTGTGCGAATAGTTGCGATAGTGGTATATTGGTATGCGTCTTTACAGGGTCTTTACAATGGCTTGTCATGATTGGATTTGTACTTGTGACTCATCCGCAACGGAAAACGAGTCTTTAGGGATTCGGTGGTTTGTCACTGGGGCCATTTTATACCATTGACCCATTCCGTTTGGATCTTGGGATCATAACTGCATTTTTTTTTTTTAAATCCTGGAATAAAACAAACAATCACCTTGGAATTCAATAATTTCCCCAATGGGCTGTATTACTAAGACCAGCGTAAACAAGAACTTCTCACAGATGCAATCTCAAAGTGGCATCATCATATGTGAGCCCTCGATTTATTTCTTCCTCAGTCAAATGGCGAAACCTAAAAAGGTGTTTGTCTTTTTAATTTTCCCTCGCGTGCATCAAGGTGCCTTCTTTGTTCCGTACGTCATCTTCTTCATATGCTGCGGTATCCCCGTGTTTTTCCTGGAGACCGCCCTTGGTCAGTTCACCAGTGAGGGAGGAATCACATGCTGGAGAAAAGTCTGCCCCCTGTTTGAGGGTAAGAAATCCCTCGTGTTCTTTCAAAGGTTTTTGTAGCCACTCGGGTGTAATTTCACCAAGTTTATTTTTTCATTTTCAGGCATTGGCTATGCAACCCAGGTGATTGAAGCTCATCTAAACGTCTACTATGTAGTCATACTGGCCTGGGCCATCTTCTACCTCTTTAACTGCTTCACCACTGAGCTTCCGTGGGCTGGCTGTGGACACTACTGGAATACTGGTGGGAGAGAGGAGCATCTTTGGTCATGTTTATGTTTTACCTCATCAACACGCCAATGAAGTCAATGTGTCTCCACAGAGAACTGTGTCGACTACTATGGAGAAAATGCCACCAACATTACTAACCCCAACGCAACCTCTCCTGTTATTGAGTTCTGGGAGTGAGTACAGCACATTCACCCCCCCCCCCCCCCCCCCGATTCACCCCACCCCCCACCCATCTCCTGTCGCTTTCACTATTCTCTACACATTGTCGCTCATCTCTCCGGGTATCAAATATGAATGAATCCATTTCCACCCGATCGCACCGCAGCCATTTCTTTGTTAGCGAACATCTCAATCCAGAAAGCTTCATGTTTCATATCGATTGAAAATCTCAAGCAGCCTAAGATGGTTTCACTGATCTCCTCGACTTCCCTCCCCAAAATAATTAGTCAGCTCTTTTCATATTTGTCAGCAGGGTCCACTAGGCCAGCTGTCTCTCAGCTGGAGTCACAAGTGTGGCAGCAGATCAGCCTTTTGTCAGTGGGCAATGCTGACCGCACTTCCAGTTTCCTTGCCAGTCCCTGTGGTTCCACCATAACGGTCCAATTTTTACACCATATAACTCATAAGGGTACAGCCTGAAAGAAAAAGCCTTTGAAGACGATTATGTATTATTTCACTTTCAAGTAATGATGATGTATGTTCTATTTTGTACCAAATGCAAGGTATGAGAAGCAGTCGCTAAGGGGGAAAACAAGCACTGTTGTTAGAAAAAACAGCACCAAAGTGTTTAGTCTTTGCCTACGCATTCCACTGTAAAGCAAGCATGCATTAAAGCACAGTTAGTGTAGATTAAACATAAAAAGGAAAAAGTGTGCTTGGAGAAAATTGGGACATGAGAACGGCATCAATAACCTTTTATAGGGCAAGTGACTATTTTTGGTCATTTCCGCATCTTTTCAAATGGTCACCCTCTTGTACCTCAGTGAAGTCAAGAACCATGTGGTCCTCACTCAACCATTCAGAAGAGATCACACCACATCACGGATCACGTGGCTGTGGTCTGAATTATGAATGAATGAAATAATTATTCATATGAATTATTAATTATTATCATTATTATTAGATTCATTCTAACTCTGGTTATGGCCAGCAATAACACTCTAAAATTCATTTTTTTAAATTTCATAGTATTTCAATGAGTGCCCTATAAAGGGTTATGGGTGGCACTATTTTGACAAATGTCTTAACTAAACGCCCCAAAAGAATACATTGACACTGTTTTAAATGATTTTACTGCAAGGACCCAAACATACGGACCAATTAAACAATAATGTCATACAGGTAGAACACAATCTGTTTCTCATTACATGGCCTGGATGTAGACCTTTCAAAATACTTCAGAACCGCCGTTTGGTATCGCTAGCTAGCACAATGCATACAAGTCTATCTGAAGATAAGTGCTGCACAATAAACATGTCTAAAACCACTTCTTAGAGCACTCAAAAGCAATCCAAATAGATCGTAGTGTTCCAAGGTAGCCCTTGTGGCTGACCAGGGGGACAGGGTAACTGTGTTGGACTTAGCCTGTGGCCTGCCACCAAGAACATGTCACCATGATCAATGGCTGCTTCAGGATCTCCGGGGGTGAACTCGGTGGCGAGGATTTGGCAAAGAGCGTTTAGCTCTGCCGCCTCGCATCCTGCATCAATGCCGTTGCCTGGAAATGCTTTGACAAACAGGAAGCACCGTGACGGTTCACCGCCGCAAACGCCGCACACTCGCCGACTGGGTCACCTTGACCGTGACACCTGCAGGCCCTCGAAGATGCACTGTAGCTGTGGAATACAAACTTCTTCCCATTTTGTAGGCTTGCAAAGTGCCAAGTAAATCTGATGGTTTAATTTTTTCTACTACAATGTTTGGGTTAGCTGGGAGCGCAAACATTTGATCTAGCGCTGACATTTCTGTGTTGATTGAATTAAGCCTTCAGTCAACATTAACATGTTGTCAGGTCAATGCGGCTATGTTGAGAGGCTATTTATTTTCTTTCTTTCTTTTTAGATAATAGAAATCATAATAGTATGAATAATGAATTTGTGATATTCATTTGTGTAAAGACGGTGATCACGAAAATGATTTTTCATAATTATCAACAACGAGGTAACAAACGATAGGAAACGATATGCAGCACTTTCTTTCTGTAACCCTCCGCAAGTGTTTACATTTTCAAATGATTACTTCTACAACATGCCTAGGAAATCATAATGCTCCATCATTGGTACATCTTGAGAGCAGGTGTGCGGCCTACTCATGTGGTCCTTGCAGGCTTCCTCATATTGGTGACGCCTGCTCTTGTTGGCAGAGGTGATGTCATCTCCTAGGACGACTAAAGTAATGGGTGTTTAGTTTTTCGTATTGGTTGTCGGCTGCTTATCTTTCTTAAGCTCCGCCTTTGGATGTTATTTGACCCAAATTACCACTTCCGATGTCATTATTGGTGATGTTTCTCAAGGGATCTGTGCAGTTCTCCTTGTGTTGTTATACAATTAATCATTGCCGGTTTGAAACGAAAACTCAACGCCGCCATGGAAGCCTCCCCGCGGATATAGACAATAACATAGACAGAAAAAATGCACTATTTTTTTTTTAATATCCCGGTTATTGTTTATCGCCTACAAAATGGGCGTCCGTCATAGGCGGATGGACGGACCGGTCCGTCGGATGGGCGGAATGCACAGCTCTGCAGACTACCCATACAACTTCACCCTGTACAGCCAGCTCAGGATTTGAAATTGTCTAGAGTCTTTACTGGACATTAGCCTAGTTTACTTTCTTATGATGGTGTAACCCTACGTGAAATGTGATTATCTTTACTCAAATTGGCCAAAGACTGACTCAGTCTGCTAATACAGAAAAATGGGTATCAGGAGAATAACTCACCTGTTGCAGTAGAACGTTTTTTTTTCCAATGCCATGGTTCTCAGTCCCAATTTGAGTTTCTGGCAGAAAGTCGATTACTGGTAACACATGAGAGCCCTCACCCCTTTTTGCCCAATGAACTAAAACTGAATCCATTGCAAAGTATCACATAAAATACCTTTGGCACTTTCAAAATAATCACTCCTTTTTTGAGTAAAAAATGTGAATTGAATCTCGACAGAATGTCATTGCACATAATTGTGACGGATGATGGATTTTTTTTTCAGGGTCTAAGATGGAGCCTATCGCGGCAGAATGCACCCACCTTACCAATGGCGTGCAATAATAGTTCCAATAGTTTCTGTTTCAGTGTATTATGAACCCGCAGAGCTTGCGTCATGAATCTTGCAATTAATAAGCACTATAGGTGGGAATCTCAATTTAACGCACTGTAGTATCACAGTATTTTTCCAAGACTGTCAACTTTGCTATACTGTATAGCAATTGTGCAATAATCGTCGGACATTGCTGCAGTTGTATCCGTGTGTACCGTATCATAGGTAAAAATGATGTGATATATTACAAAACAATATTCTTATTGTGTCCTGCCTCTAATAATCAAAAATAAATATGTAAATTGCTGCAAAAAGATAGAACTAAGAAAGCTTGCGGTAATGTTTCTAGTACCGCTCATGCGGACACTGTCTTCATTGGATTCCACTTTTTCATGAGCCGCCAGTTATCAGTCTTTGTCTGGGCCCATACAGACGGAGAGTCCTGAAGATATCTGATGGTATCGAGCACATGGGAGGGATGCGCTGGGAGCTGGCCATGTGCCTGGCACTGGCCTGGTTTATCTGCTACTTCTGCATCTGGAAGGGACCCAAGTCCACTGGCAAGGTGAGACAACACTGATTTCTTCTTCTTAACAACTGTTTACTGACTACTCTGCACCACTGCTGGATCCACATTTAATTTCCAATGCGGGCCAAGAGACCCTACAGCTGCCTTGAGCAGGGTAGTAAGCACACCCGGCAGCCTTTAGGAAAATTCCCAGAAGCCCAGTGGTCCAGAATAAGTTGGGAGATGGAGGTACAATGTGGAAAAGGCTTGCAAGAATGGCAAAACAGAGAATAAAAAAGAGGTGTGTGAGGAGGGGAACATGAATGGGTTCACATCCTACATGATAGAGGGGAAACAAAACAACTAGGCGGCAATGCTGATTTCCCCCTAAAGTGTCTTTTGTGTGTCTGTGAAGTGAAGAGGAGAGAATGCTCCTTCATGGCTGGGCTTTAGCAGCCGGTCCAAGATTGATTCCTGTATTCACTGGAGGAAAGGGGAGCGTTCATGAGGAGCATGCAGAGTATATCCTCAGTCTCTCGCTCCCTCACTTTCTTCTCCACAGACCCAACGGGCCCATTCAGCTGCGACACCGCTAAGCTGTTTGCTTTGTGACTGTGTTTGCAAGCCATTCTCACATTTCAGCCCTCCCGTTAAGATTTACGGCAAGGCAGGGGCAAGTTTGACCCGTAAATTTGCGCTGGCTTCGATGTTTACCCGCGGTGAGGTGGATGCAGCGTGCGGTGCTTTAAAAGTTCACGCAGGGAGCCAATATTGCCCTTTTCGTCGCCTCAAAAGTGGAGGAAAAGTGGACGAGAGGTTTAGGATGTGTAATCGTCGTATTTGTCAATCTGAAAGAAGCCAGCCGCATGGCAGGAGACAGGTTTTCCCACACTTTTCCTGTCGGACATGTTGGGATTAGCACAGCTTAAAGTGCACAGCCTTCGTAAATCTTTAGCATAATAAAACATGACTTTTCTTGCTTTTTAAATCATGTTTGCATAACACGCTCAGCCTAGAATTTAGTGGATTGCTATATTTAGAACCAATGCGGCATAAGGACCAATTCCATGTGTGTACAGCGTATGTTAAGCTTTGTGCGAGTGAGTGCGTGTGTGTGTACTTCTACGTAGTGAATGAAGTTGTGTATTTGTCCACTTGTTGTGCGTCTCTTTGAAGCACATTTTCCCACACTGCCAGCATCACTCGTCCGGGCTCCTCCTGTTTAAGAGACTAAGCCAAGGGAGCCCTCGCTTTCTTTTCACTCTCCTGGCCCGGCCGGCTCTGTTCTGTTCCGTTCTGCCCTCAATTGGTGACCGTTGACTGGGTTCCAGAAAGCCAGGCGATATATGTTGCCCACCGCAGTCTTTTTTCTTGAGATGTTGGGCTGAACTCACAAACACGCTCTATAGAAATTGCATTATAAATGCATTATAGAAATCGACCATTGATTAATCTTGTCGAAGTAGTTAAGGCAAAATGGAATGCATTATTTGCCTGCAACCAGCAAAGGCGGTGTTGATTACAACATTATCAACTACTTTGTGGCCTTCGCAATTAAATTTTGCAATTTTTTTAAACAAGTCTAAGGAATTTAAGGCAAAATGTATTATTATGATCATTATTATTATTACTTAAAAGAATGATGTGCTAAATGTGTCTTGGTGGGTAAATACCAGTTACAGTCAACTGGTTTGCATCAGATGATTCCTTGTTAGTTGTGTTTGCTCTGTAATCTAAGCAAAAATTCAATATTGCACATGTGTTTGTACCTGCAGGTTGTGTATGTGACAGCCACATTTCCTTACTTCATGTTGCTGATTCTTCTGATCAGAGGAGTAACGCTGCCAGGAGCGTATGACGGCATCAAGTTTTACCTCTACCCAGACATCTCTCGTCTCTCCGATCCCCAGGTAGGCTTGGAGATATCTTCCTCACCCTTTTCTAATTTGATTTGGAACTTGCTCTGACAAATATTTGAATGTTTTACATGGTCCAGAATCAAAAAAGGTTGAGATTTACGTATAACACTTTAAAAACCGGCACGCACAGTCATCTTTTTGAGCTTGTCTGGAATAGGCAGCTAACCAGCTGTAATGCAGGATTAGCCACAGTAGATAGGCTGTCATGATAACATGAATGGAGGCAAATGATTAAATGTAGTTTGTGTGGGAGGAAGCTAGATGGAGAGCATGGATACAATTGATACCATAGATTTATGGATACCATAGATTGAAAAATAGATACTACAAATACATCACAGATACGAGATACCATAGATCAAGGGGCCCTCAACCTTTTTGAAAGTGAAAGCTACTTGTTGGCTGCTAATTAATGCAAAAGTTACCAGTTTGACATGCGTTTCTGTACTAACAAATTTGCTCAAAAAATGATCTTGTCCCCGTTTCCCCGCCTAGCTAAGATTTGGGCATATGATATAATGTTGACCTTTGACCTATACGTTTGACTTATACCTTTGACCTACATACAAGAAAAAAGTCCTAAAATTATATAACACAGCTTCTATTTCCAATAGCATTTGTCACCTACATTTCATCTTTCTGCTAGGCTTGGATAATGCTAACTAGCATAAGATCGCTGTCGTGTAACAACCTGAATGTTCAAATATGATCAATTTAATATTTTTTCACAAATTGATACTATTAGACTGTCGTCACATTGTCTGCTGTTTTTACATATCATGAAGCAATTTAAAGTATTGAAAATACGCTTGAACTGTCTCAGAAGTGCCAGAAAACTGTGCTGCATTATGTCGTCCGAACATTGAAAGTCTGGTTTAGTGGAAAATAACCAGTGAAAATAGTTTGATTAGATACATTTGAGTAAACCTGTTTTGTTTCAAATGGATAGCTGTTATGCTTGGGTGCAGAAGGAGCTGGTCAGCAACAAAGGTAAGTGCGTGCAGATTCATTTCCACCTATTACGCTGCTTAGTTAGCTGATCCTTTTATTTATTGCATCACTTAAAGTTCTTTGATTTGAAAAAAAAAAAAGGTTGAGGAAGATGATGCAACGACAGTCCTTTTGCTTTTGGAAAGTATTACAGGCGTTTTGTCTAGTTGGAGGTTCGGCGTGAGTGCAGCCTTTGACATGCACGGCTGGCGGCGGTGATGTGTCCGTACCATTTGAATCAATGACAGCATTTTTTTGCGGTGTCTTTGATGTTAATTCGCAACAGTATATGATAGGAACACAAGATATAATAACAACTGAAACGATGCAGTGTTTGGTAAACTATGCATGATATATATTTTTTTTATTCCTGGAAAATAAGTGTTTTTGGAAATGCAAGGATTCCGCCTGACAGAGTCGATAAACGAAATAATCTTGTGAGCTAATTCCAAACATTTTGACAGCACAACACAATTGTTTGCTGTAGAATTTGCGTATTTTTACTCTGTCTTCCTTGTGTAAGACGATTTACAACACAAGCACACACATCCTTTTCTGTTGTCATTTTTTGCAGTCAGTCCATGTTGATAAAGTGACTTGATAAAAGTAAGCGCTCATTTTAAAATTCTTTTCAACTGCAGTGTGGAAACATTGTCTGTTGTAAAACGTAAGAGTTGAGGAAGATTGTGTGTGTGTGTGTGTGTGTTTGTAGTGGGCGGGGGGGGGGGTGGACTTAGACAGTTAAGGAGGGTGATATAGCAGCAATGCTGTTCAGGAGAGGAAGACATTACTTCTGACTCTGATGTTAAATTGGCTTCCTTGGAGGACAATCAGGGCTCTGTTCACTTCCAGGCTGTGTGTAACGCGTGCGTAGGCGTGTATGTGTGTGTGTTGTGGTTGTGGTTGTGTTAGCTCAGCTCCAATATCCTTACCTTCCAAGTGCTGTGCATCACTCCTCCTTCTCCTGACTTCTCACACTTTCGCCCATTGCTACCTGAAATATGTTTCCTCACCCCGCTCAAGCATCTCTCATACTTCTTGAGCTAGCTTACTGTTGTGTACCTCCCTAAAACTGCATCGATAATTGTTTGCTTTTGTTTACCTGCGTTAGGAAGAACTTAATGAGATTTCTTTACTAAATACTTGTCACGCATAGTTGTTAAATAAGTGGGTGTTCAAAACACTGATATATAACATACTCTATGTCACAATACTGGCATGACTAAAGTAGGGAAAACATTGTCTTCTTGTGCTCTAAGCACACATAGTTAAAGTTTTAAAATAAGTGAGTACAAAAACACTTTACCACTCCAAAAAAGGCCAATGGCTTCCATTATCTGGCGATGACCTGTATCTTAAAGCAAAATGAATAGAGCAGCAAGAGTTGAAACGATCAAATGTTGAAACATAATGTAGGTCATTGTTGCCACAACATGGTTGCGAATATCAAGACTCCACCATTTGTATTTTACTATACCAAAAGTATTAGATATCAGATACTGTACAGGATTTTGCGCATTGTTGTGAGAATGGAATCAAATGCTTTAAATTTTGGAGATTTAGTATTTCAAGATTAGACATTTAGGACTTCACTTGACTTTTGGTAAATCTGTTGAAACTCATTTGAGTGTATGTACATACAGTAGATAGTTCCCTCTGTCATACAGTCAAAACGTGAACACATCTAACAGTAAGAAATTTGAACAGCAGACGTCATTTTGTTACATTTCAATAAAAATTGCAAATTGCCCTGGTTTGAACTTTTGAAAATGAACCGTCACTTCTTCAAAAATATCATTTCATGGAGCAATTGTTTCTAGCTACATTGAATGAGAGTGACTTATTATAGAGCTGTCTCAATTGTATTATTCTGCATGGATTGTGTAATGCACTAAACATTGAATCCTAACACTTCATAGATTATTTTAAAAAATCACTTTTATCCAGATCTAAAAAAATAAATAAATAAATTCAGGCACTTAACCCACGTGTCCACCGGCGAAATGAATGTAATTGTAGAATAAGTCCTGCAATGGAACACTTTGGTTCAATGACGTCCATCCAGACCGCCTGAGGCAGTGCTTCATTTAAGTCCATTTGCGTACACGCAGGTCCAGAATGCGTACCAGCAAATGTCAATAGTGACCCCTGGATGACTCAGGGTGTGTATAAGAGCCCATGACACCAGGAAGACACTCTCTCATAACAAGAGCATAGCATAATAGTAACTTGTAATAGTAAGAGTTGGCCTACCCGTCCTTCAGTTTTCACATGGTGGAAATGTTTTCAAGACTCAACACTAGCAAACACAAGCCGACCAAATTAGGCACAACATCAACAAGAGATTCTCTTGGGGACCGGGCCGTTAAGGTTTCCCTATGCTGTGCGGTCATCGGCCCAGGGCGAACTAAAGGGAACATTAATGAACATTAGGAAAGAAAAGGCTGTTCTTCCACAGGAACAGGCCTGTGTTTGTGGGGTCACGGAAGTTACCGTGGTTACTCGCAGGAGGGAGTGAAGATTGTGCGTTTGTGAATTGTTTTGTGTCGGTGAAATGAGATTAGTGGTTGAATGGTGATGTGAGGGAGTTTTCAAAGAGCCGTGCTGCATTCGGTTTGAATTTGCTAGCACCCCATGCTAGGCCTGCGGGTTCAGAGGTTCTGTGCTGCAACTTTAGACTGGTTTCATAATGCACCTTATCAGTACTTAATATCCATTTTGCTCCTAACTCATCTCGTTAAGTGGGACAACCCCTTCCTAAAATATTGGCCGAAGTCATTTTTTAAATTTTTTCTGAAAACTTGAAAAACTGAAACAATCATATTACAGTATATTAATCATTTCATTTCAGGAGTATAATTGAATGACCTGTTTACCTAAGGATGTACTTGATTTAGGCAGGGGTGCCAGCATCATGAGGAGATGTTTAAGGAAAAAAAAACCCTACCTTTTTTTTTAATCAAAATATGACTCAAGACATTATTTTTAAGAAGGTGATGTTATGTTTCCACACTGTTTCTTTTTACATAACTGAGATCCATTGCGAGAAAGTGATTCTACAAACTAAGGGTGCAAGAAAACAGAAAAAAAATATATGTTTGGGATGATTATGTTGATTGGTTCAGTTTGCTGCCTATATTGTAATTAATGGGATGCGCCCTCTAAATTTTGGGACGGTCTCTAGGGGTAAAATGGAGGAAAATAATAATTCAATAGCACCTCATTGGCCCCAAATGACGCCGGCCCACCGGGCATCTGCCCCGTATGCCAGATGGCCAGTTCATCCCTCGGTGGAAAGGAAACCGTTTGAAATAGCAGTCAATGTTAGCACAAAACCTTCAACTAGCAAGAAAAAAATGTCAAGAAAAGCCTACTAGAACATCTGAAATAGATTTGTTGTTAATCAGAGGCACTTAACACGGGGACACGTGTGAGATGACACACATTTAACATGAGTTTGAATGTGATTGGTTAATTTTAAATACAGCCAAGAGGGTGTTCACACGTGTGCAACCACATTATCTCATTTGTTTATTTTCACTTTCCCTCTCAAACAGATTTTCTTTAAGTAGTTTGTGTTGCGCAGGTTAAGAGTCACAATGGTGATTTTTTTTTCAAATGCTTTATAAAGGGTGTGTCGAATTTGTACATCCATCGTATGTAGCAAGCAAACTATACATGTAATAATTCCATTGTCAGAAAATAAGCATATTAGAATTAAATAAACAATTAGCAGTGTGGTGAGCTCTATAGGCTATCAGTTTCCATTCTAGTTTTCCTTATAAGTAATCTCAGCTGCATCACTTACAGGTATGGGTGGATGCAGGAACGCAGATCTTCTTCTCCTACGCCATCTGCTTAGGCTGCCTTACTGCCCTTGGAAGTTATAACGCCTACAACAATAACTGCTACAGGTAAAAAAAATAGTTCCGTTTTGTCCTAATTTGGATTTCATGACATTTGGGAGAGTAATCTCTTCCGGACTTGCTCCTCAGGGACTGCATCATGCTGTGCTGTCTGAACAGCGGCACCAGTTTTGTAGCAGGTTTTGCTATTTTCTCCGTGCTGGGATTCATGGCCTACGAACAGAATGTTCCCATCGAGGCCGTGGCAGAATCTGGTGAGTGCGCAACACAAGTGGCAGCAACCTGTTTCTGATGTGAGCGTATCAAAATCCCATAGGCTGAGTCTACGAATCTTTTGTTGCCTCGTCCATCATAATGCGAATGCACATTATGAAACTTCACACTCTCACAGCCTCTCAGACCACAACTTGATGATTTATTCAAGTTGCTATGAATGATTTAGTGAGAATGACAGCGTGAGAGATTTAAAATGCTTGTCTCAGAGGACAGCGAGGAGACAACTTTTAATGCTTTTCCGAGAGTAGGTCGCCTCAAGATAACATGACTTCCTGCTGCATCTTATTTTGAACCAGTTTGTGTTGCTTTGAAAACAGCGTATGGAGAAGCATCATTTATGTTTTGGGCCATTTATCTCCGCTGTGGTGCAACAAACTCAGCAGTGCAATGCATCACAGTTTCTCCAGCTGAGTGATGAATGTGACTGTTTTGCATTTATGGATACAAAGTAAAAAAGTGAGCTCAACAGTCATTAAACTGTGAACATGGAATCATCTATGTGCATGCAGCATGCACATGTACTGTAGATGGAGAATATAGAAACGTGATGTGACGGCAGAAAAATGCTATTATTCTTTAAGCATAAATAATCAAGTGGGCCAGATAAAAATACAGTACTAGACTCGGCAAGAGTCAACCAATATTGTAACATCAAAATCTGTTTTCAGGTCCTGGTCTTGCCTTCATCGCGTACCCCAAAGCTGTGACCATGATGCCTCTGTCTCCACTGTGGGCCTGTCTCTTCTTCATGATGCTCATCTTTCTCGGACTGGACAGTCAGGTGAACACGACCAAACACAATACACACCTAGCCATGATGAGATGAACTTCACTTCTTTTGTCATCCCTTATTCAGGATGGGATAATATGGGCATATGTAATTATTAAAACAACAAAGGAAGTTGCTATTTTTACTTTATTTGGCGGCACGCCTGCTTGTGCGGCGCCTTCGTGTGACGTGAAAATGATGTTCTCGACACCGATTGGCTGTCACCGATGAGGGGCGGACTGGGACCACGTGGGTCTGTCGGAAACACAGACGGCAATTTAGTGACGGTTAGACGATGCCCACCTCTGCTAATAGCGAGCATGCTAACAACTTGGGTAGCCATACAATATTTAATCCATGCCTCAATGGATAAGGTGCGATTATGTAATGCCAATGCAATAGATAGAATGCTAACATGAGTGACTGCTATCGCACAAGTAAGTTTATTTAAGCTTATTTATTCACAGTTGTGCCCTGCGACTGGCTGGCGACCAGTCCGGGGTGTAGTCTGCCTTCGCCCGTTGACGGCTGGGATAGGCTCCAGCAACTCCCCGCGACCCTGTATAGGATAAGCGGTTTGGAAAATGAATGAAATGACATTTATTCACAGTATAGCGAGCCCTTAATCATCCAATGAAAGGGCATCAAAGAGCTTCAAAGGGCCTAAGATTGTACAAAAACACATGCCCTGATCTAGACCCCCTAATCGGGCAAGGAAAAACTCAGAGAAAATCCATTTGGGGCGTGAAAAGGAAGAAAACTTGAGAAGAGGTCACTGATGAAAGGAACAGGCTGTAATGGATGCCAATTGGTCAACATGATATGTTGCTGTGCAATTTCAACAACAGCCTCACTTTGCTCATCACCACGAGCCCTCTCTCAGGGGAGGAGAGGAGGGAGTAGGAGAAAAGAGAAGCAGCAGTAAAACAGGCTAAAATCCAGATGTTAGGGGGTGATGCAGGGCTAAAGATTAGTTGCGTACTAAGTGTGCTTTAACCAAATGCAAGAGTTAAAATAGATCAAGTCGAGGTTGAAACATTTCTGCAGCGAGAGCTATTTCAATTTCCGCATCAACCTGAGTGAAGAAAGAACACATGCGTATTGATTTTCCATCATGCCCTGTACTCTGGTACTGTTTCAAATGATGCTAATACAGCAACAGTTGGTAACATATAGCATTTTTACCTGCGTGCATATCAGCGACAAAACCCAAATTTGATGTCGCCGTATCTGTACCATGAAAGATAACGATACACTACATTTCAATATTGACTTTTTGTCCCCCTCCCATGTTTAACTACTGAATACTCTGTAATAATGCAGTCATGATCATCTGAAATGTAGTAAAGACATTTATAGATTTATAGATGACATTTACAGACTTGTGTGTTATTTCCCAGTTTGTGTGCGTGGAAAGTCTGGTGACGGCTGTGGTGGATATGTACCCAGAGACGTTCAGGAGAGGTTACCGCAGGGAACTGCTGATTCTCGGCATGTCTATAGCTTCTTTCCTCATAGGACTCATCATGTGTACAGAGGTGAGACTTGACTTTTACACTCAAATATGGATACAGTGGTGCCTTGCGATAACAATTTAAGTTGTCCTATGACCACACACATCTCAAATCGTGTTTCCCCATTCAGATGAATAGATAGGCCATTAATACGTTCCAGCTTCCCCCCAAAAAACAACAAAATGTTTCCAAATTGTTTAATAATACCGAAAGTCACACTCTATAATATTGTACTTTAAAAAATATGTTGTAATAACACAAACAAATAGAATGTTAAGAATTAAACAGTTTGGGCATTGTGACTTGGTCACCGGGTAGCAGTAAAATGCAGTTATACAGACAAACGAAGAGTTTCACTAACTTCTATAAGTGACTCAGTAATCTGCAATGATATACATCGTTTTTGCAGAGGATAAATAATCTATGTGAGTATTGTTCTATTGTCTGACTACATGTGTTGCTGCAAAGTTTGTGTTCAAATATCCTTTTCTTGAAGTTTTATAACAATGTCACAGATGCTATTCGTTAGCCTGTCTTTGGCAATGAATAAAAAGAAAGTTGTTTGGTCATTACAAACACATGTGTAATTCTCTTTGCATTTATATTTAGTTTAACTGTAAACAGGGAGTGACATCGATTATTGTTTGAAGATATATTCACATCTCAAATATTTGCCCGCAAGCAAGCAAGCAAAAAAATCCTTGGCATGACGGCTCATATCTTGAAAAACCCAAAAGTCAGCTTACGTGTATATTAAGGCACCATTGTATTGAAAAGCAATGTAGTATATTCTATTTCTGTTAACCCGTTTCTACTGCTCAATAGAATTCAATTGTTTTCACTTCCACGATCCATCATCATCATTGCCATCATCACTGCCATCATCATCACCACCAGACGAAAGTCCGCAGGTAGAATATTTTTGTCATACTGTGTGATTATATCATACAGTATGATCTTCTGTTCCTCACGGTCAATTTGAATGCGTTCTAATAGATTTTTATTTGTTATTTACACTGTAACATGAAGTAAATGTATACTGTATATCTGGAGTATCCGTTGCCTCACCCATGCTTTTAAGATCGTCTTTCCTGTACTGTACTTTTTAACAACAATCGTTCCTTATATCACCCACTAAAAGCTTCCCGTGCTTCTATAAGCGCTGTAGTCCATCCGCCCACTCTTGAACCGTTCTGTACTCTGCAGGGTCCATAAGTGCCATTAAATGTTACAACATAAAACAAAATGCACCATGCTGAAATTATATACTTGTGACAAACGTTTTATTCCTCCTCTACAGCTGCAATTTTCAACCATTTTCTTAGTTGGCCATGGAGCTTTCTCATCCCTAGTGACACCAGGATGTTAAAACCCCCCATATTTACAGCTACTTTTACACATCTGCCAATTTTAACAAAATAGCCCTCATTGATTAAATACCATACAAATTGCAGAGTGGTACGTTTGAAAGGTCCCTCGCGAGGCTATTGAGTATTGAACAGAAACACCGGACATAGTGCTGAAATTTTCAGTTTATGAGAACACAGGTCAGACCTCTGATGTAACCCTGCTCTGGGATTCATGAGAGATTTTATTCACGAGTGTCTTTTTAGAGGAAAAGTACAGAGGAGTTTTTCTAAGTGACTCTCCACTGGTACTGTAAATAAGACCTTCTAGTATGAGGCGGAGAAGAATATCAATCAGCGTATGACTGGAGCTCTGAGGGACACACAAAAATAATTCCGATAAAATGTTTATGATGTAGCATTTTTGTAATGGAACGTTACCAGAGCAGGTTGATGCTGTCAGCTAATATCTTCCCTTGATGAAGCACCATAAAGCTCATTGCCAAAAGTTATTCATGTAGTCTTTCTTCCAAGTAACTGGCAACAGTTGTCATGATCACGATTTTAATTGAATTCAAATTAACATTGCAATGTAGTAGAATGCAATTTTCATCTCGCCAAGGCTGCGATTTAAAAAACAAAACAAAAAAAAACCCATCTCTGCTTCATTTCAGTTGGATGGCAAGATTTATTTTTTTTATTAGGAATGGGCAACTAGCGATACCGGTATCGCTAAACTAGACTTGCCCCAGCACAAATGATTGAGATGTGCCCGTTTTCTACTTTCTGTGACCAAATTATCAGGTGCATCAGGGGCACGGCAGCTTAATGCGCCGGAACACCAAGCGAGGCGCATTGTGGTCCCAAACATGTAATAGATTCGACTTTCCCGTCACCAAAATGAAGATGCGCCCGTTTTTACACTAAGGGCACTGGCCTAGATTAATTTATTTCTTGTGTTTGTAAAAAAAAAAAAAAAAAAAAAAAAAAAAATTTGGAAGGGGACCTTGAAAAAATAATCGTATATTAAATCAAAATCGCAATATTGAGGAAAATATTTCAGCCTTCATCACAAGGTGGTTCACATAACAGTAGCTGGCGTGTTAGTTAGAAGGCCTGCTCTACTACATGTTGTGCCTTTGCTCTGTGCAACCTCAGGGCATCAGGAATGAAACCAAATACACCACTATTTGTCTCCTTTACGACCATGTAGAAACCATTCCCACAATAATCTCCATTTCTCAACTGATTCAGATTCATCAAAAGTCCACCTCCTTTGATATGGCGGAGCTATTATTTTTCTCCTCCTTATCAGTACTGATACATTGGATTTTTCCTGCAAGATGAAAGGCGAGATTATACACAGTTGCACAAAACATCCAATCAGATTGCTGCAAACAGCCCCTGAGGGACATACAGTATTTGCCTCGTATCTGGGGATTAATGTAAGATCAGTTCCCCTTAAAGTTCCAGGAACTTTTGCTTCTTATACTTCCTGGATCTAAAAGGTTCTAATCAAATATGTTCAGTCCTGCTGACCCCTTCCAAAGTAGATTACCCCATAAATACCTCAAATTTGCATGCCACCATGTGATACCCGCCTTGTCTCCTTCCAGGGCGGGATGTACGTCTTCCAGCTGTTTGACTCATATGCCGCCAGCGGCATGTGCTTGCTCTTTGTGGCCATCTTTGAGTCCATTTGTATCGGATGGGTGTATGGTAAGAGATGACTCAAGACTTGTTACGTAATCCCAATAACAGTGTCCAGTCCTGTCGGCTCAATATTCACAAATTGAGGCAAAGGTGAGGAAAAACAGGCCAGTGGCAATTCCGCCATCTGCTGGAGATGAGGATAACGCTGACAAGCGTCTGAGCACTTGCTCAGCGGACCGCGCAGTACCATCACAGATCAGTCATGTCGTTCATTTGAAGCCGAAGAGTGGCCAATATTGATCTTTTTTCAGGCAGCGACAGATTCTACCGAAACATCGAAGACATGATTGGCTACAAGCCCGTCTTCTTCATCAAATGGTGCTGGATGATCTTGACCCCCGGCATCTGTGCTGTGAGTCCGCCATACAAACACACACGTACACGCACACACACACTTTTATTCAGATGAGCAAGCCAATGTAGAATGAAAGACAGATGCAGATGTTTCTTTTTCAAGTTTAGCCTTTGCTTCACCTATCAATCCAAATTGTTAGGGGAGCCTTATTATTATTATTATTATTTTTTTTTTTTTTACTGAAATGGAAAAGATAGGAGTTTGTAGGACAGAGTATGGCATGTTTGACACCTCAATCCCCGGTTGCAATTTTCATACGTAAGAATATGTCGTCACATGGCACAAGAAGGCACAATTAGTACTTACTGTTATTCATTTATTTAATATTTTCGGCATGAGGTGTTTTTCATACAAGAAATCACTGTACAGTAATTATGACTTAACTACTGCGGTATATTAACATTGGTGAGGTTTCGACTTAAGCACAAAATCAAGTTACGTCGTCCATATTAGGAACAGAACTCAGTCGTTAACTGAGGACACCATGTATTGGGGGTTGTTCTATTTGGGTCGGTGCCTTGCTCAAGGGCACCATCCACTCAGGAACCAACCAGCACAGCAGCCTGACAGTCAAGCTACTATCACCCCAAATTGAAAGTGGAAACTAGGCCAAAGTTCATCTTGCTATTACATAACGACTTCTGATAATTTTAAAATGCTTTTGCTCACTGCTAATTAGTAATAGATTCGTTTGACACCACAAAGAGTGTATCTTATTGTTTGCACTGCAGGGTATTTTCCTGTTCTTCTTGATCAAATACAAACCGCTCAAGTACAACAACGTGTACACCTATCCCGACTGGGGCTACGGCATCGGCTGGTTCATGGCCATGTCCTCCATGGTGTGCATCCCTCTGGGGATCATCTGGATGATCTGGAAGACTCCCGGGACCTTCTCAGAGGTAAAAAAAAAAAAAAAAACGCATACCTGCACTGACATATTAGCTACTGCACACTGAGGGCCAAATTCACGAAAGGATTGCGTGGCTTTTGCGCGGCGCTAACCATTAAAATTGGAGCAAATGGATAACATCTAATCCACAAAGCACGCGCAGATGGTGAAATACTTCACTAACTGCGATGCCAGCGCGTGTTGGTGCGCAGGTGTTATTTGCTCGTACTCAAATGAGGAAATATGAATATATTTGGCAGATAAATTGCCTCCCTCTATGCAAATGAAAATGAAAATAAGCTTTCAATTTATTCTACGCCTTTTCGATTGGCTTGTTTTCTTAAAAACCTCTGTATTGACTGTTCTCTTTTCTTATATTGAAGCTGATTGAATACATTAACTAACCAACCAACCAAATGAGCCTCATTGATAAACTACGTGTAATTCAATAACACCAGCGTTAATAGCCACACGCGGTTTGAGTGAAGCAAATAACACCGATAGAAAGCTGGTGTAAAATTGCCGTTTGTCTGTGAAAGCCTCATACAACAGTCGCACGGAGAAGGCATCGTCGTGCCAGGCCAGCCGCCCTTCCCTAGACGCAGATCACGCAGTGTGGGGCCCTTTGCCGTGGCGGGCAATGTGAGGGAACGCTCCGACATGTACAAAACACGTTGTCCTAAATTACGAATGTACAATTTCACAAACACGCTGAAGTAGACCATTTCCCCGGCGCGAAAATGGAGACGCGCCCATTTTTACGCTGAGCACAGACTACTTTCTGTCATTACATTAGCAGATGCGTCGGTGGCGAGGCTGCTTCATGCGCCGGCACTCCCCTACAGGCACAACAAACGCTAGACTAGATTTTATGGCCATTTTTCCACCAGTCTACCAAAATATGGTCCTGAATCTCACGCAACCGCTGAATGACCTTGGACAAGAGATTGCCAACTAGAACCAGAAGCTCACCTCTTAATGCTTCTCCTCTCTTTTTCTCTACAGAGAATGAAGAAGTTGACGACGCCCAGCCCGGACCTGAAAATGCGAGGCAAGCTCGCCGCTCTCAGTCCGTACGCCGCCAACGACGCCATGCTTAAGGCTGATGGGAAAATATCCACCGTCTCAGAAAAGGAAACACATTTCTAACTGACTTGCTGGCCTCATTTAAGTCCAACCCTTAAAAAAAAATGACAGCAAACATCAGCTGCCATTACAGAAATATGAAACAATTCAAAGGTTCATTTTGATTTTCTAAAAAAGAAGAAAAGAAAAAATGAGGAAATGGATCACCAGATACTTAGTCTGCTTTTGATTTGCACAAACTTTCATAACATATTTTTGGGGTTCTTTTAACCTTGTCACTAAAGCAGACGCTTTCTTTGCTAACCATTTAATAGTGAAAAGTTTATTTTGATGACATATATTGCCAATAGCTGTCCACATTAGTGTCTGTGCCTTGAGAACAATACTGTTGTGTTGTAAAAGGCTTACATTGTACACATCTCGTGCCTCGTATTTGATACGAGGTGCCCAAATGTCTCAAATATAGCAGCTTTGGGTCCTTGTGTTGTGCGATAGAGGATACTCCCACGTGTCTTAGTACGCAGAGACTGTAGGGGACTGAAAGCAGTAAAACATGACATATGAAGACATTCCGCTGTAAAATGCTAACATCCTGTTTTAATGTTGTCTAATTTCGAGTCAAAACATTTCAAATAAGGCACAATAACCAAAAAAAAAAAAAACAATGTTCAAAAAGACAAATGCATTATTGTGTTGGCATTGTACAACTTGTACTTATATACAAAACATACATGATTACATATGTAAAATGGTTTTACATATGCAAATTAATGCATGGATTATTCATGAGATGTGATGTAAAGTGCCACTTCATCTCACTCACATACTGCATTTGATTCAGCAGGATCAGTTGCATCTTCTGGTGGCTAACCTTGATAAAATATGACACAATAAAATAAATACGTGGCGAAAAGATTTATTTTACGAGAAACAGTTGAGTTTAAATATGCTAATAATGTACATAAGATATTCATGTTTTGACTGGATATTAGACTAACAGACTTTTACGGTTGATGGACCACACTAAATGTGTCGTTGTTGCTATAGCAACTATAGCGAAAGACAAAAAAAAAAAAAAACACATTATTGGATTTAACAGAAAGAAGTGATGAGCATATTGATCGTGGCGTTGGGCTATATCGGGTCCTCGGGGGCTTATGTGATTTTCCCTGTCTCTGCTGGGGCAGCTTCACAGTGACACTGATGGGTAAATCAAAATAGGTCTAAGCCTCTGAAAATCTTCACATAGCTGTGAGCGACCGCAGGCCGAGTCTTAAGAAGGAGAAAAAAAAGAACAAAACACCTCTCTCTCTCTCTCTCTCTCTCTCTCTCTCTCTCTCTCTCTCTCTCTCTCTCTCTCTCTCTCTCTCTCGCTCTCTCTCTCTCTCTCGCTCGCTCTCTGCCCTCTTCTACGTCTGCATGTGTGTCATTTCACCGTAATTATGCTGAGCCTTTCACACAGAGTGACTGACGGACAGATAGGCTTCCGCCCCTGCACTCTCATTCCTTGTGCCGCCTTAGGCGGAGGACATGTCACACATCACATCAACATGCCTGTCTGTGCTCTTAACGACACACTTCTCATCTTTAGCCTCTTTCACCACAGACCCCTTACAAAAATAGCCATGTTGGAATGAAGCGATGTTTCTGGAGCTTTTACACAGCAACGAGTTGTCCCATGGATCATTAAATTTATGGCGACGGCAGTGTCTGGGTGACGTGTAATGCTTAAAGGGGGGAAATTTACCCAAACATATTTTTTTCAAGAATATGTTCCCAGCAGGCCCGCTAGTTGAAACAAGGCATTCTGATTAGTATTGCGTTTGTGGAATAAGAGTTAATCCACCCGTTTTTAGCCATCTCAGGGGGCAGCCATTTTTTCATTTCTGTCGACTCCCCCCAGAGATGGCTAAAAACGGGTGGATTAACGCTTATTCCAGAAACGCAATATTTATCAGAATGCCTCGTTTCAACTAGTGGGCTTGCATAGAACATATTCTTGAAAAAAATATGTTTGGGTTGTTCTCTTTAAGTTCAGACCGAACACAAAATATTGCATCGCCACGTGTGTCTCGCTTGCGTTTATTAGTTGGGGAAAGTACAGGGCGAGTTGCTTTGCATACCGTCAAGTTGTACGATTTTGGTGTAATTTGTACAGGTGGAAACCAGAGCTGGGCATTTTACTACAAATTGAGCGTCCGTTATTTGTCTCTATCTGCAGTGTGGGTACCTTTCCGTCTTTTGTCATTCGCCTTTTTTTCTGAGGGTAAAAAAATAGTATACACTAAAGGCCGATCCGCCTCTAATTTTAAACGGGCGCCCGACGACGATTTCGACTAAACTTTCACTAGCCTACTGGACGATATTTGAACAGAAATAGTGACTCACAGCGCTTTGGAAGCCTATTCACAGCCTGGTCCCTCACTCAAATCTGTCCCCCAAGCAACAACAACTCACTATTTTCCTCCACGCGCACGCCGCAGCCATTGAAGCCTCGCCGCGGACGATAGACTAATGACGGACTACTGACGAATGGCGGATTTTGGACTTAGTTCCACCTGGCCCATTCCACATTTGTGATGTTTATACAAAATAGTGGCATGGAAAAAAGAGGGAAATCAAGGCCTGTTAAAGTGGTAAACTAGAAATGTCTTCTTTTTTTTTTAAACTATATTTTCACAAACCAATTGAAAAAGACAAAACATAATAGTAGATACAGTACAAGGTAAACCTGACATAAAATAAAATACCTGCAGCTCTTGAGGAATGTTACAAGACAATACCAAGCTAATTTTGCTAGTGTAGCTAGGTTACAACTGAAGCAGGCCAGCGTCTCATTGAAAGATCTGAACTATGTTTCAATGCACATTGTCACGTCGAGCGGATCTCCTTGTCGAGCGGAAATGTCTCCCCCTTTTTAGTCAGCAAACAGTTTGAGCTTGAATTGAGAGCGTACACTGCCAGTGGCTGCCAAGTAGCATAAACGTGTAATTCCACACTATTCTTAAGCAGTAGACTAATTCGAATGCCCGTCCCTAGTCTCAATCATTATTTTTACAACTTTTTTTGAGCCAAGGCACATACTTCACGTGAGAAAATCGCACCGAGCAATTCAATTGTTCTGCCTGTCACTATATGCCACTGGCATAGATAGATGAACAAAGACACATTATTTGTAATACATATAATAATTTGCGAGTCAAACTGGATAATTTGCCACAGCACACTTGAAAATCTCTGGCCCAAGGGTTGAGAATCTCTGGTCTAAATAATGAATGCATCATTATCGCAGGTGAAATCCTATTCTGTCCATGTCGTCCATTTAATTCAGGCAAATGAGCTGGCCTCATTGTTGCTCAATATCAGCTTCACCCAATCAGCACTCATTAAATGCCATTCATCCTCACTTACTTTCTGCCCCACACGTGCTCATTCCCCAATCCTTCCCGTCCTCACTGCTTGATGAAAATGCAATTGTGGAAAGGGATGAACAGCTGCAGTTTTTACAGGAGGAGGCAAAGAAAGCAACAGAAACGTGTGAGGGTTAGTGTGGAATAAAGTAAGTGATGAGGGGGAATGAATAGAAGTGTTGTTGTTGTTTGTTTTTAACGCAGTTGAGGCCCCTCCTGCCCAAGCTGTGACGTTCCTCTTTAGCACACATTATTTCACTCGCCCCTCCTTCCTCACTCACATGTATTAGCCACGTCATTTAACACTGATCAGGTCCGTGTACGATTGTTCACTTTGTAGGAAACCTGTGCTCTTCATCTCCGGATGAACACGCTGTCAATTAAAAGGTACTTTTGATATGCAGCTCAAAAAGCTCTTTGTCATCATAGAACTATAATGAAACAAAAGTGTTCTGGACTGTTCTACACACATTTTGGTGTTCACAGGACACATGAACTGTCTGCTTACTCATTTTCAAGAATAAATATTCTGAAGGAAGTGCATTATTGGTCTTTTAATTTTATTTCACATAAGAAAATTAAGCCCTCAAAGCCAATATCACATAGCGGACGAAATGAAATTGTCTCCGTCTATGCTTAATCCGTCTATTTTAAAAGGTTTCCCGTCATTCGTCGACCGTCGGCAAAACGGGCGTCTGTCAGTGACGGATAGACGGAATACCAAGCTCTGCTTATATATCGGTGAGGCTGACGTAAATGAGGCAAAGGTCTCAAAGCGGATGTGAGAGAAGCCAGGCTCTCGGCGCGCTCGTATTGGTCAGCCTTACGGGTTGCTGATTGGTTTGCTGGTTTGCGGCGTGCTGACTGTAAAAACATTAATTCGTGTGTGGAGGGACAGTTTTAGTGCTGCTACAGGACGATGGCGTAAGGGTGTCCAGGTCGCAGACAGAGGACGGACCGGCAAAATAGGGTAAAGTGCCCATCTCTGCACTCTAAAAACAGTTGGGTTAAAAATAACACAATTTTGGGTCAAAAATGGACTCATCCACAACTTGGGTCAATTTGACTACTTTCTGCAAAAACAACCAAAAAAATGCATAATTTTGTTCAAAACAACCCCCAAAAATGGGATGTTTTGTACAAAACAATGCAAGAAAGTGGGTCCAATTTTTGTATCAGCCCATTTTTGACCCCAAATTTTTGTCTTTAACCCAACTGTTTTCAGAGTGTGCTTTTTACAAATAAAACCTATTGATGAACAGTTAGGCCTACTATGCTACACGATGGTCATACATGAAGTGTGAAGGCTCTTTTCCAGAGATATTTGAGAACCGCCGGTCTGTGAAATTTCTAGTTTCCAAATGAGGATAATAGAACTTGTATGGCACACACAATCATGGCGGATTTGCAGGCCGGATGCAGGTGCAGTGAGACAGATGAGGAAAGACATGAGCGAGCAAATCTGCAAAAACAAGAGAAGAAAAAAGACAGAAAGAGGCAGATTAGTTGACTCACGCTTTTGAGTTGTGGAGCTTGCGGGTACGGATCCAAGCTAGAGGCAGCACACGATGCGGCACAGCCAAAAAGTGGAAGCAGAGATGACGGCAAAAATTCGTAGGCTCGTGTGTGGACAGCAAATGGCACGAGCTCACCGAATCCAATCACCATTCCACGCTTAACACTACACACGCACAATTGGTTATTATGGAAGAGGAGATAGGGAATGGAAGCAGAAGGAATTCGATTTTTTTTTGTTCTCCTTTGATCATCTGCCAGTGCGAGGCCAGCATGTTCCTTTGTCTCTCAGCAGGGGGCAGCAAATTGCAAAGTTTCTGCAAACGCTTTTCAGTGCATGGAATTTTGGTTGCTCTTTGCATGTGTGTGTTTATGTAGTTGTCTTAATATATGCTACGCTATCGACTGTGTGCTCAAATTCATTCATTATTGCTTTTTTTCTTTCTAAATTCAAATTTTGAGGCGTATTAGCTTTTTTTTTTCTCCTTTTGTCCTGACCCTCAGCATGCTTTAAAATTGATTGGGTTGCAGGTAAAAATTTGAAAAAGAAAAGAGTGAAAAGCGAGGGTTCACAGACTGCAAGGAAAGGAAGCCAGTGACACGAAAGGACTCAACTGGCAGCAGGATAGTTGACAATTTGGATGAAAATATGAAAGTGTGTTTTAGAAGATCTAATGAGAAAGTATTTCAAAAAATAGTGTACCTCATATGATGCTTTTCACCTTGAAAGAATCATTACAGCTTCAAGGGTTTCAAGTCAGCTTTACACAATCAGGACTCGGAGCCAATCACTGATCAACGATCAGCATGTTAAAAGAAAAAAAAAATGAAACGACAACCAATCACCGATCCGGTCAGAAGATGGACAAGGTTAATCTACCCAATCTATTTAAACAACTTGTTGATTTTCTGTACAGTCTAACCATGCTATACCGGTTCAGCCCACGAATAGCTAAGAATGTGTATAATTGATATCCTTTGAAATGCATTGGGGAAAAAAAATACTTAAACCCTGAAGTCTCTCTCCAAAAAACTGATAAACATTCTATACAAGGAAAATAGGGGGACATGACACCACCCCCAAACAAAAATATTGGAATTAAAAAAAGCCTGAATGTTTATGGTGAGAAACTTTGGATTGATCACAATGGCAGCACAGAACGTACACGGAGTGAAGGACATTGTGTTTGCTGGAACCGATCAATGACTTGATCATTGGGAAAATTAGGACATTACAATGGATCACAGATTTTGCATCAAATGCAAACTACTTGACGATCCAATCTCAGGTCTGTGTAAAGTGGTTGATCTGTGTACAGTATGGTTTGAAATCAGGTTGTCAAATTTGGGTTCAAAGTATGATTTCAAGCAGGCTCAGGCTTTCAAATTACAGCTTCAAGAAACGATTTTATGGTTTCAAATTAGTATACCAGTTTAGGGTCTCAAGTTATAGCTTCAAGAAAGGTTTTAAGGTTTCAAATTAGGGTTTCAAGCCCGAGTTATAGTTTCTAAGTACGGTTTCAAATTATGGTTTTAAAATTGGAAGTAGGTTTCAAATGAGATTTTAAGACAGGTTTATAATATACAATTAAGATTTCAAGATAGGGTTAGGCTTTCAAATGAGGATTAATAATTAAGGTTATCATTGTCATTGGCAGATACAATGAGTTGATTCCAGGACACTATTATTGCTGAAAAACTATTAATACTCATGCAGGAAGACTTATCACCATTACATGGCCGCTCGCCACGATACATGGCTGTTGATTTGTGCGACATGCTCTATGCGTGTACCTGTGTGCAGCCTGCGTGGGCCAACCAGCGTGAAATAGCACAGTGACCGCTGTGGGAGTTCAAAGTCACCATTGTGTGTGTGTGAATACGTAACTATATGGGGACTCTTTAGAACATATTAGAAAACGTAGCATTATTTGTGTTAACTCCTATTCACTGTGTTTGTACACATTCAAGGTTAAATGATAACCATAGAAATATTGTGTGGGATGGTGAGCCACTGAGTGTGTATGCCACTGACTTTGTTTGATGGGAGTGTAATGCGTGTGTGTGTGTGTTTACTTTGCCTGTTGGGCGGGCCGTGTTTTGCATGATTGTGCAGTAATGGGTTTTGGCAGCTGTGTAATTTCTGTTGATTTATCCTGACCTTGAAAGAAAAAGAAAAAAAAAGATACTTGTGGAGTGTCATTTGCAGTGCACACATACATTAACGAAAAGGGACACGTGCACAAAAAAAATAGAAATTGAAATTTGAATTGAATTTTTTTTCTTTTTTTCCATTTGCTTTTATTTGTTTCTGTTCCAATCTGTAGAAATATGTCTTCAATAAAAAATGGTTGGATCACTGCTGAAAAATATTAAGAACATTATCAATTAATCAATTTCGACTTGACTTTCATCATAAAAAAAATAAAAAATAAAAAAAAAACACAAAAATTAAACAAAAAATCTTAAGGATAATATCTCAAAAGAATCAAAAGAAAGGTGTCAAACTCAAGGCCTGGGGGCCAGATCCAACCCACGGCATCATTTTATGTGGCCCGTGAAGGCAAATCACATGTTGACTTGACATGTTCCTTTCAAATTGTCTTCACTTTTAACACTACATGAGATATTGCAAACATTTGTTACCAATCCCTCCTTTAAAAAAAATTGATGAGTTGAACAAACGATTTACTGGTTTCTGATTGTAAAACTAGTTATCCATCAATTTGTTGTGTATATGTGATAATATAAGGCAATCATACATTTCTATGGGTTCACAGTCGTAACGCCCTCCGAGGGACACCATAACTATGAATCATAAGGCCCGCGACAAAAATGAGTTTGACACCCCTGTTTTAGAGACATCCTACAATTGGCCGTTGCTACCTACGAAAAGAAGAGTGGCAAATTCTTGGTGTGGGCTTGTCGGAACTGTCGGACCAAATCATCTTGTGGGTGGCAAAGTCCCACCCTGAAGAGCAGAGCTGGGCACTTGACCCTTTTTTGCCCGTCCGGCCGCGACCCTCCACCCTTGACCCGGGTACCCTTCCAGCCGCGAACCCCCGGATATATACATAAACATTGTCGGCCCCCGCCCCGTTCCGACCCCCCCCCCCCCCCCAAAAAAAAATAAAACCTGCATTACGCGGGAGGGATGCTAACGGAAGAGGTTTATTTAAAGACAATTAGCTGGCTAACTTACTATTCAAACCCGCTGTGGACACGCTTCAAACGCGCCACTTACTCACGTACTTACCCAGCTGCGTGTACCTTCCATTGTAACTTCCATTGCGCGCCCTGGGGTTGGTTTTGTCGTATTGTATATTATTATTTAATAAGTTATTTCCACACTTCTCCTCCTTCACACTTTCCGGCCTTCAAAATAAAAGCATGCCAGAAAACCACTACACAGCAGTTTTGCTACGGCGTATTTCCGGAATAGGAAAGTGCATGATGTGCCATACTTGAGTGCTGCGCGCATCTTGAATATACTCCCGGACACAAGTTGTTTTGAAAGAAGCCTAAAAAGAAGCCTTTCACCGAGTAGGCTGAGATGAAATTTGGCCGCCTCGCGAGCACATCACATGCATGACGGCCGATTAGTGGGCCGGGCTAAAATCCACTTCTGGCCATACTTAGTTCAGCCATTTTTAAAATTTGGCACCCCCCACCCCTCCACCCCAAAAATGGGCATCCGGCCGGGCCAGAAGGTCCGACTGGTCCAGTCCAGGGACGAACTGCCCAGCTCTGCTGAAGAGATTTATATTTCTGTCAGTAGGGGACTGACAGAAATGTATTATTGCCATAATACCCGTGCTGTCGCTCTGTAGACGCACATCTCCAACTTTCGCACGCGTCCATGAACTTCAAGTTAGTATTCATTCAACAATTGACTTGAACTGAACCATGAAAAACGTATTTTGGAATTCTCACATTATAAGGTCAAAGGCGACATTGGTGCATCGTTGTGATTCTTTCATGAATAGATCAGCTTTTAAATCATGTCAGCTGCTTAATTATGGTGCCCAGTATACAACATTATATCTCGGCCTTGTTTGGTTTCATTTTCATACAGTCCTACTTCCACTCCCCAGTCAGAACATTCACATATTATGCACCCCCAACCACCCTCCAGCTATAAGCACACACACACACACACATATACACACCGACACACACACACACACACACTTGGTGTTAGTGGGTCAAGTAACCATCGAGGGACCAGCGAACAACAATGTCACTAATTTCCCTGTCAAGTGCTGTTGGCTGGCTTGAATGGGTCACTGGTTAGGTGGGCCATCGAACAAAAAAGACCCGAGAATACAGTTAATTATTACGCTGCCGCTTTATTTAAACCATAGATAAAGAGTCTAATGAGGTCGAAAGACCTTTGGTGTAATAACTAATAATCACTAATTACGCAGACAATGTATAAACGTATTATAGGGCTCACATTTGATCCTGTTCTTTTCACTTTCAGTATGGCGCTATTTGATCAAATAGTTGCAGCGATGGGGTTGCACTGAACTCTATAGAGTAAAACATGTTTTTATTTAAGAGGAAGCCTTTATTTGTGCAAACGCTTGTCGTAGTGTAATTCGCACACGCATACACTGAGTGGGAATGGCACCTGAATGCAAAGTCGAATGTACAACTACACTATTGGACTCACAAAGTGATTTTGTAATGATAAATAAATAAATAAAACAATAATGTATTAATTATGGGGAACAGAGACTCTCCACACTTTGCTATTTAGCCACAGGTAGATATGAAATTATACATACTTGTATAGTTACGTATTCTTGTAAAACACAATTCTGATTGGCCAATCGATCTTCAACCTTGCAAAGCAATTCACCTGCAATTCAAATTTCGTATCGCACATAAACTACTTCTACTTCAGTGTTTTAAATTAGCAATATAGTGCCATGTAGTGGGGACTTTTTCGGTGGTGGTGATGATGTCACCTTTTTAAGACCACAATGTTGCGTTCTGTCCTACTTTCCCGTGAGGGGAAACAAGGAGGCATTTTTTTAGACGCTGTCAGAGAGCACCATTTGAAGCTGTAACGAAATGTGTGAAAGTGTCCTGTCTGCAGATTTAGGTCCAATAAGAAACAAAAGCCACCATAATAGTACACATTAAGCCATTAAGACTCATTTAAAAATGTGACATTACCTCCACCAGGGCTTATTTATTGTATTGCTTCCCATAGACTTTTTCCCCATTACCTTCCTTTCTCTCCTCTCCTCACACTTCTTTCATCGATTACTACGATAATAGAAGTCAATGTCTTTTTCCCCCTCCGCTCTCACAACCACCATTATCACACTTCTCGCTGCTCGAATAGTATGTGTGTGTATGTGTGTGAGAGAGCGGCTCAATGGCAGTGCAGCAAGGTTCACCGTTCACCCCTCCTCATTTTCTTTTAAATTGGATATAAGTCAATGATCAAAGATTACCACTAAATTACTGCCCCTTGATAAATTTTCCAAGTAATGCAACCTTTTTGCACCTTGCACAACATGTGTGCCGTATATAATGAGGTAGATCCTCAATCATCAATCAATCAACAGTCAATCAACAGTGTGACACTCCCGTGTACCTCGACAATTGCAGCTGTAACAAAACGCTGTACATTAATCATAAAAGATAATAATAATGATAATAATAATAACCGTTTTCAAAAACCATGCCACCCCTAGTTATGTTACTTTGCTGTACCGACACCAAAATCTTTTTTTTTTCACTGGTCCCAAACCAGTGTTCATATCGCTAGCTAAACTAACTGGGCCCGTCTACAAAAATGCAAAATGAAAGGAAACTCCACCCATGCGCTCGGCATGAAAATAGAGCCCTGAGACTCCCTCCTGGCAGATCAACCAAGATGGCATAGATTACTGACTCTTTTTTAACCAATGGAGGGGTCTGGTGGTATGGTGAGTGTCTGATGGGAGAGGATTTGAGCATACTCCATGGTTGGTTAGCATCACTAGCTCAAATAGAATTAAAACTTACAAGGGCCCCAGCACTAAGGCTTGAGGTACACCACTGTTGAAGTTGCAGAGTCGTCTCTGTGATTGGAGGTGGTGTTTTTTTTACCAATGTAGCTGATCCCTTCAAAGTCAACTAACCAAAACAAAAGTTGATATCCGTTTTGAGATGCATGTCAGCACTTGTCTCAAAACAATCATGACATTTATTCTATTGTTAGCAGGCCTGTCAGCCTCATTGGATCAGGAGGTGATGACAAGTGTCACGACAAAAAAAAGAGGAGGCGCAATTAGAAGTCAGACTGCTAGATACGCTATCTGTCCAAAACACCTCTAGCGATTCTAATATGAAACTGACCTCTACCCCCTGTTGTAAAGCATGGGGTAATTGAGGTTAACAATATAATATGACCTCTGAAGGCTTGCATGTGTGTGTGTGTGACTGTTACCGGTACTTCTGTTGAAATGTTTCCCTCTAAAGTGTGGAAATGGATGAGCCAGACATCTTTTGAATATTCTTATCTGCCGCTCCAAAGGGATCATAAATGGGATGCAGTGTATTAAATCCGAGATACAGCCAGTGAGCGCTACAACACACTGGCCAAACTGCTGCATCGTCTTCATAGAGTGAAATCATGAGTTGTTGCTAGCTACGATTATCTTTTTTCATCCTGAGCTGGAATTTCATGTGGATATTTCAAAATGATCAAGTAAGATTTGATAGCGGTTAATATAAACATTGAAACCGATTCATGTTCAGAGGTAATTATTTAATTAATCACTTCCTTATCCGCATAGTTTGACAATTTGACATTAAAAAAACATATACAGTATATACGGAGCTGGGTATACCGCCTATGTGATGGACCGGTCCGCCTATGGACGCCCATTTTGTAGGCAATGAACGATAGACGGGAAACTTAACTTAAAAAATTTAATCAAGTGTCACGATTGAAAAGGGCATAAACTGTTCCATTAACTGTTCCTGATACACAGGAGCGGAATAAATTAACACATCTCAACTTTGAGGACCGTAAGTGTTCCAAAAGTATGTTTTAGAATGTGCAAAACACAACATAACATAATGTATTGAAAGTATTGTGATATTTCATCAACCGATTGATACTTGTATCGGCACAAAAAGTGCAAAAAAATTTATCCCAGCGATATTTTATTAGAACATTGATTGACATTAATTTAAAAAAATCATTAAATTATAGAATATTACACTCAACTGACAATTTCTGGTCTTTTCTCAATATTTAATAGCTAAGAAAGTCAGATTTTTTTTTTAACACATCACATAGAGTCTGTCGTCTTCCAAAAAATCCATTATTATATGGCATCCATACAGCGTATTATTTGCTTTAAATTTCTGATGCTATCTCACACCCAGAAAACCACTGCTGTCATGACACCCCCCTCAAAAAAAAACACTGTGTCATTTAAATTAGAAATAGGAAATGAGGAAAATAATCACTGAAAAGCCCCATCTTATACAGTACATTTATTCAGATTTTTATAAAACCACAGCGCCTGAGGAAAAGCAACTAATCAGAGACAGAAGGCATGACTAACAAGTCATTCTCTTTCACTCACGGGCAAACTCACAGCAGCTTTTATGGCATTTACTAATACACAGTGAAGTCAGTCTACATTTAAATCTTGCTGCAAACTTAACACTGCAAACTCACCATACAAATAGGACACCACTTAAAACATCCATCTTTCAGACGCCCCACTTCCAAGCAACACACTCTCTGTGTCAAACGTACAAGTGTATCTAGACCTTCAACGTGTCCATAGGGACCTGGAAACATGCATGTTGATGAGTTTGGCTGCGGGCGGGTTGGGACGGGGTCTCATGATGTGTGTGTGGGGGGGCGGGGGGCGCCTCCGTGTGAGGTACCGCTGCCACTGCTACTGCTGCCACTCCATCCCACAACATTTCACCTAGCGCTTAGAAAGGTCACCATGTATAAGCCAGTGGCAAATCATGGGGAGGAAGAAAAAAAAAAAAAAAAAAAGATTAAATGGAGTTGTTTCTCTTGGTAACCTGCCTGAGGTAGTGTGTTGCATGTACTCTAATGCGCCCAACATGGAGGTGGTTATGTAGAAATGAAGGGAAATCAATCCAATAATGTGATTTCAAGAATGTCGTAGCTACCAATATTGCTGGGAAATGATCCTAGCAGCATGCTAATTAGATCGTCCATCTATTGAGATTTGGTGAAGCAGCAAGTGACACAAGGCGGCTTATGTTTATTTATCTGGCGACAAGTCTTTGGCGTACCCCTTGCCCAAAGTTGCCTGGGATAGGCCCTGGCTTACCCGTGAGCCTAATGTGGACAAGCGCTATTGAGGAAGGATGGATGGCAAGCAAACCAGTGAAATAATCTCTAATCTATGTGCAAAGTAGTTGTAATTACTCTCTAATACTATCTTGCACGTGGATGTCAGATAAGACGCTCTGCTCTTTTGCAAATTCAACGATCCTCCTTGAGAGAAGATGGCACTAAGAAGATTTGCCATGAGGCTATTTAAATTTGCTACATTAAAAAATAAATAAATAAAAGCACGCAGGCCCGGTTTCAGATAGAAGCGTTGTGTCCACCCACGGTGTCTCCACGAGAGGGAGAAAGAACAAATATCCTGACAGTGGAGAGCCACCCACAATCATGTGCTCACCATCCATTAAGTCATTACGCATGCAGCGCAAGCGCTGAAGTTGCATCTTTGTATTCGTATGAGGAAATCACTATGGACTGCACACGCATCTCACTGGGAGTATACTTTACACCAGTTGTTCGCAAACCTAATCAAAATGATGCAGGGGTTTTGTTTTTAAAGTGTTATTACTGTGAACTACTATGCGCAATTTGGACACTGTGCTTAAATGTAGGGAAAGAAATAAGCGTACTTCATCATTCAAATAAAAATTATGCTTAATAAATGTTCTAAAACAAACTGGAATGTTTGTATGTACTTTAAAGTTAAATACAAATGAAAAATGAGCTGTATCTGCAAAAAGTTTGGATGCATAGTTACAAGTTTCATTCTAATTTGTATCGCATGATTTAAATATTGTAAATATAATTTACATTTAAATCACTGATTCTTTCATCACCACTAGAGCGAGGCCACAAGTACTCCAGTTGTCAGGAGCATGAGATTGAATGTGATTGGTTGATTCTGAACACAGTCACCCACCTGTAATAAGAAGGGTGTGAAAACTTTTGCAACCACATCACAGTGGACCCCGCATACTTGCAGTCTAGCAACAGAGGATTCACCCATTCATGTTTTTTTAAAAAATATTTTTCAATAATATACAGGAAGGCCTCGATTTATGACATACCCAACCAACGATTTTTCGACTTCACGACGCCTGACCAAGATTCCTTGCGGTCAAACGTGCGCAGAGTGTCCCGTGAAACCGGGTATTCCGATCCTGTCTGTGTGCACCAGCAGTATCTTTGCCTTTTTCACCCAGCCCTCCTTCTTCTCCATCCACCTCTCAGCAGTAAATACAGCATCTTATTTTTACATTTTAATGTATTTTAGTTTTTTATCCAAAGCATTTTGACATAAATTTCAACTTTAATGGTGAAATCCGACATACGCGGACATTTGGGTGACATTGCCAGTGTAGGAATGTAACATAAATGGAGGACTTCCTGTATTTAATTTTTTTTTGTGGGGTTGGCGCAAGCACCGTTTTTTTTCTGGTTTATCCCCATTTTTTGACAAATGTTTTGGGTTATTTTTTTCCACCTTTTTCTTTCTGATGCATAATGGCTGTCAATTATACTCTGATTTTCACAATTCATGGTCACTATCCCCCACACATTGCAGAGATCCAGCGTACTTTATTTTTTACTTCTCCTCTTGAAAACATTTTTTTTTTAAATAAATTAAGTCTTGCAAGTCACAATGTTGAAACAATTTATCTTGGTCTCATTTTTAAAAATCACAAAACCTCGGTATTTGGAAATGGGTGTGTAGACTTTTATTTTCCATTTTAAAGCAGGTTTAATTGAGAGCAAAACTCATTTTATGTGCTTCAAAACGCATGTGTCAAATAAAGGTCGCGGTTCGTCATCAAAGGGAGCGACTTAGGACAAGTTTGAAAAGAATCAAGCCAAAGGTGCCTCAGGTCTGCAGAACGTCAGAAGATCCGCGACTTTAATTTTCTGCTCTCCATTTCAATTTCCTGCACCGCCACTTCGGTTTCTATTTCTTGTCCCCCTCTCCCACTTAATTCAGTCTGCTACCGCTCTTTTTTGTCCAATTCCTCTTCTTCTATTTCCTCGACCCTAATCCGACGGCAAATCACGTGACTGCGCCGTTGGTCCCATCCCATTGTAACCGCAACTCACCTATCACAGTAAAATCAGAATAATGAAGGTTATTAGTCATTTTAAATGTCATTCTTTCAGACGTTTTATGTATCGCTGGCTTCCGTGGACGATGTAGCACATTAAAGCCAGATTCCCGATGCCTAATGGCGTGTGAACACGGATAGGCTATTAACATAAAATGATGTGCTTTGCGATAACGAGTGGATTTACTTGGCTTACAATGCCACGAGCGGCTGCGCGGAAATAACGCGGAGGAGAGAAAAAAAGAGAGGAGGCTAATTCAGTCCTAATTCAAAGCCCGAGGCCTTCTTATCTGTTTTGTTCTTGTACGTACAGTATCAAGTGGCTCTCCACTCCTGCAAGTGCAATATGGTCCAAGGCTATTTTAGAAGCTGCCAGATGCGCTGTGACCATTGCAACCAGCAGATTGAAAGATAAGGCTGCAGGCGAGGCATTTGGTCTCGTGAGCTACATTATAAAAATGATCATTTTTACCTCTGCCAAGTGCAAAAACATGAAGGTTAAAGGTATTGAACCATTGCAAGATTACAGAGAAACCTTGTTGTTCGCGGGTCAAGCGCCGATGCGAATAGTGAAAATTTGCAACTAATAGACACCGCCCCCAAACATGTTTACAATTGTGCCACAAAACACCAGATTTGGGTGGTGGAGTGTTGGACACATAAGGTGGACCAAAGTGCGTGGAAGCAGAGTGGCAAGAGCAGGAGTAATTTAAAAAAAGAATGCATTTCAAAAGAACGTTAAAGGTAAACAAGGTGCATAGAAACATCAAAACACTTGAATAACCTAAAGTAAAAAAAAAAAGTTCAAAGCAGCAAAGAAACTCGGAATAAAATGAGCTCACAAAAGGAAACATAACATGACTAGGGTAGGGTTATATGACATTAAACCAACAAAGAAAGAAGCCAGGGAACTAAGTCCATGCAAACTGACAAGACACCGAGGTACACCTGGACAAGAAATGAGCGGCTGGAAAAAAGCAGACTGGTAGACACTGAGAACACAGCTGACGAGCACAGGTGGAGATGAACTTCTGCTGTAACTCATGTTAGGGTTAGACTTAGTTGCTAGCGATTACTAGCTGATTTCTTTAAACTTCCTCTGCTGCCAATCCTGATTTGGATCTTTCTTTATATCACCTTGAGAAGTTTTCTCTGGTGACAACTAGACAAGGAGCTTCACCTGCCTGGAATCTTCCATCAGGCTGCTATCAGCAGGTGACCAACGCAAGCTATTCGTCTGCTGACATGGTGCCTTAGAAGGAGCCCCAGTATGCAACTGGTAAAGTCCTATCCATCTTAGGTGATTTTCAGTGGACCAGGAATTCAGTCTATTCTAATAGGCAGCTGCGTGATTTTTTTCTTCACTTTTGCAAGAGAGATTTATTTTCTAAAGAATTAAACCGAACCCTAAACTCTTGCCCCATTGTTAAAAATGGTACACTGCTGTCACAGCTGGCCATTCCGCCTAGCCGACCGACTGGTCCGTCTAGCCGCCTATGACGGATGCCCGTTTTTTGCAGGTGATAAATGAAAATGGGAAATTAAAAACACATTCCAAACACGGGCACATTCCAATACTCTGATTATCTTACACCTTCTGCCTGACTGTTTACGATTGTCTGTGACTATTTTACGATGGAACATAAACAATCCTGGTACCGTATGTCTGACACCAGCAGACTTTGAGAGGTCTACTTCCGGACCATCTGCTGAAAAGCTCCTCAACTACCCAAGCAATGTTATCAGCCTGACTTTTGACTTTAGAGGTTTGCTAATACATTCTCAAATAATAAGTACATCTCTAATATGTACATTTCTAGACACCACACGTCACCCAGGTTTCGACAGAACAGGTTTAGCCTCCCGCCCCAGCTTAAAAAATGATAGTCGCACTTTTCCTTTCACTCAATAACAAGCCCCTATAGGAGGTGTAAATTGATTTGTGATCTTTCTGTAAATGACTTTCAGATGAATGCACAGAGTGAAACAGAACAAATGATTTTAGATGACAGCAGCAGCAAGCCACCGCCAATCACCTTGTGAAGTTGATCTGCCGTCAAACGCCACGCGTCGACAGTATTGATCGTGGCCTTTTCATGGAATCGTTGATATTACCAGAGGCTAAATCGCTAATATGTTAAGCTATGCAGTCATAAATATACAGTACTTCTTGTCGTTATCGTCAACGTTATCTGAGATGTTTAATGCCTTACTCTTGCAAACAAACATTTTCATGAATTGCCAACTGTTGATTGATGACCAGTGCTTGGATGGCACTGCAAATGTACCAATTTCATGTTGTGGTTTGAAAAAAACAACAACAACAAACTAAAGTAAACTAAGTTTATAAACTAAACCAAGTCCAGTCATTGAGAACCCCTGTCCAGCGTGTTTTACATGTCTCCTTCCTCCAACACACCAAATTCAAATGATCGGGATCGTTTAACAGGCTTCTGCAAAACTTGCTGATGGGCTGATCATTTGATTTGATGAATGGTGCATGCCCACTGAAATGCTTGGGGTCTTACAATTTGAAAAGAATGCAGATCATATTCAGTTTGTGTTAACAGCGTCATGCGGTCACTTTTAACAATGCAAATGAGAGAGAGGACTCTTATTAAAATAGGATGAATTGCACTTGTGAAATGAAGAGAGATAAAAAGTCCTGTTACCCTCTTTTGTTTAGATAGGTAAAGGTCTCAGTGACATTTAGGTAAAATAATCCTATTTCTGTGAATGTCATACGATTTTTCAAAAAGATTTTATTCATACGGACCCCATGCAATTACACCACCGACCACTAGGCGTCCACGGACACTGCTCGAGAATAAGCTCCTCATGCAAATTAGAGTGGCTACGTCTATAGAAATGTTCAAGTCCTAACCTAACATATTTTTAGACTCTGTGCCCCAAGGCATCTCAATTTTGGTCTGTTTCACTGCCACTTCTCTTCTGTCCGCCCCCCATCTCGTGCCTGAAAAGGGAGCTAGCCGGCGATGAGCTAAGTGAGGCTGCTGCTGTGAGGATTCTGCATCGACCGGCTGCGACAGGACCTGGGAAGGACCACTTCCCCGGAGGCATCTACCTGCTGTGTTTTATTTCATCAAATGGACTCTAATGCTGTTTAAACTACTTCATCATATAATGTGATTCATGTTGCGCACTCAGCATCCATGTAGCCTGGTCATCTTGGAAAGCGGACCCTTCCATCTGTGATTCCTTCTCAAGGTTTCTTTTGTTTTTCCCCTTTGAGAAGGGCTGTATAGATAAAGTTGACTTGTTACAGGTGTACCTAACGTTGCTGCAGAGACACCCGCTCATGCGGGGTTAGTCCATGTTGTCGTCCTCTTACACGCATTTGCACACGCGTGTCCTCTTGTCAACCTTTGAAATGGGTCGTGTGACAAGCGCCGTGTCTGCAGGACTCGTGAGTCAGCAGCACGTCATCGCTTCAGAGCTCCATGTCCAAAGTCAGACAGTCACGTTATGCTTTTTACTTGGTCGTCCTCTCTTTTTCTTCTTCTTCTTCTGTCCCCGTCACTCCATCTTTCTCCCCGCCTCCGTCTCCATCTCCATCTCGTCCCTATGTCACGAGCGAGGCCGAGGCGCTCAGAGGCCCGTGGCCGAGCTGTCACTAGCGTTTATGTTAACCTTTCGTTGATGATGACATGCAATAGTTGAGCCAGCAGCGGCGCCTGACTCTCGTTAGTCCTCCACAGGCTCCTCACCGCCCTCCAACCCTTCCACCCGTTTTCTCTATCTATCTTTGACCCTGACTCTCTCCATGAGGCGTCTTGTCGTCACTGGACAACGCCAACTCAGCTCTTCCTCTAAATCTTTTTTTTTTCTAATTCCCTTCCCCCCCCCCCCCCCCATCGTCATCATTTTTTTCCCGAGGCTGACAAATGTCCTCAAAATCCCTTTTATCTACCAACTATTATTTCTCCCCTTTGTCCTTAACCCTGAAGAGATCCTACAGACCTTTTGTGTCGTTCAGTTCCAACCAATTTGGATGTCTTGAATGATCGTGGGTCAAATTTGTGAAAGGATCGCACTGGTCAACAGCAAATTTTAATCAGAGCTGGCTGTTTGTGTGCCTAAACGGATTTTTGATGCTGAATTAAAAACTGTCTTTACTTTTTTTTCTAGCACATCAGATTTTTGTGATATGTTCATTTGTTGTTTTTAAGTTTGACCTATAAAGGCTTGCGTAATGCAGATTTTGTCTTGTAATTAAGAGCTTTGGCGTTTCAGAAAAAAAAAATCCCAGAGAACCTGAAAACACGAGGGCGTATTTGGAATTAGTGCAAAAAAAAAAAAAAAAACTTACAAGTAAAAATTTACTTGCATCTATGATTAAAAAAGTTAGTAAAATGTGCTGACCAGTCTGATCAATCGTTTGCACTGCTTGAAGCGGAAGTCAACCCAAACATTTTTTTTCAAGATTTTTCAATTCTTTCACTTTTTCTATGTAGGCCCACACAAGTTGAAACAGGGCATTCTGATTAATATTGCGTTTGTGGAATATGAGTTAAGCAGCAAAATCCACCCCTTTTTAGCCATCTCAGAGCGTGGCCATTTTGTCACTTGCTGTCGACTGAAAGTGACATCAAAGTTGCTCAGGTAACAACCAATCATGGCTCAGCCTCAGAAAACAGGTGAGCTGTGATTAATCGTTACCTGAGACCTGGGCAACTGTGATGTCATGTTTCAACAAAACATTCTTGAAAAAAATGTCTGGGTTGACTTCCCTTTAAATAAGCCTAAAATGGCAAAACTGGACAAGAAAAAAACCTAATTCGTTCCTGGTGACAAAAGATCCAATCGAAACCCATTACATAAGGTGAGCCACTCCTTTGTATTAAGATTTCAATGTGACTACAGGCTTTGAATCTATAATTTATAAATTTGTCCACCAGATTAGGCAACTTTTTCTGAATTCAAGGCTGTGACCTCACAGCTGAAATGATAATGAGGGCGTCACTATTGAAGTTGGACAAATGGTGAGTGTATGTGTGCCCTTCATGTCTTTTCTCTTCCATTCCAATGAAGTTGGAACACTGTGTAATGAGAATGCAATGATTTGCAAATGGGTTTGTACATCTACATTTTATATCATAAACTAATTCAATAATGAAGACTTGAGATAAAATACGCCATATATATATATATTGTATATAAGTACATTCTGCCTATGTGATGGGCCGGTACGGACGGCCATTTTGTAGGTGATAAACGATAGACGGGAAACTAAAAGAAAAATGAATTCTATGCATAGTTGGAAGCCCATTTTTTTCCGTCCATGTAATCGTCTATTTTCGAAGGTGTATGTAATGTAATGTAAATGAATGCATGTAAAAGATATGTGTTACAATAGACTCTGACATGGTGGCTGCACAATGTTGTGTGTTAGGCGGTGAAGCTTCAAACTAGCTTTATCATCTCACCTACAGCAAGGTTAAATTGGTCCTTGTGTTACTCTACGTGTTTTTTCGAAGCTGCCCAGAACCTTTTTCACTTGTCATTGCCGCTCTGCATCACAAGAAAACAATCCTGAGAGCCATGTCACAACACATCTGCTCCTCGGAACGAGCAAATGTCTTGTGTTTACCATCACGGATATGAGGAAAATGTGTTTTTTTTTTTTTTTTGTGGTTAGATTAGCCAAAAAATGCTGCAACGGAGATGGATGTCATGCGGGACTGAGGGCGAACCTTGGTCTTATTATCGCAACCTGTCATCGGAGTATATTATATACAAACGTTTAAAATAAAGTCAGACATGAGGGAAATAATCCAAGAATAGAGAATAAAATGCCTTCACTTGTGTCTTGAGTGAGTGAAAAGCATGCGCTATTGGGTTGAGAACATGACTGATGTGGCTATCGTTGCATATTCAATTTATTGGATTTGAATGAATAATATTCACTTTCTGCTTGGTTGTGCTTATTTCTGCCTTCACTTGTGTCTTCAATAAACTCCTATGAGGTTTGATCAAGTCACTGACTCGGTCATTTAAGGATAGTCAATTTCTTTGCCTTCAAAAAGTGTTGCTCAGCATGTGTCTCACTGATTGATCAAAAACAACAGTAGAATATTCAATATTTTCTATTGTTTTTGTACTTTATAGCCATAATACGTTCATAGATATGAATAGGTTTTGTATAGAAAAGCATTGTACTTTTTGGGTACAATTGAGCATGTAGCCGGCAGGAAACTGTCCAAAAAGAAGTTTGAATGCAAAGTGATTTATTACATACAAGACTTGGCTCCATTTTTAATGTACTATTATTTCTCTTGAGTGGTTGTCCATTATGAGACCAGTGACTGGTGTATGGCGCCAATCATCCATGTGGCAATCAATTCATCAGTTACCATGGAAACGGCCCGGGTGAAAAGCAGATAAGTAGGGGAACGTGTGGAGATTGCTGACACCTGCTCTCCTTCCTTTCTCCGCGCGCACATATTCAATAACATTCCTCATAAACACGTGTTATGCGTTATGTAACTGATTGCACACACACACACATACCACCCCCCCCCCCACACACACACACAAACACAAGTTGCAACAACTACGTTAGCCCAGACTTTTTAGTTTTTGTCCCCCCCCATCCCTGCTTACCATTTTACCCCAAAGAGACTTAATTACAGTTCGATGTAATCAACTTGCAGAAATATACAAATGCACTGCAATTTTTTGGACATTTATGTTGTTACAACCAGTAGAATAAATGCCAATATAATAGGAATACTTAAAATATGCTTAATATTTAATCCTTTGCAATATAATAAATAAGTAAATGAATACTTGATACGTAATATCATAATATCTCTCCTCACCTTACAGCCTGTAAACTGACTAGCGTGATAGGCTTTACAGTATTTTGTCATTGTCCATTGCTGGCACACATGCACCCACTAATTAAAATATCATTAATAGTGCAGCCTTTTGAGGACCGATGCAATTACTTGAGCCGTGAGTGGAGTTCACGCCCATATATTACGAACACGTACGGGTTACCTCTACCTCTACGAGCCTTCTCTGTTGCCGGTCCCCCTCTTTGGAATGACCTTCCATGTTAGGCAAGCCCCCTGTCTGTCCACTTTTGAAACCCGTTTGAAGACACATTTCTATTCTTTGACTTTTGATCCGACATGAGACTGACAGTTTTCTGCTGTTTTCCGGTGTCTACTGTATGTAGTAATTTGTGTTTTAATTGATTGCTTTCACTTGTTATATTATTGCTATTTTGTTATTGTAATGTAAAGTGCTTTGTTACAGCGGTAGCTGTTGAGAAATATGCTGTATAAATAAAGTTATATTGTTTTGTAATGTGCCTCTCTTATCTCCTACCTCTTTTATCTACCCTTCGAAAATGGCTCATCCATTCTCCGTACTAAGATGGAGGAGGTGCACAGGTCAGAAGGGTGTCATAAAAGATGAGTTTGTGTCTCTTCCCCTGGGGGATACACCGGTGGCTCATAAGAAGCCGCAATTCAGGACGTAGAAAAACATGCAAAGTGGCAGGTGCCCACCATCCATGACAGGCAAACAGGATCCGCCTGTTTAAACTCAAAGTGACCTCAGCAACACATCATCCATTAGGTTTCTTATTAGAGCGGTCCTACAGGAAATGAAGTGCTAGTGGGGCTTAGCGATGTGCAGGAGCTGTGTGATTACCTCATTACACAGCCAATTATGCCGAACTAACCTGCACCAGACTTGAAGTTGCAACGCGAGACCAGAAAGAGAAAAAAAAAGTGAGATCCTGAAGTCAAAAAAGGCTTTTCTTCATGTATTTTTTATCGGTTTTAATTTTATCATCCGTCCATCCATTTTCTACAGCACTTATCCTGTCAAGGGTCATTGGGAGCTGGATGATGTCATCTGTGAATAGCATAGCTAGTGTACCGCTAGTATTATTATAGCCCCACCTGAAGCCTGACTGACACTCAACAAAAATATTGTGGTCAGAAAGAGAAACTTTTTCAGATGCTCGTTTATAACTCAGGGAAGGTTGAAGGCAGTCAGGTGGGCTGTCTCTGCTGATGCGGTGTCCCTTATTTATTTTTCAGGGAGTTGGCAACCCTACCCATGGCATACCTCCATTGGTTAGCTATTTCACTAGAACAAATACTGAGATTCAAAATAGAAGTTATGGGTTCTGCAATCAAACACGCAGCAACTTTTGTCTTTTTTTTAAATGGATAAATCTTGTGAAAACCTGAAGAGTTCTTTGCATCTTCGCTCATTAAGGCTTTGTGAGCCAGAGAGGTCAAAACGGGAGCAAAGATGAATAGAATCATAGATTAAGCCAGCAGAAATAAAATAAGTATTAAAGCTGTCTGCATTTTACATTCTAATTTTATTTTCTCATTCTTCATTATTTGTATTATTAGTGTATTTTATGTTTGGGTAATAAAGACTGGGAACCTGAAGAATCATAACTGGATTCAAAAATTTTCAAAACAAAGCCTATCCCAACCGATTATACACCATAAAAACAGCAAAAGGCGGATACATCACAAAGATAAAGATGAATGTTATCATATCACCACAGAGGTCATATTAGTTAGAACAATCATTTTAGATCTCATGTACATCGCACACTATAAACCAGGTAAACAAATGACACTATTTATGTGTTAACCTGATTGACTCTTCAGACTTCGTGATTCGCTTAATTAGGCGCGTGGGCGCTTGTATTTACTGTATGCTTGTAAGAGCGCTTCGCTTTCGACAATTTGTCTATTTCTAATACAGATTTTAAAATGAAACTCCACTAGGGAGGAATATATAGTCATTTACACAACATGATCCTCTAACTAGATGCAATATATTACCTGCAAATAGTTTTTTTTGTTTTTTTAATAACATTGTAATGTTCTTTGTTAGCATTGGTTCTACATGGTGACATCTCACAAAAAACTTGTGGATCTAAAACTTAGGAAACATTTTAACACGTGGAAAAAAATTATATTTGATTGTTGACCAATTGTTTTCTTACTGGTCATTTGTTTCTGAACAAAAAAATGTTTAGTATTCGTTTTTTGTTCGACTTGTTCAAGTTACCTCTAAAACCTTAGCTTGATTTCTGCCCTGGGTCTTAAATAATTAATAATTAAAAGGGGGGGAGAAATCACAAAAACAAAGAAAATTCAAAAAGTGAATTCAGAAATTGCTTTACTATCAAAAATGTCCTATTCCTCCTTAATTGTAAAACAATATTGGTCTTGATATCATTATAGCCCGATAATAGCCCTGTACTTACTTCATATTGGATCGATATCAAATACCAATGATTCTCCTCCATTATTCCCCAAAATCCATGTCAATGATACTGGCCTTGGATTTCCTTGGTGTCGGAGTGATAATAAATGACCCCACCAAAAATAAACTCCAAAATACTCACTCGTATCTCAAGGCACCACTATATTAATAAATGCCAAATTCCTCCCTAATTGGTGAAATTTATTAATATCGGTACTGCAATGCTGGCCACGTATTTTGTCGATATCGGATTATTCCTACATTTTGCAGTATTGCACAACACTGTTGTAAATGTTTATGAAACTTTCCCAGACTACAAAAAGTACACACTTTCACAAGTTCTTTGTTCTTAGTGGACCTGCCTTAAGTCTCCTCTCAGTCTCATTCCTTGACCCCTGGGTCCAAACACGGTGTCCGATTGCATCCATCTGATGCCAGTCTCCTTAATGGAGATTTGCCCTTGGTGAGCATGCTGCCCCTTCATTACGATCTTCAGTCCGGGACCCCAGATGCAAAACGTCCTCTCCTCACTTGAAGACTTCATCGCCAGTCCTGCAATTTTGGGCCTCATGTGCTCCTTTTAACATGGTCAAAGGACTTCAAACCGACCAAGTAGCCCGCCACTCTGTTGCCTAGCAACACATCAGGGCATATTTCATTTATCACAGCATGGGATTTGCATTTAAATGGTGAGTGGAAGTGATTCAGTTTGCTGCTCAGTTTACTGTTCAAAATGTCGCATTTTTTTAAAGTGTATGAGATGGCTGCTAAACCTATTTTTACCGGTGACCTTTTGAGTGGACAACAAATAGTATGTTTTCTACAGCTGCACATGAGTAAGAATGTGGCAAAAGACAGCGTAATACTTAGTCTCTCCTTCTCTCTCTTTTTGTCGCCATCCCTCCTCTGTGACGAGGGTTCAGGTGGTTCTCCGGAATCCATTAAGTCCAAATATCAGTCTTGACTTGAGGGATCCCAGCCTGTCCGCATCACTTAGTTTGACTGGTGGTTGCGAAACACAGTAGCGTGGAAAGAATGCCTAAATCTAAATCTCCACATCATCGATAGACTCCTTAGATTGGGTGAATGCAAGAGTCAGACAAAACTAGCCCAAAAAAGGCCAATCGGTCACTTTGAATTCCAACCGCCCGGCACTATGCTTTGAGCTTCTTGCTCTGACACACAAAATAACAGATTAATGGGCAACATTAATAACAAAAAAAAGAAGTGTAGAGGCATGAAAAAATACCTCCAGCCATAAATTGTGGCATGAGCCAGAGGCCATCGCCTATTGATTTTCCCATAACATATCAGTGGACGACAGAAGGCGTCAATCTCCCTGTGAGACTTTTTGCCAGAATTAATAGTAGACAATCAATAGTCATTCAGAATGCAGGGTTCTCTTTTTGTCTTTATTATTATTAATTTAATAAAATTGATGCATTGGCTGAGGCATAGGGTGACGAAATGTTAGTTAGAATTTGGAGTTGAGAGTTTTCCTTATTCTTCTGTTTATCTGTCTGCGAGTTTATTGCACTCAACTTCCATAGAGTCAAATTTGTCAGTGTTTTACATTGCCATCCAGTTAATTACTTACAGGGTTCATAAAAGGGTTTCAAAGTATTGAGTGATAGGAAAGAAATAGGAAGGTTAAAGGTTCTACATTCATTCAATGAAATGTTCAGTTACAGTTAGCTGCATGCCAGGTGGTTTTGCTGATGTAATTAGCAAGGTTGGGCACTTTACCCTTTTTTGCCGGTCCGTCCTCTGTCCGGGTACCCTTCCGACCTTATCCCTCCATCCTTATTCTAAAAACAAAAAATCATCCTCTGACCCCGTCCGTCCTCGTGCTTTGTAAGAGCTTCCATCCTTACATCCCATCAGCCACCCCCCCCCAACAAAAGCGTCCATGCACTCCAAAACATTATTGAAAGCTCATTAGCTGTTTAATTTCCTCTGTACACCAACTCACTGGCTGGGAGTATCATGGGTCGTTCGAATTGTTAACAACTGTTTAACCAAGATAGCATTCAGCTGCCACCTCCAACATGTCGGTCACTAGACCGCAGCCCGCCAGGGGACATTACGATCATATTTAAGATTTCTTTATAACGTGATACTATTGCGTTTTATTGCCAAACATTTACATTATTACGCAATCAGTTTTCAGTTTTTATTATTATAATAAACTAATTACGCAAGGTTATTTTAGGAGGTTTTAGTTAGGTGTGGGTTGCGTTTGAATTACGGTTTAAGTTTCGGGGTTGGGGTAAGGGCTAAGGTTAAGGTTAGGTTCTGGTATGAGTTGGGCACACGTTCTCGTGCTCTTTCTCTTCCTCCAGAGCCTCCCTAAGAAATGTTTCAAAAAACAAATGTTGTTTTCTTTTCAGGACAATCAAATAGGAAAACGGAAGCATAAGGAAAGGGATTGGTTGGGGTTAGTGTTAGGGCGGGCAAGGGGGTAATACTTTTTATAGCTACATGAGCAAGGTAATTTAATAGGTATAAGCAGTTATCATGTCTTCAACGGGTAAGTATAAGTGCCGGATTCCTATCAAGGTAAGTAAGTATAGCTTAATAAAGTAGGAGAGGGATGTTTTTAGGGAAGGGAAGGGAGATGTGGGTCAAATTTGGGTTTAAGTTGAGGGTTAAGAGTTCAAAGTTAGGGTTTGTGTTAGGGTTACTGTGTAGAGGTTGAGGTTCATGTTTAGAGGTTAAGGTCAATGTTTAGAGTAGGGTCATGGGTTATAATTAGGGTTACAAATTAGGGTTATGGTTTAGTGTTAGGGTTCAGGGTTAGATTCTGAGTTAGTCTGTTGTTATTTCCTTGTTCATGGCAGCACTGAAAGTTACACAACATTGCATCGATAAAAAGAAAAAAAGATAGCTGTAAACTTTTACAACAGTCATATGGAGGTTAATTATTCTTTTGTGTTTGTGGAGGGTTTGATGTCAGCTTTTATTAGCTTGGCATCAACTTTTTTGTTTTCAAATCCTGCATACCTGTTTGAGTTTGGAAGCATCATCTGGGCATTCAATTTGAAAGCGAATCATTTTCATTGATTTTATTTTACATAAATATGACTTCATTTCATTTGATATGATTTATTTATTTATATTATTATTATGTACTACTGTATCATAGTTGATTTTCTATTCAGCTCCACTAGTCATTGATGTTTCTTCATCGGGCCAAGAATCATATTTGGTACTGAGAATTGAAAACCTAGGACAGTAGTGTCTTAAAAAAATAAATAGTCCGTAATAGTAAATGACAAAATTGTGCCTCCTCCACACAATGTAACATGCAGGAAGCATGCACATTCATTTAATGTTCCAATCCAAGATTGCTCCAATTTTTTTCGGAGTGGAAATCAATGTTTTCAAGCTTAGGATGAGGTGATGAATACAAAAATACGTTAATCTAAATTAATTAGCATTTTAATGCCTCGTTTATCCATTCAATAAGCTCTCTCATTAGTGTGTAAATAAAACAAATTACTGACACAGTCCCGTTCCCATTCTAAATCCCTTAAACCGTTTAAAAAATATTCTTCCTCCCTGCCGCCATCTGCAAAACTGACGAAGCTGTCCAGCGTTGTCCTGAGCTTGTATTCGTTGTGTTACAAATACACAAGCAGTATGCCCACACCTGCTCGGCACATCTCATGTGATACCAGAGACCAAGCTGTGTGTCCAGGCGAGCCCAACTATGTCTAGTCGCAAATTCTCGACCTTGCACATGAGCTCGGGCTCCTTCCCTACCAAAGAGGTGACATTCCTTGGCTTCGGTAGCCAAGGTCACAGCCTTCGGCCGCCACCCAGCTCCTGACCCCTGCACCTGACCCCTCCGGCCCCCCATGGGAATGGGGACAGACCCATGTTACGCTTTCGAGATCACCTTTGAACCCAACCTCCGGGCCTGGTTATTACCCATCACCAAATTTACTGGTAGGTACTTATTTGTTCCACTTAAAGCACTTTATAAAGACTATTATTTTCCTATTAAAATGAACTATTTTACATATTTAACATACATATTTTAACTTAAACAAATTTTTAGTTCTAAAATGGGGGGACCAACACAAAGTGGCACATAATTGTAAGGTGGAAAGAAAGTGATTATTATAGTGCTTGATTATCCTTCTTTTTCTTTTCTTTTTTTTACAAATAATAATCTGAAAAGTATGAATTGCAAAGGTGCATTGATCCCCAATATAAAATCAGCGTAATCAAATTTAACCTAATTAGACGGTACAGCACTATACATCTAAGTATTGCACATCGTTAATTGTTAAGGGTCGAAAGTGGATTAAATGCCCTCCTCTGTTTTTGGTGGGGTGGAATGGGGGAGCTTAGAACTGCGTTCATCCTAAACTCACAAAATGCCAGATTTTTTTTTTTTTTTTTTTTTTTTTAGCTTCTGGAACACCATGATAAGAAGTGCCCAGACCCCAAAAAGGGAGTCGGAGTGTGCGAGATAAATGTTGCGTTTTGATGTCGTACCACATCTTCCAAAATGAAAGCCCCCTCATGAAACATCCTGAATGAGGAGTTTCCACGCCGACTGTGGACAGTGACAAGGGGATTGAAGCACCAATGAGACGTGATGATTTTGTTTTTTTCATGTCACTGTCCCAGCGTGAACATTTAGCCTATTTTTTGCAAGTGTGGCTAAATCCCCTTGCTTTTTCTTCTTCTACAATGGAAGATTTTGCTGTGCTATTGCAACCAATTCATTTTTATCCTGCTATTTTTATCGAGTGTCCTTTCTGTCATTTGCATGAACATGTTTCTCCTATTGTTGCTGCATGTAGAAGACAAAAAAGATTTCTTTATAAATGTTTGTAACCTTTTTGTTTGTCACTCTGTTTATGTGTGGGGGAAAATACAAGATGAAAGACAAATGTAAGCATTAGATCTTACATTTTATAATCAGGGAAGCCAAGTTGTCAATTTATCTAAAAAAAAAACTTTCTCTATAAGAGAAATTGCACTGATTTTGACTTGAATGCTGTAGCCCTGTAAAATAATGTGACGGCAAGGTTGAAAACAAGGTTATAATATTATTTTTCATTGTTCTGTCGTAAGTGTTTGTTTCATTTTGATTTTTGTTTTTGGAAATTCAGTTGGGTTTTAATTAGTTTTAGAGTGTGTTTGTTGTTTTTGATAAGGTTTTATTGTTTTCGAAAATGCATATTTTAATTTCGATTTTATTAGTTTTAGTATTAGCTTTAGTTTTTTCCTACAAGTGTATGGAGTATCTGTCGAGTGCAAGATTTAAAAAAAAGAGTCACCATAAGTATTGTGTAATAAAGTAACGTAAACTACAATCCCCAAACAACTGTTTGAGAGTCCTTCTTCCTTATACGGCTGTACATTAAGACTAAAATACTGTAATTTTACTGTTTAAAATTAACCCCGAAAGCTCATGTATAAAATGAATTGACAAAATGAAAGCAAAGCACACATAGCTAGTTTTGTTATTTTTATAAACATAAAATGTAGTTTTATTTTTTTTAAAGCACTCATTTCAGTTTATGTCGTTAACGATTTTTAAAAATTTATTTTGGTTTGACTTATTTCATCCATCTTAATAAACTACAAAAACATGGTTGAAGCTGAAGTTAACGCTTTTTCTGGATCACAGGGGTTATCGGGGGGTTTTATACAGCGTCTCTGAATAAAATGAGCTGCACGACTGGGGTACAGCGCGGGTGCTGCTGGTAGCCCCCACCTGACGGTGAGCCTGTGTGCACTAGAGCTTGTAATTACAGAAGGAGGTGGTGGTAATAGTGTCTGGTAAAAGGCAAACACACAGGCTGACAGCTGGGACCCCCGTGTCACTTTCACCCGTCAAACAAGGGCCACAAGTGATATGATCCTCGGAAAAAATGTGAGAAATGTGTGTCCATGCATGTAAATGTGGACAACTGTCATATGTTTATTATGGTGGTTGTATATACGCCGTGTCTCGGGCAAATTGAAAATTAAAAAAGGAGTGCCACAGTTTTTGATGCACTTCAAGCCATTTGAATGGGGCAAGCAATCAAATACACAAATGAACACAAACGTGCAAGGTGCTCCATCAGACCACAAACAGTCTAACCAGCTATAATGGGTAATTCGACTCCAGCTACTGATGCCAATGAATAGGCCACACCCATTAAATGCACACATACAGCACTGCAGTTTTTGTTGTTGTGACTTTTGGCTTTTCAGATAATTGTTTTTCTGTTTTTGACATCAGAGTCATAAAGCGTATTCGCCTTGTGCCAAAATACAAAATGCTGATGATTATGTATTTTTCTACAAGTGCAGGCTACAAGTGTACAACATCGACTTATGCCCCTGCGTCAGCGAGGATGGCGGCATGGGTTGTTGTTTTGGCAATTTTGCTGTTTAAAATTATATTAAAACTTCAGTGAAGTAGTAGTAAAGTAAAACTCAGGTTCGGTCTTCCAGTCAATGGTTCCTATGGCTCCATTCTTTGGACAATTTGTGGCACCTGCATGATATGCGGCACATAAAGTACGGCAGCTAGACTAGGACAAAATACGTAGGTAAACGGGTTAACAGTGAGTTTAAAACATCGATTGAAATTCTACATATATAAATGATAACCTTTGTAATAATTCGATATTTACACTTGAAGAGACATTTTTTCGGCATAGAACAATGGGTACCACAACAACAGAAGTAATTACGAGGAATTTGTTTTCTCATTTCATGATTAAAGCCATGGCAAGTACAACGCCATATATATTTTTTTCTACTCAGGTGTTTGCTTAGTTTATTTTATAACTTGTTTATTCACTCTATGTGTCGGTATGAACGTATATTCACGGACACACATGGACAAAATTATTGTCACCTCCCAGTTAATTAAGGAAAAGCCCACAGTGGTCAGAAAAAAACTAATTTTCTTTCTACTCCACTGAAACAACTCGCTCTTTTGCTTTTTCTGATCCATGTTTCGTGACGTATACACCATGTCACTCTTTACATAGGCCATCTGACTGAAGGCACCTGTAATTAGCTAATTAGAGGACACACCTGGGTTGAACATGTTCCTATGGTCAAATTGTTTTCAATCTTTTCTCTTTTATCATCATTTTTGTCCAGGCCTGCGTGTTTCAAGAGTTTGTTTTTAAAAATAATTCAGTTGAACCCACAATTCAAAACCAATGTCTGACTTTTATTGGTTGATTGTCATTAAAAGCTTATTTATTATTAGGCTACTTTTTTCAAATTCAAATTATTTCTGGGACCACTGTGGGGTTTTCATTCATTAACAGAGGGGTACCATCACTTTTCTCCACATTTGTACATACGGTATATGTATGTATGCCGATAAGGGATAAAGGGTGAAAATGGTTCATTAATCAAGCCATTCACGCTTAGGATCTTAAGCTTGTTCTCTACCGATACGCACCGTAAATGAAAAACAAAAAGGTTTATTTAAAATAATGGCCAAGTCCTGTTGTCTTAGTCATCTTTCTGAATCTGGAAATGTTCTGCTACCATAACTAATCCATAAAAATGTTGTTGTTTTTTTCATTTTATTACAGTTATGTCAGAGCAGAGTCATATAACTATCAAAGATTCATTAGCTTTTTTTTTTTTTAACTGGTAAAAATAGAGGTTTACTATGAGGTGTTCAGGGTACACTTTCAACACTTTGTACATTCAACTGTTGAAACAAACACAGGAATAATCAGGTTGGATGGAATAAAAGGCATTAATTGTCCTTTGGATGAGTCTGGGAGTGAGAAAGAGAGAGAGAGCGAGAGAGAGAAGTTGGGGGAAAAAGAGGAGGTGAGAAAGGATATAAAACGTTGGGACAGGAAGATGCTCCTCTCCCGAAGCCGCTGCCATCCATTCAAACTGGCCATGTTGGACTAGTCGCTGTGTGTGCGCGCGTGTGAATGTGAGTGGAGGAGGAGGGGGCCCCTCGACCAATATGTGGATGAGGCCGCGCTGCGCATCGCTACGCCCCTGCTCGCTCCCAGTCAGACGGCTCCTTCTCCTCGCGTCTTCTCGTCTGCTGGCTGCCTCTCGTTCAGCACCACTCCTTTAAGGACAGCAGCGCACACCCCCTTTCGCCGTCCTTCCATCCCTCCATCTATCCCTCATTCTTCTTCTTCCAGCCATCCGTCCATCCTGCACCCTCGGGATCATTTACTCGCCAGCGAGCGGATCGGATGCGAACATTTTCCGTCAAGACGCAGGAAAAAAGTGCAAGGAATTACTTTTTGGGATTTATTTTTCACCATAAAGATTAAATAGGAAACTGTAAGTATCTGACGGTTTTTTTTCTTCTTCTTCTACTTCTTCACGATTTTCTGTGCTAGATTTATTTTAAATAGTCAACATACCTAAATTTGCTTGTATTCATTTTACCCCATATTTTGAAGGAAATAATTGTCGAACATGGATATTTCAAAACACATTAGATGTAAATGCGTGTGCTTCAAAGACTCTCGTGCGTAATTGCGCGCACTCACTCGCTCGTGCGTTTATTTTGCGGCGAAGGGTAAAAAATGTAAATAAAAGCTGCATTTCAATAAAATACTCCCAAATCACGGTATAACTGTGTATTCTCTAATCATTTTTTTCATTCATTGATTTTCTTTTTTATGTTTGTGTTGTCTTTTTGCCACCTAAGTGGCGTCAGGCTTCTTAATTGCTTTTTAGAGAGCAGCTTGCACATTTCTCTGCACGCAAGCGATAACTGTTACACCGTGAGAAGTTTATTGGATTAATTGGACGCTTTTTTTCCCTTCTTTTCCTCCATTTACGCAAAGTAACGCATTTGAATCCACGTGGAAGTGGAACATAATTATTGTGAGTTTAATGCACATTTTGCGCATTCCTCCGGCAGTGAACCGGGGGGGGACGGAGACGCTGCGTGACCCGAACCGGTGCTGCTGAAGTGGTGCCCTTCCTCCTCCTCCTTCCTTCGTCCTCGACGCGAGCATGGCCACGAACGGGACCAAAGCGTCGGACGGCCACGTCCTCACGGAGACCGTGAGCGAGGCTCCGACGAGCACGGCCAACGACAAACCCAAAACGTTGGTGGTAAAGGTGCAGAAGAGCAAAAAGGACATACCCGAGCGAGAGACGTGGGGCGGGAAATTTGACTTCTTGCTCTCGTGTGTGGGATACGCAATCGGACTCGGGAATGTGTGGAGATTTCCTTATTTGTGTGGAAAGAATGGCGGAGGTAATCAGGAGTTGTTTTCCTTCCAAAGGAACCAGGATTCCATTTCTCTTAAATCCAATTGTGTAGCCGTGCGTAATTACGCACAGGCGTCCTGTGCTGAATTCACCCCCTTTTCTTTTTTCTTTTTTTTTTACATCTGGAATATATGCTGTTGAATGTTGATAATTTATAGTTCCCGTCACTGAACCCTCCCCCCGCTTTTTTTATTTTACCTCTCATTCAGGAGCCTTCTTGATTCCCTACTTTTTGACCTTGATATTTGCTGGCATGCCCCTCTTCTTTCTGGAGACGGCTCTGGGTCAGTACACGTCTATTGGGGGGCTCGGAGTGTGGAAGCTGGCTCCCATGTTCAAAGGTAAACATTAAATTTAATAAAAAGCTATTTATTCACAAATTAAGTGATACTTGATAGTGATTTGATACTTGTGTGTTTTTTTAACCAAATGTGTTTGAAGAGCAAGCGTACAACCCAATTACCAATAACAAAAAATGAGGTTGATTTCTTATTCATGCTGAGTGTCCAGAACGGTAATAAAAATGTATTATTACTCTACAAAAAAAATAAAGACTCCAAATAATGAAAACAAATAATAGAGTGGTCATCCAAAAATGTCTCATATAAATGTTTCATTCAAAGCTTTGTGTGTTGTTTCAGGTGTCGGTGTGGCCGCTGCTGTTCTCTCCTTCTGGCTTAACATATATTATATTGTCATCATTTCCTGGGCTCTTTACTATTTGTACAACTCCTTCACAACCGTGAGTATCTTTCCAAATGATCTACAGAACAAATCAACGAGAATGTAAAATGCTAATGTTATTTAGGAATACCTAATGCTTGAGAATAAAAAAAAAGGGGGAAAAAGGTTGTAAAGCCTTAAACAGACTATGACATTTATTACTTCCTTTCCCACATAATTAGTGCTTTACACAAGCGATTGATAAATGCATTCTGGCGATGAGTCATCCCGTTTATAGAGGGAAGCATGAAATCGCAATGTCCCCCTTCAACCCCCACCCCCCGAAGACTATCATGGACTTGGCACACAGAATTGGACCCGGAGGTGGGAAAGTGCAGTTCCAAGTCAAAAGATTTTTTTTTTTCCCTCCAGGAACTGCCATGGCAAACTTGTGGTAATTCCTGGAACACAGACCGCTGCTATACCAACTACAGCATCGCCGACACATCGAACCTCACCAGCGCCGTGGTGGAGTTCTGGGAGTAAGTTGAGCAGAGTCAGATCTGGTACAATGCTCAAATTAACCTGAAATATTCTATGAGTGTGCGTACTGTGGAACCTTCAAAGTCAAATGCCGCAAACATCAGAGTTCAACTGACATTGTATGCCTCAAAACAAGTGCAAAACTTGTGAAACTTCAGCTCAGTGAGCATTTCTAGGACTACTTCCACAAGTGCCTCTTTTTTTATAAAAGGGAACCATGGATGACCAAATGGAAAATTGCAATGATAACCATAGAACAGGAAATGGCCATCTAAATACCTTGATTTTTTTTTTTAGAGCAAGTTTGCCATTGACGACCAAAAGCAAAAATGGTCATGAAACAGGAAATAAACTTATTGTGACAGGAAATGGTCCAGCTGCTCTGTAAATAAAAATATTATCAATTATGATAACATAATAATTCATTAGATATCAATACATAGTCGAAGTTCAACTAACAATATATTGAGGAATATGCCTCAAAAGTCAAACTTTATGCATCATGTCAATATAAAAAAAGCTAAATATGATCCTGACACACTCAGTCGTCTCTGGCCGCATCTTTTGTCTTCAATTTGATATATATGAAACCACCCCGCCCGAGGCAAAACAAACAATCAGAAACCGATGGTGTGACATGAGATGTCAATCATTTGTCATACACTCATCGGGAGTAACTCATTACTCTACAAAGGCAGTAATATTATTAAAAAAAAAAATACTTTCACATGCAAGTAACAAGTAATATGTAATATTTTAGATTTTTGGAAGTAACTTACCAAACACTGATTATAACACTAATGTCAATTACAAAGATAGTGCTTTTGTTGTGTAATAAGTTAACAGGTCAACGCAAGGCCCGCAATGAATGTCAGAAAAATTGCTTATTTATTATGACACAGTACTTAGTGATGTTTTTTATTTGCACTAGACCAATACTACATATATTAAAAAACTAAAACTAAAACTAAAAAAATAAACCAAAATGAAGGCAAAAAAAAACCCTACTCTAAAAACTAATTAAAATTAAACTGAATTTAAAAAAACAAAAGTCAAAACTCAAACATTTGTACTAAAAATTTAAGTCATTTTGTTAAATCTTCACTCCATTCCTCTTGCAGACGCAACATGCACCAGCTGACCGACGGCCTGGAGAAGCCCGGAGAGGTCAGGATCCCACTGGCCATCACCTTGGCCATCGCCTGGGTGCTGGTCTATTTCTGCATCTGGAAGGGGGTCAGCTGGACTGGCAAAGTGAGTCAGTGGACGCAGCACAAAGAAAACATTTAGCTTGCGTCGTTTCACCGCAAACAAGACGCGCGATTCATTGCTCAAGGTCGCCGCGCTGTCACCGCGACACGCTGGATTACTGTGCCGGGGGTTAGGGAGGTTTGGAGGTTTGGCGGTGGAAGGGGATTATGTAACTTCAATTTACCCTTCAATTGTCCAACTTGAGGCTGTGTTGGTTTAACTGCTGTGGCATAGTGTCATAACAAAACCCGTTATACCGTATAATTGTGCTAAGGCTAAATGAGCTCAGTCATATACAGTACATTGATTTTATTACCTGCCCCCGAGTACCAAAAGCGCAATTAAATTTGTGGAGCCATTTCATTTTGATGCAACTCCAGAGAAATGTGCAAAGAGAGGAATTTGTCGATAGAATCACAATGGAACTATCTGCCTCCCCTCAAGATTGAAACCAGAAAGTGGACAGGATTTTTCACTTTTCTCCTTGAACTTTAGTTATCCTTTACACTGATTTGAGTCACCATGAAACTGCTAACTTTTACCCACAAACTAATAATAGGACCACACGGTCCTACCAGTCCACTTGTAACAGCTTACATAATTCTACATGAATCAGCAACTAGTCCAGAAGTAGCTCAAATACAGCCCAAATAATGTTTTTTCCAATGATTATTTTCCACTGTGAGTCAAACGGAAAATGGCTTTGCTCCCATCTAAAAATATAAATAAACAAACAAACAAAAGGTCCAATCTTGTTATTAGTAATGTCTTGCATGATCATCAATGAAGCAGAAAGGACTCTTCAAACTAAGCGACAGATGTATTACATGCAAATTCCCTCCTGGGACTTTATTTTTCCCTTTTGACCATTTGAGTCATTGTGACACTGACCAGAATCAACACTGGTTTTGTTTCTGGTCCAGTCTTGTCAGTCGATACATCATTTTGGATGTCATTCTGTAAGAACCATGTCCAGAAACTAACAAACTTTTTTTTACAATGTTGTACGAGTATTTTTGTTGTTGTTTGTTGGCCATTTAGTCTTGGTGGAACTGTTTGCTCCTATCCCAGAATCAAACATGGTTGAGATCACAAAGTTAATTCGTAATGTCTTGCATTGTACTTCATGAATCAGGAAGTAGCCTTCTAACTAACATCCAGAAGAGTAAACTAAAATCACGATCACAATTTTTCACTTTTCTTCAAGGATTTTATTTTCACTTTTGGCTGTTTTGAGCCGTGGTGAGGCTGTTATTATTATTGAATTATCCTTGATCCTTTTAACATGGCTAATGAACAGACAAACTATAAGCACAAACCAATTTTTTTTTCCTCACTTTGGTGAATAACCATGACCGAGTTCTATTCCGTTCTAGTCCTTGTTCATTTTCACTTTAATAATCAACTCTGCTTGTATTTTATAATAGAGAAATCGATCAAGTGTTGACATTGCAAAGATCGGTTTAGAGGGGCTGTGGTGACCATCGCCTAGTTGTTGGCTGACTAGGTCATTGTGCTCCACTGCCACAGCAGAACAACTTTGCGCTACTGTTATCTGTTTTGTCTCCTTGCAGGAAAAATAACCAAAGTGGTCTAACGACTTTCTGTCCTTTTCAGGTGGTGTATTTCTCAGCCACGTATCCTTACTTTATGCTGTTCATCCTGTTTTGTCGCGGCATCACTCTGCCTGGAGCCATAGATGGAATCCTCTTCTACATCACGCCAAACTTTGAAAAACTGACAGCGTCAGAGGTACGAGCAGCATGTTGTTGTTTTGCTTCTGAAAGTGCTACATTTGGAATTGAAGAATTTATATGACGTATATGCCATCGTTTCAAGGCTAGGAACAGGTTTTCTAGTAAGTCTGGAAAAATGTTAGTATTGCTACTAATTTCCATGCTACATTTGTACAAAATCTGACTAGATACGGAAAATATTGCAGGAAAGAATATGGACTTTAACTGGCACAGTTCCATAGACACAATTAAGACATGTTACATCAAACATATATCAATCCCTGATTGCTTTAAGTACTGTATGTAAAAGGTACAGTAGTTACAGCTACTGTTATGTAATGAGTTTGTTTTCTTCGCTGCGAGGTCAGGTATGGCTTGATGCTGCCACTCAGATCTTCTTTTCCTACGGTCTGGGATTAGGATCTCTGATCGCACTGGGTAGCTACAACCCCTTCAACAACAACGTATACAGGTTGGTTTCTTATACAGTTAATTGTTGATTTTGTGGGACCCAACACTTGTTACCTATTATACTCAGTTTCGGTCCTAGGTTGAATTTTGGGTGGTGGGGGAGGTTATTGTCGAAAAACGTTGTCGCCTAATTTTTAACTAGGGTCAAGGTAACACATTTCTTATTCTATAGCTACCTTAAAGGTACTTCTTTTGAATTCATGATGTGCACAGCTTGAAAACATAATAATTTTTTGGTCCTGGTAAAGGCGCAAACAGCCACCTTGGAGTCGAATGACTAGCCATGCATACTACGATTTTATCAATTGGGGTTAGAGGTCACAGAGAAAACTGCGATGCAATATTAACACGTTACTTTGCCAATAATATCACGGTACACAGTACCATTTCGATTCACAGGCATCAATTCTGTGATAAAATTAGCTTTTACTCGGAATCATTGGCTTAAAACATAATGTTGGTCTTCCAAGGTTGTTGACACTCTCTTCATAAACACTAAGTACTTATCCTTCAGACTTTTCTGTGTTTATTTTCCTAAACGTTCATAAGCACTTGGTTTATTAACGCAGAGTGATAGCGGTTGACTTTGTTCTTGATGCTGTTGCGGGTTGCCTCAAAGGTCAAACAGTACATGGCATTGCATGAGAATTTAGTGATTATAGCCAGAACTATGTTTAACTTTTTCTTGGCCTTTTTGTTTTGTCATCAGCATTCATCGACATGTCGTTTATTAAAACAAAGTAGCGACATTCAGCTCTGTTCTTGATGCTGCTGCGAGTTGTCTCAAAAGTCAAACAAAACATGGAGTTCAAACTGCCCTCATGCACGAGACTTCATCTCAGTGAGAGTCTATATATTGGCCTTTTCCTCATTTACATTCACTGACACTTTCTTAATGATAACAAAGTAATGATGATCAGCTCCATTTTTGACACTGTGACTTGCCTCAAAAGCAAACTGTCGGAACTGCATTGGCTTTTTCTTTGGCTTTTTTCGTGAATGTTCTTCAACACTTCAACAAAGCCGATGTAGCACTGCCTGTTGTTGACAAGACACTGAGATGTATATTGAAAAGTCGCAGGCGTAACGAGATTATTGATAACAGATGTCGGCATGCAGGTACTGTACCATGAACGATAAAGATGATGGAAATATGGATATTTTGTTCCATTCCCAATACCTTGATGAGCAGAAATGACTGTAACCTTAACGATTTAGAGTCTCCAGTTTTTACAATTATTTCAGTATTTTTGCTGTGCTGCTTTCAAATTGCTTCATTCAGCCCTATTCCCATTTTAACAACACAAGTCAGCATCCCAACGTACGACTTTAACTAACTGTCATTTCAAAAGAACGGGTCAAAAATAAGCAGCCATTTCTTTAGCGCTGGATGCAAAATGGCTCCCCACCCAATTTCCCCCCCCCCCCGCCGCCGCCATCCCTCTCACCATTGTGTGACGGGATGATAAGGAATTGATATCGGCGTGACAATGGCCGCCTTGTGCTTTGTCTCTCTCCCGACAGAGATTCTGTCATTGTCTGCTGCATCAACTCCTTCACCAGCATGTTCGCCGGCTTTGTCATCTTCTCCATTGTGGGATTCATGGCCAACGTGACAAAGAGACCCATTGCTGATGTGGCAGCCTCAGGTAATTGCAATCAATGTTGAAGCTCGATGGCGACAATCAGCAAAGGCAACAGACATTCAGAGTCGTGCAAATAATTAGCTCCTGTATTTGCTAGATGTGTTATTCTTTGAGTCAGAAAGGGGAAAATTGTGACAGGGTTTTGATTTCTGGGTTAATTAGAAGAAAAAGAAAATTGCGCAGTGATTTTGCAAATCTTCCCATCCTTTGTAAATCCTCAAGTTTAGCTCGACATTCAGCTCCCACAAGGACGCTTTGGACTTATATTTAGCTTCTTCTTCTTTCACTTTGTGTTATCTTGCTTTACATTCACAGCACTTTCATCACATTTAAGCCAAAACAAATTTTTACTTGGTCACCTTCTCAGTCAGGGTTAAACAAATCATCCTTAGTTAAAATTTGAGATGAAAGGTCTAAGTACGGTAGAATAGTGGTTAACACGTCTGCCTAACAGTTCTAAGGTTCGGGGTACCACATCTCTCGCCCAAAGTCAGCTGGGTTAGTCTTGAGCTCAAATGCAACCCTAGGACTACAAGAGATATATAAAAAAGGAGGCATGTTATTGACTCATTGCCAGTCAGGCCTCTCTCCCAAAGGCAGATTGGATAGACGCCAGGTCACCGACAACCCCAAACAGGAAAAGTGGTATGGAAAATGTCTTAGTGCCTTTTCCCCCGTGCATGTTTCAAGGACCTGGCCTGGCATTTTTGGCTTATCCGGAGGCCGTCACCCAGCTGCCAATCTCCCCCCTGTGGGCCATCCTCTTCTTCTCCATGCTGCTGATGTTGGGAATTGACAGCCAGGTACTGACAAAATCTGAAATGACCGCTCCGAAAGGGTTTAAAAACCTGACTGACTGTGCTGCTCTTCCAGTTTTGCACCGTGGAAGGCTTCATCACTGCACTGGTAGACGAGTTCCCTCACCTTCTACGGAAGCGCCGCGAGATTTTCATCGCCATCGTTTGCCTCATCTCTTACATCATTGGACTGTCCAACATCACACAGGTAAGTAAACACAGCAACCCGGTGGCGATTAAAACTTGGATGCTAATGTGCATATCAAATACACTGGACAGATAAAAAAACACATTAAATTAACTAAACAGGCACAGAACATAATTTAGCACCCGCTAATGCTAACGTTAGCACACGTCCATCAGTACCAGCAGGACTAACCATAAACGAACACTAAATATTAAATTGGCAATGCCACTCACGTCTCGTGGACTCACATTGGAAAAGGCACAAAAAAACAATTCAAACAACTTCGATGGGTCATAAATCTCTAAACAGCGCCCCACTCTTTCATTGCTTAACAATCTGCTCGTCCTGCGGGTCGTTCTCTCTCTCCGCTCTCGCTCGACCGCAATGCCAAGAGCCCCCCCGACCACAAAAATCTCTCAATGGATTTGCACTTATTTTGAGAATGGTCATTTTGGTCTATAAAAATCAGAAATCCGCCAGTCTGCGGAAAATTTACATCCCTGGTTTGGGAGAAAAAAAACACCTATAGATACTAGAGGGCTTGTGATACTGAAAATTCTCGGTGGGTGGGAATAAAGCGGCTGTAAGGCAGGCTGTAAGTGGTGGTAACATTTTAGTATTATTGTTATACAAGTATAAAATGAAATTAAGAAGTCTACTATTAATCCATCAAAAACAGTAAAACACACTCTTACCTAAGGATAAATAATTTTTCAGAATTTGAATCCAAATGTAAAAGTCATCCACCAATTCTTTAGCAATTGCAGCTAGCATGAAAAGCTAACATAGCAGCCTACGTCTTCATTCGGTGCTCCTTCTTGTCCAACGGCACGAACAGACATGACTGAAATGCAGCCCTCCAACAATATACAAACCAAAGTCTGCTGTTTCAGTGATCATCTGGCAACCAGTCCAGGGCGTACCCCGCCTCTCGCCCAAAGTCGGCTGTGATGCGCTCCAGCTCACCCACAACCCTAATGAGGACAATCACTGTAGAAAAAGTCCTTTGCTCCAAAAAAAGCAATGCCAGATGCTATCATGCTAACAGAAATATGAACTAAACCAAAAAATAACCTTTCACATTAAAACCAGTATCAAGACTTCTGCCTTGTCATTCCACACAATTATAGTTGTTCTTTCTAGATAACAAAAGTCAAATGCCAAAGGAAAATGCAAAGCACACACATAAAGAATTAATCGTTTCATGCTGGGTAAAATGAAGTCTAGTGTGTAGCTGTATGCTAACTTCAAATTGGAAAGGAAAAATGGTACACAGGCGCTGTGTACTAGAAGGAAACTGTTCCGAACAAAGGCTTCCAAGGAATTGATGAGCATTCAAGTCCAGCTGAGATGGACCTTCTAAGGACATCGGCATCATTGCAGAGATGTCATGTCCTCACCAACGAGACATCGCTCTCTCGATGTTGTTCCACTTGACTGGCCTGCTACTTGCCCGCACACCCTAATTGCCTTCGTTTATGCTACTATTCTGTCCCTGGCCCTCATATATGTCCTCTTGTGTCTCATTCTACAGGGTGGCCTGTACGTGTTTAAGCTATTTGACTACTACTCAGCCAGCGGGATGTGTCTGCTATTCCTCGTCTTCTTCGAATGCGTCTCCATTTCGTGGTTCTACGGTGAGGCGCATTTTTAATGAGTTGACGTTTTTATTTAGGGGAGATTTCGAGATGACGCTATGGATTCACAATGCTTTAATGTTGTTTTGCAGGCGTGAATAAGTTCTATGACAACATTGAGGAAATGATCGGCCACCGGCCCTGTCTGTGGTGGAAGGCCTGCTGGGTTGTTTTTACGCCGCTCATTGTAGCCGTAAGTACAGCACAAGAGCCAAAACCTCAAAACAGTCATGACTACAGTGCGTGATTTCTTAAAATTCGTGCATTCATTGTTCTATATTAATGACCTAAAAGTGTCCTTCATGGAAACATTTACCATAATTACGACTATTGAGCTAGCTCAGGTTAGTGATACACAATGGCAAATTCAGATTTCTGTACACCGTAAAGACAGTCTTTAATCAGGTCACTTTTTTAATTGGTTTTATTTCATAATCAACAGTGTAATGTACTACAATACAACAGTTACAGTAACACCTGGCTTTTGCGGTAATGCAGTAATGGAAGGCTAATAAGCTAATAAAATGTTGTAAATACTACATTCTTACTGTAATGTCATTGACTGAATTTTCAGCCACTATCAATGGCCCACTACTAAAATGGATCTATCTATCTATCTATCTATCTATCTATCTATCTATCTATCTATCTATCTATCTATCTATCTATCTATCTATCTATCTATCTATCTATCTATCTATCTATCTATCTATCTATCTATCTATCTATCGGGCTATAGGGCTTTTGAGGGTGTTCCCATATTCAAACACTCACCAAGTTTTAGTTTTTTTAACTGACTTTTTTTTAATGAATTTTTAGCAAACTGAAATATGATGAGCTTGTCACAAAAAAGACACAGGAAGTCTTCCATTTTGCTTTGAAGGGGCCACTTTTGTGTTTTGTGTTAACATGAGTATTTGTCCAATGCAGGGTTATAATAGTTGTGATTCTTCATTATAGATCATTTTTAATTCGTTTTGACTTTTGTTCAGTTTGTTTGAATTAGTTTTTAGAGCAAGTTTGTTCGTTTTTATTTTATTATTTTTTAATGCTTACGTTTTAGTTCAGTTTTTATTAGTTTTAGGATTAGTTGTTTTGATTAGATGATGACATTTGTACCCTGGTGTCTCTCGTTTCCAGGGAGTGTTCCTGTTCAGTGCAGTGCAGATGGTACCCCTCACCATGGGCGACTATGTGTTCCCAGCCTGGGGCCAGGGTGTCGGGTGGTTAATGGCCCTATCCTCCATGGTTCTTATTCCTGGCTACATGGGCTACATGTTCCTCACACTCAAAGGCACATACAAAGAGGTAACGCTCTGTCTGCCGTTTGTCTCTTTTGCGTGTGTTGTTCACAATGGGGTCCGGCTGTAGGGGGAGAAATGTTGCTTATCTAATAATTGCAGTGTGAGCCATGAAATTAAAAGAGATACATTCAAAAGCTTGCGGCAAATAGTATTTTTCTTTTGAAAAGCACAGGATGAAGATGCTTGGCTCTTTTAAAACGAATCATTTTAACTTTTGGTTGATGTTTCATATTATTGAGAATAAAAAAGACCCTAAAACCCTATATTTGATTTATTCATTTTTAGAAACAAACATTGATAAAATAAATCACTAAGGAAGTTCATAGGCTGTAACTTTTGTTGATGGCACAAGCAAATACAATTTTAACCTTCGTTGCAAGTTAAGTTCGGCTAAATAAACTAAAATACATTTATTCAGAAAGTAACGACTGGAAAAGCATTTTATTAATGTCAACCTACTATATGGTAGCGATACTGTATTGAGCAGACAAGACAGAGACAGGTATAACACTCATTACACAATAAAAGTCAAGTTTGGTTGAATTCCAAATTGTACTTCAATTGTGTACAATTGTACTTCTTGTGTTTTTCACATGCAAGCAACATGCAGTGTATATTCACAGTGCTTCAAGTTTTGTTATGTTATAGCCTTTTCAATTATTATTTATACGTTTTCAAAACCCCAACGACGACAACAAAAATGTTTTTCCCATTACCATGCTTGAATGAATCAAATCCATTTTGGATTAAGACTGTGAAGTAAAATTTGGAAAAAGTGAAGCGCCGCGAATACTTTCCGGATGCACCATAATACTATACTTAGCGTTTTAAGTGTATTACAATGCAAACTCTGACTGACCTAGCTTTCCCCCTCCTCCACAGAACATTTTGAGAATGTAAAAAATATTGCCCTAGCTACAGAGTGTAGACTCTTCACATTCCATATTGAAGTGCCGCAGCTTTGCATAATGCGATTTAGTGTATTAACAGAGAAGTGCGACACAACACTACTGTAATAAGCAAACGTGTGGGCATGCGGCGTGAAGATGGGATAAGTGCCACGAGAAGTCGAGCATAAGATAAAAGGATTTGGGAAATGGAGATCGTAATGAGTTCTGTTGAACTACTTGAGATCAGTGCAGATTGTATGCAGAGGAATGATTGAACTGCAGTTAATACCTATTTTTGGCCGCCAACATTTATGTTAGGATGTGCAGTTATGGTGAGCACAAATCTATATGATCCCCCACTCGCTGAGCTTGACAGTTACCAGCGTGGCAGGAAATGGGTGCTAATTGCAGAGGCTGTCAACGGCGACGTGCAGGTGTCAGGAGGCGCAGTGGCAGCTGATTGTCTTAATTGTAGCAATCAGATGGCACATTGCATCAAGTGCTGCTCACAAGATGCGGATGGTGCCACGGAGCTGCTAGTCATGCATCTCACTTTAATCGCGCTGATGAGGATGAGGATGATGTGGATGATGGTGATTTGGGATTTTAAGGATGGGTTTGGCTCATGTACAACGTCTGAGTGAGTGGAAATGAAGACTGGTGGTTTGTAGAAAATGAAAATGATATTCTGCCTTTGACCCATGTGACTTTCTGTCGGGTGCTATAATTACGTTTCAAGTTTCTCAGTGCTTTAGTTACTCGATGGAAAGTTGCATTGATGGATGGGAGAAGGAAGAAAGGAATTTTGTCGGTTGTTGGAAGGGATGGATGGATGGATGTTACATGGATAAATAGTAAATAACGAAGGATGGCCAGGTGACTGGGAGAAAGAGAAATTGAATCAAATATGTATGAATCAAAGGATAAATGGATATAAGGATCAAGGATAGATGGATCAAAAGGTAGGTCGATGATGAATGGATGGATGGATGGATGATAAAAATATGAAGCGATGGAGGGATGTATGAATAACCTTACAGATGGCTGACTGATGTATGGATCAAGGATGGGTGGATGGATGAATAGATAAAATAAGTGTGGATGAATGCTTATGGATCAAAGATGGAAGGGGAAACGGATGGAATAAGGATGGATAGATGATGGTACATGGATGAGAAAGATGAATAAGCATGGATGGGTGGTCGGATTGATCATGAATTGAAGGATGACCAAAGAAGGAGGGATGACGTTTCTAGGGATCATAGAACGGTGGATGTATGGTATGATGGTTATATGACTCAAAGAAGGATGGATTAATGAGGAGATGTATGGATAAAAGATGGAAGGATGGATGGATCTTCGAAGAATGAAAGAATGTCCCCATTGTCGGAATAATAAAGCTTAATTTATTTTATATGGGTAGAAAGTGAATGAATGTCTATATTACAGGTTTCAAACTGAAGGGGCAGATTCGACCCGCCACTTCATTTTGTGTTGCCCGCAAAGGCAAATGTTTTTGCTAAAATCCCAAATGTTAGAATTGTCTTCATTTTTAATAACATTGAGATGTTGCAAGCATTTATTATTATCTCCCTTTTAAGATAACAGAAAAATAGTTGAACCTTTTCTTTACTGGCTTCTGAGTTCAAAACCAGGTATCCATTAATTTGTTGTGTATTGTATATGTATTGTATACATGCATGGACTTATACATTTTAGACCATTTATTTGGGTTCACGTTCATAATGTCCTTATGGCCCTATAATGGAAAACCATAACTACGAATGTCATTCCAATGACAACTATGAGTTTGACATCCGTGGCTATATGATAAAAATGGGAGGATGGATGGATGGATGGATGGATGGATGGATGGATGGATGAATGGATGAATACAGAACATGAATCAAAGGGCAATGGATGGATGAAAGGATATTTTGGATCATAGATGGAGGCATGAATGGACAAAAAGGAAGGAGAACTCTGAAGTTAGATAAATCAAAGTTTCTATGGATTAAAGGATGGATGGTTGGGTCAATGAAGGATGGATGGAGGGATGCATTGTTTTGTGGTTCTAATAAGTATGGGTAGATGGTTGAATGGCGCACATAAAGAAGGATAGATGCACGATGGATAGAACAAAGAAGGATGTATGACTAAATGAAAGCATTCAAGTAAATGAAGACTGTTTTCTTCCATTGTGTCGTCGTCTTTCCTCTGCAGCGTCTAAGGATGATGATCAAGCCCGTGGTGCTAGTGAAGGCTCAGGAAAACGGCCCGGAGCAGCAGATGGAAAGCCAGAACCAGAACCCCGCCACCGAGGAGGCATACATCTAGAACCTCGTGAGCGTCTCTCTTGTCTCAGTGGTTCTCCGTCGGGCTCCGAACACGCCCCACGAGAAGCGGAATCAAGGTTGGGAACGACCACCAGACGTCCACGTCTGCTTTCATTCACCTACCTCCTGGGGACACGTGAGACAAACCTGACCACATTTATTATTCTTATGAAATCTGTTTTTTTAAGTTTATTGTTGTATCATACAGATGAAACTACCTAAAGTTCATTATGGAAAAAAAGACATTTTAGCAAGAGAATATGAGTTGATAAGTAAAACTGTATTAAAAGATATTGTTTAAATTTGGAGACCTGTATTGATGCAATAGTTTAGAGTACGATTACTGTACAAAGACAAATATCTGATTCAGTGCATTTTTTGCTTGTACATTAAGTAAATACATAAAATAGATGCCATGTTTTAAGTGAGAATATAAATGAAATATATAGAAGTGGAATGCAAATGGGGCCAAATATAATACATCCAGACTATTCATTTCAATTGTTTACCAGCCACGTCTGGGGGCTTAAACCTTTGAAAAGCACAAGTACAGTTTGATGAGTTAAAAACCTATGACAACAGCAAAAAAAAGAAGAAAACAAATATTTTATATATATGTATATATATATATATATATATATATATATATATATATATATATATATATATATATATATATATATATATATATATATATATATATATACACTTCAGTAGGATATGTAGCAATGACTGTCATCACAGTTGACAGTTTTGTCTTGTTTTTCTGAAGAACAATAACTATGTACAGTGTGTCGTTGGAAATCCTTTTTTTGTTTTGTAGAATAACTTTGAGGTAGTTTTGTATATTCGAAACAGAGAAGGGCCAAACACAAGCACACGCCGGTTTGAATATTATAGGGAAAAAAATTCATGACAGCATGTGGTAAAGTGATCACTTCTAGCTGAATGTCGATCATGGCGACATCCCACCGTGTACTATAATCCTACAAGCATCCAGTTAAGAGTGTGAACATGTACTCGAACAATAAGCTAAAGTGACAGAGAGGCTGTGACCGACTACATGATGGGTTTCGATGGTATAGTCTAACTGTTTAGTAACCCACTCCTCAGGAACTAAGGTGGATGTGACCAAATGCTCTCGGATATGATACGCTGAAGCAATTTGTGTTATATATTATAAAATAAAGAAGTAGAACGTAGTTTCTCAATTTAATGGCCGCAGATGAGGAAGAAAGGTTTATTAGCAGAGGTACCTTTATTTGTACAAATATATTTTTTCCAATAATACTAAAAAATGAGTGAGGAAAATTCAGTTTACTGTATATCAATATAAAAAGGACTATTATGCATAAATAGCTATAATCCGGGCCATACTAGGTGGAACTAATAAATGCATAGTACAACATTGTGTAATGACCGCATGTCAGGGATAGCCTCAAAATAACGACACTTAAACATTGACAACATTTTGGCAAGATCACAAGTCAGACTTAATGATGACTTTATGTCTCCACATAAAAAACATAAACATGAATGGATACAACATTGTAGAGTGACTGCATGTCAGATTACTCTAATGCTAATTGTCGCCGGAGTTGCCATCCCTACATAACATCAGATTATTTTCAATAATGTGCAGGGAAACAGTTCACAACATTGTGGAGCGACCGCGACAGAGTTAAAGATGCCGTCTCCACATGAAGTGGAAAACTGATCAACTGTGGAGTGATCAACTGTCAGTCTGCTAGAATGTTAGTTTTCATTAAAAATGCTGAATCAGTTTAACATGAGATAGATTATCTCTGTAGGTTCTGCTGTTTCGATTAGCAACATAGTTCAAATGGCACAGAGTGAACAACGTTAATGTCAACTAAAAATAATTATACTAATTACCCTTTTTTGTTCCCAATGGGAAATAGGCGACATCTATTAGGGCTGGCATTTATTTGTCTTATGTAGATGCTGCGTCAATTGGAGGAATGATCACATTATTCGAGGAAGTTAATATTTAGTTTTCTCTAGGCTTCTGAGAGACTGTTTACATGCTTCAGTAAGTATTGCTACTTTGGTTAGCAACAGAGTTCAAATAGGTTTAACTACTGCTTTCACGTCTGCATATTTGAGGAAGATATTTATTTATCTTAAGTGGGCATTTGTGGTACGGCCACTGTTTGAGGAATTACACAATAATCAAAATGTCACCTTCTCTACAAAACATTTTACCGGGGATCCTTGGAAAACAGATCCAAATCTTGTGTGCTTGTGTGTGTGTGTTTGTGTGTGTGTGTGCTTTCTTTGTGCACATCGTTTCTCATAATGATAAATGACGATCGAGCGAGGAGACTTCCACAGTGGTTGGTCGGTCTTAATCCTGCCGACTCCTTTTGGTAGGCTAAAGGAAGACCTATTATTACATATCAAGTTTGCACGGCAATATGAATAAAGGATATGTTGTCTTATCTTATTACTGTAAAGGAAGAGTCACAAAAAAACATAAATAAATATTGATGATAATAATAAGATTTGCTTCTGTGGCAGCTACATGCGACAGGAATCAGGTTGAATCCGACCCGTTAGGTCGCTTTTATTTATGTATTTTCCTTCAAAGTATGTAAATGAAAACTACGACGACGAAGGATTCGGTGCATTATTTTGTACAAAGTTACCATCCTGCAGTTTTCTCTCTTGAATGATGTTGTAAACTAGACTGTGTAATACATGTATCTGTGAATGTCCGTACAACCTGACTTTTTTTTGTTCTCTTTTCTTCTGTCGATTCATTGTGGAACAAAAAAAGAGGAAAAGAGAAAGGAAGTGTATGATTTGCTGTTTTCCGCAATAATATTATCATCTCGGAAAGACTAAAGCACATCTCTCTTTCCGCTGTACAAATGATCATAACAGAATAGCGTAACAATGCAGATAATTATAATGTCATAGAAATGTCTAGTCAGAGAATGTTTTGTATATTTTTAGCTGTTTCTTGGGCCTGATGTAAAATATTATATGTAAAAAATATATATATATCATAAATGTCTTTAGATGTGTTCTATGAAAAAGCATGATTGCAACATATGTTATCTGCAAAAAAATAAATAAAGACGTATAGATTATAATGGCTGTGTTGTTTTACTGGCCTACCACATGGGCGTGATGGACTGAGGAACTGATGGGATAGAAGTTGACAGTTACGCAATAAACTTTGACATTTTTGGAGACTTTTTTGTTGTATTTGTATGGAAAATTATCAAATCAAATCATCCTATTAATTCCCAAGGAGAACTGAAAAGAAAAGAGAAAAAAACTCACGCCATACTTACTGTTTGTCATTGGATTGCTTTATATTGATGGCCTAGAAATGTTTTTCATACAAATATTTATGACCAGTATGACTTTTCTGTCTCGTCATCAGGAAACCTAAATATTTTCCAGTATCTTTGTACAACCTAGAGGCACACCAGTGCAATAATCATGAGTCTAATCCGAATAATCTCTGATATGGATTATTTCATGTGCTAAATTAAACAGATTTAGACCGATTTGTGAACGATATATGAGAGGAACAGGTCTTTTGTGTACATAGAAAACGTCTTAGAAAATTGCTGCGTTGATATTCTTGTTCAGTGTAACTTGGCCCACACTTCCCAGGAGTGACTGTTTTCTGCCAACCAATCTCCAGACAGCAGCATGTTTGGCTCCGCACTTTGCATTGTTGGATATTAGAAAACCCTGTCATGGAAATTTACCAGAACATACTGCTACACATTATCAGTAAATGATAATGGGTAATTGTCATACATTCTGTTTCATCTCAACAATTGTATGATTGTAATCAGGAGGTTGCTCATGTTGAGTGCAGCATGTGAGGAACCAAACTTTTTTGAAGTCAATTGAAAAATATTTAGCCACGGCAGAGCTTAATAGACATACCCGCTTGGTGGAAATGGGCTTGATAGATTTACAGAAGTGTGAAAGTAAAAATGACCTCCTGCAGGGAACGCTGAGTCAAGTAGCCAGAGGACCTGCATGGCTGCGTGATCTTTTGACATCACGCTTCACACCACGTCTTCCATCGTGGCCAACGTACAAATAAATGTTTGCCTCCAAGACATCCCACCGACATGACCTAGTTCGTTTGGACAACGCTGATACGTTCCGACTGGGCTCACGCTGATGCGCATGGACACAGCTAGCACGGCTGTAGAGCTTGATGCCTGAGTAACTGAGATTTCAGGTGACTGTCTTATAGCAAATACACTGCAGTTGGCAATATATGTTTCACATGAGTCAGAATGCATTAGAATGCGGGAGAGTTTATCCGGGGCTCTCCATGTACAGTCTTACCCTTGAATAACCCAAACGTTGTACAGTTAGGGTGATAACAATGCTGGAACCGTCCTTGGGTTCACTAAAGTTCATTTGCTGTCCAGATTAGATACAAGTTAGGTAAGGCTGTACATAGGTAGTTATGTAGGTAGGTAGGTAACTATATAACACGTGATGTGGTATGCTTTGGATAATGAGCTGTTCATCTTCATACTTTGATACAATGTAGGTATACCTAACTACTTTGTATCGATGTTATGCTCCCATTCCTGGTAGCTTGACAGTATTCTTGCTTGCTGGTAATGACCAAATTTTTGGCAAATGAAGGACGTTGATTTCCATTCGAGTTCCTCTCGACTGAGGATGTACACCACTGCAGCCGCCACATGATTGTCACTTGTGATCCAGAGGCGTTTGTTTAACTCAAAGGCAGAGGTGGGTAATAACCAGTCACATTTACTCCGTTACATTTGCTTGAGTAAGTTTTGGGATTTTTTTTTACTTCTAGGAGTAGTTTTAAATCACTATACTTTTTACTTTTACTTAAGTAGATTTGTGAAGAAGAAACTGTACTCTCACTCCGCTACATTAGGCTACATTGAACCCGTTACTTAAACCCCCTCAGTGTATGTACGCGCCTCTCTCTCTCTCTCTCTCTCTCTCTCTCTCTCTCGCTCTCTCTCTCCTCTCTCTCTCTCTCACTCAGAGGAAGGCGCATCTATCTTGGCAGAGACCTGCGCCAGGCTCTATCATGTGACTGTGCTTCACCAATCAAACGTAGCCGTATGGCAGTCTCGTCACGTGGTCATATTCAATTTGAGCTGCGGGAAAGCGTTGTTTTTTTCGGATTCAACGGATCGAAAATGTCTGCATCTGCAGCCTGAGAGACTTTTCAGTCATGCTGGACTCCTGTTTACTTCTAAACGATCACAGCTTCACTGCAAGAACCTTGAGAGCCAACTACTGTTAAAGCTTAATAGACATCACTGAGTGAAATGTTTGTTTTGCATGTACCTTGTTCTGCCTGCGAAGCCTGTTAAAAAAAAAGTACAGGGGCTGAAATGTTATGCTATTTGTGTTTAATTTATTTCTATTACTACTATTATTCTATTATTATTTTATTGTTGATTAAAGTACTTGAATTTACCTTAAGATTATTTTAAGATATTCTTTAATTAAATGCTATTGATTTTATTGATTGGATGGACTTTAATTTGCCTGAAGATGATTATTTTGTATTTTCTTCTGATTGAATGGTTGTTTTAAAAAAATAAAATAAAAATGAGACGTTGTTCCAGTTACTCAGTACTTGAGTAGTTTTTCACTGAGTACTTTTTCACTTTTACTCAAGTAATTATTTGACTACGTTTTACTTCTACTTGAGTCATATTATTCTGAAATAACAGTACTTTTGCTTGAGTACATTTTTCGGCTACTCTACCCACCTCTGCTCCATGGGCAGAGCCAGAACGTGGCTAATGAGTGGGCCTTAAAAAATCAGGGCGGGCCTGAATATTTCTCTCACTGAGCACAATCCTCCTTTCCCGACACCTCGCGTATTCAAATAAAACGACAAACTGAATAATATGAAGTTCGAATATTCCTTAGACAACTCCAATTATGCCATTTTTAATATTCAATAAACACACAACGAAACACAAATTCAAAAATAATCCAATAATAATTTACTAACAATTTAAAAGTATATATTTTTTCATGAATCCCAGTGCGTGGGCAGTCTGTCAATCTGGGTGTCACCCATGGCTCTGCCCCTGCTCTGCTCATGACAGTTCATGTTAAAGAATGAGTTGTCTAGATTTTACCCATCATAAATGAATATCTTGTTTCTATGTATGTACATGGATAGAATTGAGAAATCAGCGGTGCACGTTATTGAAAACAGAGCATTGTAGCAATTATTTAATATATCGTGTGTGTGTGTCTGAGTACGCGCTCACACATGCATGAGATACGTCAGCGTGCTCCTGCGCGTAAATATTTGTGTGTGTGTGTGTTTGCTCATCTGGGCATGTGGTGGTGTACAAGTGTGACTTGCGCCGATGACACAGACATGAGGGAAGTTGCTCTGACATCTCTAGTCTAGCAGAGGTAGAGCGGCGCGTCACAAGTCAGCTCCGGGGCGACACCCCCCTTCCCCACCCATGCTCAACGACTCCAGCCTGCTCCCTGTTTGCGTGCATGCTCTCCAAGCGCATCACGATCACCGAATGTAGATACATAAAGTCTACTTAAAGTCCATCATTTGCGTTATGTGAATGACGCAGCAAGGTTATATAATTTTCGTTGCATTTGGTTAAAGGGCTACAAGTGCCAGTCTATTTTGGATGGGGGGAGGTCGATGGTGCCATTTTTTGTTTTGCTTATGTAACTTATGAGCTTCAGGACCCCGCAAACTTGTAGGAGTTACACTGTCAGAAATAGGGGTCCACTAGAAGTCCATTACTGTCCCTGAAGGTACAAGCTACACGTAGCATAAGGTTAACTATTGGCCTCCAAGGTGAAAGATGTAATGTGGTATACTTTGGATAAGTACCTGTTTTTCTTCATACACAAGGTAGGTAAGTACTGTGAGAAGGTAGGTAGGTAGGTAGGTAGGTAGGTAGGTACAAGGGGTGGAATGGTTCACAAAATCTCCAGTTGAAGTTGTATTTCGGTTTTGTGCTCACAGTCTTCGATTCATTTCGGTATTCATTGACTCTTAGTAATAAGAAATATGTATTATGTCTTGTGTAATTAAGTTAAAAGTGAAAGTATATGTTCACAGCATTATTGATTTCTATAACTGTTATTGTATTATTATATAAATGTGTATTATTTTGTTTGTATCTATCACAGCATATGCAGGCATAACAAATAAATAGTCTTCAATTGGATGGCAAACGGTTCACGCAAACATGTTTTTACATACAACAGAATAAGTCATGGCTCCCTACAAGTATATTAGCTTTGTGTTCAACGAGCCCAGATTTCACACTAAGTACAGTTTTGACTCAACTGAGGGAAGATCATGATTTCATTATGCATACTTTTTATATTATTTTTGTTTGATTATTTACCATGAGGGTTTTCTTATTTAAAATAAGTGCTTTGGTTCCATGGGTTGGAAAACACTGATCTAATTATTACTGTCCTAAATAAAACCTCAAGATATTAAATAAGTCTTATATGATGCACATAGACTGAGATGCATCATAATTCACATCCTATAGGCCGGGATAGAGGAATGATTATTAGGTGTATTATCACTATTTTCCTAATGCTAATCATATGTGAATGAGCTCAGCTCATACCTAAAGTAACTTCTTCATCTTTTCATTCATGGCACAGGGACACAAAATACTCATCATTTGTCTCTAAACACCACAACAATGAAACAAACAAAATGAGCTTTAACTGCGAACTTGTATCTTTAATTTGAAGGTATTTACATCCAAATCAGGTAAACTGTGTAGGAATTACAGCTTGTGTATTTGCCTCCAAATTTTTATTGACGGGGGCCGGGTAGTTGCATACCAGCATCGCATATCCTCGGGTTAAGCCAAGTTTCCGTGCTGATCAAAACACGTCATTTATGAACATAGTATTTTCTAGCAAGTTCTAATTCCAAGTTGTCGATTTTACCAGAGATCTTGTGTTGGAGCTATAATGATTCAGTAGCAGTGGCTTACGATGATAACACTAGGGTCATTATGAATCCGACTTGAAGAATCCTTACAGGCAGGATGGGGTCCACTGCAATTTGATGATCCAGTATGCTTTGGCTAACCTCTCCATAGATAGATGTGTTTTCCCCACCATTGAACTTGATATTCAGCTGTTGTAAATCTGGTCAGCTCATGAATGGGGAGGCAAGTCAGCAAAGGTGGCGTAAACAACACAAGGACACAGAACTAAAATCTAAACAGTGAATTTAAACATTAGGAACAAACAGCCGGAGAACACACGCATGCACACACTGCTGATTGTGACAACTTGGCTGGGAAACTGGGCAAACACAGGCTCCGGAATGATTGCAAATGAGACACAGGTGTATTGACAATGGGAGCATGGATAGCGGAAGTGACTACACAATAAAAACAAGAACCAACCAAAATGATAATAGATGTGCTGAAAGAAGACAGTAAAAGGGACCATGCAGGGGGTTGGTGTTGGTATCTACTGGAACACTAGGGACATAATATGAACATACCATATTTGTACGAATAATGGCTACAGAGCCATTTTTTCAAATATCTCAATAAACTAATTAAATATTTATTATTTTTGCCAGGCCTGATGTGTGTGCAAAATTTCATGAGTTTTCATGCATGTTTAGACCCTCAATATCAATGGGTTTTTTTTTTTCCAAAAGCCTAAATTGTCTTCTGAGCAAATATGAGGTAAATCTGGTTAACCCAGAAAAACATCAAAGAATAAAACATGTATTTTCTTTAACCAGTGAGTGGTGCTACCACTATGATGAAAAATAAGTGCGTTAATGTCTTCAGACTACTCTCATCAAATGAGCGAAATGTTGACAACATAGGATTATCTAGATCAAGTTACAGCAACTTTTGTCGTCGTTTTTGGGGAATTTTACCTTGTCCTCCTGGTGGTTAGGATCAGGGGATGTCGTTAATATGTTGTCAACTATGGGCATGTGAAGCCCTCTGAGACTTTCTTGTGATTAAGGGCTGTATAAATAAATTTGACTTGACTTGACATGACATGACATGGCGAATGACTTTAGACATCAGACTTTACGGCACTGTAATGGACACGCTCTTTGCCAAAAAGTGACAATATTCTGCCTAGACCATGATCAACGTCTTGAGGCTTTTCTGACAAATTTTCAGTGAGAGTCATTAAATGGGCTCAGTGCAGTGACAGGTAGATTGAAATGTAAAATATGACATTTCTGGTTGCCACGAGAGCGCAGTAAGTATAACAAAATATGATCGCATCTTCAGGTCACCACTATTTATATACATATGAGGTTATTTGGGCTAATGTGCAGGGGAGTTATTAAGCATTTCCTCTTTGGTGGCAAAGGAAATAGGAAACGAAAAATTAGATGCCCCGCCTACATCATATAGTATTTCAAAACCTCAAGATTTTTGATGATACAGCGCAAGTCTGAAGTCAATCGGATAAACCTTCTAGGACAACGGAGAAAAAGCATTACCCCTGTAAATGTGCAAAAATAGACCAAAATTGGACGTTCGAAATAAAGCATAGCTCACTTCCTGTACATCTTAGCATATGGCTGCAATGGAATTTTTTGTAGGTTTCGGGGTACTACACATGCCTCCCAATTTTTGTAGCCCTAGGTCAAATCTACCGGGATTGGATTTTATTTTTCTACTCTTGGTGGTGTTACAGAGCTATTTCTTTTTGTAATTTATGGAAAAAAGAAAGGGGGAACAGGCAGTGCACCCCAAACAAGAGGAACGACAATCTACTGGAAATGTACGTAGCGTAAATAATCATCCGTACTCTAGAGGAAAAACTTTTTTTTTCACAACATATACGTACATCTATAGTATCCAAGCATATATTAATCAGATGAATGTAATGTAAAGTAGGTAGTAATCGGTAAGTGCTGTTGTATGAGTTAGCAATAGATAGGTTAAACCGTTAACTTTGGCATGTCTGTTTGTGAACAACAGATAATAATACTTACTACTACTAAATTTGTGGCTTTCTGAGGTAATTTTTGGGAAACTACATCTTGGTTCATTTTGCATATTTGTGGATATCCTGATGCACAAAACAAGGGTCGTAGAGGTGTGCTTGGATTAGTTTGGAGTATTAGAACTTTTGAGAAACCCTGGTCTCAACCCCGGCAAAGAACCAGGACCTCTCTCAGATCTAACAGCAGGACGCATTCAACTAATCCCAATGGGAAGGAGAAAGCATTTTGACCGGTGGGATGTGACGGGTGGTAGTCGCTCTACAGATTCCAGCATGGATGCGCATGAAATAGTCCCATGGCCCCTGCTGTTCCCACAAAACCAGTCCAGCTGTTCCATTTGGACGCTAAGTTGCAACTTCTCCCAACCGTGCTGTAATGCTGTAGGTTCGAGCGCCTCTGTACAAGGTGGTGAGAAGGCCTGTGATAGACAGTTCTCTGATAGCATATCTGCTCCCTGCAGACTGACAGACAGACGGAGGAGAGAGAGCGAGAAAAGCATGAAATGCCCTTATCACTGTCTGCCATATGATGATGGGATGAGCTAACAAAGCTCTAATGAAGTGCTTTAATTGGCTGCTCGGTGAAGCTTGCCCACACACGCACACGCACACGCACACACACACTGTTGTCAGATAACATGATACTGACAAGCAACCATTAGGCCATTTTAAAAAATCTACATACACAATGACACTTTTTTTTCCCTAAAATGTCAGTAGAACATGGGGATGTGATGTGCGATTGACGATATGTGCAACGCTGAACAACTAATAATGAATTAGTCTTCATAACCAGGACATAAATGAACCACTGCTATCATTCCAGTCCATTGAAGATGTTCATTCGATTTAACCTCTATTTAATTCCTCCTCAATGTCACATTTGAGTCAGTAATTGCTTTTTATCATCCTACTGACTTTCAAAATGGAGCAGATTCAGAAAAAGAAAGAAAGAAAAACATTTCTAAACCTGAAAAGCCAGCTTTTGATGAGTAGGGGTGGCCTCAACTATCTTAATTTTCTTGTGGGCAGGCGCATTATCCCTTGCTCACACCTAGAACATACAGTGCTCTTTCCTATACCATTACCCTTGGCTACAAAGTGAACAACCCCAAAATGCACCCCAACTCTGGAGTACAAACCGGAGAACCGAAGAAGTCCAATATATACACGATCCTAAATATTTGCATTCGATCATGAAATGTACAAGTCCAAACTATACTAACGGCCAACCCTATTTCTAGGGTAAAAATTGGACATAAATAGATATACCCTTTCCTGAACCCTCACTCTTCGGTGTGAGTTCGAAGTGAGTGTGTCCAGTGTATACTGTATTCGAGACCTCATACCAAGGATAAAACCTTTGCAAACTCTTAACAGCGTGATGAGGTGTCGGAGTCCATAGCTAGGAGAAGATCATTAGTCACTTTAGCAAGAGCCATCTCAGTAGAGTGATGGGCTTTAAATCCTGACTGAAGAATTTCAAATCGATTATTAGCGGCCATATAGTCACCAAGCTGTAAACCTTTTAGAGAATTTTCGCAATAAACGTGAGATTTGAAACCGGCCTATAATTACTGAGGTTCTCTGGATCAAGGTTTGGCCGCTTAAGCAGAGGTCGAATAACAACGGTCTTAAAAGCTGCTGGTACAGTGCCCGAGTTGAGTGATAAGTTAATGATATGTAAGATGGAGAGTCCTAGGGTTGTAAACAATTCTTTTACGAGTTTACCACGAAGCGGGTCGAGCACGCAAGTTGTCTGCTTTGCCGCACCAACTAATTTTGTTAGGCTTTCAAGAGATACTATTTTAAAAAGAGATAGGGTGGTCAGACAGTTATCAGCCATAATACCAATGCTATATGGTCAATTGGAGGCATTTCTTTATGCAAATGCAACGAGCATGGTTGTTGAGAACAGATGGAATTTGTACTATTGTGCCTACGACCAGTGTCCGCACGTTGGATAAATCCTTTTTTTTTTCTACTTACACACATTCAAGTTTCGTGCGTACGATAAAATTCTGAATCTTTTCTATGCACTGTTAATAAATGAGGCCTCAGATCCATATTCCCTATCGTGAACCCTAACTCTGGAGTATAACGTGGACAAGCCTCACATCGTGGTATGGACCTTAAATTCAGTGTATATACTGGACAAGCCAAGAATGTTACACAACATAAGACAACTCCTGACAATGGGTTACAAACTATACAAGCCGAGAAGATACTCTTGCCAAAATCATAACCCAAGACCACAAATTGGGCAAGACTCAACTAGTCTAGAGTTGTTCCAACTAGAACCCAACCCCTGGGTTACAAACTGCAAGCCTAGACTATAACCTTAAATCCTCACATTAAGGTATTCACATACATGCTTAAAACACTGTATATTCCCGCCAAAACCGCACAACTGGGCTATGATCTGGAATATGCCGTATTCCAAGATTAGACTATGACCAAGAGACTGAATCCTGAGTGTAAAGTGTCCAAGCCCAAAATATTGGCTAAATCTAAAGGATACACTTCTTTAACCCGAAAGTGATGTTAAGTTCTTGTGGGGTACAAGCATGTTTGAGGTTATTTGGATGATTTGAGATGGTTCCCAAAAGGCCTGCACTAAACAAGCAAGCAGAACTTCAGTTAAGCGGAAAATCCAGTGGTGGTCCTCATCTTCTGAGGTGGCCTCTCTGTCAAATACACACAAGGAATATAACTCCCAGATGGAAAGTGTTACGATCTGCCAACACAAACAAATTACCACAAAGTTGAGCTCTCAATGCCCTTTCTCATTCCACAGTTTTACCCCTCTTTCCCCTCTACTTTGTCTCCACTGCCTCTTCTCTTCTTGAAGGTTGGGTGACTGATTGCCATGAGGGGCAGGGGGAGGCAGGCCGGGTGCACAACCAATGAACCCAACCAGTCTTTGCCAAGTCTCTGGGGCCTTTTTGCTACGCCACATTTATCACCAAATGTAGCAGGGACTACTCAAGACATAACCCCCATCTTTCCCCTGGACCCCCACCATCACCTCAGACTATGAAACCTGTATCAATGCTTCAGGCAAATCGTGAAAAGTTTGTCATTTTATCCCCTAACAAAATTTCATCCACAGGCTGGTGCTTATAAATGCTAGCTGCACATACAACAAGATGTGTGTGTTGGAGGAGGGAGACACCCTATACATCATCCCCAAAAGGGGGGTATTTTGGGGTGTGTCAATAGCTTTCCAAAGGGCAATATACTGTAAATAGGGCTCTGTGATTACATTATCAGTAGAAGTAGAAGAAGTAAACAATGACCGAATGCACAGTTAAACGCGCATCTGATGTATAGCCATGACTTGGCGTCATCCTTCCAAGATGAAACTGTATTGACAAGATTGTTCCCCACCGTTGCTCTCTCCAAAGCGAAGCATTGCGATTTTATTTGTGAGGGGACCACAAGGAATGAAAACTTTGGGTGTGAGCAGAGATGGGAAGTAACAAAGGACAAATAATTTGTTACTGTACTTGAGTAGTTTTTTCTAGTACTTTGTACATCACGGAGTATTTATTTTTTAGAATACTTTTTAGTCTTATCTGTTACATTTTATCACCAGTATTTGTACATTTTACTCAATGCATTTTCAAAACAGAGTCGTTACTTTTGTTTTACAAGATGCATTACGATTAAAAAATAAATTAGACCAAAGTGCATGGCTCAGCCAATCATATGAATGATTAAACCCGGTCACGAACTTCAAATTTCAAATTCAGTAGCCTTCAAATTATATGACATGAGGAGGAAACATCCGATAAAAATACTTTTTACTTTTACTCACTAAACATTTCAAAGCCTGTACTTTTGTACTTTTACTTAAGTATTTGAATGAGTACTTTTACTTTTACCAAAGTCATTTTTTTATACAATTGTACTTTTACTTAAGTACAGAATGTCAGTATCTTTCCCATCTCTGGGTGTGAGGAGATGTTTCATCGGGATTCCGCCTGTGGCATCACAGAATTCTATCACAAGTGATGTGTTTGCTGTGAAAGGTTACTGCAACACCTCTCTGTACAGCAAGTGTGACAACACCTTGGACTATGCACGTTTTGCCTTGTAAAGATTGAATAAAAAAGTGTCAATAACGGGTGAAGTCTAGTTTGTAAATGGCACCTGCATGTGTATTCTTGCTTGTTAGCAAGCGGATTTTATACTGTTTTGCTCACGTTTAAAAGGTCATACAAAAAAAGACCATGTTGTAGTTTTCTTCTCAGTATCCTCTTCATCCACATTTAGTCCAATTTCTCAATGACCAAAATAAAAATGGCTGATTGTGTACCCTATCCTAAACCACCCATACCCTCGGCCCTTTACCCTACCCATTAACTTTAACCAAAAACCAAACCCAAATCATAACCTTCTCAACCTAAACCCTGATCAATGTCCCCCAATGAAAATGGAACACCTCATTCTAACGATTCATGGCTGTACTTTCCAGAATATATTTTAGGGATGAATTCGATGTTGGGAATTAAAAGAAAAACAATCTTCCTGTGGCGCTCCAAGTCATTGCTCAACAACATAACATTGAAGCAAGGATGCATCATATGTCAACACCCTTCAAACTAGCTCTCTTGCTCCCTTCCTCCTTGAATACAGCGTATGCACTGAGGAAGAAATGTGATGTCATGCCTGTCTGCCCTTGGCTGTCAAGCCCTATGACACACACACACACACACACGGCCGACATTATTTACAGAATAATTACTTCCATGACACTTCCGGTGTGAGCCCATCACTCAATATTATCCGTTGATTGAGGCATGTAGCTCATATATCAATGTGGGTGGAAAAACCTTTGAGTTCCACAAAAAGGCCACACACACACACACACACACACACACACACACGCCCCACTCTACGCACCCCCACACACAAACACACATCACCCATAAGGTGAGCTATTATCTCACAGAACCCAGAAGAAAATACACATTTTAACATTTTGGCATTATTTACAGTAAATGAAGCTGAAATAACCCATTTTTCTTCATCACATCTATTTGCATTGAAATTCAAGCTATTGTGCCAAAATTTGCAGTTATATGCCAGATATTGGTGCTGGTTTATGTTACAGTTACTATGCAAATACACTGTTGATGACCGCCTGATTGCTCCTCCATGCTGCCTCTCTCTTTTCTCATAACCCAAGCTAGCCGAGCAGAACATGCCAGTGTCTTCGCTTTATGCTTCCATTTTAAATTTGCCGAGGGCCGGGTTTGGGGGTGGGAGGGAGTTCTAAGGGGAATGGGAAGTAATTAGTACAATGCTTTTGAGAGGTGCTTGCAGATTAACGCAGGTTCCACCGCTTGACATGGTGGTTGACTGCCATTTGCACACCTCCTGCGGTCGCCTCATGTTAGCACAGATGTTCTTCAACGTTTTTGTCAGTAGAGCATAGACCTTCTCTGGCAAGGGAGAGCAATCCTAAACTGCATTTTTTGTACACCTTTGAAACAGAGCTACTGAAATTTGAAGTCAGAATAGCCCCGAACGAGCCTTTGGGGTTGATTTTAAATGTATTTCGATTTTACTGCACGGCTGTTAGATGGAAGAACAGAAGGTCAAATTTGGTCTGGGAGTTCGAGTCCCCTTAAAGTGTGTCACATAGGAGCGACGTTGTCAAGCTGCAGCCAATTAAAGAGCCAATAGATGACGTCACTCCTAGGAGACGAGTTTGTGTGTGGTTTTGGCTCGAATGGCTCCCGACCGTTCCTTAACTCAGCCCGAAACGCAACACTAGGTAGAAAGTGCTTAACCTTTTTTTCCCTGTATGGTCAAAAAGATTTAAAATAATATTTTTTGATGTATACTACATAATACTTACCATGGTGTTTTTGAAATCCTGCACATAAGTAAAACAGTCAAAAAAAATGAAACCTAACACTAAAATTAACTAAAACTAATAAAAACGAACAAAGCCACCGTGAAAGCTAATTAAAACTAACTACATTTGAAAAAAAAAAAACTTAAAACAAAATAAATACTAACTATAGTTAAAATTCCAAAACTATAACAACATCGGTTGTGATGTAAATAAACGTCATTTCTGCTTGTTAGTTTCTAGTTTCTACCGTCAACACATTATATTCATGTCACTCACCAGAGGAATAAAGCTTCCTCCTCCCTACAAAAGTTTACTTTTGAGTTTGTCATGACTGTTTTCCTCTGCTTGTGTTTTTCCGGCAAGTTACGCGCCAGACGTATGGACTTATACACACGTATATGTATGTCTATGTACAGGCGCTGTCATATTCGCCATGGAGACAGAAAATAACATGAAAGCGCCGCAGGGAAATCAGTGTATTGGAGTTAAGATGGCAATGGCGAGGATGACGGGCATAAAAGTACTTCCTGTACTACATAGACCAATTTTCATTACGGCTAATTCAAGATCATGCGCAGAACGCCAAACCAATGTCTCGTTCTAAGAAGGTAACACGATTCCGTTTACATTACACAATATTCGAGTAAAAGGGTATCCCAAACCATATTTGGGTTTTTCCGCATGTTTTTACATGGCTTTTAAAAACCCGAATTTGGGTTTTAAAAGGTTTATTGACGTGCATGTAAACGTAGCCAATGTAAAGTGAATTGAAAAGCTGCGGCTCATAAGGGCGTATTGTCCTGTGCCCAGTGGACCGCATGGGCCCATCTTTAATTGACATGTCTACCAAATTTAATGAAGTCAAACTTAGTTGCCTCAAGGGCTGAATTTTAACTACAGCCTGTTTTTTCATGGCCAATCATTTAATTTTGGCCCCATGCTCGGTCCACACACCATGGTGAAGACTCAAGCCTCACTTTGTCACTTAGTTCTCTCGTATTTAGCATACGGTTCGAATTTGGTTGCAATATTTTCAGACCTGTCTTCTTGAGATTTTTGTGGGTCTATTCACAATAAACATGCCCAAAAATGTCATATTGCAAAGCGAATCTGCCTTTGATGTGGCTGCATATCCCACTAGAAAAACTTGGCGGGTTGATTTCAGTTTTACTATATGAAATGTGTGACAGAACTAAGCCGAAGCGGATATGCTTGGAGGCGAAATGACAGAGACAGATTACAGATTAAGTGTGCCACCTCCACTCTTTAACTCTCCTCTCGGGTCTCTTTTCTCATGGTAAATGGCTTACCCCCAACCCTCACCCCTTTTATATTTTTTTCTACGTTTTGGGAGAAAGTAGTGGGAAACAGTGAGCCAGGCCGGAGTGCGCAGAGCAGGACCAGACTGTTAATGGTAGCCTGTGAATTCAGAGTGGGTGCTGCCGGTTTACCATTTGAATGACGGAGAGGCTTGGGAAGGTTTGGGCGAGCTGCAGGGGCACAAAGAGACGCTTCAGAGGACGCACTTTGCTTCTCCTCTACATGTCTAAATATTTGCCGCCAGGGGACACAACGTGTGTAGAGTCATTAGTTTGTAAGAAGATAAATGCCATTGTCTCCAGTGTTGTTCTACCAGGCCATAATCTAAAATTCTCCAATTTGGAATTTCTACCAAAAAATGTGGCTGAAAATTTGCATTTACCCATAAAAGTAACTTTTGCATATCTTCATCCAACGGCTTGACTGCAATATGACTACATACACGACGTTGTTTTTTCTTTGACTTTTCCAAACAACCGTGTGACGATAATCAATCTACACATATCTCAGTTTTCTGTTATTCTATTTTTATATCGTCTCTGTCATGATCTGTTTTTGTTGATTTTGTTTTGATTAGATTTAGCTTTGTTTCATGTTTTGTCATGTTTTCCCTGTGTCCCTTTTAGCCATGTCTTGTCTTGCTCGTTAGGTTTTTGTTTCCATCTGTTCTCGTCAGTCTGGCCGATTGTGTCAACCAATCAGGTCCATCCATCCACTCATGTCTTGTCCAGGTGTAACCCATTGTCTTGTCAGATCGCTTGTATTTAGTTACCTGCTTTCTTTCACTCTTTGTAGGCTCATTGTTGTTGTTACAAAGCTATAGTCACGTCAGGCTCCCTGACATTGTTACCTTGTGTTTTTTTATTCTATATATTTCCAATGAACTTATTGTGCCCTAGTTTTTTTGTAATTAAATACTTTGAAAATTACTCGTGCTTCCCTGCAATTGTTTTCTCCACCCCAAGCTCTACCACGCAAACATGGCAGTGTGACAGGATCTATATTTGGTGTACATATTATTAGTAGCCTAATAGCATATTAACTTATGTTCACAATGCCAATAGGGAAAAAAAGCTCTTTTTTTTTTCTAAAAATTCTCATTCATCTAGGTCATGATATTTCTCAAAGGTTAAATCCAAACCACTGGACTCCCTATTGTTTTACACCCTACAACCAAATCATGTTCGATTGTTAATTTGATATGACAAAAACAAACAAAGCTAATTTATTATACTGCCATTGATTTAAAAGCTAGACGCGTCGGTGCCCACAGCCCTACCCATCAAAGTCAGTACTCAGCCCGACTCCCTCCTCCGATCATAGAAAAAACTTTTTAGAAGGTCTAACGAGTGATACGTTAAATAATACAGTAAGCTGACTAAATAGTGTTATGGGTGGAAATGTATCTGCACATGAATTTACCTTCGTGGCTGATTTTAAACAAAACAGGTTGAGCAAATTTATTTGATGTAACTATTTTGACTCAGTATTGTCTGACAAAGCATCTACACTTTCAGTCGTTAGGCCACATAAAGGAAGAGGTGGAGTTTTATGACAAACCTCTAAAACAGTTCAAGTGGTCATGACAGTTTGTGGATTTCACAGGCTACTTTCAATACTTTGAATTGGTTTGGAATGTGTAAAACTAACAGACAGTGTGGGGACAGAACAAGTGTAGGCCTACCGACAAAGAAAATATAAAACTATAACCATATTTGGACATAAAGTGTTTCCGCCTGACAATGGCAATATGGTTTATGCTGAGACTGGGAAAAAAACAATACGAATACAACATGCATTTGTTTGTCTTGCTGCACACATGTTTTCTTACTGTGCGTTTGCATTTGGTGACGTATACCTGCCCTCTCTGAAGCGCAAACACAAACAAAAAACAAAAACAAACAAAACTGACAGCACAAGGATTGACATGTATTCAGCAAAAAGAAGAAACTTCAATTCAACTTATGCAAACTGCTACAATCGATTCTCATGCACCAATCCCAGTCTGTGTAATATGAGGTGACAGGCTCGCAAATGAGGCAATGAAGCCTTCTAAACTACGTCGGAGACCAAGCACCCGGCATTAAAAGACACTTACTTAGTTACGCCTGTCATCCCTTTTGGGCCATACGCCACCATGAGTCCTCGAGCCAGGCCAGTCCTGTGCCAGTCTCCCCACTTCCCTACAGGTATAGCCCAACCTCTGGACACCAACATTGTATCATGACAGCCTCAATTCCTTCTGCCCTGAGGATTCCAGCTGAATGCCACCCTTGTGATGTTTTGGGTTAGTTTCTAAATTGTGTATGCTAGCTAGCACCAGTGTTTTTGCATTATTCCTTGTTCTATGGGCTGCTGACTTATCCGTTCATATAACTCCTGGTTGCTGATCACATCTGGAGAATGTATCCTTAGGATGCTTTGTAAGCATGAGTTTATAAATGTCTGGATTTTTCAAATGATGGTGTTTGTGAGAAAAGCAATAGGGGCAGTAGAATAGTTCATGTACAACTCTTAAGTCATCAAGTGTTTTTTTTTTCCTGAAATTCTTTGAATCCTACAGTAAAGACTAAGTAAGATACAAGCAGAGCCTGATCCGAATAGCGTTGGAAGCATTGTGTCTGCTAGTGGCGCTATGCATCTCACAGGCGGGCGAGTTTGTCAACACATGCTTACGACAACACGCACGTTCATTTGCTCAAGGCACGTAAAAAAAAATTCCCATCTTGCCGCAGCCAGGGTGAGACAATGGCACATTAGCCAAAGCAAACAGCAATGTGGCACTGACAAATGTCGCTTTTACTAAGCGGGAAGCATCATGTGTTAAACGCCTCCTTTTGTATCCCGGCCAAGTCCGGAGAAGGCAGGAAAAAAAAAAAAAAGAAGTCAGAGTGATGTAGTCAGACAGAAAGAGGGAAGTAAGCCGTGGGCTACAAAAACATTGCAAGACGTTCCATGACAACCGAGCAAAGGGGTTCCATTCCGCCCCGTGTCCCTATTAGGAACGTCACACGCTACATCACGGCGACTAGGTGCAGCTGTGTAATGACCTATAGCTTATTTCTCATGCTCGACAAACGGTAGGAAAGGCAGAAAGAGTCGAGTTGACATTACGCAACGCCGGGAAAAATATACAGCACACACGCAGCCTCCTCTGAGTAACTTTAAATCAACCTTGACAGCCTCAAGCCTACAGGCGTGTTTGTGCCCGACACAATGTAGAAATGTTCCAGGCCAATTATGCACGTTATAAAATGGCAAAATAAAGCTAGGGGTTTCGATTTAGCAGAACAATTAAACAACAATAACTGTGACGTTCTCGTCTTTGTTCGCAATGCTCATTTTCCCCCTATGTGCAATGTCACAGAGTCTAGGCCCGTCCCGCAGAGATCGCATCGGCCATTTCAAATCAAATTCACGGAGGAATAAACAGGACTTCAGTATGAAGTCGTGCCTCAAGTAAGCGCGCATTCATGCGTCACGCGGAATAGGTCACATGGTCCCGAGACGCATGCAAATCACAGCGTACAGTGCACAGTTAAAAAAAAAAAAAAGAGACTTTTCTATTCATCTTTATGGAGGATGCTGAGATTAGCATAGATTTGCATTTATTTTGCATGACATTCATATCGCTGATAGGAGTGAACAATACTGTCTCTGCACTAGTTTGTTTCATATGAAGGAGCATTATTATGTGAATGAATCAGTTTCACGAAAAAAAAATCTTTTTATCAAGAAAAAGTTACATTTTTTTCTCAAAAACATTTGAAATTTTTCTTGAAAAGCAAAAAAAATATCCTGTAAAACGTCCAGTTTGTCATGCTAATAACATAAATGCCTGATACATTAGTCTTTGAGATAGGCACTTTTGCCACATCAGCATTGAACATTTGACTGACTTTTGATAGATAGTCATTTACTAAATATATATATATATATATATATATATATATATATATATATATATATATATATATATATATATATATATATATATAAATTGAAATAAAAATAGTAACAGTAAAATTATTCATTTTTATTGAAAACGTAACAATCTTTTAGGAGTAAAACAAACCTTTTAAATGTGTCAATGTTTTTCTTGACCACAGAGTCATTATCTTTGTAGTACACCTCCAGGCTATTTTATGTCAGCTTAAGGTTGTTTTGGTTTTAATGAGAGCAGCAGCATTCAGGACTGTTGAGACTTTCCAGGTGAACTTATGCATAAGTTCATCAACTGTCTCTGTAATCACCGTTGTTGACGCAGCCTTGATTTCCATGAATTTAGTGCTGGTGTTCTCATTCATGTAATTTTTTTTTTAGGAGACAAAGGTTGCCTGAACTGTTGTAGTTCAAAGAACACAACGAAATGATTCAAGATTGTCAAGTGCTATATGTCAACTAGGTCAAGAGCATGACTTTGAGTGTGTGTCGGACTTTTCACATGTTGTGAGAGACCAAAAGTATCTAAAACAGCAGAACGTTGGTATACAGTACGTATCCAAGTTGTTGTCTCCAGTTATTAACTCCTCCATAAATTTGCCATTTTCTCTTGGCGGACTATAAAATGATAACAACAATACAATACAATACAATACAATACAATACAATACAATACAATTTTATTTATATAGCGCATTTCATAACAGCTAGGGCTGTAAGAAAGCACTTTACAATACAATAAATAAAACAAAAACAATAAAAGGCTGTGGTATATGTATTAATAAATATAGACATAAATAATATATAAAATATAAATTGATAAAGTCAATAAATTGACATAAAACATGTGAATGTGAGTGTGAATGGTTGTCTACATGTCTACATAAAAAATCAAAAAGCATGGATTGAGAAGCAAAGTAACAGAAGGGCGTCTATTTGTTCAGGAAGGGTTTTTGCTATTTTTTTTTAAAGCATTCATCTGAAATAGCAGCACAGCGAGGTAGTGGTTAGCACATCTCCCTCGCAGTCAGGAAATCTGGGCTTGAATCTCCCTCCCAAGACGGTCCGTCAGTCTGTCACTGACGGATGTCCGGTTTGCTGACGATTGACGAATGATGGGACACTTTTTCAAAATGACGATTAAGCACTGACAGAAGTGGGTGACTGATGGACCAACAGACTTCTGACGTACTTAACTGATGGACTAACGAACTGACAATTACAATTCGCGTCATCACGAAAAAAGACGGAATGACGAAAGATGAACGGGTACCCTGGCCACCGACGGAGGACGAATGACCAGAAACATTTTGTAAAATGCCCACCTCTGGTAATTGATGTTTGTCTATGTTCCCGACGACCGGCTGGCAACCATTCCAGGTTGTACCCTTCTTCTGCCACCAAAAGTCAAACCTGGAGAACATGAAAACTCTACACAGGAAGGCCTGAGTTAATATTCTTCCGAACTGTTTGGCAGACATGGTCACTACTATTCTACCATGCTGCTTACTATGCATTATTTCAAGATGAATATACTTTTGCTTAATTCATCTATGAATAGGGGATGTTACATGAAAAATTACAAAAAAATAAATATGTAAGATTAAAAAAAATAATAACTTTATTGGCTAATTTAGGACTTCTTTTCACCCCAAAACATTTTCATAAGAACACAATTCTTTTTCCAGAAGGTAAAATTGTACTTTTGTAAAATTCCAAGTTTTTTACTCGGAATATTGATTTTTTTGGTCTACTCCCCCAAAAGATTTAGATCCGTGTCAAATTTTAAAAATGTTTCCCCTCCAAAAATACAGCTGTACTATCATTAGATCTTAACTTTTGTTCTAAAAAAAAAAAAAAAGAGAGAGATAGAGAGCAAGAGAGAGAGAGAAATATTCCATTCGATTACAAAGCCATTTGCCCAAGACTCTGTGGTCTAACATGCCCATCATTATTTCAAGAAAACTTGACACAAAGAAGAAAAAAAGAAAGTGACAAATCTCTGTTGGCCAATCAGCAGGCTTCACTAATCCCCTCTAGTAGCGTGGGATTGGTACCCAGCGGCAGGGTGCCTTCAACCTCGCCAAACTCGTGCAGGTGCCCCAAGCAGGCTGTTTATTCAAAACGGTGATGGGCCGCGCTGCATTTGGGGGGCGTGGCTTAGCACAAGGTGACGCCGACAGTCTCTGTGTCACTGTGTCAGAGTTTGCGAGCTTCTCGGGGCTCTCTGTGAGTTGAGGCATATAATAACGCAAAAACAGCTGCCAGCAGCGAGTATTTGAAAAGAAAAGCACAGATACTATTCAGTCTTGAGCATTTAGTGCATTTCATAGAGCAGCGGGCACCGGCGGGGGGAAGGACGCCGGAGGAATGAATCCATGCCCTCTTTCATAAAGTTAGTGAATGCCCTGAGTGGCGTTAAGAGAAAAACACAAGGCCCGGCAGCGTTGGGAACTGATGATCCATGATTCCTTTATGCGGCGCGGGGCTGCTTCATAATGCTGCAGCCTTCTCCTTCCTTCTCGGTATCTGTTGAGGAACAAAACCGGATGGGCTTTCTTGAATGCAGAGAGGCCATGTCAGCTATGATCATGGCGTATCCGCTCAAAGCGGGGCGTACAGGTCCAAGCTCTATGTCGTTTTGTCCAGCTTGTGTCAGCAAATCACAGATGCACTCTGCTCCAAGTGTTTGTCAAGACACTCATCCTGCTCACTGTGTAAACAAGGCCTTTTAACAAGGTGGCTAATGAAAGGAAAATGATATGTATAGTGGATATAAAATGTCCACATATCCCTGTTCAAAGGCCAGAATTTGGGGGTAAAAAAATTAAAACGTGACATCAAGATAAGTAATTTCCAAACTTGTGTATAACTCAACTGAAAAGCCACCTAGAACATCTGAACTATATTTGGGGTTGATTAGAGGCACTTTGAATTGTGGCATGTGTGTGCTGACTCCCACTCTTTCCTAGGAAAGAGTTTTCCTAGGAAATAACTTTTTTTTCTAAAAAATACAACTTTATTTTAGTAAACCTTTTTTGTAAGATCACAACATTTTTATGATAATTTTTTCCTTTAAATATTGAACTTCATTCTTCTAACATTATGAGCGTTTAGATTTTTGGGGGTTTTTTTGCCTACAATTTTATACTTGGCTGATCTTGCCTCATCCGCAATCATAGGAAATGACATCAGTGTTCAGCAGGATAAGATCGATTTTACGAGTACAAATAAGTCTTATTGGAATGTAAAAGGTGCACACAGCATATGGTAAACAACTTTTACTGTACTGTATGTACAGTACATGTCACCTCTGTATATAAGCTGTATTCTGCGTTTACAGCTTTGTCTTATCTCAAACTAAAAGCCTTTTCGCTAAAAGGATTGCAGCAACAATGGGTCAGTGGGTCTAAAAATGTCTGTTTGTTAGGGCGACATCAAATGCACATGAGATTGGAAAGCGTTTGGAATCCTCTCAGCAATGTGAAAAATATAAAAATAGGATGCGGCGGTATTCACTGCTGCACACATACAAGGGAATGGCCACGGAGAAAAAAAAAAAAAGGACAAAGAAACGTTTAGAGCATGCTGAGTGACGGGCAGCCAAACAGCCCAAATTAAATGAACGGTAGTTAGGAAATGTACTGAGGAAAAACAGTATAGGCCACTGCGGGGGGAGGTTACCAAATGCTATATGTCACCCATTTTGCGATTCTCATTTTGCCTTTTTATCGCCTTTGATTGCAGCATTTTTTTTTTTCCACTTTTTTCAGAAAAGAGTTTAGAGTCACAATTTCAATCTGTAATGTCATTGCACAGTTGTTAACTGTACTGTATATCATGTCCTCGTATGATAGCTACAGCACCTTTGTCTACTGTCTTGGTTTTTTGACAGCAATCGGCCTTGCTCTCAGTTTTTTGAGGGAGTCCTCAATCAACAAGGTTGAAAATCAACCAGCAAAAAACTACATCAAGCCATGTCTCATATTAAAGCATTTGACGAGCGTTTTCCATGTTTTTTTATTTTGATATTTCATTATATTACAGCGCAAGCGGAGCGAAAACACTCATACATCCATCCATCCATTATCTGTACCGCTTCTCCTCACAAGGGTCGCGGGGCATGCTGGAGCCTATCCCAGCTCTCTTTGGGCAGTAGGCGGGGGACACCCTGAACTGGTTGCCAGCCAATCGCAGGGCACACAGAGACAAACATCCGCACTCACAATCACACCTAGGGGCAATTTAGAGTATCCAATCAACTTACCATGCATGTTTTTGGAATGTGGGAGGAAACCGGAGTGCCCGGAGAAAACCCACGCAGGCACGGGGAGAACATGCAAACTCCGCACAGGGAGGCCGGAGCCGGGATCGAACCCACGACCTCTGAACTGTGAGGCGGACGTGCTAACCAGTCGGCCACCGTGCCGCCACACTCATACATATAAATCTAAAAAAGGGGACGGGTTGAGGCTGCAAGCTCGTTTGCTTCAGCCCTTAAGTTGTAAAATCATTTATATTTCTTCCACTTTTTCATTACCTCAATAAATTGGATAAAATTTTGATACACAACACATCAACGCAACCATTATTACTGTGAAAAGTGACCTCCCAATGCCCGAGGTGCAACGATGCTCATTTGAATGACGGCACGCTGCAGTTAGCTCATTATTACGCGTTTCTTTCTTTCTTTTTTTTTTGCAGGCTGACATATCTTGCAGGCACACGGGACCTTTGTTAATCAGAGCTTGGCATTCCGCCTATGTGACTGACCAGTACATCTATCCGCCTATGACGGATGCCCATTGCGTAGGCGATAAACGAAAGATGCGAAAATAGCAATAGTATTGTCTATTTTCGTTGTGAAGCTTCAATGGCCGCGGCGAGGCTTCAGCTTCTCGTTGCCCGTGTCTGAGGCTTTTTGACAGCCTTCTGGGTCGTGAAAGCAGACCGGCCTATAGGTGATTACTATTTGGTACGGCTGGAAAAAATGCAGATAGACGGACGCTCGAAGTGTACCCCGGCTGCAGATGAAAGGTGATAAACGGACTGGGATTTTTTTTTTAAATCAATACTTAAATGTTACGTTTGTCCACCAGCTGGTGTTATTCTTTCTTTTCCGATTCAAAGCATGAAGCAAACTTCCACACCTTTTGCTTTGTTCTGCAAGGTTGCCTAGCAAGTTGAAGCCAGAGGGTAGTCATTACGCACAACATTTTGGAATTGAAATCTGTGTTTCTTAAATTAGTTTCAAATGTCAAAATTACGCACAAAAATTACACATTCCAATTTGATGCATGCTGTAAAGCAAATGTCACACCTTTTACTGTTCACCCTGACAGGGAAAAGCCAAAAGTCACTTTTTCTACTGCAAGGGTGCCTTGCCACTGAAATAGCACGTGCGCATCAGAGAGTACATTCTATGAGAAGCTGGTTCTAATTTGACATTCAAGAAAATAGTCTAGCATTTTGTGAAATTAATTCATCCAGTTTTTGTTTTAATTACATATATTTCAATAAGTTAAAGAAAAATTGGCCAAGCCAAAGTCATTTTACTTATAGATTTTTACATGAGTCTAATATGTCAAAGAAGATAGAAAAGCGCTATACAAGTTAAGTCCATTTATGGAAAAATATTTGTTGCGACTTACAAAACTGCCTCTTCCATCGAAAAAGCATTTTTTAAATCTAATTTATTTTAACTATTTGTTTCCATTCAAAGCGTTAAGCTAAAGTTGACAGCTTTTACGATTTTCTGCTTTGCTATTAAAATGATAAGTGTGTGTTGCTAGTGATGTTTTGTTCATGTTTGTCAGGCGTGAAGTAATATAAAAGATCTGACCGTTTAACAGGTAAAAGATGATTTTGTAACAGTTATATATTTTGGGAAGATGTCGTTCAAATTTTGGACAAATCATTTTTGAAATAATTCTTATTCTTTTCTGTTTAGTACAGGACAGTATGTCCATTTTATGGCAATACGTGATGTATTTTACTCAGTTTATCCAAGCTAAAGATAGGTTTTGTGGTCCTTTTATATATTTTGCATGCCATGCTTTCAACTGTAAATATTGATATCAGAGCAGCCTTTGCTTTCTGTATCAAGTAATCACATTCTGGCAAACTTTTGAAATCCCACACGGTTCAAAATGAGAATATAGAGAGTCCTCTCCTTACATATTAATTCCAATCTGAGATTTCAGGATAGCGCATATCGCATGGTTACCTTCGAGAACAGACTGGAGAGCTAAACCTGCTAAAACCGTTTAGATGTACGAGACGCCTGAAAGGTTTTGGCGCTGGGAAGCTTCAGGTGTATGATGTAATCAGCAGATTTGAATGCCAGTGTCCTAAAGGCTTTTTCTTTTTTCTTCTCTGTCCCGCTGAGTCTGATCACAGTGCTGATGCGGAGGACTCGTTCAAACGGGGGGGGGGGGGGGGGGGGGGTGGATAAATAAACAAATAAATAAACATGAGCCCTATGGGTTGAGACTGCTTGCAGTGGCTCGAGGTCCTCATCAAGTCTCAGACCCTGAATCATTCTGGTCACCTCTTGCCTGATTGGATCGACTGCAACAACATTCCACGAATTTTAGGTTCTTTGAAGATTCTAAATTTTTCATAAGTGTAATGTTAAATGGTGTTTCACTTGTGTAGCGCTTTTCCACCTATCATTCAACTACTGATGGTGCTGCATTAGGAGCAACTGGGGGTTCAGTATCTTGCTCAAGGACACTTCGACATGGTCACAAGGGCCGGGTATCAAACCCCCAGCAGGTTGGGAAACGAGCACTCTACCACTGAGCCTTGCTGCCCTGCCATTGGATGGCGACAATTGCAGGGTGCACATCGCCCCTCGTTGTACATGCTGGCTGGATAGGACAACACATCGTGAGACAGTTTAGTCGCATCCGACCGCGTCACTCAGTGTACGGCGGGCCTTACAAATGGCGATCAAAGTGGTACCTCCCAACACGTTCCTCATCCTTCTTTTTTCTTTAAATGTCAAATGGAGTGGCCATCTAAACACGCACTCTGTGTAGACCTCCCTCAAGACATAATGGGGTCTATTACACCTCCAGAAAGGTCAACTCTGATACTCCCTTGCCCTCACTTCCCCTTGACTCACTCAGCGCAACGTCCCATTTATCACACATGTACTCTCATTTTGATTCATTCCCCAGCCTCCCCTAATGCAAATAGTGCTTTTTTTAGCTTCTTTTATATGCCATAGGTCTGTGAGTGAGTTCTATTTTTATTATATTTTCTATATATTTCTCTATATTTCTATTTTCTATTTTTATTTTTTCTATTCTATTTTGTATGTTATTAAAAAAACACAGTCTTCTGGAGCATATTAAGAGTGCAGTGGAGCAGAGGATCCGGACAAGCCTGACTTGGGCCGTGACTCACGGAGAGAGAGCGTAGTGGCGGAACGCGACCTGCAGTGTTCAGTGTGGCCTGGCACACACTCCAACCTGGCTGTTTAACACACATTAACATCACAGATGCCCTCAGCTGGAAGCTCTAATAGATTGTTTGCGGGAGGCCATTTTGCATGTTTGAATCAGGCACATGTGGAATATAACAATACAATTACCAGGTTTGCCATCATGATGAGCAAACTTCATAATAGACTTTATAGTATAATAGAATTATTTCTCAGTCTCCATCCGGCCGTCTATTCCCCATGGCGCTTGTCATCATTTGGGTCGCGGCCTATCCTTGCTGACTTTATACGAAAGACGGGGTATACCCTTGAATGGTGGATGGACAATCAAACAAATCCTAGACAGATGGGCAACACTAAATTACCAATCTGTTTTTTATGTATGCCATCGAATGTGAGAGGAGCGTGGCATCAAAATTTGATGATCATTTCAAGTAATTGCAGTGAAAAATAGCGGGTGAGGTCCTATTCGTAACGATCATTATATTATGTGTGCAGATTATTTTTACAGAATCAGCTGGGCTCAAGTGACTTTAACAGTACAGTTGTAAGGAAGTTATTGTCGTATAACAAGTCAGCGCAAACCATAAGGCTTGAAAAGCCATGTTTGTTTATCTATTAATGATGAATATCCATTTACAGGGGTGGGGGCTTAATGAAACGAAACGCGAGGATCATTCATCTGCGGCGAGGAGATTGCTAATTGAAAATAGGGCTGCCCTGCTGTGAAGCGTTCGGTGGGGGTAATGTTTTCATGTTAGTTTTCATGAACTTGATCATTTTCAGTCCCCGAGGCATTGCAAAATTCTCCGCTGTCAATTGATTGAGTGGGGGAAATTTTATTTATTTTTTTGGATGTTTATTATTGCAGTTGCAGTTATGTAGGACTGCTCTGCATTATTTTGTGTGCTCTCATTATGTGTGTTCTTAATGCATGTAGTTTTGTATGTAACTGTTTTGGTTTACAGTATATATAACGTTCTGTAAATTGCCTACTTTTGATAAATATATATGGGGATATTTTACATTTTCTTTTGTTTTGGTAGGATTTTTTGCAGCCTTTTTCAGAGATCATTTAAAAAATTGTATTATTGTAGTATTTTCTTTCAATTATATACTTTATGTATTTATTCATTTTGTCCACCTTCCATTGGCCTGAAAGCAAGTTGGCCGTGTTGATTCCCACAACTGCACAAACAACCGTTTCTAACAGTGTGCGTGAACAAAAATACCAGAAGAAAGAAAACTCCACCCATATGCAGAGTTAGTCCGCGCTTTGCGCTAGACTTGCGCTGGGCACTAAAATAGGGCCCCTTGTCTCTGAGAATGTTAGATTAATTTGAAACTTTGACCTACAGTCCCCAGTAGTAAAGACATCTCTGTGTATTGCGGATTGAAAAGAAATCAGCAATCAATCAGTCACTTTCAACAGCATTAAAAAAAAAAAGGCATTTGTGTAAATCATTGTTAAAACGAGCACCCCCAAACACACAAATCACTGTACAAGCACAATGATGTTACCTTCTCCAAGGCATAGCGTTTAGCAATGTGTGTTTAGGGGTCGGGGGGTCGTATCTCCCCTGGTGCCTCCATTCAGTGTGCTCCTTGTTGATATCAACAGTCCCCCTCTCTCAGCCTCTATGATTAATGCCGACCCACCATAAAAGTAGGTCACCAGTGGCGGTGTTATTATAATGTGGTGTGAATAGAAGGGCCATTTGAGTGTGGTAATATGGAACAAACTAATTAAAGGACTGTCATGTTGTCACATTACATAAAGAACGTGAAAATGGCACAATGATTTGTCTATTAGGTGTTTAACCCAGACCCCCTCTCTACGATAATGCAGTGCTGACATCCAAACACAATATAGTCATATTCATCACTGTCGCACTTGTGAAGGTTTGAACCCATAGGAATATGCTTGGATGCATTTTTATTTGGCACAAAAAACTCCCACAGAAACGCCCATTGGAAAATTATGGGGGAAAAAATCAGCCCCCAACGGCTGTCTAACTGAATTGGGTGGACATGTCTCTCATAAGAGGAAGCACAAAAAAGTCTCAAAATTTGAAACACATCACACACACCTCCTACAATACCGCATCTGCATCGCCTTTACAACATGCCTGAAAAGGGGTAGGAAGAGGTCCAATTTATTTAATCCTACACCTACTCCAGTATTTGTTAATTAGCAAGGATGATGATGATGATCCTGATTCTGTCTTGTAATTAATGTTAGAAACAACAGGTTCACTTCCTTTGTAAAAGTTAAGTTTGCATGCGTGTGAAGAATAAAATATCCAAACACTTAGTGTCTCTTCCATACCAACAAACCGACTCCACATCGTCACAAGGTCAAAAGCACATTAGGATGATCTGCTCTCCATCCTCCTCCTCCTACTCATTGTTATGATAAAAACTCAATCTAAAAAATGTGCTGATCGCTTCACACTGAATTTTCACTGTGACAGCGCAGCATTGTTGAGGTGGTGGAATAAAGGCTTTTTTTTTTTTTTTTAGTCGAATGTGATGCGTGTTTGGTTGTTGTTGTTTTTTATGCACCAGAGATTGGTGCTCAACACCACAAAAATGCCATAAATCATGCTGTCACGTTTTTAGAACAAAGACGAATTTGGTGGCACGTTACGGATCAGTGGCTCTTAAAAACAGCAAGAGTGTGTGTGTTTTAGTGTGTGTGTAAGAGAAATGAATGGTTGTATGTGCATTTTTGTGGAAACTGATGAAGGTCATTTCACACGTCATTTTGGTTGGTAAATTGTAAATTTGTGTGTAAAAAGAGATTCATGCTCGGAGATTATGTCATTTTCAGTCGACATAATTGACAAAATGGCCGCCTCCTGAGATGGCTAAAAGGTTGTACATTTTGCTGCTTAACTCATATTCCACAAACGCAAAATTAATCAGAATGCCGTGTTTCAACTAGTGGGCCTGCTGGGAACATATTCTGGAAAAAAATGTGTTCAAAATTAAGAAATTCAGTGACATTCAAGCTTTGATTGCCTCTAGACAGGACAAAAGTAATCTTAAGGAGTAAGCGTCTTTTTTGCTCAGCGGGACATAGATCTGACTTTCATCTGCATAGCAGTGGAAAGAAATACCATGTTCTCGTAGGACGGAATGTAGAAAATTCAAGAAAAAACAGCTAGGGCCCCAAAACAGAACCCTGTGGAACACCATATGACAGAAGGGCAGAACGGGACTCAGAGCAACCTAGGTTAACATAAAAAACCCTGCCAGCCAAATAGGATCCAAACCAAAAGAAAAAAAAACAAGCTTCATTCAGATTTGAAAATGACACCTTACAATAATCGACATTTTGTCCCACCATAAATTCAGATGTGACATGATATGGAGAGATTTTGACCCAAAATGTGTAAAATCAACATAAAACATCCAACATTCTGACCAAAGTCTGAAGCTACAATATTTCAGACTAGAAAATGATAAATCACAATACTAATATTTTTCACTCACTCCCAGTCAAGACAGTGCATGATATGCTTTTGTGTGAAATTCTTGCTAATGGTAAGAACTAAACCCACTAAATAAACTTTGTTGGTTCCTTTCTCAAACTGTTAGACTTTCTGACTCAAAAAACTAGAAAATGATACATCACAATATCAATATTTTTCTGACGCTTAGTCCAGACAGTACATGATATGCATAGATTTAGTTGGTTTGACTTGAACGTACAAAATGTGCAGTCAGACAGGTAGTACTGTGACTAGAGAAGTCCAGAATAGAAAACAATGCATCACAATATCGATACTTTGCTGAACCCAAAGTACAAACAGTGCATGATTTTTTGGTCTAATACTTTAGATATCCTCTTCCAATTCATTTCAACATGTTCGGCCCACATATAATATGTCACCACGATCTGACCGAGCGAGCCCAGCCAATGTCATTTGTTCCCCCCTTCCTCTTCCCAACACGACATCAATGACTCGGCGTCGACGACGAGTAAGGCAGTTGTGGTGCGAAGCTTTTTTTTTTTTTTTTTCTTGTCTCCATTTGTGTGTTTCCTCGGAGGCTTCAAAGCAATAGAATGCATGGGGAGGAAGGGTTTTTGGGGTATGGGACTGACTGAGGAGGGGGGGGGGCTGGAGGGTGGTGGGCTAGGGGCAGGGTGGTGGTGGGGGGGTAAGCTTCAAGCTGCACACAGAGATAAAGAGCAGACAGCGTGCGTGTGTGTGTGTGTGCGTGCGTGCGCGCGTGTGTGTATGTGTGTGGGATTAGGCTGACTTTGACTGGCTGTGTTCCATTGTGACAGCAGCTCCTAAGAAGCTGCACACTGCCACATGATGGACACGGCTTGGAATTGCACAGATAACACCCCCCAGCCGCAGCCCCCATATAAACCCCTCCAAGCAAAGTCTCTCTCACTCTCTCTCTCTCTCTCTCTCTCTCTCTCTCTCTCTCTCTCTCTCTCTCTCTCTCTCTCTCTCTCTCTCACTCTCTCTCTGATAATGTCTCTTAGCCTCGGGATGCTCAATTTGTGTGACAGAAAAATCATGCACTGAAGGTCATTGGTTCTTGAGACAATTACAATTACACACTTTGATGTTCAAAATCAGAGTGTTTGCGTGTGTGTGGAAAATGCGTGCTGTGTGTCACGAGACAAAATGTCAACGGTCATGTTACTGCACGTGGTTTTTTTGGGGCAATTGTTATTGCTCCGCCTGTTTGTAGTTTGCTATTCACAAATCCATCTAGTTGCATTTGTTTTCATGTATTTTACGTAATGCCCTAAGATGCCACGAGATAAGTGGATAGGATAGCCTTGGCTAGTAGAAATGTCGTAATTGGTGTCAAGGAGGTTTTGTTGAAGTGATACATATCGACTGAGAGATTAAGATCTTTGTATGTAGGAAGGAACTAAGTTTAGCCTGGGTTGTTAGTGGAAGTTACAGAGTCTTCGCTGCATGTGTGTGTAACTGCGCTCTTCCTCTGCATTTTTCTGTAAATGAGATCAACTGTAAACTGCCATTTATTTTTACGGTTAATGTTGTAAGATACATTTGAAATGATATTCAACGGTTTTGGGATCATAGTTTGTGGTGTATTTAAAGTTTAAACTATTAACGTAGGTAGTTATTTCAAACTAAATTGGAGAGGATGTCAATTCCAATTAAGACACTTAAGAATGTTAATAATATCGGTAGCGTGACATCAACTCCTGTCTTCGGCAAGCCTCCTCTCCATTTCCTTAAAGAATCATCAACGGGTGAGTAGTTTTACTTTATTTTTGTCTTATTTGTTGTACCTGACTTTTAAACGTGCAATAGGTGATGTGATCTTACCCTCTGCAACGCTCCCTCGCTCCATTTTGTTAGCGAATCATCAAAGGGTGAATAGTTTTAGTTTATTCTAATTTGATTGTAAAGCGGTTACCCTTTTTTCCACTTGTATGACAGTTAAGAATGTTAAAAAGTGATATGGGTCATTTTTACCAGAAACTGTGTTGGGATAAAAAGCAGTATTCTGACACCAAAAAATCGAGAAAACAATACATCACAATATTGATAATTAACCAGCTTGAATAAATGGCATCGTTAAATTTTCCTATTTTGCACAGTTACACTCAGCATCAGCATACGTCGTGTCACCCACTTTCATTATAAGCTTGTTCCACCTGTCTAGGTAGTTAACATTAAACATGAAATCATACGCTAAATCCTTCTACAAGTAGCCTCATCGCTGTATGCAATGCAAACTGACATTTTCGGATTATATCATACAAGAGCCACCTTCAAAACGAAATGAAAATAATTTGCCAAGGAGTTACTACATATTAATATTAGCGCTGTGAGACACAGATTTTCATGCGTTTGCATTTTTTTGTTGTTGTTGATATGTTTTGGGGATAAGAGAGATGTGTCAAATGTAATTACAAAAATGTCCCACTGAAAACCATTAAAAATTTCATTTTTTCATTTAAACTAATGCAATCATTTTATCGTGATTTCATACATAGGTTCATTGAAGACTCGAAATTGTCTTTGGGTGTGAATGTGAGTGGTTGTTTGTCTATATGTGCCCTGCGATTGGCTGGCGACCAGTCTAAGGTGTACTCTACCTCTTCTGTAAAGTCATGTGGGATTGGATTCATCTTATCCCCGACCGTAAAGAGGACAAACAGTACACAAAATAGATGGAAATTAAATTAAAATAATTGACTTTCATATTCGTCCACTAACTGGAGCGACCTTTTCACATTTAAAGCGGAAGTCAACCCAAACATATTTTTTTTCAAGAATATGTTCCCAGCCGGCCCACTAAGTTGAAACACAGCATTCTGATTAATTTTGCGTTTGTAGAATATAAATGAAGCAGCAAAATGCACTCGTTTTCAGCCATCTCTGGGGGGGCGGGGGGGGGGGGGCATTTTGTCTTCTGTCGACTGAAAATGACATCACAACTGCTCAGGGCTCGGGTTACGACCGATCACGGCTCAGATTCAGAAAGCAGGTCAGCCGTGATTGGCCGTTGTGAGCAGTTGTGATGTCATTTTCAGTCGACAGAAGACAAAATGGCCGCCCCCGGAGATGGCTAAAAATGAGTGGGTTAACAATTATTATACAAACGCAAAAAAAAAAAAACAACTGCCTTGTTTCAACTAGTGGGCTTGCGTAGAACATATTCTTGAAAAAAATACGTTTGCGTTGATTTGCCCTTAAAAGCATGCAGCAGAATGTTTCCTGCAAAGGCGTCTTGCTACAGAAATGCCTATTTATTGAATATGGTGTAAACGTGTGCATGTGTGTGAGTCTCATGTCCAACTTTGAGTCAATAAATATTTTTGCATTCTGATCTTATTTGCATGTGCAGTTTCCCTTTACATCCCAGCTATTCGCTATCATGTGACCAGGTCATGATGCCAGCACCTCGTCATCAGCGAGGTTCGACACGCAAGAGTATTAGTCATGCCCGTCGCTGCAGGCCTTTCACCTGAAAACTCCTCACAGTCTCCTGGCAACTGTGTGACATTTGCCAGGGTCAAATCACACGTCTTTCAAAAAAAAAATGGGCGAAATGAAGAAAAATCAAACATTTACCATCCAGCGTGTGCTTCCAGTCTTGTTTCTTACACTGGAATCGTTTTTATTTCGCGCTCGTTCCACATCTTTGGATCAGCGAGGATGTTGGTTTTGAGTTGTGGCATCCCCCGCAGCGCTGATAATTCCTGCAACGCACAAATGCAGCAATAAAAATGATGAAGTTAATCCACTGCTGATGGAGCAAAGCTAACGCTAATGAGCTCCCTTTAATTCTTGATTTGTTTTTGGCCTTTTTTTATGCCTACGAAGACATCAAAATGGAAAACAATGAGGCTTTTTATTGCCTGTGTGTGGGGGTGTGCGTGCGTATATTTGCGTATGCGTCAGCGAGCTATTAAACCTCCTAAAGTGTTAATGGTGCCTGCTGGGTCTCATTGGGTACGCCGCCATTGCCATATGTTGACTGTATGCGCCGATATTGTCCAAATATGCATGCATGTACAATTTTCTCATGATTGTGTCTATGCGTGTGCGCTTCTGTGCGCGCCTGCGTGTGTATATGTGTATTAGCCCATGCCTTTTGTCTGTGTCCAGTGCATTATTCTTCATTAGAAACAGATGAGTGCCTCTGTCTATTCCCGGACTGCCCTTGGGTTCAAGTCAATCCACCACCCAGGCACCCACCCTACCACACACAAACACACGCACACACACGCACACATGCACACACACACCTAAGGCAGATAGTAGTATATTTCATACTGCAGCATATCAGTACATTTTATAGTTAATGAGTATACAATATAGTATTCATATAGAATGACTTTGTAAAGTAGGTGTAAATACAGTGAAAATTCACTTTAAGAACAACCCGGTTTACGATCAATTTGTTTTTTGGTAACATTTCTTTAAGAGAAATTACCTCGATTCAAGCAGAAATTGGATGGAAGTTTAATTCAATTAATTAACTTTCATGCTAGTAGACCAGATGGAATGTCATCCAGTTGTTAAATTCTTTTTACACCTGTATGCCCTGTGTGACGCCAACACGCCTTCAGTAAGCCTCACTCTCTCTGCATCCTTATGGAATATTGAAATGATGAAGGAAAGTTTTACTTTATTATAGTTTTATTACACAGAAGTAAAAATTTGTGGATTTTATGGCTTGTTAAGATTAAAAAAAAAAAAAACGGAACAATTCAGTATGCCTTCTCTTCACTTTGTTAACGAATCATGACAGGGTCGGCAGTTTTACATTATTTTACACTTATGAAACAGTGGTCAACTTCTTTTGATATTTTTATGACAATCAAATAGGCATTGTGCCTGACGTCAATTCATCTTTGGCATGGACCTCTCTCCACTTCCTGGACAAATAATCAAACTATTGAGTAGTTTCATTATTAAGAGTCATTGGACAGTAGTGAAGTATATTTGTATACATACTTGCATGATGGTTACGAATGTTTAAAAGAGCTGTGTATGACCTTTACGCGGCTTCACAAGCCTCCCTTCTCCACGTTTTTTAATGAAACAGTGAGTAGTAAAAGCGGGCCATGCCCTCCTGGCCACACGATGGCTGACGCATCGGACTTAAAGACGAGCCCAAACCCCCAGTCGACGGGTTGGTTGCCACGTCAGAGCCCTCGCACCTCACTCCTCCACTTTCTAGATGACACTCATGTACTCACGGCCGACAACGAGGTGCCCTACATTGATCTTGCCAGCTGACAATTGAAAGGGAAGATGTATTTTCAGGGTGTAGGCGTAGCTAGCTTGCGAGCTAACGGCACGTAACATTTGTGCAGGATAACCTTTGATGGGAGCGAAGGCACTCAAGTTCCTTAATAGTTTAACGAGGGGCGATTCATGTCAGACTCCAAAGTCACGCAGCATCGTTTTAGACATTGTTTTGAGTTCAGGTAACGACCAATTATGACTTTGTGATTACCTGAGCCCTGAACTGTGATGTCATTTTTAGTCGACAGCAATTGACAAAATGGCCGCCCCCTGAGAAGGATAAAACTGTTGCTGCTTAATCGTATTCCACAAACACAATATTACAATAAGTTGTTTTTTTTTTTTTTACACTTGTAAGTCAGTTACAAATGTTCAAGTACACTCAATATATTTTTTATGATGACAACAGTAAGATTATTTGTGCATGAAAAACTGTTCACTGGCTGGGCCCTATACACGACTTTTTCACAATCCGTTGCATCTGTGTATCTCGCATGCAAAATTGAATGTAAAGAAACTTAATTAACTGACACAAATTCACCCCCGTGTGGAGTTTTGTGCGGCCCTTAATCCTCGGCGGAGGAAAAAAAAAGTGCCAAATCGGTGGTGGCGGCCTGCCAGTTAATTGTCAAATTAACACCAGTGAAGAGATGAGAAAGAAGGCGACATGAAGAGACTGCAGAGCAGATTACATAAGTCCTTCATTCACCTCACATGCCTGACTGTGTGACTGCAACACACGCCCGTGGAGGGGGCGGCAAGGGGAGGGAAGCGGAGTAAATTGGAGAAAATTAAGTGGAAGAGGGATGGAGGGGGGAGACGAGGGGATTGGGAGATGAAGAAGAAGGGGAGGAGAAGGAGGAAGGCTATAGCTCATGAAAAGGAAAGTGAAGATGATGTAAAGGGTATCTAAACTGGGGCTTCTTGTCATTCCAATGACGAGGGTTGTGATATATGGCCTGATTAAAAAAATAAAATAAAAAAAACACTGCTTAAATTTAGAAAAATGCTGACAGAGAATGCAGAAATCAAGACAGCTCCACATTATTTTGCCTATTCACAGAGCGGGTTACATAATTCTTTTTGGAATATTCTGCACATTTTTAATTGAAAAAAAAAAAAGCACACCAATTATGAGACAGTGAAAAAATAGCTGTGCTTCTTTTGTGCTTATTATGAGCGTGTCTTTAAAAAAGAAATTATGCTAGCTCTTTTTGTCACCGCGTGTATGTGCGTGTGTGTGATTCATGCTCGTACAAGTCCAAATGAGTGGATCTGGCAAGGATGAAGCATCTTGCTCAAGGACACGATAAAAATGGCATGGGATTCATTTGAAGGACCCAAACCACTGTTCACGAGCGCCCTCTGCTGGATGAATCTATAATAATATGAAGGGAGACGAAATGAAGATTCACTGGATGAAACGATTCACAGCCTGGACTGTCACTCAAATACATGTTTTGAAAAAAACACACGTGAATGGATATAAAACCTATAGAAGCCTGTTGCATTCACTTTGGGAGTATTTTGTTTTTTTTGGGGTGGGGCTTTGTTTTTACTTTTTTTCTGTTTTATAAAAAAAAATGTTTCTGTTTTTCTGAATATTTTTTCTACTTTTCAGAATTGTTTTTCAGTTTTTGTGGATATTTTTATATGTTTTTTTTTTAATCAAACACACTAATCGTCCGTCATATTCCATCACTAAATTTGCAGTAGCCACAACCACGTAAAAATTGGTCTGAAGGTTCTTCAGATTTACAGTAAAATGTCCACCACGATCTCAACAACCAGCAGAGGTCAGTGTTAACTTACAAAATAAATTTGCTTAGGCTTTTCTAAGGCGTCTATTTTGCTCAAGAGGAATGAGCCAAGGCCAATTTCATTCATATGTTTTTTAAAGTAATTTTGTTGAACCACAAAAATAAAGCAATGCCTGACTTGTATTTGTCATTTTTTTTGTATATTGACTTAACTATAATTTTCTGTATTTATTTATTTCTATTTGTAATTTCCAGCCTTCGTCACATGCAGAGAGAGGTTGGTTATTACTTTTTAAGCTTTCAGTCAGTGATTACTGTGATGGAGGATGATTTTCCATTTTTAATCCTTCTCGGAAATGACCTTACTTTTTCTTTAAACTGTTTCTGTATCACTCCATGACCTGCTACCACCCCAGCTTTTGTTTGTGCACACACATAGTGTGATCATAAATGCTTAAAAAGATGTTGTCTCACTAAACCCACACAGTCTGCATTGGGCACTCCATAACGGTGTCATACAGCAGCGGCATGTTTCCAGTTGACAATCATAGCATAATGCATTGGAAATAACTATTCACAACGGGGACGTGCAATAGGCCTATGTAGCAGCATACAATAATTGGCTAGAGTGGGGATGGGCACCGGGCGACCCACGGGCCACATGCGGCCCTCAACCAAACTACGAGTGGCCCCTTGATTTATCCCTAAACCAACACAAACACACAAAATCATCAAGGAATCAAGAATAAGAATAAGAATAAGAATAAGAATAAGAAGGCCTTTATTGATCCCACAGTGGGGACATTTTCAGTGTTACAGCAGCAAAGATATAGGTCACACAGGGACGGCGGCATAATGTAGCCATTAATATATAATATTAACGGCAAAAATTCAGGATCAAACCAATGTAAATATACGCAGTAACTACGTGTATATACACATGTATATACACACCAACATACATCCACATAAAATGTATGAGGAACACTCATTTTAGCCCGTACATAGTACAGAGGAAAAATACTCTAAGTAAGTGACAGTGCTGCAGTGAAATGTAAGGAACAGCATTGGATAAAAATAAAACTAGACTAACAGTAGTGGGGAATGTTGAATATTGCACAATATAAGCTCAGGTGCAGGACTGCACAATTGCACTAATGTCCCCAAGTTTGTAGAGACTACACAATGTTCTTGTTAAAGAGTCTGACAGCAGCAGGCAAGAAGGAGCGGTGGAATCTCTCCTTGCCACAGCGAGGGTGTAACAGTCTGTCACTGAAGGAGCTGTGGAGTGCTGTTAGGGTGCCCTTGAGGGGGTGGGCCGGGTTGTCCAGCATTGATGACAGCTTGGCCATCATGCTCCTGTCCCCCACTGAGTCCACAGAGTCCAGGGAGCAGCCCAGGACAGAGCCGGCCCTCCTGACCAGTTTGTCCAGCCGCTTTTTGGACCGGGCAGAGACGCCGCCTGCCCAGGTGACCACTCCCTGGAAAATGACCGATGCAACCACCGAGTCATAAAAGTTCCTGAGGAGTGTCCCCTGAACCCCAAAAGACCTCAGTCTCCTGAGTAGGAAGAGTCTGCTCTGACTTTTCCTATAGAGGGCGTCTGTGTTGTCGCTCCAGTCCAGTTTATTGTTCAGATGAACACCCAGGTACTTGTAAATTGAGACTCTCTCAACATCTGTTCCCCGGATATTCACTGGTGCAGGTGCAGAGTGATGGCGCCTACCGAAATCCACCACCATTTCTTTGGATTTCCCCGCATTGATCAGGAGGCGGTTCTGCTGGCACCAGTCCACAAAACCCTGAGTAAGTTCTCTGGACTCCCGACCATCTCCGCCTGTGATGAGGCCGACAATCGCAGAGTCGTCAGAGAGCTTCTGCATGTGACAGGTAGGGGTGCTGTAGTTGAAGTCCGAGGTGTAGAGGGTGAACAGGAAGGGAGCTAAGACACTTCCCTGCGGGGCTCCTGTGCTACAGAGGAGCACATCAGACACACAGTCCTGTGTCCTCACATACTGTGGCCGCTGATAACCATTTAATGCATGTTTCCGCGGAGGATGGGGGAAACTGGGAGGAAAAAAATCCCAGGAAAATGGGAAAAATCCAAAATATGAAAACAATATTGGGGAATAAAAGAACAAAAATCCATATGTGAATCAGCGGGTGCCAAAATAAGAATATGCAGGGGCCGACTGTAGTTTGAAGTCACAACTAGATGACATAGACATTTTTCTGTAACCTCCCCAGACCTGTGCCTCAAGAGTCAAGACAATTCTGTCTCTGTGTTCAACAGAAACTTTCCTTTGACTTCATGCTGTTTGTGTTCTGTGATGCACTGTCAACTGTGGGACGTTTTATAAACAGGTTTCTACTCATTTAAATCCATGACCAATCACCTTATTTTACCCATTAATATGTAAAAAAGCTCAAGTTGGAGCTTCATGGCAAAGGCAATGAATACTTAATAACATTCGTCCAGTTTTATTTTTAATACATTTGCTAGCCTTTAAAACAAAAAAAAAGTTTGCCCCTGTTTGGGGGAGGCAGGAGAAAGCTACAATAACTGAAGAAACCTCATGCAAGCAAAGAGAGAATGTGCAAACACCAAACAGGAGGTTCAGAGCTAGTGGCAGTCCTAGCTTGACTGGCTCCCTGTGTCAACCTCCCTTGAACCATGATTAAGGTTCATATTCTATTCAGTGATGACCTTGTTGTTTGTTTGTTTACTAGTATGTAGCATGGTTGGCAACTAACATACTTAAATATGACATTATCATTATTACATTATAACCGTGCACCGGTGATCTGCTTGTACAAATAATCCATTCGCCATGCTTGTTGATGACTCTGCATCAACCGCGTACAACCTAAAACCAAAGCATTAGTATACAGTAAAACACTCCCATGTGCAGTCCTGCTGTAATGTTCCTGACAACATTTTGAAAATGAACATACATTTTTCAGGAAGAGAATTTTTGTAATTTGGCAGCTCTGTGAATGTGATTCAGTCTTGCATTTTTAGCGCTGGTGCAACCAATTAAAAAAGTTGGGCGCACCAGTTTACAACCAGGACAAAAACAGTCTAGAGCTCTGCTTTAATTCATTCTTCTTTTTTTTTCTTAAAGTGCAGTACATTTTCATGTTTGAGGTTGAATTTATGGAACCCAAACCTTATTTGTTTTAATAGTATAACTTGATTAAGTTTCTTCTAACAATTCATACTAAAAAATAAATCAAAGCATGTACCATTCCTGCTGATATCGTATTGGATAATATTGGTATCGGACAGTACTTTAGGCTGCAATATCGGCATCGTATCAGATGTTTAAAAAAAAGTTCTGTTGGGACATCCCTACTTTAACATGGCGTAAAACCTTATGAGTTAGCAAGTTTTTGTTTGCACAGTGGTGCATCGACACTACCCCATCCGACCCCCGGCAATGCCATCCTGTGTGGCCACACGTTGCACATCCCAGGCACAGAACCTCAGAACTGCAACAGCCTCAAGAAGTCATCCAGGTGCGTTAAGCTAAATTATCCAATTTTCAAATAATACATCACTAACCATCTACTTGTATCTGTTCAAGAGACATATTGTGACACACTGAAATAATGGTGTGTTGAATTTAATCAATTTCATTTTTCAAGCAGACTACTGCTTTACTTAAAAAAGACATTTGGATCCAGATGCTTTTATTTCGTATAATAATCGCATTGTGTGTCCACCCATTAGTATAACAGAAAAAAACAACTTTGTGTTAATAGGCCCAGACTGTACACCATGTAAGTAATTTTACAAATAAATTGAGACGAGATCATTTTTCTTGTATACGGTTGTGACGTTTGTATTTGATGGTTTGCCGTGATTTTTTTCTATTGTGAAATATGTGCCTTGGCTCAATAAAATTTAGGAAACACGGCACGAATTGAGAAGACATGAAGGAAGCAAAAAGAGAATAGGGAGGAAGAAGCACAATCCTCTGACAGCGTTATCTTGAATATGCATGCAGCAATTAGATTGTGACCATTGCCACTAATGTCCCTGTGCCTCCCCCTCCCCTGGCTATGCATGTCTGGGTCTGGTACATCCCCTGATGAATGTAAGGCATTCGTTGTTATATTTGACAACCTTCGCCATCTCCATTTTACTTCAGCATCTGCTGGCAACTTCATCACTTTATAGGAAGAGGCGGCGGGGGCAGTGCTTCACTTTTGAATCAGAACTCGTGCGACTCAGGTGTTGTGTGAGGGGGTACAAGGAGGCGCGTTTTGGGACACTGGAATACATCGTGGAATGTTTACACATCGTCTGGTAAGAGCCAAATCTAAAAACGCTAAAACTCTTACTCATCAGCTTCCTCAAGTGTGCTTTATAAGTTTTAGTGGAAGTGTGGGCGTGTTTTTTTTTTTTACGTGCGTAAAAGTTGGAGTGTGCAGTTCAATAGGCGGTGCGAACCGTGCGCTCGAACTCTTGCTAATAATTTCTCATTATGTTCCTTAAATTATGGCAAGTCTGCGAACAGCGCACGAGATGTGCGCTCGTTTGAATGCTTCCGCTGATGGCTAATGATATCCGAGAGGCACAAATCGCACAATGGTCATTACGCGCAATTCGGTTAGGGGGGGGCGGGGCGGTCAATAGAATGTATAGAACCTGCTGATGGTTTGATTATATGGGGGGAGGGGGGGGGGGGTGCTGGTGTGTGGGGGATGGGGGGATGCCTAAAATATCTGCGGAATAGAGGACTATTACATTTAATCGTCTTAATCATCTAAATTGTTTTCTGTAGGACTGGTTCACCGGCCCCCTGTCAACAACAGACAGGATGCTACATTCATTAAACAGCCTTTTATCAAGTAATTACATGTTTACAAGAACAATAGCAGCCTTGGAGGGAAGACATAATTTAAGACTGAGAGAGTCAGCGATGACTCACTTCTCATAGTACCCATCAAAATTAATTCACCTGCTCCTGCATGTAGTCAACATTCTTTTTTCTACCATTGAGGCACTTGACATTTATTATGTTATTATCATCCTCCCACTGACAATGTCGTCACTGTCAGTAACTAAACAGACAGGGTCTTATACAGAGAGGTTGTACTTCTTAGCATTTGATTTATGGCTGCATATCTCCAATTATAAAAACGTGCATCCAACCACTTGTGACACAAACATAGAATTGTGTACAGTTATTACAAGCAGGGTGCCAAAAAATAATTTTAGACGCATGCTTATTCACCAGGTCTTAAAACATTATTACCGCATCATATAGCAGCCTGATATAAATCCTAATCCAGTGGGGTCCAATACAGGAGCTATATCAAAAACTAAATTGCCGAACTATACATCTTACAATGTAAAAGATAGCTTAGATTGCATATGTATTTTTTACAGGGTGTGAGAAACAATATTGATATTGTGCAGTGGTGAGTGGTCAAGGTAAAAAAAGGCCTTCTATGCTGGCCTAAACACTATCAGACCTCAAATTTATTCCATGAAATAGTATTCATTTATTCCCCAAAGTCTATTATTGTCTTTCCATTGGCACTGCTTCTAATACTGTATGTGGGCAATAGGTAGATTTTTTTTTTTTACCACTCCATTGTCAGCTCCAATGTACTGTCATGTCATTCTCATCTGCAGAGCTTCAGAATTAGCACTGGACAATGTAACTTATTTAAATGCCCATCCATGGAAACGCTCTGCCAACCCAAGGAAAATTGGATGTAGTTCTGATGAATGGGGTATAAAAAATTCAAATCAAATCAACTTTTATTTGTTTAGCCCAAATCACAACAACAGTTATCTCAATTAAAGTGAAAACACGTTTGAAGGTGCAGTAGCCCTACGTTGGATTTCGACCTACTTGAGCATTGTAGCACTTTTCAGCAGAATCGGCTGAAAGGAACACAAACGCCACAGAGTGTTGTGGAGGCCAATGTTCGAATTACCTCATGTAAACCGGGATCACAGCGTGTACTGGCAAATAAATGGCGAGAAGGTGCAATGTATAAGTAAAAATACCTTGAGTAATGTGTGCATGCAGCCATACTGAATAGGATTTCATTCACAAGTTGATGAATGGTGTCATTTGCTGCCATGGAAAGAAAACGGATGGCTCTTTGAGCGGTGATGCAGCATTATCAACATGTCGAGTTGATAAATAGGCCCCTGCGCCACCTGAGCCAAGCTGCCAAGACCTGGGCATGAAAGTCTACAGTCGGTGTAGTTTGCGCTGGTGTCAAACTGTTTTGAATTACACAGAGAGCTCTTTTTAGATTTATCTTAATTAATTTAGGTTTTGGGCGGCACGGTGGTCGACTGGTTAGTACATCCGCCTCACAGGTCAGAGGTCGTGGGTTTGATCCCGACTCCAGCCTCCCTGTGTGGAGTTTGCATGTTCTCCCCGTGCCTGCGTGGGTTTTCTCCGGGAACTACGGTTTAGTCCCACATTCCAAAAACATGCATGGTAAGTTGATTGGACACTCTAAATTGCCCCTAGGTGTGATTGTGAGTGCGGATGTTTGTCTCTGTGTGCCCTGCGATTGGCTGGCAACCAATTCAGGGTGTCCCCCACCTACTGCCCGAAGACAGCTGGGATAGGCCCCGGCACGCCCGCAACCCTCGTGAGGACAAGCGGTATAAATAATGGATGGATGGATTATCTAAGTAGTTATAAATACAAAGTTATACAAAAAATTCAGAACTGCTCTTAGTTTACCACAATAACAAACATATGGTTAAAATTCTATATTTCGGCAATCAGTCACCGGGGGAGGTTAGATATTCTGAATTAAATTAATCAACATCTGTGGTATATTGAAATTTATGTCAAATCAAACTGGGGTTTGAACCAATTTAAAAGGGCTATTTTGGAGAAAGGCAAAGAAACACACCAAAATTCGGGATCATACACTCAGCGCACGGAATTTCTTTACAAAATCCTCATGTGCTTCGGTAGGTGCTGGTGTTTTGGTAAGCAACATAGTTCACATGGGCTGAAAAATTTTATGTCTGCGTGTAAACAACATTTATAAATTGAGATGTATACAGGTTGTTTTCCTGATGCAAATTGGGAGGCATCTATTAGAGGGAGGCTTTTAGTGGAACAATGCAGCCGACAACTTATTGTCGTGCCCCTGACAAGGCCAAATGACACACTCCAGTTTGCAGAGCGAGAGATGTCTATAAAAGCAATGTACAGGATATACACACACACACACGCATACACACTTGCCTCCATGGCAACGGGTATAAGCCTATTTTAATCTTCTCCCTTATGAATCAACACATCAGACAGTCAGGACAAGAGCATGTCCGCTGACAATGTGAGGCGTCTTGCTGTGCTATGCAAATATACAAATGCCGTCATTCTGTATGTGATGTGGCATTCTATGAATGCAAATGGATTCAAGCAGACATAAACACGCAATTAGGGTCTCATCTTCACAAATCACAGTTTGTGTGCTTTGCCACCATCTCATGTGCCTCTGTGTGTGATTGAGTGTTAAAGGCAGCCAGCTGGACAGTGAAAGACAAAGTGCAAGTGAGTCATTTCCAACATTCACTTAAAAAGTTACAGGAAGTGTCAAGTCACATTAACATTTCTGAACAAAAGACTCAAGTTGTGCGTTTAAGCCTGATTGATTAGAAAAGCACTCAGACATGTTTTTTAAGGCGAATAAAACCACTAATCATTGAGCATTACACGACTTAACCACCTCCCAAAACGACTGATACCTATTCTTCCTGGACTAAAAAAATATTCTGTCTGTCACAGTCTCACAGAAGTTTGACACTACTCAATAAGGCTGCACTTCTTAGCATTAAATATCATTAACAGCCTTTAATATCATTCAAGTTAAAGATTAGCTTGTGAAACCTTTTCCTCTCCAGCAGCCGGGTGTGGAAATACCCTGCAAGTGTAACATTTGACACATTTGGTGCATTGAAGCAGTGATCATCCAAATGACGGGATCGACTCAACACATTTCCATCAAACCGTACAGTTCAGTTTAGCCTTTGGCCCATGATTTGGTCATTTCCATGGTGGAGTGTGTTTGGCAGGATGCTGATCGCTGCATCGACAATGTAATTAGCGTGGCACCTTAGCAGTGCAACCACTGATACAGAACAGTGCTGTCAAGAACTACAGATCCACACATGCAATGACAGATTTTTGTGGTCTTATTCCCATTGTCACAGGGGAGAATATCAACCAATCAATGGATCATATCAAGACCGTACACTCTTGTTGAAGACCATGACTTTCGGGAGGCAAGACCAAGTTGTGATCATACAATTAATGGGTAAAGCACGCGTACTGTATGTCACTTACTTTGGAAAACGATTCAGCCATGAAATCTAAAATATTGGTGCAATTATTCTGATATTTTCAGTAAAGATGTCCATACACATTTTGGTGACGACTGACTGCAATTTTCTGGCATTAAGCGATGTCTTAATGCGAATTGTTAAAGCGGAAGTCAACCCAAACATATTTTTTTCAAGAATATGTTCCCAGCAAGCCCACTAGTTGAAACACAGCATTCTGATTAATTTTGCGTCTGTGGAATATAAGTTAAGTAGCAAAATGCACTCGTTTTTAGCTATCTCTGGGGGCGGCCATTTTGTCCTCTGTCCACTGAAAATAAGATCACAACTGCTCACAACAACCAATCACGGCTGACCTGTTGTCTGAATTTGAGCCGTGATTGGTCGTTGTGAGCAGTTGTGATGTAATTTTGAGTCAACAGAAGACAAAATGGCAACCCCCAGAGATGGCTAAATCGAGTACATTTTGCTGCTTACCTTATTTTCCGCAAACACAAAATTAATCGGAATGCCGTGTTTCAACTAGTGGGCCTGCTGGGAACATATTCTTTAAAAAAAATTGTTCTTTTCAATAATACATTCTATGCAGCGATGGGCACTTTACCCTTTTTTGCTGGTCCATCCTCCGTCCACGACCTGGGTACCATTCTGTCCTCATCCCTCCATCAATCGTCCTCCGACTCCGTCCATCCCCTGTCCGTCTTTTAAAGCGCTTCCGTCCTTACATTCTATCAGTCCGCTCCCGTTTAAAACGGTTTAACTGAGATAGCGTTTAGCTGCCAATTTCACGGTCACCTGACCAGAGCCCGCCAGAGGACATCACGAGAATATTTAAGATTGCTTTATTGCGTTATAACGCAATACATTTTCAGTTTTTATTGCGTTAGTTCACAATAAAATAATTATGGCAAAAATAATGCAAGGTTATTTTAGGAGAAAACAAAATACTTCCACTTCTGGGTTGTCGGTGCTGGCAGACATTTTTACAGTCTAAAGATGTCCCACACAAGGACATGCTTTGCATGCAAAGGGATAAAGTTAGTGAACAAAACAAAATTGCTATCCATTTCCTACACCCAAGACATACCTACTCATTACACACACAAGAGAGGCTGGACGTACATCAGTGAAATGCCCCGTGGCATAATCCATGGTATTAGATGTGTCTAGAGGGCAGACTATGGCTGTGCAGTATGTGACTGCAGGGAGCGCACATGAAGTGTTGTGCAGTCAGTTAATAAAGACGATCCGTGTTATCGTAGAAGAGAACAGTGGTTTCGCTTTTTAAAAGAGTACAACATAACACGTAACATCTGTACTTGACACGGTTAGGGACGATGAGAGGGATGGACGACAACCCACTTCCGTCCTTGTTTAGTCCGTCCTTTTTAAAAGACTTATTGTCCTCCGTCGGTCCATACATCCACAAAATGGCGCTGGGAGGACGTTCCATCCCTGAGATGAAATGCCCATCTCTGGTTCTATGCAGCTCCGTTAGTCTAAAAACATCACTCTGATTAATATCGAGTTTGTGGCGTTTTGTGGGTTGACTTCCCCTTTAAGTGCTTTAGATTGTTCCGTGTGCCAGTCTACAGCAGGATCCGAGGCTCTCGTTACTTAAAAATGCATACATATTTTACACACGTCATGCCACATTACACAATGCCACACAAATAACTCGCAGATTCACTTTGAAAAATGTACAGGACTTGCACGCCAACATTGACGTATTTGTCGCATATAGGCCTCCGCACCTAACATTATTTTCAGTAAGTCTGTGATAGGCTGTTGGAATAAGACCGCACAAATGTTTCTTTATATTTGCATGTCTTAGTGATAAACAACTCAACATTAATATTTCGCAACACAAAATAAATACCATGTCAAGATTAAATTAAGATGATTTTTTTTTTGTGTGTTTATTTTTTGAGATCTGTGCCTCAAGTCGGGGGTACAAGCATCTTGGTGGCGGGCACGGCTCCCTATGGGCTGCCCATGGGGACGGACGTTAGCGTAGTGGTTCACAAAGCTGGTTTAGTATCAATTCCAACTGAATGCGCTCATACTCTTAGGATGTAGTGATCTTGCAGCCAAAGTCAACTGGGATAGCATCATTCATTTAAGTTGTATTAAAAATAATGCTGGAAAGCCATCCAATTCTGAGGGGTTAAATTACTGTCAGACATCTAACATAAATTCTCTTTTATGTCTTCCAGGTGTAAACAGAACAATCAATGGACTATCGATTGAAACCACAACAAGGATCCCTTTTACTAGACATTACTTTTCTGTTGCACCCTTACAAGCTATTTGTCCACACGTTTGGGCCCACTGCTGTGTTTACCGCCATGGTACTGGATCGATAGGCATTCATCTCGTAGGATGGAATCTACTCTGTCGCTCTCCACGGTCCATCTTCACCTGAACACAAACAGCTACGATGACAGCAACAGTTGCAACAGCTGGGTAGGCCACCCGGATGATCCCAAGGCCCCGACAATCAATCACACGTTGCCGGTGCATGGCGGACTTCACAGCGCCTTGTTGGGTGTCTCGCTGGGCTTCCTCTCCCTCCTCACTATTATAATGAACCTGCTCGTTCTTTATGCCGTGAAAAAAGAGAAGAGCTTGCACACTGTCGGTAATCTCTATGTCGTAAGCCTCTCGGTGGCCGATTTGATCGTCGGCGCCACTGTGATGCCGCTCAACCTGGTGTATCTGCTACAGGACGAATGGAAGTTGGGAAGGGCGGTCTGCCAGTTTTGGTTGATTATGGATTATGTAGCAAGCACGGCATCAATTTTTAGCTTGTTTATCCTCTGTCTGGATCGGTACCGCTCTGTCAGACAGCCGCTGAAGTACCTGAAGTATCGAACAAGAGGGAAAGCAAGTGTAATGATATCCGGAGCCTGGCTGCTGTCGATGTTGTGGATTTTTCCAATTTTAGGATGGAGGTCCTTCACCCACGTAGAACTTAAACCCGAGGAGGAGAACAAGTGTGACACAGATTTCCGCTTTGTCACATGGTTTAAAGTTCTTACCGCTGTCTTCAATTTTTATGTACCCTCTATTTTGATGCTTTGGTTTTACACACACATCTACTTGGCAGTAAGGCAACATCTGCGAGACAGAGAGAGGATCATTCACTCAACAGATTCATTTGGGGAAAAGGACAATGAGCAAAATGCCGGGTCATCCAATGACTCTGAATCAGCCGAAAAGCAATGTGAGGCTCCAGTGAAACTTTTAAAAAGGCAGCTTGACCATAAACTTCTAGAGCAGACTTATTCTCTTGAGGAATTTGATAAAACCAAAAGTTCTCTTTCTAGATCACACCGAAAAATTGGCGCGCAGTGTCCTGAGCCAGGTGTGCTTGCCATGACAACAAAGGCACACAGAGTGGTTTCAAAACCAGGAAGGGACTCCTTATCGCCTGAGAAGGGCCCGGATGCTGCGGTTTCACTCAGTTCGGCTTGCTTGCCAGCAGAAAATGTCGTCTCAGAAAGAAACCGGGAATCATCTTTAAATGAATGTCACATCACAGTGCCAAACGCAGTAAGTGGTGTTTGTGATATTAGCCAAGTGCAGAGGTACACGTCCATGCCCTGCACCAACTATGACCCCAACCGCTCTCTACCCTGGTCAAAAGTGGCCGATGATGTCGAGCTGGACCCGGAGAACGAGGTGACTCTGCGGCAGGCGTGGCAAAGGTTTATCGAACATTCCCGCGAGAGACTCCACAGCCTGAGGATCCACAAGGAGCACAAGGCAGCCAGGCAATTGGGCTTCATCATTGCAGCTTTCCTGCTGTGTTGGATACCGTATTTCATAGCCTTCATGGTCATGGCGTTCTGTCGAGAGTGTGTGCACCATGACCTGCACATGTTCACCATATGGCTTGGTTACATGAACTCCACCCTCAACCCTTTTATATACCCAATGTGCAATAGGAATTTTAAAAGAGTCTTCAAAAATATTCTGCACAAAAATTTGTGAGAGTGTTGCAGTGAATCCAACACCAAGCCAATGATCATTACCTCATTCCCTGCCAAGGAGCTGGGCATACGTGGTAAGTGGTACTCCAAAATTGCAGCTCAAACTTTAAACTTGACGACCGACACCCGCACAAACATTGACGTACAAAAGTCTACTCTCTCAGTTTGCTGCTACTGGTGATTAGTACAGTAGTTTCCAACTTTGGGATGGCCACTTTCCCTGGATCCCACTTTCTTCAGCCCTGCTGAAGTTGCCAATCTTAAACGTCAGATCTGTATATCTGTGTCTGTATCTATGTGGTCAATCTGTCAATCACAGTTTTCAACAGAACTTTGAAGGGAAGCCAAAGCAAGAACACGCTCATTTTTATCGGTAACAGTGACAACTTGATAGCACTTTGATGGCTCCCTGCTGCTGCTGCGCATGACCTTGCTGTCTGCATGTGCATGCGTTGAGGTGCCAAAGTGATCCTCTCTGTACGCTTCAAATGTAAGTCCACCATCCATATGTGACCTACAGTACATTGTCTTTTACATGGGTCCCCTTGTCACATTTGAGGTGACATGGCATCATTTCAATGCAGGCTTCCAATGTGTATTGAAATGTACATATATTGTGTGTTATTGCAAGTTTGTTTGTATTTTGTTTCAGATTGAGACTCATTTTATGCTAATGATAATAAAGTGAGCATTAATGTCTTGGCTTTGGTTCATTATCCAGGAATGTTTTCATTTTTTATATTGATTGTATCAATAAAACAAAACCAAAAATAACTATTAGTTATACAAAAACATTTGTGTAGAATCTGTGCTTGAGTTACATGGCGTGAGTTCTTACATGAATTCATCAACTCTTAAAAACAAATAAACATAATACTAGCATGTATATGCAGCACATTACATTGATTTATTTTATTCTCATTAATGTATCCCCAGTAATTTTGAAACCTGAAGTTAATTCTATATTTGAATAGCAGGAGGCTCCATCAGGCTCTATTAGAGCACGCTATCACGTATTGCATCACAAAGGACTGTTTGATCCTGCTGGAAGTCAACAGGGGTGGTCAATGGGGACAATGTGAACAGGAGATACAGTATTTGGCCATAATCACAGTGATTACATATATGACATCTTAGTAATGAGGTCAAAACATTCAAAGATGCATTATTTTGAAATGTATTGCTGTAGTTGTGAACCATATGATTTTGGGTTTCATGATAGTAACTTTTGAGACAAATTGGAGCAACTGGGAAACAATCCTGGGATGCACTATGGTGTCAATAACAAGCTCGATTGACAGTTTTCATGTCTGGTGTTGTAGTATTACATAGCAGTTTTAAATTGAGTACTTTCAAAAAGGAAGCTTCTACTATTTTGACATATTATTTTAGAGTAGGCCGCCAGTTAAATTATAGTTTTTGCTTAACATTCAGTTATTTAATGTAGAGCCTAAGAAAATTGAGAGAGAGAGAGAGAGAGAGAGAGAGAGAGAGAGAGAGAGAGAGAGAGAGAGAGAGAGAGAGAGAGAGAGAGAGAGAGAGAGAGAGAGAGAGAGAGAGAGAGAGAGAGAGAGAGAGAGAGAGAGAGAGAGAGAGAGAGAGAGAGAGAGAGAGAGAGAGAGAGAGTTCCAAAGTCTGGCAAACGGCTCCAGTTGATCTGACTTTTATATTTAAATGCACATCATTCAATTTCAACCCTTGGTGTGGGGATATTAAAGGAAAACGATTTCTGTATTTCTGGCTACAATATACTTTACTTTGTAATGGGTCAAGGTATGGGTGAGGTGAAGCATCCACAAATCTCACCTCTTTCAATGTACAGCACGAAATAAACGCCACAGATTTCTTTGTAGACGCCTTGATTGGTGGTCTGGCACACGCTGAAGGGGAAAACTCGTAGTTTGGAATTGAAATATACCCTTTGTGATGCTAGTCCTGGAACCTTTTCTGATACACCGCTCAAGACAGATCCGCCCCCATAGAGTGATCCAATGACATCATGAAAGAAAATATTTTACGCTTTAAAATTTTTTATAATCGTTGATCTTTGGGATTTTTGGAGGCAAAACATCCCACCGTTTTGTTATTAAAAGACATAAAAAATATTTACAGTTGTAGGGAAATGAAAGACTACATGGCTCAGTAGTTACCCCTTTTACGCTTTAATTCAGCAGTGTACATTTAAGACTGTCCCTAGCAAACTAGTCCTGCGGCGATATCCAAACTTCCTGCATCGTTTTCACTTAAAACAGCTCCTTCCGGAACGTCGGACACCAAAGCGTTGCTTCACAACGATGTTTCATTTGACGACTTGAATCGACGGTAGTGTTAAACGTGACTATAAACCTTTACTGACGCTCATTGTTCGACTTGCTTTACACTGCAGCGAGTCGTGCGTACACACTATATAACGTGCGCGCAAAATCACGATGAAAAGAACCGGCACATACAGCTTTTTGTCAGTATTCTCGTTCTTCATCGTTTGTGCGTTCGTGTTTACGTTTTTATTTTTTGTGTTTTACTCAATGATGTACGCACCATAAGATAGGCAACCTTCATTTTAAACTCGGTTGCTATCAAGAAATACCCGTGATGCACTGCTTTGTTACGCCTTGCGAAATCACGTGACCAATGGAATACGGAAGTAAGGATTTCCTAGGTAAGTGAATCCAAGTCTGGGTGTGAATTTTGACAGCGTTGTTTGGCTGCTTTTGACACGCGAACATTTGGAGAATGTAGGGACGTTTTGTTTCCCTAACCGTACTGCACCTGTTGACAAACCCTACGTTTGTCTTTTATTTAGGGAACGTTGGCTAAAAGTAGGTGAAAAAAATCTTTCCATATTTTTGATGGTGTGTGGCCTCAGCAGTAAAAACCCTAATATTTTCTAAATCTGTTAATATTAACAGATTACCGATGCTGGTGCTAAGGAATACCACTAAATGCATTGAAAGTGATCACTATAGTTTTTGAATTATTATTAAACATAAACTAAATACCAAAATTTAATGATTGATTTAATGATTTGTTTGAGCACATTGCAAAAAAAAAAAAAAAACACTGTGTTTATTAGTTTATGTACAGTTAGTTACATTACAGCAATACATTTCAAGAAATTCTGCAGTAAATGAATAATTAATGTAGATATGTGCTGCGTAGGGCAATACAGTGGATAGTGGTTTTCCATAAATGATTGTTGGGAGTGTGTATATGGTTGTTTGTCTATATTTGATTGACTGGCGATCAGTCTAATACAGGGATGGGAAACTGGTGGCCCCTTGATTAATAAAAAACAAAACTATTCTTTCAATGTTTTTTTTTTTTTTTACAAAACCAAACAAAGGCTGATAAGCGCTGATAAACATTCAATATATGTTTTCCACGTAAAGAGGCGTAAGTAGGTAAAAATCCTGGAAAGAATGGGAAAAATCAAAAACATGAATAAATATTAGATATAAGAGGGAGGAGTGAATCAGTGAATATGCAAATCCGTGGGTGCTGAAGTGCGACTGTGCTCACTCTAATTTAAATTGTAATATCACCATTCACCACTCGATGCCAGACATGTCTTAGTTGCACTTAAACTGGAGCTTATTCGGCCCTACACTACAGCGTGAGGCCTGATTATCTTGTGGATTTGGAATGATATGGAGGACAAACAAAGTATCTAAATAATATTAAAATTTTGAGTGAATTGATTTTTTTGTTTTGTTTTTAATTTACAAAATGAGTTCTTGCAGCCGTTTGGTGCCATCATGGAATGGTAGTTTTTATGCAAGAGAGCCCTTTGCGCTGGAAAAGAAAAATTACAATATGTATTATTTTGTTGTGTGTTTAACCTCCTTTCTTGTTGGGTTCCAATTGTGGATCTTTTATGTAATCACTGAAAAATGCATTATCACAAATTAAATATATTAAGAGCATGTAAGTGCGTGGTCCTACATGGTCCCGTCCATCATTTTAAGTTGCCCATCCTTGGTCTAAGCATAGGGTGTACCCCACTTCTCGCTGAAAGCCTGCTTAGATAGTCCTCTGTATATATATTTGGACAGCAAATCATTCATTGATTTGCAAATTTCTGTTGGGCTATTAATGTATGAATAAAATCATTGCTTTTGTTATTATAATGATAGAAATACAATTAAAACAGTAAAGTAAAAATATATATTTTTCTCTATGGTGAAAATAGGAATACTAATGTGCCATCTGTTTTTTTTGCATAGCCATCTATCCATCTCTTTCTTGATGGCGGCGTCCACCCCTGCAGCCACCCCTGCAGACCTCAAGCTGCAGTTTGCTCCTTTCAGCAGCGCACTGGAGGCAGGCTTCTGGCATCAGCTCACGCAGAGGAAACTCAATGACTACAGGCTGGATGAAAGCCCCAAATGCATCAAAGGGTACTACTACAATGGTGAGAAGCAAAATATCAGAGGTGTATTTTTCTCAGTGCCAATCAATATGATTATAAGAGCAAAAAAACAACCCGCCCCGTCACAAAGAAGCAGCAATATGAGGCACGCTTGTACAATGTAGCTATTTTTAAATTTCTAATTACCCACTTTGCTCTACAAAAAGATTAAGCATGAGGGAGAGGTTAATCTATTATATATATTTTTTCAATATGCTCTTGCTATATATTTGTTTTGCACCTATTGAGGGTGGGAATGTAAAGGATCATGTAAATGTTTGGTCTTTGGGTCCTGTGTTTTTTTACTGTCATTTAAATTTCATACAGGTGATCCGGTTGGTTTGCCCACCCGTCTGACCTTGGAGTTCAGCGCGTTTGATGTGTAAGTCGGAGAACTTGTCTTTGATGCCAACAAAGTCCAGATGGCAACAGTTGATGAAGAAGGGTGCAAATTGTAAATGAAAGGTGTCTTGACTATGATTGACAATAAATAGGGCTTTGTAGCAGATGGCAATGTCATAAGCTCTTTGACCAAAAGTGACGTTCAAATCCACTATGTCATCAGTGTCATTTTGAATCTTGCAGCCGGACACAGTGTGATAGTGACGCTGCACCTTTGTGCTGCTCAGTCAAAACTGACAAATGAATCAATTAAAAAATAAGGTCAAGCTATTTCAGCCCACTTGACTGATTGAATGCAATCTACCTTATCAATTAGCCTTTGAACAGGAAATGATCAGAGCTGGGCCATCGAGTTCCAGTCTGCATATTTAAACGACCCACGTGGTCCCAGTCCGTCCCTCTTCGGCGACAGCCAATCGGCGTCGAGAACGTAATCTTCACGTCACACGCAGGCGCCGTACGAGCAGCCACGCCACAAAACAAAGAAAAAATATCAAACAAAAACAACCGACACACGTGATCGGTGAAATAAAAACAATATGGGGCACATGTCATTGCGTCTGTGGGACCGCAAAGTACACAACACTTTTCTTTTTTATTTTTTCCTTACTTCGGCCATGTGTCACGAGTGTGGCGCCTGCGTGTGACGTGCTACAGGTTAAGTCCGTTCGCGGCGCTGTTTGGCTGACTCGGACCGGCTGGGGCCACGTGCATCGTTTTTATATGCAGACGGGAACTTGGTGGTGGTTAGGCGATGCCCAGCTCTGGAAATTGTCAGAACAGCACGAGAAGGTTTATGTATACAACCAGATTTTACACTGAATCCAGCTCTGTATTAAATGTAAAGGGCATATCAGAAAACCATAATGCAGAGTCACCACTGTTTGTATTTTTCAACACCAGAGATGGGTCCACCCCGGCCCACTGTTGCGAGGCTGTTGGAAAACTGTACAACACCAACACGCTGGATGCCTTCAAGAGTACTGACAAGAAGGCCTTGCTGGACCGAGAGACCAAGGAGGTGAAACCTGCACATCACATGTAGAGAACGTAAAGTAGCATCTAGTTGTGTTAATAAAAACATTAACACCTGTTGTTTCATAGCTTTGGGAGGCCATACGGTCCGGAGATGCGCTCACAGACCCCAGCGTCCTCTGCAAGTTTATTCTGCTGACTTTTGCAGTATGTACCAGCAGTATTTTGTAACATTTCACATGCACATATGGGTTAGTTGACAAATTTGTTCTCAACTTCCTCCAGGATTTGAAGAAGTACCATTTCTACTACTGGTTCTGTTTCCCTGCTCTCAGCTTCCCAGAGGGGATAAAGATTGTAAAGGAGCCTTCAGTCCTGGAAACGGTTTTCACGGCAAAACAGGCTGGTATTATTAATTAGTTTGGTAAAAATATTTTTGTGTTATTATAAGGTCCACAAATTCTATATCACCCAGAATATTTTGTTCGCTGCATTTGTGGTTCTGTGTTCATCATCACACTGTTCCTCTTAGCCATTGCTGGCACCCTATACGGTGACATCACAGTAACAGCATATAGGAAATCATGTTGAAGTTATCAACATTATATAGCAGCACTTTCATTATTGCTATTTAGTAGAGAAATAGCATATTAAAAAAGTCCTGACCTATTGTCTTTTAACCATTTAAAACCCAAGACCGACTCATAATAATCTTCAAGTCCCTGTAAAGTGAAAATAAATATGTTGTAAATTATACCAGAGAGGCAAGTGTTGTTAACAAACCTGCCAAAATTGAATGACATATATGGAGACAGGCGTTCTTTGAGATCGCAGATGCTGCGTCATGGCCGCTGAATGCGTTGAAAACATGCTATGTACAACTCGGCATTTCAATAACAACACCGAGCTCTTCTGTAAAGTATGGCAACCAGGGAAGATGTATTTTTTAGAGTTATAGGCCTAGCTTGCCAACTATCTAACTCCACGCTGTAGTGGTTGAAATGGACCTTGCAATCACAAACAAGTAACTCGCAAAAACTACTGACTGGCGCTGAAGTATTTATACTGTATAGTGAGGGAGGGATGACTCATGGCAGAAGCCTAAGTGTGTAACTGGCAATGTTCCCTTTAAGCTGCGCACGTGCGCAATTGCGCACTTCTTCTTACCCTCTCATAGCATCAAAAAAAAAAAAAAGTGAAACATGAGCTGTATTGGCATTTTGCACTTTCATATTCGCCTCATACAAATAAATTGAAAAGTCTATGAGGCACATGTGGTTGACGGAGTGGGAAGAAAAATGCGTCAAAACAAGACAGAAAATGGTGAAAGTGAGGGAACATTTCAGACTGAAATGCGCACCATGTCGTGTAATCATTTTTATACTTACCATGTCCCCCGCTGAAGATGCCCACTAGGTTTTTGCTTCGTCTTGGGTCCTATACGAGGCTTCTTTACAGTGATTTTAACATTGGTATAATATAACATTACCCCTGTTGAGGGCTTGGTCTATGTTAATTTTATGACTATCGTCGAGTTGTGACTTATTGACAACCAGAGTGACAAGTGGAGTATACACTAACCGTTACGCCTGCTACACTTACTGCTCAGGATATTAAAAAAAATGCTCAAACAGGCTGAAAAAGGAACAAAAATGGATTTGATGTGTTTGACAACACGTCAATTGGAGTCGCGGTGTTGTCCAGAATTCGTGCTGTCCAATTGTCACCTCACCAATCTGCTCATAAACGATCAGCGGAGAGGGCCTTGCTGCTGAGTGTGAGAATCTCAGTCTCAACACAGTTGAGCGTATTACCGTGATGTATGAAGTTTTGAGGGCCATGTCGTGCAATTCACGAGTTCTTGCAGCTCTTAACTGCCTCGCGCCATCAATGCACGAGCTGTGAATGAGAGCATTTTGGATGACTCACCCCAGTACTTATGCTTATTTTGACAAAATGTGAGTTACATAATACAGAATAGGCCACTTTGTCCTGCTTTTTCAGTCATTATTTGACAGCTCAAGTCAGCCCATTAATACTTACCACCAAGACTTTAAATATTATTAATGTTTAGCATCATCTAATCTAAAGAGTGCAAATTTGACCAAATTACCATATCTACTGAGCTAGGTAAAGTCCTTCAAATTCTTGAGGAATATTATCTGGTCAACACTTTTACAGTAATTACTAATAACATTATGCAGCCTTTAATGTACGGTATAGTTGACATTTTCAACCATATTTAAACTCGCAGTCAGTATAGTTGATGAAAAGCGTCACTCATGTCATTCTTCACTTCACATATTTTGTATTATAAAATGGCAAAAATTGAAGCCACAATTTATTCAAAAATATGATTGTTAAAAAAATTCCCATTTACGTACATTGATTCCTGGACAATACAGGTCACTTTGGGTCACGACATACAAAAGTGGCATAAAATCCTTAGCCGATTCTTAAAAACTCAGGTTCATTTTATTCGTGGTGCAAATTTCTATTCAATGATACCCTCTAAGGGTCACTGATGGTGTAGTGGTACACACGCCTGAATTGTGTGCGGGCAGCGTGGGATCGGTTCCCGCTCACTGATGGTGTCTGTGTGTGTGCCCTGCGACTGGCTGGTGACCAATTCAGGTTGTAGTCTGCCTTTCGCCCATTGTCAGCTGTGATACGCTCCAGCACCTCCCCGCGACGCTGTACAGGGTAAACGGTTTGGAAGATGACACATGATATCCTCTATTTTGATTTATCGGTGGTTTGACAGGTGTGATACTGGTTTGGCCACCAAGTGCCTGTCTGATGTTGCTCACTGTGGTCCAAGGAATACTCGGAGAGTTTGTGTCAATGCGTAGACACATGAAAAATTAGAGTGAGCATTGGTCTCTGGACTTCATTTTAGCCATGACCAAGTTTAATACTTTATCTCCACAATTCGAGGCTACATACTTTTAATGTAGTTTTTTTTTTTTTTTTACACGTTTTCAGCAATTATCCACAAACATATACTGTATATCTGAATTCACTTTACAGGTTCTTTTGTATGTCGTCATCTAGCAGTCCGTAAGTGTTTCTTCCAATGATCCAAATGACACAGAGGAATTGGGCAGTACAGTACAGACTTGGCTCGCTGTTTTTAATAAAAGAAATATTAGATAAATCAATAATTTCTTCATGCCTCTCCCGGGTAGAGTAATGCATCACATTTCATTATGCTTTGTTAAAGCACGGCTATTAAGAAGTTGTATAAGTTATTCATGATTGCCCTTTTCAAGCTGAAGATCTATATAGCTGCAGGGGTGTTCATTAGATCTCACCACCATACGTTGAAACAAGTTTTCTTATTTAATTATGGCCTCTAATTGTCTCCGCCTCAGATCTCGGCTTTGCAGGAGGCCTATGATGGCCTGTGTATCAAAGGCGGGACCACTGCAGTTCCCTTTTTCCTAATGAAGTACCAGCACACAGATGACGCCGTTCAGTTGGCCCCATTAACAGAGTGGGGGGCATTCTTCTCTGGCTCGCAAAAGGTTTGTGTAACATTTAGTTGCTTTTTAAAGCAGCATTATGTAGTAAGTTAGCTCTAAATAACAGTTTCACAATCAAATTTATGGGCACACTGTCTTGTGATTTGTACAACAGCATTCTGGTCATCCCAGGCCACCTTGAGTTTTTAGAGTTGCCATGTACATAATTGCAATGTTTATTAAGAGACGATAGTGTGAGAAAATAGATGGATTTTGGTAATGAGTAGCACATAGATATACAGTGGAATTTATAAAGTCAAAAGTCATAGTAGAGAGGTAGCTAAAAAGCACTGAAGGGTGAGCCTTGGAGCAAAAGATCATCCCGACATGGAAAACCATGCACAATCATGTTCATAGGATGGTTTCTTCTAGGTTACTGTGGGCGTGTATGACCCGTGCACTCTGTCTCAACATCCAGGATGGCCTCTGCGGAATCTACTGGTCCTCTTAGCGAGCCAGCGGTAACCACTCAACCCTGTGTGTGTGTTTGCGTGTGTATGGGTATTTGAAATAATCACTTCATTCCTGGTTTAAGTAACATTTTAGCGTTCTTCACTGTCAGACAAATATGAAGAGGTGTTAACCACTGTATAACAAGAATACGGTTCAAATAAAATACAACACACTAATTGGTATTGGAAGATGGCTAACAGGAAGGTAATGGAAAGCAAATAGGAAGACATTTGGTCCCATGTTGGTACCCATCAAGGGTACCCGTACATGGAAGAACTGCAGAACTCAGCCGCTCGGGTGCTGACGAGAACCAGAGAGCGGGAGCACATTACACCAGTTTTAAAATCGCTGCATTGGCTGCCCGTGTGTTTCAGGATCGATTTTAAAGTACTTTTATTAGTTTATAAATGTCTTAATGGTCTTGGCCCATCTTACCTATCTGACTTGCTTTTGTCATACCAACCCTCGCGGATCCTGAGGTCCTCTGGCACCGGCCTTTTAATTATTCCTAGGGTGAGGACCAAAACCCATGGCGAGGCTGCATTCAGCCATTTTGGTCCTCAACTTTGGAATAGCCTGCCAGAGGACATCAGGGCCGCAGAGACTGTTGATGTTTTTAAGGGGAAGCTGAAGACATACCTTTTTAGTTTGGCCTTTAAATAATTGTTCTTAGTCTCTTACTCTTTTTATCCAGTCTTATTGTTTTAAAGTTCTTAGCTTCTTTTATTGCTTTGTCCTTTTAGCTTCGTTGTCATTTTCTTTTAGCTTCATCTAGATTTTACCTCCAGTGTTTGCTCAAGGGGGGCCTCCGCGCTGGGAGGTGTGGCTGCCCTCCCTGCGCTATGCTGAGGGGCTGCCCCAGTTTACGTGGCCCGGGGGTCTCCGAGGTGGTGGTGCTACCATGGGCTGTCATCCCTCTCAGCGTGGATGAGCTCCCCTTGGGTACTCTTTCCTCATAGGGTTTCTCTGTGCCTTGCCATGTCTCTTTTTAAGGTTATACGTGTGTGTGTGTTTGTGTATGGGTCTGTGAGTGAGTGTAGGTGTGCTTGTGGATGTCTGTCTTTGCATATACTGCGAGGGAGGGAGGGAAGGCGAGAGCGGGTTCCCTTTTTATGCTGTATTTTAACGTTTTTAATGTACAGCACTTTGAGTTGCATCCTATGTGTGAAAAGTACGATATAAATACAATTTGATTTGATTTGATGGAGTTTTAATCCTTTTGATGCTTACTGAACTTTTTAAGATTTGCTAACATCACCTTCTGCTGTTTGTTACATCCCGGTGTGTGCGTTTTTGAGGCACTTATTCCAGACCTTTTTCGTTGAATTTGACAGATTGTGCCACTTTTTAGCCACTTGACCTTGAGTGGAGGTTCTTGTCCAAGTGATTTATTTATTTATTTTTTTCTATAAGATGCAATTTTGAAATTATCATGGTGGGCCAGCAGCACATTCTTGCCACTTCATAAATTGCCCCCAAATCAAGTGTAAACATTTCAATTGTTATGTTGCATCACTGACTGACAGGCGCTTTATATCCAAAACAAACATATATTTTGTCCTGTATCTCCCAACCACAGTGTTAAACATAACTGTTGATTCTGCTGATGGGAGAAAGGTTTCATTTGTGTTTGTTTCACTCGAAATTTGAGTGTCATCATGTGAATGCAGCTGTTCAGTGCAATATTAGGGGAAATGTGTTGTTGTGTGAACTTGTTTGGATAACACCTCAGTGAGATTTTGTTCAAGTGCGAGAAAAAAAGTTTACATTTGAAAAAAAAAAAAGTTCTTTTATTTCACACCTGCGTAAAATCATATTGTATACACATTAATTTTGTATTTATTTTGTGTGTTAGGAGTGCAAACATGGACACGGTAGAGGTACTGTGTTTCAGGGACAGAACCCTACAAGGAAGCCGCTCCATTCAGCACAGTGTCATTTTTCACGTCAAACTACCCGAACTCCCATTCGACTCTGGTAATCTTTCTTCAGGGGCGGGGGTTGACTTTATGTGAGTCTTCAAAGACATAAACCGTCTGTTCTGCTTGCCTTTTTCAGGGGCTTTTTTGTTATTGTTTTTATTAGAATTAGGATCTTTTTGCATTTGTGGTTGTCTTCATGCTTACCCTAACAGATATGAACCCTCCGTCCTGCTTGGATTTATGTTCAAGGGTGTTTTTTATGCAAGTGTGGTTGGCTTCATGCATGTCTTAACTGATATGAACCCTCTGCCCTGCTTGACTTTCCGCTTCTTTTCCTTCATCCATCCATCCATTATCTATAACGCTTATCCTTACATGTCCTGTTGAATAAGGGATGAACTGTTGACGAGGGAACGGTCGCACATTGTGATCTGTGAAGATTTTTGATGAGTTCAGATGAGGTGTCTTAGTTTACCTCATCTGTTTCTCTCTTCGAGACACCTCATTCACCGACATAACCAGTGACAAAGTCATTTAATGAAATTAGATTCTCTTTAGCATTTGCCATCCTACACACTTTCTCTTTGTCCCATGTACAAGTCAGTTTTGTTTATTTCACCTTTGTTTATGTCCGCAGCATGTCCTAAAAGTGTTGGTTGGGAGAAGAATGCCAAGGGAGCAATGGGCCCCCGAATGGTCAACCTCAGTGAATGTATGGACCCGAAAAGGTAATGAAAAAAAAAAACACTCACAAGAATAGAATAGTACAGCGCAGGATTCTACCAAGGCTGAACAGTCGCAATATATAATATATAACCCGAGTTGGTCACTGCACAATGTGGGCTGCAACAGTGAAAAGCGAGCATCCACTTTATGCGCTAAGGATGGGCATTCAACAAAATTGATCTATTCATTCATATACCATGGGGGTAGTTAACCATCAATCATTTTGCAAGTGTCCAGGCTGTGCCCCTCCTATTGTACCAAATTCAGATGGGACCCTAATGAGGATAAGTGGGATCTACAATGGATGGATTTATTGGTTCATTGCCCTTTATTGCACTGTTTTCCCAGTACTAATTACCTTAATTACAATTTATAATATCTGTGTGTTTCAGCATGGATACTGTATATTTATTTAAAGACCACCATTTTCATTAAAGTACAAACTCAGTGGTTTGTGTTGAGAAGCCCATGCTGTTTGTTAATGCTAACCTGTGCATGCATTGCACCTCTGCTTAGATTTTTGCTTTAACATCATAGTGGTTCCATAACTACTGTACCTATGAGAAAAGAACAGGGCATGGCTTCGCACATTTTGACATTTCCGGACTTGGGCAATTTACAAAAGATTTGTTTGCTTGTGTAATAGTGTGAGATGAATTTGTGCCTGCAAGCAATTAAAAAGCAAATATTCCATGATATGAATGTCACTTTCTGGATCTTTGCCAAGTTTGCTTAATTGTTGTTGCCTTCTCTTCCAGGCTTGCAGAGTCATCCGTCGATCTCAACCTGAAACTGATGCGATGGCGACTGGTCCCTTCACTGGACCTGGAAAAGGTGGTCAGCACCAAGTGTCTTCTGCTGGGGGCTGGAACACTAGGATGCAATGTGGCCAGGACTCTGATGGTGAATCTGAAATAGACGGCAGTGTTTCTTTAGAAAAAAATAAAAAGGCTGACTTCTACTTTAACTCGTGTAGGGATGGGGAGTAAGGCACATCACCTTTGTGGACAACGCAAAGATCTCTTACTCCAATCCGGTGCGGCAGCCTCTCTATGAATTTGAAGACTGTCTTGGAGGAGGAAAGGCCAAAGCTACGGCCGCCGTCGAGCGACTCACCAAAATATTTCCTGGTGTGGTGAGTTCAGTTAATAAATGTGTGGAAAATATCTATCGATATGTAATCCAGCTACATATGATGACGTGTAAACATCAGAGTTGGAAATAAAGTCTCAAGTTTTAACCTTCAAGTTTCAAGCAAATCCCAAATTACCGTGGCAAAAATCAAGACAGTCAAGTCGATCCAAGCCATCTCTTGGTTTAGTCAAGGGATGCAATCTTCCTCAGTCACAACATATATTAAATTAATAAAAAAAAAAAAAAACACTGATCATAATACAAAAAAAAGTAGATTTACACCTAAAAAGTGAAATGAATAGAACTGGGTATGAGTATGGAATAAAATCTATATACTTATGTATATTAGTTATTAAAATGTTTGGTTTTACTAATGTTTGTATGACTGCTTACAGCTACCAATGTATGTAGCACCGCTAATATGATGAGTAAACATTAGGGGTGTAACAGTACGCTAAATCACATTTCGGTTCAGTTCGGATTCTTGGAAACTTCAGTTCGGTATATTTTTGGTACAAAAAAACGTCTTTTTTTTAATATGATTATTTTGAAAAGATGACAAATAAACTGTACTTTTTTGGGAAAAAATAAATAAAAACCAACCATTCAGGTGATATTCTAAGAAATTACACCAGAATAAAAAATACACTAACAATAAAGATCTCTTAATTTTGTAAATTATAAAGACACTGAAATCTTTAAGTACTCAGCAGCAACAGCCTATGACACATCTAAGTATTCAAGTTAAAGACAAGTTGTCATTACAGTACATGTATACAGTTTTTGTGATGAAATAAATACATACAATAACAGTTACCATTATTGCTAGCTATATTAAAACAATTTTTATAATGAAAAAAAAATTTCAATAACTTTAAAAAGTCTTTATAAAGTTATATACACTTTTTAGGCATTGAAATCTGAATGTTCAACAGCATATTGTAACGAATTGGGTTATCTGTGTGGTCGGATTTGTGTTTTGCTGAGTTGTGATATTTCTGAGGTTAAATGCATCGTACGGCGAGAGGAGCAGCGGAGAACGAAGTTTTAAGAGCGTTATTTTAGACGCGCTACCTCCAACATAGCCGCCGATCTCATGTAACAATGTCGGCACACAACTTTGGGACTTATCCACGTACCTTTCCCCATCGGCGATTTTAACAGGAAAGCCAGAATGTTCCCAAACAGGAGACCTCAGTGTACGGGGGGACCTTCGAGCTGGCTTGTTTGCGTAGGCCATAATAATGCCATTTATCCACCCATTTATGATTTATCATGGCTTCTGGCTCCTCTTTTGTGCCACCACTCTACTCTCCCGCGAGCAACAGTCAATAGCGTCCGTGCGTAAGCTCGCGTTGATAATAAATACTGATCAGAAATGGTACGCAAGTGGACCGAACCGAACATGCCAGACCGAAACGTATTAATACACCCGCATATACCGTTACACCCCTAGTAAACATCTATAATGACTGTTTTGCATCTTTATCAGACTGTTTTCCAAATATATAAATGTATGTGTGAAAGCGTAAATCAGTCATTAATTTCGTACACTTTGTAAGTTGTCGCTTTTTGAAGTGATGTGTATTGACTTGCATTAGTTTCAAGGTAGAGCTGCCACATTAAATATGGCGGAAGCACTGATGTACCGCAGCAACGAAAATGTGTCAACATGTCTATGCTAACACATCTAAAATCGCATACGTTTTTTTTTTATAATCTTGATCCAGTGTCTGCATTGTCTTACCACTTTGTCTTGATGATGATTGAAACCAAATTTAATGATCTTCAAAATTCTTTCCTTAATACAGTGCTGTATGTGTTTCAGTGGCCTGAGTACACTGCGTCATAAAAGGTGCAATGGGTTGCCAGGGAAGCACTCGATGTTGAAAATGCAGATTTCCATCTACAAACAGAATTACCTGTCAAGTCACGTAGCTCAATCAGATTCAATTCGATTTTAAATACACGTCAAATTCAAGTCTTTCATAGGTTATCCAAGGAAGTCCTAAAATTGGCATCTTGAATTGGGCTCGGGTTAAGTCATGTGACTCGAGGCTACTACCTCTGGCAAGCATGAATAGTCTAATTGCTTCTGTCTGAGATGTGATGGCTTCATCATGCAGAAAATGAAGCCCTGTGATATTTGAAAATTAATCCTTGTTAGTGCGTCGTTGTGTTTTTAATGAGCCCCATCTGGGAGGGCCTTCGCCCTACATGTCCTATGAAGCCGTTTGGGTATTTATGCAATGAAACAAAAAGTGTAAATGCATATTTATGAAGGAGCAGCTCTGTGCTGATGCATGTGGATTTGGTTTATAATAAGATGATTCATTTTCTATTCTCGGGTTTAATAATTCAGATTGAGCATTTTAAAGTTCTTCGGGAAAATCTTCAAATTCAAACTGTACTTGGAGTAAGCTCTATCATCATACGTGTGATTCAGCGTATCACATGAGGACACCTCAGTCGATCAAATTTCAGCCAGCATCAAGGGATTACATAGAGTGCGGTTTGCACTTTGGTGGGAGAATTCTGAAAGGATAACGCAGGTAAAAGAGGTACCACATAGCCATATTACCGACTGCAAATTAAGTTCTGAGCAAAGAAGTAAGCAATGGTGTGATTATGTATATTTTTGAGTTGTACTCTCAATTTGTTTCATAACTTGTGGTATTGTCAAGAAGCAGTCTTATTTCTTTGTACTCACTTTATTTCATAGTTTGTTTTGTATTCATAGTTTGTTTTGTAGTAAGAGATAACATGGAATTCTACCAGACTTTGTTCTTCTTCGTCTCTCATTTCTTCTTTGTCTTGACTACTGTATGTACTCCTTTTACCAAGTGCCCCCTAGTGGTCAGATTGAGCAAGCTACCAAAAGAAATCTAGGTAGTTGAGTGAAACTTATGCCATGTTCAAGAAAGGCGTGTGTTTTTCAACAATATTTGATTGAAATTAAACACTTCTGTCACAATTGCAACTTGCTATGGAATTATCCAGTATCGATACTCTATTGCCTGGTACTCAGATCTAAGTACGCACACTCAGGCTCAGTCACACTCAGTCCTCTCAGGGACAACAGGTATTTTGTAGGAATTGAAAACTGGTATATTTACATATGAAGTGTTGGACAATCCAGTATATCGATAAACATGGAGCACAGTCTGGCGATGATAAGTTTAAGTTTCAGAATAGCTTGTGAGTAAATTTCAATAAAGACAGAGTTGATCACCTTTTCTCTTCCCATAATGATTCACTGTCTTAAATGACAAGTTAATTTCCTTGCTTCTTGGTGATGCCAAATCTGCAATATCAACGTTAAATCAGTTCTGCAAAATTTGTAATTAGTACTATCAATCAATAAATATTTATTTAACTCGGTCGCTGCTAAGGAGATATTTATTTGTCTTTTCACAGTCCAGCCATTCAAGGAACTATTTTTATACGTTTATATATTTTTCAAGCATTAGGGTAAAAGAGGATCTGAAATTGTCTGAATGAGTTAAAGGGGGACGACGTAGTGTTTTCATATTCACATATTCTCCGATTTTTTTCAAACTTACTTTTTTATAAACTTATTTGTTTATAGTAACACTATAAATGTATTTATAGAAGCACTGCCCCAAAGATCTAACTTGAACAGGAAAGACTCGGTAACTCTAAACAGGGCAACGGTTGGGGAAAACCAAGGACAATCCTCACAAATGGGGACTCGACACCAGCCCCGATTGCCCATTTCAAGGAACACAACAAACCAAATCCTTCAAGAATGCCAACTGGGTCCTCATTGCTCCGCTTAAGGAAGCAAATAATATAGCCTTACAATGGGTGAAATTTTGGTATGACAACATACAGTATGATGATGATGATGATGATGATGATGAAGGGCTGTATTAACATTTGTATGGAAGATTTTTTAATATATTGTATTTAAAGGAAAGTGTGTTATTAGTTCAACATACTTTAAGCCTTTAGTGATGGTGGTTGACTTCCACGTTGTTTTAAATAAAAAATAAAAAATCCTATTAGAAATTTGGTCGGTCACCTGCCAAATTACAAAGACAGTGTTTTTAGTACTGTAATATGCTTACAAAAAGGTTTACCACTGTGTAAAATAATTAACTACATTTAAAATAAAGAAAATACTCACAATTTAAAGACTTTTAACAAACGCATAATTGAGAGGTGACAGGAAAGTGTTTTTAAAGTGATACTGTTATTTGGTGGCAATTTTAGCTAAGGAAAGAAACTATTAAAGGTGTGTTCATTATTTGTGTTGCTCATTGTACTAAATTCTATGGTTACCACCACCACACTTGCTCTTTGCTATCATTATTGCCACAAAAACACAAAAAAGCAATGAGTTAGAGGAAGCAGTGCAAATTCTTCAGTCCAAATCCCCTTCCAAGCCATGACATCCTAATGGCTAAATATGTCCAATCTCAAATGCAACAAAATGGAATAAACTCAGCTTGTTGCATGTTCGATCAATCTTCCTTACTTTTGCATCTACCGTCCTGTTAGAATGCAGAGGGCTTCAACATGAGCATTCCCATGCCAGGCCACCCGGTGAATTTCTCCCAAGCCACTCTAGCCCAGGCGCAGAAGGATGTGGAGCAGTTGGAAAAGCTCATCTCGGAACACGATGTGGTCTTCCTACTAATGGACACGAGAGAGAGCCGCTGGCTGCCCACCGTGATTGCGGGGAGTAAGAGGAAGGTGAGGATGGACAATTGTATGTCATGTCATGATGGAGGTACTGCAGGCGGCTTGGTTTCACGTCCTCGTACTGTGGGTGAGGTCTCCTCCTTAGGTATTAAAACATCGGACAAGATCTTTTGATCAGCAAATGTGTGCATCAGAAATGTTTTTATTTGATCTTATCCAGATATGACACCCTGCTCAATTTATGCAAAAACTAAAAACAAACACTGAGAGACATTCTTTCATCCCAGTCAAAACAACATGTACAATTGTTTGAACAGATGAGCTTGCAATCTGCAGTTTTTTGGAAATGGATGAAGACTGCCAAATTGGGGAACTCTATCCTTGTCCTTGTTAAATCATCACTGAATTCCTTGTACTTGCTGGAGTACAATGGTTGCTGTCAAACAAATCCTTTTTATGTCCGCTAAATTCACACAAAATTTGAAATTGGGCACCCAATTCTTTTTAAAGTCATTGAAGATCTACATTGTATACACATTCCAGCCAGGAAAAAGCAGTTAAAATAATTATTCAAAAGCCCCACATGAATTTGTGGTCATGATGAGTTTCACATTTGACCACAATTGTACTTGATAAACTGCTTCACAAATGATCATCCGTCCCTTTTGGAAGCTGGTGGTCAACGCCGCTCTCGGCTTCGACACATTCGTGGTGATGCGCCATGGCCTGAAGAAAGCTCGCCAAAATGGCGGTGGAGACGCGGACTCCTCGCCTTCCTGTTCATCTGCATCATCATCGTCCTCCACGCCAGCCGGCTCGACGTCCTCCGTGGCGGCATCCTCCCTCTTCTCCAACATTCCCGGACACAAGCTGGGCTGCTACTTCTGCAACGATGTTGTGGCACCGGGAGATGTAAGAACTTTAGCACTTTATTATATAGCGACATGTACTTGTCATTTCAGTACTAAGGCGCCCTTCCAGAAAACAAAAGGCGTGACATTCTCCGCTGCATGCTATGAATGCCAATGCACATTTCCCCAGTGTGGGATTAAAAGATTCTATTACCTTGTGTGTCCCATCTGGTCAACATATATAACAAATAAAAAATCAAACTCCACTGATACTAATTGAAATTTTAACATGAAGCATTGCATTACTGGTATTTTTTGTCACAAGGAAGGTGTCAGGTTTGTGTAGCTCTGCACGTTGGGCTATTTTAAGGAACAAAAATGACAATTCTAAAATACTTTTTAAATGAGTTATTCTGGAAAATTCAACCTGTATTTATTACTATTTGGTGCGGCCAGACTGCTACGTCAGCACTTCCAAATACATTTTGAAATGATCACTTCAACATTCATAGGAAATAACAATGTCCCATAACTGTTGAGCTATTTTTGGAACAGACCCACAGGTTACCGTACTTATATGGTCCTCATACTCTGAGGATATTTCCATTACAGTAATTGTATGACATTATTTATTTCTCTTGTTCACCGTGGTGCTTATTTTAGTCTGGATTATTTCAAGACTTTGTTTGTTTGTATCATGCAAAGTGGCTGTTATTCTTAATAACTTGAATGGGAAGTGCACCTATCTTCCGTATGCATCATATCTTAACATACTGGACTATAGCTGTCAAGTGGGCTCAAGCACAAACTCATGGGCCAGGTCATCTGCGTATAAGAAATATATGTAAAACCTAATAGAAACAAATACATGATAACAACTTTTTAATCTCAGCGGTTCACCATTCAATCTTGTTGTGTTTTTAAACAGTCAACCCGGGATCGGACTCTGGACCAGCAGTGCACCGTAAGCCGACCAGGCCTGGCCATGATTGCTGGCGCCCTGGCGGTGGAGATGATGGTGTCCATTTTGCAACACAGTGAAGGGTGAGCACAGTTACCACAGCAACGCTATCCTGAATCAGTTGAAAGTGATGGCAGCCGTGTAGGCGTGTTGCCTAAAGGTTTTTATGTCTGTTATTTTTGATATTGTTTGTTGGATTAATCAATATATATTCCATATTTTGGGGTCCAAGATTTGAAGGATTTACATCGTTGTCATTTCCCAGTACGTAGCGCAACTCCATTTTAATAATAACTAAACTTGTCAATATTGGGCAGCAACAACACTGAAATGAACAAGTTAATTATATTACAAATATTGCATGGTAATAAAATGTCCAGTGTGAAAAAAAAAAAAAAAGTTCATGAAATGTGTCCCTTGCGGCAGGTCTTGTAATTTTAGCCTATTTGTGCTTTCAGACTCTTACTTACTGAAATACTTGAGCAAAGACGACTTCACAACGATGTCATTGCGGTTGTACCATGCAAAAAAAAAACCAAAACTGAATCTCTGTTCACAGGGTGTCTGAGGTCCTATACTACGTCTTAGTTTGCCTTAAGTGGCACTTAAATTTCAAATCTGCTGTTCAAATGTCTAATAAATGCCATTTACAATTTTTTAATTGTCACACAAAGCTGCATTCACTGTGAAAATGTTTTGTAAGTTATAGAATATCAAAAATATTAACACCAAATGTCCTAAAATATTCAATCCATTCTTTTTGTATACTGCTTATCCTTATTGGGGTCAGAGGTGAGGTGAAGCCTATCTTAGCTACTTTGGGCTAGCGGCAGAGGACAGTCCATCCTGGACTGGCCAACAACCAATCGCATTGGCACATACAAATAACCATTCATGCTAACATTCACACCTATAGGCAATTTAGTCTTCAATTAACTTCACATTGATGTTTTTGGAAAAGAAAGAGAAAACACACACAAGCACAGGGGAGAACAAGCAAATGCCACGAAGGAAGGGCGCAGCCGAGATTCAAACGCCAAACCTCAGAACTGTGAGGGAGATGTGCTCAACACTCTGAATTTGTATTTTATACAGCCTAAAAATATTAATGCAACATCTCTTCAAATATGAAGGTATGATGGCAGGCCCATTTAGTGAATGGGAGGTCTTAAATTTGACCATAGTGTTCAGAAAAAGTATTAGTTGCAATTACTGGGAAGAATTACAATGCAATTGTAGCTTTGGGTGTAAATTCAAGTGGTTTGGGCAAATATTTTTGGAAAGTAAGTAGGCCTGGCAAGGTGTGACAAATCAACTATTTTCTGTCATAACGTTATGAGTCACCACATAGCCGCTTTGCCAGTATTGTACAAAACGCGTTCAGTGCTAAACGTAAGCTCCATTGTAGCCATGGTTACTCATTGCAGCTGAAAATTTGAACTTGTCTAATGTGTGGGTTTTACTTTGTCTAATGCCTCGTTGCCCCGCAAGGGATCATGACCTTTACTTCGTTAGTGCTATTTTTCTCCATCTCTGCAGTGTTTTATTTGATACAATTTGCTCATATTTGCTCATCATCCCCCGCATGGCATTCGCATGAAAGATGTCACCTTGTGTACCCCCCCCCCCCCTTTCCCTTTACAGAGGCTACGCAGTGGCCAGCAGCAGCGACGACCGAATGAACGAGCCTCCCACGTCGCTCGGCCTTGTTCCGCATCAGGTACCGAGAACCCACTGTTCCTCCACGACATGCTAAAAATCCACACAGCATGTTGCTCTAATATAGTACCTCTAACATAGCTGCATACGGTCTTAATGATGATCCAATGCAGTTCTACAGTACTTGGAAAAACACATTCAGGAAAACAGTGAAACCTCCACAACTGAAAACCTGTACTGTTAAACCTTGATTCACTGTACAGAGGTAATGGTTTAGCTGTCAACATTTGTAAGGACAAGTTAAGAGTAATGTCTAGTAAAATTAAAAGAATGGAACTACTGACAAAGTACTGATGAAGTTGTAATATTACAGTATGAGAAATAAGGACGGATATCAAATTCACAGATTTAGGAGAAAGAAATAAAAAGAGAATAAAATGGGATTTTTATTTTTTATTTTTACAAGAAAATAATATATTTTGTAAGACTAGTAAATAATATTTTTTAAAGATAAGTTATTGCTGTCAAATAAAACTACAATCAAATAAAATTACTTACCCGTGATAAAGTTGTACTATGAGAAAAAATCCTTAAATTTCATTTTTTTTTGTTTTTTTTTTACACTTTTCATCAAATCACACTTGTTATAGAAACATTTTAAAGAAAATATATCATTTGATGATAAAGGTTCTTATCTTTTATTTTACACTAAAACTTCAAGTGTAAAAGATGAGTTACTGTAATGAAATATACTGACGCCAATGCAATACGCTAAGCAGGGGTCAATAACCTTTTTGATGTGAGAGCTACTTCTTGGCTACTGATTAATGAGAAAGGCCAACAGTTTAATACACACTTCTCAAATAACCATATTGCTTGAATCATTTGATGTTTTGTCTTTGCGAAGATACCAATCATTTTTGTCATTTCTTACAATAATGAACACAGTGATTTAACCTTAAACAGATAAATATGAATAGGCAACACTTCAACAAATCTTTTTCCCCTCATGAAAAAAAAAGTTAACTACTCAGAGAGTATAGTTTTCAATTTTTGAGAAAACAATGTGTAATTTTTACGACAATAAACTACTTTTGCTTGGCGTAGTGTAAAGTGTAAAGATAAGTTGACCACTACTCACACGTGGAATACAATGCAAAATGTTTGCAGAATTAGAAAAAATAACTTATCCCTTTTTCTTTTTCTGATATTAAAACATCATTTTATGAGAGTAAAATTTTAAATACTACAAGAATTTAATCATTTTATGTATGTTCTTTTTATATCGCACGATCAAAGCTGTAAGGTTACAGAAAAAAAAAAGTATTTATACTGACCTGTAATGGAAAGGGGAGTATTAAATAATAATAAAAAACGGACTTCAATATTTGCATTCAGTTATAAAAGATTAAATGTACATGTATTGTACTTAAAAGTTCAATACAATCAAACTGTAGTCAACACATATACTGTCCTGCATTTAAAAGAAAAAATAAATAAAATTAAGCTACTATAACATGCAAAGTTTAAGCCTTTAATTCAGTAATTATTGCACGTATGACTGGAGGGAGCCAGCGTACCACTAGTGCTACTCGTGACACACTTTCACAATCCCTGGGTCCGGTGTATTTACATTTGCTTTGTAAAATTAATTGTGTATGCAATTGACACTACATCAAAACTTTTGCTTATCAGACATGTTCCCATGTCGCAGTCAGTGCAAGTTTGTGTTCATGGGTAGGTATCATTTCAACTTTCGTCTTTGCATTATTATCATCGTAAAGGGAGATTTTTGTTGTTCTCATTGGTTGTGCACTGTTTGTGTGCATATATGCAAATCTTTTATAGATCAGTGCATTAAGAGCACTCTTCTTGAATCTAGTGATGCATCATATTTTTTTTTTTCATGGTGATGTTTTTATTTTTTCTATTTTTTTTTTATTTTTTTTTTACTGACACCAGCTGACAAATATGCCCAAACCATTCACCCAAATTATATTATTGTAATTCATTAGTTTTCCCTTGTAAATGAACCACTTAGTACAAGTTGGTGACGTGTGTATGTCGATAGCCAAGTTGTGCTCCTTTGCAACAATTTCAGGCGTTAACTCTCTCACTTGACATTTGCATCGTCATCATCATCATCTTTATCACTTTGTATTCATCACACTGACAAATCCACCATTTGCTCAACACCTCTGCTGCTCATGATGTTCAGCACGATGTCGAAGGAAAATGGCATGAAAATGTGCTGCCGTGTGTGTGTTTGGATAGGTGATGATGATGATGGCAGCTAATCTGGTGGATGTTTATCAGCTCTTTTTCCTCTGTAAATAAGTCACAGTATGCCACTGCAACGCTAACAGTAGCTTCGGTTTTGTAACGTTGCAGTGACCACTTGTGGCCTCGTGAAGAAAGTACACGTCATGCGTTGTTGCGAAGGAAGGAAACTGTTGTTGTTATCCTTTCGGCTTTTCCCCTCAGGGGTCGCCACAGCGAATCGAGCACACGCTCGATTCGCATCATTGATTTGGCAAAGCATTTTACGCCGGATGCCCTTCCTGACGCAACCCTATTAGCAGGGCACACACACAGACACCATCACTGAGCGGGAATCAATCCCACGCTGCCCGCACACAACTCGGGCGCGTGTACCACTACACTATCAGTGACTCTAAGGAAGGAAACTGTAGTCTCCTCAAATTATTATTATACATTATGTATTTGCTATGTAAAATCATGACTTTATTCTTGTGAAATTACTTTTTATTTTTGAAGTTACCACTTTATTTTCATAATATGTACATGATATATATATATTAATATTAATATATTTGGAATTTATTCTCAGCAGGATATTTTATCATTTCACTTTTTACTCCCCCAAATTTTTTTCTACTAAAAATGAGAACTTCATTGGTAAATACTTTTATTGTAAAATCAAATCATTATTTTAATCAAATGCGTACCGGACTAGTCAAAGCATTGTTTAATGTCAAATTTTTGTATGAATGTAAAAAAAAAAAAAAATTCTCATAACATTATTTCAGTATTTATCATTAATTCTCAAAAGGGTGGATTTGATTTTTTTCACATGAATTCACAATTATTTAACTATATTCTATAGAACTGTTCAATATATTTTCCTTGCATTCATGTCATATTTTAACTTGACAAATATGTTTTTTCTCCCATGAAATTCTCTCTTCCTTAAGATTACCATTTTATTGTAAAATTAAATCTTAATTTACAATATTACTCTCAAATGTATCCTCCTTTAAGTACATTTAATCTTATTCTCAAAACTACTCTTTTTCATGTAATAATTACAACTTTATTCTCCCAAATTATTAGGAAGTTATTTTTATAGTTTGACTTGATTCTCTGACGATTCAGTTCACACTATAATATAATTTTATTGTCATAGTTTTCTTGTACAAATAGACTTTGTTTTCATAATTTTCTTGTGAATCGTTTTTTTCTTTTTAATTATGACCGTATAAATAAAGTAAAAATAAATCATTCAAAATTATTATCAAACTGTTTTTGGCTTTTAAGCATATTCTTAGCAAGGGTCCATTTAATTTTAAAATTGTAAACGACTACTATTTCTTGTACGAATTACAACTTTATTCTCCCAAATGATTAAAATCTTTTAATATTTTGACATTATTCTCAGCAAAAAAAAAAAAGTTAGAATTATACAAAATAAGATTCTTTAATGTCAGGCCGTACAGTAAATGCTGTTCATCTCCCTGCCACCATGGGGCACCCTGAGCACGTATTTCAACCATGGGCCGTACATAAAGTTAAAGCTGCTCCAGAGGCCTTCAAGTGGTGGATTTATGGCTTGGCTAAATATATCAGTGACATTTTAACAGGAGTTGTGTGGATATAAATGTAATATGTTTTGATATGTTTACAATGTCAGCAAGTAGTTTAGTTTTTGATGCCTCTCTCCTCAGATCCGCGGCTTCCTCTCCAGGTTCGACAACGTCCTGCCTGCCAGCCTGGCTTTCGACAAGTGCACCGCCTGCTCGCCTGTTGTAAGTGGCACACACCCTCCCCCCGCTTTTTCCACCTACAACTGAAGATGGCGAACTACAACAGTGCGGTGGGCAGTGTTGTTTTTAACTTGTCCCATCAGGATTAAAGATGCCGCGTGACCCAAAATACAGAAGTGGGGAGCGGGGTTGTTGGTGTTCTCTGTGTGTGTGTGTGTGTGTATGTGTGTGTGTGGAGAGGGAGCTGCAGGGGGGATTCCCATAGTTCCTACTTTCTTGCTGCAAAGTCAGGAGAGCGTGTGTTGAAATGTTGCTCCAGGAGGAATAAGGAATGCCAAGAAAAGCTGGAAAATCAATCAGGGAGCAGTCGCTCACTGATATCCGTGGCTGTCGTAAAAGCTTGTGTGCGTACGTGTGCGCGCATGTGTGTGTTTTTGAGCAATAGTCCTCACAAAGAAGCATTGCGATATGTTGCATCACACACTGAAGACGACATGAACATGAAGGGCCATGGAAAGAAGGGGGTGATGGATTGATTGCTTCGTTTGAACAAACAGAAAAAAAAGAATATACAGTGGTAACCCCTGCATGAAACCCTATTTGAAACCCTACTTCTGATTGAAACCTTTCTTGCTTGAAAACTAAACCTTCCTTGCTTGCAAGCCTATTTTGAAAACCCAACCCTGTTTTAAACCCCTAACCCTTGCTCAAAATCCTAACTGTGATTGTAAACTCTAACCCTGGCTCAGAACCTTAATTAGAAAACCTAAACCTCCCTTGAAACAAGAATTTATAACCCTATCCTCTGTTTGATATCCCCAAAACTGTTTTGACTCCCTATGTCTAACTCGAAACCCCAACCCTGTCTTGAAAGCCTAATTTGAAACACTGACTTTTTCTTGCACCCCTAATTTGAAACCCCAACCTGGTCTTGAAACAGAACCTGATTTGAAAACCCACCCCTGTCTTGAAACCCTAATTCGAAACCCTAATATTTGCTCAAAACCCTAAACCCGGCTTAAAACCCCTAACGTATTCAACCAATAAAACCTGGTCCAATTAGGCTGCGAGATTTTTACTTATGAACAAATGTGGACAAGTCTGTATTCAATCCGCACATCTTTGGGTAAAAACATAAGGAAGCTACAGGCGTTTACGGTTATAAACCGTAGTATGGCAAACAGAGCTGAACTGTACTTCTTGGCAAAAACGTGGCTTGGGTGTTAAAAGGGGGAGACAGTGGGAGGAAGTAGAGGGCTCGCCAAAGTCTCACTTTTATCCCCCAATCTCAATGCGGCCTTTGTGTCTATAAAAAGGTCATAAAGCCACAGATCTATCACTTTCGTGTGAAGACCGACCCAAGAGGAGGGGGGAGGGGGTTAAAAGTTTCTCCACCATCATTGCTAAGTGTCTCGTTTCTGTGACTGATGAGATTATTAGCACAGTACGAGTCAGTGTAGTCAAGAACAATCAAGAACATGACGGAGAGAGAAAAACGGGTTTATTTTGATTTCTTTAAATCCCACCCACACATTTTCCCCTCCCTGCTTTGCCGTTGAGTCCACTTTTTTGTCTTCTATCCAGCCAATTTCACATCTCAATCTGCAGTTTTACATTTTTGGCTCTTTCCTGATCCTCTGCAATGCGCGTCCCCCTCCATTTGTGTGTCCAATCAGCAACCCGTTCACTCTCGTATGCGTGTGCGTGTGTGTGAGTAGGGGTGCGTGTGTGTGTGTGTGTGTGTGTGTGTGTGAGACTGTGTGTGAGACTGTGTGTGAGGCAGTCAGCTGTGTGCTGCCAGGTCACGATGGAAACAAAACAATTCAGCCCCTGTCTGGACTGGCGCAGTTCCTGTAGAGTTGGGGCTTTTTTCACTGTGTGTGTGCGTGTGTGTGTATGTGTGCGTGTGTGTGTGCGCTTCCTTACTCTATCTAGGACGGCATGCCAATAAAACTATGCGACGCAGAGTAAAACACCACTGACGTGGATTCGTCTAAAATGGTGCCAGACGCCTTTTACTATGAGCTACTTATGCTAACACCACCAAATATGATACCTCTATTTTTATCATTTGTAGGGGTTTTCCATGGTTAACGTCAAATTTTGTCCCTTTTCCACTACATGACATGGCTCTACTCGCTATATAATTTGCTTTTTGACTTCATATTGGCTACATCAAGTACTATTTCAAGTATAGATATTCCAAGCATTTAGAGTCATACGGTATAAAGGTGACGTAAAAGCTCTACTGGTTACTGATTGGCTGAATGGATTAGAACATTTGAGAACATGGCTTGAAATGGGACATTCAGTGGTGCCTTGTGATACGAGTGAACCAACTTACACGTTTTTCAAGATAATTAGGACTTCGCTACTGTGTTAGCTTAGAATAATGATGGACTACAAGAGCGACTTGCATACAAATTTGGGTCAAGGCGTTGCTGTAGGAACAGAACTCTGTCATAAACCGAAGACCCCCTTGTACGTTGTTTTTTGACATATCTGACATATGGTAACAATGTGACATGATTTTCCAGATACCTGTGGCACTGTTTTGAAGTGGAAAGCTGGCCCATCCGAAACATGTCCTGTAAATCTATACTGTGTAGTTAATAGGTGCTGTTCCACTTGAGTCCTGTTGGTGTCAGTAATGTGCCTTTCAAACTTTTGTTGACTGTCAAAACAAGTCAAGAAGAAGGAAGACGTTTCAGTCAGCTAACAATAAAAGCAATGCTAACAACAAAGCTAAATGTTTTGCTGTAATTGTATGTTTGTGTGTGTGCAAAAAGCAGAACCTTTAATTTATCATTCATCATTTTATGCGACTGTTAATAGAGTTTGCGCACTGATGGGAAACATCTCAGAATTTAGTTGCATCTCTATCGTACGGCAAGACTTGAAATTGGACCTTTATTTGGATTTAAAGCATGCTTGATTTGCATGGCCTATTCCGATCTTCAGCTCTGGGCGCTGCAGTGTTGTACTTCACAATCTCCACTTTTCTGCGGAGTCCGCTTATTCATTGTCCTTAGTCTCCTCTTGAATAAAATAGATCCCATGGACATGGACCCTACTATTTTGGTAAACTTTCTTTTATTTTGTCATTCTAATAAATGAAGGACAACGTATTATAGTTCAGCTCTATTAAATTTCCCAAAGATGACAAACAATAAAGCAGATTGTGCGTTAAATTGCCTTAAAAAAATCATTTTGCTCATTTTTCACCAATGAACTCAACACCCTGTACTTACAGTGTCTCGCACCGCATGTTGTTTATGGCCTTTCACTTCCTGTGTTCTTCTGAAATGCTGTGAGGCCTGAGTGGTTACTTAATGAGTCAGTGCATGGTTTGTGTGCGAATGTGTGTTTTCAAAGCAAGCGTCAAACGTGCCGTGGAGACCATATATACATTAACGCGGGCAGTCAAAGCCATTGAGTCACTGGGAGGTGTTTACTCATCGTCTACAAAAAATAATCATACCAAGGGAAGACTCGCCAATCGTGGGCCGCTGAACAGAAAGCGTGACGGTTAACTTGAGAAGGGAAAGTATTCAGGTAAAACTCAGTTTAGGGGCTTAGCTTCTGTTATCATTTAATAGACATAGCAGCTGAGAAGGCGTGTAGTCAGCAGGAAAACTTCCCTTTTTGTTAAGTCGACAATTAAAATAGCAATGCTGCAAAGTGCAGGTACCAGTTAAAGGGGCTGATCTGTGACTAATCCTTGTTTGACAGCCCCCCCCCCACTCCTCCAAAAAAGTGTGTTTTCATCACTAAAATAATGTATTAACTATTAAGATCATATTCTGTCCGGTATTTTATGTCAAAATCAATTAAAATACATTTTGGGAATACACACAGACACATTGTTGGTGCCCTGTTGTTTATGAAAGAAAATCCCACAGTGGTTACAGAAATAACTTCTGAGAATAATCTGAGAAAAGTAATAATACACGCTTTATGAAAATGAACCAAGGAAAATCAGACATTGCTTTTGAATTGTGGTTCAACAGAGGTTTAAAAAAAAAAAGGCCTGGGCAAAAATAATTGTAACCCGAGAAAAGATTGAAAATAATTTGACCATAGGACGTTGTTCAGCCTAGGTGTGCCCTGTAATTAGCATCACAGGTGTCTTCAATCTTGTAATCAGTCAGTCGGCCTATTTAAAGAGTGACAAGTAGTCACTGTGCTGTTTGGTGACATGGCGTGTACCACATCAAAAACATGGACCAGAGGAAGCGAAGGAGAGAGTTGTCTCAGGAGATTAGAAAGGAAATTATAGACTGGCACGTTAAAGGTAGTGGCTATAAAGCCATCTCCAAGCAACTTGATTTTTCTGTGACTACGGGTTTTCCACTTGTGTATGAAGTAAATCTAAATTGGACGCTTCATTTTTCTTAAAACCTATTTTAATTTATTAAAAAAAAATTAAAACATGGATTAAAAAAATTGTCCTGTTTTTTTTTTTTTTTTCGGGTACTGGAACAAATTATTTACATTTTGATTCATTTTAAATTTGATGGAGGAATACAAGTAAATTGAGTCATGAGCTTAGTGACAGGACAAATTAAACTCGAATGTTTTTTCTTTCTTTTGTCTAGGTCTTGGACCACTACGAAAGGGAAGGCTTCCACTTCCTGTCCAAGGTGTTTAACTCTTCACACTCCTTCCTGGAGGACCTTACAGGATTGACACTGTTACACCAGGAGACCCAGGCAGCAGAGGTAAAACACAGTTTCAGACTCTCACCACAAAGTTAAGTGGCCACCCGCATCAATACCATCGAATTCCCCATTGAGATCAATTGTATTTGGACTAAACAGAGGAGAGCAAAATCGCTGCTGGTATCTCTGTACCCCTTAGTGCCCTTGAAAGGGTTAAATATTGATCAATAAGCAGTTAGAAAGAATTCTAGGTCCAGGCACACATACAGTTGGATATTATAAATGTAAAAAGCCTTTATTTATAGGTTTATAAACATATAGAAACACCATACCCCATCAAATGTTTACAGTCAAACTAAACATAAAACAAAGAGAATTACACTTACATTTAAAACAACCAAACTACATTGCCTTAAGAACGGACCCCGTTATCTTAAGTTAACTCAAGTTCACTTGGAACTTTTCACTAACATACAGTATAATGGAAACTCCCATTGGCATGCTAACGGTTAGCATTGATAATCACACTTTTACAACACTTTATTTCACATATTTTTTTTATGTCTACATTTGAACATTTTTTTTTTTTTTAACCTAATCTACCTGCTCCTGTGCACTTTTTAGTCCCTCAGTGCCTCCTTCAGGCTTTCCAGCCATCCATTACCCAAACCGCTTCTCCTAACAAGGGCCAAAGGCGTGCTGGAGCCTAAAACCTTTCAAATGTGGTGCATGTGACGCTCCATCCTCCCTGCTCCTGGGACCATGTGCAAGATAGCTGCCATAAGATGACAGCCATCTTTGAAGGCATATATAGCTGCATTGCCTCACCCTGTTGTCGTGGCAACAACACGCGGTATATGAGTATATGCAACCGCGGAAATGAGCGGTGTAAAGTTCCGAGAAACATCCCAGAATACTTGGCGATGGAATATGAGTGTTTTTGCTCAAGACTCTCCTCTGACATGAGACGGAGGGGGAGACAGAAATAGGGGGCTGGGATCAGGTCCTGCCAAGCTGTGGGAAAATCCCACGTACTTCCTCCCCGACTCCTACTCATAACACGGAGGCGGAGGAGGTCAAGTGAAGAGAGGAGGGGAAAAGATAACAGTGAAAGAGAAAAATGAAAGGATGTTGAAAGAACCTTTTTTTCCTCCATCTTCCTCGGGACACCTTCTCTCCATCTGCTGCCGTCTATCTTATTGCCGTTTTGTGAGAGTGCGTTGAAAATGGCCTCATCTGGCTCTCTTCAATCAGAGGATGAAGCGATTGTTTTTCAGTGCTCGCCCCGCAAGCGCCGCAAGTCTTTCCGGTAAACACATTAGCCAAATACGTGGAACTCTAGAACAAATTTTGCTTATTTTATTATTATTTCCACAAAGTGCCCCAAACCTTTTAACTTCCTCTGAAACAACGGCTTATGTCATGCAGGACGTGCTTCTCAATGGGTGGATTAACACTTATTCCACAGACGCAATATTTATCAGAATGCCCTGTTTCAACTAGTGGGCTTGCATAGAACATATTCTTGAAAAAAAATGTTTATGTTGACTTCCTTTTTAAATGTGTTGTTGTTCTACAGAAAGGGGAATATAGCAGCCTTTTGTTTTCCTGTGAATCCCAGATGTAGTACACCTTCAAATTGTTAAATGCCACTCCCAGTTGACCAGTTAACTGTCAAACAGAACTAAACATCAAATCAATAGAATTGCATATTGTGTATTCAAAAAAACCACACAGCTGTACCTTAGCTTGATGTCTACAAACCTTAATGCTAACATTCAATGCAAAACGCCATAAACAGGCTAATGAATAGCGTATCTGTGGTGTTGTTATAATGCTTTAAACGACTGATATTTGAGCACAGACGATGCATCAACAAATGTAGACCGACAATAGAGCATAACACTCCTCAGAGGCATATATTCTTTATCCTCTTCCCAAAACAGCTATTACTGCAACTTACAGCCATTTTACAGTAATTGTGAAAGTCTTCTTTGATTGTGTTCATACATATGGACTGTATTGTACTGCCACCCGCTGACCAAATTGCACACACCTGAAGGACCTGCAATGAATTATGGTGCACAAACTTTTTAATTCTTACACTTAAAGTATGACTGTTAAAAAATGAATTGTGTGAGGATCATCTGCAAATCCAAACAACATATTATATATAATTCCTATGGGGATAAATTCTGTAGGAATCCAAATGAATTGAATAACGTTCCCGGCGTGGCTCATTTGTATCAGAAAAAAAGTATGTGCTCTTATTTTCCCTAAAGATGGTAGTGTGTGTGGGCGGGTGAGTGTGTGTGTGTGTGTGTGTGTGTGTGTGTGTGTAACTTTTCTAAACACTCATGCACGTCACCAGAGGGCTGTAATATGCACTTAGGGCCTATTTCGAGTGAATCGTAACCTGAGAAGTGCTTTTCATGCGGTCACTGCAGGGTTTTTGGGGGAGTTCAAGTTTGGTTAAAGTTTAGACTGAGCGCTAGTGTGTGTGTGTGTGTGTGTGTGTGTGAGTGTGTGAGTGAGTGGCTCCTTTGTGAGAGCAGCCCCGTCGAGATTAGGTTAGGCGCTCTCAGTAGGATGGAAAATGTGTGCCGTGAATCTGGCGTCTGGCCAGTTAGGTGCATATATTTTCAAAACGTGTTGCATCATTTCGGTTGAAAAAATAAAAAAAGTGGTGCTGTTTGAATTGGATTTGGTATTTGAGTTCATAGTTTGATTTATAGTCACAGCCCTGCTATTGTTGGACCGCAGTTCTCGGCTGTAACTGCCTATTAAAGCCAGTACGCTGACTTTTATATCTTGTGCGCCATCCTCAATTTGCCCTTGCAACCGTCATGCTCTTCAAGCTTCTGCCGCCTCAGCTCATGTTACAATCCTTTTTTGTGTTTGCAACGGAAAAAGAGACTGAGACTGCTCCGTACAGTAGTAGTTTCTTTCTTTAGCACATTTCAAATTGATGTATTGGCTATGCCCAATGTTTGTACTCTCTGTCCATTTTTAAAACCCGTTTGAAGACACATTTCTATTCTTTGGCTTCTTTGGCAGTTTTCATAGGTGAAACCCAAAGCCAAAAACAAGCACTATCTAATGTTTGACCCATTAGGAACAGGAGCCCATAACAGGAGCCGGGAGCGCTGTTGCGTCTTTCTACCTTTAAAGCCGGGAGAGCAGATGCGTTTTTTCTTTTTAAAATCCAATTCTCGAGACCGCGGAGGATGTCCCGGAATTTCTTTCAAGGCGTATTGGAGGACGCCGTCAATCAAACGAGCTTTGAAATAAGTAACGGCAGTGATGGAGTCCTTGTGGACTTTGAACCAGTCGAACGTGATATATGGTTAAGATATTTGTTTGTAGACCATGATGATATTGGTGTCTTTGTAACAGAATAGAGGATGGTAATTACCACTCCATTTTTTTAAAATTACAAATAGTGCTTCTCTTGCACTGACACTTTTTTTTACATTTTCGATTGAAACAGTAAAGATGAATAAACTCAGGCCTGTGTGAAAGCCACATGTCTAAGCTCTCAAATACATTTGGAATTATGTTATTATTATCTGCTACAGGGGGTGAGATATTAATTATTTTGGAGGTGTTGAATTTCTGGGAGAACCTCAGGTTTAAGAGGGTGATTCTATAGTCGCCCTTAGGTTTTGGGGTGATGTTGAGCCAGGCGCTTTAGGCTTTAATGGGTTAAGCAATCAGTGTAAAATAGAACACCTGAACTAGAAACATCAATCACTCACGTGCTACAATACTTATGCTTCCTTGAAAAGCGGGTGGCATCAGACAAAAGGTGCTCTGTTCTGAGTTGTTTACCACCTCGTGATATTAATACCATCAAATAAAAGCTGGAATTCTGACCTTTTTTCTCATACTCATGTTATGATTTAAAATCCAAATGTCTTCATTCAGTAGACAACAAAAAACAAGACATTGACCTTGCCACTCAAATGCTGTCAGAGTTGACTGCATTTTATATTTTGTTGATTTAGTTTTATGTTTGCCAAAAAGTCTAATGTCCAGAATGCAGAGCTGGGCATTTTACAAAAATGTCCTTTTCCGTTTATCGCCTTCCGTCTGCAGCCGGGGTACCCTTCCACCGTCCGTCTTAACCGCCTTTTTGTCTGGCCGGACTAAATGGTAATCGCCTATGGACGGTCCTCCTCTCATTTTAAACGGGCTTCCGTTAGCGTTTCCGTCTAGCAACTTCCATTGGCCCCTATAAGGACCACAGGTTTAAGGGCTCAAATACTTAATTTTAGCTGTGTTCCTCAATATACAACGCAATAACGGAATTACGCTTTATGCATGATTGCTTTATATTCTATTCATTCATTTATGGATACATGTTTGCTTCGGTATGAGTCACTTCCTGTTTTATCAGGAAGGTGAGTCCTTCTCCATGTTCCATAGTATATTCCTTTGGTCGTTTCCAGTAAACGGCTGTTATGCTTTGTTTTTTGCCATAAATCTGTCTGTTTATGAGTGTGGCTAGCCCACACAAGAGGATGTGTGACCAGCTGACCCTCACAATACAAAGACCCTTTTTCTGCACCCACCTCCTCTGCAAAGTGGCCCTGCCAGTAAGTCACAAGACCGAGTGGCCATGTTGAATTCTGAGAAGACTGTCTCACTTGTCACTCCGTTTTCGTCTACTGACATGAATTTGCGCTAGCCCCTTTTAGAATACAGTCATTATTTCTTCTTCGGATGAGGCGGTTACAGATCATGACAAAACTCGATTAAGTTTGCAGTACTCAAGCGGAGTTAGACCAGTCGCAGAGCCGCTTTATTCTATTTTCATGTTGTTTAATGTCTTTCATGATGATTTTCAATATGGCTGGATCATCCGTCAGTGGCCTGGGTCGCTGGCCGTCATTCGTCAGTCCGTCATTTTGTTGAGACGAACCGAATTGTAATCGTGTTGGTCAGTCAGTCCATCAGCGAAGTCAGTCTGTCCGTCCGCCACCCCTTAAAAAAATGTCAACAAAACGGGCGTCCGTCAATGACGAACTGATGGGCGCGGTTAATTTTCTTACTTTCTTTACTACTTTAGTAATTTCATTTAGTTTATTTAGCAGAGCTGAGCATCGCCTTACTGCCACAGAGTTCCCATCTGCATATTTAAACGATCCACGCGGTCCCTGTCCGTCCCTCGTTGGCGACAACCAATCGACGTCGAGAACGTCACCTTCATGTCGCACGCAGGCTCCGCACGAGCAGACACGCCGCCAAGCAAAGAATTTTTAAAAAATGTTTTCCTTACTTGGCCGCGTGTCAGGAGTGCGTCACCTGCATGTGAAGTGGTACAGGTTAAGTTCCGTTCTTGACGCCATTTGGCTGACTCGGACCGACTGGGACCACGTGGGTCGATTAAATATGCAGACCGGAACTCGGTGGCGGTTAGGCGATGCCCAACTCTGGTATTTAGCCTTCGCGTTTACCATTGGAAAAAGTGAATTTCACTTGACAGTTGTAGAGGGCGCTCAAGCGCAGGTAGGCAAATGCTTGCATGGAGATTGTGTATTTTGTAGTAGCGGTTGGACTCGCTTAAGTAGTTTATCACAAATTATCACATCACAAGAGATCACTGTCAGGGCTGACCAAATCTGTGTTACTCACTGAGGTTCTGAGACAAGCGAGCCTTGCTCGTACTGCAACACTGGATGCTAGAATTAATTCTGATGTACTTTTGCAACTTTCACTCAAACATGCTCTTGCCCAAGCTTATCTCAGCTAGGTTTTGAAAAAATTAAATTTGACTTCCCTCCATGCATGTTTTGCATCAGTGCACCCGGTCTGTCAGCACTTAGGACACTGAGAAAAGTTCTGTCGCTTGAAGTGCCGAATAGAAAAGTGTGATTGAAGGTTCTATTTTTCTCACTTGTGTATAATTTTCCCCCAAAGTCCCCTGGCTCTGTTATGTAACAACAATTTTGGCAATCATTAAGTCCCTTTCAATGAAAGTTGCATCACTTTCTGCGTCAGTTTCTCATCGCAGGATATCCAAAGTAATCTCCAGATGTGTGTTTGTTGTTGTGTGGCTGTTTGATAACGGTGTGCCATTAAATCATCAACTTGAGTCATTTGCAAATGCCCCCCAGAGGAGGAGGAGGAGGAGCAGCAGGACACCGGGCCCACCTACGCTCACTCCGGTTGCAGCTCGCCAACGTCAAAACACAACTGCTGACGATAAAGTTGATTTAGTTTTGTTGGCCGTCGGCGCTCTAGGGCTCTTCTCTTCCTGTCTCTTTAGCCCACATAAACACGCCGACGCAAACACACACACACACCGCGGCGTCAGAGGGCCCCATGTATGTCAGAGCTTTATCCAAACACAGCTACGGTTGCTACATGCAGCAATTATTACCAGATGGAGAAAACACATTAGGGCTGCCTTTTCATTAGCAGCCTACCCACACATGCACACCAGTTTTTACTTTTGAATTTCAAATTTTGTCCTACGTGATGACCACAATATTAGAAACAGCTCTCAGTACGATGCAGTGCAAACTACAACTCTCAAAAGTGAACTTTACAGTAATCTGCAGCAACCCATCCTTGCCACAAATAGCGGAGAAATAAAAATGCGAGTAATTGACACCCCGCAAAAACAATTTAGAATTGTCTGTATTATTAGTTTACACTGTAAATATACCACAAATTATATGACCCCAAAACATGTTAAAGTCACTTCAAATTTACCGGACAACTTTACCCTAAAAATAAATGGATTGCAGATGTTGTGATTTCAGAAAAGATGCACCGGAAGTGTACACGTACATGTGGCATTAAACACTCTCCATAACTTCCACAAACAACCCAGGCTAAAATGACCTCCTCTCCGACATACAAAGCTCGTCACAGCCGAAAAGCATCCCTTTAACTCATTCAATCCCAAAGACGTTTGTCTATTCACAGTCCAGCCATTCAATCCTAGGAATTTATTTATATATATTTTTTTAACATTAGGGTAACAGAAGGTCTGAAAATGTCTGGTACTGAATGAGTAAACACACCGTACTTCCTTGTCACCAATTACTTACTTTCCTATAGACACAGCTCTGGGGCTCTCTTTTGTTTATTTTTTAGGAGTCTACGTGTATTAGAATATTTTGATATGGAATAGTCAGTACAGTACAGGGGCCTACCAAGGTCCCACATGTAAGTATTAGTTCAAGGACAGGAAGTGTAACTGTGACGCTCTTGCCACATGTCTTCGCCATAAACAAATAAAGTGCAGCTGAGCTTCTGGCTAGTAGACGTTACGGCCATCAGTATGCTTTTGTTAGTAAGTCAAACGTGTTAACTCACTTGGCAACCACATAAGGTGAAGGTGAATATCATGCAACACAAATACAAGTGGTGTACAGTTAAACGCTACTTTCAGTGGCTTTTGAACAGCATTAACAGAGCTCTTCAGATGGAGCCAAAGGAATAACAAATTCCATTGTTTTTTTCCATTGCATAGTTCACAGGTTCAAACTGTTAATCTGCGTCTTTCATTTTCTAAAAAAGATAACCAACTGTTATGGTGCGCTTTCTTAAAAATAAAAGATTTAACATGCAATATATTTATTTGTTCATACATTATTTTGCCGGGCAGCGCAGTATTGTAGAATTTACTGCGAACAGATTGCTATTTTAGGTTTCATTTTAATCATACTTAAATTTGTTGGCTAAACGTAAGCTTTTTGCTTTTAATGTGAACCCAATCGTTTACTTAAAACCAATGTTCGTATTGAACCATGACTTTCGGTGTACTGTTACACCCGGTTTGATTATTAATATATAATCTACTGCGACTTGAACTTTCTCTATATATGACCCGCTTTTGTATTTCTCTAAATGACCGACAAGCATAGCATGCATGATATCGTCATCCTGTATCACCGCTTCCAAGCATGCGTGTATTTTGGTGTCTTGCATGTATGCAAACGACGCCATGCCCGCCGCCCTAATAATAAATACTCGCAGGGAATGCATGTCTGCTATGCACAGACATATTTCACCTACCATGCTTCTTTTCTTTAAATAGATTCTGCATTCAGTACTACACATAGTAGGGCTAAATCTCCTCCGCCATCCTCACACTAAATTCAGCAGCATTATGTCAGTCAGCGCTTGACTTATAACCTGACTCGCTAACCTTTTCCAATTCTGTCCTGCTCGAAGGTTACTTTCCTTCCGAGATTGTATTTTTATCTTCAGCTAGACTCCCCTTGCTCAATCCTCAACTCCTGGTCATTCGCAGCATACAATGGAGGCCATTGTCGAGTGTACCGTAATTATATTCCTCTTCTTCCTGGGTGGCTGCTGTATTGAGTTGCAACAAGCCTCCTAGTAATACAGAATGGTTTTCACTTTTCTTTTTTTTTTTTTAAACGTTTTAGCTATTCCGTGATGAAGAGAGTCCATTTCACCATAATCGACTCCATAAAAGATCACAGTATCCTGTTTTCTTGCTGTCATAAATGGTTTTGGAATGTTATTGAGAATCTTTTACAGTTCCAACAATGTGTCTTTGAGGTATGGTTTTCAATAGATGGTAACGTTTCTTTCATCTATAAAGCAACACAAAGTAATATGACTTTAATATAAATTCATTCAGATGGCATATAATCAAACCAAAATAATTCCTTTCATCAACTTTTATATTTTTAAGTCATTTACTAGATGGTAACGTTTCTTTCATCTATAAGGCAACACAAAGTAATATGACTTTAATATAAATTCATTCAGATGGCATATAATCAAACCAAAATAATTCCTTTCATCAACTTTTATATTTTTAAGTCATTTACTGCCAGAAATTTTCAGACCCTCTTTACCCTAACGTTTGAGAAAATGTGAAAAAAATACTAATAAATTCCTGGGATTGAATGGCTAGACTGTAAAAAGTAAAAGTAAATTCGTCAATGGCAGTTAATGAGTTAGAGTCTAGATTGTTTCCGAACTAGAAAATGAAAATCTGTGTCAGGGCTTAGGTAAGCAACGATGTCATCATTCCTCCTGGTCTGTTATTCAGAGTCTGACGAGGTATGCAATGCAAAAAATGTAGACCGCGCTCAGCTATTTGAAGGCTGAAACCATCCAGTGGTTATTATCGTCGTTGTTCAATAAAAATATGGATCCCTCTGTGACAAAGAAAAAAAATCCAGCTCATAATTACATTTAGTTGACAAGTCCATCACAGAGCCACAAAACAGTTTCAAAAATGCCTGCCTCAGACATCTCATTTTAATTTGAATTGGGCATTTTGGGGGGAAATTTGGTTATTTGTAGGGGTCCATGAAAGGCAAACTTGTCCGCCTCATTTAGTTCAGTTGTTCCCAAACTGAAACTACAACAGAAACTACTCGAATGAAGGAGGATGCAAAATTGCCAAATAAACGTTTTTGCCATTGAGAATGAAGATATGGCCTTAAAATAAAAACTCTACACAAAATCAGATTTTCCATTATTTAATCATTTGTTTCCCCTTTGTTTTTTAAAAAGCAAATGGAAGTGATATTATTGTTTATTTTCCTCCTATGATTTTCTCAATTTCCCCTGAAAAGCTTTGAAATGGTTTAACATTATAAAATGAGATAGAAAAAAAAAAAAAAATCATCCTGACAAAGTACGGAATCAGTCATTTAATATCCCAACCCTATGGTGAAATGATGAAGGTGCACTAAATGTGGATTGACATGCTTTTCATTGGACAGTGATGTTTTAGACAGCAGGCAATTAGACAAAGTTGTTTTTAGCTAACTTTATTACTGTTCCATCTATTATTAATAAATCCGTCCAAGGGGTCGGTGTCATGAAGGGGTGCGGGTGCAGGGGCAGAGGGGACGCATTGGCACCCACAGCAGCTGTCCCTCGCCAAATTGGGCTCATACCGAATTACCAATCATCAATCATAGGAGAGTTATTTTCATAAATAGGACCCTTAAAGCCATCTTTTCCCCCCACACGCATGAGGAAACTATGCATCCTATACATGGATCCTGCTTACTGGCGCCAGTGAGCGCGGTGAGATGTCTTCTTCTGGACTGGCAGCTGGCTGAAGTCATGGACAGACGGACAATCAGAAAGACCCGCTAAACGCAGATGGACCACTAGGCCTTATTTCCATCCTTGTTCCACACCAACTTGTCCTCTCCATTGTTGGCTTATCACCACACTATTCCAAAAATGCATTTTTAGAAAATGCTTTCACTTCCAAAAGTCCGTAGATGTTTTGTGAAGCTCCTGTATTTTAATTCATTTTAGCCAAGGATGCTTTTGTTACAGATTGTTTGTTAGCGGGTGTGTGCAAATCTGAATTCACCTATTTGCATTTTTTCTATGGAACCTTCCTCATTTGTGTGTGGAAAAACTCACATGCACGTTTTCTTGCTTTTTCTGCAATGCCCTAAGATGTTACAATATGGTGCCAAAGCCTTGGCTAATGGGAAAGTAGTACTTGGTGTCACGGAAGTATGTTGATGTGTGACAGTGAGGGGGCTAAGTTTAGCATGGGTTGTTAATGGAAGTTACAGAGAGTCTTTGCCGCATGTGCTTGTACTGTACATTCGTCCAATGCATTTTATTGAAATCAAATCCTCTGTAAGCCATTTTAAAATATATATTTTTAAGGGGAGGCATTATTTACTCGTTTTAGTTTTGCTCTTTGTGGCAAAGATGTAATGGAATGGTAGTTAACAGAAGGTCATTGGGCTGTACGTGCTTCTTGGCTACCTGGTACATGCTACAAGAAGGCTTTCCTGTCACTATTTTATGTCAACAACACGGAAACAACTTTACTTGTGCTCGAGGTAACTATCGTAGTCCAAGGAAGAATCTGTGAGGAAAATGGTGCTTGGTTGATGCTCATCCAGGAATCCAATTTAGCCTTGGTAAATGTGTTCAGTCTGTCTTTCTAGTTTTTAGTTTAATGTAGAGCTACAGAAATGCAGCAATATCATTGACTATTTTGCATTTACAGGTTTACCAATGTTTTAAATGTAACATTCAGGATTTTATTGTTGAAATAATTTTTACAGTTGTTTACAGCTGACAAATAAATCATGTAAAATCCCTATCTAATCAACTGTAACATAACAGATAATCAACTAAGCAATCAATCAAAGGCCATTAAAATCAAATTAAATAGCTTGTACATTTGATGCCGAATCCAAATGTGGGCAAAGTTATGCATGTGTCTTCCTGTACTCCTCTCTGGCAATGACTTAAAAAAATAATTGAAACCTCGGTAGCTAAATGTTATCAGCGTGTGAAGAACAGGCTATATCCTGTTTCTTTTGTTGTTGGGTTTTTTTTTTTTGGGGGGGGCGGGGGGGGGTTCTATCAGCTGAGTGCAGAAAAGGTGAATTTGTTGTGTTGGGCTGTGCTCAAATATGTTTCTTATGATAGAGCAAGAAGTGGTTTGGAGTAGGCTTCAGGATTAAGAACTGAGAAGTGATGGGAAAACATTTGTTGTGATGTGCGGTGTATGCCCGATTCTTTCCCTCAGGTAATCGGCTCTTGGAGATCTGACACGCACACAAACACACGTTCACACTGGCCACAATGCCAACTCCTAATCTCTTTCCCCGGGCACTGTTCTGTCCAGCACATGGAAGACAGTGATAGCATCGAGCCTTAGTAAATCGACAATGAAGAACACACACACACACACGCAGCATGTTTCACAGACCTAAACATACAGAGACAAGGAGATACTCATCCTTGGCATAATTTTCTTCACTGAATTTATCTCTGAAAAAAGACCATCACAGTATTTATGGATTGGCATGAACTTTCTAGTTCTTTCAAACAAATATTTTAAGAGTAATAGAATTTTTTTTTTTTTTTTTTTTTTAACGGCTGTCCCGAACATTGGTGCCTTGACATACGAGTGACCCGGCTTACAAATTTTTGATGCAGCCATCGTTCGGTTTTTGTTTTGACTTGAAAAACTTGACACACGAGCACTGTCCGATGGCAGTTTGGCATCATGAGCAATTCTTCAAAAAGAGAGGCTTCATGCTGTTTAATGCCACTCCATGTTTACTGTTAAACTAAACGTAAAAAAGAAAATGATACATTTTGTTTTTTAAAACAACCACTCAACTTTGCTTTCAAATCTACTAGCTTAATGCTAACGCATTAATGGAAAAGGCCTCAGAAGGCGAATAAATAGCATCTATGTAGCGGCGTTATAATGCTTTAGGGAACCCAAACAGTGCAACAACACAGGCAGACAGACAATACAACAATATTCACAGTCATGTTATTTATTCCCTGTGAAAAATTATTTCAGTCGCGACTTTCAAACCAGACAAATGTACGCATCTCATTAGTAACATGGATTATACATTTTGACGGCCTGTAATGATCACTTGCACTATTGAGTCTTCTGGTCTCCACTTTACCTTCACAAACACTAAATTTATGAGAATAAAAAACAACATGCAGCGCAACACTCTTTTTCCTGAGTAATCATATGTGTTTGTTTACAAAAGATACAATATTTAAGTGTTTGAAAAACCTCACCGAAAAACCTGTGACCATTTAAGTGAATGCCCTACTCCATTTCTGTAGTGTATTTTTTTCTTTAACACCCTTAAATAGTCACCTCAGTTATTTTGTGAGCAAACTTGTGATCTTCAGGCCATCTTTGAAGTAGTTTCCTTCATCTTTTTGCAACGTGAATTGTAATCCTCAGGTAGTGTTATTGTTGAAGTCACAATGAACCATTACTTATGTGTGTTTTCCTAAACAATCCCAAATGCTGTTTGATTGGTCATAAAATGGTGGCACAAAGAGCCTTTTGTAGTGGAAGACTGACTGCTTGTTTGCTCTTCATCATCCGTGGTTTACCAGGAACTTTGGAACAGTGTGTGTGTCAAGGCTTGTAAGCTTCATTAAAGCTTTAGTTCTCTTGAAGGCCTCAAGTTTTTTAGAACGCGCTGATGGAAAGGCTCTCGGGATTTCATAATTTGGGGTTTCATTGTATGTGTGTTTGTGTGTGCGTGCATGAGGTCTTTTTTTTTTTTTGGAGGGGGGTGTCCTTCGAGCCATTGCTCATCTGACCACACATCATTTGGCTTTGAGTCATGCCTCTAATTAAACATAGGGCAGGTCTCAACTGGCAACACTTGCACACATGCCGTCTCTGAAGTTGTTCTTGCCATGTGGCTCGCTGCACATATACTAATATTGCCCAACCACAGCAGAACAGAGAGGCCTCACGCTGATTCGGGCTTTAACATAGCCATAGGGAATGGTTTTAAGTAGAGGAAGGTGCACCGTATTGTACACCTTTATAGTATGTTAGCTTGAAGCTAGCGGTCTTTCATAAGGCAGTGTTATGTGGTTTGGTTACATAGCAATATGTGACACCCCCCTCCATCTGTAGTTGAGTAAGGGCCCTTTTGTCCACTGTTTGGCAGAAATATGGTAAAAGTCATGAAAGCATCCGGCGAACATTTTCGACTGTTCCGAGTGGAGAAGGTAGAATAATGCGCGTTGACGTCAGGGTTCTTTCAAGGTCGCAAATGTTCGCCAAACGATCGGCAGACGTTCGCCTACGCTTTTCTTGGCGCAAGAAAAATCACCAAAATTGTTGACGAACATTTTGCGACATTGAACGAACGCTGACGAACTCTAACCTGAACGCAACATTAGCTGCCTTCAAAAACATTTGCAATTGTTCGCCACTCAGTGGGATAGTGGATTTAGATATACTGTAGAACAACTGAAACACTTGAGGCCTAAGAGAAATCACACTGGTCAACACATTTTTTACTGCATTTCTTTTCGTCAACTTTTTTTGATACTTTTTTTGCGTTGATTACGAATCTGCCCTGCAAAGTCAAAATAATTTGTCCAAGAAAGGCCCTGTCAACAAAACAGTTAACTAGTCCGTAGTTAGTTTTAATGCAATCCTGCTCACAGATCAAGAAAAAAAAAAAAACTCTTTAGAGGTAAATATTTAGTTTGTAACTAGGGTGTACTATTATGACGTAGGTGAATGTGACTCAGAAAATGTGTTGATAACCTTCAAGTGTGCAGGAAGTGTGTCAGAGAAATTACTGGAGGAGTTTGGGGCCTGATAGAGGGACAGGAAGAGGGACGTGGGAACTAGGCAGATTACGAGGTGTGACAGTAAAGAAACAGGACTGTGGACTCACCCTCGTCTCGATGCCAATTGCCGATGTCACATTGTTGCACAATATCTTTCAGCTATTCTGCTGTATGTGTTGACTTTTCTCGCTGTGTGTTTCCCTTTTGGACTTTAGCGAAACACATATCGCTATGACACACCATGTTGGTTCTCGAGTCTTGAAGCATTTGTGCAATCTCCAAAAGTCTCTTGGAGAAGTACACAATTAATTTGGCCTGGGTTTCCTTACAGTGTTCTCAAGCCCTTTTCATACTGCACTTAGTACAGTGCTCTTTGGGACGCATGAAAGATGACATGCAGTGGCGTCTTTAAGAAGGCACTGCTCCTTGCTCCGCCTGAAATATACTGTACCTCGTAAGAAGATTAAGGCAGCAACGGCGTGCTCACAGTTTATCCGCATTTGTCACTTCCCGTTGGTGCTAACAGCATTTGCTAGCTAACAGCCAATCAGAGTGACCAAATGTCACGACTGACGACGCCGATTCAGCATGCGTAAACGCCTACCAGACGCTTCCTGACGGATTACGATGGTGGTCACTACACCAATCAGACGGCGCAATCAGACACCACGACACTTTATGACCTCCGACGTCGGATTGGTGTATCTAGGCCTTTTGTAAAACCGCTGTCAATGTTTTAGCGTACATGAAGGTAAAATCGATCAGCAAACATATATTTAAAGGGCCATAATCAGCCGAATTAATCAGCAACGAAGCACAGAGTGAGAGCATGACAAAGCGTGACAGTAGTGTTGTGTACCAAAGCCTAGATAAGAAGCACGTTTGAAGTCAACAATATTACAACAGAATGTTGAAAATATGTTCCAAATCCGTGGCATCAGCCATTAGTCGATGATCAGTCCATCACAGTCTTGTTTCTTCCTGTCACAATGTGTACGGGCAGAGAAAACTCAACATTTAAGTCAGGTTGTCTCAGGGCAAGGCCACCACGTGACCCCTGAGAGAGCAAAACATTTCAGGGAAAGTGCCGTCGAGAGTGGGAAAACAAAAAAAAAAAAAAAAGAGGGTCCGGGGGGAGGGGGAGCTGTCTGTCGGAGTCCCAGGAGAAAGAACAGGACTCAGCTGCTGCTCCACAGGCCACCACACCCGGCCGAGAGCCACTCGGTTTGTTGTTCTAGCTGGCCTTTATAACTCTTGAGAGAGCAGCCAAGGTGGGGAGTGGGGGAGAACTCAAGGTAGAAAATAGACAAGAAGATCAAATGTGCGGAAATTAGACGGACACTTTTTGTCTTTGCCCTGTGATGATGAGGTCCGGCTCGGAGCTTTAGGCTGTGAGTGCAGGTGCTTTGTTGGATTAACCCCAGTTTATCAAAACACGGGCAGGGGAGGGCGGGAGGGAGGAAAAGGGGTGCTGTTGATGGGGCTACGTGACTTTGCTGGGACTGGCTTATGAGCTCTGTTCCCAAGCAAGAAAAAGGGCACTAAAACGTCACCGCTTTCCCTCGTGTGTCACCATAACACGTCAGCCACCCTTGACCGTACCCTCTAACGTCCCATAGTCTTTATGTATATGAATCCCCAACTAAAAGTAACGATATCCACGCAGACCACCACCATGGCACAAATTCCCTGGTCAGCATTATTCAACATTATGAATCAATGGAGCTTGATTTGAGTTTCCAGATTTTTCCGACGGGTTGGACTAATCGACTGCACGACGCATATCAGCAAACAGCCATTCACACTCACGGTCACACCTATGTACAGTTTGGTATTTTGTCAGTCTAAAGAAGCACAGATGCATCCATGCAGACCACCACTATAACTTAACATAATTTGATTTAGAGAAACAGAAATTCAGGACATTCAGAGATCTGTTAGACGTGTAAGTATGTGAATCGCCTGCTAGATATAGTCACAATAGTTTGCTGTCTAAAAAAATGTTTTGGCGAAGTATAACACTAAGCATGGAAACAGGAATTCACAATTCGGAAGACCGATACTGATCATCTGTACTTTCACTCTGAATCGAAAAAATTCTCCAACACTACACGCAGATACCACCGATTGCAAATCGGTGAAAAAGGGGTGATGAAATCCGCTCGGGCAGCGACACAGAGGCCACCGTATTGTGAATTTCGGCGGCGGTCCATCATCACCTCAGAACTGAAGTGCCTTGTGTTACAGATCAAATGCAAGTGAAATACCGTATGTTGCAAGACTTTCAGTTAAATTTTAAAATGTCAGTAAAGACAAGTTGTCATTCTAAAGAATTTTGAGTAATACTGTTTCCAAGAAAGGTTTTTTTGTTTCCGAACAATATTTGATATAAAAAAAAAAATTAAAAAAAAATCATCATAATTGCAAGATGTAATTATGTATTATTAGGCATTATCAGTACGTGGTGTCTGTGGGTAGTCAAATTTTAGTCCCTGTAGTCTAAAAAGATTTTCATTTGTGCGTCCATATTCAGAACACTGAGAGAGAGAGCTGTTCGATGTGTAATGAATGAATCCCCTATTAAAAAATAGTCACTATAGTTTGCTGGCTGAAGAAGTGCAACCTGACGTCCGCCACATCCACGTAGAACTCCACTATGGCCCAACATGAATGACTGAATGAAACATTCAGACTTCAGAACATTTAGATAGTATTATATTGAAATTCTAGTAAAAATGACAGAAAACTCCTGCCAGGATATATTACGGTCACACATTTCTACTGTCGTGATTATATTCTCGTGCTGACTAGGTGATGTATCGGAACTGCCAAGGTTCAACCCGGTGGTGGTGATATTCTTTGGGCCCGCCTCTTCCTCTCTCCACACCCATCTCTTCCTCTTCCTGTCCCCGTGATGAGGTCGTGCACTCCCTTCAGTGTTACTCCGTGAGAGGTCTCATGAGGCCGGGAACAATGAAAATACAGCAGAGATCAATGGCGGAAATGGACGAGTGCTCTTGTCGGGGAGAGACGCTTATGTGGCTCTCTGTGAGTCAGTCCAGGCAATCAAAGTAAAAAATGTACTTCCAAAAATCACCCAACGATGGAAACACCCAAGAAATATGTATGATACCAAAGTAAACAGAACTACAGATTGGTGATAAGCAATCTGAATCCTTTTGTTGTAGTAAAGATGCTTACATTTTAGAATCCATTATCGTCAAACTTCTGCTTTTGTAAATTATAGCTGCGATGTATGTTGGGTTTCTGGCCAGTTCTGTTCACTGAAAGAAGTCATGCTTTAACCCTTTGACTTGGGGAGAAAAACTGACCCAATCACACAGTGCTGCTAAAAGCACCTGCAGCACAAGGCTGCATTGTACCGCATTGAAAGGCCCGCAACCTGCGGGTCACGCACATCAGAGGGCGACCCTCACCTTTGACCGTCTCACCCCATTTTAAACCGTCTCCGACCCTACTGCCGATTTTCCCCCCCATACTCGTCAGGAATGTGGAGGTGGTCAGAATGTCGCTTCAGGACATCATCAGCGTAATTCTTAGAGCCGTGATAAATTTAGCCATCAAGTTTGGTTAACCCATTAAAGGCGGAAGAGTATAACCCTGTTTGTACCACTAGAGCCTGAAGTGCTGTTGCGTCTTTCTACCTTTGGAGCCAGTAGAGTGTATACGTCATTTATTTATTTTTTTTAATCCAATTCTCAGTCTCTTAGCCAATGAAATGCATCCGTATTTACACGTGATGGTGTCGCGAGGCCTCGGCGGATTTGTCTGAATTTTTGGGAGCAGTAATGGCGGATGCAGACGATCGCGGAAGCTCTGAAATAAGTCACGGCAATGATATAGACAGCGCGCTTAAGGACTTTGAACCAGTGGAACCAGTCAAACGTTGTATATGGTTAAGATATATGTTTGTAGACAATTACGATATCGACGGTTTTGTAACACAATGGAGGATGGTAATTACCACTTGATTTTTTTTTTTTTTTTTTTCATTAAGAATAGTGCTTCTCTTGCACTTTATTTTTACATTTTTAATTGAAATACTAAACTCAGGCCTGTGTGAAAGCCACATGTCTAATCTCTCAAGTTTTGGAATTATGTTTCTATTTGCTACGGGAGCTGAGAGATAAATTTAGTAAGTTTTGAAAATATTGTGAAAACCTCCGATTTTAGAGGGTGATTCTATAGTCGTCCTTAGGTTTTGGGGAGATGTTTACGCCTTAAGGGGTTAATATATCTTAATTATTAAGCATCTGTGGTAAAGATTATGTTCATATTGCAAGGTTGTTGGCACTTTGATCATTAGAGCAAAATAACGCCGATCGGAGAGTTTAGAAAGATCATAAAACGGCTGTCTATATATATATATAAGATGGTCAAACCAGCTTTTTTTTCTAAAGGAATGTTATCCCTACGCTCACCAATCAGCGGCATGCTACTGTGGACTTTATGGACTTTATTTATATTTTATATAAGTCCATGCGCAGCAGCAAGGAGACTGCGCCTTATAATACGGTGCGCCTCATAGTCCGAAAAATACGGTATGTAAAAATCAAGCTACGATACAAAATTAATTTGCAATACCAAAAACTATAATGGCACCGTTCTGGCTGCGTAAAGCTCTCCCTCGATAGAGTCACAAAACACACAAAAAGCATATCGGACCCTAAAAATAGTCATCCATTGTTGCTCTTTCCATATTTCCACACCGCTAATTAAAGCTTTGACGTAGGCCTCACTGCCCGTTCTGCGTGACCCGTGTTATTCTCTCCAAAACCGATAACACATTATCCTCATATTTTTTTTCTATTCTGCAAAATTTGAAACATGTCAATTACACGGAAGAGGCTGCTGTCGTTTCTTTTGCATCACCAAAATGAAAAAATAAAAAAAGTCCTCCTCCTTCCTCTTTCTTTCTTGGTAGGCAGCACAAACCACATCAGTGTGTGTGGCCCACTAATTGCATCTTACATGGAGCCAGTCTCTATGATGAAAGCTCTACTTTGTGCTTTGGTGTCACTTTTAATATGTAAAGCAGATGTGTGTTTAATGGCCGAGCCCATCAGTGGTTGTGTAGGAGAGTGGAGCACCCACCGGGAGCCTGCCGGCATGTAAGCTAAGTCCACTTACTGTAAACCTCGCTGATGGTTTTCGTCGTGCTCATGTAGATTTTTAATTAATTAAAAGAAAAAAAAATCGTTTTCAGACGTCGTCGTATTGGTTTAGAGGGCAATCATCAACGGCGGCGAGTTGGCCGCGGGTGGTCACGACCGCAGCTTCCGGCTAAACGGCTCATGCGTCCGATCCCATCTCGGGATTAAGAGTGCTGGGATATCAGCAGCAGCACAGCTGATGGCAAACGCATCACATGCAGCTTTAGCAAGAGAGGCGTCTTCAATTTACGCCGGGGAGAAGCGATAAGACAGATTGCCATTTAGAGACGCTCGATGGCAGCGCGGCCAATCTCTTTTCAGTGTGTGTGTATATGTTTGTGTGTCCATTTTATATGCCCTTCTCTTCTCGATATACTGTGCTATCTCAACACACAAGTTTAGATTAAATGTGCTCGTATCTTAAATTGTGAGTCAGTAGCAAGATGCTGGGCAGTTTTAGTGTGTCGCTGTAGCCATCTGGGGTTGGTGTATCTTGGCTCTTACTACAAAACAAAAAAAAATGTTGGTATGGCTCGGAACTCGGAGAACTAGGAACTTGATGTACTTTTAAGTCAAGGTACAGTACAGTAGCATTAATATTCAGTGTAGTAGTTTGTTTACATTATATAGCTTGCTAGCTCATTAGTTAGCTATTTAGTTAGTTGACTAGCTACCTAGTTAGCTCGTTAAATAACTAGCTAGCTCATTAGTTAGCTTCTTAATGTACTCAACCAACAGTTAGTCATTCATTTAGCGAGTACGGTTATACAAAAACTATTCTACAATGGTTAGCTAGTTATGCTAGGTTTACTTGCCAAAATGCAGTGGGCCATTATTTTTCTTCCGTACTCAAGTCTTGCTAAGGTTTCTCACGGCCTATCATGGTATTCGTGACCAAACATAGCAAAACGCGCACCAAACACGGCAGAATGTGACAAAAATTTTAAGCACCATGAGATGCCTCCACATTGTGTTCCCGTTTTGTCGCATTCACCTTGTTTGATTACGACTGACCAGATTTCTCATCCGCACCGGCACTGATGGAACAATTTTATTTTTTGACGGTTTCAAAATATCGCCGGGCATCCGTGGCCATCATGGTCTGTCTGTTTTTCCCCATCCTGTCCCTTCACGTTGTTTCACGCCCATCTCGCTCCGTTTTGTCCTCGGTGGGCTGAAATGTAAATGTAGTATAAGCTAATGAGGTTACCTAAAAATGTTCAACTTATAGTAAACAAGATTGTTGTTACTCAACCAATTTGATGGTAAACCTAACTAGGAGTGTGACACTGGCCAAACAAAATTACATGTCTGAATTCAAGATTTAAAGTAAGGATTCCGCCCCCTCATATTTATGTATTCACATTTACAAACGTGATGTATTTTAGTGTTAAACAAATATTGGTTTGTAAATCATCTCATTCTCTTAACCAATTATTAATTCGTATTGTATTTCATTCTCTTATTTGTTGACGTATTCAGGCTCACTCAACTTGTTGGCTTCACTTTACTGCGTCCATTCAAGTTACATAAGACAACCCCCCCTCCCCCTTAACCCACTTCCCCCCCCCCATCTTTTATTTTGTTCAGATCACACACGCACGCGCACACGCACACACACGAGGACGAGCGCAGCATGGCAGCCGTCCAGAGAGGCTCACCGCCTTTCAAAGAGCTCTTTGCCCGCCGTTCTTTTGATGCCGGCTGGCCAGCACAAATGTTGTCCTTTTGATATGAATTTGTCCTCATTCTCCACACTGCGAGGGAACTGCAGTCGCCTGCAGCCAACCGCGCGCACTTTGTGTCCTACCAGTTTTTCGTATTTGGGCTGGACAATTTTGAGAAATAATTGAGTTTCTTTTTCCTTCCTAAACATTATATATTTAATATTATATATTATACATATTCCTTATATATATATATATATATATATATATATATATATATATATATATATATATATATATATATACAACCATAAGCTGTAAATCAATCTGTACATATACGTAATATGTACAATAAACAATATCAGATTTATTATACAAAAATAAAGATAAATGAACCATGAATTAATATGAAGGATTTTATCTACTTCAATTAGTTAACTTACTGAACACTTTGCCTTGCAGACTTTTAAGCGTTCACATTGACAACTTGACAAAATCCTAACAAACTGTGGCGGTTAAAAAAAAAAAAAAAAAAAAAAAGGTACAAGCGAACTTCCGATAAGTGAAGTGAAAAAAGACAGACAGTCGAACACTAATGCAAAAAGAGAACACTCACAAGGAGCCACGCTGAAATAACCGGCCTAACCAACATCAGCTCCTGATGTTCGTCCTAAAGCCCTGCCTCTTAAAGGCACATAGGCAATACACAATTACTACACACTAATTGCAGCCTAAAACCAATTTACATCCCAACTCCGAAGCTGTTGTCAGCCACAGCTCACATCCACTCGCACACACCCGCCGATATGATTACTAGACCCCGCCCCTAAAAGGCACATGCATGTACACAGACCCTAAAATAAGTACTGTAGGTTCCATATAATCTGTGTGTTGAAATACGGTTTAATACGTTTATGTATCTTACGTGTGTGTTTGGCAAAGATAGTTTAAAAAAAAAAAAAAAAAGTTAAATGGTAAAATGTATGGAATGAGGCTTCGGTGTCTGCATTACTACAAAGTTGAGGAGCATTTGCTAGTCCCCACTGAGGTTTGTGCTGGAATCCGCGGCTCAGCTCCGAGGTTTGAACCAGCACTTTCCAAGGAATGCAGCATGGATGTGTCAAATGTGCGTGCGTGTGTGTGTGTAACATTCCAGGCAGTCTTAGAGGTATGTGAATTACGTCTTACAGAGCGGGAATGTGAAGAATCCGCTGCCACGTGAAGGCCACTTTTGTTTACTGACACAGTGCTTCCAAGGTGGTTGAGCATGTGCGTGCGTGCGTGCGCGCGCGCGCGTCACGTGCTCCTGTCACTTCCTGATAATAAAGGCTTCAGTCATGATTGTAATTACAGTGGAACCCTCTGAAGTGGAACACAAGCCGTTCTTCCATTTTATAGGGGTTTCAAAACACACTTTTTACCTTTACAGTGTTTATAGGTGGTGCCCCACAAAAATTTGAAGAAAAAAAAAAGTTTTCATATTGTGGAATGTTGTGTGTAAACACTTTTGAGGAATAAAAGTGAATTTAATTCCAGAATGAGGCAGGGAAATAGCAAAATGTGACAAAAATGAAGCGCTGTGAATACTTTCTGAATGCACTGTTGCTGAAGTAAAAAGTCAGATGGTAACATGATTCTAGTCAGTGCTCTAACCGCAAAAAATTCAAATGAAGCTGCTTTTCCCCCCCCAAAAAATAATGGAATTTTCCCCACACTTCATCTGATCCAAAGGTCATATACTACTTGCAGGGTTATAATAGTTTGGGATTTTTATTTATTTATTTTTCATGTATTTTATATATATTTTTATGTATGTATGTTCATATATATTTTATTTCAAAATCACTCTTATTTTTTTGAGCAGGTTTGTTTGATATTTTTATTTTTTTTATGATTTGTTTTTTTGTTGTTTTTGTGTGCAAAGTTAAAAATAAGATATGTAAGTATGATAGATTTATAGAAAGACAGAAGATAAAAACCAAGCACTAGTTTTGTAAACATAAAATGTAGTTTATCAAAAAAAAAAAAAGACCAGTTTTTCCATTTAGTTCATGAAAATGTTTTTTTCGGGGTTTTTTGCGCTCTTGCAACCCAAAAATTCAACTCAAGTGTTATGAAATTCGAGCTGACCCAAGATGGCGGACACAATGACTTTAGAAATTCACAACGCTCACGTTTTTAGTCAACATTGTCAATTTGCTTTAAATTCCTTAACATTTTGTCTAATACTTGGCTTCCTAATTTACATTGTGTTGTGTTTTTCAACAGATTTGGGATATGAGCGATGACGAGAGCATCTGAGGAACCTAAAATCTTGAGAATTGGAGCATCACAGCCCATCATGTGTCTGAGCCACAAATCACTCACTCATCAAGACTTGTGAGGTGTAAAGACCAAAACACTCTTCTTCCGACAAGTTTCCACTAACTCCACGTCCCCACAAAAAATGCTTAACCTTGAATGTACCATTTCTGGTGTTTTGATGGTGAATCTGTTATACACACAGAATGTTCTCGTCATTGTTTAATTTTTTGGAAAACAACACGTGTAAAACAAATTATGTGTAGTCATCAGCAACCTAATGGTGTTTGTTACTCAATCATGGTAATAATTTTGTGTGCAAAAAAATATTGCAACTTCTGTACTGATTATACATTGGATGTCATTTGATTGTGCTTACAGTTTAATCTGTGTGACCTGAACTAAATGTTGGAGCAAAATTTAAAAGGTGTCTTTATATTTCTTTATGCGTCAAGCAAAAACGGATCATCATGCACAAAGTAGCAGTCAGTCAGGCAGTGATTTAAAAGCACTTTATTGTTCATCAAGGCTACTTTACGTACAAAAAAGGTGGCCTGCCAAAACCTTTTCAGTAGGAGACACAGAGCCACAAACTGTTTGTGTATTTTTTTTTTTTTTACAGTTGAGTGATCCTAGCACTAAGTACTTGCTACAAAAAAAAAATGGGGAGGGGGTGTGGGGGTGACCAAGAATATGTGGTCACCGCATTGCCCGTGTTGATTAAAAATGCTTGCATTTGTTTGACAAATGATTTTTGGGGGGAGGGGAAGACGTAAATGAAGAAACAGCCAGCAGTGATGCTGACCCTAGTGGCAAAGTCACCGGACTTCTTGGGGCCAAGCATTTTTACATTTTTTTTTATTAAATAATTGCTGGATTTAGCGATTGTCACTGACAATGTCCAGTGGCTTTTTTGTGTGTTCCTGCACTTGAACCTTTTTCAAGACAAACAACAAAAAAGATCAACTTTTTCAACATGAAGAAAAAAAAAAAAGATTATATGACAGGAAGGAAAAAAAACAATTAAATAGCTACATATTAACAAATTATTGTTCCTTGAAAAATACCTATGATTTGTTTTCTCTGTACATCCCTTACGCACAGCGTAATGATGGTCTTATAGTTACCTATTAAAAAAAACAAAAAAAACGGCATTTTCCTAGTGTGTGTTTTGTGTAGCAGACAGGCAGTCTTCAAACTAGAGTGTCGTGAAATGATAAATTAGCAAGCGGTTGACGGTACATTTTTGCGCAAACAGAAGCTCAGCTCCTGCGAACACCATTTTCCTATCAGGCGCCATTTTAGTTGTAGTCCTCTTGATGTCACGCGCTAACTAAGAATGGAATGTGTGGCAGATGCTTTGTGTTGGAACGGTTTCCACTAAACAGTTCAGTTCAGTACAGAAACCTTTATTTGTTTAAACTTCAAAGAGAAATGACAACAGCAATGGGAGGCAGCGCCATTTTGTTTTCTTCCCAGCCATCAACCAATCAATGGACTGTGGTGTAACTCCGCCCCGTAATTTGAAACACAAGACCTATCTTGAAACAATTTCAAACCCTAACCAGGACTTCAAACACTGATCGAGGTTTGAAACCCTAATTTAAAACCGTAACGACTGCTTAAAAGGCTCATTTGGAAAAAAAAAAAATAATAATCCTGTTTTGAACCCCTATTTTGAACCCAAATTGTTGCTTGAAATGCTAATATGCAACCCTGACTGTAGCTTGAAACCTTAGAGATCATAACCTTGATTTGAAACCCTGACTGTGGCTTGAAATCCTCATTTGAAACCCCAATTGTTGCTAAAAACCCTAATTTGAAATCCTAACTCTAAATTGAAAGCATGAGCCTGACTTAAAACTCAAATTTAAAACCGATGGTTAAATGCTAATTAAAAAAAAAATAGTAACACTGACAAAAGAGTAATCGTTCCTTGAAACCCTAAACCTGACTAGAAACCTTAACTGAGGCTTGAAAAGTAGTTTGAACCTAATTGTTGCTTGATACCCTACCCCTAACTGACTTGAAACCGCAAATCTGTCTTAATACCCTAATTTTCAACCTAAACAAGGCTCGAAACCCTATCATAAGCTTGAACCCCCAATTTGAAACTGTAACCTTGACTCAAATCTCTAACTTGAAACCCTAACCAATGCTTTGAAACCCTAAAAATGTGAAAGCCACTATTTGGAGATACCCAGCTGTTTTTTTTTTTTTTTTGCAAACAAGATATGAAAAGTAGTCCCTAGCCATCACTCAAGACTGCGTACCGTACCGAACTGAACCATATTGCTTGACAAGAACTTTACAGATGCCAGCGGGATGTCTGTGAGCGGCCTGTTATGAGGAGCTAGCATGCAGTACCACTGTTGTCTCAACATCAACGCTCGCGGTTTTCAGTTTTGTTAGCAAGGTGTTTAGCAGAGCCTGTCCGCTAGCTCATGATGTTTGCTAGCACACGATTTAAAAACAAAAACACACACCCACACACGATATAGTAACATCAACGAAATAACAACATGGAGTACAACTGATCCAGCAGTGAATGTATATTGTCTAACGCGTGTTACGTGATAACGTCCAGGAAAACAAAACAAAAAACAGGCTAATTAGAAGAAGTTGAAATGCTTACTAATAGATACCAGCTATTCAAAAAAACATGCATGGGTTAAAAGCATTGATTTACCCTTCAAACCTTACCCAGCTGAAATGAAGCGCAGCGGGCTGCTTTTTTAGGCGCCGTCGGTCGCAACTGACGTCAGCTCGTCATTCTTTATTGTTGGCGTTAGCATTAGCGCGTCATCATCTGTTGCTCGTTTGAGGGGAAACAGACGAGCTGGGAGAAACGCCGGACCCTTTCACACTGCTGTTTGCGCCAGCACATTGCGTTCACACTACAGCAGGCTTGAAAACCCAAAGTTGAAATTCAAATCCTGTAATGAAACCTCAGTTTGCAATCCTAAAACTGACATGAAACTAGGCTTTGCTTGACCCCCCCCCCCCAAAAGACTCTATACCCTAATTTTGAAAGCCGAACCTAAATCCTATTCTACAGCCGATATGTCAAACCTTAACTCTGACTTGAAACTTAAACAGTAGCATGAGGAAACCCTAACCGTACACCATATTTGAAACCCTAATTTGAAGGCCTAACTCTGGCTTGAAAACAATATTTGAAAGTACTAGAACCACATACCACATTTAAAACCCTAATACAGAAGTCTAAACTTTGCTTGACACCCCAACCAAAGGTTCAAACTCTAATTTGTAACCCAACCATCTTTAAACTATAACCCAATCTTGATAACTTCCACCAGGCTTGAAACCCTAAACTTCAATGAATCAGGTGGGCCCTATTTTCAAATCAGCCAGCTGATTTAATCGAACGATAGTTACTCTTAAAATTGACCAACACGGCTGATTCATTTACACATTAACTCGTAACAGGAGACAAACACCTTAACCCCAACCGCCCCCCCCCCTAAAAAAAGGGTCATTTTACAAAAATTTGCCCTCAGTTATGAAGTTAAACAAATACTAAAATAATACATACCGTATTGTAACAATCAAATGTTGCTAGAATTGATAACTTAGTTGTTGCGTTAAGGGAGCAAAAAATAATTTGTACTTATTTAATCAGCCAAGCAATCGGTTATCAAATTTTATCATGCCAGATATCGGAATCTGCCTTGAAAAAAATAAAATCAATAAATCTGTATTGGTTGGTTCCTAATTGAAACCCTAACCTTTAACTGAAACCCTAACACTACAGCAGGCTTGAAACCCTAATCCTGGCCCAGAGCCCTATCCAACGTGTGTGTGTCAAAGTTCACACCTGTGTCCCAGCTGTCCAGCATCCCCCATTAAACACTTGGACCTTTCAGTCCTGTCGGTGAGGCTTTTGACGCGCAGTGTGAAAGGGGGCTCGAGGTTTCTTTGGTAGCACGGTCGGATGGATGGATGCCTTTCTGTTGCTCGCTTTTTGTCTCTTTCAGATGCGGAATAGCCAAACTACAGTTAAACCCACAAAACAAAATTACAAAAAAACAAACAACAAAATCTACATGAAAACTGCTTCTTTATGTACAAATAACTACAGAAGGCTCGCAAAGACACCGCGTTCAAGTTCCTCATCAGTTCCTTATTGCTCCGTTGATCCTCAGCGGGGTGGTTTGTGTTAAGCAGACCAGCAGGCCGGGCGCTCCCTCAAGGAGGCCGGTGTCGGGGACCAGTCCCTCTTGGAAATCCCCTCTCGCCCCCTTCAGGAGACCAGAGAAGGGGAGTGGTTGTGGTTGATCATGCGGCTGTCGGGCGACGAGTTGGGGCTGCTGGCGGACGACGACGGGGCGCTCTTGTTCTTGATCTGCAGCCAGGTCTCGCCCAGCGCCTTGGCGAAATGGTCGTCCACCGAGCCCGTGATGGACACGGAGTTGGTGGCCGCCGTCGCCGCTGCGACCGCCACTTCGGGCTCCTTGTAGTTTTTTCCCAGGCTGCGGCGGAAGTGCTCCTCGATGACGGGGTCGCACGCCGTGTTGGCTGTGAGGAAGGTGCACACGAAAAACATGTTAGTCCTTCAAGTGTGTTAGGCCCAACACGCGAACATACGGATTTTTATATCTTAGCATTTTTGTTCGTATTTTACAAAACAGTGCTATTTTTTTTCTTTTTTAACACACTATATGAACTAAAAAAATTGCTGTGACTTTTTTTTTTTGGGGGGGGGGGGGGTGCTGGACAAAAAGGCATTCCATTCATTTCAACCTCACTTTGTTGGTAAAATGAGTCTGTAAAAATCACACAAAAAACATTGTTGGTTCAGCAAGCATCAAACTCACTTGTTTTTTTCTCGGCTTTTTGTGCAACACTGCTGTATACACGTCAATTGAAATTTTCAGGAGAAATCTCTTAATTGTTGACAAAACCTTAGTTCGGCAAGCATCCAATTCATTCATTAGTTTTGCTTGGTTATTTTTGTGTCTCATCCCAAAAGATGCTCGAAAAGTCTTAAAATTCTCTAAAGCAGCAAAAAAAAAAAAAAAAAAAAAAAAGCCTGTGAATCTACTTCCATTTATAACAATATTTCATACCTGCCTTTGTCATTTTTTTTCTTTTTAACAACACCAATTCCAAAACAGCCATTGTGGATGATGAAGTTGCGCGACACGCCACGTGACGTCACAAGAGTTTGATATTCAGTAAACATTGAACGATTAGGAGTGTTCTCCTTTTTGGAAAAGAGAAGAACACTGCAAGAGATGAAATGCTGACAAGACGCATTATCATTCGTTCGGAGTTTTTTAAAAATTGCTTTTAACCATTGCTAATTCCTTTTTACACTCGTGTTAGAATTTACAAGTTTAGAAATGCGATGCGTGTGATTCTATTTGTTAGGCAGCAGTCAAGTATGGCTGCAAGCAATGCTATTTTGTGTGTGTGTGTGCGCGCACTCACTGTGGACTCTCCTGTAGTTGTTAGTGAGGCTTGAGCAGCCATTGTGGGAAAGCGGGCAGTGGGACAGGTTACAGTTGCGGTTGTTAGCAGGGGCGCATGTGATCACTGATGGACGATTCTGAAAAGAGATGGACACACATTAGTTTTTTTTTTTTTTTTTTGACACCTCCAAAGAAAAACACAAGAATTCCGCTTCCACCAGTCCCGCGCCTCGATCATCACCTGCTGTCGTTCGGCCACGCCGACCGCGTGCGGCACGGAGACCAGAGTTGCCACGCTGCTTCGTTCCGCCATGCTGCTGCTCTTGGTGAGCGCCAGCGGCTGGTCCATGGCGGCTAAACTGGCCAGGTGGTGATGGTGCGGGAGGTGGGCGTGGCCGTACAGGTGGCTGCCGTGGACGCCGAGAGCGCCGGGCACCACCACGCGCTCCATGGGACTCCGGCTCTGGTCCTTGGAGGAGCTGCGATAGTCTCCGTGAGGTTTCCTGAGATGAGAAGAGAGAACAAAAAAAGGTGGGAGACATGAAAAGTTTGTTACTACAGCAGGGATGGGGATTTTTTCCCCCCCCCCAAAAATGTCTTGTTTTTCCAACCCCAAAAATTCAAATTCAAAACAAACTGCTTCATTTTGGTCTGTGGCTAGGCTTTCTTTATTTATGTAAATGTTTATTTCATTAATTTATGTTTATGATGTCTAGGCGGATTAACTGCTTAAGAAGTGCAGTCCACATTGTTTACATATCATTGTTTCATGAAACATGAAAAATTTAAGCGATAAAGCCACAAATTGTTGCAATCTGATTTAAGACTTACTGACTTCTTACGCCATACTTGTTTGGTAGAATTTTGTCAAGTGGTCCTAGTGAACGCTTAGACTATAAGTCAAAGTGTTTAGTAAGTTAACAACTAACTGAAGGTTCAATTGCCTTAATTTTAGTGTAAGGCCCAACCTATAAACCCAAATATTTTCATATAATAAATCATTTATTTATTGTAATACAGATTACAGATTAATTTATTGCTTGTTTTTGTTTAAAAAAAAAAAAAAAGACACAGGACGAAGACTTAAAAATATGAAATTGCAATCGTAATATTGAGAAAAACAATGTAAACTGCAATTGGATGATTTTTCAAAATGGTTCAGTCCTACTAGATGGCATCTGTGAAAGCCAAGATGGCGGGACGGAGGCGTCAAATTGACTTCTTCTGCTCCATTCACTGGCTTGCTGGATCTTTGCCTAAAAGATGCTCGCGTTTTCTGTGGTTTAAAAAGTCATATTTTGCCATCGTCTGTGCATGACACGTTTCCAAAACGCAGAGGTTGTTGTGAACGCACGCCCACTTTGATGTGCAGTCGAGTGGTTACGCCTCACATGGCGCGCGCTTGCTCGCACTTTAACAGGTAGCAATTATGTTGCCGAGTGAGTCAAATGCAGTCTGCTTCGGCCCGCGTGTGTATGTGTGTGTTTGTTCAGTTGTGTATTACACCCTTCCTGCACTTCTACTTCCCTCCTACAATTTGAGGCCCGGCAAAGGGATGGGGAGTCCATGTATTCACTTTCACCCATCTCTTTTTCTCCCCCCCCGCCACACTCGCATGAATACAGCTGGGGAAAACGCATCGAAATGGAGCTCCGTCGATAAAACATATTGACAAACTAGTACATGGAAAAAAAAAAAAATGCCTCTTCATTCGGAAGCAGACACAGCACCGCTGAGGCATTTCCACAGTCATTATGTCAACGGTGAATGAGAAGACCGCGACTCAAAAGGGCACAGTGATGAAAATGTAAGAGGCTTTTATATATATATATATATATATATATATAAAAAAAAAAAAAAACTTGTTTAGATGCGAATGCCAATTGTTGTAGGAGCATGTGACCAAGCAACCTGACTGCTGGCTCAAGCATCTGGACTCCACAACAGCATCTAAACCACAAATAAATGGAGCCCCCCCCCCCCACACACACACACACAATCCAGACTGGGGACAGAGGAAGAGCTAAGGAGACATGGGGGGGGGGGGGGGGAGCGTGGGGGGGTGGGGGGGGGTTGCTCCGGCTGAATAGGCCTCCCCTACAAGAAAGACTTGTTTCCTTCGTTTGTGCCCAAAGCTTACATGAGCAAAGGGGCTCCCCCCCCTACCCCCCTTTGCTTTGTCTTCCTTGTTCTTTCAGCGTCTGCTACAAACTTCCTGAGAGATTTGGCAGCGTTCCTAAAAGCGTCAACCCACACACTCACAAAGGCAAGACATCGGGTTGCCATTTTGGAGCTCTGAAGTCGCAAAATCCATCGTATAAAAACGGGATCGTCATAGTAAACTAGGAAGTAGCATGTCAACGCTATCATTCACCTTAAATGGAAAACAATTCATTGAGAACGGTGAAACTTGTCAAAGGGGTGAACCATGTAGATACCCAAGCGAGTGACGCGGCTAACCTGCGCTGAACAAGAAGATTATTATTATTTTCTGTTTAGTCTGGTGGGCAGTAAGCTGAGGAGGTCGACCATCCCGCAAGCCCCCAGCACCCCCGCCACCTGAGCGTTTGGGTTCTTTCCAACTTCAACCGCTGCCAAAACACAGGCGTGGTCATACCGCCAAGCCGGAGGGGCCCGGTTGCAGGAGCCAGCGGACAGAACCAATCAATGGCGGCGCAGTCAAATCCTCCACCGGCCCCGAGCCTAAGCGTTGGCCCGACGTACACTGGACTTGATTTTGTGCCATCGGGCAACCAAAAACCCACCTGCTTGTTACCCGTGCCAGCTGCTCAAACTACACAATCAAACTTGCTTGACGAAGCCTTCTTTTGTGTGCATATTTTCACTGAGCAAGTGTGGTTGATTCGCACGGATTTGAATTTGGGTCGACTCGTTGTGAAAATGAGAACCATGTGACTGGCATCGGAGGAGCGCATCACATGATGAGCAGACGTCGTTTTCAATCTATTTTACAAGGCTCCGGCTTATGCGTAGCCGGGCATTAGCGGTGGCGGCTGCGGCCTGCGCTCACAGGAGGATCCCCTCATTCTAAATCCAGAGGCCAACCCTCCACCGAAGACGCATGAGTGATACACTTCCATATGACGACTGTTCTTTATTACAGCAGCGGCCCATCTGTCATTAAGTGCAGCCTTTTCAGCGACGCCTGTCTTCGCGTCAACGCCGAGGACTGCGATCGTGCTGTGACTGACTCGTGTTGAGAGTTAAGTCAGGCCAAGATAATCAAGAGTTTAAAGCTGAAAATTTTACATTCGCTTTTGTGTCACACTTTTTATAGTAGGGCTGAGCATCTACTTGAGGGTTGCGATAAGGCGAGAAACTACCACGGGCACTTGAAAGATTATTTTTGTTATCTCTGCCTGTTCTAAACTCCTGTTTCCTTGCCTGTGCTGTATTGAGCATCTTAATGCTGCCTGATCTACATGGCGGTAGCTCATCTTAGACCACCAACTATCTACTGGTTTCTGACCCCACTGAATTTTTTACCAATCAATTATTGGATTACTATTGCAATCTTGATGTAAACTGATAGTTTGAGGGTTTTATTTGTAATGAGCTTACAAAACATGCCAGTGAATGTACGTTGTCATCCAACTATGGTGAATTCTGAGTTTGTGATGCAGAAACTGCATGGCTAAGAATCTTGGGAAAGAGCAATACTAAAACTTCAATCATTCAATCATACACAGGGCTTTGTTCTCCTTGAATCTTAATCCATCTTACTAAGACTTTTCGGACAATTCTATGCTTGGCTGTGCACAAAGCAAGGTCCATAAAAGGGATGCTTGGGTGAATTTGGTGTGGAAATACTTGATCCCAAAGCCATCAAGCGCTGTTGGGACGATCAAGACACAAGACCAAGACCCTTTTGTTCAACCCCAGGGAGAATGGGCAGAAACGTTGAAGTCCTTATATTGTCTCCCAATTTCAGTTCCTGTCAGGTGTTGCGCTACTTGAAGCCATATAATATAAAGAAAATGACTTTTTTTTTCCCCCCCCTGTATTTTGGTTCACTTGTTTCAGTTTTAAAGTAAACTTTCAGGGGGGAGGGAAAACAAACAGTTCTCCAGGAAAACCCTCCCTATAAATCTTGAAACTGGGCAGATGTTGATATCCGCAGAGCAATCCATGGAGACGGGGAGAGAGGGAACGACACACACAGGAAACATCTGGGAAGAATCAGCGTGTAGAGAAAAGACAAAAAAGAAAAAAAAGCTGAAAGAGGGGGCGGATGAAGGCGCAACCACAGGTTACAACCAGGCCCGGGCTCTGCGCGAAGCCACAGAATGGAAATATACAAACATATATATATATAGAAAGTGAGCCACACTGCTTATACAGAATGTGTTTTTTCACCCAAATACAGTTTACTTTCCAGGCTTTAGGCGGATGTTTAAAAAAAAAAAGGACATTCTGAGAGAGAAATCTGACTGACAGTATTATTTGAGTTTCCTTCCACTCTGGCAACAACAATTTTCTATGTAGGAATACAGGTGAGAAAAACAAAATGCTTAATTAGTCCAGCCAGCCTTAAATAGCATTCCTGACACCACTCGAGCTGCAGCTGTACAACTTGTGCACACATTTTCAGCCGGGCGACAGAATCGATCAAACGTGTGTTTGCCAGCTAGATGACTCCGGGTTGGGGGCAATAGAAAGCTCAGCAAAAAGAAAATCTTTTGTAAAGCTACAACAGATCGGGCACAAGAACCCCAACAAGGACGCAAAAGAAAACAGCGTGGTTGCATGAATGCACACTGAATACAAAAAAAAAAAAGAAAAAAAGGAACCCACATGCTTTTGATCAGCTTTGATTAAACGTTCTCACACAGAGTTGCTTCCTCTCTCTCATTTTCGTCTTCCTCCCATTTGGCCCCTGGAGAAACCTCTTAAGAGAACAACTGAAGAAGTTCCAAGTGAACTGCACTACAAAGCCCAATTTCAGGCCTGTGAAGCTGCAGTCACAGCATGACCAACAACTTAGAAGCGCTTCCTACAACATATAGTATGACTACAAGGCAACTGTTTTTGCCGAGGACTCTTTTTATCCCCAAAATCAAAAAACGTGTGTGTGGGGGGGGGAATCCTGCTCTTATTTGAAAGCAGACAAGACGCACAAGCAATGGGGATTTTTACAACTGCTGAGTGGTGGCCAGGAGGGCAGGCAGCAGCAAGCTTCCAGCCCGCAGGCTCCAGGATAAGGCTTCTTTGTTCCAGGCTCCGCCTACCTCCTCCTACATGCACAGCCACTACATGCGGATGCTTAGAAATCAGTATTTAAAAAAAAAAAAAGCACAAAATGGAAAAGATTTGCTTCAAATATCCCCAAAGAATTGCCATGGTTAAAAAGTCAATGTAGATTTCAAACTTTAATTTGGGATACAGTACATTAAAAATAAATAAAGTTTCATCACGGTAAAAACAAACCATTCTTTTGATGTTTGATACATTTTTTTTTTTAGTATGCTACATACAATGCTGCCAACTATTCTTACTGCTTGGGGCACACACAAAAATGTCCTTGTATCCAATTAACAATCTCCAGCCTGTATTTCTGATTAATGTAACGTTATTTCCATGTGCTCGAAGACACCTAAAACTATTTGTAAGTCAATTGAATATACTTAAAGTAAAACTGAACAACACAACAATGCAGCCTTATTCGGTCTTGTAAGTACTATATGTGTATGTACATGCCGCTGGAGTTTGTTCGGACTCTTTTGCTTTGTTCTCTCACCAAATACACTGACGGCCTTGTTGGGATTGGACAACAAAAGGAGAGGCCACCCTATGTGGCGCCACCCCTGGCACAGGTGTCAGGTGTCTGTTTGCACCGAAGGGGCAACTGATACTGTCCGTGCATCAGAAAACCGTGGGTACACTACTAGTAGTAATAGACCACTTTTAAAAGTCTGTTGACAAGCACTTTGAATAGACAGAAGAACACTTTGTTGCACAATCTCTGTGTTAAGAGAGGGTGCTTGGATGAACTTCAGGGAGCGAGCAATACCCAAAAGGATTTTTAAAAAAAAGAAAAAAAAGAAAATATCGCTTTCAATCGGTTGCGTGTTAAAAGGCCTGTAACAGCTCTAATGTGGACAATTTGCTGGATCTCTGTGTAAAAGAGGCTTCAGGTATCTTGTAGGAAAACAAAACGAAAGTACGGAAGAAACGGACCAGCACACTGATCGACACGGCCAAAATACAGTACATACAAGATAGGGTATTGTGTTATAAAATAATACTCAACCATATTCATAATTTCAGATGTACCTGTGACTTGAAAGCAAAGCATGGAGAATCTTTGTAGTCGACATAAATGATTGCAGTCTGTGAACAGGACGATCGATCATTACTAACAGCTAGGGATTGTCACGATATCCAAAAGTCGCGATACGTATCACGATACGATAATTATCACGATATTGTGTCGAGGTTGGCGATATTAAAAGCTCACAATACTGTATAAAAGCGCACGATATTGTTAAAAAAAGAGATTTAAAAAAAACATCACAATATTCTGTTTTTGTTACACATAACAGCATTCACAAAGTACAATGACCAAACACCTAATATTGAGCCACTTACTTGCTAATGAATGCACAGATTGTGAATCAGGTCAATTTGTGGAGGAGCTCAAATGTGTTATGTTCCACTTTATCTGGCGATTAGCGTGGCTCTTAAACATCTAGCCATCCATTATAGGTGGCAAAAAAATTGCATCAAATTAAACTGCACTAATAAACTAACCACCAGAGGGTGCCAGAACTGCACAAATGGAAAACAACTTGGGCTTTTAAACAGAGTTGTCGCTATTAATATCGCGACATGACGATTATATAATGTGGCAATTTTAATATCGCAATATCACGATATTGCCGATATTGTGACATCCCTACTAACAGCCTTTCAAAATTGCCACTCTTTCCTTATTCTTGCACGTGTCCTCCTCTTTGTGGCGGTTTGCTTTTTTTCTTGACAATCGCACGATGTTTTTGTGGTTCACTAAAATGTTACTACAAATAATAATAAAGTGGATCCGGTATGGAGCCGCAAATGCCGATACAGTGTAGCAGTTTTTAAGCATAGCATGTCATAGACGGGTGATGCTAAATCACTGTGTGCAGCAAAGCTTCACCAACTATTTTTTTACGTGTGATAATCCTCTCCCGTCATATTCGGCCACGTCACTCGGTGAGCGGCGGCCTAAAAAAACATTTCCGACACCAATTTGAAAGCTCGTAAGACAACAGGCCTTCTTGTATTTGTCAAGTCAACCGTATACTCCCTAAAAATTAAAAACAAAAAACAGATATTGTATAAAACACCAGTGTGAGGTAGACAGCCAAGTTATGTTTGTGAAAAGTAGAATGTGAACTCCCGACAACGATGAGCGGGAAAACATGATGACTGTGCACAAATGTCAAGTTGCACAAGCTAATCCTTTGTTCTGTGAGCGCAGTCACAAGACCAGAGAAGAAAGGACTTTTTCCCATGCCCCCCCCCGAGTCGCACAGTGGCTCGACCTGATGTGTAACACAATCTGCATGCAATTATTTATGTCTTGTGTGAAACAAATCTCTGAATAGTAATACAGCTGATTGTAAGCAGCTTTCCGCGTTTTTTCATTTCGATGGATTCTCCTTGCATATGTACACTGGCATAGTCTGTCAAGGACGGCCATTAACAGTGACGTGCAATTCCGTCCACAAGATGTGTTTACTAAGAAGCAGCAAGCATGGGTCTGCTGCCCAATCGCCCCAAGAATCTCTGGAATCCCCACAAGATGGAATGTGGGGAAAGTGGGCCATGTAAATGGTAGTGAGTTTCCAGGATTTATTTGAATCATTCTAAGCAAAACCAAGTTTACATGGCGCACCACTCCTTAGGCACAAATGATACATTTCACAAGCGAGGGGGAAGAATAATTGACTAAGATCTGATTTTTAAAGGGGTCACATAGACCAGCCTTACAAAATACATGTGCAAAGTTGATCTGATAGATGCTAGGTTCCATTGTACTTGTTTCTGTTTCTTGACTTAAAGAAAAAGCAAATGATTGACATTCAAAACAAGTTCAGCTTATTTTCTCCACTTCTGAAATTTGATTGATTTATGCTGAAACCAAACAATTATTTAACCCATTAAGGACTAAAGCGCCTGTCTCAACAGCTCCCCAAAACCTAAGGTCGCCTTTGGAATTACCCTTGAAAACCTGAAGTTCTCCCAGAAATTCAACACTTACAAAATGATTCATATCTCAGCCCCTGTAGCAGACAGAAACATAATTCCAAAACAATTAAAGAGCTTAGACATGTGACTTTGACACAGGCAGAATTTATTATTATTTACTGTTTCAATCGAAGATGTAAAAATAACGTGTCAGTGCGAGAGATGCACTATTCTAATTTAAAAAAAAAAATTGAGTGCTAATTACCATCCTCTATTCTGTTACAAAGACGTCATTGTCTACAAACCATATCATATCACGTTCGACTGGTTTCACTGGTCGTGCGCGTCGTCTATATAGCACTGTCGTTACTTATCAGAGCTCCTGGCGATCGACGGCGTCCGCCATTAGCCTACCTACGGCTCGAAAAAATTCCACCAGATCCTCCGCGGTCTCGCGACACCGTCACGTGTATATTCTGATGCATTAAATTGGCTAAGAGTCGGAGAATTGGATTAAAAAAAGACACCGACGTATCCGCATTCCCGGCTTTAATGGTAAAATGATGCAACAGCGCTCCCGGCTCTAGTGGTAGAAACGCGGTTATGCGCTCCCGTCCTTAATGGGTTAAACTACCCAGAATTTTTTTTTTTCCCAGACAATGTCAAAGTGCCTCCTCTTCCAAAAAAAGTGTCCCCTTTTGAACATGATCCGAAATAAATTAACTAGGGATGTCACGATATGCAAATGTCACAATACGATATCACGATATGAACCTCACGATACGATAGTTATCATGATATTGTGGAGAAGTTTGCGATGTATAAACAGCTCACGATACTGTGAAGAAAGATTAGCTGATATTAAAAAAAAAAAAAAGTACAATATTTTTTTGTACAGAATAACAGCGTTCACAAAGAAATAGGCTTGGCCAGTCATGCATCAGTCAAACATCAAACTACACTAATAAACACCAGAGGGTGTTGGAACTGCACAAATGGAAAACAACTTGGGTTTTCACAGATTACAGATTTTCTGCTACTATTATCATGACATGACAACGATATATTGTCGCAATTTTAATATTGCGATATTGCAGATATGACGTCCCTAAAATGAACATTTAAAATATTCAACAAGTTAACAATAAAATGAACTCTTTAACTGCAAACTCATCTGGTGAGTCTGCAGTCAAAGTGTAACATCTTCTCTCATGTAGCGTCGTAGAGGGAGGCAAGGCGATCGCCGCAAAATATTAGCGGCTTGGAAGCACATACCAGGCGTCAAATGTTTACAATATGCCCATGTATAAGTGCTTTTTGCAACGTAGTTGGGCACCGTAAAAACGTTCAGCACGAGTGACTACATGATCGCCTTCAACCAAGCTTCTCTCTCGTTATATACGAAAAAAGATTGCATTCCTGTTTTCCGGGTTGGAAATTCACTAACGTGGCAACACTACTGCGTGTTATGAGATCGTGGCATTGTGCACTCACAACTGCGCGGCGAACAGTCGGCTCATCTTGGCCACGTGCTCGTTGTCGTCCATGTCGCTGTCCCCCTGCTCCCCGCTCAGCTTCCTCTTGGTGGGGCTGATGGGTGGCGGGCCCGTCCTGTGGCTGGAGATGGATGACGAAGAGGACGATGACGAGGAGGAGGAAGAGGAGGAAGACGACGAGGACAGGGACAGGGACTGCAGTCGGGGGTCTCCTCGCAAGGCTGCTTCTCCTAAGAAAAGGAAGACACACAGAACCATAAGTTTTAAGGAAAGCCCAAACAATTTTGTGCCATTTGCAGTACAGTGAGTGTTTAGGCAACAGTTGTGTTGACTTGGTTTGCTCCCCCAGAATTAGCAGTGGAGTAGTGGACTATCGGTTTTGGAAACCTGTGGGTGGGTTCTGCGTGCGACTGTTTGTGTGCGTAGCAGTGGAGTAGTGGACTATCGGTCTTGGAAACCTGTGGGCGGGTTTTGCGTGCGACTGTTTGTGTGCGTTTCTCTGACTGACTGAATCCACCCCCTCACGGTCTTGTCCCGGTCCACAAGGCCTCCAGAGTAGCCGGTGAGTTGGAGCAAAGAAAAAGGAGAACGAGGGAAAAGTACCACTGGCTCCGACTCAGCTCGGGGACTTTCCACTGCTTTGGATTCATGCATCTGCCTGAATTTTCCCAAGCAAAACACACAAGTCGAAGAAAAAACCAGTTCCAGCTCAAAATTCTCCATAACTACTCCCAAAACGGAGACAAACAAAAAGTTTGTTGCTAACACCAAAGTCCTGACGGTGTTACCATATCAAACTGCAGCCTCTTTCATTCCAGAGATCCTGCAGAATTGGTGAGACCATTTGCCTTCTACACAGAACCAGGCAAAGCTTTCACACAGCATCCAGCGGTCAGATGCTTAGATAGGTGACAATATCTGAATTGAAGGTGGAAAACTGCTACGTGGACTTTGTACACCCATTCCATGTCAGTGCAATTTATACAGGATAGGGACATAGCAAAGTCATGAAAATGCCAGTTTTTTGTTTTTTGTATAGCTTTTTATGTCAGAAATGCATAAAAACTCCAGCAACTTGTGGTGGTTTTGTGGTAAATATCGTTTTTATATTGACATGAATGCAGGGCAATTCACCTTTGAATCAAGTGAAAAATGTCTTTGGAGCAGAAAATCAAATCGTGACTAGGACTGCCAAGATTAGTCGACTAATCACAACGATCGATCAAAATCGTCAGCAATTAATTTTAATAGTTGACATCGTGTATTTATATAATTATTTATTTGGCGCACTGTTTTTCTCTCGATACTGCCTCGTCTCACACTTCTCCGGCTGGCTGTTTGCCTGTCTGCAACGCACATGCACAGTAGTGGTAATCCGGGTCATCTGTGATCCAAACAGAAGCATCGTGGGTAAAGTAGTGTAAGGACTACCTGTCCTATTTGGTACGATTAATCAAACTGAATCATTTGAAACGAAACACTACGCACATGCTTTGAAAAAAATAAACAGTTTTCACCAATTTTAGCTAATCAAATCATATTTTATTACCCAAAAAAGTGTGTTTATTCTAAGTATGCCAAATACACTGGAGAGTGGGAGAGTGCTGCAGCCTTAGCATGGCCTCCCAAACACTGCCACCCCCCTCCCCACTCCCTATGGCATGCTCCTGTCTGCCCCACTCTGTGCCATGGCAACAGGGATGACATCATTATATTTGGCCAGGCAGATAGATGGCAATAAAAAGGAGAGGAGGCTTGTGACAGCACACTGTCCAATCAGTAAGAAGGATATTGGGTGGATGGGAGGGGTGATGTTGGCTGTGGGGGCTTATCATAGGTTCAGAAGGGGCACAACGTTTGGCTCATGTTTCCAACCCAAATTAATTAAAGGCATTAGAGATTAGAGAGTGGAACATCAAAAGTAGAACACAATCCATTCAGTGAAGTTGGTTGACTTCCATGTTGTTCTAATTTTCAGTTATTCCATAGGGAAAAATACAAAGTGAGTTCATTTATTGAAGCCATTATCAAGTCTTCATTGATTTTTCCAGTCCATGTTTATTACAGTTACACAGAAGTTAGCAGTATGATGCTGCTTTGGTCAAGATTTCAGCATATTAAAAGCGTTTATTGGCAAGCTTCTCTGGTCATTCTCATGCTAGTCATTAGCCATTGTAGTTTTGGCTACCGTACATTGTATTTATAATAGCATCTGTTTGGCAAAACTTTGGTATTTCTCTTTGCAACTGATCCTCGTATTATTCTGAACAGCCACACAAGTTACTATGACTACGTTTACATGCAGCCAATACACCTTTTAAAACCCAAACATTGGCGGTATTCGGATTTTTAAAAGCCATGTAACGTGTGCAATAATCCAAAATGCCCTTATTCTGTTTTTTTAAATTCCAACTATTATGCCTGAGTTACTCCCTTTCCAACCCGAATATGGGTGCATGTAAACAATCGGAATATCCATGACACTCTGCGCATGCTCAACCACAAGGAATCTTGGTCTTGGAAAGTGCCTGTAAGCACGGCATCCCTGCCGTAGCGAGCCTAACTTGAATACAATGATTCCTTTGCAGACGTCCGTGTGTCGCCTTTTCAATCGATTCATTCAAATATGGGCGTACCTCCGTCCGCTCATGCCATGTAAACGGGGTTTTCCGAATGACTAAGAAATCTGAATTTTGACCTCAACCAGAATATTGACTGCATGTAAACAAACTGTGCCTATGTCACAGTAACTTCCAGTTCCAGAGTTAGGGCTGTAGCTGTTGAATATTTCTGCAACTCAATTAGTCTACCAATCACTTCGCTATTATTACTTGGTCTTATGTGGGGGACAGCGAATTACAGTGTCGAGTTGGCAGCTGCGAGCTCGGGTTCGTGGCAGGCTGTTGCGGCTAATCGTTAGCTAGTCTGCGTGTTGACTGTTGAGTGCTCCCAGTGGCTAACCACGGGGAGTTGGCGCTAGCAGCTATTAAATAATTACAACTTTATTTAGTTACGTATTGTTCAACAAAGTGTTTGAAAGCCCACCAGCAGCTGCGACTACTTGGGGGAGTATTACAATACATTGTAACTAGCTAACATTGATACCTTGTGTTGCCAATCGTAGATTTGTTGTTGTGCTACGTTAGCGAGTTAGTTCTGCTTTGCGGTAGACACATGAAATGATCCCAAACTTTGGACATTTTTTGACGCGCTCTTCCTTGCCCTTTCCACATTAGTCGGTGTGGAAAAATGACCACTGCGAAGCTTTCAGTAACTGAATTATTGGAGTTATTCAATAAATTGTTTCAGCCCTAATAGCTAGCACCACACTTAATATGATATAGTGAAAACGCCACAAGTTTTATCACTATTTTTTTAGGCATATTTTCCAGAAAATTTTGGCTGAACGCCTAATTGTGCCACTGTTTGGGCATTTGACTTTTTCACATTCAAACTTGCCTTTGCATCCGTTTTAATAGTAGGGAGTAACAATTAAACATATCTTTATGGTTGTTAGACATGCACAGATGGCACAAATGCAAATCTGTAAATGTGACCATATGTGCGACACGACTTACTCTTGTGCACGTGGACTATTCATACTTCTAATTAGGAACATCAAAAAGATGGTGACATGATGAGAAACGCTCTTGAGTGGAAGTCAAACTCCTCTCGTCTCTCATTCGATTGGGCCCGCATGATCAAAGTCTATTTCTCTTGACAGAACTTCAAACGGCTTGAAATCTGGACGAGATTAGATTACAAACAGAGGTGAACTCGCTCTGTCTCTCTTTCCCTGTTTTTTCCCCCCTCAAGACACTCCAAGATGAGTCCAAGCTTGCCTTGTTATCTCTGTGCTTGTGAGCTTAGTCCTAGGGTGATGCTTTTATCTCACTCATCACTCCAAAGGAAATCCAACACAAATCAATAATAAAGACTTGACGGATGTTCTTTGGAAAGTTCAACATTTGGTTGGATCCCAGTAAAAGGAGCGAGATCGACGAAGCCACTCGCGAGGAAAATCCACTAAAAGTGTTACAAAAGCAACAAAATGATCTAAAAAAAACAATACGAAAAAAATACACCTACAGTCAATATGTACTTCAGCACTGTCATACAGCATGTTCCAAGTTATTGTTCTCATTCGCAACTCCATGTTTCTCTGAATATAATGCAGCCATTGTGCTAAAACACATCCCATTCTTCGTTCATTATACTTGTGGGGAGGAAAAGTCAGGATGCCAGTGCTTTGCTTATTGTTTAGGATATTGCAGTGTACACAATAGTTTTACGGATGCACATGTACAAGCTGGGGTCACTTGATAATTGCCAGGTCGGCATTACAAATGAGAATCGGTTCACATGTGCCTTATGTGCATTTGTAAAACGTTAAATAAATAATGAAGGGGAACTTGAACTGTATTTTAAATTAAATTTTTTGAAAAAAAAAACGTTTTTCCACAATCATCACAAACAATGTCACTGATTATGTGCTAACGATGGACATGCTGGCATCTTAAGCTTTGTATGAGAGTCCACTTTTCTTCTGATGTACTGTATATTTTTTCTTGTCCTAATGTTCTGAGCTGGTTCTTTTTGAGGAGGTGCCTCACAAAATATCTGAAATTTATCCGTTTATGCTTGCTAAATCGAAGGCAGGTAAGGTACTTCATTTTTTGTCATATTTTTCGGTCGGTTTTCGACATGTACAATCTGTTTATTTTCCAAATATACAGCAAAAAAATGTTCTAAGCAGTCCACATATGAGCAACATATTAAAAGTGTGTAAGCTCAAGGCAACATGTCAGCACAAGGACAGCGTCACAACTCCCCTCTAACCCGTTGTGAGCGTGTCTGGACACGTACGGCTCTTCTTTCACTCTTCAAACTGATTATCCCCTTCCTTGCATCTTTTTGTATTTCTTATCACGAGGTACATGTTCTGCTTCGTCAGCTAAAAGCAACCAAAACAAATTGAATCAACTAATCCAGCTGCCGGCAATAAATAAAAGATTTGTGTGTGAATTATCATGTGAGAGACACCCAGAGGATAAGTGCAAATAAATAATAATAAAATAAACAAATAAATAAATAAAAACCACCAAAGAGTCTCGCCTCTCTCTTCAAGTGGTGTAATTGGATAGATGGCATGAAACTCGAGAGGGGAGAGAACACAGCCAAACCTTCTGTTTGGATTCAATCCTGGGACAGTGGCACTTTTATCCTTTTTACTCATCCCAGGGCAGAAGAATAAGCTACAACAAGACTGAAAGCTCATGCTATTTAATAGGACAGCAGAACCATACTGGTTGTCTTCTGAGTTGTTCTCAATTCTTAACAACCATACAAGTATTGAGAGAAGTTAAACACTGTGTAAAAAGATCAGTCTAAAACTACACACCATTTGACGAGCATGACGAGAGACAAGAGTTGCGTTTTAATTTTTGATTATTTCTATGCTAGATCATGCTGGTTGTGTTTGTGTATGCTAAAATGACAATTGATATTTCTTCAATTATAATGCTCATATAGTCCTAACCAGCCAGACATTTTCCGATGTCACAGCGACTTCCATTTCCTGTTCAATGGAAACCAAAACACAACCTGAAAAGCTGCCTGATATAGAAATGGGTAGACTGTCACCAGGTAAGTGATGAAGAAGTAATGAATAAAGGTCTAAAACCACCCAAAAGACATCTCTTGCTTCATGACCTCATGTTAACTTGTGAAGAGAGTCAGAGTGACCATGACATTTTCTGGTTAAGCAGCAACAACCATCTTCTGCCACATTAGCTTTTGTACTAACCTGCTAAATGGTTTTCAGCTACATGGCTTCAATAGTAAAGGTGCTACTACAAGTTTATTTTAGGAAGTCAAGCACAGAACTGAGCTGGTTTGTAATGCGTCAGTAGGAGACAAATGTCTCAAATTAGTAGTCCATTTTGGATCGCCCCCAAGGTAAGCTATTTGCATTGTAAGGCTGCAATACACTTGAATCACATAATCAGAATTGTTATCAGGCTCCTGCAGGGCTTGCTTTTGAGATGATCATTTGAATCAGGTGTGTTGCAGGAGGGAGACATCTAAAACATATAGGATAGTGGCCCTCAAGAACTGTAGTTTGACACCTGTGCTTTAAAGGATAAAATGCCATCAACATCCAGCTACTCAAAGTCACATTTAAGCACCTACAGGTTAGTGTAACACAACCGTTTTATACAGTGAAATACACGATATCTTCAACAAAATACTTCGATTGTCGATTGTCTGAGTGTTACTGTTAATCAAATATCAATCAAGGTAGTGGGAGATTATCTAGTTTCACTTAATTGATTAAAAAAAAAAAAAAAAAAAAGGTATCTACTACATATAATTCATATATTTTTTTAGGGATGTCACGATATACAAATGTCACGATACGATAATATCACGATATGAACCTCACGATACGATAATTGTCATGATACTGTGGGAAGGTTGGCGATATATAAAAAGCTCACAATATTGTATAAAACCTCACAATATTGTAAAAGGGGGAAAAAAAACCTCAATATCCTGTTTTGTCCATAATAACAGCATTCATAAAGAAACAGGCTTGGCCAGTCATGCGTTCCTATTGGCGATTAGCGTGGGTCTTAAACATAAGTGACATCAAAATAAACTGCACCAATAAACTAACCACCAGAAGGTAGTGGAACTGCACAAATGGAAAACAACTTGCGCTTTTAAACAGATTTGCTGCTATTAATATCGTGTTATGACGACGACGATATATTGTGGCAATTTTAATATTGCGATATTGCCAATATTGTGACATCCCTAATATTTTTCCAATCTATGCCAGCGACATACAGTGACTGGCAAAACAATATACTGCTCTTCCACTAGATGGCAGAAGGAACACGTGTAATTCATCTTTACATCACTTTTGTGCCATGAGGTGTTTTCTTGATAATCCGTGTATGCCTTATCTCAAAGAGTGAGGAAAATATTGTTTTCTACAATTCCTATTCTAATGTTTGACTACAACGATAAGACAAGAAAACGTTCCTGCAGTTGAAGGTAAATCTCATTAATTGTTTGTTTTTGCAACTATGTTCAAATTAGCGGTTTGACTTGACCATTGACCATTGTGGAGCGCGAGTGTGTTAACAATGAATGCAAAATGACAGCTGTGAACAACACGCATGGTATCGACGTGATCCAAAACACTTTCCCAATTAGCCCAAATGACACGGGAAGCTAACGTTAGCTGCGTAGCCGACGGCGGTGGAGGGCGCTATGCTCGATGAAAAGGTACGCTTATTTCACAACGTTAGGACAGTTCGATGGGAACGCGTAAACGCTGTTATTAAACAAAATCATATATGCTTTGCTAATACTACGAAAAGTGACCATCGACTACAGTGACCAACATCGATAACCGCGTGAGTATAAAAGAACAGAAAAAAAGGAATTGAAAGTTAAATACGAGCAGAAAACCATCGATAAAATCCCCCGCCCGCCTCATTTAAAAAGCCTTCCAAGTTTACCTTCGTAGCAGAGTATGCCAATGTTGTTGTTCATCTTGTCCAGGTACTGGAAATTCAAGAGGTCCATTTTCGTCAGTAGCATTTATCGCCCCTTTTTTCTCCCCCTTACCGACAACAACAAAAATAAGTCAAGTTGCTGGTCCTTCTCTTTTTTATGGCGACAGACAGCTAAATTAAAAGGCCCAGCCTCCCAACTTTAGTCTCCGTTTAAAACAAACAAAAATCACCGTGGTAGAAGAAAGAATGCTTTAAAATTAGTTTGGAGGAAGTCTTAGCAAACGCGTGAAATAATAACAGCTAAGTAGCGCTAGTTCTGCTCACAGCCAGCTGTAAGTAGACTGCACTGACACGCAGGCTATGTCGAGTATGACTCCAATGCTGCCCAGCTCCCGCACACACTTTTTTTTTCAGCTCCAGCACACACAATTGGATGGAGCCTCGGTCTGTGACGTCATGTCAGTGCGGAAGTGCACGACAAGGCTGCGTTCTCACACTGGATAGTGGACAACATGTGGCGACAACGCTGAACACTAAAACGACTTGTGAACGCTCTTCTTTTTTTTTGTATTTTATATGCAAACTCCACAGAGGAAGGCCAGAACTGTGAGACTGACGTGTTAACCACGAGATCACCTGTAATTTGAATATCCATTTTCTATACTACTTGACTTATCCTAAGGGCTACAGGTGAGCTGGAGCCTATAGCAGCTGCTTTTGCGCAAGAGGTCAGAAGCATGGGAGAAAATGCAAACGGCATACGGAAAGACCAAAGCCAAACGCCTAAACTCATAACTGTGAGGCTGACGTGCTACCACTAGTCCAATTGTTAATGAGACGGTACAGTGTCTATGGGTTTCCTGTCCCACCATTCAGAGGCACTGGGCATGCTTGCTAAATCCTCAGAGGGCCTCACATCTCAGGGACGTTTTATGCACCAGATCAGCTTCTCCAAACATATCCCAAGAGAGAGGAGGGGGAAGGGGTGTGTGTAGAGGGGGGCTGGGGATGGGCTCAAACCGCAGCAATCCAGTAGTAAATTTAGGAAGAGGAGTGAAAAAAATACAGATTATTAGAACACTAATCACATCAAATAATATGAGGTAAAGAGGGGACGCATATGGCAAATAAAACAATTAAAACAAGTATGTGCTTATGGTCGCCACTGGAATACAAAGGGATTTGTATTGATTTAGAAATGAGAAAGTTTGATCAGAAAAAGACTGATGAAAGATAGTTGATAACCCATAACCAACCATATGCATGTATGTATATTATTTAAATACCCATTTAACAAGTTATGAACATATATTAGTGACGATTAGGTGTTAAATATACAGTAAAGCAATGCCTAAGGAGTAGTAGTAGAAGTTAACTGGATGGAAGCAAAGCAAAAACATAGGCTTTAGTTTAAATGTGTATCTGCTGCCCTCTAGGGTTCATAATAAAACGTGCTCATTTTGAGGACCAAGGAAGCATAAAGCATGATTTCTAATAAATATTAGTTTAAAATTAAGAAAATCAATACAAGAGAACACACTTGTTAAAAAAAACAGTTGGATGTGCAGGAAGTGCCTTAAAACCTTCAAGTATTCAATTAATATTGAAAATCTTCCACAAAACTTTCATATATTGCTCCCCTCTGTACTGCAAACTGACACCAAACACAATTTCACCTATAGCCTAACCTACCCCATAAACACAGCATTTTACACTTCCTCTTTGTTCTTGTACACACATAAACATGCCACAAGCCTCTCTCTGCTCCCCCTCCCATTGCCTTCCCCAATCAAGAGAGCTCAACATTAGCATTAGCTTCTTGGAGCCCCACTATGTCCACTTTCACACACTCTCATTGCCTCAGTTAGAACAGAGAGCTTCTTTCAGTGCCTTTCAGCTGTAAACTACTATGTTCCGTGATGCTGGTTGACTCCCAAGTTGTTCTCATTTCAAATCAATTCCTCCTATAGGAAAACATGTAAATTAAAGTGTAACTGCAAAGGCAATGGTTCATGTTTTTTTTTTAACATTTTGAATTGCCATACAAGAGAAGGTAAACACCACTTTCTAATAAACAAAAGTACTGCAAGCAGGAACAGTCCAAAACTGTTAACTAGAAGTGTTTAACATGTATTGCATTTACTAATTTGGGGTGTCGGAAACTCTTGAACTCAATTGGCAGTTCCTTGGCATGCATTATTTTTGCTTTGGCCTGATTAAAAAAAAAAATTATAAAAAACAGTGAATAATGTAGGATAGGTTTGGAAATAACGCTCACAAAAAAATGTTCAGGACTATTTCCCTAAATTGCGCCACTTTGGCGTGGGCCTGCACGCTCATCATGCCATTAGCCCATTTCATTTTCTACCTCCTTCTCTGTCAGGACAAGGTGATGACGGGCCTACATGTTGTGACTCAGGTCCAGGCATCTCTCTCTATCTCTCTCCAAGGAGTGGGTGCGTTTGGACGTCAGCCCAGCAAAGACTCACTGGTGAGTCATCCTCATAACGTGCTGCGGCAGGTTGAATCAAACACTAATAGCACAGCTTCAGACATTTTTAAGTTTAGTTTGTGTGAAAATGGCACAAGAGCAGCACGGTGAACTAGTGGTTAGCACATTTGAGGACAAGGGCTATAAAAAAAAAATGGATGGACGGATAAACAAATAAGGCATTGTATTAGAAGAAAAAAATGTTTAAAAGTTTAATTGTAGGAGATTCAAGTTTAACTATTATCGGTTGCCATACAGTGCATTTGTAAATTTTCCAGCTTTGTGTATCGAAAGTGAGACACACTTTGTTTACATAGTGACATCATGACTTAAACTTGACACTCTGCAAGTTGTGTTGTCAGCATTTGCTATCAAGGCGACAGCTTTGAAGGAAGCTTGCAGCTGTAAAATGTTTCATGACACAACAAGGTATAATAATTAAAATAGCGCGTTGAATGCAACATTTAAAATTAGCCTTTGGTTTTTCAGCGTAAACTAATGAGCAAGACGTTGGACCGACATCAATACGGATGCAAGGGGACACGGCTGCAACGGAACACCAACACAGAAAGTCGATTCACCGTTGACAGGATCCATCAAGGTGAGCAGAGAGGAAATATCAGGTTGCTACACCAAAACAATGACATCAGAAGCTATAATGTCATTTCCCACCTATTCTTCTGAAAGTCTTCAACAGCGAATTAGTAGTAATGCTGCAGACTGAAAGCGACAAACTGCTGTTTGAAGAAGAAAATTAAGGTTACTGTAAACCAACGCTATTTGAGAGGCACAGGGAGAGACGATCCCTGCCGCAAATAAAGGTATTTGTAATGGCGTATACTGTAGATGCCACAAGATTGGGGAAAAGAACTTAAAACTGAGAGGATCATAATAATGCTTCTAGCTTGGACACAATCAGGAATCTGTTACATAAAAACATGTATTCAATACTTAATAATAATATTCAACAGAAACAAACCAACGGCACATAATGCTTAACAATAGCATTAGCTACATTATTTAAAAATAAATAAATAAATCACCAAAATACGCATGAATGCCGAACTGTGAATATGCGTGAGGTCATTGTGATTATTTTTTTCTATTGGGAACAGGCAGTAATTTATTTGAGGAGAGGTATTAATTTAAATGGTGCTTATCCTCAAAGTACAAATGGTTCAAGTTTTGCTCTGTGAGAAACATGGAAAAACTGCTTCATTTCATTCTGAGTGACTATGGAGAGGGCAATCAAAAAGAGAGGAATGTCAAGTATGTGTGGTCAGCACAGTCCTGAGACAAAGTTCCTATACTGCCGAGCTAGTATGAGACAGCCCGACTTGGCATTTACAGAGAAGGGATGAAGGCCTTGCTAGGACGCCTCCAAATTTCTGTTGTGATACTTCCACAACCTTCAAAACTGTCCATTTATAAACTTTCTAGCTAATACAAGGGGGCAAAATGCGAGCGGCCGAGAACTGTTTTGTAATGCAAAAATAGCCGACCTAAGCATAAATGAATCAGAGCAGCCAAAACGTACGGTTCAATTGTATTTAACCTCGTGACAGTGACCCTCTGACATGCCACCTTTGTGGCTCCTCAGCCGCCCACTCAACCATGAAAGAGAAGCAATGACACAAGGAAAGGGTCTCTGAGGAAGGGAGTGAATAAAAGACAATAAGAGACTAAATGTGACTGACACAATTCAAACTCTTCCGTGCCCTCTGACCTGTGAAGACAACCCAGCTGACTAAGGAGCAAACGGCAATTTGAAAACACGTGTTTGGGTTTTTTTCTGCTATAATAAATTAAATTCAATATTTTACTGCACATACTGCCATCAGGTTTCCAGTATCAGGAGCTTCTCTAAGCTTTTTTTTTTTTCTTTGGGTGTAGCAACGACAATTACCCACTGCCTTTCTTTTGCGGTTTAATCATTAATTACTTACTAATTTAAATGAAAGGAGACCTATCATTCCTTTTTTAAAGCAGTTCTCACGTGTCTCTAACATTCTTCTGTCGAAATATACAAAGGATAAAGACTTACATTACGCTTAACATTCACTTTTGACTCTGGTTCAAATCACTTTGGTTATGGGGGAGCAAAGCACGGGCATGCAATGAATGAGGGAATAACTTTGGTGCTATATTTACCAATGTTTCTGATCACTTTAATGATTATTTTTCCAAAAAGTGACAAGCACAGAAAAAAAAATGTTGTGATGTTATTGGAGGGAGACTCCCTCAAAGCAAGAGTTGTTCACCCATCCATATCCAACTGAATATCCAATTTAATGCAAAATTCAGAGCAGCTAACTCATAGACACATATTTAGAAATAGGCAGCTAAAAAAGAAAGTTCTTTGACTTCACATTTCAGTGGGCAGGCACTCCAGAGCAGAGACCCAATTATTTCTTCAAAAACAATTCTTCAAAAGTCTATTTTCAGTCCCTTTTCTTTTTTGAACAGGTGTGGTTTAGTCAATATCAGGATCAGGTGCCTTTAAGACTTTGTCATTTCACCAAAAAGGTTGAAATGTTCCACTGAACATCATCATATTCATTGTTCTGTATTTAGTAGCTATTATGTTGTTAGATGTTGGTCAAACTTCCACCCTTTTCTTATGTATAAATTAACTGCAAGCAGACAATGTGCATGCAAACAGCAAATTACGTGAGCTTGCTGACATAATGGCATGGTGGACATTTTTGGCTAATGTGAACATTTAATGAGCACATAATGGACCTTCACTCAGCAAGTTAATTCCGCTAGCAATCTGGCTGTGCACTGTTTTAAAAATATACGACAAACAATATTCTCTGCATATTGCAGTTTCCCCCTCTCTCTCTTTTCTCCTTGTTTATCCCCAAGTTCCTCAACCAGGTATCACTGTTACCGGTACAGTCTTCAGTCATTCACCGGTAGTTATTTTTTCCTCACCATTTATCTGCTCCTAAACCAAGTATTGTCTGGCAGCGTTCCAAAGGAATTGCCTGATAAATTAAAGACAATCGGGGCCCAGAAATATGCTGCTGAATGGAACTAAAGAAAAAGGTCAAAGATGTAACGCCAAGTTAATGTTTAAGTGCAATGACTGTGGCTTTGTAAACGACCAGTGACCTAGTTATCAATGAATAATGCTTTATTCTCCTGATAAAAGCAGTGCTGATTGCAGTAAGATTTATCTACAGCAGCTTGACAGCCGAAGAGGTGATAGCTTAAAACAACATTGACATCACGGCAGCGCCCGAGTATTAAATAGTGCGCATTTTTGATCGTTTATTTGAATGATCAAAATCAGGTCGGGTACATGCAGCATGTTAAAGCAATTGCAGCAACCAGTTAGATGCATTGTCAGTATTTCAAAAATATAGATACAGACCACTTCAAATGACACATATTTTAAATAACTTTTTCAAGGAGAAATGTCTGAAAATGGTTGCTAAATATCCTGCACTGGTTGGTTATTTTGTCACAAGCTGCCTTAAATCAAGCATTAGTTAAGAAGAAGCCTGTCGTTAAAAATGCCTTCACAAGGCACAAGGGGAAAGACGAGCAACAGATATTTGCTGTTCATCTTCATGTGCTCCCGCTATTGTCGGCCTGTTTAGAACCTGACTGAGTCATGTTACACGGGTTGAATCAAGTGGCCGGAGGGCAGCAAGAAGCACCAAAACACACCCAGCCCAACCCTTACTTATCCCCCTCCACACATGCGCACACACACCCACACACACACACACATCTCCTGTCAAATAACCTCCCATCCTGTTGGCCGCCGGTGAAATGTAGACAAAGTGCCATCGCGCTGCATCTCAAATTTCAATTTGCATCGCTCTCCGGAAAGCTCAGACTAGTTTCGACTTGCAGCCTTTTAAAATGTTTAAAAATTTTACTACATACTGGGACAAAGATGTCGGCCAGTCATTGTCTTAGCACATGACTAAGACAGGTTAGGCTAACAGACCGTTCCTGCAAATCTGCCTGCAAATAAGTGAGAGCTTGCCAAATCTGCTAATGTTTGAACAACCCATGTAAATAAAGGACGAAATGAGACACCGTGTTTTATTTCTCTTTCTCAATAAACAGAAAAGACTGGAGTGAATTGTGTGGTGTCAACTGTTAACAAATCGAGTCGAGAAAAGTGTAACTTTTTCTAACCATGTTGTAATAATTCTTGTTAAAGAAGAAAATAAGTATTTTTACGGCTCAATGGATAAATGAAATAATTTTACTCTAACTCTAACTGTGACAGTATGTATCAACATATATCATCAATTCATCTTGAACTTCAGTGGAATTTCACGTCTCTAAATTCAACCTAAAAAGTCAATTGCTGTCCCCACATGAGACTTCATCCAAGCGAGTACTGTAAAATCTATTAAATCTATCTAAACTATTTTTTTAAAGAAAAGATCCCAAAACAAGGGTGGATATTATACAGGGAGCTACACAAGACATTTTTTACATTGTTTAGATGTTTATCAGAACCTATATGAAGTACCAAGGGGTTGTAAGTACACACGTATTATCAGAGATGGACATTCCGTCCCAGGGATGGAACGCGTATTTTGTGGACAGAGGACGAGAAGTTTTTGAAAAGGACGGACCAAGCAAGGATAGAAGTGGGTTTTCGTCCGTCGCTGTAATCGTCCCTAACTGGGTCAAGTACCAACTGATGTGGTGTGTTGGGTTCTTTTAAAAAGCAAGACCACTGTTCTCTTCTGCGATACCACAGAGCCGCCTTCATTAAGTGGCTGCACAACACTTTTCATGTTCGTTCCCTGAAGTAACATTGCACAGGCATTATCTACTCTCTAGTGGTTCAACACATGTAATATCATGGATTACACCACAGGACGCCATTTCACTCACTGACGACTGACAGAAACACGCCCACCCTGTCTTGTGTGTGTAATCCGGGATAAGGTGTGTATTGGGCATACGAAAAAAAGTGGATACCAATTTTGTTTTGTTGACTAACTGTTTACATTTAGTATATACCTGATCCCTTTGCATGCAAAGTATGTCCTTGTCCGGGACATCTCGAGAGCGTAAAAATCTCTGCCAGCACCAACCCGGAAGTGGAAGTCTTTTATTTCCTCCTAAAATAATGCGTTATTTTTGCAATAATTATTTTATTGTGAAATAATGCAATAAAAACTGAAAACTTATTGTGTTATAACGCAAAAGGTTTGCAATAAAACATAATAGTATTGTGTTATAAAGCAATCTTAAATATTCTCGTAATGGCCCCTGGCAGGCTCCGGTCTAGTGACTGACGGTGGTTGTGTTGGCAGCTAAATGCTATCTTGGTTAAACTGTTGTAAGCAATTCAATACTCCCAGCCGGTAAGTGGATGTGAATAGGAAATTAGCCAGCTAATGAGTTTGAAATAGTGTTTATGAATCATGAAACCTCTGCCGTTAGTATCTCTCCTACGGCATGCACGGATGCTTTTTTGGGGGGGCGGCGGCTGATAGAATGTAAAGACGGAAGCGCTTTACAATGAGGATAGACGGGGTCATAGGACGATTCATTTTCTGAATGAGGACGGAGGGACAATGACGGAAGGTTGCCCAGGTCGCCGACAGAGGACGGACTGGCAAAATAGGGTGCCCATCTCTGCACAGTAGTACAGAGAAAACAATACTTTAAGGGTGATTTTAGGGGGGGGATATTATGCGTGTTAGTCACTGAATTTTACTGTATCTAAAAAGATTCACTCTGTTCCCTGCGTTTTGCCTTGTCTATGGCTTTTTGGGAAATAAAGCGGTACAAAAGTGGACCTCTTTTGTCCATTGATGATGGCCTCAGAACTACCAATGGTGGTGCACAACTCCTGTCGTGGCTACTCAGTATAATATAGCTCAAGTGACAATTAACTCTATATCCATAAAAGAAGAACGGAAATTCAGCTGTGCTAACTCTTTATGAGAAGAGAATGACGGGGGCGACCAAGTTGTTCCACCAGTTTAGTTTTCTGCCTTCAGAGGTAATATCCGAACCTTAACAGAGGCGGCATGGTGCCTGTGTGAAGTTTAACACCTGACACTCATGCCCTGTCTGACAAGTAATTTATACTTCACGCTCAACTTTGGCGCTGGTCCAATTACCCGATGGTGGGTTGCAACACTGTTAAGTAAAAGCACACATAGTTAAGAGTTGTTGTTTTTAAGGTTTCCAATATAATGGGTAACTCCTTTTTACTCTTGTAGTAAACAATTATGTACCTTCAAACTTCCCCTCTGGAGTTAATAATTTTTTTTTTTATGAAGGTGACAGCTTTACCCAGGAATAGTAAAACTGTATTTGCATAATTTCCTATGGGAAAATTTGGACTGTGTTTGACCTCTGTGGTTCTGCTGTAGAGTATTCCAGTTTGGGGGTAACTGGAAAAAGCAATGTGCCACGAAGGCTGCATTTTGACTGCATGGTTGTTTCATGTGTTCCATCAATGGAAACTCAGCGTGTTGAAACTGGCAGTCAAAAAAAAGTAGAAGAAAAATCAGAAGTAGGTCTTAAAGCTAAATTGGACACTTGGACATACAGTGTAATTCCAAGCCTGAAGCAACATTTTACACATACAGCAGCTGCAGTGGTGTGGAAATAAAAAATTGTGGCGATGCTCCTGATTGCAAGGCGTGAATGTCGAAACGTGCAGCATCGGCCCTGACAGGTTTGGGCCTCTCCCTATGGCGCACACCCAAAGCAGAGTTACTAACACTCATCACAAAGGTGAGAGCAAATAGGTCGAGGAATGTTGATCTGGTTGACGCACTCAGCTGGCCGGCCGCTTGGCTGAGTCGCCGAGCAGGATGGTTGAGTCGCTCGCCTATTTCCTCCTACACTATTGTGCACGCATTGTCATGAGACAAAAGGGGCCGCACAACTGAACGTGATAAAACAAAAACACAGCAGGGGGCGGGGGGAGGAGCAAGGAGCTGGTTTTCAGTTGATGCGGAACAATGCATGATGGGATACCAGCTGCTGACACGCGAGACAAGCTGCGTCTGAACATTCCCAGGCTGCCAATACACAAGTGAGCATTTTTACTCGAGACATTCCAAGTTGCTTGGACACAACAAGGCCCAAATTGTGTACCCTCTGCTTGAATTTTGTCTTGAAGATTCATGGATTACTCACTGAAAATTTCAAAACCCCAAAAGACCTTTCAATTAGCTCTTTTCTTAAAAAGGGAAAAATACAGTGGCGCCTTGAAATACGAAATTAATTTATTCTGTGAGCATAGTGGTAACTCAAAACGCTTGCATTTTAGCTGCTCTTTCCCCACTAAAATGAATGGAAATGCCATTAACCGGTTCCAGCCACCCCTCCCCCCAAAATTTGTCAATGTTTGTCTTTAATAAGCTAAATGACACTCTATTGTATTGTACTTTATAAACACAAACAGAAATGCGTTGTAATTCATTGCCAAGATTTTGTCACAACCCACTGACTGGCAAATATTCTGTTAATACTTAATTGTTGTTTTTAAGTTTTAATCCATGTCATTTTGAATGAGTATGCAATGTTGATTTATATATGTGAGTGATGACAGAATGTGTTCATGGGGATAAATAAAGTTTTGGTCTATATATTTATTACACAATCTAAACAAAGTTGGATAAAAAATAACCCAATTTGGGTTGAAAAGCGATTGTTCCACAACTTGGGTCAATTTGAGCAAACATTTTGTGTTGTTTTCTACAAAACAACCCCAAAACATTGAGTTGTTTTGTACAAAACGACCCAGAAAGTTGTGGGTCAGTCCCCTTTTGATACAAATTGTGTTACTGTTTTCAACCAAACTGTTTTGAGACTGAACTGGACTAAATATACTGTACTAACTATACTGTCAATGTTTTTTGTGTTTGCAAATGAAGCTCAAATGAAGTAAAAGATTATAAATTAATGGAGTAGCTGCATTGATGACATTTTTATTTGCCAATATAAAAATCTGAACTAATGCCAACTGCCTTTTTCTTCGCCGTTTCCATGTTCTCAAAGGATGGCAGTCTGTTTTTCCTCATGTTTCTTCCTTGAACTTCTTCTCATCGCCTGTCATCCTCACATGAACCCACTCGCCCCACTCACAAAGTGGTTCTTTATTGAACTGGTCAAGTCGTGACAGGTGGAATGAGTTACAATGCAAATGAGTTGTTTGTGTCAATGACCTTAAAGCAGAAGTCAACTCAAGCATATTTTTTTCAAGAATATGTTCCCAGCAGGCCCACTAGTTGAAACACAGCATTCTGATTAATTTTGCGTTTGTGGAATATAAGTTAAGTAGCAAAATGCACTTAGCCATCATTTTGTCTTCTGTCGACTGAAAATGACATCACAACTGCTTACAACGACCAATCACAGCTGACCTGTTCTCTGAATCTGAGCCGTGATTGGTCGTTGTGAGCAGTTGTGATGTCATTTTCAGTCGACAGTAGACAAAATGGCCACCCCCATAGATGGCTAAAAACGAGTGGAATAATACTTATTCCATAAACGCAATATTTATCAGAATGCCCTGTTTCGACTAGTGGGCTTGCATAAAACATATTCTTGAAAAAGATATGTTTGCGTTGACTTCCGCTTTAATAACATACTGTAACATACTGTAAACATTATATTGCTGATCTACATATCCTTGGACCTTGTCACATACAACCCCACTGCCTTTTCTCGCTGCTTTTGCACAATCAATTTATTATTGATTATGTACAGTACAGGATTCCACTGTCATCAATCTGCTAATGATAGTTACTGTACAATTGCTGGTGTTTATTTCATTTTGTTCTTGCCTACTTATATGAATTTCTACATAAAAAGCTACTGACTATTCTTGTTCCTGTTGAACAATCACTTTTTATTCATAAATTACTGTATGTCCATTTTGCTGCTTTAAAACTGTAATTTCCCCATGACATAGCTAATAAAAACTGCTCAGTTCTAAATAAGCACTGTTCTCTGAATTCTGATGGTTGACTTTTGTTAGCACACGGGTCCAGCCAGCGGCAGAGAGCCCTGCTGAGAAGGATTTTGGCCATTTCTTCCTAATCTCGGAAGGAATTTTACATTGAGTAACACCAAAAATCTCCCACGAATGGCAAGGGAAAGACAGTAGGGAAAGACGGATGTGGAAAAAAACGCGCCGGACCTAACCCGAAGCATCTGGTTGAACGGCAGCATTGATGACAGTTGAGTGCGGTTACCACAAATTTTCATGCCAGGAGCAAATGCACAAAGACAGCTATTGCGTTATGTCACAAAGTGGCGCGGAGGCTTACAGCGGAGCACAACATTGCACCTTGGTTGATGAACAACACAAGCCTAATTACATAAAGCACTTTTTCTGATACTGTGACTCCTAAGTACATTTTTGGCGCAAGTAAATAAACAGGCAAACCATTTTTTGGCAATGTGCTTTCTCTTCTTTGTACAGTGTAATGAATGTCTATTGTGTTCATCATCATGAATTTATGTTTATAGAGCAGTAATTCCCAACGAGATTGCCACACGAGGCAGGTTAGTGTGCCATGAGTGATCAGGTGTGCCAAGGACAATCATCCACTTTTCATTAATTGGTTCAAAAATAATTTGTTTACTATAAATGATGTATCTTTGTTTATTTATACCTGCAACGTATAGTGACAGGTAGAATCATTAAAGGCAAAGTCAAGTCAAAGGTTTTCATCACAATAATATGTTCTATGTGACCCCACTAGTCTAAACACGGCATTCTGATTAATATTGCATTTGTGGAATATGATTTAAAATGCCAAATCCACCCGTTTTTAATCTCAGAGGGTGGCCAGTTGGCAACTTGCTGTCAACTGACATAGTTGCTCAGGTCTCAGGTAATGACCAATCATGGCTCACCTGTTTCCTGAGTTTTGTAATGGGGTGTTCGCAAGCTGAATTATTAAAAATTAGTATACAATCAAGAAAGTCGCCATAGAAACAAGGAAAGAACTTACGTTCTTCTTCGTTTGCATGAACAAATGACGCTGCTCTTGACAGAACATCCAGTGGCGTCTCCATGCTGGGTAGCCTGTGGGACAGAGAATTGGATTTAAGTACACAAACACACAAAATATGGGTGATTCAGAGTCCCTGCCGGCCACGACTACACATACAATTCCAATCATGTTTGAGGGGGGTTTTACTGTGTTTGAGTGCATGCTACAATGCTGGTTTAGTCATTATCTTTAGGGTTTGGTTTTGGGGTGGGGAACCTACAGCCTGTTCTAAAACAAACAACAAAACAGTTAAATGTAACCTTGCTTAATTTTGATTGACACTGTCATTAACATATGTGCAAAATGTTTATTGTGGGCAGCACGGAGCACTAGTGGTTGGTTGGTATATCTGCCTCACAGTTTTGAGGTCCATGGTTTGGATCTCGGCTAAGGCCTTCATCTGCATGTTCTCCCCATGCTCATGGGTTTTCTCTGGGAACTCCAGCATCTTCCCACATTCCGAAAAAACACGCATGTTAAGTTCACTGAAGACTCTAAATTGCTCAAACGTGTGAAAATGTGTGTAAATTCTTATTTGTCTACTCTCAAGCATTTGTGCTATGCTATTAGCTGGTGACAGTGTTCCCTGCCTCTCGCCCAAGTCAGTTGGGATAAATAAACTCCTGTTCACGTGGGACCCTTATCATATAAGCAGGACAGTATAGACAATGGATGTTAGATGAATAGTTTGGAATGAATCGTCATCCTGAGAACTGTTTTTATTTTAGCCCTCTTAGCCAGACAAGGTAACCAAAATTTTAGGAACATCTTTGAGAGTATGATAAACTGCAGCTAAAATGTGTCTTCTACTCAGACGGTGTCAATCCAAATTTAACATAATCTTTGCAATAATACAGCGCTTCTATTGGATCTCGCTGACCGTTTATTAAAATCATGTCGAATTTAATAGGTTCCGAGCTGTTTCAGTTGTTTTGATTTTTTTGTTGTTGTTGTTGTTGTTCTAGTAACTTGTTCGTGCATTTTGTCCTTCGACGTGGAGCCGTCTGTCCTGCAAAGTTATGCAAGGTATTTGTGGATGAAAACATTAAAAATAAGAAATTGATTTTTTTTAAAAAACATGCCAAAAAAAAGACACCATTCTGACAACATTCCTCAAATGTCTTCTTCCTCATTAGAAAGAAATCAGAAGTACGAGTTTACTTTTAACTTTAGTCACGCTAGTAAGCTGAAAATGAAAGCGACAACACAACAAGTGCGTCCGTGTTTCTACGCAGCCCACTTGCGTTTCTATCCCAGCGTTTCCTGACGTTTATTAGCAAAGAACTGATCTTAATTGTGTTTTGATGACATAAAAGACGACGCTTGTTACGTACACGATTTGGCTACATTTGGCCACTACCACTTCCTATCGAATAATTAAATTTCACTCACAATTAGCTATTAATTTCTCACCGTAGCCTCCATCATTGTTCCCTATCAAAATGTGATTAAATGTGTCCAACATTTTAAAATGTTTTAATCTAAAGCCGCCACGGAACAACATGCCAAGTTTACGTTGAGAAACACGTACCTCCTTTATGCGCCACTTTGGTATCTTCCAGTAGTACAACGTCCAAGCATAGGGAAACAAACAGTGAGGGGAGAAAGTATATATTCCACAGAGATACGAAGCTTAATCCTCAACTAAACGGCTTCGTGGGAGGGAGGACAATACTAGTAGCTGAGCTGTCGGGACCAACTTGGTTGTAAACGAGGAAGAGGGGGAGGAGGAAGGAGGAGGCTGGAATGCCTGGAATGATGGAATTCAGTTGCTAGCAGGTGGTGGAACTAACGCACGCTGATTGGAGCAGCCGAGAGGGCATGATATCATCATAAATTATGCTAACGAGAGACGTCACATCCTCTGATGGCGTCACCGCTGCTACTGTAAACTCAAACCGCGCGTTCCGAATTTTAAACGAGACAGCCGGATACTGCATGGTTACGACTTCTCAGCAGTATAGAATGGAGCATCTCATGTTAAGCCTTCCCCCCCCAGACATTTACAGTCAAATGCAACGTTTCTGCAAAATTATGGCATTTTGGGGCAGCTTTTGCTCGCAAGTTTGAAAGTGCAGTAGGTTTTATTTGAGAGGTGACCATTAACAGAAGAATGTAAACGAACGAATGTAAGAGTATTAATAGTAATTATTGTGAGAAAGTAAACCAAGATTGTAAAAATATGATGCAATCGGGGGCTCCTCTGAGGTTTTACATGTTTTTAGACATAAATGTGTCAATATTGACATTGGTTTAAGGCAGTGTTTCTCAATTATTTATAATTATATTGATAATGTGTACAATGGGTACGTGTACATACATACATTCATATATATATATATATATATATATATATATATATATATATATATATATATATATATATATACATATATAAACCCAATAAAAACGAAACTAAAAACGCTTTTCAAATAACTAGGCTGAGCGCGACGTAAACTCATTATTCAGTGACACGCTATAAATAGAAACAAAACAAAGTAAAAATACAAACAGACATGCCGCCATTATACACGTGTATAGACCATTTTCATTAACCTAAAGACAGTATAATAGATTGTGTCATTTCTTATGTCTATACATGAATTATTTATTTTTGTAGAACTATATTCTTAAACCCCTTTTTAAATACAACCAACGATTCACAACTTTTAAGTTGTATTTCATAATTGCTCCATAAATTAACACCTTTTACAGAAACATTGCACCCTAATTAACATTAAGGAAAAAAGAAAAAGAAACAGATCAACTTACTATGAAGAATAACTTTGTTGACAGTTTTTAGTCTGTCACAGAAAAGATTTGAAGTGCAATTTGCCTGAAAATAAAGTAAAAAATATTTAAATGAAGAGCATCACTACCACCTAATGCAGTGTATGTGCAATTACACTACAGTACAGGAGGGGAAAAAAAGCATGTTATACGGGGTCACACGCGCCCCAAGGTGGCTCACCCCATTATTTGAGAAGGGCTATTTTGGGCAAGTTTATATCCTTATAAATGTGTTTATCACAGAGAGCAAGCATTTCCAAAATCCGGCCCGGGGGCAAATGCAGCACGCGGTCAAATTTTATCCGGCCAGCAGCCATAAAATTAATAATGTCTGGCTCGTAGCCCCGTTGACAAGAATATAGAAGAAACTCAAAATGCAATTTCACATTTACACACAAGAGGGCAGCAGCACTCTGTCCATCTCCAAAACCCTGTGTGACCCTTTTCGGATACAGTAGTTTTAAAATGGCAAAATTGAATAAAAAAACGTAAAGTTGACAGCGAGGGCCGACAAAGAGAGGTGGAAATTGGACTATTTTTTTCACTGAAATACGCAACAACTATGTCTGCGTCATTTGCAAGGAGACTGTTACTTATTTCCGTTTTTAAATCTAAAGTTCAATGAACATTTATTTTCCACATGCCATGTTTCAAATTAACCCTTCCCTGTTATTGAATTAAAAAGTACATAGAACATTTAATTGTCGTTGTTATTCATGTTTGAAATGTAATTTTCAAGGAGGAATACTGTTACTTATTTCCCTGTTTTTAAATCTAAAAGTTCAGTGAACATTTAATTGCCAGTGATATGTCATGTTTCTAATGGACCAAAAGACATGTTTAAGAATCTTGAAATTAAAATTTAAAAAAAAGTCAAAAATGAAAGGCAGACTGGTTTGCTAAAATGTGCTTGGATTTATTGGTGATCTGTGTAAAAAAGAATGTCAGGCTAAATGGTCAGCCCCACACATTTTCACCTCACCAAATCTGGCCCCCTTTGCAAAAAGTTTGGATACCCCTGACCTAGAGAGTCAATACATTATCTATTTGTAGAGTTAATAAGAGAAGAGTGTGTGTGAATGCTCAAAGCCCAGTTCATCATGTTTTAAATCAAAAAGATAATTGACAGATTCCACGGATAAACGTGGATTAGGAGGACTGCGAAACAGACGGTTTCCTCCTCCAGCCCTTCCACATCTTTAGTAGTTTCTTAGAGCTGTAGGACACGGTCTTCCACATGCCTGTGAGGAAGCGACAGACCAAACAGAATTGTATTCTACATTAAGCATGATTATCTAAAAAGATAAAAATAAATAAAGGAAAATATGCATATGTCGAGGAAAACACAAGAACGACAATCTTACCAGCTGTTGCGATGCCTTTAATACTTTGTGTTAAACTGGACGATTTCACAATAGAGGTGATACCTGAAGAACATATATATCAACAGTACATTGTTGAATTAGCCAGTATTGCACGCCACGCAGCGCCATTAATTTGCAGTCCGGACACAAAGGCGTGAACATCTCCTGTGTCTCAGAGTCTTCTTAAGTCTCAAATAAATGCAAAAATGTTGTTTTTTTTCTTAAAAAGGCCCCGTTTGGTGCTACTCACTTTTTTTTTTGTTTTTACTTGTTACATGACTTGCTAGCAGAAAAGACACTACATTGCCAACACTGAATAGCCACTCGATGCATCGCAACACCCTAGCTCTGCCTCGGTTGTCACGGTAACCATACTCTGTATTTGCACAGGACAGAAATCAGTAATTCAGAATGAACTTCGCTCATTTTGAGGGGCACCTCTCACCCAGTGTCGCAATAGATGGGCAGGCATGCTAGAGACCCAACTATTTATTTATAACGTATTACAACGTTTTTTTTTTGTTTTTTTTTTCAAAATACTGTATGCTCCCTTAAAGTGACGTTTGTTACCTTGCTGCACAACTGCTCCACAGTCGGGGTCCTGAGCCATCTGCAGCAGGATCTCCTCCACATCCCTGTTCTTCCCGGGAGGGTCCACCAGCTTGGTGATCCTCTGCTGCAGGGTGCGAGGCAACGCCATCAGCTGGACGAACTGGCCCTCTGGGCTTTTGTCGACCTGTATGAAATTCAGTGGCTTCATGTGATCCACAAATAGTTTAATCTTGAAGATGTTGTCCACTTTAGTTTTGTGATGATAACCATAAAACAGGAGAACTTATTGCAACACAGAAAAGTTCTGGCTCAGTAATATATGAGCCATACAATAAAATGAAGCCATAATACAAATTATAATAACTTGACAAGGTCCTTGACAGTCCTAATTTTAAGGAAGATATGTCTTTACTCAATAGTTCTATTTTAATCTTGTAAAATTGCAAAAAAAAAAAAAAAAAAACATCTGGAGGATTATGCCCTATTTTGTGTTTATTTTGCATAGCATAAATGCTTACTGTTGTAATAGTACAAATTTGCATAAAATTAATCAGTGTATCTTAAAACTTTAACAGCCTCAATTCTTGCAAAATTACAGATCTTTGATATGACAACTTGGGCCCATGTAAAAAAAAAAAAGGTTTTCTCATAACATCAGGACTTTATTCAAAATAAATTATGATAGATTATTTCTTGATATATTAGTTTTAGGTTTGTAATCGTACAATTTGAGTCTCATAAAAGCTTTTAAATGACCAAATACCTCAGAATTTATTTTAACTTTCTTGATATTCGTTCTCTGTGTAAAATTACAAATTTCTTCTTTCATTCTCATAACACAACAATTTTCTCTATTACATTCTAACTTTTTTCACCCAAAATAATTTTTTATTTCTCTTAATGTTATTGCTTCAGGCTAGTAATACTGCGGTTTGATTTTCCTAAAAGTAGTTTTTGACGTAATATTACAACGCGATTTATGTATGAGTCTTGTAATATTCATTTTGGCAACAAAAGGAAAAGTCTGATGATAACTATAGAAAAAGAAGCAGAACTTACTGCAACACAAGAAAGTGTCAGCTGAGTACAATATGAGCCACATGATTAATTAATGCTCACATATGCAATTACCAAACAGAAGCAAATGTAAATAGCATGTATCTGAGCATACCTCCAATTTTCCTTGTTGGGGCTTGTAGACCGCTTGCGGGCAGTCCCGTAAGATGTTGCTATAGAGAATCCGGAAGTGCTCAATATTGTCTTTCACAATGTTGGCCACTTTGGATTTATCCTCACCGATCACCATCCTGAAATCACCTTGAGAGGACCACAGCAAATGTTTTCCTTGATGGATGGCAACTCTGAGGCATTAAACGGTCACAGAAGGCGACATCTGCAGGCGTTTCATCTATTTTGTGAAGGCTCGCCGCACGCTGAACTGCCGAATGTGACTGAACTGATGCGGAGGGGGTGGGGTTCTGCAACTACTTTTCAAGAGTGGCCAATTTTGCACAGATTTAACGGCCAATTTAAAATGCGATGTCATACCACATGAGCTTTCGCAACAAAAATGGCGTTTTCGGGTAAGAAGCGAGATCCGGCTCGCCACCGTCAATACAGTACATATAGTGTTTTACCAGTAGTGCTCTAGTACTCTGTACGCTACAGAGAGAATTAATGGAAATGTACCGGCATAAGACAAGCCAGCTATCTGCAGGAAAAGCTCCTCCTCGCTGAAACTCTCAGGTAGCATAAGGAATGAGGCGGTTACAGCACTCTTGAGGTTGGCCACCAGAGCGGCACGCAGCTTCCCATTGTCACTCTGCACCAGCAACTTCACCTACAGAGGAGCGCATACGCATGCATGCACGCATGTGCATTAATTGGGGGGAAAATTCCATATAAAAAATACATATGACATTAAGGTGACACTAAAAATAAAATAAAAAGTTAAATGATGATGAAAAAGATGTGAAATCACAAGATACAGTTTCTTCTGGGCTTAAAACTGCCCCCCAAAATTTACAATCTTACAAGGGTAACGAGAAAACAGTTTACACATAACAAGTAAAGAGTGTCATTGTTATGAGAGTTAAATCTTAATATTCAGAGAAAAAAAAATTGTAATATTGAGGGAGGGTGGGGGGACGACATTGCCGTGTTTTAAGATTAAGGTTATTCAAACAAAAAAGAAAAAAAAAATCAAATTTGTTCAATGTTCATAGTAAGGTCTCGGAAAATTAGATTTGCATAAAATCTTGTTATTTTAATATTGTGATTTATAATTTTAGGGCCTTCTTCCTAGAAAATTACAACTTTATTTGCCTAAATTGTCAAATTGGAATGACTTTATTCTTGTGGTATTGACTTTTTCTGATAACACTGTGACATGGGGCTTGTAATGGTACAACTTTAATTGTGTAAAATGAATGTAAATGTTTTCATTTAAAACTTCATAAATAAATGTAAGAGCACTACTTTAGACTCGTGTAAAATGTATAAATTTTTTCTTGTAATACTATGCTTCTCTCATAAAAGTAGGAGTTTTTTTTCAATCTTCTGTCTAATGTTGTAATAGATCAACTTCATTCTCAAAACATTAAACCTTCTATCTTGTAAAATTGACTTCTGCGCAAAATTGTAAAAATCCTGTAAAATGTCATGCATTTAAGTCCAATATTAAGAATTTAAATGTGCAAATTTACGAATGACTTTAATCATGTAAAAATGATGGGAGTTTTGTTATTACTTATATAACTACTTTATTAGCGTAAAATGTATGACTATGTTTTTATATGACTCTGCTTCTTCCCTGTTCAGTAAGGCCCTAATACTTCTTCCAAATTAAAGTCACTGTCCACGGAAAAGGGCAATATACTAATTTAACGTGTACAGTACATAAAGATTAAATAAGATTAAGTGATAATTAAGTGACTGACCGGTTTCTGAAGCCGCCCTGCAGCATATATGGTTTTCCAGTGCATGAGGTCATCAATCAGACATTCAGTACTTATCACACCATATTTGATCATCTAGGAGGGAAATAAAACACATTTGTATGTTATTTACTCAAAATGACTTCAAGTGAGTTTGTGGTTATTTTTACCTTCCCGTCCACAGGAACCAGTGTGTTGTAGTACATAGCAGCCCCATGGTCACTCTGTATTGAGCTGATCATGGCAGGCCCAAGTAATTTAAGGATGGAGTAATGTTTACGGTTCTGCAGCAAATTCATGGTGTGCCAAGTGACTGGATCATCCACCGCAAACACAAAGTCCAGCATGTTTTTCTGAGTGTAAAAACAGGCAGATTATCACATTTTTATTGAAGCAAAGTGCACAAGCAAGTATTAGTTAGTATATACACTGTTTGCTGGATATGCAGGTATAAAATTAACCTCTTACAATGTTCCCTTTTATGTATACCACTACTATAATCTGATATTTTTCCATGTAAAGAGTGGGCCAAAAGTAGGTTTAAACGTGAAAAGGTTCTCATTTTTATTACATTGACAGTTTTTACTGCCATCTTTCCCTTCCTGATCTTCTTTACTTTTGCTTTGCTTTTTATTTTTTGAATCTTTACTTTCTTCATTTCTATAATAAAATACACTCTTCCTTAGTTCCTTGCCTTCCTTCCCCTCAGACTTTTTACCCTGAGATCTTTTCCTTTCTGGCCTCCTCCTCTCTTTCCCTCAGGCCTGTATTTATTATTCATCCTTACATCCTTCCTTCACTTAAACTTACTTTTCTGCCTTCCTCCATCCATTCTATCCATTCCCTCCTTCCGTCACACCTCAATCCAACCTTCTTTTCTTTTCAACACCTGTCCAATTCATCTTTACAGTCCATATTTTTTGTTCCTGACTGAAATTCATTCATGCATTATTCTAAGTAAATAAGTGAACAAAGTTCATAGGCCTACCTATTTGGCCTACCATGCAATGTATACTTTGCAAGCTGTGTACAGTTGTCACTTGTTACCTCCATTTGACCTTGGCTGGTTCCTTGCTGTTTAAAAACACCAGATCCATAGGCGAAAGCTAAACTGATATCCTGCGGAAATTGTGACAAAATCCTTCTGTAAAGCACGCCTGTGTTGTGCAAAGCCGGTAGAGTCATTTTGTCAATACATTGATTGAGCGCCCTCCCGACAACACAAGGTTGTTATCGACAAGAGAGCCGCCGACATAAAACTCACAAAGTCACATCCAAAAAGGCAAAATTAACATTTTAAATGGATTGACAACACAATCAGACAACGCACTAGCGTGTAAAACATAATTTTTAACGTTGAACAATGTCCATTCCGCAGTTTCCATTCGCCGACAGCGTCGCGCAGCATATACGTCATATTGTTGCGCAGTCGCGGAAGAGACTCATGGGAAATGTAGTGCGAGTGCATGAAACAGCTCTTGAATCGAAAACCGCGGACTAATTGGCTTTTGTGTTATTGAATAACTTCGCGTCTAACGTATTATAAAAACGATGACGTGTTGTGTACACCATATATTAAGGCTATGTTTTACTACGCGAGGACGAAAACAAGGTAGGTTCATTTTTGGGCGGCAGATGGCGGCTTTGACGTGTTTGTTGCGACAGCTCAAATTGCTTGTTTGCCACACTATGTATGTGTGATTCTTTATGCTGGTTTATTGCCAGGTACACTCATAAACACCTGTAATCTCTTAAGTGTTGAACAATACAACATATAAAGTAAAACCAGACGACAAGATGATTTGATATATACAATTAACAAAAGTAAACCTTGACAAATAGATAATAAACAAAATAAAATTAAAAAAAAAACCAAATGTCTTCCTTTAAAAAACTTTATCATAGCTGTCTAGCTTTGACCATGTTTGGCCATTTTGCTGGATGTGGTTTGCAAATTGCACCTGTAGTTACCATGGTGAGAAACTTAATACTGTATTGTAGTTTCTAAAATTCTGACCAGTAATTTGCACAAATGATCAAGCCAGGCACAGAAAAGTAGTTTCCATGTTTTATATTATACAATCGAAAATGTACAGGCAACTCGGTCGGTGTACAAGTGCTTTAGTCCAGTCTACGGTCTTCCTGTGCGAAGTTTGCATGTTTTTCCCATCCTTCCTTGGGTTTCTCCAAGCACTCCAGCTTCCTCCCACATTCCAAAAATATGCACGTTAGGTTTATTCATCTCATCAGGGCTCATCAACATTGTGGGCAACAGGTAGCCTTAAGAACCACACAACTAGCTCCCAACCTGTTCAAAAAAATTACTCACCAATGATGGTACATTGTGATTTGGAATGTTGTAGCAGTGATAACATCCAAAGTTAAGACATGACAGCATGCAGAAGCACACTGTACAGTGTCCATGTGCGTGGAAAAGGCATTTTTGCACATTTTGGTCCAAGATATGGTTTTGTGAAGTAGTTGTCGACAGAAAACTAATATCAAGCATTTAGTGAGCAGCAGTAAACATGTCGCTGATGCCGTGCCAGTTCAATGGAACTTCATTCACCTCAGCTACTCACGGCAAAGGTGGCTGGCAGGGGCGGAGCCAGAACGTGGCTAATGGGTGGGCCTGAATATTTCTCTTACTGAGCACAATCCTCCTGTACCGACAGATCGTATATTCAAATAAAATGACAAACTGAATAATAATGAAGTTCAGATCTTCCTTAGACAACCACGATTATGTCATTATAAATATTCAATAAAATTAAAAAAATCACAACGAAACACAAATTTAAAAATAATTTAATCGTAAGTTGCACAAAAAATTTAAAAGTATATTTTTTTTCATGAATCTCACTGGGTGGGCAGTCTGTCTATCTGGGTGGGCCTCTGCACACCCAGGTCCACCCATGGCTCCGCCCCTGGTTGCTGGAGGTTAAAGTACGTTATTTTAAACTAAAAAGCAAAACCTTTCTCTAGGTTTGACGCAACTGAATTAGTGCATCAGTGTTCACAAGTGAATATGAGGCGCTTTGGACAACATACTGCATGGTGTAGATTAAGTGCCATTATATTATATCAAGAGCACTCCATGTACCACTTAGATCAAATTGGATTTTTCATTTATTTGACTATGACATGTTTTTCAGCAAAAGTCCAATTAGTAACCCATTCAAGTTCATTCAAGACTTACTGCTTACACGGTAAAACGAACGCAGATTTTGTGTGGGAGTCCAAGATCGAATAAATAAATCACGATTATTGGTTAAATACATCTTACCTTGCAGTAAAAGCTGTGAAGTTCTCATTAGTGTCCCATTGACTGTTCATATTGAATGAAGGATTATCTTATTTAATGCTAACATTCATGACAGTTTGGTCGTGTTTGTAATCCACCATTACTACTTGTCAAGCATGAGACCATGGAAACTCCCAAAGGCCAAGCTTCACCAGCGAATGAATATTGATAAGGTCACTGAGCCCTAATGACTAATGAGCTCCCTCACTGTGTGCAAGTGCCTTGCTAATCAGTGATGAACCAATGCCGCAACAAAACACATTTTCCACCCGGCATGGTGTCACAGAAAAGTCAAATTAGCGCTGCTTAACCTGAGTGTTTATTTTTTTAATGATTTTCCTCATTGTAGATTTAGCAGGGTTTGATTTCTAATTCACAACATCACAGTGACATTTCCCTAATCAAATTTGTGGGGAGTTGCCAATTGGTTACATAAGTGTTAATTTTTTAAGGGCACACATTTTTTTTGCCCAGTACAGACAATTCAAAGGAAATTGAGTTTTACCTCATCATCCACTTGAGGAAAAAAGCCCCCCTTTCCTATCAGGACAAAATTTAATTACCACAGTTAGTACAAGCTGCTGTTCACACACAGACATGTAAGGGCTAACAGCTGAGCCCATTTGAACCCCGTTGCTAACCAAAACAGCAGCACCTACTGAGACACATCAATTCTCAAATGAATTAAAGTGCAGAGACTTACCACGTATTGTCAGTTGCTTAGCACTCTTCACCTGCACCAGTGAACATCCGGGGAACAGATGTTGAGAGAGTCTCAACTTACAAGTACCTGGGTGTTCATCTGAACAATAAACTGGACTGGTGCGACAACACAGACGCCCTCTATAGGAAGAGTCAGAGCAGACTCTTCCTACTCAGGAGACTGAGGTCTTTTGGGGTTCAGGGGACACTCCTCAGGAACTTTTATGACTCGGTGGTTGCATCGGTCATCTTCCAGGGAGTGGTCACCTGGGCAGGCGGCGTCTCGGCCCGGGACAAGAAGCGGCTGGACAAACTGGTCAAGAGGGCCGGCTCTGTCCTGGGCTGCTCCCTGGACTCTGTGGACTCGGTGGGGGACAGGAGGATGTTGGCCAAGCTGTCATCAATGCTGGGCAACCCGGACCACCCCCTCCAGGGCACCCTAACAGCACTCCACAGCACCTTCAGTGACAGACTGTTACACCCTCGCTGTGCAAAGGAGAGATTCCGCCGTTCCTTCTTGCCTGCTGCTGTCAGACTCTTTAACAAGAACATTGTGTAGTCTCTACAAACTGGCGGTCATTAGTGCAATTGTGCAGTCCTGCACCTGAGCTCGTATCGTGCAATACCCAATATTCCCCACTACTGTAATACCGTGCAATACTCAACATTCCCCACTACTGTTAGTCTAGTTTTATTTTTATCCAATGCTGTTCCTTACATTTCACTACAGCACTGCAGCACTGTCACTTAGAGTATTTTTTCCTCTGTACTATGTACAGGCCGAAATGAGTGTTCCTCATATTTTTTATGTAGATGTAGGTTGGTGTGTATACACATGTGTATATACACATGTTACTGCGTATATCTACATAGGTTTGATTCTAAATGTTTGCCGTCAATGTTATACATTAATGGCCACATTATGCCGCCGCCCCTGTGTGACCTATATCTTTGCTACTGTAACAATGAAAATTTCCCCACTGTGGGATCAATAAAGGCATTCTTATTCTTATTCTTATTCTTATGAAGTATTATAAACGACCTAACATTATGCGGAGACGGTGCCTTTACAAGGTTATTATTAGTAAATGAAAACAAACAAAATAATCTATCCATGAAAACTTTAAAACACATTTTTGACAGTGAAGTAAAATATAGATCTTGACAACGTTGCCAGCTTGCAAAACAAATTAAAATGAACTATAATTATTGTGATAATGCATTTTGTCAATTTCACTCTAAGCTTTTGGGTGGATTTTAAACGTGCTTATTTCAGCTCTGCCAGTTTTATGACAGCTGTACAGCCCTACGGCACCTCAAGGGCCAACCATGATGTAACGTTGACAATCTGGCCTGATGGGTAAGAAAAAAAAGACTCGAATGTTGTGAGAAAGGGATACAGGGATTTCTTCGATGATGACTGTCAAAGATAAAATCAAGCGCCTTGTAGTTGAGGCAGGTGATATTTTTGAAATACTTTTCAAAGCAAATCAATTTTTTCCAACTTAAGTATGGTGTGACTGGTCATGCTGTGCTTCTTTCAACAGCACCTCTGCTGGCGACCGCTAGGAAGCGCCCTCCGTTTAGCCTCAATTGCATTTCATCAACTAATTGGTTATTATACTTATCTTTATCAGCAGCAATTCTTATGAAACATTCTTATGCAATTTTCCTGATATTAGACACTCGCCTACGTGCTCATCGAATGGACTCATGCACACAATAACTACAAGAATCCCTCCAGCTTTTTGCACCCGTTGCCATGGAGATTACCATTGCTGTCCGTGCGATCGTGATGGAACATCAAAAGCATAGCCGCCACACACACATACACACACAGGCTTGTGTGGATGCACAGATGCTGCACAACCCTCTGGGAAGACGGAAACATCCACTTTAATCTTCACATCTTACTACTGAATGGTTTTTGATTCCCAGATTTGCACAGCACCCATAATGGCAATGCTTCTTTATGCCGATAAACATTACTGCGACATTAGCGCAATTCTAAAAACACATAAAACCTTACAAGAACTGATATAAAAATGCTCCATATATATTCAGATTTTTTTCAGAAATTTAGTATAATATGGCCCTTTAACGACTTCATAAAAACTAAAATTGCCGCTACTCCTCCAACTTAAGAGCTATAAATTGAACGTGTTCATTATTGAAGTGTTTCAAACTCTTGTACTTCAAGTCCAGGCAAAGTCTTTTCCAAACATTGTAAGCCATATGCCCCCTTCAACATCACCAACAAAGCTGGTCTAGCCCATCTCCCCATCCCTAAAAAAAGACACCATACTTAACCATGCAAATATGATCAAGTAGAAAACTCTAATTTAAGCTCAGCAAAATATCAACAAATCTAGACTTTATAGTCTTTTTTCCAAAATCCAACTTGCAATTTAAGCAGGGTGCAACATAGAATCAGTTAATACCGCATTTAACTTTAGAATTGGTGAAGCAGCATGTGGCTCATTATCATACACAGTTAATTTTGAAGAAGGCTCCATTCCAAGTACCTGTAAACAATTCTATGTTTGTGGTCAGGAGACAGCTCAGTGTTTGGTGTAAGTGGTACTGCAGATGTTGTAATAGTCAGAAAACCTTGTAAAATGCATTCGGGCAATTCTTGGTGTTTGTCAGTGTCTTTTGCAGTGGTATAGAAAATCTCCGTCATAAGCACTAGCACTAGCTCCAGCTTTCTGGTGCACATGGTCTAAATTTAGGCCATGTTTTGCTTTGACGGCCAACTGTCAACTTGCTTGCTTGCATTCTTTATTATATAATACCCTTGTTTGGAAATGTACTATGTGTGCCATGAAACATGTAGGCCAGGAGGAGCTTATAGGATGTCGTTTCAGTTCACACGGCAAGCTGGGTGACTCACCGCAGTGCCCTCACGCGCCACCGAACAGCAACCGGGGTGGGGGGGGGGCGTTCTCTTTGCTCTCACAGGCTCGTTCTGAATGTGCAAACCTGTGCATGCATGTTTTACTGAGGAGTGAGTTTGAAATTCAACTGTGAGAATAACAACACCGTCAGAAATCTTTTGGATTTTTTGCATTCTTTCTGTTTTGTCATCAGGCACTTTTCTCTCCACGCTGATATGATATTTTACAAGATGTCAGTCAACCCAGTGAACTAACTGGGGCACAAGTCATCATTAGCAACCTGTCAAAAGACATGAGAAACTGTTGTTGATATTCCTCCTGGGGGGGCGGGGGAGTGGGCGGGGGGCAGGGGCAAAGTTTGTTAAGTTAAAAAAAATGCAGTAGTGTAGTCTAAAAGGTTGTGTTGTATTTGTCTCGCATTTTAAATGGTGTGATCCATCTTTTCTGGCAGATGTGGCGCGGTGAGGTGCATTCAGCCGACAGTGCGTCCCTCGCTTTAGGTGAGTACCACGGTGTAAGATGAAGTAGAAGAATCAAATAACCAAAGGCGAGAAAGCTTAAAGTACATCACAAGTCCAAACTTGATATCCCGATTTAATATTGTGTTTGTGTAATATGAATTAAGCGGCAAAATCCACCTGTTTTTATCCATCTGGGGGGGGCGGCCAATTTGTCACTTGCTGTCGACTGAAAATTATATCACAGTTGCTCAGGGCTCGGATAAACATCCAATCACGACCCAGCTTCAGAAAACAGATGAGCTGTAATTGGTTAATACCTGAGCAATGAGCAACTGTGAAGTCCTTTTGAGTTGACACCAAGTGACAAAATGGTCGCCCCGTGAGATGTTTAAAAACAGGTGGATTTTGCTTCTTGACTCATACAGCTGGAGCTCAAACAAAGCACTTTACAAACAATAAGCAAATAAATAATGAATAATAGTAATAATAATTATAAACAATAAAAGGCCATAATACACAGTGTTTATCGATAAATTAACAAACCGTATTTAGATTAGTTGGCGTGCAAACAACATATTATTGTGCAGACATTTTTGGGGTTGACTTCCTATTTAATCATCTCTCTCTTTGCATTCTGCGTGTGCATTATACGGCAACAACATTAGCAATAGCATTGGTAGCTAACAGGAAGAATGAAGTGCTTATTGATAAGCTCCCACCATGCTTGAAAATCATTCCGGTGACATAATTACATGTGGCTTATAAGCACATTAGACCAATGACCAATGACGGGCATGTTTTTAGTTTAGCATGTTGGCAGTTAGCGCTCTCATGCATGTGCAATACTTGCTCTTTTTTTTTTTGTTTGTTTACACGTGACAGCAGTATGTGTTCCTTTCTCTGCACTAACAAGGGTATGTTTCAATTTAGCACCACTTTGTGTTTATTATTATAACATAGGGAAGAGGGTATTTGACAGGTTTTGCAAATCCATCAACGGTTTCGCACCTCTGAAATGCAGCTGTGAAAGCACCCTACATTAAATGACCAAAAGAGGTGATCTGTGTGAAAAGCTGTTTAACAATGGCCAACACAGATAGGACACCGATTAGGATAACATAGGGCTACATAGAGCTCACCTGAAAGCTTCTTCCTTTGAAATCTCTGAGCTGCACCCAATTATCTTCATCTTTTTCTGATATTTCGAAGCCAAAGATTGTATGGCCAGACCTTCTGCCTGTAGAGTTTAGGGGTTGTGCGCCTCCTATTTTCTGCTGCTAATAAAATAAGAAGGTCAGACAGAGCAAAGAGAGCAAGACAGAGGGAGAGATAGACGTGTTTGTTTTAGCCTGAAAGAGAAACCACAACAAATAGCTGCTGCGAGGCAAAGATTTGGCATCCTTTTGATCGTTCACATGTTTGCGGGTGCTGCAGTGACTCAGCAAGAGATGATACAAAAACACACAATGTCCTATGAAAAAAACAGTAAGCGTTGCTGCCATTGGTGTTTTTACACCTCCCTGCAAATAAGAAACAATCTGATATAGAACAGGAGGGATGGATGATGTCCCAAAAGGTGGGTGGGGGGGGGTTGACATGTTTTAGAGATGGATGGCACACGAAGGAGGAAACCCCTTTTACTGGTTGCACACGGCACACAGCACTACCAGGCTGCAGCACGACACACACAAACACACACACAGGACTGGTGTATGATGTAGGAGGAGGAGGAGGGGCGAGCAATGGAGTGAGTGCGAGGGGAGGAGGGGGCAGCGATAAGCCGAGCGAGCAGCATCCTTTCATTCGGATCGCGGGAAGTCAGGAGGCGGCAGCCATAGTTTGAGGACGGAAGAGCAGCAGCATCTCACCCACAGGGGGCGACGCCACACCTCTCTCTCTCTCTCTCTCGCACATACGAATCACGCACATGCATTCGTGAGAAGTCCAGCAGGAGGAACAACATCGTGGAGAGCAGTCTCCTGAAGACTGGAGCAGGGCTGCGTCCATCGCCTCCATCCATTGCTCCATATGCTCTCTGTCATTCTTCACTCAACCTCGGATTCTCACCTCTTCGCTTCGCCGTGACCCTCTCTGCCCGCCCGTGCGTGTTCTCGTTCGACCACTAACCCAAAGAAGGAAAAGGAACTCCCAACGCCGCCATGAACTTCCTCCGACGACGCCTCTCCGACAGCAGCTTCATGTCCAACCTGCCCAATGGCTACATGTCGGACCTCCAGAGGCCGGACCCGCCTGCGCCCCCTCCCCCGACCGCCTCGTCCCCATCCCAGCAAGGTCCCGCCGGGTCCCAGGCGCCTGCCCAGTCTCCCACCCAAGCCTCCTCTCAGGCCCCCGTCAGTTCCCCGGCTCCTCAGGAGCGCCGCCTGTCCCAGCAGGCTCAACAGCAGCCTCAACCGGCCCAGTCCTCCGCCTCAGCCACTTCCTCCTCTGGCGGTTCCTCCGGGTTCTTCAGCTCCTTCAGCTCCATCACCAACGTAGTCAAGCAGACGGCGGCATCTGCTGCCGGTTTTGTGGAGCAGTCAGCTCCCTCTCCCTCCCTTTCCAAGAAGTTTAAGATCCTCCTTGTCATTGATGAGCTGCAACATGAGTGGTAAGTGACCTTTGGGATTGTAGGTAGGCGTTTCTGGTGTGCTCTTCAAATCTGATGCAGTAATATGACAAAATGATCATTGGTAAAGCAAAGTGCAGTCCTCAGTGATCAGATGCATATTAGTGTCATTTTGTTGGCGCTCCATTTTGCACTCGCCAGATCAAGCCCCAAAATAGAAAAAGCCTTGTAGTTGAGCTTTTCTCAAGAGGTCACATGTATCATGCTTTCACCAGCCTATGTATGTGTGCATATGTCAGAGAGCTGTGAGTAAGTGTTTCATCCCTGGATAGCACACAGTGGATAGCAGGTTATTATCCTTACGCTAACAGCCCATACATCACCCGTTGTCATAAAAGGGGCATGTAAGCACTGAATAAAACATGGCTCTTGACAGAGGTATTGTGCAATAACATTTCTAACTGCCTGGTTGCGTTCTGGCACTTAAAATCACGTGTAACGTATGTGTATTGTAAAGTGAGGCCTGTTGTTGGATAGTGATTGTGTGATGTTGTGTATGAGATTGTGTTATTGTTGAAAGTCTCAGGGAAAGTGATTTGGTGGATTTCTTGTCCTGACGCTTGCGGGTATTTTGTGTTGCTCAATATTGGTGGATTGAGTCAATCAATTTTCAATACCACCAACCCCGTTCAGGGTCACGCAGTCCAGCCCATCTTACTGAGATCTGATCGATAGGCAGACTACATCCATGACTGGTCGCTAAGAAAATGAAACCACTACTCTCACTGTAAGGATTCGGCATGCATTCTTCTGGGTTTTAGCCATCAAACAGGAGCACTTAGTAGAGCTGAGACCACCGCCATGGCAGAACAATAATGCCAGATTGTGATAGATTTCTCCCTCCAAGCTGAGGGGCTAGAGTAATCATGGCCTTTTTTACACAGAGATCCAGCAAAATAGTCCCATCGCAGCCATAACAGAATCTCTGGCAATAAGCCACCTTTGCTATTTACACCAAAGGAGAGATATTGCCTCAACTGTGTCAACTTTTTATCCTGCAGTCAGACAATTTATTTATACAAATGTATGTAACAAATGCTTTCAAAACACAGAGGCGGGAGAATTGAGTGTCAAGTGTGAAACTTCACACCCCTCTCCCACCATTTCAGCATTCACAATTTACACAGGCATCATCGGGTCTCTGTTACTGCTCTGGTACTTCAGCAAAGGGTGGAGGAGACTCAGTCCCTCCATTCCGCATCAGTGCTGTTTATACAGAACATTGACCCAGATAAAGGCGGATACATTGTGATTTGAACATTCAGTATAATACAGACAGGAAACAGCCAAGTAAAAAAAAACAAAAATAAACAAATCCAATGGGTTTTAGAAGCTGCATCATAGCCATAGCAAAAGGTCCGGCATTAAGTCACCTGCATTCTTTACGTACAATTCGGAGAAAGGCGGGATATAGCCATAACGCCATCCAGTTTCATATGTGACACAGCGTCCTACAATCAGTTACTTAGATGACGCAATTACTAAGGTCCCTCCAGACCAAGGTCTGGTGTGACATGAAAAACTTGTCAAACCGAGATAATTGCTTTTAACAAAACGCCAATATAGTATTGAGTGTTGCATGCTACATATCACATCCAGTTCCGGTGTTTATAAGGAATTGTGATTTGAACAACATTCTAGGAGCATAACCTCCTTTGTCACCTTTTGGCCTTGGCAGAGTTATAATGAGTATGAACAGAAATATTTCCATCAAATACAATCCATCCATCTATTTTCTGTAACGCTAATCCTGGCAGCTATAGCCTATCCCAGCTGACTTCAGGCAAAAAGCGGACGATATACTGGAATTGTCGCCGGTCAGTCGCGGGGCATATATAGAGACAGATGAGACAACCATTCACATTGTCACTAAGTGGGAGCTGCACCGAAGTCTCGCACATGTACTACTAAACCATCTGTGACCTACTTTCACAATTTAAAGGTTATTTTGTTTTCATGATTGTACAAACTATTTGGTTCCGTATCCCCACGACAGGCCCATGTAATTATTTTCCTGCTGGTAACTGGTCCCATGATGCAAAAAAAAAAATGGCCCCATCTCATGGTCTGCGTTAAAGTACTGAAGTCAGCTATGTGGATCGCTAAACTACCAATGGAGATTGCTTTTGTCATTTATTAGGATTCTTAAAGAGACAAACATATTTTTTTCAAGAATATGTTCTATGTAATCACCACTAGTTGAAACAAGGCATTCTGATAAATATTTTGTTTGGGGAATAAGGGTTAATCCACCCATTTTTAGCCATCTCTGGTGGTGGCCATTTTGTCACTTCTGTCGACTGAAAATGACATCACAACTGCTCAGGGCTCAGGTAGCGTCCAATCACGGCTGACCTGTTTTCTGAAGCTGACCCGTGATTGGTCATTACCTGAGTGACAAAATGGCCGCCCCCTGAGATGGCTAAAAAGGGGTGGATTTTGCTGCTTAATATTCCACATATTAATCAGAATGCCGTGTTTCAACTAGTGGGCCTGCTGGTAACATATTCTTGAAAAAAACATGAGTTTGGGTTGATTTCCCCTTTCAGCACACTCATTTTTAACATTTCTCAAAAAGTGAGAGACCCCACACATGCCGAGGCGAAAGTTGTTTACTTACTGCTGTTCTTGAGTGTGATGTACTCAAGATGACCAATACAGTGCACCACACACATAACAATATCTCCTTTGACAATTGCGAGTCTTCTCCATAAAAACAGATGTCTGTTTTCAGGGGAGGAAAAAAAAAATCACCCTTAACACACCCCATAACACAAGAAATGTTCAGAATAATCTATTAGGTAGGCATTCGCAAGTCAGGCCTTAGAAGAGACGGGAAATGCTCTGTACTTGGTGTTGAATTTGGACCATGCATTGACTTCACCACTTTTCAGTGATGGTTATAGCTTCAGGTTGATTAATTGCCAACCATGTGTTTTGACAAAACACTGATGCCCAGTAAAAAAAAAAATTGAAATCATTGAATCCCTGCTCTACACCCTTAGCGTCTTGAACATATTTTTGAAACAAGTACTCAACGGAGCACCTGCCTTTGCCACGGAAAACTGAAACTGACAATGCAAACCCCATTATAAAGTAACCAAATAAAGTAGTAGTGGTTTCAAATCCCATTACAGTAATGCAGTCATGTCTTAGGAACAAACAACTGAGCTTGAAGAGGAGTAATTTTCACTGCTACAGTAACTCCTGTGGAAATGTCAGTATTTTTTGTGTATGAGGAGGTTCCATTACACAGTGCTGGCCTGAATGTGAATGTGAATGGCAGCTCTGCAGTATGTTAATCCTGCGTCTCTTGCTGTGAGTGTTTTGGTGGCATATGATTGGATGGCGGCCACCTATGATGTGGTGACGACCGAATGTGAGAAGACAGCCTGCATCCATAAAAGCATCACATTTGAATGCATGGCTGAACAGAATGCAGTCCTCCTTTTATGTAATCTGTGCGGCATATATAGTTATTTAATTAGAAAAATACACAAGGTTCTGATTCAGATTGTAAAATATAATTTACATTGTAATGTAGACTTCTTGTGCATACGGATGTGTTTTGAATTATTTGTGATTGATGAATGCTGTGTGACTTGTTGCAAATCGGTGATCCTGTAGGACAGAAGAGCAATTTTAATTGGAAATATATCATCTATTACAAAACAGAAATGTCAAAACATTGCAATTTATGTTTAGAAGGCTCCACATGATTATAAATGGAATCTCAATTCTATCGTTGCTTCTGGCATATGAGTCAGAGATACATTCTACTAATGTTATGTTATGTTATTTCATGCTCTTAACTTCCAGAACAACCAGTCAAATAATTGATGTCATAGCACTATTAATCACCACTTTTATCATCCACTTGCAACTCACATAGACATCTCCTGTTCTATAAAGGAAAAAAAAATGTCGCTGGGTAGCTACTTTTATTTGGACCGTTTCTTCTCCATTACAACAGGCACCAATCAATTGATGCGGTATTAGCTGAATTGTGTGAGCCTCCTCTGCACACTCAGTGAACGGGGTTCTGCCGCATATTTCAGGAGTGGCCGGGCCACTTGTTTTGCGGCCATTCAAAATATGAATTGCATAATGTGATGATGTCGTAAATTATAGCCTATGAAATGCACAAAAGCTATACATAAAAAAACAGCAGCCTATATAAAGTACATATTTATATATGTATATATATATATATTTTGTTTTATAGCAATACTTAACTATATTTACAATTTCATATGTACCTTGTAACGTGGTGGTGGTGGTGCGAGCTGAGGGTGGTAACTAGTCTTGGATGGGTGTTGTTGGATAGCCAAAGGACCAAAGACTTCTTCATATTCCACAAGCCATTGTTTAATTTTTCAACAAAACAATACTTCCCCAGCATACCACGCGTTACTTAAGAGCACAGCGGTCGGGTACACCCAACCGAGTCCATGACTAAAGGTGTGTTGAAGAAGTTCAGGGAAAAAAAAGTAGACCAACCGACATAAACCAGAGGCCCCACCGCGTGGTGCAACACCGTACTATAATAACTGACTGTTACAACCTGAGGATGAAAAGTAAAGCCTGTGGTAAAGATTTTCGCGAGTCATGCGCATGTAGCAACCTGTGTATTCCTTGACTGGCATTGTGCAGTGCACGGCCATCCTAAAGTGGAAAGTGGATATATTGAAAGACGGGCTGGCTCTCATTCACTTGAAATTACCCGTTGATATGCACATGGATCGCAAAATGTTTGACCACAATCTTCCCTTATTTCATCCACAGGTACATATGAAATTGTATATATGGTTAAGTATTGTTGTAAAACACAATGTATGTGTAGTGTATATAATGTATGTTTAGGATTAGGCAGTGGCCTGCTGTCTCTCGCTCGCTTAAAACTAACGAATGGGAGTATACATTCAATTTCCTTGCCACATCGCTTAAAGAATCGCCTACATCTGTTGGCCAGTCAGACGACAGCCTGGATTCTTGTGACCACAATGCCTCAAAAAAGTGAAATGGAAAAGTGACCACACAGGGTGGAACTGTCTTTTTCGGGGTTGAACCAATATAGTGGGGTTTCTTACTTGGTTATTAGGCTATAAATTCTGCTGATTTCAATTCACAATTTCCGTGGCGATGTTGTCAACTCTGTGCAAAACTTTTTTTTTTTTTTTTAAATTTAGCTAGATATGCTTCAGACAAACTGCAGATAATCCATTCTACATGGAGTACTGAATCCCAGCTCGTTTCACCTAATATCAGTCAAGCCTAGCGCCGTGCTGAGTTGACACCTCCCGTCTATAGTGCAGATTACGCACTCGCTAAAGGCACGTTTAGAGGAAAAATGGGGCTTAAGCACTCAGTGGGAATCTATTGGAAAATGCTAACAGAGAGGGTTGCCAAACCGTGCTTTACTGTGCACTTAAACTTACTTGTTGTCCATTTCTTGCCAGCATTTCATAGGCTCAATCAATAATAAAAACAAATTTAGATTAATTTCAGATCAATTATATCAAGCAGTATTCAATGACTTTATTTTAAATCCTTCCTGCCCTTCTGGGTGCTATATTTAAATATTATGGGTTGATTTATTCACTTGGCAGACGCCTTTTTTTTTGCCCAAAGTGACTTACATTTAATCCCCTCAAAGTTTGAAAAGGTTAGTCTTGCAATTTAACAGCCAAAAGCAGAATTTGGGTCATAACGACATTCTTCTGACATTCATGGAGACTTTAATTTCACGATTTACGGAAAAAAGCTTTTAACAAAGGTGAGCAAAGTACTCTGGGCAATCTATCAAACCGCTTAACGACCCCGGCATAGATTTCCTAGCATCTTACAACCCTATTCGACAGACAAACATTGGCATTCAATCTGTGTTTCAAGAAAAATTGAACCCGCACTTAACAAACCCAATATTTCTCTCTAAATATCAGAAATTAGCAATGAATCACTCACTTTCGGAATAATATCAATTGTGCCATTAGACTGGCTTTTTGTGAACATGCTCCAAAGAGAGAGGAGAAAGATACAGGGACCAGTGTGCTAAGTCGCATAGACGTAGTGATTACGTAACACACTGCGAGCCCGTTGGGTTGACGGGTGACGGGAAAGACAGCATTCAGGGACGTTCAAGGTGATTTGGGCATAGAGGGGGATGATTAACAAAATAGGGTGGTAGTATGGAAAACACCTCTTGTTTTTTATTGCATGTCACGCCCACTCTTCCTGTTCCTTTCCCCTTGCTGCCTCTGGGTGCCTTTCATCATGACAGTTGCTCTGTGTGCGTCTCCGGAGAAGGAGACTGCTGCTTTTGTTACTGCTGCTTCTGCTGCTGCGGGTTCAGGAAGTGATGAAGTAATGCGATAAGACGTGGTGATTCAGCAGTTTCAGCCCAAAGGCCACATCTGTTCTCTTCCCTTTGCTCTCCCAAATCAGGACTGCAAATCCCCTTTTACCCGTATTTGTCTCTGTTGGATTTATGCCGTTTCTGCGTCAGCGCCAGTGATTCCGTTTGCTGCCCACTGTGCGAATTGGTGACAAATAACTGGTTAATTAACATAATTGGAAGGTTTCGTGGAGGATGCCGCTCATCGCCCTGCAGTCAAAAGTTGAGTTTGAAATGTTTTTCTGTCAGCAAAGACATTGATGTTCCAGGAATGTACGAGGGGGGAGAGTGAGCAGTTCATCATTAATTGGTCACATGATTGCAACTTTCTTGATAAAATTAGAGGGTTTCACTGTAAAAAAAAGCCTTAACCTCAAAGTCAGCTGAGATACAGTCCAACATCCCTGTGATCCTGAATTTGAAAAACTGTATGTATTGACCCTGATAAAAAAAAAAAAATATATATATATATATATATATATATATATATATATATATATATATATATTAATAATGATAACAGTATGGACCAGCATGGTTTCGTTATGTTTTCATATAGGTCTTGCTGGTCACACCAGCAAGAGCAAAACAGCAGCAAAAACAAAAGAAAACAGCCAAACGTTCTTCCACTGGGTAACCCACTTTAGCAACTGAGGCAAAGCCTCCCAGCAAGACCAACATGCTGTAGTTGCCATGCTGGTGACACCAGCTGGTCACCAGCTATCACCACCAGCTCATTGCAGGGCCCCATGCAGCAACATGCCGCCACTACCAGGCGGCCGCGGCTTTGTTCATAGAGCGGTTGTCCAGTGACCAAAGGTTCCACTGAATCTTGGCTGTTTTATTTTGCTTTTACGGCTGCTGCCGGGAACAGTAGCAAGACGAGCACGAAATCACACAAAACCATGCTGGTCTGTGCTGTTGTGTTTTTTTTGGCAGAGGAATGAACAAATAGATCCCAGCTTTTGTTAAGGCAATATTAACTTGATAACTGTTGTCCTCCCCTAAAACAGAATAATTTCAAACATGTGTATATGACTTAATTGAAAAATCATGATGTGCCAGGTGATACTAGCCTGTTGCACCTCTGTCCTCTAGATGGCAGTAATGTGCGTTACAAAGTCAGAACGTCCCCCCCACTGCTCCATCTGTGTGATTGGGTTGGTCGCGATCCATCTTGTCCCCAGGACAAGCAGTTATATCAACAATTCTCCAAGCCACACTTTTTTTAGGACAAAATTTAAATGATTCTACCTTGACAAACAGAAATTATGCTTACTGGCTTACCGTCCAACATCCATCCATCCATTATCTATACCGCTTCTCCTCGCAAGGGTCGCGGGCGTGCCGGAGCCTATCCCAGCTGTCTTCGGGCAGTAGGCGGGTGGGACACCCTGAATCGGTTGCCAGCCAATCGCAGGGCACACAGAAACAAACATCCGCACTCACAATCACACCTAGTGGCAATTTAGAGTGTCCAGTCAACCTACCAAGCATGTCTTTGGAATGTGGGAGGAAACCGGAGTACCCGGAGAAAACCCACGCAGGCACGGGCAGAACATGCAAACTCCACACGGGGAGGCCGGAGCCAGGATCGAACCCACGACCTCTGAACTGTGAGGCGGACGTGCTAACAGGGTCGTCTACCTTTAAAAAAAAACAAAAAAAATGCATTCACATGTTATTTGTACATTTTAAATTTAGACTAACGTCTTCGATGTTCTCAAATGCTATGTAAACATAGCTACTGTCGACACAGAAGATGAAGGAAAACTCCGTTCTAGCAAGAAGTAACTTTAAACAGAATCATGCTTCCACTGCTGCATGCCAAACAGTGCCCCCCCTCAAAGTCAATTCAAGTAATTTCCTCTTCGCCTTTTCCACGGACCACAATGGAATTTATCTGCAAGGTCGCCTGTGATTTCATTTTGAGGCTCTGTAGGTTAGACCCCGCAGCCGGGATTAGAAAGGATGTACATCACTGTGGTGCTCGGCCATTGGGTGAAATGACCTCACATTAGCTCCTGGTTTTAACCTTCCAATGTTTCCACATCCAAACTACTGTCAAACACCACATATTTCATTTTGAGTGGTCACATATTTTATACTTCAGCGATTCCACCAAATGTTCTCTTCCGAGTTGTCTTTTGAACAGAACACAGCAAAGGTGTAGTATTGCCTTGTCTGTTTTTTTTTTTTTGTAAGCAGTGTAAAATGGGTTTACAAATAGCTGGATCTCCAAAAAGCCTCTTTTACACACAGATCCCGCAAAATCGCATCATCACAGTCATAACAGAAGATCAGGCAAGAAGCTCCCTTAGCAACCATGATAGCAATCATTGCTACACTTAACAAGGTGCATTTTGAAACCAAGCACAATCAAGAACTGATGTAGTTGCATCACTAAGTAGAATTGGTGTTTGGACACTAACAAGACCCTCACCACACAATTAATCTCTTCATGTCAACCTCTGCTTATTACCCAGATGGGCTGCATAATTTACAGGGTGATGTTCACATAAAGTGATGTAGCTTTCTGATAAAACCATACCAAATTCTAGATTCAATCAAACTGCAGCGCTAATAGCACAGCTTACATGATGTATGTTTTCCTTGTGTAGGGCTGCACAATATATCGAAAAAAATATCGATATCGCGATAATGGCCTATGCAATACGCATACCGCAAAGACGTGTGATCATTTTCTTGTGAAATTGTATGTTTTTAATCTGAATTTGAGGAGTGTGATGCAAACTTGAATGCGCATCGCCATCCGATAGTTGAACATTATCTAGGGGAATTACAATTAATTAGCTAAGAATACATTGAGCTTGCTTATTTTGCCACATCAAATCAAATGTACTTCTTTCATTAGATAACAAAAATGTCATTTTTTTAGGTACATGTTAAATGCCGCAGTAATATCGATATCGCTATAATCAACATCCATATCACATATGGCATGTTTTTCCCAATATCGTGCATCCCTATCCGTGTGCCACTATTCAGTGCAGGGCTTTGCGCTCGCTCCCAAGGGCCCAGGCCATTAGTGAATGCGATGGCAGTGGTTAAGTCAATACTTACTAACTAAGCTGCATCAAATGAAGCTTTTGTCCTCAAGGTCTGATGCAGCAGGATTACCCATTATTTGTTTACCTTTAGCCTTTTAGCTAATTTTGCACATGATGTGGAGCAGCCATTTTACATTTTCACAACTGTGTTTTTCTTTTTTCTTAATTGTTTTTTTTAGTAAACCTGCCTTCAGCGACTTCAAACAGTGTTCTCCAACCTTTATTGAGCTACGGCACATGTATTACATTCGATAAATGGCATGACCAAAGATCAAGTCACACATGCAGAGTTAATCCTTTGGTGCTGCCTGAAATGCGCTCAAGTGAAGTGCGTGTGCATTTGTGACCATTCCGTTTCCAGAATTTCCGCAACATTTAATTCATATTTTTCTTCAACCTTTTGGTCCAAATCATAATTTTACAGCTTTTGGACATTTGACTTTGGAGGTCACCTCATGCAATGTTAAGTACTTTCACTTGGTAATCATTGCGTAATGACTTGATCCAACAATGACTTGGATCATTAGGGCAGATCAGTGGGAACAGACGGAGAATATAATGCTTTTTTTCTTATCCGATATACAGTATGAACGGTCTGACCTTTTGCTGATTGTTGGATATTGGATGAACAGACCTCTTCATTTCCCCTCTATTATACAGTGTATAGCCTCTCAAGGAGAGAGAGCGCAGCCCTGCATAGATGAATATGTTTGCCCCACAAATGCTGTGACTTATTTATTTATTTTTTTTAAAGAGCAATTGAAATGACTCTAGCGGATCTCGGGTCTTCTGTCAAGTGAGATAGACTAACGATAACGACATATTGAGGTATCTTTGCAGTGAATCACTGTAAAGGAGTGCTAAATCAACACAGTGACCTTTTCTCCCACCCCTTCACAGTTTAAAACATGTGGGAAAGGGCAGCCTTTGGCGTAACAATACAAAGAGAGAGGCATCGTTGGGCTTTCTGTGGGGCCGCTCTGCAGATAAACCAGTTACCACGCGTGAGGCGTACAGATACCGAAGAAGGCCATAAAGCAGACCAATCGGCCTCACAACCGCTGGTGTTACCATGGCAACAGGACATCCCTTTCTCCTAACTTGAAACTACTGTATAGTGTTGTCAGGAGACCTAGAGGTGATCTAACATGAAATGTATTTGTTGATGATTGGAAAAACAGAACAGTTAATTGATTAATGGTTATTAAAAATGTGTATCACTTTATAGCTATATATACGTGCATCTCAATAAATAAGAATACAGTGGACATCTCATTTTATTACAGGAGTTCAATTCAAAATGTAAAATTCATATATTTAATATATTCACGACAACACACAGAGTGGAATATTTCATGATTTTGATTTTTTTTTTTTTTTTTTAATATTGATATAGAAATCAGGTAAGAATTTTCCTTACTGTGGCACGGACAGGCGCGGGCGGTGGATACTAGTGAGCACAGAGGAGCAGAGGCAGGTTTTCTTCAGGTGGTCAGCTTTTTTCCTCTTTATTTTCCAAACAATACCAAAAAGTGCCAAAAAAACAAAAAAAAAGTGCGTTGGCACATTAAAATGGAGGGTGGCTTCTCCAGCAGTCCCTTTTTACACTGATGGTATCTGGCGCCTTAAATATGTTAAAGTCAATTGGGGTAAAACCATTACAACTCCACAGGTGTAAATCATTAGCTCGTTAACAAAGTTAAAACCCTCCGACACTAAACCATAATCTGAAACTAAAGAAATACTAATAAACTACAGCCAGTATCCCAAACCAAAACCATCTAAACAATAAACCAAATACTAAAATTTGATTCAAGTCCCAGTGACCACCACATGTTCCTCCAGATGGATCAGTCCCAGTGTCTGGTCATCGGGGAATCTTCTGGCCTGACACTGCCACAGGTGTGCTCGTCACACTTACAAAAAGTATTGTTCTTTGTAAAGTATCACTTTTTGAACTAAACTAAATAAATATATGAACTTTCCAAGTTATTCCAATTTATTAGGATGCACCTGTATGTAATGTATTTAAAGACAGCACAGTGGACTTAGTTAGCGTGTCTTCCTCACAATCGAGAGGTTATGGCTTTAAATCTTGGCTCCGTCCCTCATGTGTGGAGTTTCCATGTTCTCTCTGTGCTTGCGTGAGTTTTCTCACTGACGGATGCATTGATGGATAGGCACAATGCACTGGCATGTGCATCATAATCATATCAACTCATATTTCATGCAGATGAGGTCCATCCTGTGCACCTGACCGTGCTCCAGAAGCTTCAGTCAACGTCAGATTTAATCTTGACTGTTTAATAAATCAGTATCATGGCTGAAATACCTTAAACTCCCCTACATTGCTATGGCAAATGAAAAATTCTGTATCACAATGACCCAATAATAACACAAACTAATGAGTTTTTGTTAGGACCGACCATGACCTTCATGAGTATTTTCACAAAATCCTTCTAGCAAATGAACTAACTATTGCTCCGTTATTGTATTAACATATAACAGCATCACAAAGAAAAAACCCAAACTTTGTTGTCCTAGTTGCTATGGACACATACTCATTAGAAAGATTTCAGAGGTTGGTGCTGAAGCATGTGCTGCCCTGTTTATGCTTCGTATCGGTAGAAGTCAAATTACTGTTTATTTTGTAATGTATGTTCACTGTGCACCCGGCAAAGCCATAAAGATATCCTCCAGCAGCTACACTTACAGTAAGTTCAGGTAATTTGATCTGCTCTGCATTGGTGCAATGCAATTAGTAGACTGGGGCAAAAGAGATGCTCTCTTGTGCAGGCACACTGTATCCAATTAAGATTTACAGTATAATCTCAGTTGGTTCAGTCTCAGGGGCAACACAATTGTAATACCAGGGAACATCCAAAGAGCGAAACAATCCAAGTTGTTGTTTTTTGTATTGTTTTTTTTTTTACTCTTTTTAACACAATCAATCATCTACGCATTTTCTCTAGTGTCCTCATTGGAGTAGCAGGTGAGATAATTTAGAGTCTTGCATTTTTCTGGAATGTGGGAGGAAGAGAGAGAGCACAGTGAATAATTTGATGCTTGCTGAACTGACGTTTTTTGAAGTTCTTGGGTGACATTGTGCCTAACGTTAGTTCGAAGGCCAGGATTTTGTGTGACTTAACGGCCGAAGTCTTTCATTTGCAAATCGTACTACCTCGGGACGTCACTGATAGTGTAGTGGTACACACGCCTGAGTTGTGTGCGGGCAGCGTGGGATCGATTCCCGCTCAGTGACGGTGTCTATGTGTGCCCTGGCGACCAGTTTGGGGTGTAATCTGCCTTCGCCCATTGACGGCTGGGATTGGCTCCAGCACCTCCCCGTGACCCTGTATAGGATAAGCGGTTTGGAAGATGACATGACACTTCCTCGGGACGTTTGATTTCAAAGCTATACTTCATAGCCATAACCATGACAACCAAGTCGTCACATTTTCCGCAATACAAAATGTCTAAATGCTAAGGAAATTGTAACAGATGATTGAGTCACTTAATTCCATTGTTAAAAAAGTATCTTTCTCTTCCAAGAGTTTGCTTTCATAATTGATCCCCCTGTGTTGGGTGCAGCCATAATAGCAAACAGGTTTGTTGCCTGAGGTCCTCCTAAATGAATTCTGAGGTTCTGGCTTTGGTCCCAGAGCGTAACAGAGATGAAATCTAACCGTGTGTGAGCTGGGAGAAGCTTCCATGTATCCTCCTGTGCTTTTTTCTCTGCAGCATTAAGGTACAGTCGATGTGAATCAGCACTGTTTGTTTTACTGGTCGTCGGTAGGGGAATAGGAAGAGAGTAAGTAAGGAGAAAAAGAAAATGGAGCGACAAGAGGAGTCAGATGGGAGAGCTGTGATAATAGCGGAAAAGTCGTCAGAAAAGAAAGAACAGATCGAGCCTGGAGGATGCTCAAAACTATCTTAAGAATCTCATTTCTAGCCACTATTTTCTCCAATAGCCTCTCTTCAATATAGAGAATGAGAGGATCTTTTACATCAGCAAATCAGATTGGCCTAAAGCCAGTCTGTGCTGCTCACTATTCACTATTGGTTTGGCCCACTCAATATCGGCCCCCCGGGGCATTGTTTTACAACACACAGAGGGATGCAGTGCAATTGCTGCATTTTAAACCCCCTTTTGGCGTTGCACACACTACATCAACCAACTGGAAAGGCCACATTTCCTTCGTGGAATATTTAAAACAAAGCAGTTCGTATTGGACACCGTAAGGTATGTTTTGAAATCCAAATAAAGTCCATTTTAGTCACCCAATAAAAGACATACAGGGGGTCCTTGGTTTACAACAGTCAAGGTTATGAAAGGCACATGTAGTGTAAATAAAAATTGATTGTCATACCATGTAGAGATGGGTGACAGGAGGTGCTATTAAAATATTTTTGAGATGATAATGATTATAATTCATTCAATGAATTGATTCTACAATGATTCAGAGACTCTGTCCCACACTAGTGTCATATTTATGAATGAAATCCAATGACGTTTATCGCAGTAACCGCACACATCCTTGGAGCGCCGGATGTGTAATCCTGCGCCTCAACTAAATTCACCAAAATCTCGTTAGACCACCTGTGCTGCAAAATAAACCAGCTTTTGAGAAGTCTAAAATTTTGTGTACTTTTTGCGACCATATGCATATGCGCTGAGGGACGAGGCAGAAAAGAAGACGCTAGGCTTCCACTGTAAGGAAAATAAAGATAATCCAGTTTTCACGCCGAGCGCACTGGCACCAGTCTACCAAAAGGGGGCCCACAGTGTTCGTCATAGGCGGTCCTTGAGCTGTCACTTTGTGTGGTGCGTCACCGAGGACCTGTTTGCCATGAGTGGCCCTGCCAGGGGCATAAAGCCTCAGACAACGTAGCTCCTAGAATCATTGGGAAAAACCCCTCCGTCAATACGGACGGCAAAAGACGGCATTTCTACATACTTTGGACAGGAAGTGGCAAATAGACGACATGTATCCTAGACAGATAGGGCCAGTTAAATTGTGACTTTTTTTTACCGATGCCAAAGTACAGTACTGTAGTTCTATATCTACTATCACAATGCCACTGTAGATTATCACTCATACTTCATCCCACCCAAAATTAAAATGACACACAGGAATCCTAAACACAGCTGTAGGGGCGTTGTACTTGATTGTCCCAAATTGATCCTGAATGACCCCCCTGCCACCATTATTTGGCATCCTCGGGTCCCTTGAAAGATGCCATATAAAGCTATTAATTTTATACTGCTGTGATTCATATGGTGTAAGCATGAGGATCTGTCAAGTCCGCAATATGAAAGCAGTATAAATCAGGAACTCGGTCACTCTGTAATTTGTAATCAATGATCCATCATACGATAACTCTAAGAAAATGTGATGTTCTCAATCCTCTTGACGACTTTTATTAAAGTCTGACTTTAGGAATCTGTTTGAAATATTGGTCAGCTGTTCTTCAACTGCACTCGTTCTCACCCGTTGCATTATTTTGACGTTTTTTCAATTTGGCATCCACTGTGCGCCGCACTCATAGTCCTTCGGCAGGCCACATAAATCAAGGGTTAAGTAATTGAAGCCTTGGCACGACAGCTGTCCTTAGGCTGGAAAACTCTCGATGAATCATTTCCATCACACTAAAGAGATTAAGAGGAGAGGAGGGAACAATTCAGGGTTTGCTGTTTTTCTTGCCTCTATGTTTCCGTACGTGCTGCAGCGACACGACGCCAGCGTGGGCGGCTTCACACCGCCTGACTGCATTGCATTCGCGTCTTCGTGATGTCCGTGTTTGCATTTCACCCACCCCGGGTGGGGGGAAGCCACACGACATTTCTCTCAGTAAGCCCTTTTCACACTGACAGCCGAAAAGAATACGGTGAGCCTACACTTACCTTAACGTGTGCGCAGCCTGCAAGTCGTGACGAGAAAATCGCCCTCTCGAGCCTTAAACACCCACATCCATAATCATTTACAACTTGCTGAAGATCTGCAGTTTGCACACTGTAGTTTCAAAAAATGATAAGAAACATTCAAGGATATGCCCCGGTTATTCGCCGGCTTGTGGTAATACCTGTCCTGTAATAAACAGTGGGAAGCACTTTGTCTAGCCTTTGCTAGGAAGAAGAGAGCTTGTACACAGAGATTGTTCAAGGTCTCCTGACTATCATGGTATAGCTGTTGTGCCGCTTGTGCTAAACACGAGTCATCTCATGATGACAAACATACGATTGGCTATAGTTACTTGCAATCAGGCCTTTCAGAAGTAATGAGCTGCATACTGCTTCACCAACTTTGAAGATATATTATCTGATCACAAAAAGCAGCTGGTTGTTCATATTTGAACTATTTTGCAGACCAAAGTAGAAGCACCTACCGAAACATGCAAACAGGTTCACAGATGGATCAAAATGTGGGATCTTCGCACGTTTTGTGTTCCTTGTGCTGAATTAACTCATTCAATGCCAAGAATATATTTATCTTTTACAGTCCAGACATTCAATCAAAAGGAATTTACTTATATTTTTTTCAAAATGTTTTCACACGTTAGGGTAAAAGAGGATCTGAAAATGTCCGGCAGTGAATGAGTTAAAGATGATTTTATGACATGTGGCAACATCTTAACAGCGGATGAGCATCCCAGTTGACTCTGTGTGTGGTTGCTCCACAATGTTCATTTTTAGATCACTGAATCTGCCCTGGGTTTTGCCATTCGGCTGCATTGCTCTGATAATAGCCATTTCATTTCAATCTCATTGTCATGCAGCACAAGGCATGCTCAGTTAGCACTGCACTTAGCCTACTGTTTTTCATTGTATTGCTTTATACTTGTGGCCTATACGTCTTGTCCATATAACCCCTGCCAATGTGCATATGTATTTATTTATTTATTTATTTGGAACTACCCGTTTATTTGGAACTACTCATTTTAGAGGGGGTCCAACATACAAGATCAAACATAACAACACAACACGAAGACAACACATAGAACACATCTCTGCACACAGTTACCCACCTCTCCCCTACCAATCACATACAAACATAAAACTCCATACTTAATATCAATCCGAACAGAACTGAACTGTGTGCTAACATAAATACAAATAAGTAAACAAATCATGCGTGCACAGCCTATAGCAACCAAACCAGAATAGATTATTAATACCAGTATTTAAATAATAATCAGCATTTAAATAAATCCCTTTATAGGGCTTAAAGGCACAGATGCAAGGGTGCTCGGTTTTCTCTTGGGTGACAGGAGCAGGTGCAAAGTGCAATGATATAAGTTACAATGTATGACTTGAATAACCGAATAGATGGATCTAATAGAATCAGGCAAACAATTCCTGTCAAATGGAGCTTTATATCTGAAGGCACATCGTCCAATTTCCTTCCTTGGTGTAGGAGCGTGAAAGAAAAGGGACTCTGTATTTCTTAAACTTTACTTTGTATTGTGAGGATGTAAGAATTGTTTTAAATGATAAGGTGAATTAAAGAATTTGCATTCAAACATAAACTGCAGCCAATGAGAATATCTTCTATATTTTGGAATAAACCAATCAAGTGATTCATACATAGTACAATGATGTGTTGTATAGGGACACCTCAGAACAGATCTAGCGCGACTATTATAAACAATATTAAGAGGATCAAGATTTGAATCTGAGGTGTTTTGATACACTATGTCTGCTTAATCTAAAACTGTACATAATAATTGTGAAACTATGCTTTTCCTCAGCTGAAAGCTAAAACAATTAATTAACCTTTGTTGTACATGCTTGTTTTTTATGCCCGTAGCAACAGAGTATACATACACAGAGGCTTTTGAAATCACACATGCGCATCATTTGTGGCCATTAAATATAGTTGAGGAGCACCTAAAAAAAAACACCAAAAAAAACACTGCAACGGCAAAAGAGGAGGCTGCAAAGGAGAGAAGAATCAGTGTACTGAAGCCAAGCGGTGAGAACGGTTCCATCTCCTGTCTGTGATGTCACAAGGTGTTTGTCGAGTGGATGTCAAGGATAATAAGAAATGAATGGGGGAGGGAGAAAAACTGCAAGACCGTGCTGTTGTTCGCCCTATTGAGATGGGGAGGAGGGGTTGTCTGAGTTAGCAACAGTAAGCAAGGCCAAATGTGGAGTGTGGAATAGAGGATCTTGTGTAGGTGTGTGTGTACAGGTGCGTGCGTGCGCCTATGTGTGGAGGGGTCGGGGAGTGATGAAAGACCATATTTTTTAGAGTATTGTAACAGAAAAGATTTGCGACACGTGTCTCAGTGGTCCGACTAAGCACCATGGCACATGACCGCCCCGGGGAGGCTGCTGCACTCAGCCATGTCACAGCTCAACACACACGCACACACACACACACAAATGGCAGCATGTGAGTGGAAGGGGAGATCAGGCCAGCATGACTTTTTTACCTTAATACCAAGATACGTATCACACAGACGTCAGAAGTTGCATCACTGATGGGTTAGATAGAAAATAGAGTGCATTTTATTATTGAAAAAAAAATGCAAAAAAGATTCACGCCATCGCAAAAGCTTTATTAAAGACCCTGAAAAGTAAATTCAGAGTTTTGAAATGCATTATACATGTTTGAAGATAATTGCTGAATGTAAATAGAATTAACCCAACTAAAAAAAATACAAATTGTGGCCTTGGGGGGTGAGTGTCTTTGTATAAATAGCAAATACAATTAACTTACTTATTTAAATTCTGTTCTTTCATTATTCTCATTATAATCATATTGAACTGAGAAGCCTGGAGTGTGTGACTCGTTACCAAGTTCTAGTCATGGTTCCAAGGTTATGAGTGCATTTTTCCTCGATGTCATCGGTCTTACTTTTCCATGATGGCGTCTTGGAAAAAAAACAAATAAAAAGCAAAACAGCATTGATGAGTGGGGTTAATTTTTTTTTCACTGAGCCAAAATCAGACAAGATTTGACGTGTCGTATCGTACAACGCCAGGCGATAAATACAAATAGACTGAAAGACAAACTATTACTTTTTTCTCCGTAGAAAATAATGATCAAAGATGATCCATTCCAACAAAAAATTGTGTTGGGTGGGAGAGTTGAATCACATCACATAAAGGCCTAACACAATTCACTTCCGTGTGTAAATTGACTTCCTTATTTTTGTACATGGCTACGTGTACTGCTTCACTACATGGAAATAACTTTCATTTCTGGTTCTATGGTTATCATCACATTTTCTCCTCATAGCACTGAAATGTAAGGTTTGAACGACTAAACCCCTACTATGATATTTGCTGAGGTCTCGCTCACATTGTGTTTGTGGCTTTAGTTGCGTTTGACTTTGGAGGTTCGACTTGAAATTATGAATTATGAAATTATCACAACCGTTTAGCATTGCATGTCATGTTCTGTGTTGAAAAAAAATGACTCGCTGTCACCACAGAAGAAACACCAATGGGAAGTCGGTTAGCATCCTTCAGTTGTCTATGATTTGCCTGCTTTAGAAACAAACAACTCCTCTAACATTATTTTTTTGATGGCGCAACTTTTTGGCTCAATTGAAACCCAAAACATGGCATCTTGAGGACATATGCTGCTCTCTCTTCCCGCTACCGTCTCATCTCCAGCTTCCTCTCACACTCTCCCTGTTGGACACTTTGGAAGTTGGAGTGAGCCAGTCAGGGGAAGCAGAGTCATCTGTTCTGCTAATTAGCAACTCGGAGAACAAGCTATAAAACACAGAATGGCCCGGTGGCGAAAGTACCCTGTTGTGTCGTTTTAAAAAAAGAATGCCTTTCTTTATATGAAAACAGTTTATCTGCTGTGCATTATTTATACACAATAAATAAAAAGGTCCATTTCACCTCTTCTAAGTATTCTTGTGTGTTACGAATCAGTCTGAGATTCTGGGGAAGAGTATTTCTTCGATGGCTTTGCAAAGAGATTATTTTTGTTTCATTCTAGACAAGATGATCTCACCGTCATGGTGGGAATGAAATATCTGTAATTCATCATCAGTACGTTCTGTCCGAGAACATTCAGGAGGCTTAGCTTTGCGACTTAGCCAAATTGCGATTGCGGCGTGAACTAAGCTCTGTTGTTTCCAAATGAGAGGCATGTTAATGGTGTCTGTGCACAACAGCAACTACACAGCATGGCAGTAACTATAGTCAGGGGGTTATTTTGTGTTAATTTGGTGTCGTAAGGGTTTATAAATAGCTTTAACTTCTTATTTTGGGGTAGAGTCCATGGAATGCAGTTCTTTAGTCTTTATTTACACCAAACAGTCATCAGAGTAGCAATCTAATTTTTTTTTTCGAATGATTGATAGGCTTAAAAGAAATGAATATATTATAAGGTACATTCAAGTCACTCACATCTGTGTTGAATTAAATTGTGGAAAACAAAAAAAATACATGGAGTATTTCCTCGAGCCCAATACCCAATTAGGCATTGAAATGTCGCCAATGCCCTCAAGCTCTATTTACACTAACTACAGCACACATTTGGAATTTTAACTTTTGAATGATTATATCCGGCATAATATTTTTAATGACACTCCCTTGATTTCTTTCTGCTATGGAAGAATGCGTCACCAGAGTTTTATCTATGCACGTTATGACCATGGAAAATTGTCACCGAGGGATAAAGTAGAAAAAGCAGGCCTGTTGCCAATATCCAGGCCTAGGGGGGGGATTGATAGCATTGTGTGCAGTGACGCTTGAAGACTGGAAAAGCTTTTTCTCTTTATTGTCTTTTTACTTTTTGTCAGTGATGCTCCCCTGGTTCATTGAAATATGAATACAGTTCAAAAGCTCGTATGTATTAATTTTGATTTTAAGGGAGCAACGTATCCCACAACAACAGGTGTTTATTCTCAATCTGGCCTCCATGACAAAGTGCCTGGTTCTATTCAGGTTAGAATAGTTTTTTTCGGAGTGCTACTACTTTTCGGACAAACCCTGCATTTGGTGTCAGAAGTGGGATGGGTACACATAAGACCATCTGCGATATGCCCTGAAGGGCCCTAGGGACAGGTGACTCACATGTAAAGAGACTCCTCCAAGATAACGTACTGGGCTGATTAAAATGGAGCACCCTGGTGTGCAGTTCCATTTTTTTTTTACCATCGTGATAAAATGTGTCTGAAGTGTGACTGGTATTAGTATCTGTGACATGCCCATGGGTTCAAGGACTGCTGCGATTACGTTTTTACATGCACCTTGCAGATGGGATAGGCACAAGGCTGATAGGAATGGGACTCGTGTGTGACAGGGCTTGGCTACCATGCCAGAGATTCTGGTTCATTGGTATCATAGTGAGTGTACAGGCTTTTCAACCATTGACAAATGGTGTTAAAAGTTTGATTGGTATGGCCCATGGATGGGTGACTGTTGTCCCATAGATTCTGCATATAGGTAAGACACTTGGCTTATTGGAATGGGGTTCCAATCCCAGAAGGGGTAGTTAGTGTTAGGAAACAGACTAAAAAAAAAAAAACTTCAAAGTGCTGATATATTCAACTTTGGGACTCCATAATTATTTGGAAATACAAAGAAGTAAAAAAAAAAAAAAGACAGAAACAATTAATTATAAAAAAATATTTTTGGACAAGGGCGGCACGGTGGTCGACTGGTTAGCACGTCCGCCTCACAGTTCAGAGGTCGTGGGTTCGATCTCGGCTCCGGCCTCCCCGTGTGGAGTTTGCGTGTTCTCCCTGTGCCTGTGTTTTCTCCGGGTCCTCCGGTTTCCTCCCACAATCCAAAAACATGCATGGTAAATTGATTGGACACTCTACATTGCCCATAGGTGTGATTGTGAGTGCGTATGTTTGTCTCTGTGTGCCCTGCAATTGGCTGGCAACCAATTCAGGGTGTCGCCCGCCTACTGCCCGAAGACAGCTGGGATAGGCTCCAGCACTCCCCGCGACCCTTGTGAGGATAAGCGGTATCGATAATGGATGGATGAATGGATATTTTTGCACATACAAATAATTATCAACATAAAGCGTCCTCCTTTGGAATCATAGGACAGATCTGTTCCAGAAAGAATTCATTAACTTTTAAATAAAAGAGGGAACTGCTAACAACAACCCCCCCCAAAAAAGAAATATATCAGAAAAGATCTATTTGTTCATTAAAACGAAGACTGACATTACCAAATGTCAACACAGAATTTTGCTGCACTGAAATGAGTGTTTAGTGAGTCATTTTTATGAGACACTTAAGATCTGTGTCATTATTCATGGCAGGGAGGCAAGAGCTGTGATTTTTTTTTGTTTTTTTGCATTAATTCTGCTTTTTGAATAGATTCTTAAATCTTGCGTACTCATTGAAGTGCCTTCACGTACCCGCAGGGGTACTGTACATGTAGCTCGTGGATTAACTGTTTCCCTCTGTACTGCCTGACACACATGGCTCTGGCACTTCTTTTTTGGGGCACTCACAGCACATTTGAACAACGCTTCAGAACGGTTGGAGTGAAGCAGTGCGCATTCTCAGCGTATATCTGAACACACCCACAATTAAGGAATGGGGATTTGGGATGGGTGCAAGTCCGAGCTCTACCGTTCTTGGTCTCTGTTTGTGTCAAATAAATTTCCCCCCAAAAATATGACTTATTGTCTGGAGTGACTGATATGTTTTTTTCTTCTTCATGATGAACTTCCCATTTGTGACTGGTGCGACTCATACGCAATTTAGAGTCCAAAAAAATACAGTATGTATACTGTATAAACTACTCTTATGGCTGGAGGGCCACGGTGTTGCTTACCATGAAAACCTGCAAACATTTATTTATTTTTTTGCTTTTTTAAATTCTCTTCTGTAAAATTAATATTGCAATGACATGCACTGGTGATTACAATTTTGAATCGCAATAAAACTGATAAGTGACTGCTTTCCCCTCATAAAAAATAGTCGTCAAACACCGCGCGACGGTTCAGTTGGTTTCGGCCGTATTGCTTGGTATGTGGAGGGCGTAAGTCCTATAATGTGCTTCTGTTTTGGGCAGTAAACATAAACTTGCTGCTTTTATAAAAATTACATCACTGGCCTGTCGACAGCTGCCTCCGTTCATCCTGCTGAAGCGGCACACTGTCGCTGTATGATATATTAACATTGCTACTTTCGCAGATTGTGCTATGTAGTGCCAGGAATGCCCCTGTGCTCCAAATCAGCAAAAATATTTCAGGACTCATGTACAGCATAGTGCTGAAAACAAGCCAGTACACCACAATGTCATGTACATCTCTGAAGGATAAATGTTGTCATGTTGTTTTCATGGTATCTTGGTGGCACATAAACGGTTAAAAATCACTTTAGACATCATTTTAGACCTACCAGGGTTTAATTGCAGTTCATGGCTATTGTGTTTGCAAATATTCCCCTCTGGAGAGGGATTATCAAGCTTTTCATGGCTTCATTCTCTGCTGTGTTCACTAGCTAGTCGCTACCTTCATCTGTTTGCTAATTGGGTCTGCGCGCAGTCGGGTATGGACCGTTTAGTAGAGCTCTTTTGTGGGATGTAGCGCAATGCTGCCGTTGGGAACACTGTGTCTAAAAGACTTGATTTTTAATCTTCATAAATGCTGGTTTGTGCATCTCATGAGGGCCAGCCTTGGACTTAAGAGCGCTCATTGTTAGTTCGTTTTTTGGGGGATTTTCCAAAATTTTGCCATGTATTAAAATGACCCCTCATCGAGTTTTGTTATTGTTTAGCAGTATTGTATTACCGCAAATTAGTTTCTGGGGGCTTTTATTAACTGAACTGCAGAGTAGCAGTTTTTTTTCTGATTTCTGATTTATTCATCATTTTATAATAGTATAATAATATAATAATATAATATATTTATTATATAATAATATAATAAATGTTTGTATTTTTTTTTTCAACGTTGAATTAGATGCGGCCTATCACCACACTCTGAATTCCCTTGATTAATCAAAAATAATAATACTAATAACAACAATAAATAAATATTTTGCTGACATAAACATGTTTCTAGTGGACCCCTGTGTACTTGTAGCTTGGAACCCATGGATCCGCTTATTTTTTTGTTTTTTATTATTATTATTTTTTTATTTATATTTTTTGTTTAGTTTGAGTTTTTCTGTGGGGGGATTAAGACCCAATTTTTCATGAAAAAAAAAAAAATTATATATATACATATATATATATATATATATATATATATATATATATATATATATATATATATATATATATATATATATATATATATATATATATATATATATTTACTTTTTTTGTGTGTGTTTCTGTAAACATTTTTGCCCTGAGCATGTTGTAGCAAACCCTTTTCTATCTCTTTTTGTTTACCTCCTTTATATTTATTTCTCTGTATTTTTTACTAATCTTGACTGATTGTTCAATTTGTTCCTGTATTATATTTGTATTGATTACTACAATTGCTCCTTATTTACAGATTTTGTATCATCTGTTTTGAAATTTAAAAAATTTATTTCTGTGCCTGTGTACTTGACTGCGACCGTGTCTTTCAGTTACTCCACTTCCGCTTCCAGCTTTTGTAAAAGATCGTGTCAACATTGACCTCAGTAAAATGTATGAAAAAATAAAAAATAAATAAAAACTCTTTGGAGAGAGGGGAGACGAGCAAGTGCTTCAGCACCACTTGTGCTTCAGCACCACCTGAGGTCAATCTGTGCACGCCACTGATTGCTTGTATAATACAGACAGTGTCTGGTGTATGGTATAGACTTGTTTACTTTTGTACACTTTAATAAAATTAATTAATTATTTTAGATCATTTTGAATGTGTTTTTTTTATGTCGCTATATTATTTTGGAGGTGAGGCATTTAATCATTTAAGTGGGCAGTGCACCATCCACTTTAGTTAGGAATGGAGGCCACTAGTACAAGAATTGCCTTGATTTCATTAACAAAATAATTTTGTATATAGATAAATAGTTTTCAGAATTGTAAGGGGAGCCTTCTATGATTTCAACCAATCCAAACCGATCCTAGTGAAACCAAATGAGACCAATATAAAAGACACATATTATTTTAAATAATTTTATGTACCTCAGTCCATATCCATTTATTGGGGAAAGTTCTTGCCATAAATCCTGTAAAAGGGTGGACGGACTCCCTTGCTAACATGCCATAAATCTCCCACCCTTGCCTCGTAATAAGCCGGCCGCACTCACACAGAAATATTAATTTGCGACTCATTTCTATCAGCCGCCATGCTAACAATGAGATCAGCAGTTCTGGTGTCCTTGTCTCTTTTGTACCCTTTGTCTTTAGCTCATTTTAACACTCCTGAATTGCTTGTGGGTGATGGATTTATACACATCTATACAATGCAGCGCAATAGAGGAAGTGATGACACATTTGTCAATGAAAGTAGGGGCCACTATCTGTGGAAACAATCTTTTGAGAGCAGCATGGTGATATTGGTGTAGCGTTTAGCATGGCTGCCTCACAGCTCTGAGGTTCTGGGTTCCAGTCTTTGGTGTGACCCTCCACTGTGGAGTTTACATGTTCTCTCCGTGCTTCCGTCAGTTTCCTCCAGGTACTCTGGCTTCCTTGCGCATTATATTGGGTTGTTTAGCTTAGCACGGGGAGGCTACAAAGTCGGGAAAAGCAAAACTAAGAAATCCTCAGTTTTTGAGTCCCTTTTTGTGGCGACGTGAGCTGAATTTATGCACAAGTCAGAACGCGCCATAATCAATCTCCAACCTATGCTAGCTTGGTGTTTAAGTCATAATTACAGTTTGTATTTGGATGAAAAACTTTCCAAGACCTACAATATAAAACAAACAAATGAAACATGAAAGTAGCGGTGTAACTATACTTGCCTTCTTTTTCTTTCTTCTTTTTTTGTGCCAACATATTTTTGCGCCGCTGCACAAACTAGAAGATTTCACTCCTTTTGGAACCTCGTATACCGAGGACCCCCTGTATTGTTTGTATTTGTAGAATACTTCTCTATGTCTGGCTGCAGAATGAATTTCTCTTTGCCACAGCCAGTCATGCACTCACCTTAAATTCACCTTGTTGAAAGATGAATCACTGCGCTCTTACTACCACAATCAGAAAAAAACATGACTTTAGAGACATGTGCTCCCAGCCACTCATGAGTTGTGTCTCTCATTTTCACCGTGACATATTGTCCACCTGCTACAATGCTGGCAGAAATGTAATAATCATGGGAAAGAGGAAAAAGAAGGCGCAATGTGCATGTACCCCAGTGTACCTTGGTGTTGGCAGGACTGTAAATGCTCTTTTGAGACGATTACCGGTAATTAAAAACCTCTTTTGACTGTTAGTACATTCCACTGTGTCAAATGAAATACTTTTTTCTATTTTTACTGTTTCTATGTTCATGAATTCAAAAGCAAAATATTTCATGAACATCAATAATATTTACAGTAACTTATTCCAAGTCTCAAGATAAATGTCAGTTTCATGCATTTTAATGCAATTTCATTCGCATATTTATGAAAGAGAAGCATAACACTTTTTGGAAAGTCTGTGACTAAGCTGTCAAATTTGTTGAAGCTTAAAACCCTACTAATTTCTAGGGGAAGACAACTTATTTTACACCCTCCTTTACCTCTACATCCATATTAACAGTATGCACTTTTTTCTGTCGTAAGCCAGCCTGCTATCGTGACTACTAAAAACACCCCAAATTTACGTTATTTCTGTGACTTTTAAATTAAATGCAACATGTAAAACACATGAACAGAAATGGACTTTTAGGAATACTTTGAATACTAATGAAGTATCTTTCACATTTTTGTGGTGGTGAGATTCAATTTAGAGGTTAGCACAATAATGTATTTATTTATTTAACAAAATAATAATTTTGTGACCCTTTTGTCTTATGTTTCATTATAAAGCGGTGCCTTGAGATTGTAGTCAACTCAACTTATAACTTGTTTGAGATATGAGCCATTCTCCAACCGATTTTTTGCTCTGACGTGAGTGCAGACTTGAGGTACGAGCACTGTATGGTGGCACTGAACGCAACTTAACACTACAATAATTAGAGGTTTGGCAAATAGTGAACAGTTCATAAAAAAAGAGGCTTTGATCTGTTTAATGCCACTACCAGTTGACATTTGCTGTCCAACTAAACCATTAAAAAAAGAGAATCATAGTCTGCTAATACTAACGTTAATTAGGATCCCCTTTAGCAATGGATTGGACACAAACGGTGCAGCAACAACATGTAGACAATAGGGCTGCACAATAATGGAATAAGCGATATGGGTATTGAATATTACAATATCGATTTTGTGATATTTACCTAAAGAAATTACATTTTTATTCTCTAATGAAAGAAATGTACTTTTTCATGTGGCAAAATAAACAGGCAACATGTAGTCTAAGTAATTGTAATAATTTAATAATAATAATAATAATAATATATATATATATATATATATATGCGTGGTCACGGAATGAATGAAGCTCGTATCTCAATGCACTGTATGATGAATTACATATATATATCTGCTTACCTGATCTAATGTTAGCCCCCCCCAACAAGCGAGGAAAAGAGCATGCTGGAGAACGTGTTAGGGAGCAGGTGGAGGGAAGGATATGGAGGTGGAAAACAAGATAAGTTCGATGAGAGAGGGAAAAATGTGACAGTGGAAACAAAGCTGTCAAATTACAAGGATGAGATAAAAAGATGAAGCATCTCTTCTAATTGCTCTCCTTGGACAACAACAACACACAGCTTGCTTGCAAATCTCTCATTATCTGCATGCGGGAAGAATAATCAAGACCGCCATCACTGAGATGCTCTCTAGGCATGCTTTTATTTCTTCACTAAAGCCCCGTCATTGGAAATGCTAACACACGCGTGCTCACTAAGCACGTGCGCCAGAGGGAATTTTCTGTCCAGTCTATGAGGTTGTGCGCATTGTCAGTTGGAACCATTGAAAGACAGGTTTCAAAAGACACTGTTTTTTCTGCTCTTGTCTAAGCAATGTACAGTGACGAATTTGCATGAGAAAGTACCCCCAGTCAAATGAGGCTGCAGTACGGCTGAAATGAGGGTGTAGTGTAAGTGTGATGTAATTTTTGATTGCTGGAATTTTCTTCCAAAAGCATGTCGCAGACACCTGGGAATTGGAGAGAGAAAAAAAATCTGATTTAATATTGTTTCCCCCCCACTAATAGTCGGCAATAGTGACATCTCATTAAAAATTGCTCTCACATTAATAAAGCATCTTGCTACACAGCTGCTCCACATCACGAGTCGTGAAACACCTCGTCTTTAGAATACTAGCATGGCTGCCGAAAATATACACAGAGGTGTTTGGAGCCTCACTGTGCCGCCGCTTAAATAATTCAAGCGACGTCCTCACCCCAGGGGAGCTCGCTGAGCCAACATGGCTGATTTGAAGCTAGCTGTACAAGTGTGGGCAATCAGGGCCCTTCGTCTTTTCACGCAAGCGCTTGTTGACATTAAAGGACACGCTTTGCAATCAACAGTGACCCTGCGATGCTGCCGTGATCACAGGGAATCAATTGTAACACGCACATGGCACTTTATAGACCAGCTGGAGCCCATTCAATCCATTTACTCCATCCATCAATTTACTTTTGCGTATTTGGGTGAATATTGCAGAGTATCATCATGATAATTTGTCAAATATAATACTATTACGATATCATGCAATACTTGATATACAGTCCCTAAACTACTCCCACAATCTCTCAGAGTATCTCTTAGAGAATCTCTCACTGTAACTTGCAATAACATTATATTTAGATACGTCAAGACGATACAGCGTTTACACAATAATCAATGTTTGGGGGTTAAAAATCATGTTATCTAGTAGTGGAGAGAAGCACAGAGTAACTTTTTTGTAAGCTACTTTTGTTTTCTCTACTTTGCTTTTGAATGTTGTTAACTGTTATGTTTGTAAATACTTGAAGGTGTTGTGTCTTTCTTGCGTGAAGCACATTGAGTTGCCTTGTGTATGAAATGTGCTATATAAATGATACTACTCTGCTTTCTTTAACAATATTGTACATTCTACCCATCAATGCACATTGAAGTCAATACGAGGCTATCACGAGACTGCATGCTAAATTTTAGCACAGAACATGCTCTAGTCTGTCAAAAGCGGTCACTTCTTCAAATCCATACATAGTTGCCATGTATTTTTGTTCTGTTCTTTCCTTCGTTACCCTGCATTGATTCGTCCGGCTAACATCGCACATCCTCCCATGGCTGTCTCAGACTCCTGGACTCCACCGATCGATATTTAAAATGGGGTTGCACCGAATGATCCTGAAAATTGAGTCAACAGAGCTCATCCAATCAATTTCACCAAGCACTGAGCTATAGACTAAATCAGCATATGCGTTTGATATAAAAGCTGCTCAAAGCATACTGAACATTATGTCAGCCTATCCTAGCTGACTTAAAGTTTCATCCTGGACTGGTGGCTAGCCAATCAGATGGCACATATTGAAAAACAAGCATTCACATTCGCATCTATCAACAATTTAGAGTCTTGAATGAATCTAATGTCCATGTTTCTGAAATGTGGGAGGAAGCCATAATATGTGGTAAATACTCACACAAGCACAGGAGGACATGTAGACTCCACAAAGAAAGTCCAAGAATCAAACCCCAAACCAGAGAAAAGTGGGGCAAACATGCTAACCAGTAACACTGTGCTGCCCACTGCAATTGCCAATTTCTACTGACTACTGGTTAAAAGCCTATAAATGGATTGAGCGAGCCCACGTCAACACATCAATTAATTTTCGATCAGGCCCTCTCAACAACAATGCTGCACTTAAACTCAATTAAATGCATGATTAGCTTCATGTCATGAAGTCAATTTTTTAATTCATGGGTGTTGTCAAGAAACTGGCCAACCCCCCCCCCAAAAAAATGAAAACGTTTGCTTGCTTGTCTGTTTATGATGTCAAAGAATGCAAGGCAAAGAAGATCTTTAAAAAAAATCTGTGCCATGACTTTTAGAAATACAATGCATTACTAGTACATTTTTATCGGTTTATTTCTTTTGTGGCAGTTCATTCATAACTGGACCAGAGGAGCAATCACATTCATTATCTACAGTGCCATCCATCCTCAAAGTTGCCGTTTAACAAGAAAATCAGTCATGTATATCTTTAGACTTGGTGATGCAGCATGTGACTCTTTACCCGAGGATATTTTGGTATCCCCTGTTCCAAGTAACTTTTGTATGTCTGTTGTGTGAGAACAGCTTTTAGTTAGGGAACCATGCAACATCTCTTTCGGAAAAGTTAATTATTGGTGTTTCCAAGCATTAATTCCCTGATCTGAGTATGTGTATTATATAACAATTGTATGTTTGTAGTCTCCAAGCGGATCATGTTGGAGATAAGTGTGACACCAGCTGCTATGTGAGCCATTTTGTGCATCTCGTTTCATTCAACTTCTACACTCAACATCAGTTTCAACTATTTGTGTGTATCAGCCTGTACTGTATGTTTGTCGTCAATAAGCGGCTCATATTTATTGAAAGTGTGACAGCAGCTTCCGTGAGAGTTGTGAGAAATTGTTCACAGCATTCCATGAGTCTGCTCCATGCAATCTTCTCCCACATTTCTTTTAAAAACATGGTACCCGGTTTTGAGCCCTGTGGGACGCTCCATGTGATAGGCTCTCTATCAATTACCACAAAGATAGAAATACTTTAGGGAAAGGTATATACCTACAATTCCAATGTCAGATGTTATATATTGATTTTTTACAACCTCCCTTGTCCTTGTGTTGTTTTTCAATCACAGATGGTGTCATCCTAATGAACCGCGCTAATGAGCAAGATGCCTCTCGGCTAGTTCCTAAGAGCTTTTATGGAGGGAAATGTTATGTACATTTTTAATTTAGGCAGATTGCCATGATTGTACATTAACTTGGTTTTTTTGAGGGGGGTTTCTTGTGCACGAGGCATATTGTGTTGAGACATATAGCCCACAAGAAAAGCATGGGTCGTAATGAGGCATTATGAATCCACACTGCATCAGGTGCATGAATAACAAAGGGGGGAGAAAAAAAGCTTTTCCACCAACTCGCTCATGGTTGCTTTATTTAGCCTCAGTTTGTTGGCTCCTGATGCACGTAATGAAAGCCATCTGCGATCTATTTTACGGCGCTGCGTAAAATAATAAAAACGTCCCGAGCAGCTTGGCCGGCAGCCTCATCATCATCCTCATCGATCTGCCTGCGTCTTCACTTGTAATCTGTTCCTACATCCGTCTTCAGTAAAGTGGCAGCCAAATACAGGCAGTCAGCTTCCAAGGACGCTGGACGCATTCATCATCAAGATCGCATGTGTCAATCAAATTGTGGCGATCGCACTGTCTGAGATATTATTTTCGTGGTGTGAAAAAGGGTTTGCCCCCTTTCTGGTGTCTTATTTCTTTTTTTCTGCCATCCTCAATTAAATTTAAATGTTAGTCAAAGACAACACGAGTAAACAAAAATTAATGTTTTTATTATTAAAGGAGGAAAAAAATCCAAACTACCTGGCCCAATGTGAAAAAGTGATTGCCTCCTAAATCTAATAACTGGATGGGCCAAAATGAAGTATTTCCTATAACTGGCAATGAGTCTTTCACATCTCTGTTGAGACATTTGGGCTTACTCGTCCTTGCAGAATCGCTTTAATACACCAACACCGGAGGGTTTTCGAGCATGAACGGCCTTTTTAAGGTTATGCCGCAGCATTTCCTTCATATTCAAGGCTGGACTTCAACTAAGCCACTCCAAAACCTCCATTTAGTTTTTTTTCAAGCCATTAGGAAGGTGACTTAAGTTTTTGATCGTGGTCATGACTCGTGATGCAGAACCCAAATGTTCTTAAGCTGGAGGTCACAAACTGAATGCCAAACATTCTCCCTCTGGATTTTCTGCCAAAGAGGAGAATTCATGGTTCCATCAATCACAACAACTCATTTAGGTCTTTGAGTAGCAATCAGCCCCTGAACATGACACTACTACTACCATGTTTGACTGTTGATATGATGTTGTTTTTTTTCTGAATTGCTGTGTTACTTTTACGTCACATTTAAAAAGACACATAGACACAATTTCAACATTTGTTTTGTCAGCCCAATATTCTCCCAAAAGTCTTGGGAATCATTGTGATGATATTTGCAAAAGATGAGCCTTTATGTTCTTTTTGGTCAGCAATGGTTTTTGCCTTGGAACTCTGACATGTATGCCATTTTGCATAACCTCTTCCTCATTGTTGAGTCATGAACACTGACCTTAACTGAGGTGAAGGAAGCCAGCAGTCCTTCAAATGTTGTCCAGGGTTCCTTTGTGAGCTCCTGGATGAGTTGTCACTGGTGCTCTTGGGGTCATTTCTGTAGCCTGGCATGCTTTCTTAATCAGTGGATAATGGCTCTCACGATGATTTGCTGGCATCCTAAAGTTTTAGGAATAACTGTAACATTTTCCAGAATAGATAATTATTTTGCAGAATTCCTCATCTGTTCTGGAATTTCTTTGGATCCTGGCATTTTGTTGCAGCTGATCTTTTGGACGACTTCATTTTGTCTGACAGGTTCTATTTAGGTCATTTCTTGACTGAACAGGGGAGTTTCCCTCATTTCAGGGTGGCTCGTTTTCACTTAACCTGCTTTGTGAAACGGACCCCAGTTCTGGAAGTAATTAGGCTTGGGTGTCAGTGAAAATTAATTGAAAAGCTAAATTAACAACAACAATGATTTAACAAGAGAGGCAAGTACTCTCTCACTTATGACAGAGAAAATGTGCCTATATAAAATGCCCAAGCTGGCCTCCATTTTCCCTGATTATTTCAATAGGAGTGTGTGATGTCCACTAGAGGGGAGTGTAGACAACTGATTTTGCTAATGAAGATGTGTCCCCTCTTTTCTCTTCCAGGGCCAAAGTATTTCGTGGAAAGAAGATTTTCGGGGAGTATGACATCAAAGTGGAGCAGGTATGATAGAAGAAGTAATACAACTTAGCAAAGTATAATGTTGCTCTGATGTCAGTCTTACCGCAATGCGTGTTAATAATTCAAGTGTTTTGTCTGCTGCCTCCCTCCAGGCCGAGTTCTCGGACATCAACCTCATCGCACATTCAAATGGAACTTGCACTGTGGACATGCAGGTCATCAGAGGCGGTGCTAAAGCGGCCAGGTGAATAGTGTACACACATCAAATCATGGTGATCTCAAATTTGCACGGATGAGATACTTTCCTCCCTTGGAATTCTGCTGGTGGTAAAGTAAACTTCGCTAACCAACACATGAAATGAGTCCTGGCTCAAGTCAGCTTCCCGTCAGGCTAACGGGGATGAGAACTTAGTAAGTACAAACATACCAAAATTAAAACATTCCATTTTCTCTCACCCTGACAAAATGGTCGCCAAAGTCCTTAACCAGGATCAGAAGAAAACGGGAATGACCTTGTGCTTGTTGGTCACATCTGATTAAAATGTAGGTCTGCCCTTTCCTTCTCGTGAGTAATGAAGAGATTAGGCTGCCCCGTTAATTGCTGTGTCCTCTCCAATGGAGCACTTGAGGTTCCTCGGAGTGTCTGATTAGTATTCCCGGTGCACAAACAGCTGGCGGTGGTCACACTGACTGAGACGTTTCTTCTCCTTGTCTTGCATTTTTAGCCACACTGCTCTTCTGAGCACTATATTTTTATTGGAGTTTTTTAAAAACATGCCTTCATTTGGTGCACGTATGTGGAGATAAATGAAGAAAGAACAAGAGAGCCGTGCACCGTCGAGATCGGCCTGCTGCTGAGCTTAGCTTCCATTATGATTGATTTAATTTCATTCTCCATGCAGACTGCTGAACGCCATGTTGGACAAAATGAGGCTCACCGGGCAAAAATTCTGAAATGTTTCTTAGGGATGGACATTTTATTTCCTTAATCTACTATCTGGGAGAAATGAAAAACAGAAAGGTAGTTTCTACATCTGCCACATCCCGCCCCCGGCATCATCTTATGTGACCCGTGAAGGCAATGTGTGTCGACTTCATGTTTCTTGCAAATTGTCTTGACTTTTAACATTGCTGAGACACGAGGTATTTCATATTTAGATTTTTTTGTTACCAATCCTACCCCTTAAAATATTTTGACAAATAATTGAACAAACAATTAACTGGCTTCTGATTTCAAAACTAGTTATCCATGAATTTGTTGTGCATACTGTATGTGGTAATATAAGGCGATCATACATTTCTATGTTCACAGTCATAACGGCCCTCCAAGGGAAACCATAACTACAATGTGCCGATGATCGGCCAGGCCGGTTATTGATCTGCGCCTAGGATTGTCATTCTAAACAAATGGGTGGTGTCAAATAACAAACGTTTGGAGTTTTTTCTTTTCATATCTTGTCTGTGAAGCATGGCACCTAAGTTTGAAGACTTGCCATAAAACACAACATAACTCTTGCCTATTTTTTTTTTTTTTTTCGTTTATCACATCTATTGCCACTGTATCTACAGTACTGTATTCACTTGTTTATTTCCTCCTCTGTTGCCCCATCAGGTCTTTTAGGCCAGACTTTGTCTTGGTGCGCCAACACGCCTTCAGCATGGCCCAGAACGAAGACTTTCGAAACCTAATCATTGGTCTGCAGTATGCCGGCATCCCCTCCGTCAACTCGCTGGACTCCATCTACAACCTGTGCGACAAACCCTGGGCTGTACGTCATTTTTTAATAGCCTTAATTTTGCACATTAGCGCAGAAATTGGCGTTTAATGGCGATAATAAAAGGAAACATACACTGATGTGAATTTTTTCTGTTGTGTGGAATTAGAGCAGTGTAATGTTCATATCAATAAAATTGTGCAATCAAGCCGCGATGCCTTGAAGCAGTGGAGACAGAATGGACTTGACTACTTGGCTGCAACAGGCAGAGGAGTGACTACTGTAGTTTGCTGCCTAAATGGGCTACTGCAGTGATTAAAACTTAAATTAAACAAGCAGAAAGGTAATGTGCGACTTTATAAGGACTTGAGCGCCTTTGTTCGCATCAGCGGTTAATCCAACGCAATTGCGGGCACAGTTAGCCTTGCTAGCTAGTTGTGCTCACTCCCCCAATAATACATTTCCTTTCATTTTCCCCGCTGGTATGGCCGCTTTAAAGTTGCGCTGGGAATTATAATAGGGCCCCGTATGTTCACATTTTCATTTGTATATTTGTCCACGTGATGGTGCTACGCTTCTCCATTCAAAGCATACAGAATATTTTCACACCTTTAAGTCTACACTACTTTATAAACTAGTACAGTAATAGTTAAAATCTCAAACAAAATGTGGATAGTTATTCATCATGTTCTTTTATTCTTGTCTTCATCTCCAGTTTTCCCAGTTGATCAACAATCAAAAGAGGCTGGGTGCCGACAAATTTCCTGTGATTGATCAGACCTTCTACCCCAACTACAAGGACATGGTGAGCATTTCTGCCTTTTTCTTTTAATATAAAAAAAAATTATTATTATTATTTTGCGTCCTTTTATTATATATGAAATGTTGTCGAGGTTTCTGAAGGGGGAAAAAAAAATCACCATTTGTAGTTCTTCCTGTGCTCCTGCTTTCAGTATCCTACACCGACAGAAACATTTTAGCTTTACATTTTTTTTTAACCATTTGGAGAAAGAACTGTGTTGGACAAGATTCCATTTAAACATTTTATATACAGTCTTTTTTTGGTACATGGAAATACAAAAAAAAAAAAAAAACAGCACTATTTAGACATAAACAGACATAAATAAAAATCCGCAACAATTTCTTCAGTATAAAACGTGCATTGTTTCATGACACTTCACTGACACCATACAATGTATTATTATTATGTGTTAATTTTTAATGCATACCAAACAAATCATGCAACAATAATATATATTTGTAAAATAAGCTTACTGTGCTGTAATACTTGATTGGTGGCTTAGGCGTGATAGTTATTGAGCCATAATGTATTTTTGATTGAACCAATAACGAGATTAGGCAATTTACAATATGTGTGGAAAATGTTATCTTTAAATAGTAAACATTATGAAATGAAAATGCTGAAACAAGTCGAATCAGTAGCATCTATCTGTATACATATGCTATAAAAGTAAATGTCTTTAGCTTCTAAAATTGTAATGCTCAATGAAGTACAATATTTACAATCACCGGAATTGTTGTCATACATAATTTCTATGTTTTGATTTTCTATCTATATACACAATCAATTTTCATTTGCATGGTGCAGTTAAATTGTAACTGTAATTGATATGAGTCTGGAACTAATTGTGGCCCACTTGCAATTTTTCTCCATATCAGTTCAGTGTCTGACGTTTTTATGAGTAATAACTATGTTGCCAAACTGAATGTGTTAACTGTCAGCCTTATGCAAATGATGATAGGATGACTCACTCTGAGGTAAATTATTTGCATGTGATTTTCAGCGGCTGTTCCATCAGCGACTCTTAATCTTAACTTGCGAAAAAATGACTTTTAAATAGCTCTGGGAGTGCAGTACTGTTTAGTGCTCTTAACTGACAAGAAGTGTTTAAAATACTATTCAAAATTTTATAGGGAGCTTGTGCAATTAAGCCAGGAGACGGCTGATGTTAACTTTTCACTCAGCACTTGAGCAGCAGCTTTCTGGACCATCTGAAGAGACTTTAGAGACTGCAGCAGCCTGCCAAAGCGAGTGACAATAATCCAGCCTAGAGGTCATAAAAGTATGTAATGATTTTTCTGCAACGGGAAATTTCAATTGTGCAACGTTGGCTGCTTAGAATAATTTTCAGAAAAGGACTTTAAGAATGCTGGTCTTTTTGAGACTTGTAGCTGCCTGAACATTGAGTTTCAAAAATCCAACCTAGAAGTCACACAAACATTCTTTGTTTTTGTGGAATAGGAAATCTAAATTTGCAATGTGCAGTCGCTGCTCATTTCTTCCTTTTTTTTTTTTAATCAGCGTGGTGTAACATTATTTTTAGAGGACGACTTTTAAAATCTCTGGGAGCATAGTGCTTAGTTGACCGCAAGCTCTGACCAGATTTTGGGATGACAAGAAGCATTTTAGATTCTATTCTAAAATGGGATCTCTTCTCCTTGTTGTATTCAGTACTCAAATAGCATCACCCGTAACCAGTTGGTCTAACTATAGGGAGTTAAAACAGTATGAACAAAACCAAGCAGATTTATAAGGCAAGGTATCACCTGCTTTGACAATTTTGAGCTGCTGTATTAGCATTTTACTCGCTACTCCAAATTGGTGTAGTTAAGATAATACAGAACGGATGAGATCTCTTCTTGTTCTAATTGGCACAGCATTCTTAACCAGCTGGTCTTTAGAGACTGATGATGAAGCATTCATGCAATCCATCACAAAAGCGAGCACATTGCTGAGGCAATTTTGACAGGAAGAACGGGATCTCTTCTTGTTTTAATCAATACTCAAGCAGCAGCGTTCTTTTTTTTAGAGACTTTGGCTGACTCTAGAAGGTCAATACAATCCATGACAGAAGCAAGCACATTTCTAAGGCAATTTTGATTTTGTCATTGTCACTGGCAGAACAATTGTTTTAGCAGCGGGCATTGCGTAATTTGTAGGAAACGACTTTTTAAGGTTCTGGGAACGTAGCGCTTTAGTAGTATCACCAGCTTTGACATTTTAAGCTAATAGAGGAGATGACGCATTTTAGATTCTGTTCTAAATTAGTGTAGTTAAGCTAATACAGGAGGAATGTGATATCTTCTTTTTGTAATCAGCACTCAAGCAGCACAATTCCTAAGCAGCTGGTCATTAGAGACATTTTTTTTTTTTTGTCAAAGCCTGAGCATGGAGAGTGAAAAAAAATTCAGCCTAGAGATCACAAAGCATCCACTTGTTTTTCTGCGTCAGGAAATTTCAATATTGCGATATTAAGCAAGTGAAGCAATGCTGTTCTCTTAGTTAACGTATACATCCTGGTCAACGGTAACGCCAAGCTTTCCTAGTGCCTCTACACATTTTTAAAACAGCTCTGTAAAAAATATTCAATAAAACTTTAATTAGCTTTGCCGCGGCATCCATCTGGCAGCGCGAGCTCTTTCAGAAATGATATCAGCCCAACTGACATGAACCTTGTTGCTATGTTACGCATAAGCATCCATATTTGAGCTACACAAGCCAAAGCAGGACATTCCTCTGACTGGAGGCATCACAGGAGTCAGATGGAGATGGAATCTTGAGCCGCTCAGGGGTCAGTCATGTCCAGGAAGTCTTTCTCGGGGGCGTGGCCGCCCCTGTACCAGCCGCAGGTCGTGTCAGAGCGACGGATGCATGCGTACTGCCGCGCCTGCTCACCGTTAAGGCTGTTATCCAGCAGCCAGTCCGTCCACAAGCATTCGTGTTCTCCCGTGGATGCGCACGGCACCGTGTAGCACACGTTGATCTGCCGAGAAAAAGGCAGATGTGGTAGACATTAGTGGTAGCTCTCTCCAGTGGTTTACATCCTACTTTGTATTTGGCAGACAGAACTTTTTGTGTAAGCCTTGGTTGCTCTGAGTCCTGCTGTGCCTTACTGTTGTATGGTGTTCCACATGATTCAATTTTGGGGCCCCAGCTGTTTTCATTGTGTTGCCTTCCCCTGGGTTCCATCTTAATAAAACATGGTATTTCCTTGCACTGCTATGCATGTGACAGTCAGATCTATGTCCCGCTGACCAAAAAGGACGTTTTCTCATTAAGGCCACTTTTATCCTGTATGAAGGAAATCAAGGCCTGGATGGCACTGAATTTCTTGAATTTCAGTGAAAAGAAAACAGAAGGTATGGTGTTTGGTCCTACTGGTCCTACATCGTTCCCTGGCACCTTATCTAAAGCTAACAGTCTAAAACTTGGGTTTTAAATTGGACAGTGATTTTAAATTGGACCGGAAAATTGGTGCTATTGTAACAGTAATCCATGCATTTATTACATCTCAGATGGATTACTGTAATGCACTTTATTTTGGAGTCAGACAGTCCTCCCTCAAGCGTCTCCAAGTGGCCCAAAATGATGCTTTAAATCTTTAAATTGTCCTGCCCCACTTAACCTCTCTGAGCTCTTCCACCCCTACGCACCTGCCTGGTGCCTCAGGTCAGCGGAATAGACGCTGCCTGGAGGTACCAAGGACTAAACGGAGGCTCACAGGGCATCGAGCCTTTTTCATTGCCAGTCCGTCCTTTTGGAATGACCTCCTGTTAAACGTTAGGCAAGCCCCCTCACTGTCCATCTTTCAAACTTGTCTTAAAACACATATTGCTTTGACTTAACATGAGACTCAGCATTGTTTTAGTGTTTTATTTTTGTGTTTATTTGTGCAGTTCAATCAGCCTGTATTAAACCTTTGACCATGGGCAAATAAAACTCAGAGGTATTCAATAATTAATAACTATGGTGTTGGTGTTATATACAAGTATTGAGAAAACAACTTTTCAGTCATAGTTTGTCTTCCAAAGACAGATATGAATATTCATGCAAAAAGAATGAAAAATCCTGACTCACTCTGCATTCGCAGCCCATCTGGTATCTGTAGTTGAGATTTTTCCTTTGTGAGAGTGATAAATTGTCCCAGGACTCCACCAGGTCACACTGGCCGATGGAAAGCCGCCCGTCGCTCCACATACTTCCTGTTAACAGCATAGCAAAACAGAATTGTCTGTGTTTTCCTAAAACTGATGCGATTATTTCACATTAGGCACAATAACAACTGGTTAAGAGCAAGAGAAGTCTTTATGTGTCCTAAGTATATTTTTGACGCTGATTTCAATAATGTCTTTACTTTTTTCTAGTACATCAGGTTATAGAGTTATTTTAATTTTTCAATTTTAATTTTTAAAGTTGACATATAAAAGCACGCGAGATACAATATTACCAGACGTACTTTATAGCTATGACGTTTCTGAGAAAAAAAATCCACCTGTTGCTGAACCTAACCCTTAACTCCTCATTACTATACATATTACTATATTACATACATACATTTATATTATTGTTGTTCTATTATTATTAGGAAAACCTGATAAAAAAAAAAGTGTGGGCAGATTTGGAACAAAAGTTTGCTTGGATCTCTGATTTAACTTTTGGACCAGTGTAATCAGCAAGGTTCGTACCTGAGAGCAGGTACCCCGCTTTGTTGTTGGAGTCTAATTTAACTCCACACAGCGAGGAGAAGACTGGAGTGTACACATACTGGATATCCTTGGCCTTGTCGAACCCTTTGAACATCTGCACATTTGGAGAAGACACAAGAGACGGTCATGGTGGTTGTGCAGGATGCAGTACGCATATTATTGGACTTTGTGTGGGTGCGCTAGTAAAAGAGGATTGAGATGTAGTAGCAATATTAACTAGCTGTTCTTTTTTTTTTTTTTTTTTTTTTTGCAGCAGCCTAACAATAGAATTATTATAATCTAGCCACAAGCATGTACTTTTTCGAAGCAATTTTGATTTCTCAATGTTCAGAGGCGGTTCAGCGGTTGTTTTAGCAGCGAGTGTAGCATAAATAAATGATTCAGCCCCTGAAGCCAGTTTGAATTGGCAACATTAAGTTTGTTATTCATGTGTGTGGACCCACAAAAAAGTCGAGAGAAACCATGCTCCTCGAGAAGACACGGAAAGTCCTCCATTTTGGCCGTAAGTGGCCGTTTACCTCAGGGTCATTTTTCCCATTTCCGGGAGGTCCTTTCAAAGTGAACTTGAAATTTTATCCAATTGCTAATAAATTGGAACCACTTGTACTTGACAGATAGCCGACACTAAATTTGGGGCAAAATACATTTTCCTTATCGTGCGTGGGTGGAGCATGGTGGCAAAGATCGGTAAGTCACCATAAAGCACGACCTAGCCCCACACTCTTGTGTGTACCATCTATCCAACTTTTGGAGTAACGGGCATACTGTCGTGTAGGGTAGGTTCATTGTCACACTCCATTGTGTTTTATATTCAGATAGACTTTTCTAGTCTATTTTGACAGGGTATGCCACAATGGACCAATAAATCTACAAATCTGATGTGCTCTCTGTAGGTTTATACATTCCTATAAAGCAGGTATCTCCACATAAGCATGGACTAGTCTGCGGCACATCTCACCTTGATCATCTTTATTTCATACTGGATCATCTTCATGTAGGGGGAGGAGCTGTTGCTAGGCGACACAATCTTCTCCCCGGCGATCTTTGCCCTAATCACTGTCAGGAAAAAGGGTGACTGGACTTAGAATAGGGCATAAAAATAAAAGTGTTATTTACATGCACACAAACCCCCCCCCATCACTAGTCCTCTCACTAACATAGCTTCAAAGCTTCTTCCTTGTCACAAAACAACACCTCTAATTGGTGTGCTGGTAATAGGAAGGTCTCGGCATGTACTGTGAAATTGCTTCATCCAACAGCAAAGAGATGCGCCCGAGAAGGACTGATTGCTCTGTATTAAAAAAATATATATATCAATACATATCCCCCAGCTGGGCAGATGGTCCATAAAGAATCGGTGTACATCTATAACACTGCAATATAAATCTTTTACTGGTTACTGGTAATAAAACTAACTCAGACTGTAATAGAAAATAAACTGAAGCAGCAAAATGAAAAATGTCAGAAACAGTCTCAGCTCCTAGCCAAAAACAGTTTGTTTGTTTTTTGGGTGACTGTGTGCTTCCATGCATCATCAGTCATGTTTATACTTTTTAAATACAAATTGATCATATTTAAATAATGTAATCTCGTTAACATACTAAAGCTTAATCTTTCTTGATGCTATGCTGCGGGCGGTGAAGACATTTTATGACTGCCACCTAAATAGGCTGTCACAAATATTAACACAGGACCTAAACAGGAACATTTGGTGAATTAGTTTGGGAATACAAAATTTGACTTAACCAAACCAAATCCACCCAAAATTAAACATTTGAAAATGGGACTTTTTAAATCGATATGGTTACCCTTCCCATCTAAATGCTAATATGATAATGCTCTCTACTGGCCTGGCATGTCTATCACAGCTTTTAACAGTTACTTTTAAAGGACACAATTTTGACAATGAGAGGAAGAGACAAAAAAGAAAAGAAAAACGTTGATTTTTGAAGTTTAGTTTTCCACTTTAGTATTTATGTTTTGGTGAGGTGTGAACACTGCGATTATACTCGGGTGCGTACCAAATCAACTGGTCCAAGACCACCTAGAACACAGGTGTCATGCTCCGGTCCTGGAGGGCCGCTTTTCTGCATGTTTTCCAAATCTCCCTGCTGCAACACACCTGTTTGAAATGATCAGGATAGGATCAGTCTCCTTCAGAGCTTGCTGATGAGCTGATGATTTGAATCAGGCATGTTGCAGCAAGGTGAGATGGAAAACATGCAGGAAAGCGGCCCTTGAGGACCTGAGTTTGACACCTATGACCTAGAAGATCTACAAACTAACTCTGGTGTGGTTCGGTTGTAGCAAGAAGGTTAATCCAATGAACAACTCAGTGAACGAATGAGCAAAATAACGGGAACATAACTGGACCTCCAGTTAAACTAACAAACATTTGTCGTCTACAAAATCATCGGGCAATTATCGACAATCTTAACAACTAAAACAAAGCTTCAGAAATGGTTAATAGGGAAGTTTTGTTGCTCTGACCGTACATACACATAACAAATTTAATTCCTGGTAGCATATTTAAACGTTCATCTTTTTATTTTTATGACACCAACAATTAAAAATTGCCATCCAAACTATCTGGTGCCTTTCTGATTTAATCCCGCGGTGCAGCAAACTCAAAGAATGTGAAGTAACGGTGCCCTCTATTACTTGCTGTCCTATATGCCTTCATACAAGTTTGGTTCGTTGCTTGATATCTGAACGGTCGGACAAATAATAAATAATATGCGACAGTCATAATTTAATGGCACCTCTTCAACCATAGTATAGTATCACTGAAAAATGATGACCGCTCTGCTCTCTTATCCACCCTTCCAATAGAACCTTAAAATAGTCTTTGGCAAATTAACTGGCCTACTTTAATTTTCTACTGTGAGTGCAATAATGGCTTGATGCCACCTGTTAATGGTAAGTAATACACCCTGGCGTCGCATTGCTGTGTGTACAGATCAAATGGTTGGCAGTCTGAGCTTTGGCTGCAGCCAAATGTAGAGGAGCTATAAAGATTCTTCAAGCAATTTGACAATAAAACAGAACTGTAAAGTGCTTTCCCATCAGCGTAAATGACTGGATTCATTACGTGGAGGCCTCCCATACATATAACGTAAAAAAAAAAGAATTGGATCTCTTTCGGGGAAGATTTGCTTTTGGATATCTAATGGACCTTTAACAGACAGACATTATACATTTCAGAAGAAGCTAATGTTAAAAAAAAGAAAACATTTGCAGTTATAAAATCAATGGGAGGATAATAGAGTTTACATCTGGACAGCAACCAGCAGAGGGCACCATTAATTCAGTTTGCTGCCTCAACGGGCTGCCTGACAGGAAGTAAACAGGCAGAAATTCCATGTGGACCACTCTAAACTAATTGCGTTTGAGTGTTAGCATCTTGTTTTCAGGTCAGAGTAGTTTGCTGCATAAACGGTCTGCCACACAGAGTAAAACGGGAACCAAATGGGCAGAAGTTTGCGGTGGGATCATTGTAAATAAAGTCTGAGAATTGGCGTCAGATTTGCTGCCTAAACGCGCTGCCACAGAGTTTAAGCGGAAAGTAAACAGGCCGAAGTTCGGTGTGGGACCATTGCAAACAAATTGTTTACTCACTCATTAACTCATTCACTGCCAGACATTTTCAGAGCATCTTTTAGCCTAACGTTTGAAAAAAATGTAAAAAAATATATAAATAAATTCCTGGGATTGAATGGCCAGATTTGCTGCCTAAACGCGCTGCCACAGAGTTTAAGCGGAAAGTAAACAGGCCGAAGTTCGGTGTGGGACCATTGTAAACAAATTGTTTACTCACTCATTAACTCATTCACTGCCAGACATTTTCAGAGCCTCTTTTAGCCTAATGTTTGAAAAAAAATGTAAAAAAAAAAATATTAATAAATTCCTGGGATTGAATGGCTGGTCTGTGAAATATGTCAATGGCAGTGCAGTGAATGAGTTAAAACTTTGTGCGGGACTGTTTTAAACCAATAAAATTCTCCCCATTTTTTTTTTTTACGTGTGCATGAGCCTCACAACAACATAATATTGCAAACTTAAACCATGAGAACTGATGTAGTAAAAAACGTCCCTCGGCCCAGATGAATCGGCACCCTTGTCATCCTCACAAAGCTGCACTGTCAGTGGTCTTTCACACTGATATTGTTAGTATGCAGACCATTGGGCCCAGCCTATAGACATGGAAATGAAGTGGAAGGAAGGGGAGAGCGATGGAGTAAGCTGGCTTGGCCTCCGTCCAGCACACACACACACACTAACACACACATGGACATAGCTTGGGAATCTTTCAAGGTTTGTACAGATGGGATATTAGTCAGATGTTCGGCTTTATTCAAAAGTCGCACGGACTCTCACGACACTGCCAGGTCAACCAAAGGCCGCCACCAGTCGACACGTATAAAACAACCAGGACAGTGGAACCACTAAGTAAATGTGTTTCCCTAAATTGTTGTGCGTGCTTTGACAAATGACTTGGCAACTTGACAAAACCTTGGAGGCACATTTAAATGATTTACCTCAAGCCCCGAAGAGTTGAGTATAACCTGTATCCTTGTTTAAGGAGAATATTTAAATTCAGAGCAGCAGATTATTGCTGAACGTTCATTCCGATGTAATGGAAGTATCAGGGTCTTTAGACCACACACATCTGTATTTATCAGGAGCATAAATTAGCCTTAAGATGTAATTGGAGAATTTTGAGATATACCCTTGAGTTGCTTGAAATGTCATTACAGTTGGTAAAACCAATTTTCTGTTTATTTCCCAATGAAGAACAAACAAAAGATTTATCTTAGGTTGAGGCACTGAGAAATTTGATTTAGCAGTAAGATATAAACTCCCATGCATAACTATTAGCACCCCTGGTTAAGATATGTTCTTTAGATTCTACTACATTCAGTTTTTGTCTAAATAATATAGGACCATCCATTTAAAATAAATTCAACCTTTAATTGACAATGCATTCATTCAGTGGGGAAAATATCCCACATAAAAAAATAATTCTTCATTCTGTATCTATTGCACCATTTCTACAATTTTAACTATGAGAGTAACTTCTGCAATAAATAAAAATATATTTTAATGTTTTTAATACATCTAAACCAGGGATGCCAATAATTATGGAGGGCACTGTATTTTTTTTCTTCATAAACGAGCTACTGCACGGATTAAATCAGTAAGCAAAGAGACTCAAGTTGTGAGCATTTCATCTCGTAAAGTTTTAGCACCGTTGATCAGCATTTTTAGCAGTATTCATACTTTAAATAATGGGTATACTGTACATCCAAATGAGAGCTATCATCAATTGATTGGTGAAATTTTGTTGATCATATCGAATTAAATCGACTAACAGATTCCAAAATGAATTCAGGCAACACTAATTTAGACTGCCTAAATGAGTTGTTAATATTAATATTGCTACCCATGTTTTTACTTCTGACTACATTATCTGCATGTTTATTTAAGTGTACAAAAATGTTCATCGTTTTATTAATGACTAGATAAATAAAACCTGCCTATGACCTTCTGTCGGATTCAAGCTTACTTAATCACCTTATTTGAATCTTAATGAAAATTCATAATTTCATATATGCTGTAAAAGTCCAATGCCTACATCATCTTTGATTGTGCACAAAAAGTGTTATGTGAAATAGGCTGCACCACGTCCATTCCAAATCAGTTTTTATCTATCGTCATCTTCGTCAAGCACGGTGGCTACAAACAGGAAGTGATTGTCTCTGCCATCTTCCTATCCACCCACAGTGCAATTCCTCGTTATATAAAGAGGCCATGTGATCAAGCTCTTCTTTAGTTGCATCTATATTCTTTGACTTCCATCAATCACAAAGGAAGCATTTCAACCATCCTTAAAAAAATTAAGTCTTCTCTTTCTCCCTCTCTTCCACGCTCTCATAACCTAGATCCAATTCGAGCCTGTGTGCAGGTTTTTAAAAGCAGCTCTCAGCCTCAATTTTGCAACACATTCTGACCCTTTGACAGATACTTGAACATTCTGGTGAAGCCAAGTACTCAGTGGTGTTGGTTTTGGCTTGTGCTGAGACAAAAACAAAACAAAAAAAAAAGGACGAAAGAAAGTAAAAAGGAGGATTATGAAAGCCAGGCACCGGCACAAGCAGAAGTAGGGCAAACTATCTGCTGTTTTTATAGGATTTATACTTATTTGACAACTATTTGGTCACATGTTTGTGGTCCTAGGAATACTGTTCACAAAAACTGTTGTAACGTTTTGTAATCACTCCATTATTACACTCACATGAGACAACTTTTATGTTAACTGGTGGAAGATGTATTAAGTGGAAAAAGACAAAGTTGTGTTTTTTTATGTAAGCCTCCTGTTGTTTTTCTACATTATTTGTAATGTTTTTCCAGTCAATGTAACCTAATCGTTAAAAAAAATACAATAATGCAGGGCAAATTATGTTTTAAAAAAATAAATGAGCAAAATAACATCAGATACACATTCACCAAATATACTTTATATGCACTTTAATGCAACATTTGGCTAGTTTATTTTGGTTTTATGTTTTAATCAGAGCAAGCAAGTAAGTTGTTATAAGATTTTAAGATTAGTAACCCTCTCAGTAGCCTTACTGATTGTGTTTTGCTTCCCTAATTGGACTCAGAAGACAACTCATCAGTAAACGGTCTGAGGTCTGAGGAGTGTTTTTCCACTTTTCTGCCGGAGCAGTAGCAAATGGTCTCCAACTCACCCGTCTCGGCGCTGCAGAAGAGCTGCTGTGGGTGAGCTGGGTGGCAGCTGCATGCGTCCGCAACCGTGCCTGCTCCCAGCAAGAGGAGCACCCAGAGCCCCAGACACACACTCCTCTCGTGGGACACGGCCATGATGAGACTCCCGCTGGCTCCCACGGCTTAAACAAACCCTGTGCAATCCCGTCAAGTTCCCTTGAAGGAAATTCAGACTTTGAAGAGAAGAGTCGAAGTAAAAAGATGAGCTCCAGTGGGCCTCGACCCCAAGTGCCAGCAGCTGTGGAGGGAAATGATTTCAGAAGAAGAAGCTGCCACCCCCTCCCTCGCCCTCTTTCTCTCTCTCGCGCGCGCTCTCTTGAGACGACGACGCACGGACAAACTTACAATAGTTGGATCGCCTGGCACGCTGGTCTTGAATGCTGAGAGGGTCGCGCACAGGGAGCCTCTTATGCACTCGACAAGTTAGGCACAGCCTCCTCACACCCAGCGGAGAAAAACAACTATCCTTTCCCCACTCTCGTTTTGATGTCCTACCGCCTTCTTGCTTCTCAGCTGGCGTCCGTAGGCGTGTTAATTGCCGCCGAAAACGGACTGATTTGTTGCAGCTAAAACTGTCATGCCCTAAGCGTGTGCAATTCAAAAAGCAATAATTAAATAGATAGAGATGGAGAGAGAAACATGGGAGGAAAAAAACTACTTTGCAATCCAAATCATAACACATCACGTGTCAAACATGGTGGAAGCAGTGTTATGACATGTGTTGGACGATGGGTGAATGGTCGGAATTAAGGTGTAAATTCTTTCAGAAGATCCAAACCATACCACAAACAGTCAAACAATAAGAAGTAAATGAATATTTTTTGAAGGCAAAGGATTGTATATTGTATTGTACATTCCTCTGTGGCCAAGTAAATCAATCAATATTGATCCGAACCCAATAGATATTTTATTTTTATTTTATTTTATTTTTTATTTTTACTCATTCGAGACAAAGGTGATGGCAGTAAAACCCCCAAAAAAGCATTTTTAGGGGCAAAACATAGCATGTTCAACCCAACAGAGCATACATTTCACTTACACTAGGCAAAGGCAGCAAGAGCCACAAACAAGCAATAAGAGAAGATGTTTTTCTTTTATTTTTTTTAATGGCAAAGTCAGTGCCCTGATCCCAAGCCAATAGAGGACGGTTATTCACTTAATGAAGCCAAAGGTCTACAAGAGCCAAGTACATTTTTTTGGGAGGAAAGCACCTGGAATATTATTTAATCCAACTCTGCTCCTCGAGGGCCACTATCCCGCATGTTTTAGATGTTTGCCTTCTCCAACACACCTGATTCAAATGGTCAGGATCGGCATCGGGGTCTTGCAAAGCTCGCTGATGAGCTGAACATTTCAATCAGGTGTGTTGGTGGGGGGACACATCTAAAACAGGCAGAATAATGGCCCTCGACGATTGGAGTTTGAAACCTTTTCACGAGAGACTCTTTAAATTACATAAGACAAAGGTAAAGGCAGCAACAACCACAAACAAGCACTGTGGACCTTTTGAAGGAAAACCATCAAATATTCTGTTGCCAAGTTAGTCACCCGATCGCAACCCAATAGAGCATGTGTTTCTCTTAAATGAGACAAAAGTGAAGGTAGCAAGCCTGACATATAAGCAGTAACTGAAGGCAAAACATCTCTAGGGTGGACATCTGGTGATGTTTATGGGCTCTATCCTTTTCCAGTTTTGTAACTTTATTGAAGTACTTTTGAGCTTCTTGAAATGAAAGCACTCTCCGTAAAATGACTGTCGTATCTTTTTAAACATCCTCATTTCAGTCACATGTTGCCGTGCTGTTCTTATTGCTTACCTTTTGCACTGTCATTTCTCAGATCACAACGCCAAGTTTCCCTGTGGTGGTGAAGATCGGACACGCCCACTCTGGAATGGGAAAGGCGAGTGATCCTTTAATATGGACTAGGTTTTTGTTTTGACTTACGTCAACGTAGTCCTTTCACATTGTGTGTGTGTGGGGGCGGGGGGGGGGCAACGCTGATGAAGTCACCGCCGAGCTGTCAACATTCATCCTCATACTATCCGTCACGACTGACGGTGTTACATTTCGAGCCGACTCATAGGCATAATGTGTTTCTCAGGTCAAAGTGGACAACGTGAGTGACTTCCAGGATATCGCCAGCGTGGTGGCCATCACGCAGACCTACTGCACTACGGAGCCGTTCATAGACGCCAAGTATGACATCAGGGTGCAGAAGATCGGCGCTGACTATAAGGCCTACATGTAAGTTGACATAAAATGAAAAGTATAGAATTCTGACTTTAGGTACAGTATTCATGAATTAACTCTGCTGATGTTTTTTTAGCATTTGGGTTTTTTAGCTACAAACTAGAGGTTCGCTTTTCATGCATTCACCTAATCACATTTATTGCATGACATCTACATTTAAAGCAGAAGTCAACCCAAACATATTTTTTCCAGAATATGTTCTATGCAGGCCCACTAGTCTAAACATGACATTCTGATTAATATTGCGTTTGTGGAATATGAGAAATCCACCAGTTTTTAACCATCTCAGGAGACTGCCATTTTGTCACTTCTGTCCACCGAAGATGGCATCTAAGTTGCTCAGGGCTCGGATAACGACCAATCACTGCTCACCTGTTTTCTGAAGCTGTTTTCTGAAGCTCATATAACAACCAATCTTGGCTCAGTTTCAGGAAGCAGTTAAGTGGGAGCATTTTTCTGCACCCACTTATATTATATTCACATAATAATTATATTGTGGAATTATATTCCCCAAACGCAATATTCATCAGAATGCCGTGTTTCTACTAGTGGGCTTGTATAGAGCATATCCTGGAAAAAAATATGCTTGGTTTGACTTCCCCTTTAAGTAAATAAATGCCCACGTAGCAGTTTTATGACCACATTAATTGAGTTATTTTGACAGTGTCCGTCAAAATGAGTTTAATTATTATATATATATATTCATATATTATATGTATGAAAACCTTGGCTCTCATTATAAGACAGCAAGTGTGCCTAATGTTGTGGCCACTGTTTGTATGTCCACGTGTGTGTGGTGACATCATACATAATTAGAGCTGACAGAAATGTGACCATGTTCCACTGTCCTCCTCCTTTTCCAGGCGAACATCCATCTCTGGTAATTGGAAGAGCAACACGGGCTCGGCCATGTTGGAGCAAGTGGCCATGACTGACAAGTGAGCGCAGCGTTCGCCATGCTCTTGTGTGATTCGTCTCGTTATGTCACACTATGTCAAATTATCCTCTCACATTGTCCCGTCGCATTTTGGCCTCCACCGCAGGTATAAGCTGTGGGTCGATACCTGCTCCGAGATTTTTGGCGGCCTGGACATCTGCGCCGTCAAGGCCATATGCGGAAAAGACGGCAATGACTACATCACCGAGGTGAGGGAAACATCGACGGGAACATTTAGTCGCGCCTTGAATAAGTCACTTGAGTGTATTTATATATTCTGGTTGGATTAAAATGTGCGTGCAGCATCACAGAGACAAATATGCTCTTGGAGGCTTAATTTTAGCACGCCTGGCCTAATTTACACCACTGGGACCAATTGACTGCCTGGGACTAAACTGATTGAATTTAACCTCAATACACAGTCTGACTTGAATATTAAACATTAGAGACAGATTGCATTTTTTCCTGATGAATTTAAAACAGCTCCCATATGTCTTGATAACCATTTCTGTGACACACTTTTGTTAAAATATCCCAAGGATCAAGAATTATATTACACTTCACACAAATGTTTGAGTTGCCGAAATCAGGCCATTTATTTCCCCACAAAATAGAAGATATGAAAAGCAGCAGCATTGGGGAAATCAGCAGGAAGGTAAAGGAAAGTGTGTGGAGAAACGAGGCGTGAAAATTGGGGGACAATTAGAAAAAGAAATCAATAGAAGAAGAACCTGAGCTCATATTGGACACACAACGGCATCGCAAGCGCATTTTGCGGACAACGAGTCACTTCCTCATCACCAGCCGTGACCTGGTTGCCGCGGTGACATTTGAAAGCAATACATTCATCCTACATAAGAGTGTGTGTAAGTGTGTGTGGAGGAGAGGAGGAGGGTTGACCTTTTCTTCTTTCATTTCCACTTCCATCGCTGTGTTTGTTTTTAATATATGTACGCCATCTTCTTAAAGTGAGGACACTGATTGCAATTTTGTATTGGAACAATAGCCATTTATTTTTAAAATGTGTTATTGATAATAATTGTTTTTCCGGAAAGAGTAAATATCCATCACATCTTTTTTTTTTTTAAAACCTCTTATCCCGTTGAGGGTTGTGTGGAGCTGGAGTCCATCCCAGATGACGTTGAAAAAGTGTAAATTCAAGGTCTTTCAATACCAGCCATTTTCAAAAAAAGAGAAACCTGTTGAGTTCCAGCCAATTGAAAGCATTCTGACTGATATTTCAAGGCTCACTGAATGTTGTGTTTTAGGACTAGAAACTACCAAAGGGTTGGTTTTACCCAAATCATCTACTTTGGGCCCCAAAAAATGCAGAAAACAATGTTTTTGTGAAAAGATCTATTTTATGCACAACAGTGACTTTTATGCTAATAATTTTTGCTTTAGTGACACCGCAAACATCTAAACAGTCCTTTCCTTCTGTAAAATACCAGCAACAACAATAAAAATGTGCTTTTGGTGGCAAAATAATGTATTTACTAGAAGTGGGCAGTACGTCAGACTGTCACTGACCTATGCCCGTTTTGCTCACGTTTTTTGGGGGGAACCGACCTACGGACCAACGGACTTCTGACAGACTAACTGACAGACTTAAATGAGAAATTGACGATTACAATTCAGTTCGTCACGAAAATGACGGATGACGAATGACGGACCAAAAAAAATTTGTAAAATGCCCACCACTGGTATTTACAAACATCACAAGTGTAACAATTTTACATTTGACATTTGACAAGCTTTATCTGCACACTATTTTCTAGTAAAAGTATTTAGTAGTGTGTTTTAACTTATAAAACCTGAGAGACAGGCTGAAATTCTAATAGTTAAACTTGGTGTGAAATTCGCTGGATCAGGTAGATTACTGCCGGCCCTTATCCCAATGCATTGCATATGAAAAATCAATACAAACATTGACTTGATTGGCTGTGGATTCCCCTGTGTGTTCTCAGGTGGTGGGCTCATCTATGCAGCTGGTCGGTGATCACCAGGCGGAGGATCGCCAGCTCATATCCGAGGTGGTGCTGGCTAAGATGACCCAGGCACTTGCTGCCAAGACATCCGCTTCTTCCCGCTCGCCCGCTCGCTCCCCTCAAGGCCAGAAGACGACCGCCGCAGCAGCGCCCCCACAGGTAGAGAAGATGACATTGCAGACGATTCAGTCCAAGACTGCAAGTTTTCTTCCATTCCCATTGGCTCTTACCCTCCCTCCCCATTTCTCTCTGCCAGAGCGGCGGCGTTAAAGATGGAGTGGCAGATGCAAGCAGAACCACAGGCCAGCGTCCTCAACCTCAAGGTTGGGTGAACACTGCTCTCCATGAATGAATTATCACTATTGATTTTTCCACATTTGTGCTCCACATTAGGTCATTGTGGTGTTGGTGTTTTAGGGTGGGACAAAATGTTGTAATACTAGTATCATTTTCACACATGACACTGTCGACATAAATGCAGATATTAAAGCTTTTCAATAACTTTTTACCAGCATGAAATAGCAATATTGTGGGTGTTTTTGTTGTTGTTGTTTGGTTAATTTCATTTGAGTACTCGACTTGTATATTGTCGTGTCCATATCCCTCACCATACAGTATTCATACTCAAAAACATCTCAACAGATTCAGTTATTTTAATTACGAAAGCATTGAAAATCGATGTAAAGCACCGACCAATTTAATACACAGTAATGAATTTTTTTAATTTTTTTTTTTTTTTTTACTCTTCACATATAATATAGTAAGAGAGACCGAGATCAAGGAATAATACAAAAATATTGTACAAACAATGAAACAATATGTACTCACAATAACTCGCAACAACGCAGATGATGATGAAGCTGCCACAATACTTACAGTACATTCCTATTTCAACGCCGAATACCAGTACCGCAATGTTCGAACATGGTTGTCTACAATATATTAAAAATCCGTCAAATTCCTTACGTACGTATGGGTAATCATTGTGTAACTTCCTGTATTTTTCCAATGATACAATGATATTCGATATATTGGGAGAACCATCTGTAGTACATCACAGTCGCTATATACCTGCAGAGCGGAAAACTTAAGTTAAAATAATATTTGAACATCAGGCAGATTTTTCACCATCCCACTACAAATATACCATAGTTCCCAGACAAGGAATTTGATTTGCAGAAACATAAATATCCATAAATGAAAAAAAAATCTAATCAAATGTCTTTATAAAAAATCGAATCAAATATCTTTTTTTTCATGTTGGCCATGACTTATCTTCATAATTAAAAGTGAAAACTGGAACCTGTAATTTTTTTGATGTGATGTTTTGCTGCCCTCTTTTGGTGTTGACTGGTGAAACGCTTTGGTAATTGATGTTTTTTTTCTCAGAAAAACTAAGAAAACTGTCATTATGTATCATAGAAAAACATAGTAAATGTAGCATGTTACTCCACACCTCATCTAATTGTTTCTCTGTCTATTTTTAGGTGCATCAGTCAAAGCACAGAGTGCGGAGTCATCATCAGAAGCACTCAAGAGATCTTCCGAGCCTGCATCAAAGTCCGCCCAGTCCCAGAAACCTTCTCCAGGTCAAGCCCAGAAACCAGCTCAGGCCCAGAAGCCAAGCCCGGTCCAGAAGTCCGCCTCGGTTACAAAGCCTCCAGTGCAGAGGCCTCCCCCCATGACAAGGGCTCCCTCCATCACCAAACCCGCTCCAGATTCTGCTTCCTCCACCGCTGCCCCGGCCAAAGCTTCTCCATCTTCCCCCGCTAAGTCAGCCGGCCCAGTCCCCCCTGCAGCCTCAACTGCTGCCTCCCCTCCAGTTTCAGCCCCCACCACCGAGCAACCCAAGCCCCAGCCCCCGGTCTCCCCGGCCCAAGCTCCGGGAAAGCCGAAGGATCTGCCGCCCAAACCCACCCCGCCCGCAAAGCCCATCCCTCCTGTCCGCAGGAACTCCAAGCCACAACTGCAGCCAAAGCCCCAAACGCCGCCTCCTCCCAGAGCCTCACCCAAACCTCAGCCCGCCCCCCAAAACCCGGCACCCACTGAGTCCTCAGACGCCGCCTCAGCACCTGACACGGCGCAGGTCGGGTCGCCGGCCAAAGTCAGCCAATCCCCGCCTAATGTGCAGTCTCCGGCCACGGCTCAGCCTCAGGCCAAGCCCGCCTCTCCGTCCCAGAACCCTGAGCCCGAAACTGCCGATGAGCCAGCTGAGCCCCAGGAGGACCAACAAGCATCTCAGCCAAAATCCCATCCTCTGCTCAAGTAAGAGCCTTGTAGTCAACACACTAGTGACCATGCTATGTCATCCCTTACATTTTCATTTTTAATCTGACACCTGAGCTAAACCAGCGTAGCACTCAGTAGTGCGCATACCTACACCAAGGCCAGTCGTCAACATACCAGGCAGTACTGTTTACTCCAGCATTCGAGGTAGCAGTATAGTGTTGACAAGTAGGTGCCATACAGCCACACACAACAAGCTTTTTTTCCACCACAGATCCATCTGATGTAATCTGGTGGCTCAGTGCTCCACTTTTGGGCCAAATGCAAGGGGTCAACAAAATTGAATGGGTTCCTCATCAACCTTATTGAGACGATGCTTGACTTTTAGTCAGAAATCAGTACATACTTGTTGTTGTTGTTTTTTGTGTAATTCGCCTAATTGACCGACCAAACTACAAACAACCATTAACGCACACTTTTTCAGCTAGGTGGCGGGAACAATGGCACTTAAATGACTTTCACCTTAGCAGAAGTTTTGTTTCTTTGTTTTCAAAATTAGTAAAAAAAAAAAAAGTAGTCTACTTATCATGGATTTTTTTTCCCCCAAGAAAAAGCTTGCGATCATAAATATTGTTTATATCTGTTGAGATGACAAGTATTGTCGACCTGGACAATTGACATAAGTTATTATGACTTTAGTCCCGCAACTTTACGATTTTTTTCACGCAATACTGCAACTTTAATCTTGTAGCATTACAACCTAATTCCCTTAGCTCTTCAATTTTTGTCTCTTAGCATTAGACTTTTATCCTCTTAAACTTCCAATTTTTTTCATGCAATATTGTGACTTTATTCTTTCTAATATTATGACTTTATTTTCATAAGTAGCAATATGAACTCAGACCAGTGCTTCTCAATTTGTTTTTTTTGTTCAGTCCCCGTTAGGAAGAAGAAAACATTTCCCAACTCTCTGCCGCAACTATAAGCAGTATAATTTGTACAATCCTGTATCCTAATTAACATTAAAAAAAAGAAATGTAGGTCAACTTACGATAAAAAAAATACCTTTAACTTTTTTTTACATGTATTTTAGTTTGTCACAAAAGATTTGAAGTTTGCCTGAAATTAAAAAATAAATAACTAAATGAGAACGCCACAGCCACAGTGGATGGGCAATTACAATTTATTCTTGTACATAAAAAAAAAAAAAGGCCGTCCCACTATTTGAGAAGGACTCTACTCATGACATTACCGGTATTTATTTTTCCTCATAGCATTACAACTTTATTTCTACAACATTAAGATTTTCTCATAACATTCTGACTTTATTCCCGGAATCTTTCTTTCGGTGATATTCTAACTTTTTCTTGGAGCATTATACTTAATAATTTTTCCACACAGTATTACAACCCATAATTGTACGACTTTTTTATATCATTACAACTTTATTCTTGTAGCAAATGTATTTGCACTACCACTTTTTTTTCCCCCCTCAGAGAATTAAAACTTTATTCCTATAACTTTTTGACCTTTTTTCTCATCACATTATGATTTAATTACTATACTATAACTACTATAATGTTGTATTATTTTTCTTAGAATATTAATACTTTATTCTCGTAACCGTATGACTTTTTTCTTCCAGTATTGTGACTTTATTCCTGCGGCATTACAACTTTATTCCCATCATGTTGACATTTTCTCGTAACATTACGATTTTATTCCTGATATTTGAAGGCTTTTTTTGTCGCACTACGACTATATCCTTGTCGCATTGAAAATATATTCTTATAACATAACAATTTTTTTCCTGTAACCGTATGACTTTTTCACACATTATTACACTTTTCGTTCATTGCATTTTGACTTTATCCCTGTAACTTTTTTTTCTTCCTTCAACTAAGCCATACGCCATCCTCAAATTTGTTGCTACCAAATCATCTTGCCAACACGCACAACTGATAAATACTTGTCTGGGTTAACAATGTGTTCTTGTGTAGTTCAATAAGTTTCTATAGTGAAAGTGTCTCTGTTTAATGTGACAATGTTTCCCAATGTCTGTCATCCTTCCTCATCCCATTTTCCTATTTTCCATCTCCCTTCCATGAATCCTGTCCTCCCTTGCCTCCTTCCCCATTCTCTCTCCTCACTTCCCAGTAAGTCCCAGTCACTGACCAATGCCTTCAACGCCTTCAGCGACTCCTCCTTCTTCCGCGGCGTGTCCGGCTCCGGAGGCGGCGACGGCCAAGACGAGGCCAAGGCCGAGACCATTCGCAACATTCGAAAGTCCTTCGCCAGCCTTTTCTCTGACTAGACACCGAACTCCCGCCCACGACTTCCCTCTCCCACTCCTCATTGGCCAGCGATGACTTGTTTGACATTTCAATGTGACGCAGTCCGAGACGTGTTTTCAATTTTAAGTGTACTGTACTCCCTACGTCTGTCCGTCCTGCGTGTCAACTTGTCTGTGCGAGTGAACAGTGACGCACCCTGGCTCGGATGTTATGTGCATGTTGCTGTGCCAGAATAGGTGGAATGATGAGTTATGTCACTGATATTCCCTAAATAGCATAGCATAGTATATTACAGAAGATAATGTTTATTTTCCCAAAGCACATTAAAGAAACAGAACTATATCAAAGTATGATATTATATACAGACGGAATGTATATAGAGTATATATGCAGTACTGTACACACACACACACATATATATATATATATATATATATATATATATATATATATATATATATATATATATATATATATATATATATATATATAAGTTAGTCAGAGAGACACAGTTGCTTTTATCGGTGACATAACTCGCTCATGAGTGGCTGGATTTGTAAGCGTTTTAATTACTAGTGATAATCTTAATGGCTTTCCTCGTGATTTCGCAGTAAACCCATTTTTGGTCCCTCTCAGTGAAACTTGTGTGTAATTTAAAAAAAAAAAAAATCACGTCAAATATGTGTTTCTGTGTAAATCCAGCCTTGGTGTCTGCCGACTGCCTATCGACGTGAAGAAATTTGCGATCTTTTTGTGTGTGTGTGCGTGTGTGCGCGCGTGTGCATGTGTGTGCGTCTGCATGGCTCCTCCGAGAGGCTCCGCCATGACCTTTGGAGTGTCTGCCAGGAGCTCTATCAGTGTTGACTTTTGCCTTTCGTTGCCTCTTTCCGTCTCTCTCTCTCTCTCTCTCTCTCTCTCTCTCTCTCTCTCTCTCTAGATGTTGTAGCCTTATCGTGTTTTCAAGTCACAGCTTTGTTTGTTAGTTGTGCAGACCTGAGTCGACTTGAAGTTCATTCATAAGTTAATTACAAACGAGGGAACAAGACCGGGGCTACCAATTCAACCTTTCGCCTTTAAGCTCCACACCGCCAAATGCAGACGGGCCAATCACAGAGCGGCACAGAATTCCTAAAGAACTTTTCCAAAAATTGTTTTCAAATGTGTTTGTGCTTCTTTTAACGGGTGTTTGGCAAGGTTTTGTTCGGTTTCCAGAACCACAAACAAGCCCAGATAAACGCAGAATGTGGATAAAGCTATGCGGCCGTCACCATAGTTATTTGAATCCCTCCGTTGTCTGCTCCATTGTAAACAACGTAGGCTACTTGTATAACACGTAAAAAGGTATACGTTTTTTAACTTAAAATGCTGTGCTATTAAGGTAGCGACCATCCCTGGCGTTACCAAGTTTCGCCAGCAAAGCTAAGTTAAGCAAGCTAACCCGAGGCTAGCTTTTCAAAACCGCAAATGAATCCAGAAGAATGCAGTCTCCGGTTAAAGCAATGTGGCGAAGGTGATTTGGGCCCGTAAGAGTCGGCCCTATTAATTATTAAATGAATGCATTTCAAAGAGGAAAAAGACGCATGTCTGTTGCTGTGACTGGTGATTTCTTGTTTCACCTCTTGTGTAGCTCTATCTACGATATTGTACCTTGTTGATTATGCTCATAAGAAGACATTGAGACAGTAGTGCAATAACACCTTGACATGACTGTTGAACGGTGTCACCCTATTATCAATATGAATATGAACGTCCATGTGAGACTTGTGTATCTGTAAGATATCTTCCCCTTTGACATTCCTTTAAGTGAGGACAGACTCTCCAGCCTCAACAGTGAAAATGACAAAGAAGAAGAAGAAGGGGGATTTTACACTAGCAACCTTTGGTCTAATTGAATCTAGTCAAACTTTTTCCCCTTTTGGTGCGGTTCATTCACTCAGTCACCGACCAATCAACGGGTACGGGTCAAGCTCTTGCTCTTCCATTCCAAAGGCTGTGACCAAAGTTCTTAGTCTTTTTAACGCTGGTCCGTATCTTTGTTATGAACACTTGAGCTGGATTGAACCGCAGCTGATTTTGGTGGAACCAGATTCATTTGTCAAATTGTTTCAAATCACAACTGAACGGCGTTGGAATAAGGCTGTGTTCACACTCATGCTTGGATGGTGAATTTCAGTATGGTTCAGTTGGTTATTGCTATCATCTGAACAATGGCGCGCACAACATACACAGACCGTGACCACTTCTGGTTGTGTCCACACATTTGGTTTTGGTTTGGACAAATTCTCATCTGATTGCTCTGCCAGTACAATTATTTGTGTGAACACCCATTTTTCTAACTCTGGTGCTCAAGGAACAAGTTGATCGGAAGCGCTCGCGAGGTCGTCTTGGTCCACTTGCAAGTGAAGGCTGGTCCTGTTCAGTTACCGTAACTTCATGGTGGCTTGATTAGGCTCAAGCAAACTCTGATGCGATTTGATCTATTGGTGCAATTCACTTGGTCAAGTGTGAACATACATCAATGGAACCACTTGAAAAAGTGGTGTCGGTCCCATCGCAAGTGAACTCTGGTATCACAAGTTTGAAAACTACACTGAACAAAGGAACAGACCAGAGTTAACATGACAACATAAGCATATGGAAATCGTTAGCTTTGAACCGTACCTTGTTTTATAGCGGTGGAAAACAAACTCAAGTCCGATTAGAACCAACCAGACCAAAGGGTGCTAGCCCATTAAGTGTGGACTATTTCTGAATTAAAAGGCAGCCCGGACAACATCCTCTTCTGTTTAGTGTGGCGTGTCAGTTTACTGTATATCCCTTGTCATGTTGCCAACAAGTAACCTTATTGTATGTATGAATGTTTGTACGTATGGATGGATGTACTGTGTGTACAGACGGGTGATGAAAAAATGAGAAAAATGGTTTAAAAGAGCGGAAAATCAGAGTCTTACGTGTCCAGTATTTAATCATGGAAATAAGACATCTAAACCTAGACGTAACGTTTCTGATTTATTAATACCACCATCATGGTTGCCTGTCTGTTTATTGAGATGATGCCATGTTGTTTTTAACTTCCACTTGTTACCCATCTGTATGTGCCATCTCAGGAGTTGATTTATTTTGTAATAAATGGATTTATTTATTTATTTTTTGGAGGCTCTATATTTACGGCAATCTAGTAACACATTTTGTTTTTTGTAGTGACTGTTTATATTTGTAACTGCAAAATAGTGCTTTGCATGACCTGGTGACTGATGACGCTGTCATTGATGTACAGATGATTCACGTTAATAAAGATGTGGCTCCATCGTCCCTCCGATGAAATCAAATATGATGCTGCTGTGGGCTTGTACTTTCTCATTTGTGCACCAGATGGCGATCTAAGCACGTGGAAATGTCTTCTATGGTCTTCGTTTATGCAGCGTAGTCTACTGGACGACCAGCCACTGTGGTTAATGGGTTAATGCTCAAATGCACAACACAGTTGCAAAAATATTCAAATCAAAGTCCATCTATTTATCTATCTATCCATTTTCTATTCTGCTAAACTTAATTAGTGTCGCGGACGTTCTGGAGCTGATCCTAGTTGACTTTGGGCGAGAGGTGTTTTACCAGTGGTGGCTCATCAATACAGCTGAGTCACGTTGAAAGGGAAAATATTAAATATTCAAAATATTTTATATATATATATATATATATATATATATATATATATATATATATATATATCGCCTACAGCTTGGGTACTCTTCCGCTGTCCGTCTATCTTTTTGTCCAGCCGGGTGAAAATAGTAATCGCCTATAGGCCAGTCCAACCGTCCGGAGGGGCTAGGGGGTTAGCGATGGCGGACGTGACATTATAGAAGTTAATCGGCAACGGGGGGTGGAGGGCGGCAGTCATACGCTTTGACCAGCCATCATACCGACCAGCCATTCGGGAAAATTAAGACATTTTGCCGAAATTCCCGATGGCCACCACACCCCTGCTCCTCTCCCAAACTAGATGTCCATGGCTTGGCGGAATTCAGTGTTGACATAAGAGATGTGATTATTGTATTATTATGTTGAACAGGTTTAACATTTACGATATTTGGTCTTGACCATTTTCCGAGCAAATCGGCTAGGGAAAATCACTCTTAACACACCCTGCACCACGTGATAATTGTTCAGGATAATCTTTTGGAGGGATCCGAAAATCACGCCTTTGCTCACTTTGATTGAAAGGAATGCTCAATTTTGGCCTGATTTCTGGTGTGTGTGTGCGCCGCCTTGAAAGGTGCGTAGGCGAGTCCCATGTAAATGGGAAATGATGGGTCACATTCAAATACCAACGTCTTCCGCCCACAGTAAAGAAGAACCGCTGGGATTTGTTCACAGGAATTACAGATTAGAAAGCAAAATACTCTCAAGAGAACACATGAATGTTAACAGTAACAAATTCCAGTCAGTGGAACAGCCATACTATAGACTAGTACCAAGTATTGATATAAGATTTTTGTTGAATACTGTGGCGGATTATTCCAATCCCATTGTTGCAGTAAATCAAGACAAGTCAAGACTCCTACAATTACTTCTATCACTGAAAACTTTATCAAGCATTTTCTTTATTATTTATTTCTCTAAAATTATTTAGTTGAACCATGGCTGGCATCATAAATATCGGATAATCTAATTTGTCTGACCACAGAACAGAAAGGAGTATTTCATGGAATCAATGGTGGTGGTGGTGCAAAATTAACCTGTGGTCTGTATCCACATTTTTGTTTGGTTGTGTGCTATGTTTTTTTTTTTTTTTTTAATGTTTACCTCTAATGTAAACACTACGCCTTGTCTCAATAAAGTTGGGGAAACATTTCTTATGCTGACATTAAGGAGAAAACTATTTAATGGGAACACCAACTTTTTGCTGTTTGGCCTAAGAAGTAGCCAGGGTCAGCTGGGGCTGACCAATTGAAAAATAACCTTTCCATGTTACATGACACAACTATTTAACGTGCTTATTACGTGAACAATGGGGCTACTTGGTTAGTGCTCATTTTGTTATTTTTATACTTTGTTCGTTTATCTTCCACTCTTTGTCATCGTCATTTCGCTGATATGCCAAATTGCTGCTAAACTGCTAGTTATGTTTGGTGTAAAAAGTACTTTCACCGAAAGAGGCTGTCATTAATGGCATTTCCCATTATCTGTTTAGTTAGTAAAATTACGTTTGATTGAATTTGCATAACTTGAAAAGCCAAGCGAGAGCAAACAAGCCAAACTCGTTTAATTAGATTTATACCGCCGGGAAACAATGACTGGTTGTTGGGAAATAAGAGTACATTTGGCGAGATGGATACGAGGAGGAGGAGGAGCGGGGGCAGAGGCTGACGAGAGGCCAGCAGTCGGAGCAGCAGAGGCGGCCACAGCTGGGAGAAGCCACCGAGGTAAAGAACCGAGCTCCGCAGCGAAGTGAAGAAGAAGCGGCTTCAAAGAAAAATAATAATATCAGGTCAGTTCTTTTTTTCACTTTAGTGTGTTAGGTTTTGATTATTGTTTTGGGGGGCAAACTAGTTCATTTTTATGACCGAACCATGTGGTACTTTTAGGGTCGCCTAACCCGCTCGCCTAGCACTTGGCTGGGAAAGGCGTCCACCGGGACACGGGGGTGGTGGGTGGCGGTGATGGCTGTCTGGGGGGTGCGGTTAAAGGACGCACCAGTGGCAGCCAGTCAGGTGCTCCTGGTCCACACTTTGAATGTGGCTTTGACATGCAAACACCAGGCAGAGACTTTAACAATCAAGCTGATCGTAGTTATTTAGGTAAGTTTTCTGTATTGATATTATTTTTTTAAATCTCCCTTTCCGATATGAATGTAATTCAACGATCTGTCATGTAGTGTAGAATGATGTTGCTCAACCTTCTTTCCGATAGTGTTTTGTTGAAAAAGTGCTTTGTTGATCATGACTCATCACAATGTGGACGTGGATGCAATTTGCTGAGTCACTTAAGACTGGTGAAATGATATTTCCACCCCCCCGTGTCACAAATGCAGAAACGTGCTTAATTTGAACACAGTTGATAACATCGTCAGGGTCAACTGTTGAGTAACGGGGCTACTATCAAATTCTAATAATAACTATAGCGACCTCAACTGGTCACCATCCTGGGACCCCAATTTTCACATAATCTTTTGTAAATATCCAACCAAGCAAAAAAAAAAAAGAAAAAAAATACTGTAGGAGGAATGTCACAGTTGATTATCCAGATCGCACAAAATAATCAAGAAAATGCATTTAAATTGTAAAAAGTTAAGTTTGAAGTGGACAAAATTCATATATAAACGTGGACATCTTCAAATCAGATTTGACTTTCTAAATTATCAATCAGAATGGCCCATCACTAATATTTGAACGTGTGCATGTGTGTGTATATATATATATAGCCAAAATAAAATGGAAAATCTGATTTTATTTTGTTCTACAGCAGTCAAACCTGATACGTATATAAACAGGGATGCGTGCAGTTTCTATATCCACTGAGTTTTCATTAAAAAAATAATATTTCAAGCATATATTCTACATAATGGAAATACATGTGCAGCACAGGGAAATGTCTTACATTGTGCCCCCTCAAAGTGGTATGATTTGGAGTGCAGACAAAATTTCTGGATCAATACATCTTGTGATCATTGGCCGTGATGTCACCAAGTCTTGTGAGACTTCAGCTCAGCGAGCACCTAGAGAATTCATTCATAGATGGCAAATCATTTTATGGATAAATGTACTCCGTTCCAGGGGCTTTACAAATGGGAAGTGTTAAGGAGCATTTTAAATATGAATACTTGTCATTGAAGTGTAAAAATTTGTGAACCAATACTATAGTTCCATAGAAACAATACAACGGTCTAAATGGCGATTGATGCTGTATACATACACGCACCTGAGAAATCAAACGTTTCCACAGAAGTGGTATAACTTGGAGTTAAACCAAAACAATTTCTACATAAATATGCCTGGATTAAAGTAAAACTTGTGAATATCACCAAATCAAGTGAGCCTTCAGATAAGTATAAAAAGAATAGATGAGAGATTTTGTTGTTGTTTTTTTTTTCTGATGCCAGGCACGAAGTGCTTGCCTAAATAGTATATAGCCAAAAGCATAGTTCATAGAAGTTTGCCAGCACATTTTTTTGTCATAACAAAAGTGCCAGGAGCATTCATAGAAAGAGTAGTTTGACTTTAGCTTTATTAGTTCCAGAAAATTAATCAGTTTGAATGATTATTTTAATTTCATTTTTTTTTTTCTAAAAAATTGTATTTGGTGGCTTCCGTAGTTTTAAGCATGTCCATGTTGATGAGCACTGCTTTACACGAACAACACAGTGTCGAACAAAGCGTTTTAACATATGGAACTGAGGAGACACTAATTTCAGATCATTTGTAAAATTGTTTTTATGTATTTATTTTTTTATTGAAGTTAATGCTGGGAAAGAAAACTTACTGGAAAAACCTAACTTCAAAGACAGTTTTGTATCTGTTTGGTATCAGGAGAAATAAAGAAAATCCCAGAAGGGAAAAAACAAAACTTCGTTTGAATAATTCTGAACTGGTCGCCAGCCAATCGTGGGGACATATACTTGGACGGACAACCATTCACACTCATGAACCTCATTAATGAAACTTACAGGGAATGTGGAAGGAAGCTGACACTTGGGGAAAATTGCTGTCTGTATGACGGTTGAGGATGTTAAAATCACATTTAAACAACTACTAAAAAGCTAGATAGAAGTGTCAATTGGGCTTTTTTCTCATGTTTTGTCAAAATCCTGTAAAGCAGCACCTATATCTGTCGGATGTGGCGCTCTTACGCCATTGTTCAATTCACCGCAACGTGTCGCAACGACTGGCGGGTGCAGCCGGTTTTTGTAGAATGTTGAAAGGAGTCGTTCAAACTTGCACGCCGCACAGCCAAAAGCAGACAATTGGTCCAACTGGTGTGGCCGTTTCCATTGATGATGACATCAGCCTCAACATCAAACAATCATTGTTTCACATATGGTTGTTTTTTCCCCGGAAGATTTATTACTACTTTAATTAAAGTGTCATCATGTCATAATATAAACAAAGGACAAGTCAATTCTTCACACTCCCCGGGAAGTTTTACTGGTCTAAATAATTAAGAAAAGAAAAAATTAAAACTGAGCTGAAAATTTCAGCACTGATGTAACAGGTCTATTTTAAATTAGGGGAACTTAAAATTATACATACTGAAGGGTAATCTTTTTTTAGACAAGGTTATAAAAGGTTAGTATCATCCTGGTTCCTTGAAATATGTAATTTTTTGCTGAAACCCTTTTGGGGTCTGGGAATGCTTTGTTTTGGGTAGCCGAGTGTGAATGGTTATTTATCTATAGTTGCTCTGAGATTGGTGGTAATCAGTCCTTGCCCTGTCTTCAATTTAAGTTCACCACTAAAATGAATGCATCAAAAGAAATGAGGAATGATAATGTACGGATGAACTTTTTAGGTCCACCGCACACCGAGCAGCGCGTCAAAATCGTCTGAAGTGGATCATGGCAAAAAAAATTACCTTTGCACATCAATCAATGCACATCACCCAACAGAAAAACTGTGATCCCGTATCAAATTTTGAGGCTCCAATTACAATATACTGTATTGTATTCGTTTTTAAATGAAACCATAAAATTATTGTGCGACTGTCAAGGAAGAATCAAATCAGCACGTAGAGTGGAAACAGCCAGAGAATAAAGCAGCGCGTGTGGGTAATTTGAAAGTCTCTTGGCAATGATTGATTATCCCAATTACTAACTGCACCTGTGCATTTTTGCACGGAGACTCTCCATGCTTTGCTTTGCCACAGGTGTATTTGAAATTTTCATTAATTATAGTATTTTTTTTTTGTCAAAAGAGAACCAAGACTACCATCATTCCCTCTTCTCATGTGTCAGTTTGTTGCATCCTGTTTCCCAGTTGTTGCGATGCTTCTTTCACTTCATGTCTGCTGGCTGGAACAGATGACATTTCTTAAGATTTAAAATATCTTTGTGTACTAGGCCTTAGGTTCATTCAAGTCTCTAAATCGTCCATAGGTGTGAATGTGAGTGTAAAAAAATGAACGGATTAATGGGATGACATTTATTTGGCATTAAAGTGTATTACAAAACCATTTCCCCCCCAATTACTGTTTATTAACCAATTATTGTTATTATAGTGATTAAAAAACAACCGTAAATCCTGTGAATAACACACACGAGCCTCATTTCTCCGGTTACTCCAGCTTCCGCCCTCATCCCCCCCAAAAAATGCACATTAGTTTCATTGAAGACTATATTGTCCATAGATGCAAATTTGAGTGTGAATGGTTGTTTGACAAGATGTGCGTGGTTGGCTGGCGACTAGCCTGGCATTAACCCCTAACCTTGCCAAGAGTCAGCTGGAATAAGCTCCAGATCACCTGAGAGTTCACAGAATGTGCAGTTTATAGTTTAGTTCTTCTCACGTTCATCTTTTGTTGATGTCGGCTGCTTCCCTTCGGGTATCTGTTGACCGAAATTAGTACCTGAATTCCTAAAACAATCTAAGTGCATTAGTGTCTTGAGTCCAGAGGAGGAGGTTAGGAGCCTAGAGAAAGTCCTAGGGGTGGTTCCAATGGAGAGCAGACAAGGAGCGATGATGAGGCCGGCGACACTGGTTGCAGCACGGAGAGAGTCTAGAGGTGGAGAGGATAGGAAGTGGCTAATAGTTGATCAAGTAGTTCGAGGTCTGCGGGAATAACGAAGTTGGGTAGCATAAACTTGATATTCAAGCGCGAGACAGCTTCAAACTAACCACAATGGTCAACGTTCAAGCACTGGTTGCTTGTGCGCAGCAGCTTTTGAAGGCAGCCGTCTTGATCGATGGCGGCTGCAGCTGGGCTGATTGGAATCCTCCTCACCTGTGCTGGCTGAGGCGCAAGCTTGGCTCAGCAAAGAGGGGGAGGGGGAAGGAACCCTTGCCTCGGCATGGCAGAACACTTTTTAAATAGAAAACCTGTCCTTGAAAGTGTGAGAATTTTTGCATTATTTTGATTCTATTGAGTTTTATTATATTTTCACCCAACAGTTTGAATGTTACATGGAAGCAAAGCTCTAGGAGTAAGTTTATGATGTGTGTGTAAATGGTGTGAATGAATGACTGAGGCTTTGCTCCACCGTCATAAATGAAGGGAGTGTCTCAGATAGCATACCGTCGTATGTTTATGTTGCCTCCTCACATGGCTTGCCAGTGGCGTGCTTCAGTAGACATGTTTGAATTTGTATTTTTTTCACGCTGCAGATAAGCAAGATTAATAGCATGCAAACAAATCTTAAGATTAATAGCTGACAAAAAGATGTGGGCCGTGATTTAATTGTATTATTGTGACAGTTTTTGAAAGCCAACCTTTGATTTAGCTTTATCAGGGAGCATAAGATCTTGTTGATTTAGTGAAGGTTTAAGGTCAACGTTTTATTTATTTGTTTTTTTCAAAATTAGATGTAATTATTAACAGAAAAGGCCTGACATGTAACCAATTACTGTCTTCTTTTATCAGCATTTTATAGTGAAAAGCATGTTTCCTTGGAAAAGTGGGTAGTTTAATTTCTAGTGCCACATTACTAGATACACAAGTAAATTTTAGGATATTACTATGCTCCCGTGAGATTTGATGGTTTGAATCATGGACGGACCGGTCCGCCTATCCGACTATGGCCATTTCGTAGGTGATAAAGTATAGACGGGAAACTTAAAAAAAATAGTCTGACAAAGCGTAGTCAGAAGCCCATTTTTTTTCCATTTACGTAATCGTCTATAAGTGTAGCGTATTTTCTGGACTTTAAGCTGCTACTTTTTTCTACGTGGCTTATATAAAGGTGTGGCTATTCTGTGGATTTTTCTTCCACTGCTATGGGTGCTCTAACCGGAATTACAATACAATAAAACACAATTGCCATTAACAGGATGTGACTGCAGGTGGAGGAGTTTATCAGGCGAGGGCGCTATGCACTAGGTTATGCATTAGGTGGTTTCCGGAAGTAGAGCAATAAATGGTGGACATTAACTGCCAAACTGGGGCAGTGAAATGAAGATAAATTCTGTTTATTTTCTTTTGGTTCTGTTCCGTTTTAATCAACAAAGTTGCTGCCATGTTAAAAGGCACTGTTAGGAAAGAATCTGATCAGGTACATACATGTACATTTACAGTTCATAATTGTTTTGTAAATGCAGTAAATATCAAATTTTTCAACATAGATAGGTGCGGCTTATATATAGTAGTGTTGTTCCGATGCCATTTTTTGACCCCGATACCGATTCCATTACCCATCAGTGCGGTATCGGCCGATGTCAATACTGTACCGATACCAGACTTTTGGAAAAAAAAAAAGATATATATGAGTTTTTTTTTCTTGTAATTCTAAAGAACTGCATACTCACTTGGATGTAAAACCATTGCTATCATAGCTTTGTCAGACTTAAAACCTTTGTGAAAGAGGAAAAAATAAGAAATCATACACACGAGGTATCTTTGAGAGAGATTATGTCGGATTAATTACAAAAGTTATAGAACATTATTATAAAAGGTTGTTTTGAGTATTAGTGACCCATTGCAACAACTTCCGCTCCCAAATCCACTTTCAAAACCAAAAACAAGCAGTAGAAAAATCCAACAAGTTCAACTCCAAAATCCAAAATTGAGCAGGGTTTGTTGCGGTCCGTTCCCCTTGTTCATGCTCGCTGCCGCTGCCGCCGCAAACTCTTGGTGCTTGTTCACATGTTTCGTTCTCAAATGTTGCATCAGGTTTAAAGATTTAACCTGGCCACTTTGGTTCCGCCTCTTGCAACATTCGCTCTAGCTGGAGTTTCTATGTTGAAGTAGTTACATATCTGCCGACATTATATCTCCTGTACCCCACTGCCCCCCGCCCACACACACACATGAAAAAGCAGGAGGGAGCAAGATACAAAGTGCCGCACTCAACGTCCTTTACTAGTAGTACAGCTTCGGGAAATGGCATCGGCACGTTATTTGTAAGTACTCGCAGGTACCGATACCAGTGTTTTAATGTGGTATCAGGATACTTCCCGATACCAGTATCGGTATCGGAAAAACACTAATATATAGGTGCGGCTTTTATATGTGTTTTTTTTTTTTTCTTTAATGGCGTGGGTGCGGTTAATATAAAGGTGTGGCTTATAGTCCAGAAAATATGACATTTACATCAGCAACTGCTTGGTGAAATTAGTTTGTAGACTTGCTCTTGAAATTTCCACTTTGTGATTTTTGCTGGACATTTAGAAAAGTTTTGCACCTCCACCACCTAAAAAAATAAAATAAAATAAAAACAGTCCATAAAATTCAGTGCTTGATCTGTTTAATATCAGTGGAGACACAGGATCATGACTATGTCTACAACTTTAGTGGTGGACAGTGGACTTGGAGTTCCCCCTCCGGGTGATTGCACGCCCACCGGCCTCTTCCAAGTGGAACTCCCTACCGACCACCAAAGGAAGGAGCCAGCAAGGAAAGTCAAGTCGTGAGAAACAAGAGATTGGAGGCAGAGGAAACAATGAGCCAAAGCTGTAGCCTCACTAAATGGAGAAAAGTAGCTTGACCACTGAGGTGAAACGAGGGCAACCGCATTTTCTGCAATCCCCCAGCGCACCCGACAATTTGGTGACAGAAAGTAGACTTTAGACCAGTTGAAACCAGGTCTAAGTTGTGGCGCAGGTAGTGTAATGCTATCTAGGTGGATTTGATTCAACCTCAGACAGACAGCACTTGTTGAAATGTGTGGTGGAAAGAAAGAAAACTCCACGTACAGTTAGACTGCACTTTGTGCTAGACTTGCGGTGTACACAAAAATAAGGCCCCAAGTTTTTGCAATTGCCGAAGAACCCATTTGTTAGCTTCTCCCGCATAATAGCAGCTGACCAGAGCTGCTGTATGCGCGTCATGTGAGAACATGCGTATAGTGTTATCTAGTGCTCTGGCTCCAAGGGATTGTTTCAACTAGGATGTATGATTGGCTTCATCATGTACTCATTTAACGACGGTCCTTACATACAGTGGATATAAAAAGTCTAACACTCCACTCTTACACTCCTGTTTTCGGGCCGGATGTTTGTAATATAAAAAATGACACCAAGATGAATCATTTCAAAACTTCTTCCATCATTAGTGTGACCTTTTCAGTGTTATGTCACATTAAAGGTGGAAAAGGTTTTTAAGTGATTTAACTTTGTCTCGGATTTTTAAATCACTAAAACTTGGCATTGGCAGATGACGCGGGTAATCGTGGCACAATTTAAAGTGGCCAGTACTGCAGTACGTGGTGTGGAATATTGATCAACAACAGTTATACAAATACGTAGAGAGCTGAAGGTATCAATATTGTAATACTGTCACACGGGGATGTGCAAACTTTATTTAGGTAATTATTTTGTTCTTATTGTAAATTTTCCCACTGGAATCACCCTACTGGTTGCGGGTCGCTGTGTTACTTTTTGTACCGAAATGAACTTGTTCCACTTGGTGAAAACTCTACTCATGTGGCCGACTGATGATTGCCATGTGATCAGTCTAGGGTATGTTTAAGAGAAGAAATCAACCCAAACATATTTTTTTCAAGAATATGTTCCCAGCAGGCCAACTAGTATAAACATGGCATTCTGATTAATATTGCGTTTGTGGAATATGAATTAAGCAGCAAAATCCACCCGTTTTTAGCCATCTCAAGGAGTGGCCATTTTGTCATTTCTGTTGACTGAAAATGACATCACAACTACTCAGGGTTCAGGTAACGACCAATCACAGCTCAGCTTCAGAAAATAGATCAGCCGCGATTGGTCGTTACCTGAGCCCTGAGTAGTTGTGATGTCATTTTCAGTCGATAGAAGTGACAAAATGGCCACCCCCATAGATGGCTAAAAAATAGTGGATTAACTCTTATTCCACAAACACAATATTTATCAGAATGCCTTGTTTCAACTAGTGGGCTTGCATAGAACATGTTATTGAAAAAAATATGTTTGGGTTGACTTCGTCTTTAAGTCCCACCCTAATTTATCCAGGGCTCCAGACATCCCGTTCCCAAACCTGAACATAATAACTGGTTAAAAAAATGTGGATGCATGGATATATTTACAAAGAAGCAGTTGGTCGCATAAGTCTAATGTGGCATGTCAGTCCTTTGTTAATTAACTACAAACATCCAACAACTAACAGTTGTATTTTTATCTTTAGGTACAGTACAATTCACGTTATAGCAACATGAAAATATCTTATAATGTGAAGTATTTCAATGGCAGTGCACTTTAGCATATTTTCAACAGAGACAGAATGATAGTAAACCTTTGTTCCACTTTCCCCTTTGGAAAGCTAGGGAGTACAGTAATCCACAATCAGGCATCAGGTCAAACCCTGTGTCTCTTCAGGGACTGATTCAGATTTTGTGTGCCCGCGGCATCACTGATGCATGTGTTGCAAAGGATGCATGGCATCTGTCCGTTTTTCAGTATTTAGCCTGTTCAGGGTCACAGTTAAGCTGGAGCCTGTCCCATTTGGTCGCAATATCGTTTGACATCTCTAATTAAGATAAAGGCCTATATTTTTGTAGACAGGCGCATGTGCGCCCGACGTAAAGACAGGATCATCTTCATTTTTGTCCGAGGCAAGTCTAGTGGCATGTTTGGGAATTTGGCAGACCGCGTTACACCTTGCTGGGCATTCCGTCAGACCAAGGGCATTTTCAGACAGATTCTGCGTTCCGCTGATGTGTGGTGGATTTCATTCAAAGATGACAACAGCATGCATCTAACCGTCTGGCATATCAAAATGTGGATTGATTTGGACTGACTACCTTGAACTTTTGTCTGTTCCAGCTCACATTGCTTTGTTAACAAGAATCACGTCATCTGTCGTCATGTTATTGTCCGAAGGCAGCCCCCCTCGCATCTTTTTCCTCAGCATTTCGAGGAATAAGGCGCGTGCCTTCCCGCATTCTACCTCAGGCCATTCCTGCCACGTCGCCTCCTCTCGCTGCTTCACATCATGAGACATTGCAGCATTTGGATTAGACTCAGATCTCAATTGACCTGAATTGAACTTGTGTGGCCTCAACTTAACTATACATTGCGTATACAGTACACACACCTGTGCTTATAGTCCATGCTCCATGCTGCTTTGTGACTGAGTGTGTGTCTGTGTGTGACCTTGAGGACGTGCACCACTCCTTCCCCTTATCCAACGAAGGAAGCGTTTGTGACTCAAGGGACTCATCAACCATTAACTCATAACTATTTAAAGGAATTAGGGGAAAGTTCATGTCCTCAGATTATTGTGGAAATTGACATTTCCCCGCAAGTAGCTAATGGAGTTAATGCACATGCGCACACACACACATACACGCGTCAATTCTGTGGAGATGTCCAGGTACTCTTGTTAAATTTTGCTAAGACGTTTCCAACCTAAAAGGTTTTTAAAAAATAATTGATTATCGACATTCATTTTGGCTAAAAACGGGTGGATTTTGCTGCTTAAAGCAGAGGTCAACGCAAACATATTTTTTTCAAGAATATGTTTTATGCAAGCCCACTAGTTGAAACAGGGCATTCTGATAAATATTGGGTTTGTGGAATAAGTGTTAATCCAGATTCAGATTCAGATTCAGACAGGTCAGCTGTGATTGGTCGCTGTAAACAGTTGTGATGTCATTTTCAGTTGACAGAAGACAAAACGGCCGCCCCCAGAGATGGCTAAAAACGAGTGCATTTTGCTTAATTAATCATATTGCCACGTTTCAACTCGTGGACCTGCATAGAACATAATATTGAAAAAAATATGTTTGAGTTGACTTCACTTTTAAGACAATAATGTTTGTATTTACCTTTACTAGTTTCGACATTCACTGCCATCTTCCTCAAAAATTGTCACTTGAGGCGGCAGTGAACGTTGAAACTAGAAAAGGTAAATACAAACCTTGATGTCTTAAGAAAAGAAAAAAAACTAATCGATAATAAATATATATATATATATTTTTTTTAAAGCACACCTATTTGCTGTAGAGCAGGCATGGCACTTCCACAGCTGGACTATAGCAACATGACTCATTCCAGAATAAAGCTGCGAAACATTTCAACATAAAAAAGCAGAAAAATGGCAACTTTTACAGGCAGTATTAAGGGGGCATTTGACTGATACCATCGTGTATTGTGGTAAAGGAGACATGACATCTGTAAAGCTGAAGTTAAAGAAGTGAAATTTGATGATAAAAAGATGCTCTGACCGGCTGCAGTCATTCTAGAATAAAACCCGCTTGACATTTTGACACTTTTAAAATGTCAGAAAATGGTGATTTACAAGCAATATGTAAAGGGTTCCCAAGTATTTCGCAAGGCAACTTTATTTATACAGCGCATTTCATACACAAAGAAACTCATTGTTCATTACATCCCGTAATTAAAAGTGCAACTTTTATAGCATTTACAAACTAAACAACTCAATACATTTCCATTCGGGAATAAAAGCTGCTTAACATGGAAAATGGATGGCAAAATGGCTACTTTTACTGGCTTATGACTAAAAGCACCACCATGTGTTCGGCTAGAGCAGACATGGCATCTGTAATGCTGAAACGTACAGTGGAGTTTACTGTAAATAAGAAAGTGCTGCTCTGAACGGGATTTATTTATCTATTTATTTATTTATTTATTTGTTTTTACAGGCTGTGGCGTTATTTATAGTCTACGTAATACCAAAAATAACATGTGTAGTATGGGCCGCACGTACTCACAACATGCCTGCGTATGCACTGATGTCCTTATGTGTCTTCATATGATCTTTGTTTGCATTAAAGAGGTGAACTTCATTTACCCCTCGTGTTTCCGAGGGCACACCTTACGGTCGAGTCACGTGTGTGTATTAGTGCGCGTGTGTGTGTTTGAACCTGGCAAGCTCAACCTTTCCCATGACAATAGAGTTTTTTTTTTTGTTCACGAGACAATAGATTGAAGTGATAAAATACTCCGGGTTTTCTTACACACTGTAACTCCCTTGTTGTTGTTCCGAGCTGTTAAACTCACACGTTCAACTTTGCCCCCTCTGCGTCAAAATAAAAAAAGTGCGAGTGAATGATTGACAGTGGCAAACCAATGAGACAGACAGTTAGTCTGTTTTTTTTTTGTTTCCTCGAAACGTTAGCTTTTCATGATCACTTTCATTCTTTTCTCTCAATCCTGCAAAAAACACTGCATACGGAAGTGGCTTTTAATGTTAAAGTTCGCAATAATATACAATATAATTAGCCGTATAACACAAAGCCCTGTTCGTTATGGGGATCCAATTCAATAGTTTCTTGTATTGGATCCCAAGTTTCTTGGTCTTTACAAAGCTAATCATGCATGCTCAGTTTTAAGGAAGTACTGTATAAATCGTTTACAAGATAAAGGTATTGGGACAGTGAGGTCAATACCTTTTCGTTTTGCTGCAGACTAAAAACATTTGGGCTTGACATCAAATGATAAATGAGACAGATATTTAGATCTGGATTGGATAAACTGGTATTATTTGTAATCTAAAACAAATTTTCACATGATCAAATGTATTGGGACATTTGACTGACAGGTGGATTTTTGTTGTCCAAAAGTGAAGTCATTATTCAAAATGGTTTCATGCCCAAACTCAGTTTCACATTTGGATGATTAATACTAGTTAGATGGGTAGCTAGCATGAAAACTCTAGAGCTGTCTATCATAAATAAGCAATTGTAAAAATATGAAATCAAATGGAGACATTGCACAAACATTAGCTATTGCCACTACAACCATTTACAATGTCCCGGAGAAGAAATAAACCATTGGTGTACTAAGTAACCGATGTCAACACGGTAGACCAAAGAAAACAACAGCTACTGACGACATAAATGTTTTTAGAGCCTTAAAGTTTGAAGTTTGAGTCTACCATAGTGATGCAAATAATGATTATTTTTATAATGGAATAATCTGTCAATTCTTTCGTCGTTTATTTGATTAATCAGATAAAAAAAATCCTGTTTTAATTTCCATCCCTTTATTTATTATTTTAAATTGACAGTGCAAAAATGCACAAACACATTCTGAGTGAGTAATTTTTTTATATTTATTATTTTGATTCAACACAAAGCTAATCAGTTTGCTTTATTGGAGAAGTGCAGAAATCTGACAATCTTTACTGTTGAGAGGCTGAAATTCCCAGGATTTAGACAACTTTAAATGAAACAATGTCTCCTAATGATTCACGGATTATCAAAACAAATTATTCATTAATTTGATAATCAACTAGTGTGCTGTTCTTCAACATATTGACCATGCGTTTTGACGGCAATAAAGCGCTTAATTTCACATTATCTGTCAAGAAAAAAATATTTATTTCCATTATTTCTGTGGAAGATCTTAAGCATGTTTGGTTTCAGGAGAAATGGAGCAAATCCCAGATGGAGCGTAAAATATAAATTTGTTCCGAATAATGGCATTTTCAAGTAAAAAAAAATGTATCCACATCACTCAACCCAAATAGAAATACATTTTAAAGAACTCAATAACTATCCGGTTGTCAGGTTGAGTCGTTGCCGCTGTCAAACTGAGACCGAATGACTGCGTGGCGGGAGAGAAGTGCAACCAGAGAGGCAGCGTCAGGTCGCCTGTCAGACCGAAGCGACAGGAAGTCATCTGCATCTCATGTCTGACACCCTCCCACCACACACACTCACCCACACACCCACACACACGCACACGCACACACTCACACCCCTACATGCACTTTTAACATTTGCAATTTCTGATACAAGTCCTCATTTTTTAACATGCGTAAGTGTACATGCAATTGCATGGAGCAGTGGTTCTCAAATGGGGGTACTAGTACCCCTGGGGGTACTTGAAGGCACTTCTGGAGGTACTTGAAATTTCAGTTCAGTTCAGTGCAACAATGAAATGTTCAGTGTTGACACTTATTAATGTTGTCAGTCTTCTTTTTGATTATTAAACATATATTATCGGACAATATTTTTCTAAATTAAGTTTAAGGTTTCTTTTGGAGAACAGATTCTTACTGTGATGGCAAAGGAGGACACTATATTGATCATTATTCTTGTGTGCCCAATTCTTAATAATTAAGCTAGTTCTCTTTTTTAAGTTACATCTTTTCATTTCCAAATAGTTCTAGATATATGACTCCAAATGGAGTTCCAAAGTTTAATAAATCAGACATTGATGGCATAGCACGCTGTTTTAAGTCTTTTTGCCTTTTCATCCCAAATGGTTTTGCGCTAGTTAGGGGGTACTTGGCTGAAAAAAAAAATTTCACAGGGGGTACATCAATGAAAAAGGTTGAGAAACACTGACATAGAGTATAGGGCCATGCGGTTAATATGCACACTGCTTATATTATAGATTAGTAATCATAGAGTCATGGCCCGAGCACATGATGCTGAGCTGTCTGAACTTCTGCTGAGCCCAGACTGTTTCAGAGAGAGAAAATTTGTGCGTGTGTGTGTGTGTGTGTGTAGTTCCCTTTCTATCGGTCATCACTTCCTGAGGAAAAGCATGACTGCCGTACACTGACACACACACACACGCACGCACACACGCGAACGCATGCAAACCTCTTCAGTGTCAGTTGTTGCCCAGTGAGCTCATGGTACAGTGAACTGCAAAGGACAAACGGGGTGAGTGGAACGTCGTGCGTGCATGTGTGTCATTTATGCCAATGTAATGTTTGAGCTACTGTTATTACAGTTAATCCTTTAATTAGGTGCCTTAGAATGCCTTGATATGATTTCATGTTTTCATTTTATTTGACTTACTTCTTCTCATGATATGCAGATCACTTGGCAAAGCTTGTCATCTGATGAATTTACAAAATGTTTGATCCTATTTACGTAATTGGTTGGTTTAACTCTTGTTACAATGCTGGTCATCAAGAGTATTATTTTTATTAAGTGGACAGAAATCTTTCTGTTGCATTCTCTTTTTTTTTCATGGCATATCTTTTTAATTATTTTTGGTGTTGATGATTGAACATGTAGCAGGGCACACTGACCCACGAAACAAACATAACAGTGGAAATGAATAATCAAGCACAGTGGCTCGTAGTTAACAAGTTAGCCTCGCTGTCGAAAAGTGTGGAATTAAGTGTGAATGGTTGTTTGTCGTTACGTGCCCTGTGATCGACAGGTGACCAGTTCAGGGTGTACCCCACCCCTCAAATATCTCATTTCTATAGCAGTGCATTGATCATAAAGAACAACAAACGTCTTGCAGAGTGACTCTTTTTACACTCTTATTGCCAAAGAAAATAGTTCAAACAGTGTATTATGCTTAAAAATCTATCTCACTTTATATTTTTTACAAGTATTTTATTCAGTATTACTTTTCTGTTCTAACAATGAACACCTTCCAATGCAAACAACTCACTGCATCCTTATCATTCATGAATGTCACTGCCTAATTAAGAACCATGTAAATGTTAAAAATAACAATCCCATGAATTAGTCCCTGCAATTAGTCTGATCTCCACTCTTACCCCTTTGCAACTCGCTGTGGTCTGTGACACTTCTGAAGTTCATACCATCATTCCCTTTCATGTGTTTGCAAAGTTTCGCTCTCCTTTTCTGCGCTTTTTTTCGAAGCAGTGTGTCCTCCCCCTTGTCCGACCTCCGATTGACCCTGTCGCGTTCCGCTTTCCGTGCTTTTTGGAACATGACGACAATCAGAATCATAAAGAGATCAGACAGTCAGAGCGCAGTTTCACTCAGGGGCAATGTTGGTGGTGGCTTCGAAATCACACATCCTGCCAAGCTTTTGAAGCCTGTCGCAGTAAATTCAAAACCAACGGAGCAAGTGGGTGCCAGACAGCTGGCTCGCTGGCCTTTTGTTTTTCCTGTCGTGCTGATGTTTGATAATGCAAGAATGGGGGCGGGGGGGGGACACACCGTGTCATGTAGCTGCCGAAAGTTGACAAAAGCCATTTATGGGGTCCTCTTGAAATTGCTTCGTTTCCCACATTCAAAAGTAAGCACTTTGTATCTCATCTTGACCCGATGATGTTTTCCATGAAGGTTAAAGGAAGGTGGTATAAAAGGTTAGAAGATCTGACCTCTAGAGAGGCCAGTATTCATCTGAAAGATATGCCTTTTGTCGTTGCGGCACAAAATCACAAAAGTGGAGTTAGCCCACTCCAGTTCTCAGTGACTCATTTGGCTTCTTAGAATTCCCCCAGGACAGTTTCCTTCAGGAAATGGAATTTGGTTGGCACCTGGATTAAAATCATCCATCCATCAATTCTGTTTTCTCTAGGGCGTGTCAATAGGGTTGCTGGTAAAATGGAGCCTATTCCAGATAATTTTGTGCAAGAGGCAGGGTGCACCCTTTACTCAGAACCCGGCGTACATTTTTTCACATTTTCACGTGGGATCTTAAATCTGATAATTAGGTGCATGACAGCCTCGACACCAACATCTGTTATGATGGATACTATGTTAGAAGGCCAGCCAGGTTAGATTGGATTTAGCACTTGCATTGTGTCTATTGCAGGTGTGCCCAATGAAGCGGCTGGCGGGTACACTCCAACTTATCTTTTTTTTTTTTTTTTTTTTTTTCCATTTGCACATTGGACAGTTGTGTCATGTCGGACTGACCGTGCAAAAATTAGAACGCTGAGTCGTTTCAAAGGCGACAACTGACGCAGACAGTACATGCAGAAGTGCCTTAGTCACTGTCACTGCAAACCACATGTGGTGGTAAATGGTACATTTTTTTTTTAGGAAGCAGCACATCTTGCTACACTTTCCCCTCTCACGCACGCCATATCCATTGGAATGAACAGTCGTGAAAGAGTACGTTCACACTTTCTGATTTTTTTTTTTTTTTTCATATTTATCACATGTAATGTTTCATATCATCAAAACAACTTGTGTTTCACAAACATGACCAGTAAATCTAAAAAGCTAAATGATGACTTTATTTATTTAAAAAAAAATCTAAATTTGCCCATGTGAAAAAGTAATCAAGCATTTGCAATATTGTCCTATTGGAGGATGTTTGCGCTTGAACTGCTTGTTTAATGTCATACCACAGTATCTCAGTTGGACTTAAGTCAAAACTTTGACTTGGCCACTCCTTCACTTTCATTTCATCTTTATTATTTATTTCATTACTTTTTTGACATTTACAAGTAGACTTGATTGTATATTTCAGGTTGTTCTCCTGGTGCCTAACTTGAGGTCATGAACTAGCCATGTTCTGATAGACAGCAGAATTAATTGTTTAGTTAATCGCAGCAAGTGGTCCAGTGCCTGAAGTAGCAAAACAGCATCATACTGCCACTGCTAATTTTTCATTTTTATTCTTTTTAAGAGTGTTATTTTCATTATTTTAGTGATCTCTTGATTGAACTAAACTTTCCAAAAACTGTAGTTACTAGTAATCACAGTTAAATGGTTTTTTTTCATGAATAAATCAAGACTTGATTTAGAAAATGTATTTTGTATTTACTTGGGTTGTCTTTGTAAGATATCAAAATTGTCTTAATGATCTGAAACATTTAAGTGTTATAACTATGGAAAGGAGGAGAAGGAAGTCACTCAGAAGGAACTCAGGAAGGGAGCAAGTACTTTCTCCGGCACCGTAGAAGCTAACAACTGTTACTGCTGAATACTTTTGTGAGGCTCTGTGATTTAACGCTATTGCATGTAATAGGGTGTAGTGAAGAAAATTGTGCAAAGGAATTCTTTTGATTGTCAGTTGCATAGCTCTCCTAATAGAGCCAAGCATTGTTTTTGATTATTAAAGGTGAGGCGATAAGGGCAGCGTTGAATGCTGCAAGACCAGTTCTTCATTTTTTTGTCTCTCCCACAATATACATCTGGCTTCAGTGTTGACGAGTCTCATGCTTGTTTATATTGTCCCTTCTACGCGGTTGAATGTATGTGTGGGAGGCGTTTACGCCCTTTCTTAATGCATGGCTTACACATAGACACAGGAGACTGTCCACACCTACAGTCACACCCAGAGGGAATTTATCAATGGCAAAAATCAGACCTGCTCAGTCCCCAATCTTTTTTCTTGATCTATGTGTTTTTTGTTGTTCACGTTCAAGTAAAATTCGGACCACATCAGGTCTTTGGTTGAGTAGTAGAAAGCAGAACTCCAGCAAGATGGAGCAGTCCTGATTTGGACTATTTGGGTAGCTAAAGTCACTGGGTTTGCTTCACTTTTTTGAAATCCTGACAGACAAACGGGTGTGAAACATAGCACCAGATGTTGTCATTTTTGCACCTGCTATCTCTAAAGATCGATTCTGATGTTAGGTAGTGACTGGTTTATTTTTCAAAATCCAGATAGATTTTGACCTCTGAGAAACAGTAGCAGCTTAAGCTCAAAATGTAATGATCTCCCTTCATAAAATGTCATACAAATCCGTCAAATCGTTTTTTCAAAGCCGTCTGAAGTAAAGCTGAAACGCCTTCAACACTCAAGATTTCACTTGCCTCTATGTAGTTTTTGCTGATTACCATGAATTGGGTGACTGAGAAGTTATAAAAACATTGTCTTTGCTACATTACGCTAAAGAACAAACAAATGTCAATAGAATTCACGGGGACCTCTGTTTTCAACTAAATGTCCTTTCCTAACCCAAGTAAGTAATTATGTCGTTACTTTATGTTTTTTATAAAGTATATTATGATCTGTTGTGTTTCTCAAATAAAATATACATAACGGATTAATGGATTTACTCTCAAGTCACATTATGAGCTGTTGCTTGGTCGAGGTTTTGCTCTGTGCTCTAAAATCCGAGGTACAAGCCAGTTTCTGAAACTCTACCACTAGATCATAGATTCGCATCGAAAATCTCCACTCGCCATTCATGTTAACTTCAGAGAGTGGCGTTCGAATCGATTTGCATCTTGCGCTTTTTGGGGGGCAAAAAACCCTTGTTATGGTCCAACATGTGAAAATTCCTATTTGATTAAAAATTGTAAATGGTGTGCACTTATATATCAGTGTATCTCTATCATACGGTGGGTGCCCAAAGAGCTTTATAAAGCCTCACATTCACTTATTTGCAAATTTAATCTATTGAACTGGAAAGTACAGCGGCAGGCTGTCGGCCACTGTTTTAACTCCTAAAACGCCCAAAGGTTTTACTTTTTAGTTTAAAATGGCTTACTTGATTGTGGCCAAGGATAGAATCCAAGTTGGTTATTGCACTTATTGGTAAAAAATAAATAAATCCTCCACACCGACAGGCATGAGCGGCATCCTGAAGCTAAAGCTAACTAGCTTATGGGACATTCTCTCTGGAGCAAGTGGCTTTCGTTTTTTGCCATTTTGTCGGCTCTCCTGTTTTCTGAAGCTGAGCCATGATTGGTCGTTATCAGAGCCCTGAGCAACTGTGATGTCATTTTCAGTCGACAGCAAGTGGCAAAATGGTCGCCCTCTGAGATGGACAAAAACGGGTGGATATTACTGCTTAACTCATATTCCACAAACGCAATATTAATCAGAATGCCATGTTTCGACGAGCGGGCCTGCGTAGAACATATTCTTGTAACGAAAAATTTTGGGTTGACTTCAACTTTAAAGGCACACATTTGACACACCAATATTACAATACGTGCAGTAATTAATTACACCTTCTAAACCAGTATATTTGTTTAAATGATCTTTTATTGTGTTTTTACAGTAGTATTTTTCTTTAGCAAAAACACAACAAGAAAATGGTGGTGTTTTTTCAGGGCCTGCAACAGAATGATTGCATTTCAGTTCATTCCATTCGAACGAATTCAACTTGTAAGTCACTGAAGTTGTGGCAGTTGACTTGACTGTTGGCCATTTTGTTATGTGATGTAGTGACTGAGACAGAGTCCGCCTACATGCTGCCGGGTGCGCTAGTTCTGACATGTGGCGCGACACACTCAAGCTCTGGAGTCACGCACGTGCTCCGACAAACAGACACACACAAACGACCAAACGACACTAATCATGTTTCATCTTTTATACTGTCTTGACAGCGTGTTTGCTCACGCAGCTCGCAGACGCATGCACGTTTCATTCATTCAATTCATCATGCTGTCACAGACTGGTAAACACAACGGTTGTTGTTTTGATTGCCTTGTGATTAATGAGACTCCCAGGCTGCAATGCTTTGACTTCCTCATCTCTTCGTTTTTTCTCCCATGTACCGTTTGCAAACTTCGGACGTGTCTATTTTCAGTCCGGATCTGGATGGCAGCGTAAAAATGGAAAAATATCACGGTTTCTCCAGCTATAAATAGTCAGAATTTTGTCCCAGAAGTTGCCTCTGAGATGGTGCAGGCTACAAGTTGAACACAAACACCAAGCTGCAACAATGTCACAGTGATGAGAATTCTAAGTAGTCCCAACCTTGTTGCCGCATTCCAAAGCTGTAAAAAGGAAACAATAAGGTAATTGCCAAAGGAGGATGTTTTTTTTCAAGCCCTGAGCGGTGAGATCCATTTTTATATCGCTACTACCGCCATCGTCTTATTTTAGTTCTTGCATAATTCAGCTCATTCATTGTTTTTGGGGTCCATTCAGGCATTTATAGGGATGTTTATCGGAAGTTTATTTTCAGACTGTAGGTAGTAGGTCTTATTGTTTTATTTTCATTCATTTTTATAACAGGGTTCAGTTTTCTGGACTGATTTTTTTTTTTTTGCTTACGTTAACATTTATTGTGAAGTGATTTAGCTCTGATCCGCAGGCTTTGCTGCCTCGCTGTTGTACTTTTCTGTTCCACCTAACAAGGTGTTTAATTGTAAATGTTGATTAAATCTTTATTAAAGATTGCCGCGCACTTTCTTTAAAAACATCCTAAAACAGACTCGTCAAAAGTGAATTGAGTGTGGTTTCCGAACACTACCATGTTAGCCTTTTACACAATTTGTATTTCTGAGCCCTAGGTACAATTGGAGAATGTTTTGAACTGTTTTTTTCATCAACAGGAGTGACTTTTCTAGACTGATTTTTGCTTTAGTGAGTGTTTGAATATGAAGCGTTTTAGCTCTCAGCCGCATGCTTGGCTGTCTCTCTGTTAAACTGTTAAAGTATTTCTCATTAGAAATCAGTTTTCTCGGCTTAGCTTATTTCGTTATCGCAAGTGTTTGCTCTGAGCCTCATGGCTGGCTGCCTCACTGCTCACATAGTATCCCACATTTCTTCTGAAGTAACCTCAAAACTAATATGAAAACATCCGTTTTTCTTACAGTGCCCACTGCCTTTAAATCGCGTGCTGTTATTTCCAGGCAGGCGTAACCACAACAGCAGATAAAAATGAGTGACTTATTTCACAGGTCACAGTCACAAACCAGACACACACATTCATACACACGTACACACCCACGCACGTACACGCACATGCGCATTCACACACACACACACACACGCTTGCGCTGCTGTTTGTGTTCTTTGCTTGGGCAATTTCTGAGAGAGCCACCCAAACATCAACAGGAGGAAGACGGGCACATTACAAGCAGAGTTCGTCTTGTTCTGACTGTGTCCCAATGTTACTCCCTGTTGACCAGATAACGGGCAGACTGCAGGGAAGAACCCGAGGACAGAGGGGGGGGCTTGTAATTACATTGTAGTTTTATGTATATGCACATTCATTTTTTCCATGACATAAAACGTACATCGTTAGCATGACACGCATGTGATCGTGTCCACATCTTCCAGTAGACGCTTCCTCCTTATTTTCTTATCTCTCCACCAGCTGCCCCCTCTCCCCCGCATTCATTCTTTCTTCCATGTTTTACATTCTTTTTTGCTGTTTTTCTTTGACGCAAGGACACATGCGGTAAACACGGGAATGTTGTATCAGCGACCACGTCAACGATCCCGTTTCTCTCTCTCCGCAGCAGACATGGTGGATACCCAGCAGCTCCTAGCCTGGCCGGTGGGCTTCAGTCTGAGCGTCGCCGATCTGCCCGAGTTGGACGACAGCTCCCACTCGCTGGAGATGAAGCACCTGACCACGTTGGACTACGCCTCTATCTCGTCTTCGTCCTCCTCCCTGTCGCCCTCGCTCATGTCCTCCATGTCGTCCGTCGGCGTGGCCTATGACCCCAGTCCGCCCCAGGGTGAGGACCATCTCACCAATCTGGACTACTCCAGTATGCACAGCTACAGGCCTCATGCAGACCTACACAGTAAGTTGTAACTGATTCCTGATTAAGTTATTCCTGATTTGTGCAAACCAGTGGTGTCTGTTTTACATCCCCTATGGAAAAGTGTAGGTTCGCCTGTAACTCGACCAGCAGTACACAATGGGTGTCCAATCGAAATTAGGTTGTCTGTTCTTCTGAGACCAGGTTGAAGTACAACATCCAAACTTGTCGCCGACAGGTTCCATCAAACTGGAGCCAGAGTCGCCTCCGCAACACACTGACAGTCCGGCGTTCTCCAAGCTCCAGGATGATGCGTCGACAGCCGCGCTCAACATTGAGTGTCGCGTGTGCGGAGATAAAGCCTCCGGATTTCACTATGGCGTCCACGCCTGTGAGGGATGTAAGGTAGGACAAACAGAATGAAAGAAAAATGAGTCAATAAAATAAAGTTTTTCCCCAAGATTTGAGGTTTTTCACTTTGGATGTTGTTTATTTTCTTTTTTTTAATGAATATCAATTTATTCATTTTCACCCATCCATCCATTATCTATACCGCTTTATCCTTATAAGGGTCGCGAGGCTGCTGGAGCCTATCCCAGCTGTCTTCGGGCAGTAGGCGGGGTAAACCCTGAACTGGTTGCCAGCCAATCGCAGGGCACACAGAGACAAACAAACATACACACATGCACAATCATACTAGGGGAAATTTCGAGTAATCAATTAACCTACAATGCATGTTTTTGGAATGTGGGAGGAAACCAGAGTACCCGGAGAAAACCCACACAGGCACCGGGAGAACATGCAAACTCCACACTGGGAGGCCGGAGCCAGAATCAAACCCTCGACCTCTCTGAACTGTGTGGCAGACATGCTAACCAGCCGACTACCGTGCCGCGTATTCATTTTCAATTGTAGATTTTTTTTTATATATATTTTCTCACAAATACTATTGCTTTCATTAATACATGTTAATAACTTCTATTTAATTTACATTAAAATATTATTGTATTGCTGATAGTGTTGTGATACATTCACCAAACTTTGGTGCAGGTAGCGTGGGCTCAATTCCCATTCAGTGATGGTGTGTATGTAAATTTGAGTGGTTGTCTGTCTGTGTGTGGCCTGTGAATGACTGGCAACCAATCCAGGGTGGAGTTCGCCTTTCACTCAAAGTCAGCCAGGGTCGTCTTTCAGGTCCTCGCGTTTCTCAACAAGATCAGCAGTAAAGAAAATGGATAGATATATGATGTTTTTAATTAGATGTGTTTATTATAATATAGAGTCCGCTGATAGTGTAGTGGTACACACGCCTGAGTTGTGTGCGGGCAGCGTGGGATCGATTCCCGCTCAGTGACAGTGTCTATGTGTGCCCTGCGACTGGCTGGCGACCAGTTCGGGGTGTAGTCTGCCTTCGCCTATTGACGGCTGGGATAGGCTCCAGCAACTCCCCGCGACCCTATATAGGATAAGCGGTTTGGAAGATGACATGACATATTATAATATATTATATAAAATGGACAATTTTCATTTTATTTTTATGTATGTAATAAAACCACTTAATTTTCTTCTTCTCTCAATTATTTTTATCGATTTTACTGTACGCTGTACAAATCCAGCCCCATAAATCTTAGTCATTTTAGGACCTCATACCAGCTTACTGCGAGAGTGTTGGTTATGTTTCTCTGCCCTCGTGGGTCATTGTCAGGTGAAACACGTGGAATACATTTGATTGGAAGGGGGACATCTCCTTTTTTTTTTTTTTTATCGATGAGACAAAGATTTTCCATTGCTTTTACCATGGTACAGCTAGCCCTGCACAATTTTTTGTATTATACTGTTTTGATATTAAATAATTGGGTTCAAGTATTGTTTGTTGCTTTCCGAGGCATAGTGTAAGGAAGAGTCATTGTTCTTAAGTCTCGGGGGAAGGAGGAGGGGACTCACACAGATGCGGAGGTCAGCCAAGGAGGCAAAGACTTTAATTGTTTTAAAAGAGAAAACATTCTTTATTAAGGCGGGGTTTCGGCCCCCTTTAACTTCCTCCGCCTTTAAATAACACATGATTTAAAAAAAACAAAAAAAACAGCTGCTGCCTGGAAGAATGAGGATGCCACTTGAATGCAATGTGTCACACAAGAAATTTCCTAAAGTAGTGAAAAGTAATTGCCTCCCTCAAATAGACACCTCAATTTCCCATAAGGAAACGGGTAGTAATTGTAATTTTCTCATTTCATAGACATTATTCTTCACACATTTAAGAGTCCGCTGCTCAGTTGCTAACTAAAAGAGCTGCACCGATCGAAGCACGTTAACATTCTCTATTAAATGCCTGAACCAAGAACATGAAAGGCAACAGATTTTTTTAAATGGAAGGAACATTTCCTCAAATAATCGTCCTTTAAGATATGCCATATCTTTTTCCCCATAAGAAAGAAACAGTTTCTTAGTGTGATTATGTCTGTTCATGTTAAACCTTTTCTCCTCACATACTGTTTAATAAAATTATCGGTAGTCAATTGCTTAGCCCATTTCTACTCAACTGCTAACCAAAACAGCAACACCTACTAAAGCACATATACAGTCTCTCAGCTGCCTAAACAAAGAACAGAAAACCAACAAATTCTTTAATGGACTTACAAATAGCCATCCCTTTAACAGACACCACACAAATTTTGACAAATGAAAACCTCCCTCGAATAGACATGTCTAGTTTACCGTTGTGCATTAGATATTTTATTTCATGATCATTAAATAATTGTTTGTTTCTTGCAGGGTTTCTTCAGGCGCACCATCAGGTTAAAGCTGGTGTACGATCACTGCGACCTCCACTGTCGCATTCACAAGAAGTCCCGCAACAAATGTCAGTACTGTCGCTTTCAGAAGTGCCTGAACGTCGGCATGTCACACAATGGTGAGATGACATCATCATGAATTAATAAAAAAGAACGAACGATGACACTGACAGTGGCGCTTGAGAAGATTTGAGTTGAACAACAACTCCAGTTAGCTTCTATTCAAGTTAGCTTTTATTTCTTTCTTAACTTTGATTAATTCAACTAGAACACCAGTTAACTTCTATTCCCATTACCTCGGACCTGACCAAAGGTAGATTGAAGTTAAACATAACTTCAGTTATTTTATATTCCAGTTAGTTTTTATTCCTCACGCGGCTTTGATTTAATTTGACTATGACATCACTTAGCTTCCATTCCATGGATTATATTTTAGTTTCTTTTCCACTTAGCTAGGATCTTAAAGGCTTGATTCAGGTTCAAGACAACACCGATTGGCTTTTATTCCCGTTACCGTAAAGTAAGATTAGACCACAACTCCCATTTGCTATGATTTCAGTAAGATGGGACCTTCCATAGCTGTGATTAAATTTAGCTCCAATAGCTCTCTTACCATTAACTTGAATTACTTAGCATTCATTTCAAGTTAATGACAACTAAAGCTTCTATCCCAGTGAGCTAGGACCTTAACTTTGATCACAGTTAATTGTAACAAGCAGGGGCCTACTTAGCCTTGATTCAAGTTCAACACAACTCTAGTTACTCTTTATTTTAGTTAGCTGGGACTGGAAATCTGACGGATTGTGTTTGATGCCAGATAGCTTCAACTTTGCTAGTTAGCAACGTACTGTAGCTTTATTTACAGTCACACCTTCAGTTAGCCATATTTGCTCCAGTTTTTTTTTTTAATAATAACTTCTGATATGCAAGCATCACTTGGTGCTCTGTGTGCATGTGTTTATTTATTTTTTTTATTTTTTTTTTAACGTGATCAATAATTGGCTGCAGGGTGCATAGACCTCTACTGATTTGCTTTGTCACTGTTGTGGGCTCGTTGCCCAGTTGTTTGGTTCGAGAAAAAAAAAAAAAAGGGAAAAAAAGCGGGTTGTTTTATTTTTTTAAGGTGAGCTTTTACCTCCCAGTTACGCGCAACTGCTAGGACTTGAATGAGGGGTGATTAATGACATCACATTTCATTGTCATACTAAATATGCATTTAGACCAGACTTTTAACTTCCATCCATCCATTTTCTATTCCTCTTTTGGGTGTGCTGGAACCTACCCTAGCTAACATTTTTGGGGCAAAAGAAGCAGGGTACAGCCAGCACAGGTCGCCACCTATGGACAATTTACAGTCTTCAATGAACCTACCATATGGATATAACATTGAATTTTAACTTGCATGTGGGGAAAACTACGCCACACATACAGTCATAAATAAATAATTAAATACATGAATAAGTAAAACACGCTCCAGATTCCATGTGTAAGCAATGTGCACCGGTACATAGTGCAAAACACACTGACACTGAGATATGTTGCATAACATGTCGCTTACAGTGTTTTTGCTGCCAGGTTTTTTACCATTCATTAATGACAATTAAGGACAAGTGGTCCGGGCACATTTCTGTTGCCTGTCATTCATGTGTGTGACATATATCTTTGCTGATGTAACACTGAAAATTTCCCCACTGTGGGATCAATAAAGGCCTTCTTATTCTTATTCTTATTCTTATTCATCAGCTTAATTATTGCCCCAGCATGCATTGTTTACTCCTTCTTGAAATCACTTTGGTTCCTCTTTGTTATTCTTAGGTCAAATACATTGCCATGTTCAACAATTTCCTATTCTCTAAATACGTTAAAAATTACAGTTGCAATCAGCAACATGGAATTTGGAAGATATCTACACACAATAAAATGAAGTACCAGTGCAGTAAAATAGGTCAGAGTTCACCATTTTTGGAATAGATTTGGTCATTTTCACACGGTCCTTCAAAAACTACTCATAGATTTTCCAGTCGCTAACATATTCAAACTTAAATTCTGAAGCTTTTAGCCCAAGTTTAGCTCTTCGAGTTTTGCGGTTTTAATTCAATTTACAATTCAAATTGTTGTGACTTGTATCTGTCTATCTGGCTTCTAACATGTTCCTGTGTTGTCTGTTTTTTTTTTCTTTGCTGGTGCCATTTCACAGCTATTCGTTTTGGCCGGATGCCCCAGGCGGAGAAAGAGAAACTGCTGGCGGAGTTCTCGTCCGACATGGAGCACATTCACCCGGAGGCAGCCGACCTGCGGGCCTTGGCCAAACATTTGTACGAGGCCTATCTCAAGTACTTCCCCCTCACCAAGGCCAAGGCCAGGGCCATCCTCTCTGGCAAGACCGGAGACAATGTGGTAAGCAATGCTACAGTGTTTGCTACTTTTCTTTTACAGTGGAACCTCAAAGTCCAAAACAATCTGAGTACCTCTGAATGATAGGATCTTAAAACCCAAAAAATCCCACTGAGATCAATTACATAGGGAATGCACAGTTCCAGAGTCCATGGAACCTTGGCCAGGCAATGTTTTAAATCACAATTTAAGAAACTACTCACAAAAAGTGAAATATCACGATGATTCTAAAGTAGACCGTAACCTTTACATGTGAACCTAATTTGACCTTCTCTAAACCTTTAAATGAACATGTCCAGCTGAACATGTTTTTGTACTTTTTGTAGAACTTTCTGTTCTCAAAAAGGATCTGAATGGCAAAATTCAAAAACAGATGTTTAATCCATGAATCAATTACCGTAATAAATTCCCTGCTTCAATTACAATTTGTATTTAGTCTTCTTCTTGATATTGTGCGACCAATACGAAGCTTCGTACAGGATATCGTCAAACAAAAGTGCCCACTAAGCTTAGGGTCACATCATCATGATGAGTGTCTTCTCCAGGTTGCAATCGACATGCAGAAAGACTTGAAGAGTCACAGAAAGGCACTGAAGTGGATGTCCTTGAAAATATATGAACAAAACCCCCCAAAATACCTGTTGTGAATGTTGCTGTTCAGCTGTCCAAAAATACTGAAACATTGAACAGTAGACATGTCCTCAAACGTTTAGAGAAGGTCCAATTAATAATTTTAGGTTTGTCTTGAAATTTCACCCTAAATATCCCTAACATTATGTGAGTAGTGCATTCACTGTCAGACAAACCTAACCTAACCAGTCTAATATTAATAAATTACAAAACACTCTTTACTAATGTTATCATTTTGTGACCGAGCCTTAGAATTCAAGCAGTAACACAGTAATGATGTTTGAATGCACATGCAGCCAGATTCGTATTCTCGTTTCGTAGTCCTGACTATTGTGAATTCACGTGTCGTCACTTTGATTTAAAGATTTAATTTTTGGGCTTGGTAGAGGAGAACCAAGAAGAAGCAGCAGAAGCATTATCTGAAGCTTGTCTTTGCCAAGTCGGTAAGGTTCAAGGCCTGTCAGTTAGCTTGTTATGACTGTTCATGACAGTGATAGCCGCCAAATGGCTCAGAATCATCTGTTTGTTGCAGGGAGTCTCGCTGTGCTTATTCCCTAAAACACTGTGCAACCAAAGTGTCAAACTCAATTGCGCAGGGGGCCGAAACTCAAAGCACCCCTGAGGTCGCGGGCCAAACAGTAAACTTTTCTTGAACAGATTAAATGAACATTTTTGAGCATACGTTTGAATAGAAACAGACAGGAAAACTGTAACATTATAAAATAAATCAACTTTTTACTCCGCAAAAATAAAATCTCAAAATAGTACAAATTCATAATATGACTATGTTGATAGAAAACCTGAAAACATCAGCAAAAATTTCAGTAAAATGTAAAATAATCATTCATCAAAACGTTCCATTTTCTTGGCTCTTGGCCATTTTGTCAGAGTTGAATACCAGCAGCTTTTCTTAGATTGCCAGCTAAGAAATGTCTGTGGATGGCCAATCTGATACCAAGTATAGGCTATACTCGGACAGTATCGCTGATATTATTACCAATATTTATACTTTTTATGAATGCATCATGAATTTGCTATATCTGAATGAATTTTTATGACCTTTTAATTGTTTTTGTCGCTTTACCTATGAAATATTACTAAAAACAGGAAAGGAGTTGGACAATGTTCATAATCGTCGAAAGAAAATGAGTTATCATCATAAGAGTAGTTTTAGTTCACTTGCTAGAATGTAAATATAGCAAATATACAGGATCCATTTCACAAAAGTGAAATCAATTCTGAGCTGTATTATATCAATATATGTGTTTAAATTCCAGTTCTCATTTTGTTGGATACATGTATTATATATGCATTAAGGTCGAGGCATACTTAGAGCTGACTAAAGTAACAAATGGCGAGTATATTAACTTTATTCTGAGATGACTAAAATATTTGTTTCCGGTGAGGGTTGGATTCCGCCAAGGCTGCCCTTTGTCACCGATTCTGTTCATAACTTCTATGGACAGAATTCCTAGGCGCAGCCGAGGTGTCGAGGGGGTCCGGTTTGGGGGCCTGAATCTTGCATCTCTGCTTTTTGCAGATGATGTGGTACTGTTGGCTTCTTCAAGCCGCGATCTCCAACTCTCGCTGGAGCGGTTCGCAGCCGAGTGTGAAGCGGTCGATATGAAAATCAGAACCTCCAAATCTGAGCCCATGGTCCTCAGTCAGAAAAGGGTGGCATGCCCTCTCCAGGTCGGGGATAGGATTCTGCCCCAAGTGAAGGAGTTCAAGTATCTTGGGGTCTTGTTCACGAGTGAGGGTAGGATGGAACGGGAGATCGACAGGCGGATCGGTGCAGCGTCTGCTGTGATGCGGACCCTGTATCGGTCTGTCGTGGTGAAGAAGGAGCTCAGCCGAAAGGCGAAGCTCTCAATTTACCGGTCGATCTACATTCCTACTCTCACCTATGGTCATGAGCTGTGAGTCAAGACCGAAAGAACAAGATCTCGGATACAAGTGAGTTACAATGGGTTTCCTTCGCGGGGTGTCCGGGCTCTCCCTTAGAGATAGGGCGAGAGGTTCGGCCATCCGGGAGGGACTCAGAGTCGAGCCGCTGCTCCCCCGCGTTGAGAGCAGCCAGTTGAGGTGGCTCGGGCATCTGATTAGGATGCCTCCCGGACGCCTCCCTGGTGAGGTGTTCCGGGCATGTCCCACCGGCAGGAGACCCCAAGGACGACCCAGAACACGCTGGAGAGGCTATGTCTCCCGGCTTGCCTGGGAACGCCTTGGGCTCCCTCGGAAGAGCTGGAAGATGTTGCTGGGGAGAGGGAAGTCTGGGCTTCCCTGCCGAAGCTGCTGCCTCCGCGACCCGAACTCGGATAAGCGGAAGATAATGGATGGATGGATGGACTAAAATATTACTTTCACCACTATAATTTACCTTGATGTTTCTGCTCGACGGAAAGGCCTATAGCAGTAAATTGCCTCTGTGGAGCAGGTCTGGGTCTGTTCCTCTCACTTCTGCTCTTTCTTTCTGCAGCTTGTTGTATTCAAACAGGTGATGATGAGGAATAAATGTGTTATGAATCCACAATATTTGACCAAGTTTTTACAGATTATTGTATTGTTTCCTTTCTGAAAATGACGCTACATGGTGCTTGTGCAAATACTGCCGGGTCGGGTCACAGTGGCTGAACCTAAATGCGTGTTAACCTGGAGCCGCTCTGTCGCGTGACAGGTATCAATATCAAACAAAAGACTGGGTGGGGGAGAAGTGTCTGCTCCGCTCTGTGGCCGCCTACACTGGCGCTTAAGCTGTACTTAGTGAGTAGTGACACACTACGGCAGTCATCTAAGTTTCCTCTTTGATAAAACTGCAGCATTTCCCTGCCACTAGTCTCTACCAGTGTAAGCAAAAACATCTGTGTAAATGACAGTGATTAAAAGTTGGTGTCACTTGACAACAGCAGAGACGGCTTTTATTTCCTCAATCAGGATATAATTGCTTACCGGGAGTTTGACACATTGGTTTCTTGAGTCCTATTGGTGTTTCGTTTGCCTTTGGGCTCAGTGCCAGTTGCTGTGTGATGATATATTCAATGAATACCATGCTCCTGACCAATGTGTGTTAATGTCATCGTGTCATCTGTAAATCTGTTTCTCATTCATTCACTCACACATCTTGACTCTCTCATGTCTCACAGCCTTTTGTCATTCATGACATGAAGTCTCTGATGGAGGGAGAGCAGTTTATCAACTGCAGGCAGATGCCCATTCAGGAGCACCAGCATCAGCAGCAGCAGACGCCTGCCCTTTCCGCCACAAACGGAGGTGAGTTGGCTACAAACCAGCCGCCACACCACCGCCGCTTTGAAGGTTGCGTCTACCATAACAAAGTGACACAGAAGAAATACAGCAAAACAAATATAGACGCTAACCGCATACAGAAGATAGTGGAGAACAAAACTAGAGTATTCCTACAATAAGTAATGCCTGAATTGTTGACAAACGTATACCCAAAGCCCTCTTTGTCATTCACAGGTGCTCTTCTGGGGTCAGAGTTCAGCTTCGTGGGAATGACGAGCGTCACAGACCACGGAACGACGAACGCCGTCGAGCTGCGTTTCTTCCACAGCTGCCAGTCCCGCTCGGCTGAAGCTGTGAGGGAAGTGACAGAGTTTGCCAAAAGCATCCCGGGATTCGTCGACCTGGATCTCAATGATCAGGTGAGATCCAAACCTTCCTCTGGTATTTCTTTGGTGTCTTTTTATATATTTTGAGCCCCTTAGTAACAGGAATATCCAGCAGCATAGTTAATATATGTATTTATTTATTTTTTAAATAATATTTTATTATTCAGTATTCACTCGTTTATCGCAGTTAATGACCAGAACCCCCCGCGAAATGTATATCATCATCAGTTTTTGTATAGTTTTTTGCTGTATACATTTCAGCTGACTATCTTTCATGCTGCTCACATTCACATCTCTATTAATAATGCATGTGAATATATGTATAATTTTTTTTTTTGCTGCGTATAATGTTACTGACTATTCAAACTGCCTTCCATATTCATCTCCGTGTGTACTGTAGAACTGATGGCATTTCTTTCATTCCCAACTGCTTATCGATTTTATTGATACATGTACAGTATTGTTTTTTGCTGCATACGGTTCATTCACTTCTGTACATGTGGTTATTCCTGCACCATTACCACATATTGTATACATGTCCCATTTTCCGATGCTCTCAATATGTATATACCGGTACATGATTTATAGATATTTTTTGTGTGCTGCAAGTGTCTACGTTGCTGTTGGAATTTCTCCACTAATCCAACCATTTTATTGGATTCTATTCTATTGTGTTCTTCGCAGGTGACGTTGCTCAAGTACGGCGTGATAGAGGTACTCATCATCATGATGGCGCCCCTTATGAACAAAGACGGCACGCTGATCTCTTACGGCCAAATCTTCATGACGCGAGAGTTCCTCAAGAGTCTCCGGAAGCCTTTTTGCCACCTGCTGGAGCCTAAATTCGAGTTCTCCGTCAAGTTCAACACGTTAGAGCTGGACGACAGCGACATGGCGCTCTTCCTGGCCGTCATTATCCTCAGCGGAGGTGAGAGGTCTCGGGCTGTTAGTCAAAGACGTCTTTAAGTCCTCAGAGGGCCATACTGAATTCATGAAGAAAAATAATTTAAATTTCTTAAAAGCATTTTTGGGTTTGATATTTTGGGGCTTTTTTGGTAACTCTTCCCCTGAGGTTTTTAGAATTGCATGGTGGGCCTGATCAAATGCTCTTGCGCGTTGTCTGTGGCCCTATGAAGTCTCTGTAGTCTCAAATATTTATAGAAGGAAAGGGAATGAGAAATTCCCGTAATCATACAGTGGAAATCCTTAGTCACATTTTTGATAATTGTAAAGTTTAGTTGATTGTGGCATGGTGGCACGATATCCATTATTGTAGGGGTGTGAAAGTAATGCAATTAAGACGGCTGTGATTCAACCGACCATAAAAATCACTATTTTCGTGAACAATTGTTTGACTTTGACATTTGTAGGGCAAATCCAAATGCTTTTGGGTAATGGTGCTGATTAGCATCGCGCTAAAGGTCAGTCCTTCAACCCGATAACAAGGCAATTCCAACATTTAAGTCGCTTATTAACTTAAATGGCTGTGATTAGAGCTGGACATGAAGATAAATGGATTATTTGAAGAATAATCTGCCAAAGTTATCCTTACTTTTATGGCACAGTGCTCTAATGGTTCATCATAATTGCCGTTCACATGCAAGTTTAGATCAAATTCAATTCGAATTTATTTCGAACATGTAGTCAAGAAAAAAAAAAAAAAAAAACCTACACACACAAACAGGACAGAAGTCAGCAATATAAATATCCCCACCACCAAAAAAAATGCATGCACTGCTAGTCTGAAAAGGAGCAGGAAAGAAGTCAAGCTTATTTAAATCCTACCCCTAGGTTCACATTCACAAGATAATTATATTATCATAAATTGCAGCACAAAATAAATATATAGTATACATACATACCCAAATATGTGTAATACTTTAAAATTTAGTACCCCTCAAATAATAATTCCCATCCCTGTTCCGATATAGATTTGGAATGTTTTCTGGTATTTTTTTGTTTTACCTTATACATTAATTGTGCTGTTTGAAATGAGACAATATCTGTAAATTTTAATAGATGTGATCTTGCGACGACACCCTTTAAACACTGTCTCTTTATGTCATGACTGCTACTTTTTCCTCCTTCCCTTTTTACATTGGATTAAGTGTTGTAAATATCCAAAGAAAAAGCCATGCAAAGTTTATCCAATAGTGCTCTGAACGCAGGTCTCCTGCAAACTACTAACATGAGGTCAGGCCCTAAAAAAATAGCAGTGGGAGTAGTTATTGTTAATTTATGTAGTGCATATATCTATGCTATGGCAATATGTTCTGTTTTTATGTACATTAGGTGAGGTTCCTGGGGAGAAACTACATATTTAGCTGATAACCTAGAACCTAAGCAGTGTTGCATTGTGTACTGCTCCCCCCTCCCCTCCCCTCCCATGACCATGTGTCTGTCTCACTGTGATGTCGCCAGACCGTCCGGGCCTGTTGAACGTCAAGCCCATCGAGCAGCTCCAGGAGACGGTGCTGCACTCCCTGGAGCTGCAGCTCAAAGTCAGCCACCCAGACTCCTCGCAGCTGTTCGCCAAGCTGCTCCAGAAGATGACCGACCTGCGGCAGATCGTCACCGACCACGTTCACCTCATCCAGCTGCTGAAGAAGACCGAGGTGGACATGTTGCTGCACCCGCTGCTGCAGGAGATCATGAAGGACTTGTATTAGAAATGAGACCGTGACAGACTAGCGAGGTTGCGACAAGTGACAATTGAGAAAGAGACCAGGAGAAACGGGAAGGTCAAGAGTGTCTGCGCCTCGTCTAGACTGTGTACATCCCTCCCATGGTTTCGGCTTGCAAAACCGCAGCGTGCAGTTTGGATTCTGACCCGAGAGAATTCAGATTGGCAGGCTGGACGGACTCACGCCTGGAGGGCAAATGTAACTGTGAACGCCACGCAACGTGTTTGTTTGTTTGCGGCTTATCTACGTGCTTTCACGCACACACAAAGCACGAGAATGTCCATGATGTTCAGCCACGTCACGGGATCAAATACATAACTCACCCCCTCGCCCCAAGACAATCCGAAAGGTGACATCTTGTCAGTTTCATCTAAACGCCGAGACAATCAGATTGGTTCCTGTCGCATATTTTCAGTGCCAGCTGTCAGGGAACAATCAAGATGAACGTGTCACTACTGTGCCTTTGTGCTGTACAATCAAAGTATTAAGCATGCAGTACAGTGGAACCTTCAATGTTGCTCTCATTTCAAAACCACCATTTTATAGCGGAAAAAAAAAACCTCAAGTATGTAAAAATGTTTTATATTATAAAATATGTTTGTAATGGCCGATATTATCACACTCTACAGTATTGTCAGTATTGTACTATGTAAAAGCATACAGTAATAACATCTTCAAATAGAATACAAAGAGTTAAACAGTATTTACATCCCAATTTCATACTTAAATTCAATGGACATTGTACTGCTCCTTCTGGTGTGAGCGCCTTGGCCACCAGGGGCAGTATAATGCATACAGTGCATTGGTGATTTGCGAATCAAGTGACTCGGCTTAGAACGAGGCGTGCGCCGCACATTTTTCATCGTCGTGACATCAGATGATGTATCCAATAGGAGAGGGCCTGGCACAGTGATTTCACAGTGCTAACAGTAATCAACCAACTAGTGGGAAAAGCCTCCCCATTACTTCCTGGTTGGCTGATGCGTAAGCTCTTCCAAATATGGACAAGTTTGCACCGAGGCGCTGCCGTCCGTGCGTTCTGCCTTGCTTCGAAATCCAAGAAAACCAAATGCAGTGTGAAAAGGCCTTTAGGTTGAACTGAAGACACGCGAGATTTGCACAGGATGACAGCTTGAACTCTTTTGTTTGACTTCTGGGGTGTCAACTTTGGAGGTTCCAATGTACATTTGTATAAAACAAATTGTTTGTACTCCCAATTGGTTATTACTATCTTTGTATGGATGCGTTTTTTTTGTTGAAATTAATTTTGACTCGCATGTCAATGCAGAGTTCCAGCCGTGCCTTAACAATCGATCATTGTGATATTTTCTTTAAGATAAGATAAAAGAATCTGATTGGTCGTTGTAAATAAATCAAGATATTTTCTAACTTTTGCATGTGCGTCTCCTGTGGAACATTGCATAAGAGGAGCAAAAACATTTCCAAAGACAGCTTCTCTAAGAGCCTCAAATCTTGGAAGTGCGTTTTACGGTGGTGACATCAGCGCCTCTTAGCAAACGCACCCCCCCACACACACACACCCTGTTGGTGTGATTACAACACTCCTTTTTTTCTGGAGTTTAAAACTACATTTATATATTTACGTAATCACCCCCTTTTGTTCCGCTGGTTTTATCGTGTCGTCTAAAGAAGTGAGGTAGAAGTGCTTGGGGTGGATCATATGACAGCCGTCAAGGTCAAACTGAGGACATTCACACTAGCTGTTAGGTCATTTCAACAAGACCACACACAAATGAGTTTACACGGAGCCTTATCATTATATATTTTTCAGACTATGTTCCATTAAATCCTCAACACACTGTCATACAAGTGAAACAAGAAGTTAACAGCTGTATGATGAGACCAAATAAAACTAAAGTACAGTAACATTACTCAGATGCGATGGACATACTGCGCTTAAGTGAGGTAGGCTGATTCCATACAGCCCGCTTTCAAACCATCATAACTCTCATACCAAAAGGAAAGAGAAGGGCAGAGGCCCTAATATTGAAGCCTGTGGAACCCCATAAGAGAAAATAATGCTAAAATACAATAAAATGACTCACTTAGATTACATGTGATCAGTTGAATCCATGCATTACACTTTTTTTTTAACATTCTTACAACATCGAACAAGTGTAAAAGGTACCTAACTAGTATTTAGAAACACTATATACAACTGAATGAAAATCAAATGACTCATCCTTTGATGACTCAACTACCAAAACTAAAATAAAGTAAAATGACTCACACCTTGGTGATAACTGTCATGGACACATAGACAAAGAAGTTGATACTAAAAGAAATTAAAATTACACACTCTATGATGTGTGATGGAAAGTGAGTCAACTTCTCACTTTTGAACAAAACTTCAGTTTGATAAGACAAAATGAACTAATATAAACTAATATAGAGCAGAACTGCTCACCCTTTATAAAAGGATATTGAGTTGACTTCTTGCATCCCGCTTTTGAGCATTCTTAACTATCCTTCAAGAGTAAAAAAATACACTATATATTGTTAAATAAGACTAATTAAAAGTAATATAATGTGAATGACTCACCTTTTGACGTGACATGGAAGGAAGGTGAGCCGATTACTTCCTGATGTTGCAATGCTTCCCATTTCCTGTTCTGTAGTCATCACCGCACTTTCCCACCTTTCATCATTTTATTAAGCTACAGTACATGAGAAGGTCAAAATATACAGTAGAGGTCAAATGAATACCTCTCTAAAGTGAGCAGTGCTATCTTTGTAAGGCAGAATCATATGGGCTCTCATTGGATTACATATATGGGAATGAAAACTGAAGAATTCCATCAAGCCTCCTGTTTGACGCTCATGTTATTCCCAAGTGCCGATGTTTGATGTGTGTCATTTTGTGCCAAACAGTAGTTTTTCTTTATTTTTTTTCGGTGGAGCGCTTTCAAGAAGTCACATGGGACAGAATATGGCGGCGTGAGAAAGCAGCGCAGAGGAAAATAACCCTTTGGAATTGGCAGGAGACAGCGGGGGATTCACGCTCGGGGAGCCGGATGGTCCTCTTGGATGGAGGAGGATGATGATGGTGATGGTGGTGGTAGTTCTATAAATGCGTCCACTCAGCATATCCTCACTTTGTTACGACCCGGTCTCTGCTGACCGCGTGTTGCCAAGATTCCTGAAGGGCGATGTGCCAAATCATCTCTGCGCCATCCATCTCCATCCTGCTCCCAAAGATAGAGTGGGAGATTTAGCCCAGGAAGTTCCGTAAGAAAGAAAGGGTAGCTTTTTTTTAATGCTGTCTTTTGTTTTAGTGTCAAAAAGGAATTCCACTCCTTTGTTTTGCGAGTCTCATTCCTGAAATCATACACCTGCCACCGGGCCTCTGAACACACAGTTTCTTTTGGCCTTTTATCAAAAACCACAGGAATTCCTCCAAGCCTCTTTATGGTTTAATACGACCACCAAGATAACAAGTTATACTTGGGGAAAAAAAGAAAGAAACAGTGAAAGTTTCTCAACGTGTTGTGTCGGTAATTTTGGGTAGCTGGTCAATTCTTAACAGTCATAAAATCATAAACAGACCAACTAAATACTGTTCAGTGTACCCCTACTCATCGAGGTAGTTGCGCTCCAGAACCACCCGCGCTAAGTGAAAATCCATGACACAGACGCTATATAAGAAAAAAAAATCATGACCTGTCATACATGTATAACAAGAATGTGACCACTAGTTAGTCAGACTATATAAACGTAATGTTTTGGTTTTCCTCAACAGAGAATCAAAACTGGTAGTTTACAGTTCTGTCATCCTCAATGAACTAGGAAGTAGCCTGCTAGAAATCAATGTATGAGAAACCTAAAAAAAATATGGCTCGCCATGATTTTGGCACTTTTGTTTGAAAAATGATTTTCTCGTTTCGCTATTTCCTTTGCTGCAGAATGAAAACTGGTAGGGTTCTGCTGTTTTAATTACTCTCCATGAACCCAGAAGTAGCCTGCTAGCAAAATGTACTAAATGTAATGCAAACTAACACAAATATGGCACTCCACAATTTTGTCTTTTTTTTGTTGTTGTTGTTTTTGAGAAATTTATTTTTACATCTAGCTATTTGAGTCACCACAGAATAAAAAAATGTCACGGTCTGTCGTCATCCTCCGTGAACCAGGAAGTAACCTGTTAGCTAACAGCATATGTACAGCATGAGCAAAAAAAGGTATTTTCTCATTTCACTGTTTGCTTTGTCACAGAAAAAAAAAATGGTTTGATCAATCATCTCACGTCATACTCCATGCAGGAAGTAGCCTGCTAGCTCACTAACAAGCGTGCGAAGAAATGCTAACGTTTTTTTTTGTCATTGGTTCCATTGTATGCTACTATGTAACAGGACAAAGCTTCAAATTCACTCAAATTCATAAAAGTGTAAGCCTACTGTGTAGCTTGCTGTTTGTTTGAGGACCGTTCATTCTGGCTGCAAGCCCGCACTAAAGCCATCCATCTTATCTGAGTGAATCTTTTTGGCTGTGGGACCACATGTGACCTCCACCTCCACCAATGTTCTTATGACGCCCCTCAGGGAGGATTATAGCCTACTGCACTCCTTCCTGTGTACGCAGTACTACTACTACTAGTACTACGACTGCAACGTCGATTGCAGTAGTCCTCATACTGGGATGGATCTCCATAGTTTCCGATCATCCATGGCTTCCAGGACCTCAGACGCTACATTGCATTATCCTTCCTTCGTGTGTTAAGATGGGCCTACCAGGTCCCCACTTTCTATTAGTTAAAGGGTACATACTGTATTATGGAAAATTTATTTTTGAATGTGTTTATCCAAATACCAGTAGTTTTGTTTTTGGATGGTGTGCCTACCCTTCAAGTACCAAACCAATCAGCCTAGTTCTAAAAATACTGAGCGATTCTGCACTTCCTCTTACAAACAGTGGGGCTTAGCTAAGTAATATACTAGCCACGCCCCGACACAAAATTTCCCCACCAATGGATAGGCAGATATGCTGGGCAGAGTTCTAGAGAAAAGCGGCAAAGCACTTCCATGTCAAAGTCAAAAGGTAAGCAGAGCTGCAGTGTTAGTGCAGATTAGATTAGTTAGTGGCGTTAGCTTCTGAAAATAATGTAAATAAAGATGTCGAGGCGGTGTTAGGGGTAATCGTCTTTGGTCATGAGCTACATCGCTACATTAACTTGGCTTGTTTTCCCACACTCAGAGATCTGCTTTCTTTCTGTTTTTATGTCTCCTTAAGGAAGTTTTCATGTTTGCTGTTCAGAAAAGTGGTGTCATATCTCCCTCTACAGGACTAGTTAATTCACTCTCCCAGAACCAAACTAAACACGGACTGCAATATCCTCTGTTGATGGACTGGGGCAAATAACAACATAATGTGGACAGAATGAGGTTGCTGTAAGTAAACACGATCAAGACAATTCACACATCTTTTTTTGAAATAAATAATAGATGTATTTATTTTTTTAATAATATAATATTTTTCGCTGGCGGTCTTATTGTTTCAGCTGCTCGGATTCAGAATGAAGGACCGAGACAATAGAGGCCAATAATAATAAAGCTCTGAGGCCAGTAAGGGAAGGCAAGGCCGTAGATTCACATGCACACACACACACACGCACGTACACGCACACATACACGCACACACGCACCCCCCCCCCACACACACACACGCACACGCACACACATTCGTTCCCATCGTCACGGCCTGAAAAAGACCACAAAGTAAAGCCTTTGTTTATTAAATACGAAACATAAATACAATTGTCTTGCTTTGCCTTAATGTCTTACAAAATTGACATGTAGGCATTTAAAGACGGACATCAACCCAGTAATGATTTATTCATTTATTTATTTATTTATTCAATTAACTAGCCTATTTTGGGAAATAATTGTCTTATATTACGGTAAGAATGCAAGTTTGGGACAGTAGGATTCCCGTCCAATTATACTAAACTAATGTTGTATCCAAGAGCATACACAAGGGTGCAGTGATACCGCTTTTAACAGCATAAAACGCGCGGATCCCACGAAGAACAGGAAGAACAGGAAGCAGACGGCACACCCGGAAGTGTAGGCTTATAGAGTGGGAAACACGGTCGGAGAGACGGGATGGTAAGTTCAAAAATAAAAAGGTCGAAAAATACAACTTCGGTCAGATTCAAGGTTCAGTTTCTTCAATTCACTTGACAGTAGATATAGAAGATAACCAAGTGAAATTGGCTTCGTAGCTGGTCGAGGAAATGTAGTTATTTTTGGGCAAAGTTGGCGTCGAAAACGTCATCCCAAATTGGTGTTATTACGTCTGTAATTCCTACTAACTATAGTTAAGGATGAATACTAATGAAACATTGGCTAGGCTAGAATATGGTGCTATCATCTACAAACAATGGTGCTCTTGCCTAAATTTGACAGCGGTCAAGCCATAACACAGTCGTATTTTCGCAGTGAAACTATCCGCTCCTAAAATTTTGAATGCGCGCGTATTCCGGGTAAATGCTTTCCCGTATGGCATAACTGTAAAAATAATATAAATATAACAATAATAATAATAAATAATCCCAATTGATTCTTGTTCCTGGAAAAGAACACTATCATCCTGTGAAGTTTGGACTGATATTACTGTACAGTTTTTCCAAAAATTAAAGGCAACGTCTGCACTCTGCATAAAATACAGTACACTATTCATAATTTCTCTTTTTAGATCTTCGTTCGAGTTTTTATTTTTTGATTTGTTTCCCGAAACAGTTGTGACATGCGGTAAAGCATTTGCCATCAGGTTAAGAATATATGCGCAATTTTAGGAGCGGATAGTTTGACTACAGTAAAACGAAAGTGTGATGGCTTGACTGCAGTTAAATATGCTTACAAATACTTAACTCACTGTACTCACTGAATTGTGTGTTGCTGATGCACTGACTATAGTTGCAGGAATTTACCAAATAAATACTATAGGTATAATGTATGTAGGTTTTAGCCTACATTTTATCAATGAGTTCAGACGTGTTTACAAACTTTGCCAGTCAAAAAACTCCACATTGGCAGTTCCACCTTACTGTATGATTGCAATTTAATATGCAATTATTTTTGTCAAGGTTCTCTTCTCATGTATTGTTTTAACAAACAACAAAAAAAACAATGTCAGATTTATTTTAAATAAATGTTTGGGTCTTACAGGTTATGCTTACACTAAAATAAAGGCAAATGAACCATGAATTAATATGAAAGACAATTTATTCATCTACTTTAATTAGAACTAACTTACAAAACACTTTAACTTGCAGTCTTTTGAACGTTCACAATGACAACCTCACAAGTCTAACGAACAAGTGTGGTGTAAACGAGTCATAAGTTAGATTACAACAATAATGTAGACAAATATGTGACTTTATCAGTTCAACTTTTCATGTTTCACGAAGCAATGATACGTCAACATGAGGGCTGCACTTTTTAAGGACCGAACTCATATAAACACTATATAAATAAATGAATAAAACATACATTTATACATAAAAGAAAGCATATGACCAACCAATTTTTCAAATTGCAGCATTTGAAAGTGTCAATTTCTGTTTGATTTATTGTTCAGCCCTACTCAAAACTCAACTCAATTTACTCATAAATGTACGTGCTTAGTGTAAAATCTGGGTTGCGTTCTGTTGAGCACAAAGATGATATATTCGCAGGAATTGAGGAAAGACACACACGGAGATCTTCTTCAACAGTGCTGTGTCTCTCCCTTTTTTTACTGTTGATGGCAGTCATGCTTGAAAAGCCCAACTCGCATAGATAGGTTGTGGAAAATGGAAGCAGAGCTGCAATTGCTCTGTTTGCCAAAATGGGGAACTGCTTGGCAGCAGTCAACCAAAAAGTGTCCAAAGGTAGATCTGCAAAGTTAAGCTTTAAACCCCGGTTTTGCCTCAGTTCCGTAATTTCCTCCTGCTCCTGCAAAGTCATGTCCTTTCTGATTACAGTCGAGCTATATGGATTCCTAACCCAGTCTAAGGTGTCGGTGTCAAGTGAGGGGAAATAGAATGCCAACTTCTGCTCAAGAGTTTGCAAATGTTTACTAATTGTCGTAGACAGTGCGGCGCTGTTGACAATTTGCCATTTCTGAGTGTGCGTGAACATATCGAGATTGCCCCGTTCCACATGCTGCCGCCAGAGCTGCACCTTTGAACGAAAGCCATTGATTTTATCGGTACTCGTGAGCAGATTTTCATTTCCTCCTTGCATTCGTGTGCTCAGGTCATTCAAATGTTGAAATATATCAGCCAGATACGCCAGTCTCGCGCACCACTCCTCGCTCGAAAGCAACTTGGCATCGTCGCGCCTCTCGTTTGTCAGCGAGGCTTTTAGTTCCTCTCTCAGCTCGTACGCACAAGCTAAAACTTTGCCACGGGACAACCAGCGGAGCTCTGTGTTGAGCAACAAAACCTCATGGTCCGCTCCCATTTCCTCACACAATGATTCAAACATCCAACTTTTTAGAGGTTTGGTCTTCGCAAAATTGATCATGCGCACAATGTCGTCCAACACAGGGGCTAGATCTGCCGGTAATGTGTTGGCGACAAGTGTCTCGCGGTGCAGTAAACAACGCGTCACAACGACTTCCGGCTGTCGCTCTTTCACTCTGTTCACAAAGCCCTCGTCGCGGCCCAACGTAGCGTCCGCTCCATCGGCGCAGACGCTTACGCAATTTTCCCACTTAAGTCCTCCTTGCTCAAGGTACCCCGATGCCACTTGGAAAATATCCTCTCCTGTTGGTCTCTCTGGCAGTTCCTTGCAAAACAGGAAGTTTTCTCTGATGGTGTCTCCATCCACAAAGCGCACATTTGCCAAAAGCTGCGAATATCCACTCATATCCGTCGATTCGTCAAGTTGCAAGGCAAATTTCTCACTGATTCGCAGCTTTTCCAAAACTGTCTTTTCAATGTCAGTAGACATGGCGTCGATCCGTCTGCCGATCGTGTCAGTTGAGAGAGGGACTTGGGTGATTTCTCTAAGCGCGCCAGAGCCGAGGGTCTCATTTACAATGATTTTACAGGCGGGTAGTATTATTGTCTCTGCTAGCGCGTATGGCTGTTTAGATTTGGCGATGAGTTCAGCAACTTGGTAGCTAGCTTTTAGAGCTCTCTCATTCACCTCAGTGCTTTTCCTCAATAAAGCTGCCAGTTTTCCCGTCTGTTCACGCAGTTGAGCAAAATATTCTCGGTCTTTGTTTTGAAGTGACGGGTGTTTGGTTTGGAGATGACGCTTCAGTTTGCTTGGAACCATGGCACTGTTAGACAGCTTTTCCCCACACACCAAACATAACGGAGTCAGCTCGGTTGGGTCGCCCGTAAAAATGAATCCAAAGGAAAGATAACTTTCGTTGTATCGTCTTGAGCACACTTTTTTTGCTTTCTTCTGGCCACGCCTCATACTAGGACCTTCACCTGGGTCAGAAATTTCTTCAGGACCCAATTGGGATTTAGTTCTTTTCAAATATGTATCCATCGCTATCACCACTGTCTCACTTTAAGCGTGCTATGACTTATTCTGCTTTTTGAGTGGCAACCAATGGATACACTGGTTGGTGGATAAGCATTTAATTGTTCTTCTGACAGTCACTGTGTCGCTGGCATGGAGAAGATTTTTTTGTCACAGCTAAGTAAACGTGGTTGGCAATCACTGGTCTACAGCATAATACCATCTGAGCTTCTTCCTTTGGCTGTTCGTGTTTCCGAAGATGGCGTCGAAAGGGCAGGACGTCAGCCAGTGCAACATCTCGCCGGTTCTCTTCATGACTGTGGAAGGAGAACCCATGTCTTTCTATTTGCGACCGGGTGCCATCAAGAAAGAGCTCCAGCCTCTCATCGCAGCCGGGGGAGGCACCATGTGCAATGTCCAGAAGCCTGGATCCATTTTGCTGATTGACCCTGAGGAAAAAGGCTGTGTTAGTGAGAGCACAGCTCACCGGTAAGTGTACAGTAAATGTAAAAAGTCTGCACACCCCTGTTCAAATGACAGGTTTTTGTGATGTATAGCACAAAAATGAGACCCAAGAAAGCGGTTCAGATAATGGGCGGATGGATGTTTTCCACCATAATGTGACCAGTAATCTATAATACTCAATTGAAAACAAAAATAATCTTTTCAAAAGCCAAAGTAAAAATAAACAATTGAGATGAGTCTGACGTCATTTTATAACTTGCGTTGTGTGAAAGGGGATTTCAGCACATACCCATCACCACGTTAGGCGCCTCTACAATGACAGGTTGGGACTCAGAAATCTCTCTAATGGGGCCCCCACATACTACAAGGCTTGATATTATCATAAGGCATTGTTTTTGTCAATTATTTAATAAAAGATGTATTTCCCTTTATCCATTGACCTGTTTTTTTTTTTTGTTTTAGGGGTGAGTGGGGGGGATCCGTGGTCTTGCATAGGGCTGGGGGTCAAGAGCACACCCCTGCCTGCAATATGCCACCAACAAATTATTGCAGTTGTAAGGCTATAATTTTTAGTACACATTTGAACTGACTGAGCGTGCTTTACATGCTTACTCTGGTGCACAAACTAGTTTATATTTAGTCGTTCCTAACGTTGTATGTAGGGACTGTAACCCGAGGGTGTTTTTCTGAGGTTAATTTTATTGTTTTTCTTTTGGTGTGTGTGGGTGTGTTTCCATTTAGGTACGTGTCTACCCTGTACATCCACGACTGTGTGGAGAAAGACGAGCAGCTGAACCTCGACGACTACAGAATAAAAGCCGAAACGGTCACTAGGCGTTCTCCAAGATTTAACGAGGGCAACGGGAAGTCTCCCGGTAATCCCGGGGGTGCCCCCCAAATTCTATTTCGCGAAGGCCTGAGCGACACAACATGGCGCATCCCGCAACCAACTCCATTTGTTTCCCATCAGGCAGGCAGGCATACAGCCCCGGCGAAGACGCTGCTATTTTAAATTACGTTCGCCATCAAAAGTCGGAAGTTAAGGGCAATCGTCTGTGGCAGCGGATGGAAATGGAGCGCGTGACCACTCACAGTTGGCAGTCAATGAAAGCCCGTTACAAAGATCACCTGGCTCACAAACACGCCGACGACGTCGAGGAGGCGGAAGCAGCCGTGCAAGACGCGCAGGTTATTTCAACACGTTGTCCTCTTCTCTCTTACCAATAGAGTGCGCCAACGCACTACACTCAGGCTGGGCCCTGGAGGCTGGAATGCATGTCAGTAAGACATACGATATATCTATATTTATATAAGATAGTCAAATATGGCAGGTCTATTCAACTATCTGCCCGGAAAGCTCTTTATCTGTCCCGCTAAGTATCACCCAAATGTAAATGTATTCAATCTAATTGGAGAAGCGCCGGTTCGTGCAGTGAGTCCTCCGCAACGACAGAGAGCAACAGCGAAACATACGGCTGACAAAGTAGCGTATGTCTTTTACGCCGTCTTCTGCAGAGGGATAGTTTTCAAACAAACATGGCACGGTCGAAGAAAAGTAAAGTGGACAGAGAAAATAGCATTTTAAACAGCGAATGGACTGTCAAATCCGCGTTAACAAGAACCGCCGAGGAGAAGCATGTGTTTGCTTTGTGGCGAGGTCCATGGGGTCTCGAAGGAATGCAGCCTGCAGAGGCACTTTCGCACGAAACAAAAACATTTGAATGACTTCAATCTCGTCGGTTCAAAAGCACGTACGCGGAAACTAAAATGTTTACAAGAATGTCTTCACTCGGCCCTGCTCCACACAACGGAAGACAACAAAAGCTTCGCTTCCCGGTAGCGACCGACTTTATGGTGAGTTGAAAATTAAATTAGCAAGGACTGTGATATCCTCATAAATTTTATCTGATTGTCTAACAGTCTAAAACACAGACCGTTTCCTAAAGTACGTGTTGATATGTCCTCTGGGCATCGTGACGTAACATTGATGTGAGATATCTTGGCAAGGGGTATACTCTCAAGAAAATACGAATTACGTGAGGAAATGCGACAATAAAAAGCAGTTCTGTGATACCGGAAGAGGGATTTGTGTCTAAAATGTGCTTTTTGAATATTTGATCACCTAAACGTTCTTAACCTGAGTTTAAAGGGGAGTAATACCACAGTGGTATACATCACTCAAATCTAACTGTATTTGAAAAGAAACTAAATCATTTTTCACCCGATACAACAACAGTGCGTCACTCCCCCTCTTCAAGACTTTATCAAGTCATCACACAGTGTCACTCACTGACACTCAAGAAATGTCAGATTTTTTTTATGCACAAACTGAAAGACAACTTTTGAACCAGATTACATGATTTTAACATACCTCGGAGGAAGTTGCTCCATATGATAAAGATGCATTCGCATGTGCAATAGATATTTCCATGAATGCCCAAGACCTCTCATCTCTGGGTATTGATGAAGCATCCCTGCAACTAGAGTTAATATACATGTAGTATCATTTGATATCAATCACGCATTTGAAAATGAAGACTTAACAAACTTCTGGGCTAAGTGTGTAGATAAGGGAAATGCCAAACACACACACACACAAAAAATAGCCATTTTTGTGCTAACAATGTTAGTTCTACCTACACCTGTGAGTTTTGCTTCTCTTACATGAATGCCATTGAAACAAGTACTCGTGTACTTCTTTGACAAATGAGCATTTAAATCACTGGGGGGTGCCCTCACGTTATATGAGCCAAATTACTCTGCCATTGTCCAGGCCACGAAGTGCAATTTTTGTGCCTATTTTAAGTGCAGATGCTGTATAACTAAAACTGCTTTGTTTGAATTGAAGCACCTAGGGTTCAATGTCTTTGGCTGGGCTATATCATCAGTGAAAATCCTTTCAATTAAAAACATTCAAAATATGTCCACTTGTGTCAATTTGTGATAATGTCGTAGCATATGTCCGGCCCTTGGGCCTGTACATTTTTTAAACTGTGGCCCTTTTCGTGATGTAGTTGAATAATAGCCCTGCAATATGGTATGTATCTGGGTGCAGGACAACAAGAAAGCTGAAGTGACAGACAGTCCGACCTTTGAAGACGATGCTGCTGTTCCTCAGACTGACTCCAAGCCAAAAGACCCTCCACGGACTAACTCTGCTGATGATTTAACACAGGTATGACCGGCACATGTTGGTGTGGCTTTAAAATAAACAGGCTAAAACAATGCTGTTTAGGCAAGGTGAAGCAACTGTGGGAACTTATATTTAGCTGTAGTTACTCCCGGTGGTGTAGCTGGGCTGTATTCTTTGTGGATTTTGAGGTCAAACGAGCCCGACACTGTACACACGTTGACAATAATAATAATAGTAATCAGAGCTGGGCAGTTGACCCTTTTTTTACCAGTCCATCCTCCGTCCGTGACCTGGGTACCCTGTGTCCCCTGAGTCTGCTTGGTTTGAATTTATCTTTAATATTAGGGAAGACTCCATATCAGTAATTTCTGTGATAATCTCTTCTTTTTGCCTTTTCTTCCTCATCATGTCCTGTGCTTTCATGAGGTTATTTGAATCGTAGCGGATTTGGTGTGCCGTCACTTCATTATATGACGCAAGATTGTCTCAATTTTGCTGATTTTGTGGGTTAGTTTGTTGTTGTTCCGTGTATTCCGAGTGTGTGCTGTTATCATGAATACCCGGAAGAGGAGCAGTTGCATTATTTATACGCAAGTACATTGCATGTATATATGCCTGTGTGTTAAAAGTGTAACTTCATTTTAAAAAATTTTTTATTTTGTGGATTTTGTCCAGTTTGTGTGTTAATTTCAATTGTTACACATGGTAATCATCATGAATAACTGTCTAGAGGAGCATTAATTAGCCAGGTTTATGTGGATACTTTTTTGTCATTCGGATTGAAATCATTCCGAATGAAGACCTTTGGTCACCCGTTTACACGTGATATGATCGGCCGTTTACTCACTTCACCCTGTTAATCAGATCAGCTGTGTGACGTGGAGGTTGATGTAAACATCACGTGATCTATCAAGATGGAGTTCATTCATCTATTTAGCACGGTAGTCATGATTGTTTTAACACTTTAATTAAAGCAGCATCTTGATTAAAAACAAGTTGCCAATACTTTGAAACAAGTTCTCACGTCACAGACGAGCTCTGGTAAGATGTATCCAACAACGTCACTACGCATTTACGTCAAGACAAAGCATGCGCAGACTGGACGCAGACTGACCGTTCCGATTGAACTGTTTACATGACGCTCGTTGGGATTGGCAAAAGGAATATACAACCCCTGTGAATCCGAATGAAATTCCATTTGAATTTGGATTTTTTTAAAAATTTTTTATTCCATTTGAGGTGTTTATATGGAGCATTTCCATTCCGATCGGTCATTAGAAAGGATCCGATCCTTTCTAATTGGAATACATGGCTCCACGTAAACCCGGCTACAGTTGGGGTAAATTGTGTGCAATTGACCCTGTGTAATCAAGCATGCCATAGTTATTTTTTAATGATCATTTCTATCCCTTGTATTGATGTTTATTGCGCCAGGTGGCCCTTAACATAAATAACTGTTAAAAAAATCAAAAACATTACAAGCAAAGCAAAACCTTTAAGGGGTTCTTTACGGATAGCTTTTATGTATACTCAATTCTACACCCTAGAAGTTTCTTGGAATCTTCATGAATACGGTCCTTTGTGTTTCTACAGGTTGACCTGCTCTTTGGAGCTGATAAAGGGCCATCTTGTGATGTCCAAGTTCAAACGTCCAGTCCTCTCCAGCAGGAGGAGAAGAACTTCAACCTGCCGAACGAGGAAATCGAACAAACGGCGACTGCTGAAGCCGAAAGCGAATCCTTGCGGCCTGAGGAGAGCACCGAACCAGAAACGGACCAGCCGCAAACAAAGGCATCGCCTCAGACTGAAAAAGCACCCGGAAGTACAGAACCAGCCCGAACCGAGCGTCCAAGCGATGGTGCGACAAGTGATGATGAAGAGGAGCCGTTGTGTGTGCTTCGCCGCTCATGGCGCCACTCAGTGCGCAAACAGTTAGAGGATTCTGAGGAGAAGGAAGAATCGGACAACAGGAAGCTCCACTCACCAACATCGTTGTCGCCATCAGCACCTTCTGCCGGGCAACTGCCGTCCTCCCCTCCCACCCCCAGGAGACCCAGTTCAGCCTCGTCCTCTCTTCAAGAAGAGACCAGAGGGGAGGAGCCGCCTTCTAAGAGAGCAAAAGGAGAGAGCTCAGCAGCAGCAGAAGAGGACGAAGATGCTTCAGAAAAAGAAGTAGAGAGTCAACAAGAGAATGCCAAGCAACCTCCTGCCGTACCACAAGCAGGTCCACCTCATGTCAACCAGCCGAGTAAGACGCACTAAATTTAAAAAAAATTCAGGATGAACATAAAGATACAAGACAGTGGTGCCTTGACATTAGCGAATGCCCGTGAGCCAAGAACTCGTTTACGTTACAAAAACAAATGCGCCTTCAAATGTGCACGAAACGCAGCGATGGGTGACACGCCAACGCACAAACCACGACATCCAGTGACGTGCACTAAAACGTCACATGGCACCGTGTTTACGGAATTAAATATGGTCCCGTTTTATCATCTTATCATCTCATATCGCTAGAGTAGTGAGGAGGTAGAAATGTTTTGCCCGACGCGTTTCATTCTCCATTTCATGGAGACATCTACTAAAGATGGCGTCACGTCATTGCCGCCCATAATAAAGTAACCGTTAGGATTTAATCACCATCGCCACAAATGTCAACCTAAAAAGGAAGTCAACCCCAAAATTTGCCTGACAAGAATATATTCTATGCAGCCCCTCTAGTCTAAACACGGCGTTCTGATTAATATTGCATTTGCGGAATATGATTTAAGCAGTAAAACCCACCGATTTGTGTCCATCGCACTGGACTGCCATTTTGCCACTTGCTGTTGACTGAAGGCAAGGCAAGTTTATTTGTATAGCACATGCACAAGACAATTCAAAGTGTTTTACATAAAATATCAAAAGCATTACAGGAAGAGAAATGTAACATTAACAATGGTTAATTGTCAAAAGAGAACAGCAAGTCCTGCAAAATGTACCAAAACATAGAACGTTTGGACATGCGCATTCACAAATTTTGAAAAGGCCGAATTAAGTTTTCCTGCTGTAAAGGTTGTAGTGGATTTTAGGTTCATCCTGACATTTCACCAGAAAGCCGAATATCCCCAACTTTTTTGAGGAATACATAGCAACACTTTAAACGGGACTAAAAGTGATTTCCTTCCTTTTCTTTTTTTCCTTTTTTTCCCCAGGTGAGTCTGAGCCACGGCAGGCAGAGAAGAGGAAGAGGAAGAGGAAGAGGAGGAAGATGGGAATAATTGAGAGGGCCACAAAGGAGTTTTTGAGCAGCTCCAGCTCCACTTCCAAATCCAGTGACAGTGGCAGTGAGGTAGATAGATACTTTATACACCTTTTAGGAGGTTAAATGGCACTTGGATAATGCTAACCGACAAGTTCAGTATAGTTGAGCCAAAGATTGGCTTTACTTTGTTAACATTAGACAAGTTGTTTACAAATGTTGACTTGGTGTGCTGTCAAGTCTTTAATTCCCAGTAAATATGGCCAATGCAAAGAAACATAAAAATATGTACTTTAGTGACCTTCAGGGAATATCAGACGGCACTTTCATAATCAAGTTAAGAACAGTTTAGCCCAAGATTCACCTTTTGTCTGTTTACATTAGACAAGTTGTTGCTTGTCTTGTTGTGGTTGTCCTTGTTAATTCTCAGAAAATGTGTTCAGTCCACTAAATATACCTGTAAAAGGAACAACGATTTGCCTTCAATGTGACCCGGGCTCAGCAACACTGCGATGGTCCACCAGCGCCAAGAAAAATCACAAGTCCTCTCTCCATCCCTCAGTCCGCTGAGGATGTTTTCCAAACGGTATCCGAAACTCCACTGGAGGAACCATTGGCCTCCGTGGCCATTTCTCCAGACCGGGCCAATCCTGAACGAGCACCCAGCGAATGGGAGACCCCGCCAGAGAGCTGCCTGTCTCCGGGACCAAGCAGCGCTCTCGGGGGGGCATCCAAAGCTCAACTTGATGGCGAGTCCCATGAAAAAGACGGCGTCCCTCCAGAGCAAGACCAGCTTGAAGAGGATAAGCGGCGTATCAGAGAACTGGTCAAGCAGACAAACCAGGTGCGCTGCATCAATTAAAAATGATTACTTGTTTCAGATAGTGCATCCACCTGTTGGCCGTAAGGTCATGGCCACTACACAAGTTCCAAATTGTTATCGAAATAATTTTTCTCAGATTTTTATAAATAGTCTTTGCATGACAATGCACCAACGGCACAAGAAATTCCTCTGCATCAAGGAGAGAAAGTTGGTATTTGTGGCCCCCACCCTCCCCTGACAATCAGCCCCACAGAGAACCTTTGAAGCGCCCTTAAGCAAAAAGTCTATGACGGTTGGTGGCAGTAGCAAAAGATGAGAATGGGAGGCAGTTCATTCCCAAACAGGAGCTTTGGGGGGCTATTCTGATATCCTGCAAATAAATTGAAGCAGAGAATCTGCAAAAACTCCAAAGTTCAATGGATACAAGACTTGCAAAGGTGCTATCAAAGAAGGTCCTATGTTAAAATGTAACTTGAGGTGTTAGATGTGTTTGATTGAAGTAGCTTTTGATTTCAGCAAACACAACCTCCTAATACTAAAAAGTATTTTCGGTTCTTTACAGCGTATACAATGTCTATGTAAAAATATTTCCTGAACTCCCCCTTCTGTTATGCAATATAATTTTGATTGTTTGTATCTTAATGCAATCTTTATGAATGTATGTTTTGTTAGATGATTTTGAAACAACTAATTGAAAAGTTTCTTAATTTGATTCGTTGCTGATAACTTGATAATGTACCTGCTAGGACTTGGAGTCCGTGATAAAAGCCTTGCTGAAGACCAGTGGCGACTTCGCCACCGCCTCGCACCTGCTTTTGGATCCTATGTCCTTCTGCGCGCCGCTTTGGACCCGCCAAGACGACAGCTTCCTGCTGTCGGCCGACCACGCCGCCCTCCAGCGGCTACAGAGGAAATACGGCGAAGTGGCCGTAGCAAAGCGAATGGTGTTCCTTAAGGTAGAGCGGTGAAAATGACTGTCCGCCTGTATTATTATTATTATTATTTTTTTTTTTTTTGCGTTCATGATAGGTAGGTAGATGCTTTTAGATCAATTTAATGCTCTAATCTAGTTGGATGTTTTACCCTGAATTGTTGACATTTTTAAATTGGTTTTAATTAAGCTGTATAATAAATCATTAAATACTCTTCATTAAACCATAACTTAATACTATTTTTGTCTGTTTAACATGGTGGGATAATGATTTTTACTCATTTAAACCTGGGGGTGTGCACTCACCACAAGCGCCACTAGGTGACCATTTACTCTGCAAAAAAAAAAAAAAAAAATTCCGTTCCCTCTCCATGTCTTCAAAGGCAGAGTTCGTGATGGGAAAAATGAAGCTGCAAATTTGCTTCATCAAGCACTTGTATGTTTTTGACTCCTCACGATGGCAGTGTTGGTTTAAATAAAGGGGTTTAAGAAATGGGAAGTCCGTGTAATTTCATCCCAATTTTGAACAGATAGTGTCATCTCGAGAAGTCAAAAAATACAACAACTGGTTCATGAAGCAAATTGGAAGCTGCATTTTTCCCATCACTAGTCTGAGTAGTTTTATATTACTTTTATTGTATATTGTAACAGCAGTTACTTCTCTGTTGTTGTATGACACTTGTGAATATGTTCATTAAAACATCAACTGTACAGTTAAAGGTTTATAAGTAATTCAATATTTCCAATGAGAACGCCGTTCTGATGCATCTTTCAGTATTCATACAATAAGACAAGAGTCAAAGAATTTTACCCCTCACTGTTTATTCAGCTTACCCGACATTGAGTACATTCATTATTTTTGCCCCAGACCCACGTGAATATGTTAATACTTACTTTAATGAAGAAGAAAAAAAATGAACAAACGGATGGAAACTAAGTTACACAAACACTGAAATGTTCCCTCACAAGGCCATGAACGCAACTTTTACCACCTCCTGCATCAGAGGTCATTAAAAGGAGATACTAATAAAAACAAGCTGATGGGCACACACCAACAACCATTTTAAAAAAGTAGTATAAAAACTCTTAGTATGAAATATTCACATCCTTGCACGTTGTTAAGCAAGCACGCATCCCTGCTTTTGAACAATTAAACAGCGACACATTTACACAGCGAAACGCCATAAATCATCAGCCTTGTAACAAAGCAGACTGGTTTATAATTAAACGTAAAAATAAAATAAAATGCTCAGGTGTATAACATGTACTCGTACATGTTACACATCAACATAAAATACATACCGGTATATGATGTACAGTGAATATACTGCGAGTGATGCTCACTCTCGTCTCATATAATCCATGGTAATCTCCATAGATGATTCACGTACAAAAGTACATGTACAAAAGTACAGTGGGTACTGAAAGTATCCAGATGCCTTGAAAATTTTCACTTTGTGTCATTGCAGCCGTTAGCCAAAATCAAAAAAGTTCATTTTATTTTTCATAAATTTGCAAAAAATTCTACATTTCTGTTTTTTTCTGTCAAGATGGGGTGCTGGGTGTACATTAATGAGAAATAAAATAAACATTTTTGATTTTGGCAAATGGCTGCAATGACAGAATGTGAAAAATTTCAAGGGGTCTGAATACTTTCTGTACCCACTGTAAATGAATACAATAAAAAAAAAATGCAAATATGTGATAAGCATCAATGCCGTTTTGATTAAAACAGCATATGTTTCTAAAATATGCTACAAAGAAATACTCCTTTCTCCCAATACAAACATGCTGCACAAAAAAAAGTATTCTGTTAACATTCTGCTTAGTAGGAAGATATTTCAGTTCATACATTAGAATACAAACAAGCCAGGGAAACATCACATCTGCTCCCATGCGTCGTATCTCGGCGCTAAACTAGCGACATTAGCGCAACAAAAGTGTTGCAATGTATAGTGGACAGTCCAAAGTGGAACACCACAAAGTCTGTACTGTTTGGAATTCAATTAAATGCCTCAAAAGTCAAACCAGACTCCAAAAATATGAGGCGTTGAGAGAACGAGGAGGTCAACATACGACAAGTAACACATTATTTTGTTCCACTTTGGAGGGTCCACTGTTTTAGCTAAAAGGCCTCTGGGGTATGCAATGTACTGTACCGGTACACACAAACTGATGCTGCAATGCATTAAAACACACACACAAAAGCAACTTTAGAAGAATCACCATGAAGGCGATTTTGGACGGGACCTCGAAATATGTCCTTTGGTTTTTGCTTTAGAGGTTTAAGGGCTTTGTTTGGCTTCAATCATATTCTGGATTTATGTCATGGGGGTTTCTTTGTATCAGTGTGCGGCACAAGGCTGGAGTCGGGCTTTTTACATCAGGATGCAAACAATGCTTCCTGTTTGCTTGTGGATATAAGGCAGATACTCTTGAATAAGGAAAAATGCTAAATGTTTTAACTGCTACTGAAAGACACACGGACAAACCTGAAGAAAAGCATTATGCGCTGTAGAAAAAACACCTGCTTTGGTTAGAAGGCTAATCATATTGGTTTTAAGAGAGAAAGAAAGAAGCTCGTCTATATGCAAGGCCAGCTCCGTTGCATAGAACTTCTGTAGGGCACTGACGCATTAAAAAAAAAAAAAAAAAACGAAGGCTGTGCTCTTTTCCCTCGTTACAACATCAAAATATTCTGGCAACTACAATCAAAATGTATCTCCACAATACAACAATCCTAAATGTCTCAGCAGCGGCATCTGCTGGATCTTTTTGGCCCATCGATGCAAATAGACTGTAATGTCTAACAGCGGAAGATATGTTATTGATCATCTTGTTGGACAATTTATTTAACATGTTTGTATACCAATCCGTCCTGTCTCAGGCCAAGTCCAAAATCGATTCTCAAGTCTTTTTACTTTTTGTTAAGTCATCAAAACAGTGACTCAGTAACATAACCCATCTCTGCTAACTTGATAGATCTTTTTTTTAACAACCCTGTCATGACGTTTTCACCCTGCAAACAACTTTCATATTTTAGACATGGCTCTCCTTTTTTCAGTACAAAATGGTGGCAGTTGCTAAGTGACGCTAAACTAGCGCTGTTAGCACTGGAGAAACTGTTACCTATAAAAAGTTGAACGCCCCAAAAGTTGTACAATTGCGACATGATGGTGGCAAATCCCGTGAGTTCAGCTAACTTGAGCGTTTTAAGGATTCACTCCACAAAAACATGACACTTTCTAATTGCGGCAGTACCTACAAAAATGCCACTAATTGACAGGCTGACACCCACCTGTTCCTTTTTTTAATTGTGTCAGTTCGAAATTTTCAAAGGGTGAGTACTTTTGCCCCCTTTTTATTTTATTTTATTTTTTTACTGCAGTTATAAATTCATCCTTTTCATCTATGAACTTTCTGTCATTAGGGTTGCAGATGATCTGGAGCCTATCCCAACCATTTACATTCATAGTCACACTTATGGACAATTCCGATTTTTTAAAATTGATCTAATGTGATTGATACCTAGAGAAAACAAATGCCAGCATGGAGAAAACATGTAAACTATACACTGGAGGACCTGAGCTAAGATTCGAGCCAAGGACTTCTTTTTAACTGTGAGACATTAACACTTTCGTTTTCCATTTCCCTTATGTCACTGTCAGGCCTCTACCAAGGGTGAGTAGTTTTCCATTATTTAGTTATATTTGCTTTTGTTATACAGTGCAAAATGATGCCGGTATTATTATGGACGGCATGACATGGCACAACCTTTTTGGATTTTCCAAAAGAGTGACGGATATCGGTTGTGTTTTGGCGTAATCCTGCTAAATTGACAAACTAACAAAACAGCAACCTCCCAGTGGCAGTTACATGATCGGCGCAGACTTCCAAAATGACCTAGAACCCGAGTAAATATCCAGAGAGGAAAAGAGCACCCCTTTCTCTGACAACCCTCACCACCGACTAAACAAAATGGTTACAAAGCACCAAAATTCTGAGCCGACCTCAGTGAGCATTTTTTTTCTTTGTTTTTTTTTTTTTTTGTTATTGTCACACAACACCACGTCCCCGAGCGGTCATCAACTGACGGGGACTTCGGCATCGACGTCCTTGTCTGAGATCTCGTCCTGGATGTCGTCGGTGTTCCCTGAGTCGCTGCTGGCCGCGGAACTAAATGACGGCGAGCTCCGGCCGCCTTTGATCATGCGCCGGCAAGTCTCCATCTGTACGTCCAGGCCTCGCTTCATGCTGCACATCTCCATATACTCGTGCAGGTGGCGGTTCATGTCACTCTTGGCCGTGGCCAGCTCCATCTGAGCCCATCAAAGAAAGAAAGAAGGAAGCATCTTGTTAATTAATAGAAGTATTGGGTGTTTCTAATATAAAATACAGTAACCATACTTAATACTTGGTTGAAGTGAGTTGAGGAGCCTCATGTAGTGCTTTGCTGCCATGTTGTAGCTTCTCTAGGCCAACTGCCTATAGATTAACCTTTTTTTTGAAGCTAGAACAGTAATTGCCTATATTAATAATTAAAAGTTTCAAATTTAAATATACCACGTGAATCCACCAAAAATGAATATCATTTAGAGGTGCAACACTTAATTGATTAATCAACATCTGATTCCTTATCAAATTAATCATTATTTTGATCATTTGTAATCATTTTGAGACTTTTCATTTGAAATTGTGCAAATCCTTAGAATTTAAGCCTTTTGGCAGTAAATATTGTCATGTTACTTTGATTTTTTGTGTTGATTCCGAATCTACTCTCACATCAGATTTTCATATTTATGAATTAAGGGTTAGGTTCAGCTTCAGGTGGCGTTCTTTTCTGAAACATCACAGGTATAAAAATCAACACATGGTAATATCCGTATCGCACCATATTTTTATAGGTCAAACTTAAAAACAAAAAAATAAAACATCTCAAAAACCTAATGTGCTAGACAAAAAAGTAGACATTTTTTAAATCGGCGTCAATTACATTTAGACATTTGCAAATATCTGCTCTTACTTTGTAAAACAATGATCAACATTTTCCAAATTTTCTGACGTCACATACCAAACCAGTAACTGAATCAAAATAAATTTCAACTTAAAATGTCCTCTTTTTGCGCAAAGGGATGACATTTTTTTTAAATTATATACGGTTCATCAATTAATGGACTACTAAAATACTTAGTGACTTTGATTTGGAAAAATGCGTACATGCACATGTGGCGAACACTCTCTAAATTCCATTAATAACTCAGGTGTAACTTGACTCTTCCCCAGACATTTAAAGATGTTAGACTCTATGTTGAGATGTAAGACTTCAACCTACTTCCTTGATAGCAAGTACAACTTTGCTATTACCGGGGACATTGGCATCCTAGAGCGTTCCAAAACGAGCACAAAAACATGAATACCTTAGCTAAATTTGCGAGTAGCGACACAAATATGCAAGGGTTCACTGTACCTCGATCTGCCCGATGGTCTTCTGGTACTCCTTCTCTCTATTCTTGAAAAGCGACTCCGTTTCATCAATCAGGCTGCCGAGACTTCTGTCGTGGGACTCCTTGGAAAGAACAGCACGGAGGTTAGGCTGATCAATCATCTACGGTCTGTCTTTCCACAGAGTGGGGAGGGACTCACTGGTTCCGTGCCCTCGCCGCCCCCATCAGTCGGGAGCGCATTGGCACAGGGCGGTACCGCCGGCGTGGTCATGATGCTGCATGGCACGTTGTAGTTGGCAAAGTCCTCCCACAGCAGCAGCGTCTCCTCGTTCTCCTCCCATGTCAGACTGTCGCAGTCGTCGTCCAGGTCGAACGCCTCGCGCCTGGCAACAGAGGAGTTATCTGAACAGTGTCTGCATAAGATGAAGCGAGAGAGAGAGAGAGAGAAGGGGGGAGGAGAGCGAGAACTAGTAATGCATGATGAAGCAAAGATGACATGCAAAGAAGAAACAGAGAAATGTTAATGATTAGTTAAGGCAGTGTTAAAAACGACGAGTCAGTACTGAGAGCCCTGGTCTATTTTTAGCATTGATTCACCCGCAAAAGTCTTCAATCAAAAAAAAAAAAAAAAAAAAAAAAGAAAAGAAAGGAAGTGGATCACATGACAAGGCGGGCTAGCCAATCACAGGGCACATACTGTAAAACAAAGGACAAATTAGTCTTCAATGAACTTAACGTGAATGTTTTTGAGATGTGGGAGAAAGCTGTGAGAAAAGCGTGCTAACTTCACAGTGCAGTCCTCTAATACAGTCGCAGGGCATTTAAATGTACACCGACGGACAATTTAGTCTTCAATGAACGTGCTAGCTGTCTACAGAAGTAGAATGATGTCAGCTAAAGCACACACGCAGTCAAACCTGGATAACATTTGGTTTAATATAGCCCTGAAATAGGAGTTCAGAACACCCATAGAGTGATTCTCCAATCCATTTAAATATAATAGTTTTCTTGTTAATTTCCCCAAAATTACTAACTAAATATATAACAATTTACCCGCCTGAACTGAATTCAATTGCTACTGTGTGGGATGTCAGCTGGTTTAGAACCCTGAACAGGATAAGTGGTAAAAGAAATAAGAAAGTTAATCAAATGCCCATCCCTGTTAGTTATTACAGTTATTAAGTAACTGTATTTTAATGTGGCTTTAATATTTGAGTCATGAGATTTTCCCTTAGGATAAACAATGACGGAAGAAACAGTTTGACAAGTGAGGGTGAAATACTCAAAAGGAACACTAGAGAGAGTTGAGAGACTATAGTCAACCAATCCATCAGCTGTGGGTCACAACACCACTACTGTATCACTGTATTGTCTTGGTGCAGAGTTGATCACATGACTGTGGTGGGTGCGGGCGTGTGAAAGTCAGGCTTACAACTGGTTTAGCATGCGCTTCATCTCGTCCGTGATGTTGAGCGTGTCCTCCTCCAGAGGGCTGGGCTCCGCGTCCATCTCGGACACGTCCTCGGCCGACACCGCCTTACGCTCTTTCCTTTTGCAGCCCACCGAGGCACTCTGCTAAATACACACACATACTACATGAATAAACATCACTACATACATCCCCGTTGGGGTAACTGAGGGTTTTCTTTAATTAAACGTATCATATCAATATGCAACACTATTTCTATAAACCTCTGCAAGGCTAGTATTTATATATTCTAATATTCACTTCTACAACCTTCCTGAGGATGTCCCATCACTCGTGAGCTTTTATGAACAGGCCGGCGGGCTATTTATGTGGTGCTACTTTGTGACTTCTGACCTCGACAGATCGATGCGAATTGTACATCATGCCCTGTAATTAGGTGCCTTTTCTAATAAGAATGGATGAAATGCTAACATGCTAGCAGTTGATTAGCTAACAGAGCAACAGGAATGATGGGAATTTTAGATCTTGCGCTGCAGTTAGGTGCTACTGTATTTCCCACTAGATGAAATGGTAACTTTTTGTGTGCAAACGTAGCAAGTTGCAACTTGAGTATTGTACAGTTCCGCTGTTCTTGTGTCTAGAACTCAGGTTTGTTTTTCTTGAAAAAAATGGTGTGCTAGTAAAACGACTTGACGTGAGATTGAGGGAGACCAAAAATTCTTTCAATTTGGTGTTTTGTTGTTGTTTTTTGAGAATCGTTCCGTTTTCAATCGAGCTACTGTTTACGGGATACCCACCCTCTCTGGAAGCGACCTTGCCGAGCTAGCGCTGAACATCTTGGACATGTCCTCTGAGTTGCGTTGCTGCGCCACGTCGCACAGTTTGGCCGTGATGTCGATGCGTCTGCAGATGTCCATGTCCACATGCCGCGCTTTCTCCTGAATCTTGGAGTCCAGGTCGGACATTTGCTGCATGGAGAGGGAAACACTGAGTGTGAACGCCATTTCATGTGGGATGATTTAACACTTGAGGTAGTTGTGGTACTTTGTTCACTACATAAGCTACATTTGATTGTTTCTAATATACACTGGTTTTAAGATCAAATGGGTACATTTACAAATGCAGATTGGGTAAGTGTTCCAGACAAGATACAAGCGTACGGTGAACCTCCGCCTACTCTGTGAAGTCCTTTGAAACGCTTTTGTGATTGAAGGCTATACAAATATATTTGTCTTGATTTGACTATTCATTCACAAATTCACCAATTTGCATTTGCTGTAGAACCAACTATTTGCCCATATTATTACTGTTGCCGATAGTTACCTATACATGTTTTTCGTGCCCTTTCTATCTTGTTCTATGATGCCACTGGATGGCGCCAAAGCCCTATCTAATAGGAAAGTAGTAATTTATCAAGGAAGTTTGTTGAATCGATACACCTTGACAGCTTTTTGGGTGTTCAGGAGGAGGCACCCTCGACAGACATGTAACAATAAATTACAAAGGTTTTGTGCCTATGCCATCTAATGTGGGCAGCCCATGGCATCAACGTTTGATGACTATTTAGAGCAGTGGTCTCCAAAACAATGGCCATTTACAGGCCGCTGTCCATTTTTTTAGTGGCACGCCGTATAAACTAAAATAACAAAAAATAAAGACCACTATAGCTACTACTATTACTACAAATAAATTGATTACCAACAGAGCTTTTCTAGACACGCAAACAAACTAGTCACAAATCAAATTAAAACATTCTCTTCGCAACAGTCAATACATATAGATAATTATTTAATAAGCAAACATGGTTTGCTCCACTCTCTGCTCAGTGTCAAAGTCTGGTTTTGTGAACACTGATTTTGAGAATTTGCCATGAAAACGGGCTACGTCAAAGCCGGATCAATGCTACATGCACCCTTTTTTTATTTGTAAGTTGGCAAACAACACCAAATTTATTTGGTTTGAAAGAGATTTGGTTGGTCACACCAGATGAGATAAGAGTATATGTCATAGAGACTTGATTGGGTTAGTATTTTGGACACAAAACATCTCAAACATGACCACCAATGATTGTGACCACATCAAAGAATCAGTACATGTACAAGACCTCAACAACATGACCAACTTCTTCCATACCACTTACCCGTCTCTGGATTTGGACATGTAGGATGAAGAAAAGCACAGACAATATATGTATTTGTATTAAAAAAAAAAAAAAACATAAAAATAATAGGCGTTTCAAACAACAAGCAGGAACAAACAAGGAAAGCTTTTAGGCCTATTTATCCCTGAGCAAGCACACGCTGGGAGCGGCCCACTGCAGTGGCTTCGACTCTTTATATCACTGGGAAGAACAGCTGGTAAGGAACAATACAAGAGCTGCATAGAACAGGAAAAGGGCTTTGGAGATCTACATCACTTCTTTCAATGGAACATTTCTTGGATTTCTGCCACCACATTCTTCTGAGGACGGAAGGGTTTCCCGGTTTGGCGCCGTGTGTGTGTGGGAACAATAACAACAGCAGTACGGGTGTGACGGTTCAATCAGATTGCGGGGTACTTACGTCGCTCATGAGGCTCTTGAAGACCACCAGTTCCGCCTTTAGTCTCTCCACCTTGTCATTCAGGTCATCTTGAATCTCGGATGACTCTTTGGCGCGCTGAGTGGACACCAGGGAATCAAAATGAGATAAACAAGGCATCATTAACCATACTGTTATGTACAGACTCTATGGTGTTGTGGAGCTAATACTGTAAGGCTCATTGTCATCATTACAGTAGTTTGACAATGATTATGTTGATTTTCCTCCATTTATCAATTTTCAATACTGCTTGATCTCATTATGGCATCAGGGTAAAATGTATAGCAATGTATTTGTGTAAGGCAATGCGGCTGAGTCACGTTAAACACTTCTGCCTCTTTCTGTTTTGAGGTTCGGGGTTCAAAATGTCGGATCATCCATGACCCATATGAGAACAAGACCTTTGGAAAATGGACAAATATACTTACTGTATTATAAACAATTTGATTCAAGTGTATTATACTGGATATGGGTATATGTGAGACTGTTGGTGCTGATCCACCATTTGCTACCATTGTAATCATTGCACTGAATGTACTTTACCAGGTCTGCCGTACAGCGACACATCCTTCTGTGTGCTAAAAGGTTATTGCCCCCGTGGGATGCCACTCCACCTCTTTTTTGCTGACCACCAATCCAAACATGCGCAATCGATGGGAGCAAATACAGAATGAGGTCACCATGCTAACTGCATCATCAGGACCTGGATCTTGCCTCCAGGTGTGTTTTCGATTTTTGGGATTTATGTGAAACTTTACACAGTGGTGGCACATGTGCCAAGAGAGAACGTGTTAAACAAGTTAAAATGGCAGATAGAGGAATTTTTTTTGTATTTTTTTACACCCATCTCGTTTCTCAGTCAGGAAGTGCTAGCTCGCTTAAGGACAGACGCTATGATTTTCTGTGCTTTTGTTATAGGGATTTCTTTTGGGGTTTTTTTGCCATCACAAATGTTAGCATTTGAATGAATTTGTGTTAGTCACCTATGACATAAAAAATATGGAGCTCAACATTTTCTATCAAGGAATCATTTTCATTTTGTCACTCCCAGATGTTAGCATTTGGCTATTCTAGTGTCATTCTTCATGACCCATGAAGTAGCCTGCTAGCTACTTTATGATTTGTGCTATTTTGTTAGGGCTTGTTGTTTTATGTTGTTTGCTTCATTTTTGTCAGAGCTCACTCTGTTGATAGCACAAACTGCTTCTTGCGACAATGTGAGGAACACACTTAAAATGTGTTTTCTTTGCTCATTGTTCAATTTTAATGGAGGTCTGTTTAATGTATTAGTCCCAGACTTTTAAGAGTGATTCATCACAAACTTCTTATTGCTGTGCATCGATATGCTTGTGGAATAAATGTTTCTTTTCCAACCTGGTGCAGGGATTCCACCGCAGACTCCAGATGCTCGCGTTTGGACAGCTCCTCTTCCCATCTGTGAACACAATACAGGTGGGTCACTCACCATCCAGGGCAGGGTCCCCCGAGGGCGATGAGACAGAGCGAATGTCTGGCTAATACTGCTATCTCTGATTACACAATACCTTTGACACACCCCGCTGCTTCAGTGAAAGAGAATTAAGTCTTTTCACAACAACTGTTATAGCGTCTTTTCAACGTGTGAGCGTCTCCGCGGGGTACATTAGCCTTAAACACACCCAATTCCTTTTGTGCTAGCTCAACTACAAGAAATTGAATTTATGAAACAGTGTAAAGTTATTTAAAATGATCTCCTCCTTGAGCCGTCACCTTATCACATTGGAGGGGTTTGTGTGTCCTAATGATTCTAGGAGCTAAGTTGTCAGGACTTTGTGCCTCTGTCAGGGTCACCCTTTGACTTCTGTGCACATCACGGATTGTTCATAATGAATGCCATGCTCAGACATAAGGGTGTCCATATGTTCACTTGGCACTTGGACACCCTTGGTCGCAGTTCGATGATAGACTTTGTGGTCGTGTCATCGGACTTGTGGCCGCGCGACTTGGATGCTCAGGCGAAGAAAGGGGCGGAGCTGTCAACTGATCATTACCTAGTGGTGTGGTGGATCCAATGCCAGTCCAACCTGGCAGACCCAAACGTATTGTGAGGATCTGCTGGGAGCATCTGGCAGGACTTTACCCACGACATTGAGACTGAGTGGAGCATGTTCCATGCCTGCATTCTTGAGGTGGCTGACCGAAGTTGCGGCCAGGGTGTTTGGACTCTCTCTTAGAGATAGGGTGAGAAGCTCGGTCGTCTGAAAATGACTCAGAGTGGAGCCGCTGCTCCTCTGCAATGGGGGGAGCCAGATGAGGTGGCTCAGGCATCTGATTAGGATGCCTCCTGGACGCCTCCCTGGACAGGTGTTCCGGGTGTGTCCAGGCATTTTATCATTATTATTATTTTTTTGCAGGTTATGTCACGTGAAACTGGAGTTTCAAATCGGAATATCAACTTGGACGCGCACAACATTGTAGAGATTGTAGCGTGACCACAAGTCAGTCTACCACAATGCAAATAATGGTTAAAGATACCCCTTAGCGTACTCTATTACCCTACCTACCGCTAGCAGTGATGCTTTGGGGGCAGCGGGTTGCTTTCAAACTGCAGTCCATTCTTTATGATGCACTGAGACATTAACCGACAGTTATACTGTACCTAAAAATAACGTTGCAGACCTCATGGTGGCTGCGTGCTAAAATTGGCAGCGCTTGTCTCTTTCCCCCTGCGTTGACACCTCCTATCACTCATCAACTGCAGAACGGTGGCCATACCCTGCAGCATACTTGTGGTTTTGGGCAGCGGACTGCCTCATATTACAACGCTGTGTGATGTGAGCTCGCGGGCTGAGTCACACACGAAGACGGGGAGATTGAGAATGGACAAAGGCTTCATTGAGCAAGTGGCGTACAGTCGCTCTCACGTGACCATGAGTTATGATGCACAGCTATGGGAACCCAGGAAGGGTATAATGAATACAGTATGAATTTCATAATTAATACAGAGGAGCCAATGTATAAATAAGATTGTTTTTTTAACCCATATAGTGTTGTCTTTCTGACTTGTGTGTCTCTCCGACTTCCGGTCTATTGGCCAATGCGGCAGGTATGAACTGTATGAACTCTACCAAGTGGTGCTTTGACAATTTTTATTGTACTGCATCTGTGCAATTTCTAACGTCATTTCTAACATCACGAATGGAACCACAATAAGATATGTATTGACTCAAAACAGTATCACCTAGTGGAAATGATCCGTTTGGAAACACCACAGTATGAAGACCACCATCAAATTCTGGAACAAACCCAAAGCCTTTTTGCCATGGAGAGACGACAGCGGCATGCTGGGAAGTCACTTTTGGCCACACAAGATGTGTCAGTGGCTATTCACTTTCTCAACAAACCTTAGCCTTGTTCCCATTTCAATGTGCTCTGTCTAATTAAGGAGAAATCTTCCTTGGCAGGGTGTGAAGCTTTCTTCTGAAATAAAAAATGCTGGCAGTGCTGCTTTATGGGGCGCACAAAAAACACCACCCTCCCTCCCGCAGTCTGCCCCAGGACTCTGGCTAAGGTCTGCAGAGTTCATGACTACATCACAGGACAACAAAGCTAACATCCTTGTTTTTAATCCTGTCTGTGATCCCCAAGAAACGCAGTTAAAACGATTGACGGACAGACGGCAAGGCAACTGGTTGCCAATAAATCTTAGGCTGTTTAACATGACATCTATCAAACATGGACCAATGGAGTTTGAGTACAGGAATTCTACCCTGGAGCTCTGAATTTGGGAGAACTATTGCGTAATTAGACAGCGGGAACTGCTTCTTAATTTGGTTCTTGGAATTTTTTTCTGGATGATTTATGTGCTACATAAGCCTTCCAGAGACCTCAGGATTCTATGTGAACACAACCGTGGCCACAGCAACCTTTAACTTCCAGGAACTAATGTAAGCAAGATGTTCCTAGCAGTATTGGTCGAAGGGGCCTGAATTTTAGATCCAGTTTATCAAGCTCCTGCTAGTAGGGCGTAATAGATTCCTTTAGGGCGGTTATATAAGTCAATCATCATTCTTTTTCCTGCAATATCGAATTTGCATAAATAATTTGGTCACTTCGGGTTGTAAGACAATCATGGGGCATTTTAGTTCCAGGAACTAATTCTACAAGTTCCTTGCCCCTTTTTGTCGACTGAAAAGCAGCAAGTTCTCTCCTACTTTTAAATCAAAGTGACCTGCATCATCTGAACCAACTTTGTTGAGTTGTCACCTTCTCAGCGGATGCTTTGTGACTATGTGAGGACTCGTCTATGTGGAGTCTCCTTACAAGGACAAAGACCAGCAGGATGCTCGGAGCCCGCCTTACCGACCGCAGCTCATATTCTCTGTAACTTGCCTCCAGTAAATCAACATCTGTGTGCTCTCTCTGAGCCTGGTGAAAAGTAAAAGACAACCACACATTCATTTGGCAGGCTAATATAAAGCACGATTATAAAATAAAGCTACAGGCGAGCTATGTATTTTATTTTTAAAAAAATAGATATACTGGTATAATAGTTTTCAGTGGAAAAAAATATAAATGTGTAAAATATAATTATACTTTTTCAATGTATTTTAAATATTTAGTCATATTGCTAATTAATTCTAATTCGATTGGCTGGCGACCAGTTCAGGGTGTACCCCACCTACTGCCCGAAGACAGCTTGGATAGGCTCCAGCACAAACCGCGACCCTCGTAAGGATAAGCGGTTTGGAAAATTGGATGGATGGAGGGAAAACACAATTTAAAATGTATCCAGAGATGAATAGAGCAGTGTATAACAAGTTGTTGTTGGTGAATTTTAAAATATGCTTTTGCTATTTCGATTCATGTTGATGTAGTTGTTTTTATTGCTGGTGACCTTGAGAGTCTTGAAAGACACTTGGTGGTTATATTTCATACAATAATACTTTTACTCTAAACATAATTGTATTCTTTGTCAACGTTATGCCTTTTACCTTGTAGAAAAGACATTTTTTTCAACTTTTTAAAATAAACAATTTCAGCGGTTCTGATATTATTCTGTTTGAATAACTACAATGGCTTCTGTCATGTTGGTAAGTGCAAAAATGAAATTTTGATCACAAAAATAATGGTTCCTTGACTAATAAATGGCTGCAAATCATTACATTGTGATTTGTCTTCAAGTGCAACTTGGATTTTATAGTTTTTATATATCTACCGGTAGTTGCAATAATCAACAATGAAAAAAGCTGTTACCTAATTTTAAGTGGGGAATTTTTGGATGTCTTTAGTTGACAAAATCTTGATCAGTTAGCCTTTTAAAAGCACCGTAGCTACTGCAAATTTTCTCTGAGCAACCTGTACTGTGTATGAGCTGCACCATTAACGACATTGAGAAACAGAGTGTGTCCCAAGTGTTTTGAAAAATCTGTTTCAAATGGGCAAATTAGTTTTTCACAGACGTATCTAGCCAGCAGCAACATTCCAGCAGTACAAAAACTCCCCCTGTCAAGTGTGTGTGTGTGTGTGTGTGTTTCTGGGAGTAACATTTTGCACCACATAGTTTTCCCACCGGAGCATACGCACATTCTTGGCAAAGTGTGCTTATCCATCTAAACCTGATGTTCTTAGGCATGCTGTTTTTTTTATTTGACACGTGCCGTGATGATCTGACCCATAAATACGTCACTCATGTTTTGTCACAATCAAAACGATGACCTAGTTTACCTACTTTACATGACATGCCATACGATGGGTTCATGTGATGATATCTGTAGTGCGCTGTTAGTGGACACTTATCGAACATCCTGATGTTCACTATTGTGAACAAGCACATACACACATGCACACGTAGAAGTGTGGTTGTGAATCATTCTTTCAGACATCTCCATGTTTAAAGTATAAAATGTGTGCCAACTTTGCCAAGACAATGTGAAGTCATTAAATACCGGTACATGTACAGTACATACTGTACATACTATACCTTCTAAGTCGGGTGGACATTACATAACATAAACCACAATGATACGGTATGAACACAACAAAAAGCTAATCACTAAGAAAAACCATAATAAAGTGTACAGCATTTTAGTCAAACAATGACAATAAAACATCAACTCGTGCAAAAAAATGATAAACCTAATGTTTTAATTTTAAACAATAAATCAATTAATATTAATAAATCAATATATGAGAATTAAAAAAAAAAAAAAAAGAACATTCTAAGCATGGAATACTTAGTCCAAACACTATCAAGTGAATTTAATCAATACATAAAAATAAAAAGAACAATTAATAAAATGTAAAAAAATAAAAAGATTAGCACTGAAATAGCAGACAGTACTGTATATTAATCAAATCAATGAAGAACATGCTTTACATGAAAAATATAGCCTGGACGCTATAAAGTCATTTTAATCAAATCAAACTAAAGAATAAAATTACAATGTAAAAGAATAATTCATCTGTCAAGGCCCTACTATCAAGTTATTTTTATTTTCTAAAAATACAAAGAAAATACATCTGAAGTATTTTAATTGAAATTCAGTAAAACAGCACATATTCACTCAAACTAATGTCGCGAAAATCATGTTATCAAGGACTGCAAGGAGCAGAGGAAGTGTTATATGATAACAAGTGTGGCTCGATACCGCAATTCATCTCAGAAACTTGAAGCTCGACTGATAATAAGCACATGCGACGAGAGTCTTGTCCTTTGCGGCGTTGCGGGTCCTAAATACGGATTGTCGGCCTTCTGTGACCCATGCGAGGAGCATTTCAAGGCTTTCCCTGACAAAAGTGTGTCATCGATTAAGTGTCAAGACACTCTCAGATCAAAACATCCTCGGAGAGACGTGCACAAATGGAATGCATGCATGATGCAAGATGTCCAGGGTCCTTCACCGAGTCTAGACGATATGTAGACGTGATTGCATCTAGCAGCGGCGGGAGGGTTTACTACATGACCGCAGACCGGACAAGGAAAGACAAATGGCAGTATGGACGGAAGTATTGGGACCCCAACAGTGGAGCGCCAGTAATGGTACAGTAAGGATCAGTTTCAGGCATTTCTATAATTCCCAGTTTGAGGAGGGTCCTTTACTGACCCTTTGGGTAGGTGACAAAAATCTGATCATTGTTTTGTGTACAGTCTTTGACCATGAAAATGTAAAAGGAAAAAAAAAAACATGCAATGCCAAACTGTACTACATGATAGTGCGCATGTGCCCCAATACTTCTATCTTTAAGTGGTGGATTGGGAAATGTCTTATGAGCCATGCGGTAATTGTATTAATTTGACAGTAATCACTTGTACTTGCAATTACATGTCTTAACTGCGTTTTAGTTGATAGGCGTGTCATTCATTTCACCATGCCCTTTTCCAGGAATGTTGTTAGATGAAAGAAACGAGCCGCTCAGAGGTCATGTCACACATTTGTACCACAAACCGAGCGTGGGAAAGAAGAAGTTATCCAATGTTAACTTTGTTTGTTAAAAAAAAATTCACTATTGTCACGTTTAATGTCATTTAGCACAAACTGAAGCAAAAATAAATGGTCAGGGGGCATATAGTCTTCAATGCATTGTGGCTCGCACTTCTGATTTTTAATATTTTTTTTAAACACTGTCATAACATAATGTGCCCTATTTTGGATGATTGGTGCCCGTGCGCTTGGCATATAAATGGGCGTAACTTTACTTTCGTGCCAGCGCAAGTCTAGTCTTGCATGTTTGTGGCTATTTAGCGCCTGTCTGGGCGTGCCGGCGCACGAAGCAGCCTCGCCCCTGACGGATCTGCTAATTTGGTGACATAAGGTAGGTAGTCTTCGCTCTGCGTAATAAATGGATGCATCGTCATTTTCGTACCGGGGCAATGGTCAAGTTCATCGTGTTTGTCAATTTGGTAGGCGTGCTACGCCTCCCTGGGCGTTTCTGTGTCGCCCCCGAGCATATTTGCAAAGTTGGTTACAAAAAGTAGACTAAATTTTAGATGGGCAAAAAGGAGGTTTATTTTGCAGCGAAGGTTGTCTAACGTGATATAAGTGTATTTGATCGAGGCGCAGTCAGACAAATTCGGCGCTCTGTGAATGTGTGTGGTGGACGTCATGAAATGTCATTCATAAATGTGAAATGTGATGTCCCTCTGAATTATTGTAGAAATCAATTGAACGGATTATAATTACCAATTACCACCATTGATATAATTACCAATATTTCAATAGCACCCGAGTGGCTATTGCGGTTACGTTAATCAGCCGATCAAAAGTAGTTTAATGTGCATGCTGAAGGGGCATCCTGCTGGGGTAAAGGGGCGTATACTTCCAGAAAAGTCCGTCCGCATCCCAAATATGAAACGATTTCAGGTTATGTATAACGGATGCCAGGGTTGTACCTTCCATTGCGGTTATAAGGCAAATTTACTCTCAAAATGTACTGCACTTGTGCTTTTGAGAATTGTACACTTAATATTTTCCTTTATTTACTGGGACCAAATATAGTCTTTTTAGAGTAAAATGTACTCGACCAAATTTCCTGTGTACGATCACTGGCTCATTCAATAACACAAAACTCTTTTAATTCGTCACAATTCTAAATGTTGCTTTTTACTTTTGACAAGGTTTGCACCTGCTTGTATTATGTGTGGGTGTGCCAAATCGGTATATGTGTGCATTTTATTTCATGAGACCCTGACTGTGGATGGTATGATAAACAATTACTTCATGGCTATATAGTTTGCTTCCTATGGTGTAAAGATTTTGACTGATGTTGACTGTAAAAATGGAATGTTCTTTTTCTTAAAGCAGATTCTTTTATGAGTTTGCTTTCAGATAAATTGTACATTTATTCTTTAAATATGTCGTTAATATGAAAAAAAATGGGATAAAAAGGCAGTGTCAACGGGACAAGCAATACTGCATTCATGCCATATTAACATGCATTCATATGAATATGGTATCTGGCATACATATAGGGGTGCCCAGGGGTGTGGCCGTAGAGTGACAAGGGCCACCCTTGTAGCCCTGCCCCTGAGTCTGTAATTTGTAGCTGATGTTGCAACATGTCTTTTTCATTCCTGCAGATTTCAAGCAACAAAGTGTGCGTAAGCTTGGCTCCTCCAATCAAGCCAACGCATCCCCACTCCTTTTTTATTCCTCAAAAAAGCCCAAACATATTTTTCTCCCTGAGGGGATGCTGAGAGTGTCAACAAGTGAGAGCTTGAGTGCGCCAAAGCACGTCCAATAAGGTGTGTGAGGGTAATTATCTCCAACACACCTTTTTAAATTTGCTATTGTATCATCATCGCTGTAGGGATAGGAATACAACACAGACGAATGACCTAATGGTTTATTCACAGTCAACCTTTAGCTGTGATTAAAGTAAGTTATTGTTTGACTTTCAGCTGAGTGCCTTAAAGTGGAAATCAACCCAAACATATTTTTTCAGGAATATGTTCCCAGCAGGCCCAAGAGTTGAAACACGGCATTCTGATTAATATTACGTTTGTGGAATGAGTTAAGCAGCAATATCCAACTCTTTAACCATCTCACGGAGCAGCCATTTTGTCACTTCTGTCGACTGAAAATGACATCAACAAATGCTCGGGGCTCAGGTAACGACCAATCACAGCTCAGCTTCGGAAAACAAGTGAGATTAGATTTTTTTCGCTACCCGAGCCCTGAGCATTTGTGATGTCATTTTCAGTCGACAGAAGTGACAAAATGGCCGCCCCCAGAGATGGCTAAAAACGAGTGGATTAACTCTTATTCCACAAACACAATATTTAGCAGAATGCCTTCTTTTAACTAGTGGGCTGACATAGAACATATTCTTGAAAAAAATATGTTTGGGTTGACTTCCACTTTGAGTAAAACTATAATTTAAAAATTACGTTTAAAACCCAGAAAAGGCCCTTTATTTGCTTATTAAGTTACTTAAAAACACGGTTGTTACCAGAGCTGGGCATTCTGCCGATGTGAGGAACCGGTCCGTCTATCCGCCTATGACAGACGTCCATTTTGTGGGCGAAAAACAATAAACGGGAAACTTACAAAAATAGTCAGACTAAGCATAGTTGGAAGCCCATTTTTTTCCATCTATGTAATCATCTATCTTCACGCTGAGGCGAGTTTTCTTTAACAATAGCATTGTTAGATTGAGTTGTTGTTGTTTGGGGGACAGATTTGAGTGAGGGAACAGGTGAGAGGAAGTGACATTTTGTAATAGTTGGTAGTCGGAAAACGCTAACAGAAGCCCGTTAAAAATCGCAAGCGGACCGGCATTTTTCCGGCCGGACAAAAAGGCGGCTGTACGGATGGTGGAAGGGAATCCCAGCTGTAGGTGGTAGGCGATAAACGGACCACAAAATGTTTGTAAAATGCCGAGCTCTGGTTGTTACGCTTTTGAGTGGATAAAGTACTATTATAATGCTACAACATGAAAGATCACATTTGGAGGAGGTGGGAATTTACGATGTTCCTTCAAATCTAAAGCGCACAGGAAAAGACCTGCGTGCCTGGGCCATATTCAGCTAGATCACATGAAAAGTAGATAAAGATGTTCATGTTTGGCATAATTCTCATGGGTGTGTATGGGCAAATAACACCGTTACTACACAAACATCTTTTGTCTACACATAAACACACACACACACACACCTGTGGATGACTTCACATGGCAACAGCAACTCCATTCAGGAGATGTTTGCGTCTCGTGACCGCAGTTATTTCAGTCAATCACAAAGTAAAGCATGTTCCAATGAGGAGGACTGGGGGGGCACTACACCCACTCTTGTATACCTCCCACTTCATTAGATACACCTACAAAGTCTAATAGCGTTTCCCAACGTTTATTGACCCAAGGCAAGGCACCTATTTTACTGTACATTGAGACATCGAGAAAAAAATGATATACAGTAGTAGGTGGATTATGTTTCTTCTGCCATCTAGTGGACAAGTATTTTATTGTTCTGCTGTCACTACACGTCGCTGGCATAGACAGATGAACAAAGTTACATCTTTTGTAGTAGTTAAATCGTATTCCATTTCCTCAACCAAGTACAGGAAATTGGATAATTTCCCATGGCGCACAGGGGCACCAATGTAAACTATAACGACAATAATCAATTCGTGTCAATCAAATTTGAGCGTTAGTATTATTGTTATTTGAGTATTTGTATTTGAGACATTAATACTGCAGTTACTTCATTCTTGTAGTTTGGTTTCAGAGCAGTTTTTGTTTTAGGTGATGTTTTATAAATCTTTGGTGAAATTATTCGCAAAAACATTTCTACTTCGGTGGCGCGGTGGGAGTGGGGTCTACTGACAGGCTGCAACGGAAAAAACACGACCCTGTACTGGGTTTTGAGGCTTCACATACAGTATACTGAATTGTATTATTATTTTAATTGAACAACAAAAACATGGTGCAATTGTCAAGGAGGAATAAGATTGCTACATCGAGAGGAAATGAGTGATAATTAAGTAAAGAGTGACATTTTGAGAGGCTGTTGGCAGTGATCTATTGGTTCAATTACCGACTGCACCCGTGCATTTCGGCGACAGAGACTCTCCTAGTTTTGCTTTCAAGCCACAGGTACATATGAAATGATAAATACCATTAACTAAATTGTCCATAGATGTGAATGCGAGTTTAAATACTTTTTTTTGATTGGCTACCAGTCCGCATTTTAATCCGCCTCTCACCCAAAGTCATCCTGCTATCGGTTCCATTTTACCCGCAACCCTAATGAGGAAAAGTGTTATAGAAAATAAATGGATGGAGAATTATACCTTAACTATATCCCGTATTTTTCCCATTACGCCCACTGTGAACCACAAATCCCATAACGTAACATTCAACTGCCACGCCATGATTTGCCAGTTATTTCATTTGAAAGGAATTTTCTTGTCAAAACTTTAAAAAATAATCAGTATTACAACACAGGAGGTGAATGCACTTCATCCCTCTCTGTGTGAAGCTTTGCAAACACCCCTGAGAAGAAGAACATCTGCTGTAGTTTGAGGCAAAACATCAAGATTGCATGTAAAGCCTGTGGAGACGATCTCTCTGACACACACACACACACACACACAATCTTGCAATGACATTAAACAGTTGCCAAACGCAATCACGGCCACGCCTTGCGCAGCAGCATCTCTCACAGCACAACACTCTTTTATAATATAATAGTCCTGGAGACAAGCATGCAGCAAGTATTTACGTGGGGATCAACAGCTTTTACACACCAACACGTCCGAACACAGCGTATTAAATGAGAATTAGGTCTGATTAAGGATTTAGTCGCTGGATTTAGCTGAAGTTGACAATAAACCGAATTGCTGCGTATTTGCACCGCACACGCATCTTTTTTTGCACCTCAGGAAAGTCTTTTCATACAGCACAGATGACATATTTCTTCTTGTTTACGTCAATATAATTGATGTCAAACTGTTTATACATGTCAAAGATTACGACTGGTACTGTATACATAATATTTTAATGGTCATAAACGTGCCAAAAAACATATCAGAATTCCTAAACACTCCCAATATCAGTGGTGGAAGCTGGTTGACGGGTTCACTTGCAAATTGGGCTGATTTTCAGACAACTTGTACACAATATGAAATAACAGCACATAATGGAGGGAGTAGAAACAGCCACATTGTCATCGTGCAATTTTTAGTATTGACATGCCTCGGTGGCTGATGCTGTTTTTGGTTTGAGCCTTCAAATGGGCTCAGCAGTCATGACATGTCCATGTCACTGGTTGAATGCCGGTAATCATGTTGAGGAACTGAGTTGATGAAAGGTGTTTACCGCGCAGGGATATTGTTTGAATGCCACACTTTAATTCATCTAAGAAACTGTTTATGTGTTGTGTTGGTTCGCAACAGAATTCTAATGGGCTCAGCAGTTACCTTTTTAATGTCCCTGTGTGAAAAATAGTGTCTAGGAAGTGACTGAGCTATTTTATTTTTTTCCCCCCCCAATACCACCCAGGGAACTTGTTTGGACCTTACTGTTGTACCATGCCAAGGCAAGGGTTCCTGCCCCTCCCCCTCACTGCTAAGCCAGGCTTGCGCCTCAGCCAGCACAGGTGGAGAGGATTCCTATCAGCCCAGCTGCAGCCACCTTCAATCAAGACGACTGCCTTCAAAAGCTGTTGAGGACAAGCAACCAGCGCTTGAACGTTGACCATTGTGGTTAGTTTTTAGTCTCGCGCTTGAATCTCAAGTTTATGCTACCCAACTTCGTTATTCCTGCAGACCTCAAACTACTTGCTCAACTATTAGCCACTTCCTATCCTCTCCACCTCTAGCCTCCCTCCGTGCTACAACCAGTGTCGCCGGCCTCATCATCGCTCCTTGTCTGCTCTCCATTGGAACCACCCCTTGGACTTTCTCTAGGCTCGAACCTCCCCCTCCGGACTCAAGACACTCATTCACTTAGATTGTTATAGGAATTCAGGTACTAATTAAAACTGCTGTTGTGCACTCTTGGTCTGTGTCTCTGCTTCTGGGGTACCCGGCACATTTGGTTATCTTAATCGCTAGAGGTTAACACCTATGCTTTAATTCATCTTAGAGACTAAGTGCTACTGTTTTGGTTAGCTACGGACTTCAAATGGGATTAACTCTCATGGCTCTGCACGGGGCACTCATTTAGACACCAGACTTCATCTGAGAGACTGTTGATGTGCCTCAGTAGGAGCTGCTGTTTTGATTAGCACCAGGCTTCAAATGGGCTTTGACTTTTTAACGTCTGTTTGTGAACTATTGCGTCTGTGAACTGAGGGGGAAAAGCGAGGCGACTTTTTGGGTGGAGACGTTCATTTGTCCCTTAAGCTTGGGGGCCACTATGAGGAATATTCAGTGTTTATGCACAAATGAACTATGGTGGTTGAGTTAAGCATATTAATGGCTCAACATGAGGTCCAGTGCAGGTCAGTAGCGCAGACAGATAAGCTCATTTGGGAGGTTTAACTTTTTTTCACACGTTCACAGGATGACAGGCAACTCATTTAAAGCACACAGAGCAACACGGACTGGACAATAGCAAACAAATTACAGTCAGTGACTCACACCCGCACACCAGCTGATTGACACTCGCACGTATAAGCAAATCTGCTATAATGGAAAAACTGTGACCATTGGTTTCCTTATTGAAAAACAAGATTTTGAGGTGCCACATACACTACTGTATTTTTTTTTTTTTTGCACCACAAATAACATAGCGCGATTGTCAGGAAAGAAGCAGACTGCTGTGTGTGTGTATATATATATATATATATATATATATATATATATATATATATATATATATATATATATATATATATATGTGTGTATGAGGGGTACACATAAGTGGTGCACAGGTGCTCTTGGAGTGCTGGAAACATGAAAGTGCATACAGATTCAAGTCCGTCACTGTGCATTTGCATACTAAGCATTTTTGTGTTTTTTTTTTTTGTTTTTTTTTTGGAGCACTGCGGTTGACAAGGCAACATGTTGCCTGAGAGGAAGCGGTGCGTTTGTTCTAATTACAGCCACTCCCGTTCCAGACACAAACACAGAACTGTTTCCTTCATCACTCCGCCCTCATGAGCTGCACCCCTCGACCTAGCATGGCCCAGCTAAGTACATTTACTTCCATCATCAAACTGAGTCGCTACTTTTCATGAATGGCCAAGCTTCGGCCACTGGTTTTGCGGCGATTCAAAATTTGTATTGCAGTTGCGCGATGTGGCAGTGTCGCAAATTACAGCACATCAAAATGCACAGTAAGCTTTCGCACATGCTAAAAATATACTTCTGGGTTCTAAACGAACAAACTTTATTTTGGTCTCCATGTTTACTTTATACTTTGCTCTAAGCACATATTTTTAAATAATTAGACAAATTTCTACATTGATTTTCATGCTTGAGATAATACCTGTAGTGTATATTATATATATTCATACAGTATATTAATTGCACTTGTTGACAAGATACTTTGTACATTTGTTTTAAAAGGTGTTTATTTAATCCCTACATTGACCAGTTATTTTATTTGACTTTTTCATAGTTATTTTGATCTCTCATTAAAGGTTATATAATAGCGACATAGCAAAGTAAAATGACCTAAATTCAGCTATTTTTCCCTCTGGGTCCTTCTTTTGAATAATTGAAAATAATTCAATAATCATTGATAGACATATGAAATACATTATCATACATTTTTCAGACACATCACCCAACCCTAATATACAATCAAAATACACTGTACTGTCGCTAAATGCAGTTGTTTTCTTTTTAACAAACAGAATGTAGGAACAATAAGAAGTGTTTCTGAGGCCTGAGCTCAGCTTTGTACCAGGCAGGAAGTGCTCCAGGCCCATCTGGGACGGAGGTTGGAACCTCCAATGCGAGGCAAAGGCTTAAGAGAAAATCCCTCTCCTGAATAGAACTGCCTGGATTATTGGCAGGGTGGCAGCAACATCAAATTTAGACCACTTTGCTGTGCAAGCAGTCAGCCGGCTGTTTTTCCAAAGATGTTGAATTTTAACCTCCCAAAAGAACAGGAAATTAGCTTCGTTTGCCCAACTCTCTCCTATTGATCAACACACATATGCAGCTAAAATCAGCCATGTTCAATAATTCATGCAGGCAGAAAACAGACAGGCGGGCAGACTCTATGGTTCACGACCCACTACAGTATTTTCCTATATTTTATCTCACACTTTACTAATACAGCAGGGCAAATGCTCTGTAAAGTTTGGGAAAGCTTGTCTAAGTTTGACATTAGCCAAAGAAATGACAAATGCATAAAAAGTATGTTTGGTAGAAAATTGAGAATCTACCTTCGACAGTTTGCTTATCCTTTTATGTCCTGTCAAAGCAAAAGGATTCTTGCACGACTATATGAAAGGAATTACTGCACTTTTTTTTAAAATCACACCCATTTGGCCTTAGCTACATCAGCCATGTTAAAAGCAATGAGACTCTTGCTCAGATATAACTAGAAATAGTCCCGGTACGCAAAAGAAAATCTCGCTCGCCCTTTCAAATCAATTGGCAACATTACATTAGTCCTGGAAAAACAATCCATGCGAAGCTTCGCGGCAGATATTTTGTTTCAACTTTTTTTTTTCTTTTAATAATAGAATTATTTTATTAATCTCTGCAGTCCTAAATTGAACACAAAGATGATATAATAAATAAATAATAATTTTCAGACATAAGTGAATTTGGATAGTTCACATTCACAGTTTTTCCAGTGAGCAAGTCAACCACAGGAGTGAAGGTAAGGAATTGTTCTTTTTTTTTTTTAGCAACTGTTTTCCATTTGGTTATTTTATATTCATGGCCGTGTAGTGTTTTTTAATATACTAACGCCTACAGTAATTCTAACTTTACTACTGCCGTCGCGTAGGTTAGTGAGAAGCTACAGTATGTGTTTTACGACTTGGATAAAGGTTCAGGAAACGGAAGTCCGTCGCACAGTGTGAGGAGCCTAGGTTGGATTTGTTGCTCTTGACTGTCACGTAAAAGTCTTGCTCTGTGTCAAGACTCTTTCAAACGCACCCATATGTCGGCTGCCACTTAAACTCATTGACCGCTAAGTGTGACATTTCACAGTGATGTCAACAAACTGACATGGAATGTGCAGTTGTCACACATTCTCCTTACACTTTTTCCTTTTTGTCAGCCACCAGTCTCTGCCTTGTTTGCCGAGCTGTGCGATTTACGAAGCCCACCCTTGGACACTTTTAATTTGTGGCATTGTTTTTGGTGGGAGTTCCGTTCATTAGAACATAGCCGCTGCATGTGAGGGTTGTAAATCAGCAGCTTTGTTGTCAGCCCTCGAAAAAAATCATGTGAGTAACGGTGTTGTGTAGTAACGGTGTTATCTCCAGCTACTGTGAGAGAAAATGTGTACGCGAGTACACAGTGTGACACAGAAAAACGAAACATGTAGTCTCTGTCCTGGCTGCTCAGCATAATGCAAGCGATACAGTCAATTAAATATCAATGGTATTCACAGATTAATTTTACCAGGGGAATTCTGACTTTTATGACATACAGCCAAATGCATAAAAATGAGATTGCGAAGATTGAATGATTGAAGATGAAAGTTTTTTGCGAGGGAACGCATTTTTTTAAAATGCGTGTTTATGTACTTCCGGGTCAGTTCAGCAGCTAGCCTAGCCTAGCCTCTAATGCGCGGCTGTTTGAGAGACAACAGTACGTCAGAGACGGAGAAACCGTGCTTAATATCAAAAACTGATTTTAGGTCTTTGTATTACAAGCAAATTTCAAAGCAATTCCAGTAAACCCACCCACGGCTGACAACGCTCCCTTTGTTGCTTTTGTTTACTCGGAAAATGACCCGTAAGTACATAAACACGCTTTTTAAAAAAAATGTGTTCCCTTGCCAAATCTACGCATTATCTCGCAGTTTTTGTGAGGGAACACAAATGTTTGCAAGGGAACGCAATCTTTGCGAGGGAACGCAAAGTTGTTGTTTTTTTTACTTCCATGTCACCTTAGGGGCTCCGTACATATGTACATATTACTTACTCTTAACATATTCACTGCCAAAGACATAGTTAATGGCCTTTTCACAGTCCAGAAATTCAATCCCAGGATCTTATTTATACATTTTTAAAATGCCCGTGTTTTGCCCGTATTTAAAATAGCATTTTTGTCATACATCTGTAGTTAGGAAGTGAATGATCCTATGTGCCCCCCTGTTGCGCTGATGAAAATTGTGGCCTCCTTCAGCATTTAAGTTGCCCATCCCTGCTCTAGATTTTGCATGCATACGTAATGTTGTGTCCCGTGAGTGTGCCTCACGTTTTCAAGGCGACCAAAAGCGACGAAAGTAAACAAGCCATATGTCACCACACAAATGCAAGTCTGAAACGGTGCAGGTGGGCAATCCATCCTTTGCCTAGTGTGCGTTGCACATAGCAAAGCTTGAATAAATCACAGGGGCGGGGATGAGGCAACGGGAGCGAGGATGCCTTACAAAGCAGCTCGCATGACACAGGATTTAGTGGGGGGTGGCGGTGTAGTGAGGGAGGAAGGAATGGCTGAGCACAAAGACCTGGGAGCAGAGGGTCGGCGACGGGATGGGAGGAGGTGGGGGGTTTGTCGGGAGTGGAGGCTGAAACGTGACGGCAGTAAAGAAGATTTAGGCGACGGGGCAAAACGAGCAGTGAAGTAACAAAACAGAGAGGACGCATTGTTGGATCCTAGAAAGAGGCAGGCTCTTGCTACTCGGCACTATGGAATGGAAAACTAATTTGGAATAATATTAAACACTACTAACGGAATATTACAATATGTTAAGTCAATTTGTATTTAAAACTAAATATAAAGGACTATCCCTGTGGGGTATGATGTGGGCATGCAGTATATTGGAGGGAGGTATTTTTCTCAAGTAGCTATGAATGGTGGTAATTACAGAGTTAATGGATAATGCATAATCAGAGTTCAAATGGGCAATGCACTAAACTATCATGTCAATTTGTGACCAATAGTAACTGAGTTAATTGCTGCTCTTTTTTCCCTGGTGTTAAATATGTACACCTGGTGTTAAATGTGTAGGCTTCTTTATGAGAAGATTAATTTATTTGTCTGAACTAGGAACGGCATATATTAGCAAGATGGTCACTGGGAGGGAAATATGGCCCTTCCAAACCACTTGGTTTTCTGTTCTTTTTTTGGGCATCGGAGAGACTTATTATGTGCTTTAGTGTGTGCTGCTGTGTTGGTTAGCAATAGAGTTTAAATTAGTTCTGCAGTTAAAAACACTTAAATATCCATGCATGAGCAATCACATCTATAAAGTGGGATCAATTCTGTTACTTTTTTTGCTGAAGGGAAAAAGGGAGCCGTCTATTTGAGGGAGGCATTCAATTTCTTAACTTGATGTAGTGTATAGGACAGACTATTTGAGGAAATACAGCACTTCCATAAAATAGTTGGTTGATGTTCTGTTCCTTGTTTGTTTAATATAATGTAGTCATGTATTTGAGGGAGGTGTTTATTTGTCTAAAGTGGATGACCAGCACACCGTCTATTAGGGAAGGACCGCTATTGAGTTCAAATTGTTTGCACTAGCAGGCTCACATTTTTGGTCATGAGGCAATATTCATCAGTAAGAAAATTGCGTGGAACTCTAGGAGTGGTCTGGACAGGATATTCAGTTTCCCATCAGGGGGAACAAAGAGGAGGGGGCTCACATTCTGTGTCGGTGAGTCAAAGTCTTACTAGGGAAGTCAGCATTGGTCATCGCTGACCTCACAGACTGTTGAAATGCCTCCCTGTTTGAATCACGGCGGCAAACATGCACAGCACGGACAGGAGACCACTTTGGCCCGCTTCCCGGCAGGCCCGTGCCAAATGGGGCGCAGGTGACGCTGTAGGGTCAACCCGGGACGCTAATACGGAAAGGAAATTCTTAATAGATGACGTAGAATGTGCCCATATTTAAAGGTCATGTCTCATTTTGACTTCAATGCACAGAAAAACCCTAGTGTCCCAAATTACACTTTGCTGTCAATCACACAGTCATGAGGATGGACAAAAACAACCTATCTACCTCGCTTAACATGTAACAAATCTACCATAGATAGATAGATAGATAGTAGCACACACCTGCCGCAATGTTACTGCCTCTGATAAACCCTGAATAAGTGAAGTTCAGATGTGTGCTTTTCCTGGCATTTTATTTTTTTTCCATCAGAGGCCCAAGGGTTTTGTGCTTACACTGACTAGTAAAAGGAGCTGTTCATATTTCCCTACACTTCACTACATCCCCAGTTCCAGCTGAAGAAAAACAGCCCCAAATCATGATGTGTTTGCGCCAAACATACCTTTTGGAATTTTAGCCAAAAGGTTCAAGTGTGGTTTTATCAGACCATAACACAATCTCCTAAACAGGAAAAGTGTTATGGTCCTAGATACAATATTATGTGGTATGCTTTGGATCATAAGACGCCGTTACTACTCGTTTTGAGTGTGAATATTTTCTTAAGTGGATTTTTTTTTTCTTAAAAACACCCGGTGACTAGTTGTTCCTCTCTATAGACAAATAAATGATGTGGTATGATTTGCATCATGAGCTATCTCCCACAGATCGATAGATAGCTCAGATAACGCACGATGTGGTATGCTTTGGATGATGAGCTACTGCCGGTCAGTGGTGTGTCACTCACCTCCTCTTATACTCGTCCCTCTCCCGCTTCACTTTAGCCAGCACGTTGTAGAGCGCCCTCAGCTCGGGGGTGATGGTGTCTATCTGCACTCCGACACCGTCCGGATACGTCCACGACACTCCGGGCCCGCGCAGCGTCTCCAGGCGCTCCCCTTGCTTGCGCACATGGGTGAAGGACCAGATGGTGCCGGGCAGCCTGGACTTGGCCCCGCCGTCCGTCTGCACAGCCACGTCGCGGCCGTACAGCCCGCGGTAGTGCGGCCTCTGCAGGGCTTGCTGCAGCTGGCTTTCCAACAGCCGGTTCCGTCGCTCCAGTTCGTGGACCTTGGCCAGGAAGCAGCGGAAGCGTAGGTTGAGCGTTTTGAGGACATGGATGTTGGATCCCAGGTCGTTCCGCAGGGCGCTGGTGCCCGCCGGGGGCGCGTGGCCGGCCGGAGCGGGTGCAGCATCCGGGAAGAATTGCGAGTTCATGTCGGGGGAAAAAACATCAAAGTCAAATAAGAGGCACCGATGGAATCATTATCACCATCACCATCCAGTGGAGGGTCGACACATTTGACGCAGACAAGCTCGACTACTCCCCGTCCTGCTCCTTCTGTTTGTACGAATAGTCGTCACACAACTACCGGTCACATTCTCCTCCTCTAAGCCGTGTGCCGTGCCCTAGAAGCGGTCACCACAGCACCGCAGAGGCTGGCTTATCTTCTCCTCTGAGCGACGTGCAAGGATCATGTTGCACGCCGCTAGAAAAAATATATATATATTCACACACACACACACACGCACACACGCACACGCACACGCGCACACATCCAGGCCACACCCCCTCCTTCTCCTCAACTCACACTCTCGGTCCACTTCCTGTCTGATAAAGAAACGTACAGTACTGGATATACACATTCACACTCATCGTTTTTATTGTTTTAAATCATTTGAAATCCCAAAATTGTAAGCTTTATTATAGCTCCAATTTTTGTTAAATATATCTATATTTAATAAACATTTACTTTTATCTGTAGTAATTTTCATACACCCTGGAAATTATAGTATTAATTTAGTCAGCTTTTATTTTGATTGAAAAACTATTTTAATTACATTATTTCAAACATTTTAATTTTGAAATGAAATTCTGAACAATAATAGATTGTTTACAGTTTAACTCCTGAAAATATTTGCAATTACCTTTATTTTAGTGACGCCAGGAACTTTTTGTAATACTGTACTAGAATAAAGTGTAATTGCACATCCACTACAGTAGGTGGAAGTGACACCGTCATTGTCAGAGTTTGCAGGGAGGAGCGCTTTTGACACCACACACTCTTACAGTTTAGAGCAGGAAATATGAAGTGCAGTGAATAAATCCCTAAGAAACCCTATGGGAAAACATTTAACAGTGTTGAAAAGAAAGGCAGAAAGAGCTATGTTTTTCTTCGTTATAAGTTTGTATTTCGTTTCGTTTTCGCTTTCTTGAACATACAGCATACACTGTTCTGCAGAGGTGTGCTTATAACAATTGTATACGCAAATAACAATATTTATAGTCGTAGCGGCAAGTAGGATGGGAGGGCACAAAATGATTTTCTTCTAAGTAGGGGGTTGTGACAGAAAATAGTTGAAAAGATATGTTTTTGGGATGGAAAAAAAGAGTTAAAAACAACCCATTTGGCTCATACTGGGATTTTTGGATGAAAACACAATATAGTACGTTTTTAGGAGAACATTCATCTTTTTTTTACCACAAAATTTCAAAATTATTTTTAAATATTGTCAATTGAAAATATCACAGTACATATATTATGTTTGCTATTCTTTGTTTTGGAAGTCACGTTGCCTTTAAATAAAACTACGAAGTACAAAGTACTTCAAAGTACACTGTACGTACTACATGCATACAGGTGCATGTGTGTAGTCGAGCTCCCCCTGGCGCTTAAATGAGTTAGTGAAAGTATTGCTTTCCTTTTCGGTCAGGCAGACGACGGCATCACCCTGTCGCGTTGAACACATCCATGCAAATCCACAGGGTGCCTGGAAGGGCCAACAAAAGGTGGTCGGTGGTGGTTACGTTATCCACACAAATAAGCAAAATAGCGCATTGCATTATCAACACTTTAAATCAGTCAGACCTGAGCTAGGTACGTTACATAGTGACGTTGAATTTACGGGTCATGTGGAATGAGTTTGCTCGGACCACACAGCAAGTAAATATTGGATACTACATTCAAATTTGAGTAATTATATTCATTCACTTTTTATATTTTCAATCAGGCACATTGTGGGCAAGCCCCACTTGAGGGAAACATTTGGGGTCCTTCTACTTCACGTGCGCGTCTTGGTAAGCAACCATGCCTAAATCGAAGAGGGACAAAAAAAGTAAGAAAACGCATGTGTGTCGTTAAATGTCTTAACTTGCTGAGCAGTATTTGTTTGTAATCTGAACCATTGACGCCTTAATGTGAATATGAGGGAACCAAGCATGCTAATAATGTTAGCTAGTTGCGTAAGTATTGTTACATTCTTCTGGTTCACTCAATGACATTCACTTGATTTTCCCACAGTTTCTTTAACTAAAACAGCCAAGAAAGGACTCGAGTCCAAACAGAAATTAATAGAGGAGGTAAATGTTTGCACAATGATGTATACAGTACTGTATGTTCGCTGCTGGGTCTAAGTAAGATCTACGTTTTCCTTCTAGTTACGGAAATGTGTCGACACCTACAAATATTTGTTCATCTTCTCTGTGGCTAACATGAGGAATAATAAACTGAAAGACATCAGGACAGCCTGGAAACATAGCAGGTAACCCGAGAAATATTTAAAATGTATGTAAAAAGAAAAAAAAAGGCAAACAAACAAACTGAATACTTTTAAATTACTTCAATTCTAAATATTTCTCCATACTAAGAGAGTAGTATTCCTAATCTTTTTTTTTTTTTTTAAACTGATTATTGACACTGTACACGTGACATTTTTACTTTTCCCCCCCACAGATTCTTTTTTGGAAAAAACAAAGTCATGATAGTTGCCATTGGCAAAGGGGAAACAGATGAATACAGGGACAATTTATGTCAGGTAGGAATCATCAGTGGAAATAATAGTCATATTAATATTTAAATTGTTAATTAAAAGTTCACTTTCATGGTTGTGTCCTTGTGTCATCTTCGCAGGTCAGCAAGCAGCTTCGAGGTGAAGTGGGAGTGCTTTTCACGAATAAAACCAAGGAGGAGGTGCAAGAGTGAGTAAGCACTCTATCGGTCATTAATTTAGTGATAAGTCGTTGTTGTGAAATTATACACAAGCTGCAAAATATGGAGAAAATTATCGGTAAACTCTGTGTGGTCAGTTGCTCCCTCCATGTGGCTTTTCGTGATAATACATTGCGCACAGGACCTCATGATAGTAAAGAAAACAAGTGTGTGATGATAACAATAGAGCTGGAAATCTCAGGACAACTTCAGCAACACCTAATCACACACATACTCAAATGAATTGAACGGTGCATTACTGCCATCTTCTGATGTTGACCTTCCATTGTAAGGAAACCAATATGTATTGAGGGTGGCCGAAATTTGTGAGGTTTGCTGGTGCCATCTTGCTGTGGCAGTCTGAAACGTGCTTGCGTCTGTTTTTTTTTCTTTTTTTCTTGTACCTGGTGACAAAAAAACCCATTTCCTCTTTAAGTTATGAAGTCAAGGCCCTAGTATCTCAAGGGACAACTGAACATAATAGATTATGTACAGATAGATTATGTAGATTATAGATTAAGCAAAGATAAATTCAAATACAATATTACCTGTCTTTGGTGTATCATTCAACAGTTGTATTTTACAGGAAACAAATCATATTCAAGGACCAAAGAAAGCTATTAGAACAGTCTTTTAATCGAAATATACTTTAAATTTAAATAAGATTTTAGTCAAGTAAATCAATTGTAAAATTCTAAAATTGTAGTTGAAATCTAGGATCGCGATCAATTAAGGAATATTTTCAGATTAATTAGTTTAAAAAAATTAATCGCTTGACAGCCCTAATTTGTAAAAAGTATGTCGATTATAAAACCATTTTAGCGTACTTGTAAATAGTAGGAAAATATATACATTGTTTTAAGTAGTTCTAAATAAAAACGTATTTTGTGAATCACTACTAATAAATAGTACATTGTTTTCGAAACATTATGGGTACAAATTAGAAAACAATATTCTTAATACTTTTGTATTTATTATTACTAGCAAATCTTTTTGACATAGGACTAAGTAGGAACACGTACTATTATTGCTAGTAAAAAGAAAGAGTAGAAAGAACGTATAGTAATGTTACCAGAAAATGCTTGTTCACGCTTCCAGTAAATATTTCAATTTTACGATTTAGTAATGGATTTTTAATAACAATTGTTCATTTTCTATCTTAAAATAACTAGTTGTCAAAAAAAATGTGAATAGGAGATGGCTAAAATGGGATAGATTTTGCTGCTTAACTCATAGTCCACAAATATGATATTAATTGATATTAATCAGAATGCTGTGTTTCAACTAATGGGCCTGCAGGGAACATATTCTTGAAAAACATATGTTTGGGTTGATTTCCCTTTTAAATATATTGTTTTTAAATGTAGATTGCAATTTATGTGTGTGCGTTTTTTTATTTTATTTTTTTACATATCACAGGTATTTCAGTCATTATAGAGAGATGGATTATGCACGATCAGGAAATCGGGCTCAGATGGACGTGACTCTGGATGAGGGTCCTTTGGAGCAGTTCCCTCACTCCATGGAGCCTCAGCTGAGGCAGCTGGGCCTCCCCACTACGCTCAAGAAGGGTACCAATCTGAACATAGAACAAATAACATAGAGTGATTGATTACGGCAATTTAAACATAAATACCGTTTTGTTTTTGTTTTTTTTAGGTGTGGTGACACTATTAAAGGACCACGCGGTCTGCAAGGCCGGTGATGTCCTCACCCCTGAACAGGCTCGTATTCTGGTGAGTTCATGAGAGAACATTGATTTAATTAGAAACATAATAAAATAAAGTATTACCGGTACTTGTTAATAATATATGCATATATTGCCAGTTAAAATGTATTTATGGCTTGTAAATAATAGTTAAAGTAGTAATATGGTAGTACATCAACTAACAAGTGACCCAAATTAGGAGTTTTTCAAGATGCAAGCCGTCACTCTGCCAAATTATTGTCCTAAATTGTGTGGCAGCGAACATTCTAATAAGAAACAGGAAGTGAATGATTCTTCAAAAAAGAGGCCAAATGCTTGCTTGAAATAGAGAATTAAAAATTTCAACCGTAATTGTCTGACAATAATCCGCTAGCCTAATACTTGTACATTATGGGGGAACATAATGTTCTTGTTTTTTGTTCACAGAAATTGTTGAGTATCGAGATGGCAGAGTTCAGAGTGACGATCAAATGCATGTGGAGCTCTGAAACGGGCGCGTTTGAGATGCTGGAGGGCGCGGAAGAGCCTATGCAGGACAACGAAGAGAATGTCAGAGAGGAAGAGGAGGAGGAGGAGGATGGAGAGTGAAAAAAGACTGCAGGTTTTTTGTTTTTGTTTCTTCATCGTTTTTAATTTTTAAACATCACATCAGGATTTTGGAAATCATCTGGAAGATCTTTTTCCCCCCATCCCAAATACATGTACTCACATCCTCCAACTTGACTTTTTAGCTCTGGACTGAAATAGTGCTTAAAAGAGTACTTGTTTGTTTGGAGAAACGTTTTGTTTTACATGTGCCAACTACACAAGTAATCACAGGAAATACAAAAATGAAGTGTCATCCATTTTAGAAAACTAAACTCTGTGTGTTGTACAATTTATCTTAAAGTATAGATTTAACAAAGGTGGAAGGGAGGAGAACGTGTGCAAATTCAGTGGGAACCTTCCTCTGAAGGCCATTCTATATTTAAAAAAAACACTCCACAAAAAGTTAGGGACGTTGGGCTTGTGGTTGATTATTTCTTTATAAGTGAACTTAATTTTTTTTCTTTCTACCCTTTTGAATGAATTCCAGTTTCTCTGTTGCAACCTGTTGAAGACACTGAGCTCAATGGCCACCTGTCCCTGAGCACATCCTGTCTTAAGCCTCGCAAGGGTGTGGCTTCAAACAGAGAAGTGGCCAATGAGCTTCGAGTGCCATCATCAGGTTTTCAACAAAAGGGACTGGAAGAGGCACAGAAAGGCATAGATGAGGACATCCTTGGAAATGTTCATGAAACATGTGCATTCAAACATTTTACAGAAGGTCGAATTTAGTTCACCTGTGAAACTTGTAGTGCATTTTGGGTCCATTTTCCAAATGTCACCCAAATGCCTATCATCCCTATTTTCATTCTGCGCCATCTATCGGAAATAGTTGGGACACTCGTGAGCGACCAGGTTCCAAGCGTCCCCGAAGGCCTTCACCACCCTCTCATCCAGAGGGCCTTCCTCAGTGGCGGCCAGATTCTGTCCGAGCTGCTCCAATGTGGACATGCCGATGATGACGCCGTCGCCGAGGTCGCCCTTCAAACAAGCAAACACACGTTAGAACAACGCACTCACCCGTTAGCTGTGGCTGTGTCCATCCACGTGTGTCTGTGGCACCTTGAGTTGGGAGTGATGGTACATCCAGCGCATAGCGGCAGACAACAGGGTGGGCGGCTTTGGGCCGTATGCCACCTCCAAGGCCTTTAGGACAACTTCTATGGCTTGGAAGTGACTCCGCTTCCAGTACCTACACACAAAAGCGAGGACAATACAAAGTGGATTTATTCCTAGTTAGAACCAAGTTTTTCCTCTTAAACGGCAACGGGTAATTATTGACACAGCTGCGGGGAGAAAAAAATGGTAAACTCCACCCCTGCCCCCCCTTTTAATTGTTATTTTAAACCACACAAAAATGTTTCCGTTACATATGTTTCGCACATTTTGCTCCGGAATGCTCCAAGGTGCACACAGCCGCTTTACAGATGCCACGTCTGCCCTGTAGCAATTAAGTAGTCTAATATAGCGGCGGCCACTATTTTGAGGGAAATATGGTATCAAATGAACTCAACAAGTTAATGTTGGAGACAGATAAAACCCCGAAGTGCTTGAAATTCACCTATCCCTGTATGCTGCAGCCCAGTTGTTACCAAAGAATCTTCCTGCGGGTTGAGATGCATCTTTGTCCTCATAGTGATACTTGCCAGTCAGAAGGCCACCTAGCAAAGAGAATCCAAACGTTAGCTCCATTATGTTTTTCATTTTGGCGAAAAACTTGTTTAACTCATTCAGTGCCAGACATTTTCATACCCTCTTTTACCCTAACTTTTGAAAAATATTTTAAAAAGAAATCAACCCAAGCATTTTTTTTTTCAAGAAAATGTTCTATGCAGGCCCACGAGTTGAAACAAGGCATTCTGATAAATATTGCAATTGTGGAATAAGAGTTAATCCACCTGTTTTTAGCCATCTCTGGGGGCGGCCATTTTGTCGCTTCTGTTGAAGTAAGATGGCTAAAAAGCGATGGATTTTGCTGCTTCACATATTCCCCAAACACAATATTAATCAGAATGCTGTGTTTCAACTAGTGGGCCTGCTGGGAAGATATTCTTGAAAAACATATGTTTGGGTTGATTTCCCTCTTTAAAAATATATAAATTCCTGGTATTGAATGGCTGGACTGTGAAAAGACATATCTCCTTGGCAGTGAATGAGTTAAATAAATATTGATGAACTCATTCAATCCCAAAGACATTTATGGAAAGATGTCCTTGGCACTGTATGAGTTAATGGGTAAAAGAGTCAGAGAACAAAACTACACACTTCCTCTAAGCGCCAAGCTAAATAGTATACCTGCAAGAGGGTTGTACGCGTAGAACCTCATCCCAAAGTACCTCAAACACGGCAGCAACTCTGTCTCGACTTGCCTGGTTGTGGCGTTGTACATCCCCTGTTGAAACGCAGGCCTCTGGTTATTTGAACCCTTTACTTTTAAAAAAGTTTAACACAGCATGTGGGCATTTAGGAAAAAATAGTGTACAAAAGAGGCATACACAGAAGTCTTTTAACATACAACCCACTATCCAATAACTAAAAAGGTACTCTGATTTGGGTAGAAAGATACCCTTGCACAAAATGCTGAACATTTTGCTGAACGAGAAAGAGGACCACCATCTAGTGGACAAATGAAAAAAATGTCAGCAGAGTTGACCCTACCGTACTCTGTTTTTCAGTATTTTATTTATGAGGGATTCCCTTCCCATTTGTCCCCAGTTTTTTTTGTGTGGAAAACGTATATTAAATGTTTATTGGTATCTTTTTTTTAAGATTTGGGGGGGGGGCTTGGCCCCATCTACAAAACCAATTGAATTACCTGATAAACTGTGGGCACAATCCAGTTATTCTTTCTGCACAGGCACACGATTTCTGCCACTTCCCATGATGCATAGTTGGACAGTCCAAAGTCCTTGAATTTCCCCTGAGGCAGACATTTTGAAAATCATTATTTGGGCGCACAGGGACTGCTCGTAAGGATTCTTTATTCAACAACAACAACAATAACAACAAGAGCTTTTCCTTGCCTCTTTGTGGAGCTCGTCGCAAGCCCGCAAGGTGTCCACGATTGGATTGAGGTGATCGGGGGCGTGCAGGTAGAAGAGGTCCACGCAGTCGGTACGCAGACGCTTCAGGGAGGTCTCCAGTTGAGAGCGCACACTTTCTGGTGTTAGCGTCTTGCCGTCCCACGGGTTTGCCTTGGTGGCAATGCTGACTGGATTCAGAGAAACAAACAAGTCATTCACCATAGGTAACATTTCAGTCCCCCATTTTGTTGGGTAGAGTGAGCAGCATTTTTCCATCAGATCTGTTAGCAGCAGTGTATTCTATTTACAGTAATGTGTATTTTTAAATGACAGTAACTCAGGCTACTGTATATTAAGTGAATGTAGACGAAATGTTGATAACCACACGAGCTTTGTCCAATTGTGTTTTACATTTGTTCAAATAGGTAACAGCAACATACAGTATTCCGCTTCCACAAATGTGTACACAGTATTTTCAAGTGGCATATGGAACTTTCTACTGCAAAGCATGTTTTGTTCGACAAACATGAAATGCTGATAAGCAAATGGGAGTATGACAGGAAATGCGCATCGTGTCTCCATTAAAATTATTTTTGCTGTACGCTTGGTTGTAGCATATGGAGAAGAAATTAGGAAGATTAGGAGCGTTCATTACATTTGAGAGAAGATGTAATCTACTCCACCTGTTTTGGGGAGGTTCATGCCCCCAATGATGGTCTCCGACTTTCCGTCCATGTACATGAAGGCAGTGTCCAGGTGTTTGTGTCCGCGGTCCAGGAAGGTCTTGGCCATCTCCAGACTCTGCTCCGCGTCCGCCCGGCCTCCGAAGGCCATGCTGCCCAGCAAGGTTACCGGTCGCGTCACCGACATGTCTCGCCTTGGCACAAACTTAACGGAAAGCTTGCCGGACAGTGCGATTGCTATAAAATGTGAATTGCGTGGCAAGAGGAGTCGCGCTGTTATTACGCACTGCATGGTATTAAAGTTCAAAGTTCGCCTTGGACGGCGCTGTTGCTTGGACGTGAGTAGCTCCGCCTCCATTAGTGCAGGCAGATAGCTGTTGTACAACATCGTCACCCTAGAGGGAGCCAAATATCTTATTGCAACACAGCTTGCTTCCACGTTTTTCAGGACTCCTGAGCGAAATACACCGCCTATAGTCTACACAGGGTAAATTGTTCCAGGATTTTTCTTAACAAGTGAATTGGAAAAAAAAAAATACAAATACAGCTTTATTCTTGTAGTATTCATTTTATTCTGGGAAATATGTTTGGGTTTGACTTTATTCCTAAAATAATACATGCCTTATACTTAAAAAAAAAAGAAACATAAATAAACTGACTCTGTCTATGCAAGAATGTGAGATGTGATACATCAAAAATAATACCAGAGCTTTAATCGGAAACAATTTAAGGTAATGAGGCATAAATAATTTAGTATGTTATTTTATTGGCCACCGTTTTGCTTTTGTTTTCAAAAGAATCAAAATAATTTATTGCAAATCATTTTTTGGACCACCAAGGTAGGGCTTGTAGACCTCTGTTTTAGAACCCTTGGTATACTGTATAAGGTTTAGTGTTCATTGTTATTCTCTTTCAATTGTTTTTGGCTTCAGCATGCCCAAAAACTCACCAGTTATTGCAAGCATGTGTATTTTGGTGATCTTCACCCCCCCGCCCCCCCAGTTTAAGTAATCAACATGGAATTTTGTGGCCGTGTATATCATGAAAGGACCCATTAAAAAGGCTAAATGACTGTATACCTGAAATCGGAAAGGCAGTACAAACTGCATTCCTTGATGAACTATTTGCCCAGAAAATCAGTTTGACGGATTTCGACCGTGGAATGACATCATAATTACAGTAAGTGCAATATTTAAATGAAAAACATAAACCAATCAAATGAAAAAGTATGGAGGAAACTGAGTAGTTTCAGTTTGTATGAATAGCCGAGTCATTAGCTATCTTGTGTCCTGATTTGAACGTCGCGTAGCCGACACTGCATCCTCCTCCGAGGGCCTTTCAGCAGTGAACTGCCACTCTTTGGGGGTCACGGGCCCACATGTGAGCAATGAAACCTTTGTGTACGAGAACAGCGGCTGTCGACCCCTTGACCGTGCAGTCAGCTGTTTGCCCCCCACCCCACACACAAGCCATTAGAGGACTTCACGAGACCCTCAGAATCCGACGCAACTGATAACATCACTTCAAGTCTGTTGTGTGTGGACATGTTCTTGTTTTTTGTTGGTTGGTTATTATTTTTTCAATTTGTGTTTGTGTTTTGTTTACTACTTTCATGAAACAAATAAATTCACACAATAAAAGATTCCTAAATTATATATACCGTGTATGTATGTATGTATGTATGCATGCCCACGGCCCAAAAAAAGATCTGCGACCAATTTTTGGGCACCGACTAAACCAGGGGTAGGTAACGCCGGTTCCTCGAAAGAGAGCCATATCCTGCCTGTTTTGGATCTTTCCCTACCACAACACATCTGATTCAAATGATCAGCATCGTTTCAGATTTGAATCATATGTGTTGTAGTAGGGAGGGATCCAAAACGGGCAGGACATGGCTCTCGAGGAACCGGAGTTCCCTACCCCTGGACTAAGCAGTTGACAATCACTGATTTATAATATTTGGGTTATAATTTTTGCATGTTTTTACTTTTTAGTAAGGATAAACAAAAAACCAACTTTTTAAACACACAAACTCTGTGTACTAGGTAAACAAACTAACTTAAAAACATTAAGTATTTGCAGTACATTTTGTGCATTGCAGAGTGTTAGCGTGCGTGTGTGTACGTGTTGGTAGGGCACACACGCACGCACACACATTACCAAGTGAATGGAGGGAGCCTCCTCCAGGTCTTTTTTTTTTTTTTTTACCCCTAGAGAAACATCTGCAGGGAGCAAGTGTGGATGAGCTTCTGTTTTCTGGGTGATTTCTGGCAGTGTGTGACGCACACACACACACAGGGAGAGCGAGAGAGCTGATCCACGCGTGTAATGGTTGTGTCATCTTTGGGATAACTAAGTGGCACCTTTTCCACGCAGAACATCACTTCACGTGCCTTTTAACTAGTTTCTTTAATGTATATTTTTTGCAGCGTTAATTGGTGATTTTACACCCATGAGCGCACGTGCGAGCGAATCACGTGTTTAAAACAAAAAAAGAGGAGGAGGATTATGGAGAGTGTGTTTTTATTATTTTTGTTCTTGGCGTTTGAAGGAGCTCACGTCTACCGGCATGGCAACTCCAACACTCTTCAGCCGTATATGTGAGTAATCCGTGCAGTTATGCAGTTCCGTGATTGTTTTTTCTGTTTTACACAATAGGCAATGCAACAGGTTCATGTCTGAGTGCATTGGCGAGTTCCTGCAAACGCAATGTGGATGACACGATTGCACGTTGCCTCTTCTTTCACTTGAGAGTTTGACGGGAAGACTCAACAAATCCACTGAATGTTATTGAATCAAAAGAGAGTGGAGGTTTGGCTGATGATGATTATGGGTCCTTGCTTGCCCTCCCAAGCTGTGTTTTGTAGTGTGCAGCCGGAAGGCAACGGAGATAGAGTAGCAATCAAATCTTTTTGACGTTCAGGGGGAGTTGGCAAATGCAACGCCCCTAAACACACACACAACATATCACATTGTCATATTTGTGAATGTTGGTTTGTCTATAGCAGGGGTCTTCAATCCTGTCCTGTTACTCAAGGTTCGCTGTCCTGCCTGTTTTCCATCTCTCTCTGCTGCAACACATCTGATTCAAATGATCAGATAATCAGAATGGCCTGCAGAAGCTGGATAACGATCCTGATCGTTTAAATCAGGTGTGTTGCAGCACGGAGAAGATGGAAAACAGGCAGGACAGCGGACTTGGAGGAACAGGATCGAGGACCCCTGGTATTTGGACCCTGAGATTGACCACTAAATATTTCTTGTTCTTTGGCCATCATTGCACCTGCCGATCAATGACATCCTTTAATGTGGTGATGCAGCAAGAAAAAAAATAAAAATAAAATAAAATTCGTTTTTTGGGAACTTTTGGTCTTCCCCTCTTGATTGCACTTTTTTTTCCCCCCGAGTCCTTAACCCCCAACTAAGTCTTCCTTATTGGCCTTTGCTGCTATTTTAAAAAGACTTGACTGTCTTACTTTAGCCGCCACCTGTCCTTCTTGCTGTGTTTGCAAGAAAAAAAATGCTGCTATTGAAAGTTGAAGACTTCACTGAGTGTGTCGCGGTACGATCGCCTGACTTTAATGCAGGCAGTGTGGGTTAAGTTCCCACTCAGTGCCTGCAAGTGTGAATTTTTGTCTGTCTCTAAATGCCCTGTGATTGACTGGCGACCAGTCGCGTAAAGTCTCCTGGTATAGGCTCCAGTTTTGCAATCCCATAATAAGGATATCCGAGGACAATATATAGAAAAGTGGAACTGAAACATTTTATGTACCACCTCAAAAAATACTAAATACTCTCTAAGTACCACCATAATCCCGAACATTAAAATACAGAAGCGTAGTAGGCCTAAAGTATCGTCAAAAATGAGCCAGAATTAATTTTAGTTGCTGGTTTTCCCAAAAATTAAACACCGTTTTCTTGTTACATAATTGGTTTATTGTAAAAAAAAAAAAACAATTTTACACCAACAGTTACTATTTAAAAAAGTTTTACATTTTATTACATACATCAATAGCCCCCACATAAACACGACGCCTTACTCAAGTTGACTTTTAAATGTGTTCACTATAGCAGAATATTTGAAAACAACAATTTTTTCCCACTTCCCTTGCAGGCCCAATGTTTGCATGGAGCAGGAGATGATGCTGGTCGCCCAGAGGCAGCCGTGCGTGCAGGCTTTCACACGCATGGTCAAAGTGTGGAAGCAAGGCTGCGAAGGACAGTCGTGGTGTTTAGGATACGAGAGGAGGTGAAGAACTCACGTCATGAATTTATTTTCTTCGACCAGGTGTGAGGAAAGTATGGCCCACGGGCCACATACCTCCCACACCGTTATTTGATTTAGCCTGCTTTTGTGTATGCATTGTATGCAATATGAATTGAGGTTTGGAGATTTGGGCAAAAAATCTAATATTTTTATGGAATTAATTTTGCTCTTCAAATATTTTTGAAGTATCAAATAAAATGGCCGTTTCAAATCAAGTTTAGAATGAGATGGATAATTAACACATCCATTCATTGATAGAAAATGTGATTTAATTTTGTACTAAATTGTCCCTAAGTTAAATTGAAGCATTTATGTCACGACCTTGCGTTAAAAAGCATCATAGTGAGACACAAATTACTGTATACAAATCAGTCCAAGTCACCTATCACAGAGGTGGCGGACAGGATCGAGTTCAAATCCTAGACTCACAGCTGCCTCCCTCTATTTTGTTTGCCACTGCAGGGGATGGCGTGTGGACACACTTTAAATTGGACGCCTTTGAATTTTCTCCACCAGTCGTGTTTGATTTGATCCTTCCATCAATGCCATCATTTCTTCTCCCTTCATCTTTGCTTTTTCCCATATCTCCTTTTCTCTCCCGGACTTGTCCTCTAATGACAGCCGTCTTACACTTAAATGCAAGGTGTAGCCCCCCCACCCACTCAACCCAACCAGCTATTAAACACACAAAAGTCTCCACAGTCAACATTCCGCAGAGAGTCCTTATGGTAACACAGTCCCTGAGTCATCCCACGTCAGAGTTTCTCACTCCTTGCTTTGAAGGTCGCCGAGGGCTATAATTACTTGCTGTAAACAAAGCATGTTGTCACGAGGCCGAATGACCGTGGCAGGGCGGCAATGAGAGGTGTCCCAAAAGTACAAGGGGATCTAGCACTATTCTCCAAAGAACAATCAGACGTGTCTGGTAAATGTGTGCGGATCGAAACCACTGAACAACAACTCTTTATTATTAGCTGAGCATACCAGGACCATTTTTCACTGTCACGGGTCTGACGAGTGCTCTTCTGTGTTTCTCATGATGACAGGACGGCGTACTACACTGCGTACAGACAAGTGTACCGACAGGATTATCACATGGTCTACAAGTGCTGCTCCGGATGGTCTCAACTCAATGGAGAAGCCGGTTGCCTTTATCGTAAGTAGTGTTTCTCCGCTATGCAACACATTTTTTTGGGGTGAAGTGTATCCATCTAGCGATCATTTTTTAAATGTCTACTTTCTTAATGTAATACTTTCACGTGCGAATAGAAATGCACAGTCGCCATTGGACCTTTTAGTATGTTTACGCCGGATGAAAAGTAAAACTGCTGTCGGCCACAGCTCACACCCAGACACCCACAAGTAACTCATCCCGCCTCTTAAAGGTGTATATTGAACACAGAGATTACTATAAGTATGCTATTTTTCATACATTTTATGCTTGCTATTTTTTTAATGTTAAAATACATTTGCAATGTTTTTAAAAAGTGTGTTTTAATATGTTCGAATGCATTTTAAGCTTATGGTAGGGGTAAGACTATGGAAGAAAAACAAATATTTTCTCTATAACTCATTCACTGCCAGACATTTTCAGACCCTCTTTTACCCTAACATTTGAAAAAAAATGTAAAAAATTTAAATAGGTTCCGGGGATTGAATATCTGGACTGTGAAAAGACAAATACATATGTCATTGGCAGTGAATGAGATAATTGCTGATTTTCACTTATAGTGGGTCCGGAATACTGTGATGATTAGGGTTTGCTGTACTGTAATCAATCCTCCCTGTCTTTCTCTGCATTTATCTAATTCGGTTTTCTGTATAACTGGCACCAAAACAGAATGGGACTGGAAGAAGTCTGTCAATTCTCCGCCTGCGGACAAAGGTGGGACGACACGTCTATTAGCGAATTCCACATTGCCAGGGGCAGGGGTGTGACGTTTAATGCTTGACACTTCGTTTTCCTGCCCTTTTCTGTTAAAAGCCATTGTTGCTGTCCAGCAACTGCTAAATGCGTCACACCTGATGCTAGCGCTGATGTTGTCTCATTTCTAGCCCCCTCTTTAACCGAGAAGCAGGGGCAGAGTGGCCATCGGGAATTTGGGAAAAATATGTGAATTTTCCCTATCGGCCGGTGTATTTCCAGTTTGGTCCTGGCCATCACGGTCAAAGGTGTAACATGCATCTTGCACAATTCAGCTTGGATAGACTTCGGCTCAGCCATAAACAGAATAAATGGTTGAAACTTTCCAACTTTGATGTACAAATCTTTCACAATCTCTTTGTGAAAGAGGCTAATGAGCAAATGCACCGGCCACTGTGGTTACTAAAAGCCAAAGTCTGCTATTGTCGGAAGGAATGGTCCTTCTCCTAACCCTTGGCTCTGAATGAAAGGTCTTCAGTCAGAAGGTCAAAATGGTCAAGAGGTGCTTTACTTTGGAGAGCGAGCCATTGATTTTGTCCGTCAGCACTATGTCTGTTAGACTTGTGTTATGTGTGACAATGGCATCACGACAGTCAGATGTCAACTGACCTGTCCCGGTCACGTAATGCACAGCCGTGTTGCCGTGCCGGGACCGACTCAAAGACCGACCATCCTGTTCTTATGCCAGAAAGTCACTGCTCCAAAAAACAGTATTCATCAGCTAGAGCTGGAGACAGCGCTTGCTGATACGCACAAATAGAACAAAAAAAAAAAAAACAAATGTGAAAAGCTAGGTCACGGGCCCATTCAGGGAAAAAAGTCAAACCGTGTCACAATGTGAGCAACTCACCTCTCTGACGGATAAGCTTAGTTTCACGTATTCGACACCTAGCAACTTTCTTTGATGGGATTTTATAGCCATTGAACCACATCACATAGCATGCATACCATGCACAGGCACTCGCTAAAGCCTTCTAGTAAACAGTTGGCCCTTTTAACCTGACTTTCTGTGTTTTACACTTCACCTAAATTATTGTGGTTATGTTGACAATACAGAATGTTTTCCACTTAGAAACATCTTGTCACAACTTTCCTGTAGACTCATTTTCCGGTTGCGAAGACGTGATGACTGGGATGACAGTCCAGTTTCCACCAAATAAGGTGTATGAGAAAACAGGCACACAAAGGCATCATTGTGTTGTAGTGGTTGGCCTGGCTGTTCCGAGGTTTGGGGTTCAAATCTCGGCTCTAGCGCTCCTGTGTGGTGTTTGCAACAGTTTATAGAAGGTAAAATTGAGTTCACAATTGACTAGAAGTTCTTTTTAGGTTCAGCCTGGATATTCATTTGAAAGCTGAAGATCCCAAACTTGTTGGGAATAGTTTGGCCAAAGCCCAGGCCTCAAACCTTCTGGCTAGCAAATTGAGTCTCCAGGAAAGTTCTCTGCAGTATGAGATGTCACCACTTTGGTATTGTGTTTTTTCTCCTGTCATTGCGCTTTAAATGGCTCTTTGTATCCGCGGTACAACTTTTCCACATTGGTTACAAGACTGCATCCTGATGCCTTCCCTTCAGCGAGCGGCTTCGTTTTAACACAGTCATCAACAGATGATCTTCAGAAAACATTCCTCGAGAGTCGGGACTTCCAGCGTCTCCCTTATTCGAGTAGACACAAGGGGGTTATCTCCTCTTTTCGCGGGACAATGGCTGCGCCATCCAAACGGGCTGTTATCACCGTAACCAAATATGTTGCAGCACTTGGAGATGGGACAAACTAATCGCCCTTTTCTCCAAGCTGCTGAGCCAGGATAAATGCTAGCTTGCGCTGCAATCCTCCCCCTATAGTGCACTTTGTGTTGAGATATCTTCTTCCTTCTGTGTGTGTGTGTGTGTGTGTTACCACCTAAACCATCCGTGTGAGCTCATTAGGCAAATGACATGCTGTTATTGAGAGTCAGTAGAGGGCCTAATCACGTTTTTAGGTCCAGCACACAAAGGCTGGGAAGTAGCTGAAGGTACCATAGTAACATCTGTCATTAGCTAACCAGTTTCCCTCTTATCTTTGAGTCCATTGTAGGTGCCTAAATGTAGGTTTCCTGTCGTAGGGTTACCCTGTAGTGCAGTACTATTTTGTACTGAGATTTTTTAAACATTTTTTTTTTTTTACGAGAATAAATATTTACCAGAGATTGTGATTTTTCTGGAAAATCTTGTTACAAATGTATCCTTTTTGAGCCAAATTTTATTCCCTCATAATTTTGCTTGACCTTATCCAATCCATTCTTTTGGTGAGTGAAATCTTCACAGGGCATAAAGACAAACGAATGACTACATGACTGCCTTTTTTTCCTCCATGAAAAAAATATTCTCTATTATCATAATTTCATTCTTATATTACTGCCATATATTTCTGAAGAAAAAGGAAACTTAAAATATTGATAATTAGTTCTTATATTCCGATTTTTTGTCTGATTTCTTAACTCTAATCTTACAACAACAAAAAAATAGTTTTAAAATGTATTTACTTATATTCAAAATATATCCATCCATCCATTATCTGTACCGCTTATCCTCACAAGGGTCGCGGGGCGTGCTGGAGCCTATCCCAGCTGTCTTTGGGCAGTAGGCGGGGGACACCCTGAATTGGTTGCCAGCCAATCGCAGGGCACACAGAGACAAACATCCGCACTCACAATCACACCTAGGGGCAATTTAGAGAGTCCAATCAACTTACCATGCATGTTTTTTTTGGAATGCGGGAGGAAACCGGAATACCCGGAAGAAACCCACGCAGGCACGGGGAGAACATGCAAACTCCACACAGGGAGGCCGGAGCCGGGATCGAACCCACGACCTCTGAACTGTGAGGCGGACGTGCTAACCAGTCGACCACCGTGCCGCCATTCAAAATATATGATATATTATTTATATAATTATATATAATATATGACTTTCTTCTTGTAGTATATAAATACTTCTAAAAATTACAACTGAAGCCACAGTGCAGTCCCCCTTCCCTCTACACATCTCCGAGGTGACACTTGTATGTTTCCGAGACGACTCCAATTGTCTCGATGCCTGGATGTGCTTCTGACGAAGAGTGAAGAGCACTTGACTTTGAGATGGCGACTTCCTCTACTTGAGAGTTTAAAAAACATCCATGAGTTGCCTCGGCCCACAGCCACGGGCCCGGGATAGTATGAACGGGGTCAGTCAGGAGTGGAAAAGAGTGGTTACGTTGATTGACGGCAACAATAGCTTTGTGGTGGTGATTATTATTGGGGGCGTGTCCCGAGGGTCAGGGACAATGGCTCCTCCGGTTTGTTCTCCTGGTTAAATGCTGAATAGGAACTGGCCTCCTTTGTGGCGGGAACGAGCTGGCAGCGGTAGAACATGCAAAACAGGTCGAGTGGTCCGAACAAAGGGAATGGTACAGTGTCTAGACATGGGTGGTCTTTATGTGGGTGTCATAGAACAGTATGTTGGCGCTCGGGGCGACCATATCGCGCATAGTTGAACGCAAATAGGCATCGACCCAAATGCATACAAATTTGCACGCCTGGAATTCCTGAAAAATAATCAAACATGAGTCTGATTGAATGAAGAGAAACTGTATTTTGATTTTAATATCGACAACATAAAGTTATGTAGTTACTTCTCAAATCCACTTATGCACAATAGGGTTTGTCCCTAATTTTACCATTTTGGGGTGCCTCAATGTTCCTATTTTTTTTTTGCAAGTGTGTGTATCGTGGTGAAAAGTTATGAACTTTAGGGGTCCTAATCACGTGCCCTGGAAAGTTAGCAAAAAATGAGCCGTCAACGCTAGTTTCACAGATTGACATAAGATTTGGTGCACATGTATGTCATAACAGAACATTTCTCGCTTTTTAGCCACGAAGGGGACTACGAGGGCCCAGAAAGCCTTTATGTCACTATGCGGTGCAGATGCAGCAAAACAGAGATTATGAAAACAAAAAAGACAACTAATATTCATGTTGTAAATCCAATCAATTACGAATCGCAAGTTTTGACCCTGGTTGTCATGGGTCTTGCCCACTTCCCAATTGTTACTGTGCATTTAGCCAAACTGACCATTTATCCAGCTCTTCTGTAAAGACTCGTGTTTAAAACTTTAAAGAAGCCCGCCAGGGTTCACATGACATAACTGTTGGTCTCTGGGCACCAGTTTGGAGCCTTGAGCCTACTCCTTTTTCGGTTGTTGAATTGGCCTCAAAAACAGGCCCCCACTGTCCAGACCGACCGCTCTCTGAGGGTTAAACAGATCGACGGAGCCTAAACAAATAACGGGCTGCCACTGTGACGATGTGGTCATCCCCTTGGCGAGCTGGAAGAGCGACACCTGCTTGGGGCTTTTCAGTTTGCTCAGCACGAGCCACTGCCCCCGCTTTGTTTGCCTCCGCTCTCTGCGGACGCCGCTAAGCCTCTCGCAGAAGGTGTCTTTGTAGTGAAGTGCAGACTTTCCCTGTGACGGATGAGAGTGACTTTTATGCCACGCTGAATGCCACATTTAGGCTTTTAATTCAGAGCAGATTAATCAGGAGGGGGGAGCACCCCCCAAAAAAAGCCCAAGAGTACTGTAGTTGCAAGTGGACTTTGTGCAAGTACCCTGGCCTTTCTCCCACATTACAAAGATATCCACGGTAAGATAAATGAAGACTAAATTGCTCATAGGTGTGAGTGTGAACGGTTGTCCGTGTGTGGCTTGTGATTGGCTGGCAACCAGTCAACGTTCAAGCAAGTCAAGTGTGCAGTTCAATGACCGAGCGGTTAGTACATCTGTCTGAGTCAAAAGATTGTGCATTTGAATCTCAGATCTCATCCTCCTTTATGGAGTTTGCGTGGGCATTCCCACTTGACAGGCATGATTTTAGAATGTGGGAGGCCACATTCTAAAATCATGCTTGTTAGGTTACAAAATATTTTCATAAATGGACTTATTTCGATACATGTGCTGGCAATACATTTCCTCTTCTGTCCAAGGACTGCTGTTGTCAATTTCTTCGATATGCCCCATTCGTTATTGATCTGCACTTCGATTGGCGCGCTCTGCTCCTGGCGCATTAGGTCTCACATCGCGTAGTGTGACATCACGGTCAAAACGGATTTGTGTGTTTGGAGCTGTTAAGACAGAGACGCGTCATGTCCAAATCGGATATGAAACTACCTCCCGAATGGGCTTTCAATCTGTCTTGCAAAAATCGGATTTCATGTGCTTTGTGACTGTTCAGACAACACGCAATGCAAGTAGCAAATGTAATGTAATGTAAAAGAGGCCTAATTCTTTTAGGCATATATTCTTCTTCCTAGCTAAAAACAAAAATTGACTGGCGACCTGTCTAGGATGTACCCAAGTTCTCTCTCTCTCTCTCTAATGGTCGGCTGGGACATGCTTACTACATCTATTGTAGAATGTGTAATACAGAGTAGTTCCGTTCTTGTCTTGCGTATGTGACCCGACCCTCCCTGCAAACACAACCCAGGTTGTTGTATATCAAGCAAGGAGTTGAAAGAATCTTTTGTGTGTGAGTGGCGCTGACCGTCTGGACTGAGGGTCCCGAGTGCTCAGCCGTTGTCTGACGCCCGACGCTATGCGGATGTTTTGGCTGGAGCGTTGGCCTCTGTGGAGCCTTGCGAAGTCTGCACTCAATTGTGCTTGTTAGAGACCTCCACGTCGTGTCCACTTCCTTTGTGTGGAGATTTCATTCCCTACGGCTGACATGGTACCCTTAACACACCTCATCCAACGTGTGTTTTTAATACCCTAAAGCACCGTTTACACTCTTTTTGCAGAGAAACAGATGTCTCTTTAAATCCAAATAGTTGTCTGGGTGTAATTAAAGCACTACTAACAATTTACATGACATAGTAATTTCCCAATTTAGCTTGTGGTAGTGATTATATATAGGAAATAAATTTAGAAGTGGCAGTTTTTAACATCTTAACCCGTTTTTAAAATCCTCGAGCGATCCCACACAGAGTCTTACAGCTCTTATAGTGTGTGGTGTCCTCAAGATGGCCATCGCAGTGCTTCACACACACATAACCATATCTCCACTGGCAATTGCGTGCTGTCATATTACCAAGATTGACCTGTGAGAGGCAGCATGGCGCCACAGGGCATTCAGACACATTCATCAGTTGAAGAATTAATAGAAGCTATAGGCTAACTGGTTACTGGTTATTGGATAACCTGGGAAGGGAGGAAAAATGATCCAATTTAGCATGTTTATTGGTATTTGTGTTCCCTGCTGTAAACATTTCCGATTGTATGGCCTGAGCATTAACCGAGTAGATCGGGGAGGAAAAAGCCATTTTAACAGTCCCTACACCGCAGGATAATCCTTTCGAGACATCCGATAATGAAGCCTTGGCTGACTTTGACCAGAAGAGAGGAAAAATGCTAATTATGACCCCACTTTTTCATTTTTTATCACCACTATGAATGCCTGAGGATACAGTGCATCGGTCCTCTTGAAGTTGGATTTTGTTATTCTTCTGAGAAATCAGTTGCCTTTTTGCAGGCTTTCCCTTACTCAAAACCTCACCAAATTGGCTTCATAGGCCCACTGCAATTTTTGTGAAATTCAGCCCCCAACACTTGGAAACAAGCCAACTTACTTACCAGCAATGGCAAGTAGCCTACACCTGCTACTTTGTGGCTCGTATTGGAGGCTGGCTGTGTTGTACAAGTCCCGGTGCGCACAGGCCACAATGATTATTTTGTTCTACATTGTTTTGTCCACTTTTTACCTGGCGTGTATTTGCCGTGGTAAGCACATTCTCGTAGCCGTTTGACTCTGGTGTAGCTGTACACATTCGACTCAATCTACCCAAACTGTATTGACTTTATATGTAATTGTATCGTGAGAATAGCTCAACTCAGTTTCAGTATGACAGCAGAATATCTCGTATGCTTGTTGAGCAGTGCGTCTTGTCAACAGCGGAGCTGTTTCCGTGCTTGTTGAAACAACGCACGCTGGTTGCATCTGTGATTGGCTTAATGTGCGTGGCCGCAAGTTCACGTAACTTAGGCTGAGTGATGAAAGTTATTTTGAATTAAAGAGATGTTAAAATTAAAAAACACACATACTGTAGCTATTTTTTTATTTTTTATTTTTACATAAATCAAGTGGTTTTTGGACGTTTTACCTGTAAAACAAAAAAAAAACCAAAGCATTGACGCTATTACTTTGTGATTGGATGGTTGTGGGCACAGAGGCGGAACTTCCGCCTCCCAACGCAAAGGCTTTTTGCTCACCAGACAAGGCTAAAAATAGATGAACTTTTTGGCTCACGCATACACTATGACAGCACATCGGCCCTGGAGTGAACGAGGTTGTGTTTGCTGTAATGGCTTATTTCACGGAACCGGTTAATGATTGATCGTGCAAATTCCACCATTACAGTCAATCAGCAATTTTGCATAAAATATCGACCGATTTCGATACAGCCGATCAGATCGGTGTAAGTATTTAATTAAGAATGAATATTGTAAATGTAAACGGTTGTTTACCAATATGTGCCCTGCAATTGACAGGAAACCAATCCAGGGTGACCCCTCTTCTCGCCCAAAGTCAAGCCTTAATAAGGACAAGCATTATAGAATATGGATGGATGGATATTTCATGAAGGACTATTTTTTTTAATGTGATAATGGCAAGGTACTGTTTTACATTCTGACTGAGGGGCTTAGCACACCTATAGTTCATATCCTGATGTTAACATTAGCACTGGGTCAACGACATTCATTTAAAAGTTGAGTTCATATCTAATCTCCTTGTGGGAAGCAAGGCTCTTTTGCTTGGAAAGAATCCAGTCTGTTGCTACCATGCATTTGGGATGTTGGAATGGAAACATTACAGTGGGAGCCAAGTGTTAAGATTCTGGAGGAGTCTCAAAGTCCTGCTTTAGTCAGGAGTAAACAGGCTGATGATAAGGCTTTGATAGCAGCAGCTTTGCAGATGTTGTGACATCAGCAAGGTGTTTCACTCACCTGTGTTTGCTTATTTTGTCGTGCAGCTGTGTGTAGCTACGGCGTGTGCTTCAACGGGGGCCAGTGTCGAGATGGATCCAGCCAGCTATGCGACTGTCCTGCCGGGTTCAACGGGCCCAGTTGCCAGTATGGTGAGTGGTGACTTTTTTTTTTTTTTCAAACAATTTGTGGAATTTATATATTAGTGGAACCTCCTGTGTCAAATTTTTATTTGGATATGAAAATTGTTTTTTCCATTACAATGAATTGTATTTTCCAATATAGCACGATGAAACCTTTAGGAACTGTACAGGCGGGCAAAACGCGCACAACTAATGCTTTGATGCTGGCTGAAATGAAGTCTAGTTTCCTAATGTGCCTGTCCTCATTCGGGTTGCTGTGCACATACTGAATAGACAAACGATTAGTGAAACTCACGTTCACACCGATGGACAATGTACGAGTAGAGTCTGCAGTGAACCCGCCGTTCGTGGTTTTGGATAGAATCTCATGCTGTAAGGTGTTCCAGAGTTGAAATTCCGCTGTACTTCATCACGTGTCTTAAATTGTGCATGTGCGCGTCTTTTCTATTCCATGAATGAGAAGCTGACGGTGAAAGATCAACTCACAACACGTGTTGATTTTGACACCTTGACAAAATGATGAAGTGAGAACATTTTGCATACAGAAGGTCACAGGTACACAGTGCTAATGTTGTCTTTCGGTTCAAAAAAAAAATCCTCCTCTTTCTAGCCATTCGTCAAGAACAGACAGGGTACGTTTTGTCTTAAATTCCTCACTGTATTATTCACACAGACATAGCAGTACTATTTAAGGGCATTATATGAGTGGAGGCATCTCACATGAATATAGTCGGAGGTGTTAAAAGTATATTCTTTGAATGTTCACTCCATTTTCTAATGACAGGAACAATACATGAGGTTGAAATGGAAAAAGTCCAAAGTAGGCCCCATGGAGCTTTCTGTTTTATGGCTTAGTGCAGTCATACCCGGCCGCGATGTACCCCGCTTCTTGTACAAAGTCAGCTGGGTTAGGCTCCAGCTCGCCCGCGACCCTAACAACTACAAGCGCAATAGAACCTGGTTGGATAGCCTCTTTCTCCATGTGAATGGGATTCTTGGCTCCTCAGCATTTTGGCTTCTTGACCAGCAGAGCAAACATTTTATCTGCAGAGACCCCATTGTCATTTGAGCTGTTAAACTGAAACAGCGGAGGTCTCTGTTGTTTTTTTTCCCGATAACGCACCACACGACAGGAAATTCCTGCAAGTGTCGACACTGTCCGAGAATGACCCCCCCCCCCCCCGCCCCCCCCACTCAGACGCGTGAGGATCATTTGGAGGCGACAAATCCACCTTGCTTTATATTCTCAAGAGCTCTGCGGTGCAGCAGATGTGTCTTCATGACACCATACCGCAAACATTCGCCCCCCTCCGTGCTTGTTAAGGCGCTCGTGATCAAACCCCGGCAATCCGGCACTGACAGCCCATTTAAGTGATCAGAGACCTGCGCGGTTCCTAAGCCGAGCTGAGTTGCCTCTGATTACTTCATGCTTCATTATTCACGGGAACGCATGTCTACACTGACGTTTCCTCTTTAATGTGACACAGCATATGGCGGAGTGGGGGATATAGAATTGGGTTACTGACTCTATTTCCAGTAAACACACGCCTGCTGTCAATGAACCCTGTGGTGGTAACTCATCTCCCTCTCTCATTTGAGCGGCCCTTCAACGGAGGGTGGGTAGCAGGATCATACTTTCCTGACACATGAATAGATGGAGCAAAGTCTGTTATAGGTCACGTTGCCTCAATAGTTTCATTCACCTAAAGGCCTAGATAGACCAAACCGACATCGGAGGTCCGATTGGTGCAGTGACCACCGTCGTTGCGTCGTAATCCGTCAGCAAGCGCCTGGTGGGCGTTTACGCATGTTGAATCGGCGTCGCCAGCCGTGACATTTGGTCACTCTGATTGGCTGTTAGCTAGCAAATCAGCGCTCGGAGCGCACCAACGGGAAGTGACAAATGCGGGTAATCAGTGAGCATGCCTACGCTGCCTTAATCTTCTTACAAGTACAAGAGCGAGGGTTGACAATGTAAGTATTTCACGATACCGTGTCAAGAACGTGAGGGTTTACTTCGCGTGGGAGTTCATCGTGAGCGAAGAATATAGCTGAATGCATTGTTTACGTTTTTATAATCCGCCCCCGGCCAACAGCTTTCCGGTTGGAGTTTTCTAACCATGAGAAATAGTGACTCCCGCCGCCAATGGTATGGAAGGGTATTACACCTCACTCATGCGTTTAAGGTACTTTAATGGTTAGCGTCGCTGTCTGACGTTGTGGTGTATTTTTGCCAGCGTGATGTGACGACAGCCGGCCCGGCGCCACAGGGGGTAAGCGTCGGTCACTGTTGGCCAACGTCGGATTGGTCTATCTTGGCCTTAAGATGCTAGCCAAATGAGTGTTAACATTAATTCCTGAGTTCATAGGTGCCATTGTTCACACATTAAATGCTGAGCTCATTTGAACTCTGTTTCTAATCAAAACAGCGACACCTATTGAGAAACTGAAAATGATAAGTGTGGTATCTTATAACATGCTGTGCACTGTGTTACATTGTTTGATTGTAACAATGTTCCAGTAGACTCTAACAAGTGGTCGCTCTGCTGTGTACCAGGGCTGTGATTCTAAAAATAGAATAAAGATGATAATAATAATAATGCTGAAATAGATATTTACAGCGATTCAAAGGGTCTGATGCACGCAGTTGTCGTTTTTATGAATGAAATACGATGACATCCACCACACATATCCACAGAGCTTCGAATCTAGATTAAATTCACCAAAATCGCATTACACCACCTGCACCACAATTTAGACGTGCTTCCAGCGGGCGTAAAATTTAGTCTACTTTCAGCTACCAGATTGCCAGGTGTGGTGGGGTCCTGTAAAAGAAAACGCACTCGGTCCGCTTTAATACCCAGCATGATGCAGCGCGGTCTGCCAAATTCCCAAACATGCTAAACGAGGCTTGGACTGGCACAAAAATCAAGTTCACCAGGTTTTCTTCTAATCTAGAGCAGCCTGTATCATTCCAAAAATGCCTTCATGGAGGTACAGCACAGGCACATACTAGAGGCCCTCCTTCCCCTCCATTGTTATTTGTTAACATGGTTCTTTCTGACTGATGCTTTCAATGCTGCGTGGTTTTCACTGTCGGAGGTGGAAAACCGATCAAGTCAAGTACTGAGCAATCGAAAAGTTCGCACTGAGTTGATTCTCCTTACCTCAGTGCAAAAGTTACCATCATTTGAGCAACAGATATCAATTACCTCCCTTTTTCCACCACTATTGTTTTGCGGTGTGAAAGTTAGCCGCCACCAACGGACACCTAGGGAGCATCCATGCCCCATGGTCCTCCCTCTATTGGAGGCCATTAGACCGTGAACACTTCTGACGGTTATATTGCTGACTGGCCCCTTGGTGACTTTGCCAGACAAGAGGCATAAATGACAAGCACATGGCTGTCCTGTTTTTGACTTCACTTTGGCATTGATTGCCACCCTCTTTGCTGCAGCACTTTAAGTGGTGTATTAGTGAGGAAATTATTCAGTTTCACTCATTTATATCATCTTCAGGAAAATTGTTACTACAAATAATATATATTTGTAACAGTATACTTGTAACAGTATACAACCTATAGTGACAGACAGAACACTTAAATGCTCTTCCACCAGATGGCAGAAGTTGTAATTAACTTTTTTCCGCCTGTTGCTAAACATCTAACAAGTTGATAGTTTAGTGTTCATCTAAACAGGGATTTCACACGGTGGAAGTCCATTTGTGAGTAAATCTAGACAAGATCATTTTTATTTCAGTATCCGTTACTCACAGTTACGAATATTGGGCTTTGGGATCACAGTTATTGTCCGCTGCGTGTCGTGTGTCACGCAACGGCGTGTTGATGCTTAAAACAGTGGCAGAAGCCGCTCGGAAGACTCATCCAATCACCTTTGACAGCTTTTTTGATGTGGTTCTCCCTTGTTTGCTTGCTGTAATGTATGTCTGGGTTTATGCCATGTGTGTCCATGTGTTTGTTTTCAAAGGGGGGGGGGGGGGATTAGTGTGCTGCTTTCAATAGTTGTGTGAGGCTGTCATTCTGTTGAAGTGATGTACAGTGTAGTACCATAATTATGACTTTGTGCCTTAAGTCTGTGGTGAAGTGATGACGGGGAGTTGGTGGGCTTTATAAGACTTTTCAAAGACAACAAACCCAGCTTCTTTTAAAGGATTAACTGTCTTATCTTGAAACTTTTCAACCTGAAATGCTTTCATTCATCTGTACAGCAGATTGTCTTTAGACCATTTGATATGACTCAAGTTTTTTTAGTATTAGCTATCACAGGTATAGTATTGTTTATTATGTCAGGTTAAAGTGTTTTTAAGTTCTCGTATCAGTATCTTCACAGAATCTAAATTTCACTTAAAATTTAAAGGAGGTTGCCCTTTGCTTTTGCTGTTTTACTGCAGCCATGTTAGCTAGTTAGCGAATCAAACCCCACTACCAGCTAATACGTTTTTTAGTTGTGAAGTGTGACTTATTACCAACTGAAATACATGGGTTTACACCAATAGATCCAAGCATTCATCTTTGAAATATCCTGAAACCAATTTTGCTACCTTGCTAATACTTAGCTATGACGTGACGTGTTTAGCGAGTCAAGCCTAACTGAGACACTTTTGGGATTTGTAACACAGTCGTGCTAACATGACTTTTGTTACCTCATTTAACGTTTAACAAAGATTAATTTAATAGACAAATAGGGGCAGCAGAGTGGATTGGTAGTAGTAATTGTCCATAGGTGTGAATGTGAGTTTGAATGTTGGTTTGTTGATATGTGCCCTGCGATTGACTGATGACCAGGCCTGGCTGGACCCCGCTCCAGTTCACCTGTGACCCTGATGAGGATAAGGGGTTTAGAAATGGATGGATGGATAGATGGATACTAGACAAATTCAGATTATGATAATGGCTTTTTAAGATCCATGCATCCATTCCTACCATTTATCCACAACCAAAGCGACATGTTTTGAGGAGATGGTGGAATATGTCAAGTGCACACGAAGAAGATCAATCAATCCAGTCCATAACTCACATTTAAGCTTGCAAACCTCAGATATTCTGTTAGTTTGATGCCTGAACTACTTTTTCAAGCCAAAGGTGCTTGAAGTCATTATTTTGCATCAATTTAAACGTAGTCCATTAAAAAACAGTCTAAAAACAGTCCTGCATATTCAAACTGTCACCACTAAATAAAAACGCTATGTTTTGGGGGGGATCAACAGCTTCTAAAGCGTTTAGATCTCAGACTCAAAGACTGTGAATAATGCTACGAATCTACCATCACATTCCCATGGGAAAGCAAAACAAAAGTGCTCTAAAACGTAAAACAGATTTATCGTTTAGAATGTTATGGGACATGAATATGAGGCGATGATACCGAAGTTGATACCAGACATTTACAGTCATGACAGACTATGTAACCCGATACCATTCTCATAGCTGCAGTTTGAACAGGTTTGTATTTCTTGATAATGCCATTTTCGTCTGTCTGAATCATTATTTTGGCCCATCACTGGGGTCATTGCAATGCCACAATACCACATTAGCTTTCAAGCTTTCGTGAATATGGGACTGAATTACCTCTTGACTATACTTCATTTTATGAGTTCAGATTTATGGAATGCCTTTTCACTGTTTATATCTTACATGGGCTGTCTGACTGACATTTTTATTGCAAATGGGGGTACTTTTCGATTGAGACATTGCACTGCTGATGTTGAGAGAGCATTCCATTTGTATCTCAGAAAGGCTTTATGTGTTTTTCCTGTTTGTCCTCAAAAGTAAAGTACTGTATCTGAAAAAGGATTCTTGGTTCCATTCACGGCATGCACTTGGATTTTGTTGGAATGAACTACTGAAGCATAGTTGTACAATTACAAAGTATCCTATATTTTTTCATGACGGTGTTTATGTATAACTGTGGCCTGTGTTTTGGGCACAAACAATTTCAGAATTGGTTTTTAACTGTTTACACAAAATTGTTGGTATAATTCTGTTAAAAAAAAGTAAAAGGCACAGTGCTCTTGGAAATAATTAAAGTTGACCAAAAAAAAAAAAAGACTTAAAATGAACTAATAAAAATCAGGCATTACCATATTTGTAATTATTTGTAAGAACACGGTTTCTAGTGTGAAACACGGGGGAGGCTCGGTTATGTTTTGGGCTGCTTTTTCCATCTAGCACAGGGTGCCTTGGATTGCAGGGTGCACTGAAATATCACGACTAGCAAGGTATTCTGGAGTAAAATGTGCTGCCCACTGTCAATTTACTTATTTCGTTATTTTAAACAATTCTGTTGGCCCACAATAATAGAGCCATGTTTGAATTTCATCCATCCATCCTTTTTCTGTATGGCTCATCCTAATTCGGGTCGGGAGTCGGGTCAGCAATGCTTGATTTACATTTGCTGATTTTCAGTACATTTTCATTCATTATTACCTATCTCTGGGATTGCCTGGAGACCATTTCAGGGTGTACCCCACTTCTTTGACCGAAAATCAATAAGGATTGGCTCCACCTCACCCACGACCCTAATTAGGACAACTACGACAGAAAATAAACGTTTTGAAATAAGTAATCAACTAGTTTACAAACCGATAAGCGATAATGGGGAAAAAAAAGAACCGAGCAACTGGAAGATGCAAAAAAACAAGCACTATCCATTTTTAAGACACAATGATTGTGTGGACATATAGCTGTCATCATGGAGTCTGATTTCAGATGTTTCCCTGTTCAACCTGTAATAGACGAGCCACTCTGCAATTACTTAAGGGTTCAGTAGTGGTCTCTCCTCAGTCAAATTGTTCCTCAACCTGTTGTAACCAGCCCACCGCTCAACAATGCAGACAGTCCGACTGGTCTTGCAATGCTTGACGCAGTTCTTGCCTAAATGAATCCTCGGTACGCTCAGGCATGTGTGTATGTGGCCACCATGGCCGGAGGCATGGCTCTTTCAAGTCGCCCATCCCAGTCTCTCGAGGCCGGAAGAATCTCTTGAAACATGCAGCCGTACCTCGAGGATGAGCTGATTAGATTTCGGGCGGTCAAAGGTGGCGCGTCAAGGTCAGCGTGACCTCACATCTGTCGAGGCTTTGTCAACAAGATGGTTCAGGAACACCGAGTTGGGAGCGTGGCTATTTTGTGGTGCGTAGCGTCCACAGGGGGAGATGGACCGGTGAAGTGTGCAAAGGCCGCCGTGATGTCACTAAACCTGTCAGGAATTCCAACGCTAATGATGACACATTGCAATTGGATTGAATGATAAACTGATTGATTGTGATATCTCGACTTTAAGTAAGGATTTTCAAGTATTCCAGTCAAGTTTAGAATGATGATTACGTTACATAATGATAGATGTTAGTATTTACTTTTCATTCAAGTGTAACAGCAATATTTACGTTTTACAGAAATGTGAAATTAACAGTTTTGCACAGTCTGAATTATTATGTGAAGGGTTGAGCTGCATTGTGTTTGTTTACAGATTAGACGTGTGGCAGGGGCTATTTGAGAGACCACCGCAGGAACAAAGTCTTGAAGTGATAGTATTGGAAGTGTTAGTGGAAGACAATCACACATCACAGATATATTAATTATAAAAGTAATCTCTCACTCTGATAATGTTGGAGAAGCCAGCAATAAAGTCCATGTTTTGTTTTCTTGTTTTGGATTAATTAGCCTATCTTGTGTAACATTACGACTAAAACCTGGGAAAGGCCAGCACCAATTGCCACGATGCACTGGAATGATCCAGACATAAGTTTACGGCATGACTCCTTCTTGTGACTGGTTCTTACTCTTACTCAGCTGTTTTAGTTTTAGATCATTCACCCTTCATTACGCTAGCACCGTTTTGCCTGCTGGTTTGCACCTGTCTGTCGGAGCAGCTATTCAAAGATGCAAAATTAGCCAGCGTAATCATCTCAAGTTTGAAAGCGTTTACACTCCTCTCAAAAAGTGCAAAATCAACTGTGTGGCAATTTGATATATTGGACATACACAATCCTGGGTGCACCCAGTTCGAAGAAGCTTCCACACCTGTTTGCGTGCACAATCAAGTTTGTGCCCATTTTTGCATAAGCAAACATTTAGTTAATCAGTCTTTGGTGTTTATGTCCCCGTTCAGGACCATGAAGGAATATAATGAGAGCCATGCTTTCAGTATGCCTGCCTTTTGGACCCTCCCCATTGGAAAAATATACCCCTACCCCCCAAACCTCTCGACTTGTCTTTACTTCAATCAAGAAAAAACATTTGTAGAACCTTCATGCTGAGCTAGCCTAGCACTTGACTGAGGATTTGGAGGAAAATTAAAACCACATGTGCATCCTCTTCCAGTCTCTTATCATTGCCAGTTGTAAGTGCTATTATGATGAGTATCCTGTTCTTAAGCACGCGGGCCAGTGGCAGCTTATTCATAGAAATATTTCCTGTCTTGCGTGAAGTGTGGATCAGGCGGGAAATACTGTAAAGTGGGAGCTTTCATTTTGCCCTGCTACCCAGGATTCCATGTGAGCATGGAAGCTTTGATAAACTTGTGAGGCTTTCCAGCTACAGCATTTTGCCATATGTGATTGATGACGAACACGGCTGCTGCTGAGAGGCGAAAACATCAGATTGTTAGGTTGCCTTATGATGACCACGGTTGGCTTTTATTTATTTATTTTGAGTGTTCTTATGTCATTAAAAACAACAAAAATGCTGATAACGGGATAGCATTGTTGGCTTATCGGAATGGGGTTAACAGGCTGCAGCTGAGACATCTGCTTTTTTGCTTAACTTAGCTTGAGTTACGACGTTTGGGGGTTTCTAATTTTAAACACACAAACAGAGGGTGAAAACCGGACAAGGTCAGGGTGAGAATTAATGTTGCTCGCTCGTAACTGTTCACATTGGCAAACGCAATTGCTGTAAATTGCAGCGTAAATGGACCATTCGGAGTCACTGACCTCTTGTCTGTTTTGGCCATTAGGAGCTTTAATCTGCATATTGTTAGTGGGCAGCGCAGCGTGACTGGCAAGACAGCTGAAGCCAAGCAAGCCACACCGATGCACTTTTGACGCTGCCTCAGCTCCGAGGCGGCGTTTTCTCGTTCTCATTCTCCAGCTGGTTGCCACAAAAGCTTTCTAACTCTTTACATCAGGGGTAGGGATCATCTATTTTTAGGAGAAGGGTAGACAACCAATCAAAAGTATCTGTTGTTTAAAATGATTTGGATCCTTTTTTTGGGGGGGGAGGAGAGGGGATGTGCTATCCCTTTGGGGTGTATGGCTTGAAAATTTGGGAAAAGCTGCGTATGACTAAATTATAGTGTACCCCTGAGGTTGCATGACATTGTAAGTGTAATGTTGTTCTATTTGTGTGTGTGTAAGGGAAGGGGTACACCAACTATTTCGGGGTGTTGAAGAGAGTGTGTGCATGGCTTAAAATTTTGGGGAACGGCTGCCTTACACCAGTGATTTCCTAACTGTTGTGCGGCCCTCGGCATGTGCAAACAACCTCCATGATGTGCGCTTTACACCTGTAAAGAATCACACATCTAAAGTTGATTATACCGTTATATTTTTCAAAACATAATAAGGTTGTATTGTTTTTTTTTTCCTGTACATGTTTTGATCTTAAACCAGGGACTGTCCAACCGGGAGGTGTGCAAGCAAAGTGTAATGGAATTCAGAATATGACAAATACGGCCATATTCTGGACAGAGAAGACCGATGGTTTAAAGGGGAGTAAGAGAGGCCATCTATAAGGTTAAGGTTGAAAAATCATTTTGAAACAAAGAAGAAAGCTTATGAAACTCCAATTTCCCCCACAAACAATGCCATCCTTTCATTCCCTCCTAAGAGACTCAATACTTTAGCCTCTAACAAATAACAATCAAACAACACAGTCACTTTTGGCCTTCAGGCAAATCCCCAAAGGAGTATTAACAATTCCATCCAAACAAATGCGGTTGGCAGCAGTGGCCTTTCTCCTTAATGCATCTTAACGACTTGTTTTTACATCTCCAAAAAGTGAGACCATCCGTGGTTGTGGTGTGCCTCTACCTTGGGGAATAAAGAGTTGGATTTCCACACCGACATGAAAGACAACCAAAGCAGTCCAGTTGCGATCAACTAAATGCCTTCAGAATGAAAAGATCTGGATGAAAGGGAACCTTCACAGCCATGGCGTTCTAATTTTGTGGGCCTAAAAGTGGTGACGTGCACGGCTATACATTTTTGCTCAAATGTTGAGTGTCCCCAACCAGAAACCCCGTGACACGCCGTCCTGTGACGTGAGGTTCTAATGAAAGAGAACCACTTTGCCTTTCTACCTGCTGCTACGTCTTGCCGAGCAGCCTAATGTGATATAATTGTGCGCCGGGCTCACACCGTCTCATTAGGCTCCGCCGGTGATGAAAGGCCGCTCCCGGTCATGCTGCAGGCGTCAAGGCCGTCAAGTACGTTCAAATCAGATGTGACAGCGGTTTGCAAAATATCATTATAGAAGTAATCAGCCACGGCGACTGGAAACGTCGGCATCATCGTCTGATAAATCCACTTCTGTTCTCCTGATTAGCTCCTCAAGTCAAACATTTCACCTACGACGTTATCCGCCGTGCTATATTGGCAACACTCAGTAGGCAGCACCAGCCTCTTTCTGACGTTTATCAAAGCTGTGAAAAGCAGAGGCTAATCTGACAGACATGTAATCAGACAGAACCACACGTCACAGTTGCTTTTAAACACCAGTTGGACTCTCAGTTGTGTCACGGGGGGGCTCTGGCTTCAATCCACCGCCCATACCCATTGAGATGCTTGCATATCAAGGAAATTGCAAGTAAAGTAAGATATAGGGACAGGACTACAATGTATCACACCGGACATATTTTGGAAAGTAGATGAAAACGGATCAATGTCTTATTAACTGGACATTAATCACTTATTCGTTTTATAGCTATGATCTTTGAATTGGCAGCACGATAGAATTGTGGTTAGGACATCTGCCTTACAGTTCTGCGAGTCGCTGTTCCAATCTCGGCGACTGCCTGCGTGAGCGGAGTTTGTGTTCTCTTGTGTGAGGTTTTCTCCAGCTTCCTCCCATATTCCACAAGCATGCACGTGAGAGGAAAACATGCACTTTCAAAAATTGATGGATGGACCGTTGACTGTTCCGACCTCATTGGGCCCGATGTCATGCTGTTGTTTTTTGTACAACAAACTACTTGTGACAAAATCAGTAGTGCACTCCACTTGGCACCATTCACTTCAAGACATCCTTCATCAACACTAAAAGCAAACTTTAGGCCCATCCCCAGACAAACATTGATTGTAATTATGACTTAACTGCTCTGTTAGTGATAGACTATGGCATGTTCTGACTTAAGTACAAATTCAGGTTACGTTGCCCTCCTAGGAATGCAACTCGGGCGTCAACCGCGGACTCTCTGTTCATAGGCAGTATGAACGGCCATCAATCCAATGCATTCCGCATCTTTGATGTCCTGACTCTGGAGATATAAGCAAGAATTGAAACATCTTAACAGCACCAACTGATAATGCTTATCGTATAATAAGACCATTAAAATGTCATTTCACTCGCCTTTGGTATGCCTCTAAAATGGGACACAGCCACAGGCGTTATTCGTTTCAGAGTGGAACAACTGTAAATTTGCAAAAACGGAACACGCGGACGCATGAAACGATCATCAGAGTCTCCGTGTTAATCCTCCTGTGCAATTTGGGCACGGCAGTCCGTCCTGTATCTTACTGCCGAAATGGCCGCGGGCTACTTTCCGTCGGCCAAAATGCCTGCCGCAGTATATCTCACGTATGCAACCAGCGTATGGATGGAGACAGTTTTACGACAAATCATTTTTGGATTCCTTCTGGTTTCCATGTGTTAGGCATCCCCGGCACTCTCAAAGCTCCTACAGGGTCAGAATCGGGAGAAGCAGGTCCCGACAGGTAGAGTGCAGAGAGAGCACACGCAACAGGTCAGAGGGCAACCCCCCCGAGGTCCGCAGGCATTTGTTCAACTGTGCACATCATAAAATGTGATTCACACAGACACCCGACTACTTCAACTTTCACCGACCGTATAAATGAGCGCGGGGAGCCAGCAACCTTATGGTAATCTGCATTTTTTTTTTAAGGCATACAGTTGTTCTGGGATGCAGTGAAAACTCCTCACACATTTCTAGCTTGTGTGTGATGGAGGTGATGTGAACTTGCCTGTGTGTGTGTTTGGAGGATTTAAGGTGTCCAGCTGTAGCGGAATTAAAGGGGGAGACAAAAAAAAAAAAATGACGTGAGGTAACGACAGCTGCTAGTTAGGAATGGAATGTCCTTTTTACATGAAAACATCTATATATGACATTCATACACATGCTTGCTACAACAACTACATCAATGGAGGAGAATGAGCATCTTCGCTTCTATTAACTTGTTGGCCGCAGACGGAAGATGACTTTTACCCTACATGAGATTGAAGGAATGAAAATACTGCAACATCCAAAACTGAGCCCAGGGTGCATACAAACCATGCAGCAAAATTCCTGTCCTTTATCATGAAGTTGCTTAGCAGCTTCTCGGTGCTTCTCACTAAAAAAACAACACCACTCATGTGTTGGGAACAAAAGTTGCACAAATATGACTGTTTTAATTCTCCGCTTATCCGACCTGATAGCTGAGTGCTTAGTTGGCAAACCTCGTTGAGCCTCAGCACAAATTTCCACATTTCCCTTTTCTCGTCAATGGAAAATCTTAAAAAAAAAAAAAAAAAAATCACCATCTCTACACTGATACCCTGAACTTTACTTTACATAAGGTGATTTTGGAGTGAGTGTCTTTAAATGTAAAATGGAATGTTTTGGATTTGATTATTAAAGGGGACATTTTGAAAGCACCTTTCTGGTTAACACGAATTCACAACAACTCAGTCCACAATTGCAGAGTGTCAGGAACTAAATTGCACCCATGAGGCATTTAAAACGGCATCAATGGGATTGGTGCTTATAATTATTAATTCGATAATACATTTGTAATTTGCTGTAATTAAGAACAGTGAAGGGGAAAAAGCTAGCAATTGTTGACTTTGTCATTAGTCCCAAATACACAATCAACATGATCTCACTGGAATTTACAAAGAAATTGTACAAAAAGCACAACATCAAACTTAACATAGAAGGTATGCTGTACTGGATTTGCTATATATTATCTTAAAAACAGCTTTTACCATCAAGCTAGGAAATGTTTCTGCGCCATTCACAGTTAGCTCTAATGACTACCCCCTTTACAGATAACTGCAATATACAGTCATAAGTGCAATATGTAATTGGAATTAATATCAGAACAACTACATTATGATGTACACATATTCCCACGATGTGAATGTCTGTAATATGTATAATTAAAATAATTTATACGTCTGATATTTTTATATCTAAATGCTAAATGTGAGATGTCCAAATGATTTTCATGGTTCCTATGAAAGTGACAAATTTCTAGTCTAAAATGCTACTAAAATATCTGGGACAGCCTCTGCTCTGCATGTGTGTTAATGCAGCAGTAGGGGGCAATGTTTAATTCAAGAGTGCTTCATACAAGGGGGACAAAAAAAGCATGTACACTAGCTTCCAGATTGGATCATTTTATGAGACGACTCTGTTTTATGTCCTTAACATCTGCTTATCCGGACAGGAGTTGACATTCATCTGCTCTTTTTGTGAAGTCTTTTCAATTATTTATTTATTTTATTACATGAGCGCTTGAGACGAAGCTGCCGGCTGGATGGAATGTAAGGAATCGTGTCCGTTAAAATAAACATTTCTTGGGTCGCTTGCACAGCAGGTCAGACGTGAAGATGTGCTTCCTGAGAGAGAGTGAAAATCCAATTCCCAGCTGTAGCTCACGGACGGTTTGCTTCCTAACGGGGACAGATTATGTGAATTTTTAATGGCTCGTATACATATATTTGGGTCTCTGGAGTGCCTTGCCCACCCATAAAGTGTGAAATTACACAACTGAGTACATTTTCCTGAGCTGCTTTTGTCAGGAAATGAAAATTTTGTCCATATGAATATGAATGTGATGTGACTGGCAACCAGTCCAGGCTGTACCCCGCCTCTCGCTGAAAGTTGGCTGTAATAGACCCCAGTTACCAGTGACTCTAGAAAATTGATGGATGAATGGATGTCGGTGTCCATGACAACCACTCCAACCAACCAAACATTCCAACTGCTGCACGTGAACTTAAAATACAGTATGTGCCAGCATACAATAGGTAGCACAAAATGACATGATTTTTTTAAAGTAGCAATTCATTTGTACCTGTACCTCAGAAGATTTTGAGAGGATTTGGAAAAGACCCTTGGAAAACCATCATCTTACACTAACCCACATTCAGACATATTATAGAGTTTTTAGTTATGGCCTAGTCTCGGACTGAGATTTTATAAAGACTGTGAATTTTGGAGGGTCACTATTTACAAGACTTTAAGGCATTTTTCCTCCCACAAAGCAAATTTTCCCATCATGCTTTTTTATAATCAGCCCCCCGGCCAATAACTTTCCGGTTGGCTTTTTCTAACCATGAGGAATAGTGACTACCGCCGCCGATGTTATGGAGTTGTATTACATCTTACCCAGTTATTTTAATTGTCAGTATCGCTGCCTGTTGTTGCGTTGTATATTTCAGGCGATGTGCCGACAGTCGGCCCGACGCCACAAGGGGTAAGCGTCGGTCCTAGTTGGCCAACGTCGGATTGGCCTTTTCTCTGGAAGCCACATTTCCGAGAATTCCCCACGATTGACTTTTTGGCACACCCCGCAGTGGAGGGCGCTGAGAGAGCAGTGGCTCATTTGCATCTGTAATAGGACGGCCTCATCCAAACCTGACTGTTCTGAGCAAGGCTGTTTAAAGAAGGTGCTTATTAGTGCGCTTAAATTCTTAAATCCTTGACTGAAGCCTGTCACAGACATTTTATTCAAACACCCAGGAAGGTTTAATTTATGGAATATAACATCATTTGTCTCTTTTGCAAATCTTCACCTTGTCATCGAATTTGTATGCCTCTTGCTAAATGGAAGCAGCTGTGATCATGCCAAGTGCAAAATGGACCAGTCGCAGCAGACTTTTTCAGATCAGACCCTTAAGAGGAAACAGGTTGGGGGTATCCATAGCGTCCTCCTCCACCTTCCCACGCAACCTACTCCTCATCCCGCATGAATGCTGCAATTTTCCGCCCCGCGGCTCCCGAGATGATATCTGTTCCGGAGGTTTTAGCGAGCTCTCTCTTAGCCACTCGTGGTCAATCGGAACATTAGTGTGATCCTCCCGGGAACAGAGACGTTGGTCCTTATCACAGGAAGTCGCACAATACAGTGCTGGAATGTCAACCCTCTCAGCTTGCAGCTGAGCGTGCACGGGGGAAAGTTCTGTGCAATCACATCTCTTTGCCCAGCTTATTTATTTTTCGTTCTTTCCCAGAACACAGCGTAACAATGTGGGGAAATGCGCATTTTTGGAGCCGTTTCTCAGGCGGGTGTTTGTTTTGTGTTTCATTACAAAGGAGACACAACAGCAGTAAGCACTTACTCCTAATGATAGTTGAGAGGCTATGGTGTCAACAGAGGACAATGTTCAGCACCTTCACTGGTTTGCATGAAGAAGCGAATCTTCGTTAGAGCGCCAAATAGCAAAAATCTGTAATTGACCACCCCCCTCCACAAAAAAAGGTTTATACTGTACTGTAATTATCTATAGATGCACCAAGAGGGCGGCAAATCTACACTTTTGTCTCAAGGAAACTCCTCAACTCACTTAAAAATACGTCTTTATTACTAAGATACCACAAGATTGTGCCAAAGTAATAGAGTGGACTCCAGCTATTCACGGGGGATATGTACCAGGCCTTCCCATGAATAGCAAAAATCCATGTGTAATTGACATTCATAATGAATGCACTGAAGAGAAAAAACAAAAATCCTGAAAAAACAGGCAAGAACCTCCAATGATCACGAAAAACGCGGGTTGTTTCTCCCAAACGTCAAACAAAACGTGAAAGTTGAACATGGGTCATGTCAGCAAATCTCTGAAGACTTAAGCTCGGTGAGCATCTAAAACAGAGGTGGTCAAACTTTTGCCCGAGGGTCACATTAAGACTTTAAAACGGTCAGCTAGGCCTCATGGTTATAAATCAGGAAAAAAAAAAAAACAACACAAAAAAATACCAACCAATTATTTAATAAAATAATTGTTAAATGTGTAAAATTGTATATTTGATGATTTTTTTCAAAGAATGTGGGCACCCATATTGGGAAATTTCAAAGTACAATAATTAGTTCCGAAGAAGAATTATTAAAAAGTAGATGTGAAAAAAAAACTCCTCTATCATTGGCCATATAAAGCCAATGTTTTTCTTTTCTTCTTCTTTTTTAAACATTACCCACAGGTGGTATCATTTTCATTGGAGCTGTCTCAATGCAATGGTGTCATATTAAAAATGAAAATCTGCAATAAAACAAACTCACAAATCATATAAAAAAAAAAAAGTGCTGGGGCCCATCTGCTTCTGTCGGTTTGCACGGTTACACTGACGGCCAGGCTAAATGCTTGCAAAATTTAAAAAGACAAAAGATGGTGTCAGATTTTGCGGCAGCATTACCTAATAGTAGCCAGGGAAATAGATCCATTTAGGATTCTGTTGTCGCGGCATTCCAAGAGTACTCTTGTGTCACTTATTACATACGTGAAAGTGGAGCACGTTTCAACAGACTTCATCTGATCCTGAGACTTGAACTTTGCCCAAGGCGGCAGTAACTAGGCTGTTTTAGCATTTTGTTAGTCTTCCAATCTCCTTTATGCAGAGGCCGTTAGATATGCTTATGTCTGGCAAAGCAGTGTTGGATATGCAGAATATCATTAAATGTGCATGACAGACACATGATCGCCCACTATTTGAGACAACGGAAGATATTGTTTCAGATCAGATGCTTTCAGGACTTGTCCCTTGTTCCTCATGTGTTACTGAATCTGCATTGGATTGGGACTCGGTATTGGCAGTTACTTAAAATCAAGTGACTCGGACTTTGATGCAAAAAATGTGATCAAAACATCAATATTTTTTAGGGGGGGTGTCAATTACTTTTTTTTTTTTGCTAAGTGAAGAAGGGCTCAGTGCCTATCCCCTAAATACTGTATAGAAAATAGTGCTGCCATCTTCATTGTGTGAAGGCTGAGGCCCTCACATGTTATTGAATAATAAACTTATTAGCCATTTCACATTTTTGTCTTGCATCTACAGTACTTTTGCATTTTTCATCCGTTCTCACTTCATTCCAATTTCAACATATTCAGAAAATTCATGTAATTCGTTTTCATTTCACAATTTTTCACTCCCCAAAATTCCCACTGATTGACAATGAGACATTCAACATACCGTTAATGTTGTTCTCATAGGACATTCAAAATATTCAACTAATTCAGTTCACCTTTGGAACAAATTTCAACTTTCCGAAAAAATCATACTTAAAAAGTGTCTTTTTTTTTTTTTTACAGTAATATTCCTACATGTCACATCAAAATTCCCCAAATCACATATTTTACATCATTTGCTTCTTTTACATTAATTCACTCCAATTTCAACACACTCCACAAATTCATGCTATTCAGGGCTACTATTTTTCTCATTCCAAAAGTTCACATTTTCCCCAAAAATCAACATTTTTTTTCACCCCAAATTGACGATTAATTACCAGTGGCACATTCAACTTAACTGATTCAAATTGTTCCTGTTTGAAATTTGCCTGCAAAATTGCATTCTGTAATTGATTATCTCTAATAGTGGAGGTACTGTAGACAATCAGATGTAAATGCAGACATTGTGACTTTTTCTCCTGACCTGGAGCAGTCCTACGTCCCACATTCCTGCTTTGTTACTGGGCAGAAAGTGTTGGCGAGTGAGGAGTGTTACACTGAAGCTGAATATAAGCCTGCCGCCACTACCAAGGAGTTTTTTTTTTTCTTAACTGGGGGGCTGTTGGTTGACTGGATGAAGAGGGTGTACTGGCGTCACAGTCCTCACACTCTGGGAGTATTCCCATCTGCGGGGGGACCCTCTGGTTTCTGTCGCCCTGCCCGTGACTCCGGCTCGCGTTCTGCCGTTTGCTTGCCGCCGTCTTTTAAGCCGCGCATTCCACACCCAAAAGGGGGCGTGGTTTTCCCTGGACTGGCTGCACTTGTCAAGAGTTGAAGACGAAGCTGAACCAGATGATTAGACCCTGGATGCGTTTGTGGATGCTTTTACATTCCAACACTCACCTGTGATCAACGCGTAGGGGTTGTGAGCAACTCGGTTGCGCAAGCAGGAACAAATTCAGTCGTATTTAAATGATGAGTTAACAAATTTAACATTTTGCCAAATGGATATTGCTAGCCATGGTGTCCTCTTGCCAGAAGCTGAGCTCCTGTCTTTGTTTACGTCCTGGGCGCGTGGCCCGCGTGTGAGACAGTTAGACTATCTGATATGTTCTGTGTGGGGAAAACTAGGGATTGCTCCACAATCTTCCATAATTACAAGCTTATGTAGTGGCATCACAAAAACACAACAAAAAGCCAAAGAAAATGCAATACAAACTTGGGGGGGATTTGCAGATTGCGTATTGAGTTGATTTGCTGAAGTCATGCACGATAGACTACACTCTGGACCAGTCATCTGTCAATCACAGGGCAGTTGTGAAGCGCACAGTAAAGTGGAATAAACCAATGTGAACCACTACACTATCACAGGACGGATACTGCTTACAAACTGTACCTTTAAGTCAAACTTTTATATATAAATCTTGTGATATATTTAGTTGGAAAGATCATTATTATTTTTTATGTTCCAGATGTTGTAAACTGAAGCAATAACTCTACTCGCCAGTTGGCGGCTAATTTTGTCTTTTTATTTTGGCCTTGAGAAAATGTTCAGGCTAATTGGTGGCGAGTGTAAGCTGCCTCCTGATTGACTCCATGCGCTCCAGGATTCAGTCCAAGATCCCCTTTTGATAACGCTGCCCAGTGTCATCAAGTCTATTCATTCAAAAGAATTTTTGAATGGATATGCATGTCTCCGTGGATAATAAAGGTTCCTATCTTTAGTTGTAATTTGCCATGTGCAACGGTGGCACATGCTTCACTGTCAGCGCCTGAATCAAGACTGTTATTATGGGCTGTCTGGAAGGCAACGATATGATCTGGTGGACTTGATGACAAGTCTGGCGTGACATTTAGCTGATGGAGAGGAGGGCTAACTGACTGACAAAGGGGCTTCTCGTGATTTTTGGAAGAGCGCTTTTGCAACCAGCTTCACAGACGTGACAGAAACAACATTCAAAGGCGTCTTATTTCCTTTCACTGGTAATTCAATGTTAATATTGGAATCCTTGCTCATGATTTTCAGTGGCTGTTATATCAGCTCTTGACATTGGCGCAGCCATTTCAACCCTAAAAGTTTGGCACCTGTTCCTGTTAAAAAAAAAAAAAAACCTAACTAACTAACCATCTGCTTGCAATTTAGTAACCGGGATATTAACACTTTCATTTCGTCCCTCCTGTCAGATGTAAACGAATGCGAGGAGACTAACGGCGGATGCGAAGATCTGTGCTGCAACACCATTGGAAGTTTCTACTGCCGCTGTCCTGCTGGACTCAAACTGAGCCTAGATGGCAAAACTTGCCAGGGTGAGAGTCAACTACTGTACGTTACATTAGGCACCACTGACAATTGCACACACAATTTGGTCCAATTTTGACCAAGTGGAACTCAGTTTTTCGAGCTTACTGTTTTCAAACTTTGCTGCCATTTTCCACCCACACGTAAAAACGGAAAGTCAACCTATTGGGGAGATGTTGAGCCAGGCACTTTAGGCCTTAATGGGTTGAATGAGCCCTTGTCTAGCATACATTCCAGATTTAATTTTCCATCACCCTCAGTGGACTTTAAAATGTTTTAAATGGCCCTGATAGGAAAACGGTTCACCCCTGTGCTTATACAAAACTTAAAAACTATCCTGACAGTCTTCTTTGTGATGATTTATGGGAAAAATCACCACCAGAGAGTCTGACTGTATCAATAAGCTGTGTTGTTTCTCTAAATATCTGCTCACGACAAACCCAAAATGTTTCTCCAACATCTTCCCTTTCATTCTGTGCCACGGTTTGATGTTTGCGACGAAGGCATGCCAGCGTGCGGTTGGTTTGATCAGACAAAATTATCAGTAATAGTCGGCTGGATGACTATTGAGAGATCTTATCCTCGCCATGGTAATTACAATTAAGTGCGGATGGGAACATCGTCACAGATGGAAATCATAGCCATTGGAAGAAAACATATACAGGGATAGCTCATTTTAAAGTTTAGATCTTTAAAGACCCGGTAAAGTGATTCATTGACATGTTTCTAAATACATTATACATGTTTGAAGAGGTTTGCTAAAAAATGAGAAAAGACTGAGAACAGTGTAGTACTCAGTTGTTGAGCATTCAACTTTTAAAGCTTTTCACCATTTCAGTTTTCCAGACTTTTTGCACGTGGCTAATACACACTTTGGCATCCAACATGAGTCCCCCCCTCCCCAATTATATATATAAAAACTTGAGTCCTTTCGTTCATATTTCCGGCACAATTGTGAGTTACTTAGTTTTTATTGCTAGGTCCATTCCTGTTAGATCGCGAGCTAGCTAGTGGCTAGCGCCTCTCGTTGCGGCATAGTGGGATATATTCCATCCACTGAACTCTTTAGGCCACGGGTGTCAAACTCAAGGCCCACCAATCCTCCCCTCTAAAATAAATGGAAAAATAATTGAACAAACAATTACTTACCGGCTTCTGATTTCAAAATTAACCATCCATCAATTTGTTGTGTATATATGATGATATAAGGCGATCATACATTAACAAGGGTTCACAGTCATACCGGCCCCCCGAGGGACACCATAACTACGATGTGGCCCCCGACAAAAAATGAGTTTGACACCCCTGCTTTAGGCGGATATGTTTTCACCGCTGTAAATGACTGATGAAGAAGAATACGTTTTTCAGTGGGGTGTATTATTCAGTGGACACGGCCACAGTATTTTAGAGCATAGACAAGGGCTACATTTTTCATTATTTTCAAGTCTCATTTTATGCGCGTGGCAATTTTTTCAATCATTCAAATTTGTCAGGGTTGTTAACAGCACTCTTCTCTGTGGTGTGTCAAATTCAGAAGGTATATTTATATTCACTTTACAGGAACTTCAAATAGCAGGTTTTAGGTACATATGTAGGCAACGTTAAGATGCCAACCAACAAATCATCTTATGTTCGGGGAAAGACAGCAGTAAAGATTCTGCCTCCTGGTCAGTTTTTATCATGTTTGCATGGATTCCATCATGCTGCCATGAGTTTAACATTTCAGTCGTCATGCCGAATAAGCTTTACGGCTCGCACCGACGCGAGCGTGTGACTGATGCTCTGCCAGCGTTCAAGCAGCTGAACCAACAGCTAGATGTGGCTGTGTGTTAGTGTAAAGACCACTGTACCAGATTTAAAAATGTGCTTTTTGCTAAAACACCCCCCCAAAAATGCAGACTGGCCAATCGGCTCGTCTGAAGCGATCCTGTCAGGCGACGTGGTGGTTCACGTTAGCTCTGCGATCTGTTTAGTAGAGTCCTGTTTTGGCCCGGCTAATATGTCTGCGTATTGACCTTAGGAGACACAGGCGGTCTCATTCCTCTCTCAGATGTTTGGATTGGAATTATGGAGTAGGAATTCTGGCAAATTTTAAAGCCCACATTCTTCTCCTTATACATGTCAGCATCAAAGACAGAAACATATTGGCTCATCATATGTTCTCCTCTGAACACCTGGCTGCTGGTTTCCCTCCCAAAAACACACGTACTTCAAGTGTAAAGTATCATTTTGCGCTCAAGTCACACTCTCATGCTTTTCCAGGCTTTTGTGTCACAAATTACTGTGACCCTTGGTCACTCTCGCTCTGCACTTCTTTTCCAGTTTTTTTCTTTCGAGTAGTAAAACTGCTATCACACTTTATCACAATCTCGGTTTGTGCTTCTTTTCCAGGTTTTTGCAAAGGACACTGCTGTCACACTTTGTTGCACTTTCAGCCTGTGCTTCTTTTCCGGGCTTCAGTATTGCACACTGCTGTCATGCTTTCATTAAATGCTACTTTCCACACTTTTGTGTAACGCGCTGCTGTCACATTTTGCTCACTTCGTGCCATCTCTAGTTGTGTGACAAAGTTTGAGGGCGACATAAAAGCCTGAAAAAGAGGCACAGTTTTATTTATTTTTTTTGTCTTTAAGCGGAAGTCAACCCAAAGCTGGCCCACTAGTAGAAACACGGCATTCTGAATAATATTGCGTTTGTGCAATAAGAGTTAATCCACCCATTTTTAGCCATTTTAGGCATCATTGTGTCACTTCTGCCAACTGAAAATGACATCACAGATGCTCAGGGCTCAGTTAACGACCAATCATTCCTCAGCTATAGAAAACAGGCGAACTGTGATTGGTCATTACCTGAGCCCTGAGCAACTGTGATGTCATTTTCAGTCGACAGAAGTGACAAAATGGCCGCCCCCAGCGATGGCTAAAAACTCGTAGATGAACTCTTATTCCACAAACGCAATGTTTATCAGAATGCCATGTTTGAACTAGTGGACTTGCATAGAACATATTCTTGAAAAAAATATGATTGGGGTGGCTTCCCTTTAAGTATCGGTGGCTGGTATCGGCAACCTCTACGAAAATCAGGCACCTTAAAATAAGGCAGGTATTGGCCTGATACCGATACTTGGTATCCGTACGCGCCCATCCCAAGTTATACCTCATAACTGCACTGAGATAGCACCATGTAACTTAGTATGCAAAATGTTATCTATAAGAATGTTATCGTTAAAATATGACTACTAACAATACACTGTACACTAAATTACTGTATCTTTGGATAAAAGAAAATATATATAGCCAAGTAAAAATTCAATAAACACCTCAACTTTTGTTGGAGTTACAGTACAGTGGTGAGTTAAGTGTCAGGAGTTGAAGGTGCTTTGAGGGAGAGCTGAACGTGAAGGAGGGCGGGTCTTTCCTGTGACAGACACACTGGAGCTTTGGGAGGGCGAGAGTGTGAGAAGAAGATGGAAGGACACAAAACTCCAGAGGCAGTCTGGATTGAATGAGAAATAACCCCAGCGGCATTCCGCACGCTCCCATTTTTTTATTAATGATTTTTCCATTCTTTCAACTGGAGCTTTCACTTATTTTGTAAATTTGATTAATTGTATATTTATCCTCCCTGAGGGATAATATCACAACATGGTTTCAGCATCAAGGTGGTGGATTTTCCTCCTGATGCTTCTGGAAACGTTGCCGTTTTTTGCATCTGCGGCAAACTACCCGTACGGCTTCTATAGGAGGCTTTGCTACAGGCCGCATTGTTTCTATGGTTACCAGGGCTACAACTTGCCTCACAGGACCGCAGGTAAGTGAGGGCTTCCTGTCCAAACTCCAGATTGGGCTGTTGGAGCAGTCTGCGAGTCTTCAGAGATTCTGACATGAGACGAATGCGCATTGAAACACGCTATCATCACTGAATATTTTGAAGAATGACTGCATTGCTCAGGAACAAGAGTATGTTTTAAATAATAAGCATCTTTTTGATCTTGGAAATAGGTCAAATGATATTTCGATATATTTTTCACTTCTTTAGTACATAATAAATACAGCACTGACAAGAGTGTTGTGTGCGTGAAGGCAGAGCACTAACGTGCCATCAGCACTTGCGGTTAGTGGGGCTTGTTTTTCCCCAAATGTGCAGCACGCATGGAAAAAGGAAAAAAAAAAAAAGTGCTGAAGTGACTCCTGCCAGCTGCTGCACATGGAGCGAGGCTGACGTTTGGCCGCAGAAGACAAAGAAACACGAGTTTTAAAGACCCCTTTGTGCCCCACACGCTGTATCATATGCGGGACATGACTAAAAGTAGACGGGGTCAAGTCAAGGATTACGCCTGTGGTCCAACGCTATTGCTGGAAACAAGCAAGGCGATCTAATTCCCCTTTTGCTCGTTTCGTTATGACTGGCTATGTTTTTATTGTCAGTAAAATCCGTGTGTTGAGTTTGCTTGATTGCAAACACAGCTTGTGATGTCCGCACAGAAGGCAGAGCAATGAAGCCTCATCGTTGAACCTGATGCGGCACAATGTCAATGATATTTGGGGTGATGTTTTAGCCTAGTCAATTTGTAAAAATCAGTCAATTTAAGCATAACCATGATTATTACGTTCACAATTTAGCACATAGTCGAGTAGTCATTGTTGATCATACCATCCACTGTCAGTGTTCATGAAACAAAATGCACACATATTGCAACCTTGCCCAACACAGTCATAATACAAGCAGGAACAAATCGAAGTAAAAAGTAACGTTTACAAGTGTGAAGCATTAAGGGATTTTTTGTGTCTTTTTTTTTGTGTGGTTCTTAGCTATGATTTGAATTAATGATCCGTCAATCGGCAATATGCAAAACGGCGCTGACACTCAGTGACAATCGATCAGTTTGATTAGCTTAGGAATGAGTGCACGAGATACAAGAGCAGCAAAGAAAATGTCACTATGTATCTAGTAAATTAAGCTTGGCTTTTTACTTGTGTTGTGAGTGCGTTGGGCAAGGTTGGTATACAGCATGTGTGAATTTTATTTCATAAAACCTTGTCTGTGGATGGTCGGGCTGGGCGATTATAGTTGACCAAGCAACTTGAACTTATTAGTGGGCTCATTATGACCATAGGACGAAACTTTATGGCGACGCTGTCAGAGCCGGCTAAAACCCACCAAAGCTAGCATGTCAAAGACACGGAACTCCTTGACTTCTACTCCACGTATTCGTCCGCAGGTGTTAGTTTGCACAATGTAATGTCATTGCAAGAGTTTTACTGAAGTGACTGGTCATTTATTTGAAAAAAGCTAAGCCACACTTTTGTTGGGTGTGCGTATGACACACGCACATGCGTGCGTGCGCGTAGTTCTTTGTTGGTTGGACACTTCTTTGTTGTGTCCTCACACTCAGCAACTCAGGTGCACTCAAAACACGTTCTTGTGCTCAAAATTTCCTCTTACGTGCTTGTAATTGTGGCACAAGTCTAATGGCATACTGTAGCCTCTATGCACAGAGTTTTCTTCTTGATTTTTTTTCTATTAAACATTTTATTGATGGCATTCTATACTGATATTGTGCGACAGGTGTCTATTGCAGGATATATTGATATTTAATTATAGCCCGTACCTAGTGAATGGTATGAAAAACAACTTCTTACCATAACCCTGGCCTGGCAACCTCTGAATTGTGAAGCTGTGCATGTGCATTGTCACCCTGACCACCCCACTGAAAAATGTGTGGCTCCGCCCCGTGCCAGATACGGCTTTTAGCGCAAAAGACTACAAACTCTAACAGACAAATAGATACGTTCCACAAAAGAAACCTGCAATATAGCGGGCTGTGGTAGGTGAAAAACGTCATGCGCAGCGTCGTTGTACCTAATGTTGCGGCTGCAGCGTGTCCTCCTGTGCACTGTGTGAACATAAAGACAGACACATGTGCAGAGCAAAGTGCTCGATGAGGTCCAGATGCTCTAGCCCACTCGCCATTGTCCCACGCTTTGTGACAAAAACACTCTTCAAGCCAATTTTTTTCCACCACTTTACTACAGCACTAGACAGTAATCGTCACCAGATTACTAATAAAAAATTGAATACAATTGCGTGAGGTCACATTGCTTTCCACTACTGAATTCTTCACACAGTTTGTGGCTGCAAATAAGCACCTGGAGTGACCAAGTCCTGTCATTTATGATGCGTTACCTGCGTTTGCAGTCGTGAACCAGTCACAGGCTACTCACGGTTCATGTCTCCCTTCCCGTTGTTTAAATTTCCACTGACTTTACTTACATTACAGGGAGTTGGAGGTCAGTCTGACATGACGAGCAATTTATCACTCTTTGACCTTTAATTCAAGACATCTTTTAGGAAACTAATTGCGGTCGTGTTTGGCTCACCGCTACTTCCTTCACATGAACATTTCTTTTTATTTTGTTTCCAGTATTCTGGTGTGGCTAAGCGGAATGTGTATGCTTCCATGAGTTGGCTTTGCCCGCACAGGGAAAGAATTTAACTGTACAATAGTTGCTACCACATGGAGGGAATTTGTTGTGCTTGAGTTGCATCGCAGTTACTTGCTTACTCGGCCCGCTCATCCGTCATCTCCTCGACTTTAACTTCCAAACCCCGTCGTAATACCTCCATCCAGCCCGGCGGCTCAACTGGAATTTAGTTGGCCATAATGACAGGCTTTAGTCACATTGCGCTGATTTCCCTCCCGTCTCTCTTCCTGCTTCCGTATCCCATCCGAAACTCACAGTCATCCTCCTTCCCTGCAGATATTGATGAATGCCAGGTCCATAATGGCGGCTGCCAGCACACATGCGTTAACACCAGAGGCTCCTACTACTGCGAATGCCAAATGGGATCCCGCCTGCATGTCGATGGACGCACCTGCCTTCGTAAGTACATGTCACTCACAGATTGGTCTTTTCCACTGCCTTAAATTTGGTACGGATTAAAGGTTGCTTTAAAGTATGATGTTTTTTATGTTTTTTAGTGAAGATTATTGAATCCTCTTCAATCCCACTTTTTATGCCTACGGAGAGCGACGGCTGTAGGTTCATTTTATAAAGTACATCTTTGGGCATGATTAGCAATGTATTTTCAGAGATGATACGTTTTGCAATGACTGTAATAATTTAGTGTACGTGGGCACAGGTTCACTGTGTGGCTGTACCGACCAACAAATCAACATTGTCTTACTATTAGGTGGCAAGAGCAAACTTGAATCCATCCATCCGTTTTTTTTTGTTTTTTTTTTCACAGAGCTTGTCATCCATTTTATCCATGCACTTTCCCTCATTAGGCTTGCAGCTGGGTCCTATCCCAGCATTTGGCTATAGGAAGTATTATTTAAAGTACGGTATATGAAGTAAAAATATAGTACTGCTCTATATTGTAAATCACTGAATGGCTTAGGAACACATTTTGTATAGATGATCCAACCATTCACTCTCATTCACACCTGTGGACAATTTGTCTTCATTTAGCAATACATGGAGGCTGGGGTGCCGAAAGAAAAAGGGAGATTCAAACCGACGCAAACGTACTAACCAGTAATTTCACTGTGCCCGTAAACTATAATTGATGCATTAAATTGCATCAAATCAGCAAATGGGAACGGATTGTGCAGACTAAACTGCATTAGTTGGCAGCTGCACTCGAAACGAATTCAAGCAGACGTTGGCCGTGAAATCACACAGCACGAAAGCGTCTGAATCTGTTGAGCATCCAGTGGCGGGAAACGCTCCTGCTCACTGATGACAGCTGGACACAATCCATCCGCTGATGCACATTGTTAGCTTCAAAATTGGCTTGAAGAGCACCTGTGATTAGGATTGAACCCAGCCTTCTTCCCCATGAAACCTTTCAGAACATATGCTTTGTTTCTTGGAGTATAAGTCTCCACTGGTGTCAACAGTCAGCAGTGGTCCCGGCTAGCATTCGTAGATCTTCATCCTAGCCGCCGTCCCTGTCAGTGTGATTGCGCCGATAATCGGCGTCCACGTGTGGCACGACTCCCAGGTGAGGCCCTTCCGTGAAACTTAACAGCCTGCAGACTGACGCGGTAAAGCTGTGCAGATGCCCTTCAGAGAAAAATGCAAAGTATGCTCACAAATAAATGGAGAACTTCTTGTATATCTGGAGGGTTTTTTTCCCCCTCACAGCGTGATTACACGCAGGCCTGGTTAAAGGGCAAAGCATTCCAATCAGCACAGCAACAGTGGCTGGAAAAGTCCAACTACAGATGTACTTGAATGACTTCAATCTCTGCTTTGCTTATCTTATCCAGTTCTGGATCTGACCACTGAGGTCAGACCTGTGCCACACGCGCAAAATGTTTAAACTGGAAAGCTCTGTGAGGTTTGTTGTGCGCCTTTGACGGATGGATCTTGACTGCAGCCATCCGCAGTTAAAAACATGGGCTGCCTTCTTGTTTTCACTCAAGTGATTGAGTACAGCCTGGCGAGATGGTTGAGCTGGTCATGTTTGCAACCTCATCAGCGTACGATTTGGACTTCAAGACTTGATTTTTGCCTCGTTTGCGCTGATGGCACGTACCCATCATCAAAGGGATGCCAATCCAGCTATCAGTGGGAGTATTGTGATGTCAACCTTCGGTCCAATCAAAACTCCTTGACAAAAATATAAATAAATAAAAGCCAGCGAACATAGCTCTAATAACTTTTATTATGAATACGGAGTGGTACCTGGACTTACAAGTGACCAGATTGTGAATTTTCTTTATCTGTTGTTAAGTTAAATAAATACTAAAGGACAAAGTATTGTAAAAATATCCATCCAAATCCATATCCCTATTGTTGTAAGCCTTAAGAGACAAAAAAGAAGTTATTTGATTATTTATGTATTTTCTTTTATGAATCAGCTGATTAATCAATTGTCAGAATTTGAATCTGCCAAAAACCGGAAAAACATCCTAAAAAAAAAAATCTGCATCGGTCGGGCCTTAATTATATCGTCTTCTTCATTCACACAACTAATGCATGGAATCATGATCCACAAACATTTTTAAATCTTTGCATTCTATTCAATTGTTACTAATGTAAATGTTTATTATGTATAATATAAAAAAAAAAGATGTTACAATTTTTTCCCTTTGTGTTTTATAGATTGCAGTAGTGACATTTCAATTCATTTCAATAGGGAAATATGATTTGAGAGGCAAGTGTTTTTAGTTATAAGCGCGGTCATGGTACAAATTTACGTCAACATCATCATAGTGCCTTTCAAGGGACCCAAAGATGGATGGATTGCTCTTACTGAAGATATACTATGTGGAACAGAAGTTGCTGTTCTATTTAAGCCTTGTAGTTGTCAGTGGCTTTGGTTTCAGTTGCAGACTTTCTGTTACTGTGGATGCTAATTTTAAAAACAACACGAAATACAAAACATTTTTGTTTTTTCCAAAAAAGTGCTCAGATGTGGGAAAATCTAGACGTTTCTCCGCTTCAATTCCGCTTGAGCAATGCAGACCAAATGTGTGAAACTCTACTTGCTGTGATCGTTGTACAACAGGTGGTGCATTGCGCAAGTAACTTGAAATCGGCCCATATTCAGAAGTGAGAAAAATTTACCTGGGCTTGAGCTGTCTTTCATCTACACAGTTTATGAATAGCTGAGGGTTGTTGCATAGCTGAGGTTCTCAATTGCAACAGTTGTGTACTGTTGAACCTCTGAAACAGTTTCTTCTATGCTGCATGAAGTTTTTGATTTATACTTCTATCAAACAAACACTACATAATTGAAAACATAAGCGCTTCCTTTTGTACTTCACAAAATAATTCATGACTCTTCTTTATAAAGAATCAATCTCTTTCTCTCTGTTTCACCACTTCTCCCTTTGTTTTTGTTTTTGGTTTTTTTGGCCATGTAGCCGTCCACTCTTGTGCCCTTAGCAACGGTGGCTGTGAACACTACTGCATCCAGCAATCTGCCGCTCACTTCCAGTGCCGCTGCAAGCCCAACTATGAGCTGACAGAGGATGGCAAGCATTGCAAATGTAAGTGCCCGGACCTGGAAAGAGGAATTAATCATGACTACGCTACCTAAGAGAAAATCTAAAATAAATATACATGGCGCCAAAAGCCAATAGTAATTATGTGACAGCATGTCGACCCTTCACTATGCGAGACAGCAACATTTTACATGGTTTTCTTGGCCTGCAGACAGTAACTGTCTTTGAAAATGACACTCCCTTACTGGTCAAATTTCCTTTCATTTATGCTGTGCAGTAGGTTGTCATTCCTGACACAAGTTAAACAGAAACGACATGTGAATACGATGTGTTTAGCCCATTCTTGGCACCACATGGCAATGCTTCCTATGTTTCTTGACAGTGCAGGATCCCTGCGCCGAACATAACGGAGGCTGCATGCATCAGTGTCGGGCCGACGGCGGCAACGCGCACTGCGACTGCAGGGTGGGCTTCATTCTGGCCGAAGACGGACGCACGTGTGAAGGTAAAACCGCTGCCTGCCAAATTAGAGACTTTAAAAGCAGAAGTCAACCCAAACATATTTTTTCAAGAATATGGTGGATTTGGGCCCATAAGTTAAAACATTGCATTCTGATTAATATTCTCAGCTTCAGAAAACAGGTGAGCCATGATTGGTCGTTACCTGAGCCCTGAGCAGTTGTGATGTCATTTTCAGTTGACAGAAATGAAAAAATGGCAGCCCCCAGAGATGTCTAAAAACAAGTGGATTTTGCTGCTTAACTCATATTTTTCTTTTTTTATTATCTATTTATTTTTAATGTTTTGCTTTGAATGTTTTGCAGCACTTTGAGTTGCATTTTTATGTATGAAAAGTGCCATATAAATAAAATGTGATTGATGATTGATTGATTGTGATATTCCACAAACGCAACATTTATCAGAATGCCTTGTTTCAACTAGTGGGCTTCCAGAGAACATATTCTTGAAAAAAATATGTTTGGGTTGACTTCCACTTTATAGCGGGCATCTACATTACAATATTATATAAATCGGCTGGGTTGCAAAATCTTTCATGTCGACTTATTACCATTGTCTTTCAAGATTCAAGTGGTCGCTTGGCTGATTTAATTATAAAATCCGAAATAAATGGCATTTTACCAAGCGATTCCTTGTTCTTTGTCTTAGATATTGACGAGTGTCAGACGGAAAAAGCCAACTGCGCTCACGGCTGCCACAACACGCCTGGCTCCTTCACTTGCGTTTGTAACGCCGCCTACGAGCTGGGATCAGACGGCAAACAATGTTACAGTGAGTTTTGCCTTCACATGAAACATAAATGTCACGCCATGACGACTATATGAATACGCTGGCTATTTTCAAAGGAATCGAGATGGAGATCGTGAACAGCTGTGAGAACAACAATGGCGGATGCTCGCACCACTGCCAGCATTCCAACAGCGGCCCGGTTTGCGCCTGTAACCAAGGTTACCGCCTTCATGACGACCTTAAAACTTGTGTTGGTAAGATAACATAAGACCTGTGTAAATATTCGATAAATTAATTGTATTTGCTAGTGGTTTTTATGGTAGCTGTTCTCCCGAACAGTTTATGTACTGTGGTTATGTATAGTATGTATTCATTTCTGTGAATAACAACGCAAACATTTTTTAAGTGCTGGAGTAGAAAAGTTTGCGAATTAATCAAACAATTTAATGACATTAAAAAAAAATAATCAGCCAATATGCAAATCCATGGGTGCCGAACTGTCAGTATGCAGGGATGGACTGTACTTATTTTTGGATTTAAATTGTATACTTTTAAAGTTCTGAAAGGTTCAAATGCATATAATTAGAGAGTATTTTTTAAATGTATAGAATGTATGGGTGTTGTAACGCCTTACCTTGCTGCATTACATCAATTATTTTGTAAGCCTCACACACAGAAGAAAGTTTCTAATTTTATATGACCTCAGCCACCTGGACCACCCTGGGTTGGATGTCGTTCAAAATCATTGGAGTTTTCGCTTTGACAAAGAAAAATAATTCTGTATAGTTTGCAAAGCAACAGTTTAGAGTTGGTGTTGGAGCTCTGACAAGAAACCTAATTCCAGGTTTGATATCGAGTATGATAATCGATGCAGCTTTCTTTCAAAAGCATTTCCTTTGTTTTTATATCATCAAGATTTACTCACTTCCCCTTGTTCGCTTGACCCACATTTGGCTTCTCATACTGCACGATTAGCATTATTTCTTTTTTTTTTTTAAATGCTTCAAGGAAGCAGATCGTAAAATTTGGGCTCCGTGTTTGTGTTGTGTTTGGCAGACGTGGATGAGTGTGGCCAGCGGAGCTCCTGCTGCCAGCAGAACTGCGCCAACTCTCCCGGAGGCTACGAGTGCTACTGCTCAGCAGGCTATCGCCTCAGCTCGGATGGATGCAGCTGTGACGGTATGTTTAAAATTCCACACATTTACAAAAAAGAAGCAATATTCCATTTGTCTTTCTCACTTTTACATTCATGCAATGGTCATTTAGACTCTAGACACAATATTTATTCTACAAGAACTTGGAAGATGATCTGATTGAACTTAAGCCCTTGCAAAGCTGGAACAGTTAAAGATAGATAGGTACACTGTAATCCCAAATAAATTAGCAGAACTCAAAACGTTTTGAGTTGAGTTTTCCAGAACTTAAAAGGTTGGATGTTTGCAAGTTACAAGGTACTTACAAGCTTTGTGTTACAGCAACTCAATTATTCTCTATTGCAGCTTGCAAATTGTAGTTTTCTAACAAAAGTTAATAGAACTACAAAAATAAGTTCACAGCCACACTATTTTTTGGTAAGCAAGCTCAATGTTTATTAGTTAGTATTGTCATTGTTTTAAAGGGAAAAAAGTCAACCCCCAAATTTTTCTTTACAATATTATGTTCTATGTAGCCCCACAAGTCTAAACACGACATTTCGATTAATATTACGTTTGCGCAATATGAGTTAAGCAGTAAAATCTACGCATTTTTGTCCACCGGCGGCCATTTTGTCACTTTCTCTCGACTGAAAATGACATCACAGTTGCTCGGGGCTCTGGTCGTTACCAGAGCCCCGAGCAACTGTGATGTCATTTTCAGTCGAGAGAAAGTGACAAAATGGCCGCCCCATGAGGTGGATAAAAATAGGTGGATTTGGCTACTTACCTCATATTCCACAAAGGCAATATTGCCGTGTTTAGACTAATGGAGGCACATAGAACATATTATTGTCAAGAGAATGTTTTGGGTTGACTTCCACTTTAACTATACAGTACAATGTAGGCAGGCAGGCAGGTAGATACAGTAGGTGGGTAGGATAGGAAGGTAGATTGGTTAGATAAGGAGGGTGGTAATTGGAGAGAAAGTAGGTGCACAAGTGTAGGTATGTTTAATGATTATTATTTTAAACGATACATCTTTTTTTTTTCTCCATCCATATGATTTTCTTCCCACGATGTATACACCCATTCATACAAAAGAAAGTAATCTTCCTCGTATGCCCAAAAATGTACCAATATTAATACACAAATTAAATCGAACAATCTGTTGTATGTGTTTGTGGTTTAAGAGCAACTTGACAGGTATAATGTTCTCTCTTGTTGTTTAGATATCAACGAGTGTCTGTCAGCTAACGGCGGTTGTGATCACACGTGTCAAAACAACGGCGGCTCCTACCAGTGCTTTTGCAGACGAGGATTCCGTCTGGATGAGGACCGCTTCTCCTGCATCCGTGAGTGCTTTCTATCAAAGTGTGGCCGAGTGCCAATATCCCCGGCGGCACGTCAGACACGACCCGAACTCTTCCTCCCTCGCAGTTCTGGACAACGCAGTCGAGGCCGTGTACAGCGGAGGCGTCGCCGAGCTGCCTCTGATTCGCCCCCAGCTCACCTTGCTGCACGACTACAGCCAACCTCTTGAGCGCTTCGACGACTACGAGGACGACGAGGGCGAGCTGAGGGCCGAGAGCAACCTGTCGGAGAAGTTTGGTGCGTATTTCCCGAGTTATTGAGCTTCGGCTAAGCCGCGACCGTGACTGTTATATCAAAACGCTCCCCTCTTCAGTTTCTTCTCGCGCCATCTTAAGTACTCTTGCGTGGCAATTTTAAAGGCATTGAGAGGAGCCGCTTCTCTTGGTGGCGGATCGAATCGGCTGTGTTCACACCCACAACGGTGCAAAATTTTAAATTGTGCTGAGCTGTGTGCGTCTGCAATAATATTAAAACAAAGTCTAGCCATCCCGTGAGCAGATTTACGCCTTGTCTCGCACCAGACTTGCGCTGGGCATGAAAATAGAGCCCCACTTGTAGAACAATCATTGACTTCAAACTTTGCACAGCATTGGTCTGTATAAAAAGTGGCAACCTTTGTAAAACGTTTAAGCCACGCACCCCTCTCCAACACTGATGTGACTCCACGAAATCTCAGCGGGGTTCAATTAGCGCACCTCTTTCTCATGTCGGTACAAACTGTAGCCGCCTCGCACACAGGAATGCTGAGGCTAACGCGCCCTGACAGTAACAGCAGCAGGAAGGCAAAGGCTCTATTTTGTGTTGCTGTTTAACATCTCCAGAGTGTCAGCGGAAGTTCAAATGTCGCGACTTTACCAAAGTCTGTTGATTGGTGACTTGCAGTGTGTTTGGACAACACTTTCGGGAATGACTGCAGTCTGACGTGTGATGACTGTTCCAACGGAGGAAAGTGTAACGCCTGGAAGAACGGCTGTGATTGTCCCGACGGGTGGACGGGAATGATCTGCAACCAGAGTGCGAACACACACACACACACACACACACACACACACACACACACACACACGCACGAATACTGTAAAGCTATGCATTTTCTTGTGATTGCAACAAAAATGGACCTTTGTTTGAAATGTTCCAGTGAGAACCTCTGTTGTGTTTTCACTGCCACAGCGTGTCCCGAAAACTATTTTGGTCAAAACTGCTCCTTCCCCTGTAAGTGTAAGAACGGCGCCAACTGTGATCCCATCACCGGGAGCTGTCGCTGCCCGCCGGGCGTCAGCGGGGAGTTGTGCCAGGACGGTGAGCTGTACCTTCATTAATTCGCCCCTCGGGAAAAACACAATTCAATGATTTTTGTTTCTGTGTGCAGGCTGTCCGAAGGGCTTCTACGGCAAACAGTGCCACAAAAAGTGTAACTGCGCCAATAACGGACGCTGTCATCGCACCTATGGAGCCTGCCTGTGTGACCCCGGACTTTATGGACGCTTCTGCCACCTCCGTAAGATCAACTTAACCTGACAGCACATGTATTTTAGAGAGGGGGTGCGCCATGTGTGTTACGATTTTGAAGGTTTCTACAACTGAGATATTGAAGTCTAAAGACTTGAGTTTCTTTGTTGTCACATTTAGGTGATGATGGGCAAGTTGACATTCGATTCATCGATGACGTCATAGATAGTTATTCAATGCGCTTATGTTTTGTTCTGAAATTTGTGCCGTCCTTGAATGGTAAATTTTATGCAAGAAAGCCCTTTGTACTGGGGAAAAAATATAGTATGTGGTTATTTAGTTGTTTCTTCACTTTTTTGTTGAGTTAGTGGATCTTTCATACCTGCACTGAAAAAATGCATAATCAAAAAAAAGATTAAGAAGGATGTATTTTGTCCATATTTAGAACAGCATTTTTCTCATACATCTAAGTACATGGTCCTATGTGAACTGATGAACAATTGTGGCCCCTTCCAGCATTTACCGGTAAGTTGCCCATCCCTGCTTTAGCCTGTTCATCTGCTATCCTCAGCAGATGCCATTTCTGAAAGACATGCATACAATTTGACTTTTATTATATGTTAGGTTAGATTTGCTCATTTTGCAAGTGACCGTGCTACTGATCAATTTTTTTTCTTGTAAAAAATGTCCACATGCTTGAGGCACCACAGCTAGTTTTGTGCGCAGACCCTTCACCCTCCTCACCTGTCGCTTTCAGTGTGGCACCCATGTTGTTAATGCCCAAACATGTGATTGCAGTTTAGTTAAGTTCAAGCTTCAATTGATATGAGCTCCGCCTCATTCAGGATCTTGAAGGGGGGCGTGCAACTTAAAGGCCTTATTATATTCTATGTCACAGTGTGATTTTGCTCTTCCAGCTTGTCCCAAGTGGACTTTCGGTGCCGGCTGCTCCGAGGAATGCCAATGCATCCAACACAACACTGTGGAGTGTCATCGTCGTTACGGCACGTGTGTGTGCAAACCCGGTTACCGAGGCGACACCTGCAAGGAAGGTGAGCATTTTGTTGAAAGAAAATATGTCATACACTACTTTCTTCCACATGTGAGCAGCTGTGTTTTCCCCACTACAGAATGCAGCCCGGGCACATACGGCAACAGCTGTGAGAAGAAGTGCGCGTGCCCGACCGGTGTGTCATGTGACCACGTGAGCGGGGAGTGCAAACGAAAGTGCCCGCCGGGTCGTCATGGTGACAGTTGCGAACAAGGTGGGTGGGACACGATTAACGTTCACTTGAATGTTGACAGAGGTGGTAAACTCACACTCTCTATTTAGTCAGTAGAAGAACATAAAAAAAATACCCTAGTAGAAGTTAATTACTTTGCTTAACTAAGTGTAAAAAAATAAATAAATTACAGACTCTGAAATGTACTTAAGTATAAAAGTAAAAATTGAAATGATATCTTTTCTGTCCATTATATTCAATACCCGTCTTCTTTGCAAACTTGCTTAGAGCTTGTACTGAGAGGAAAAACAATAGCTGGAAACAACTTTGATGTAAACGCAGTTCTGATAGTATCATCAGAATTGAACTAACAACAGGTTCTGTTTGAGCAAACCAAAACAACATAAAAAAATGAATTGATTAATGATAATTTAAAAACTGCACCACTCCTGTTTTTTTTTGTTTTTTTCAGATTGCACATAGTGTAGTAGTTAGTGGTTTTAGGCTCACACAAGACACTACTGCATTCGCCACAAATTCTTACAGCTGACATAAAATAAAATAATAACATAAAAAAAATAATAAAAATCTCTTGAATGGGGAAATAAACCTAAAGATATTTTTTTCAAGAATATGTTCCCAGCAGGCTCACTAGTTGAAACACGTCATTCTGATAACTATTGCATTTGTGGAATAAGAATTAATCCACCCCTTTTTAGCCATCTAAGGGGGCGGCCATTTTGTCACTTCTGTCGACTGAAAATGACATCACAATGCTCAGGGCTCAGGTAACGACCAATCACAGCTCAGCTTCAGAAAACAGATCAGCAGTGATTGGTCGTATACCTGAGCCCTGAGCAGTTGTGATGTCATTTTCAGTCGACAGAAGTGACAAAATGGCTATATTGACATTGTGAGAAGTAGAAAATGATTCAGTAAGAGTCAAAGTAAAATATCATTAGAGAAAAAAAAATCGACTTAAGCGCAGTAACAAAGTATTTTTTACTTAGTTACTTCACACCACTGAGTTTTGAGAGTAATCAAGCCGTCCCCCGTGCCGTCTGTCAGACTGCCCCGAAGGAAGCTTTGGATCCGGCTGCGTACATCCGTGTAACTGCAGCGGTGCCGCCTGTGACAAAGCAACGGGACAGTGCAGGTGTCCTGCCGGCACTTCTGGGGCGCGTTGTGACAAAGGTTAGCGGATCAAGTTGAACACTATGATGTCACCTTGTCTACAGCAATAATACATTTTTCATAATCCTTTTTCTTTTTTTCCACAGTGTGTCCGGAGGGATTTTGGGGTGTGGGCTGTTCAGAAATCTGTCCCGTTTGTGAGAATGGCGGCATGTGTGATAAACACAATGGCTCGTGTAACTGTGCCCCCGGCTTCATTGGAACACTCTGCCTCAGCTGTGAGTACCGTGGCTTTGCTAATGCTCTCATGAAAATACCAAAAAATAAATGCATATAAAAAATACAGAACATCGAAATACCCTCTGCATTCAAGAGGTTGCACCACAAAATTCCAAGGCTTGGGAATGCTTGATGATAAAAACATATACTTACATACACATTAGTGTGTATGCTAAAACACTGATTTATTTTATAGGCAATAAATTAAAACAATGATATTTTATAAAAAGCATTTTCAAAATAGTATTCTATTTCAGATCTTATCTTTTTCTATGCATTTTGCATTTATCAGTGAAAAAATATGTTCCACTATAACATGAGACTTAAAATCTATAAAACAAAAGAATATCATGAAAATCTCAATTGTTTTTATGTATTTCGTTTTTAAACATTTGTGTGTTTTATTATTTCTGTTTCAGTGTTGTTTTATTAACTTTAGAGAAGCAAACAAATTTACAAATTATTTGGTTAACTTTATATTCAAGTCAAGCATGCGTCCATTGTAATGCCTTTCACTATTGTTCTTATTGCTCTTTTTCCTACAAATATTTTACATAGGCTGAAAGGCTATTATTGTGGCTCAAGATGTTTTTCATTTAAATATCAAAAAACAAAATGTCACAGCAAGTTGACACCCACATCTAAAAAGCTGTCATGTGACGTGTGCATTGTGATGTTCTCTCCTCAGCATGCCCAAGCGGCCGTTTCGGTCGAGGTTGCCAGATGAAATGCGTGTGCGAGAACAACGCCCGTTGTGACGCGGTGAGCGGGCGATGCATCTGTGCTCCTGGCTGGACTGGCCACAACTGCAGGAAAGGTAGCACCCCCTCCAAAAAAATAAATTAAATACAACTCAAGAGGTTGTTGACAGTTTTTTTTTTTTTTTTTTTGGCGGCAGTGTGCGACACAGGGCACTGGGGGATGGACTGCGTGGAGAGCTGCGACTGTCAAAATGGAGACGGCAGCTGTGATGCGGTGACAGGCCAGTGCAACTGCGAGGCTGGTTACACCGGGACACAGTGCCATGAGAGTACGTGCTACCACGAACATTGTTGACTTGATGCCCATTTAACCCTGTTGCTAACCAAAACAGCAGAACCTACCCAGAGCCTCTCTGAGGAATTGCAGTGTGGAGTCTTACTATAGTTGACTACTATGTTAAATATGATCTGGATTCTGGTGATACAATTTACTTTGGAGTCAGCCAGTCCTCCCTCAAACGTCTCCAGTTGTTGTGCAGTATGTTGTTCTACTTTGCTGCACTTCGCATTTCATAAGGTCGCCGCACAATCTTGTGTGTGTCCGTATCGAGGTTATTAGAGTACACAAAAACGAGCAAAATAACTACAACTAAAATCAATAAAACATTTTAGTTGACGAAATAAAGTAAAAACGAAAATGCTTTTAAAAAGCAAAGTCTAACTGAAACTACGTATTACGTTTTTAAAAATAACTAATACAAACTATGATTCTAGAAAAAATATCCTTTGTTTTTGTCGTTGTCAGTTAATGTCATACATTAGCTTTTAATTTTAAATGTATGATTTCCTTATTGCTGTATGTCTATTCAGAAGAAGGAAGGTCAAACAGTTGTTTTTAAATTGTAGTTTATTTTATCACATAATACAGTGACGTTTTATTTATCTTGCACTTGACAAATACTTCATTTATTTAGAAAAACTAAATCTAATACTAAAATGACTAAAAACCAAACTAAAGCCAATTTATTTTTCTGAAAGATATAAACTCCACTAAAAACTAACTGAATATAAAATATGAAAGTCAAAACGCCACGAAAACTAGCTATAATGAAAAATAATAAACGATTATAACCCTGGTCCGAATATGTGGTTTGCATTTTGCCACAGGTCACAAAGAAGGTCCTTGAACAGTAATAAAGATGATATTAATTTATGTTGGTACAGACTCCCCACCGTCATGTGCCACCATGTTTTTACGTTGTATGTTTATGTTCCTCAGCCTTAGCTGAATCATTACTGACACCTGACATCAATTTTAACATACTCAGTACAAATGTCTTATTGTAACCATGCATAAACCGCGACAAATCTATACAAAATGTGTTATTTGTCAGAGTGTCCAGCGGGAAAGTTTGGTCTGGGTTGTCGTCGTCGATGTCAGTGTGACAATCAGGCGCTGTGCGACCACGTGAGCGGCGCTTGCACTTGCCAAGTGGGATGGACGGGAACATTCTGCGAAAAGCGTGAGAGACTCACTTGGCATTTTTACTCCTTGAAATGTGCAGAGCGTACATGTCAATCATTGTACAATATGTCTCAGCGTGTCCTCAGGGCTTCTTTGGACTGGACTGTCAGAAGAAGTGTGCATGTCATAATGGTGGCCGCTGCGACGCGGTCAGCGGGCTGTGTTCGTGTCCCAGTGGCTGGATTGGACCGTTCTGCAACCAAAGTGAGTGAAGCAACACAACGTGTACAACATCTAAAACCTGTGCAATGCACAACTTGTACACTCGCCTAAGAAAGGTATTCACAGCCCTTCACTTTTAAAATTCATTTACATTGGATTAAATGGGTTTTAATTTACAATTGATTCAGTGCTTGTTTTATCCTTATTATTATTATTTTAGTTGCCAGTCTTTTGAACCATTTTTTCACTTTGTCATTATTTGATTTTACAATATTGAAAAAAAATGTAATCTATTTTGGTATATGGGTGTCACATAACAAAATGTGGAAAAAGTGATGCGTGGTTAAGACGTTTTAATCCTTTTAAAATGATTGGAAAGTGCTTTATTTAATTTTTTTAATTAAAAAATGCATTTTCCCATTGTTTTTGCAGGGCATTCTGTGTAGTGTTTTAGAGAGAAAATAATTTAATCAATTTTGGTATGCAACTGTAACATAAGATCAAATGAAGACTGCTCAATATTTTGTCAACATCCCACATTTTTTTCCCCAAGTGTTTAAAAAAAAAATTGCAAAATTAAAAAAGTAATTGTTCCTAAATATTTCATGATGATATTGTATATTAATTATAAAATGTGAATTTAATCCACCTGGGAAAGTAGTTGTCATGACAAAATGTGAAAACTTTGAAGTTGGTGAAGATTTTCCAATTTGCAAGGGTTACATTTTGATTAAATTTTCAAGAACAACAAAAATGTTTTTACTTCATGGGGTATTTTATGTGGTATTTTGAAGGAAAATATAAATGTTATTAAATTGGGGATGGAGGTTGTCACATAAGGAAATAAATTGTGAAAGATGTGTCAAAATGTTTTATTTTTTAATAAATTTGCTAACATCTCACAAATGTTTGAATAAAATATACATTTAATCATTTCTGGGATGGAGCTGTGACAAAAAAGTGAAGGAAGATGAATACTTTTTGTAGTTTTAAAAATGTCTGAAAACATATTAAATTTATATTTGAAAACATTTTCAAAACCCCATTTCTCACTTTGTTACTATAATGTATTGTATGTAGATTTTGAGATATCTACGGTAATCAATTTTTGGGTGCGAGAACGTGATAGAAGGTGAAAACGTTTGGGTTTTTTTTCAATACATTTGTAGAAAAAAAATCTCACTTTTTCATTCTGGGGTATTTTATAAAAAAATTCGGTTCATGGCTGGAATTGAACATATCCAATATTTCCTTGTTCTATCATGTGTATCATTTACCAAAGTGCATTTGCCCCATATTAATAACCAAAGTTCATGAGGAGGTAACCATCTTCTTTCTCATTGGCAGCATGCCCCAGCGGTTTCTACGGCGACGGCTGTAACTTGACCTGCCGTTGCCGCAACGACGGCGTCTGCCACCCGTCCAGCGGGCTGTGCGCGTGCGCACCAGGCTGGAGCGGACCCGACTGCGCACAAGGTGAGCGCACGTACGCACTGTACATACAGTTACATTATGTACACAATCAAATACCGGTATTTTTCAGTGTACATGAATAATTAACAAATAAGAAAATACAGGAGCATACCCCTTTCTTTGATAAAGACACAGAAAGAACTGTGCATTATAGAATACATACGAAAGGGGAACTACAATGTTATAGTTTGAAGTGAAGCATTCTGTGACTTCAAAGTTTAGCATTCCAGCTTTGGAGACTGACATCACATATGCGTTGTGTCACATTTCGACCTCATAAAAAATAGTAAAGGCGGAAGGAAAGAGATTCTTATTTTCAAGCTGGAAATCCAGTCACTATTTTGAGTTTGGATCAGTTAAAGAAAATACTAAGGTACCTTGGACACCCTGTACTGGTGACGAAGTGTTATCTAGCTTTAAAGACACTACCAGTGCGTCAAATGAAAAAAAAAATATATATATATGGATCGGAGCACAATCAAGCTTAAAGGGAAAGACCCTGTGTGACTGTATGAGGTTCCCAAATGATAATCATTATATTTAAACACAATGTGCATTATAAATGTTAAGTTTTGCCATAACAATATTAACACTTATGTCAGGGCAAAACAGGCTGCCTTAATCAAATATTTATGTTTAGTGAAATCCTTAAAGACTCTTTACTTTATACTTAAAAGTCACGGTTAAAAATTCACTTCCAATGAATTATTAGCAAAACCTAATGTCAATCCTCTGTTAAGCTTGGTTGTCGACAACTGCTGAATGTAACCATAAAATAAAATAAAATAACTAATCATGGAATCAGTGAAGTGACTATGTTACTTTTAAAGTCACATAATCAGTAAAGTACTAAGTTACTTTTTCAAGGTAACTGCCAACACCGATCAGAGGGCGTTGACAACTTGCCTGCGTCTTAAGCTTTAGCTTTAACATTAGCTTTAGCTTTAATGTTAGTTAGAGCAAGCAGCCTAGTAGTATTTCCTTCCCACTACAATGGTTCAGTAACAGCTGGGAGTTTTCTTCCCAGAATGCCCGGCGGGGTTCTACGGCGCCGACTGTCGGTACCGCTGCTTATGTCAGAATGGAGCCACGTGCGATACAAGCAGCGGAAAGTGTTCCTGTTCCAGTGGCTGGACTGGAACCGCCTGTGAACTGGGTAAGAGGAAGTCTCCAAATAGATGTGAGATTTATTTCCATTTTATTTGGAGATGTTTGGCGGTCATCCAGTCGACTGGATGAACTTTAGACGTCGAACAAGTGTGGCTGCGCTCCGCAACAACCACCAGAACCTCCTCCAGCTCAGCTCATTACTCGACTCAGTGTGCGTTCTTGCGCGGTTAAAATTTACGAGCAGTTGTTCCTTATTACACTTTTTAATATGAGTTGCTACTTATTTAACTGGCACATGTGCAACAAGTTGGGAGGTGGGCCAAAAGAAATACAGTACTGCGAAAATTCCAAGGCAGACCAGTTTTTCCAATAGGAAATAATATAAAGCAAAATTAATCAGGGTCAAACTGTGGCGGTCATAAAATCTGCATCGACTGTACGGATGATGATTTAAGTTGAAGTGTTACACAAGTGTGAAAAATAAGGTAACCCCGATCAGACTTGGGTTCCATATCATTCAATATCTATAGTGTTCTTTTCAGAAAAGGCTCATTTCAATGACAGAAATATATTTAAAGCCAAGTAACACATTAAAATAATTACAAATAAAATAAAAAATATCACTGCTCACTGGTATTGATTTGTTGTACAGTATTATTAAAAAAGTAGAACATTTAAAAAAATCATTAATAAAATAAATCACAATAAAAGGATATATTTAAAAACTAAACAGTTAAAAAGATACTATGTAATAACAATGCATTTAAAACAAAAATAACAATAAATGAATTATAAAAAAAATAAAAGGGAAAATAATTTAGAACAAAAAAGAAATCAAGGTCAAAAGTTTTTCAAAAAGTGAATAAATAAATATAAATGAAAATAACAAATAAAGTGATATTTAAAACAATGACCTCAGGCAACTTTGTAGATTAGTCGTTAATAAATAAAATAATACATTAATATGACATAACACTTATCGGTTCCAAAAAGTTATTGTATATAACAATGCTCTGCAATAATTATCATTTTTTATATTTTCCTAAGCTAATATCCAGAGCTTGCGTGTGATCCGTGTGCCATGTCCACATGTTCAGTCCAAGTGAAAATTCCTATCTGAGAACATTTTGCAACTGTCAGCAGGAACCCGATGAACGCGCCGTGATTACTGCCGTCTGCATTTTGTCATCAGCGACTCGTGCGTTATGTGTTTTTCCACACAGAGTGCGCGGCGGGACGCTTCGGGGCCGACTGCCAGCGCGAGTGCGAGTGTGAGAACGGCGGCCGGTGTGACAGACGGACGGGACGCTGCAGCTGCGCCGGCGGCTGGACGGGAGAACGCTGCCACTATCGTGAGCGTCTGACCCACGTTTTTTTTTTTTTTTTTTTTTTCTTTGGCGTGTCTGTTGTGTGGCTTTTGTGACTTTCACTTGCACTTGCAGCATGTGAGCCGGGTACCTTTGGGCTCGGGTGCGAGGGGAGGTGTCAGTGTGCGCGCGGAGCGTCGTGCCATCACGTCACGGGTGACTGTCAGTGCCCGCCCGGCTGGAGAGGAAAACACTGTGACAAAGGTACTGCAAAGGAAAAAGTCTCACGCAGATGAATGGATGCCACATGACAGAAATGCATGTTACTGAGGAACATGTAGACTCACCGAATTACAATCTTACAACTCAATAATCAAATACAACTCAAGTGAAAAAAAAATCTTTTCGAAAGTGAAAGTAAAAATAAACTAAGACAAAGTGGCTGCACAAGTGTGCTACACTCTTGTACCTGAGGATGTCGCTGCATTCAAAATCTCATACAGTTAGGAAGCAGCGCACACCTGCCACCGTTTAAAGTACCTCTGATTAACCCCCCAAAGGTGTTCTAGTAGGGCTTTTCCTGACTATTTTTTGCTTTCTAGCAGAAGGCTAAAAGTTTTGTGCTAACACTGACTTTTATGTTGACTGTTTTTCAAAAAAATACAAATAAATATATTGGATAGTATGAAATAGATGTGTTTTAATTCATAATACAGTAATAAAAATGGAAAATATGACTCTATCTTTATAGTTTCAACTTTTTATTTGGAAAATAAATGTAATTGTAACAAAAAGAAATGAGTATTCAGTATTTTTTAATGTTGTTTTTACTTATGAAGTAAATGAAGTCAAGCATTTTCATGTTTTGACTATGAGACAAAATAGTTTAAAGCACATCTACTACTAGTACTACTTACTATACAACTATGACTACTAATAATAATTATAGAATAATAACAAAGAAAATTATATTTTAATATTATTAAATTGTTTTCTGGTTGTTTATTATGAATTTCTTTTTAAATTATTAAGTAAAATGAGAAAAAGTATGCATTTTAAGTTGTGGTTTTAATTGTAAAATAAATGCATTTAAAACTTAAAATACACAACAATGAGGAACCTCATGTATTCATTTTTATATTTTTGATTTAAATGTTTTCTATAAAGTAAGGACAAATATAAAGAAATGTATTTTAAAATGACAATAAAGGACAATCAAATCTTTAAATTAGTGTCTTTTTAGAAAAAGCAAATAATTTGCTTGTTTGCAGCCTGTCTGCCAGGTTCTTTCGGGCCGGGCTGCATGCGGCGATGCAACTGTTCTCCGGGCACTTCCTGCCACCACGTGTCAGGAGAGTGCGGCTGCCCGGCGGGACTCACCGGCAACGGCTGCGAGCAAAGTGAGTTTTGATCACTTTCGCCTGGAGGCTGCATTGCAGACATTCATGGCAACCTGTCGCTTTTACTCCGACGTCAGCCTGCCTCCCTGGAACCTTCGGTCCCAACTGCAACGAGGTTTGCCAGTGCTCCCAAACCAACCAACTGTGCCACCCTGTGTCTGGATTGTGCTACTGTGCCCCGGGCTTCCATGGGCCCAAATGTGATCAAAGTAAATCTCACAAAAAATCTATCACCACACACTGACATCAAAATTTAACACAGTGCTGAGTCAACTTTCGAGTGTCATCAAAATCAAAAACGATGGTGGCAGCAAACTTCATAACAAGCAACCGTTTGGCAAATAGGGAACAATTCTTCTAAAAAGAAGCTTCAAGCTGTTTATTGCCACTCCCATCTGAAGTTTACTGTCAAACTAAACATCAAACCAAAATAATTTTGTGCAGTCAACCAAACCGCATAACTTCTATGCAGGTCCACTAGTTGAAACAAGCCGTTTGTGGAACAAGAGTTAATCCACCCGTTTTTAGCCATCTCCGGGGGCGACCATTTTGTCACTTCTGTCGACTGAAAATGACATCACAGATGCTCAGGGCTCAGAAAACGACCAATCATGGCTCAGCTTCAGAAAACAGGCGAGCTGTGATTGGCCGTTACCTGAGCCCTTGCGCAACTGGGATGTCATTTTCAGTCGACAGAAGTGACAAAATGGCCACCCCCTGATATGGCTAAAAACGGGTGGATCTTGCTGCTTAACTCATATTCCACAAGCACAATATTAATCAGAATGCTGTTTCACTTAGTGGGCCTGCATAGAACATATTCTTGGACAAAAATAATTTTGGGTTGACTTCCGCTTTAAAGATTTACAAAAGTGTGATAGCCACAATGCAAAGCTCCATAGACCGTCTAGATGAGTTATATGAGCGGTGGATATTTGAACACAAGCAGTGCAGCAACACATGTAAGCAAACAATACAGCAATTGTCACAGGTTTATGTCCTTTATCCTGTGAAAAACAACTTAGAAGAGAGTATTCTTGCATTTATCTTATATTATACTGCTCCCTAGTGGCCAAGGCACACACCAGAAGTACCTGTTGAATTAAATCATGAACTTTTGTTGATAAAACTGTTTAATTCTTTATAATCTATTTTATTTTATTTTTAACTATATAATTATACAAAGTGCTATTTTCCTTATTTTGTATCTCAAGGCCCTATGTCATATATTTTTATGTGTTCAGCATGTAGAATGGGCCGTTACGGTCCAAATTGCGAGCGGGAGTGCGAGTGTGAAAACGGTGGCGTGTGCGTGCCGTCCAGCGGCGCCTGCGAATGTCCCGCAGGCTTCATTGGCGCTCGTTGCAATATCAGTGAGTCCCGAAAGAACAAAACAACAATCATACTAACAACAGGTATTTCAAAATCAAGAATTGTAATTTATGCTTTCCACGACGACAGCGTGTCCCGACGGCCGCTACGGACCCGACTGCGCCCAGGTGGCCCTGTGTGGAGACGGAGCCCGGAACCACCCGGTAACCGGTCGCTGCGTGTGCCCACCTGGACGGAGAGGAGAGCACTGTGCACAAAGTGAGTCACCCCTCATATCTGTTTATCTATCGAGCTCAAAAATGCCTTCCAGTGTGGTTGATGATCATGCGTGTGCGTGTGTTATTTTTTTTGCGCATCAGGTTGTCCTCCGGGCTGGTTCGGCTCGGGCTGTGTGAGGCGTTGCAACTGCAGCAACGGCGCCGCGTGCCACTCGGAGACGGGCAAGTGCACGTGCGGCCTGGGATGGAGCGGACCGCACTGCGACATCGGTACCACGTCGCACACTTCCAAATCATCCAGAGGGAGCGCTCGTGTGACAGCCGCTCTTCTTCTCTTTCCTCTTTAGCTTGCCCGGCAGGAAGTTTTGGCGCCAACTGCCGGCTGACGTGCGAGTGCAAAAATAACGGCACATGTGACAGACTGAGCGGCGCCTGTCGCTGTACGCCGGGATACTACGGACATGTGTGTGAATTTGGTGAGAAAACAACACATTACACCATTCTTACTTAACTGCACCTATTTGAAGTTTATTTTTTCATTATTTGAAAAACATTATAGAATTTTTGTGGGCTTAAAAACTTTTTTTTTTAGGGTATCAGTTAAACATAGATTTTTGCTCTTTGTGGAGCGGCCCACCAGGGGGCAGTATAATAGGCAGTATAATAGACATACAGACACATACGAAGAAGAGTTTCACAACTACAGTAAGCTGCAGTAGTTTTAGTAGTTTTTTTTTTGCAAATGATAAGGAATACATGCCCACAACACAAATGGTGAAGCAACACCCACAGACAGACAATATAACAAATATTACAGGCATACATTCTTTGTCCTCTGTGAAAAATGACTATGATTACAGCAGTGTACTGAGTCACTTAAGAGTAATTGTGTAACTTTGCCTGCATTACTGTATTATACTGTCCCCTGGTGGCCAAGTTGCACACACCACAAGGAGCTGCTATGAACTCACCGTAACGCACAAACATTTTAATTCTTTACATTCTATTTAATCATTTTATTACGTTTTTAGAAACTACAATATTATAGTGTCATTTTTTCCCATTCATTTCAATGGAGAAAATTTATTCAGAACACTTTTGTGTCTGAGATACAAGCAGTCACAGAACAAGTTCAGCTTGTATCTCAAGGCACCACTGTATTGTTGAAATAAGATGCTTTCGTGTGCTGCGGTTCCATTTCATGTTCTATGGTTCTCATCACATTTCTTGTTTTACTGTGGTAAAAATGAGGCACGGATTGGTGGTTTATTGATGACGATTGCGTTTTTCAGCGTGTCCGTCGGGTCTGTACGGGACGCTGTGTCAGCTGCAGTGCGACTGCGCGGCCGGAGCTTCCTGCCAGCCGGCGACGGGTCAGTGCATTTGCCCGGCTGGGCGTCACGGCGCTCGCTGCCAAAAAGGTGAGTCTCGTCACAGAATGCAACTTAAGCGCTGCCCCCTTGTGGCTCATCGATGTTATTGTTTGTGGTCAGTGTGTGAAGAAGGCACGTACGGGCACGGCTGCGCAAGCGTGTGTGAATGCGAGCGTGGCGCTCGGTGCGATCCCGTCACAGGAAGATGTCTCTGCGAGGCCGGAAGGACCGGGCACAGATGTGACGTTGGTGAGTTTGCACTTGTTTGAGTCCCTAAGGGGCATGGCACACATCTCTTAAATCTGTCTGTCATTTCCATTCATCCGCTCTTTCAATTATTTTAGTTTTGCAAATATACTTTTTGTTTTTAGAGGATGAAAATACATTTATTTAAAAAGCATCCTCCCTCCAAAAAATAGAGTTCAGTTCTTAATTTTCAAAATATTTTTGCATGTTGTGCTTTTTTACTAGTGGCCCAATTGTTTTACAAAGACAAACAAAAAAGAATGATTCAATTAAAAAAAAAAAAAAAAAAATCAGAGCTTATTTTTTAAAATATTTTGTTTTGTTTGAAAAAAAAAAGATTAACAAATTTAAAGTCTATGATTTTGATTTTAAATAGTATTTCTGAGTGCATTATTTTTATGAATATAAAACTAACATAGAGAATGTTTTAAAAACGTTTTTTCACAATGTATTATGGCTTTTGGGCATATTTAAAAAAAAACACACACAAAACAATTAAAATACAAAGTTTTCAAATTCACATTCAATTTAGATTTAACCTTTGCAGTCTTTGATTCAAATAAATGTACATACTGTAGGTCTTTGTGGTGGGACAGGTTTGTATGCACATGCAGCAAAAATTGACTCGTATTCCATGACGTCCATATTGAGAATATTTTGAACTTGTGACAGAATGCCGAGAGGATCGCTTTGGGCCTGACTGCAAGCAGAGCTGCCAATGCCAGCACGACGCTCGCTGCAACCCGCGCAATGGCCGCTGCAGCTGCACGCACATGTGGATCGGATTCTCCTGTCAGGAAGGTGAGCAGTTCATTTTCTTCAAATGTGCCACACATCTCCAGACTTCATTTTGTGTCTGTGTGCGTATCCTCAGGAGGACCGCCACAACTCGCTCTGGGGAACAGCACGGGAAGCTCAACGCAGGAAAACTTGTTATAGCGACCCCATTCAGTGGATGTTTGTTTGATGAACAATTCCAAGAGACTCTGATGAGATTGCACTCTGGGACACAAGCTTTGACAAGTGGAACGAAAAAGAAAAAAAACAAAAACTTATCTTTTGGACTGCACATTGGTATTTTGTGTTTAATATTTTGCCCTTGAAATACCTTTTACAACCATTGTATATAGAATAATTGTCCTTTTTTTATATTGAAATGTGCTGCCATGTGTTGTCCTTATTTACAGTTACGTTACTATGGAACTTTTCACCCTCAACATAAACTGTTTACGTTGTCCTCGTTTTTAACCGCTAAAATATTATTCTGCCAGTTAGCTCCAAATATTTCAAATTTTGTTGACATAAGAGGAATATTGGGGCCATGCTAAGGAAATGACAAAATACATAGTGAAGATTATTCATCACAAGAATACTTTTTGACACAAAGTATTTTTTTCTACAAAAGTTGCAATTCAGTGTGAAAAAATGTCATGTGAGAATAAAAAATAGCTATGGAGAGTCATTAAGAAAACAGTCTCATGATGACAATTGTCTTTTTCACAATATGGTACTGATATTGTGGAAATGGTATATTTATTTTGGAAAAAATAACAGAAACATTTTATTGAAAAAAGTAATTGCAAGATGTCCTTTTTTGAAGGGAACAGTTGTAAAAAATGTTTTGGTGTAAAATGTACCACAATAAAGTTGTATTTTTCAAGAAAATATGAGAAAATTACAATTGATTGAAAAAAAATGTAGTATGAGAATACAGCACAGCAAAAAAATCTAAAAAAAATATGACCGCTGTGTATATAAATGGTGCTGCATATGATGTGTTGTTCATTACAGTTATGAGAATGATGTATTTTTTTGAAAAATAATTATGAGAATATGGTTATAGTTTTTTCAGAAAAAAAATGTCCCATAATATTTACTAATATTACTATTAGAATATCTTGTGGAAACTGTTAATATACAATCATAGCTGCATGAAGACACACACACACTTCATTTGCCATTCTTGAATTTTTTTTTTAATGATGAAGCTGTACATCCTTGTCTAGAATTTTGATTCAAGCACAGTGCAGTTAGCAACGCCTGCAAAAGAACTTTAAAAAGAAAAAAGAACAAAAATAAAGAAAAGGCAGAGGCGATCACTACTGGAATATAATGTATATATACTATATACACTTGTCTCATTATGTACACGAGATCTTTGTCTCTCTCGGCCATTTTTCTCTACAATCACAACACAACTGGTCAGTCTTAACAAGAGGGAAAAAAATGAAGCCAAGATGATGAATCATTAATTGTTACAGGCAAAACCATAAAAATAGATTCTCTCCTTTTCCGCTTCCATTGCTGAAATAAGTCACCTCCACCACGAGAATGATACATCTTGTGCGATTGGACACTTTCTCCTTAAAGCAACTGATTGAGCACACAGCCAACTACATCATCACACAGTCTTCTTTTCTGCTGTAACTCAATCGATGTCTTGATTGAGGCTGCACTTGTGCTTTCAAGATAAGAAGGACTTGTGAGCTGGGAGTTGGGGTTCCATTTAAATTTCTTTGAAAGGGGGTGATGATCAAAAGTCAAAATGTAAAATCTATTGTAAATGTTGACGTGGTAATGCGATATTCGTTAACTTGGGTTGGGTGTAAAAGTGTATTTTGTTTCACAGCACTTTTCCAACAACAGCTTTACAGATGCCGCGTTCATTTTCTCAAATTGAGAAACAACAGAAATTGTACTGAGCAGTCAAGATGAGTGACACATGTATCCTTTTTGAATTCCATTTCCTGTTGTATGGTCATCGTCACATTTTCCCTATTACTGGCGTAGTCAGAGGGATTCTTTGGCTTGCACCCCAAAAATAAAACGTCCTCAGAAACACACACGCATTACAGCACACACGCACAAAAAACACCGGCTCACTTCCCTGAGCTGCTGCCTCAAAAATGTCTCGTCCTCATACAGACTGTTTCTGTAGCAACTTGTTTACGCCAAGGTCACACTTGAACTAAAAACTACATATGCATGGTAGATCTTGAATGGCCCCAATGTACCCCACTGGGGATCCTCCAATTCTTCATGATACTGCATACGTACAACAGTTTTTCCCAAAAATTCATAATTGTTCAAAATGTTAAAATTTTAAATTTATTGGCCCATATTGAGATTTTTAGTTACTAACATGTAACATTTCAACGCAATCCGAATAAAACTATGATCTAGAGGTGCACAATTAATCGACAACAAATCAATTATCAAATCAACAGATTATTTTTGACAATCGATCAATCATTTAGTGCATTGTTTAACTTAAAATTGTCCAAATCCTTTGAATTTTTTTTTCTAAACAGTACATATTCTTAGATTTCCGTAGTCCTTCATAAAAGCAGACAGATCATATTTATGTTGAATCAAAAAACATTTGCTTTTACTTTGGATAACAATGATCAACATTTTTGCCTATGTTCTGTTGGCACGGCCCAAACCAGTAACTGAATCATAATTTATGTATGTGGATTTTCTACACCTTGAAATAACGTCCTTTTTTTTTTTAATTAAGGGATGGAACGACAAAATAAAAGACAGATTAAACAATTTATTAAAGTAATTGTTAGTTTCAGCACTACTTTGATATGTGTTCTATGCACACAAAAAACATTGTGACAGGGACAATGTCTCTGACGTGTCCCGCAGGTTGTACACAATAAGGCAAAACACTCAAGACAAAATTTCAGGCCAAGAAAACACGAGCAAAGACCGTTGCTTCCTCTAGCTAATGCTAACACTAAAGACACAAATGTGCAATCCTCCTTTCATGGCCAGCCAATATAATTGCTTTCGCACACAAACATTAAAGCTAAACACAAAATGAGATTAACACCCTTTAATGGAAAGCCAGATCCTGCTTCTTTTAGCAAAACACGCTAACCCCCTCTGAGGAGAACATGCGCAAACATGACCAGTAGCTACCACAAGCTAATGCTAAAGCTAAAGATTCAGGCGCGGTAAAACCCTCTGACGGAGAACAAGTTGAAGTTAAAAACACAAAAACGACAACACCTTCTGATGACAGACATGAGCCAATGTTAATGTTAAAGCTAAAGACAGTGGCACATTAACCCTCTGCTGAACAAAGGCTAACATGGTCACATCCTCCAGCTAACACTAAAACAACAGCTAATATTAAAGCTAAAAAAACAGGTGCGCCATCACCGTTTGAAAATGTGTCAAGTCAAGATAACGCTTCCTTTAGCTAATGTTTAAAGCAAAGGATAAAGGTGTGGCAGCACTCTCTGATGCCACTTCCTCGAGCTAAAAATGAATGCTAACGACAGAAGCACATATTTTCTGCTGTAACTCAATCAATGTCTGCCCTCTGATGCAAAACAAGAGACAAAAAAGGCCTTTCTCAAGTGAACGTTAATGCTAAAGCTTAAAAATCTCACGGTATAGTCATGTTTACCCCCTCTGATAGTGAACCAGATCCAGGATGGCTTCTCCTGTTGCTAACATTAATGCTAAAGCTAAAACAGCCGCTCCCTCTAACAAACATTAAAATGAAACTAAATTCAAGATGTTAAAACTGTTGCTTTTTAAGGTGCATAAGCCTATCTTCTTTATCTTGTATTTTAAATGTGCATAAGCTTATCTTCTTTAGCTAAAAAATACATTTCACACATATCCTATCTACTCACTTACAGGGGCCGCCTTCTTTTTAAACACCTTTTCACGCTCACAAGTGTGCAAATTAACAAGAATGTGACATGATGCCACTTCCAGTCTGATAACAATTTAATGAAACATGACAGCCCTCCGTACATTGATGTTCATTTAATTCTTATTCTACGATTGCAATAATAATCAGAGTGTTGCTTTGTGATGAGTGGTGGCACATACAATGTATTCTTGCAAAAAAATATTCTGCATTTGGTTCCTCTTTACCACCCTCTGATGTTGAACAAGAACCAACATGCAGAGCTGGGCATTTTACAAAAAAAGTGAGCGCACATTATTTGTCATCCGTCTGCATAGTGGGTACACTTCCGTTGTCCGTCATTCGCCTTTTTCGGGGCGGGGGAGGGGTGGGGAGGCCTACCCGCCTATAGGTCGGTCCGCTTCTGGTATTAAACGGGCTTCCGTCAAAGATTCCGACTGCAAACCTCCCCCCAACACACACACACTGCGCCATGGAAGCCTGTTCAGAGCCTGGTCCCTCACGCAAATCTGTCCCCCAAGCAACAACAACTCACTATTGTTCCTTGCCACGGCCTTCGAAGCCTCGCTGCGAAAAATAGACTAAAGATGGACAACAGACGAAAGACTGATTCTATACATGGACTTCCGACAATGCTCAGTCTGTCTATTTTAAAATTGTACTCGTCATTTGTCAACCGTCAGCAAAACTGGCGTCTGTCATAGGTAGATAGATGGACCGGTCCGTCACACAGACGGAATGCCCAGCTCTGCCAACATGGCTACTTCCTCTAACAAAGATTGAAGCTAAAGATACATAAATGTTAACACCCTCTCTTGGTGAACAACAGCCAAGTGGCTACTTGCTGTAGTTGACGTTAGCTTACGTTAAGGCTGAAGATTATGTGGAACTGCCAATGTAAACATTTTTGACTGGGCTATGTCATTGGAACGTACTGAAAAGTTGTTCGAGTGTGTTTGATAATCTTTGAATGTATTGACAATGTCGTTCAAACGTATATGGTAAAGTCATCGGAATGTATCACTCATCATTTCAGTGCAGCCCTGTCGTCCATCGTCGCCAGCGACAGCCAATCGGTGTCGAGAACATACTTACTACTTCACATGCGGGCATAGCACAAGCCGACTCGAGTTTAAGAAAAACAAAACAGTGTTTTATATCTTTCGGTCAAACAGACTGCAGTGACATTGTCCTATATCATTTTTATTTCACCAATTACAACACTGTGTGTGTGTGTTTTCTTTCTTGCATGTGCGTTCTCGACACTGATTGGCTGTTGCCGCCGGACTGGGCCAGCCTGAAATAATGACCTCCGGATGACTCATGGACTGACATGGCAACTTCTGGTGTTTGGTAGTCCTTCAAACGTATTGTTGAAAGTAAACACAAAACATTTTTTCCCATAATGCCATGGGATATTGCCTTGCACATGCGCAATTGTGCACTACAACCACTTCACAGGTGGACAGGATGAAGCCCACCAACAGTAACAATTAAGTAAACATTGTTCAAAATGCTGCTAATACTCAATGTTTTCTGCATCATTAAATTGTTAGCGTCAAAAGTCAAAGGTAATGAGGATAGACTTTGTTTTTGTTTTTTTGCAGTTCCACGCTTCCTTACAATACCCTGAAATTATGGGAAAATGTTTGTTTAGCTTTTAAACTGTTTTAGTAATATGTTCAAACAACTTTACCAAATACATTTGAATGTCTTTGCAGTATGTTAGAACGACATGGCCCAAACAAAAATCTTTACTCCACATTGGCAGTTCTACACTTCCGCAGAAGACTGATGCGCGTTAACGCTCACTGATGGCAAACAGGCGCCAAGATGGCCCAGTCCTTAAGATAAGACAAGGGCATGTTAACACACCCTGATGGCAAACAGGAACCAATATAGCTGCTTTGCTAGATAACATTAAAGCTAAAGTTAATACTGAAGCTAATGTTAAAAACTAAAGTCGTAGGCATGTTAACATTGTCTTATAGTGAATGAGCCAACATGTCCGCTTCATCCACCCAAAGCTGGCTGCTTCCTTGAGCTAAATGTTTAAGCTAAAGCTAATGTTAAAGCTAAAGAGACAGGCGTGCCAACTATGCATATGAGGATGATAGAGGAGCCTCAGGGGGTATAAAAAAAAAAAAGGCAGCAGGAGTGTGGAGCATCACGATAAAAACACAAAAAAAGATGTCAAAGTTAAGAAACTACCAGGAGGCCACTTCTTTTACTTGTCTAGTGCATGTGTAGGGCTAGGGCTAAGAATGCGGTAGGGTAGCGACACTGACCATACTAAAGTGCTGATTGTTGTCAGACAAAGACACAAACACAAGACGACGTGGAGGATAACACGAGAACACGTGTTCTTCACGTTTGACCTTCAGCTTGCTGGGCGTGGCAGAATAACATCTGAGCACCCAAGCCAGTGTGTGCTTATTATTTTTCACTCGTTTTCCTATTGAACGTCTGATTTGCAAACCTCTCGAGAGACGTCAGTTTTCTCCCTCCTTTTTTTTTTTTTTTTTAAATATCCCTGGAAGTGTGAGCGAGGGGGCCCCCCGGTGGCCTATTGGTGCGACCACACTCATGCGCCAGGAGGGTTGAGGTTGAGGAAGGGGCTTCAGGGGCTGGGGGTCTCGCTCGGTTGAAGCTCAAGCAAACGGAGGATCAGGCAAAAAGGCGGGACGCGCTGCGGCTACCGGGCGTTATGAGCGGTAGTCCTTTTTACTGTACGGCTTGTTGCCCAGGATGCTGTCCACCTCGTGTGTGATGGATGACGACAGCTTGGGGAGAACCTGAAGAGGAAGATGTAGGAAGAATAGTTACTCCACCACATGCGTACCAACAGATTTTCTTTTAAAAATGAGGACATTTCTAAGTGTGTGGCCACGGAAAAGATTTAAATGTCCGGGTGTTGCCCAAACTTTTGATCTGTGGTGTATGTAAACACATTTCTTAAAAAATATATCATTTTAAATGTTCATGTTGCAGAGTTGTACAGGTGAGGCAAGAGAACCTTAGCAAAATTGTTGCGGCTTGGAAGCGCATACCTGATGATCGTTTATGGAAAATCTTGCGGATTCCCGGCCAAAGTTTAGCTAATGATGTGCAATTATTAAAATGAGTATGAAATTAGCTAAAGGAAAATCATCAGCTTGATACCGCTACCTGTAGTTTTGGAGATTCTCCGCAAAGATATCTATGACAACAGTAAGAATAATTTTGAGATAATTACTGACTTCTTTGTTGACTAACTTAACTCCCCAAAAATAATTTTCAACACTTCACCATGTTTATTTCATGAAAATTAAACTTCTCACTGCTGAAAGGTGTAGAAGTTTGACCTACTGATCAATTGTTGCCTCGTGTCTCAGAATCTACCGGAGCAAGTTTAGACTCATTGTGCTAAGGAGGGGTAACATGTATATGTAAAAATAAGACTTATTCCCTCACACAACAAAAAGCAAAAGAGAGTGTGTCTTTTTCAAGGAACACTGCAGAGCCCTCTGGAAATGTGAGCGTAACATTTACAAACGGGAAAACTCATGCAATGTGTAAATGAGGGAGAGGATGTAGCTCCCCTCATTACCCATTGGAAACATCCATAGGGTGCATCTTATCAGCATGAAGTGGTGGTGGCTTTAAATTCCGCCCCCCCCGGCAAGTAATGTGTTCCTGTGTTGACCTTATTAGGAGGCGGCAGTGGCGCGGTGGTGTAGTGGAGCATGCTGCAGAAAAGTGACCGAGAGGCTCATGTGTTCTCAGGAAAGTAGCTGCACGAGCCTCCTGGACACTTAGCTCACATGCAAGCACACACACAAACACACACACGCACACACACACACACACACACACACACACAAGGCTCACCTGAATGGCTCCTATGTTCTCCATCAGTTGGTCAGCGTTGGATGCCCCTAAAAGGACAGAGCTCACCCCCTCATTACGTAGACACCACGCTGCAGGAGACCAGTGGACAGTGATGACACCGCTAACACACGCAAACACCATCACAAACAGTACCCGAGCGCTCATCGCTAAAAGGTGGAATGGGTGTGTTGACAATAGCCGGTTTTACATGGAGACTTTGTTTGTCATTCTGACTAATGAGCTGTAGTCAACTGTTTACATGTGACATGCTCTATTCCAATTAGCCTTTTAAATGTGCCACAATGACCAGTACAGTATTCAAATGTTTTATATTTGCAACCAACGCTTGAAAGTAAATCTGTCCTCTCTGGTCATTTTCATGCATGTTGTGAGCCATTTTGGCTGCATTCTATTTACATTCAGGACAGAGGTTACTGCTTTCTAACATGAGTTCCATGTTCTCTTTGTAGTTATCATATTTTTGTTAAAATTGATTCCTTCCATTTTACATTCTAGTTGTGCGATTGATTTTCTGTCCCGCTCATATTGTCGCTCACGGGCAGAAACTTCACCTCACCATAACCAGTACTTTTCAACAAAACAAAAATCCCATCTTGCTTGAATTACCAAACACTGCATCGTTTAAGTTGGTATTATACTTATCTTTCAAATACTGTTGTGCACCACATCAAAACAACGCCTTGTCATAATTATGTTCATTAGCTAATTCAATTTGGGATTAAAGCCCTCGCAAAACTACTGGAGTGCACCCGCGCCAGGCCTCCGACAATACTTAATACTTAACAAAAGCTAACAGTGATTACGTCATCTTCCCCAAACTCTATTTCAACAGTGATGAATGATACAGTAAATAAAACCCTGAGCTGACAAAACAGTGTAAAAGGCAGAAATGAATCTGCACGCAAATTTACTTTAACTTCAGGACTGACAAGTTCCTCTGGCACCAAAGCATTACAGCTAATTTCATTCAACAAACTATGCTTACTCAAAATATATATTACCCTAATTATTTTCACACTTTTTGTGTAATCTATATTTGGAATCTAGAGGCGACGTCATGCTGCCACAGAATGAAGAAGAGACGACATTTCCCAAGACAGTTGAAGTGTACAAGAGAGTTAATCGATTTGCGCTCAAGCTATTTTTAACACTTAAGATTTGCTAATAATTTGTCAAAATAACAGACCACGTATAGACTAACCATTAATATTGATTTGCGAAATCATATGAAATTGTACACATGAGGTTTTCACCCGACGCAGCCAATATCATTTACAGAGCAGCCAGGCCTGTCTGTATCACTCACATCAGTCACAATACATTTTTTCTATGGTTAGCAACTTTTTCCTCTTATCCATCATTGGCAACTTTTACACACACACAAACGCAAAGAGAAATCCAAAGAAAATGAACTTCCATCCATCCATCCTTCGACATAACATACTGACCTTTTTTTCTACTACTTGAAACTATATGGGTGGATTTTGCTGCTTAACACATGTTCCACAAATGCAATATTAATCAGATATGTATGCCTTGTCTCAAATAGTGCGCCTGCATTGAACATATTCTTGAAAAAAATATGTTTGGGTTGACGTCCCTTTTAAGTCCACATGTAGCTGTTAGCCAGAGAGTGTAACTTCTAAGAATCTTAAGAGGATAAAGATTGCAAAACTAAAATGGGGATTAAACATTAGTGTTGATGGAGGAGGCAACTGAGTATTGGGATTGAGGAGGCGCTGCTAGAGCACCCAAGAGGGCAGCCCATAGCAGTGGGGGGGGGGTGCGAGAAGTCATTGTTGTGTAGTTTATATTCAATAGTGGAGTGTCACCGTGATATAGATGATCACCTGGAGGACATAAATCGCCGCGCGCTTCCCCGGTAGGACTGCCCGGAGGATTTATGGTAATTGGGAGAGACGAGAGCGTACGTTAATGGGCCGTGAAAGCTAATCCATAAACGCCGTCTTCCTGCCAGCATGAAAAATCTACGCCGTTATAAGAGCAGGAAGTCCATTGTTGACTAGTCGTGATGCTTTAACAGCCCTCGTAAGTGTGCCGCCAGTTTTGGCTGTTCTGTTTTTTTGCACAGTCTCACTTTCCTGAGGAATCGATATGGATCCACTGGTGGGATTTATGCGTGGCACACCATCCTCCCGCTGACTCCTGAAACTGCTAAATGCATGTTGAGACCAAGCAATACCTTTGCATGTATACGAACATACGCCGGAGAGGCACTTAAATGCCATATTGATAGTTACGGCACTTCTGATGTATTCAAACGAATGTTCCAGATCGTTTATGTGGCTGACTTTTGTGCTAATACAGAAAAGACGTCTGTAGATACTGTTATGTCTCTTTAGTAGTAAACTGAAACAAAATCAGATGTGCAGACTCAGCGAGACTACAGAATAAGTATAGTAGACACTGTCGCGGCCGTCCATTCATGCATAGGCCAAGAAATCCATCCATCCATCCATTATCTATACCGCTTATCCTCACAAGGGTGGAGCCTATCCCAGCTGTCGGGCAGTAGGCGGGGGGGACACCCTGAATTGGTTGCCAGCCAATCGCAGGGCACACAGAGACAAACAAACATCCGCACTCACAATCACAACTAGGGGCAATTTAGAGTCTCCAATTAACCTACCATGAATGTTTTTTGGAATGAGGGAGGAAAGCGGAGTACCCGGAGAAAACCTACGCAGGCACGGGAGTACTGTTTATGTAGCGTAAAAGATGTTTAACAAAACAATGTGGCTCCAATAATGTTAGCGCAAATTAAACAAAGTTTTTTTTTTTTTTTTAAATGATGTTGAATATGATCAAAATGAATTGAATTAGAAGAGATACCATTTTACATATCGTCGCTGTCATGTGAAAAAACACTTATCTCCATTTTTAAAAATGTTCTTATTTTTACATGAATCATGTTTCCGCGTTACAGACATCGTATTAAAGGGAAAATGAAGGATGTTTCCATAATTGGAGATAAGTGTTTTTCACAGGACAAGTTTTTCACAATATAACAATCATGAGCCCCTTGTTGATACAATGATGGATCAACTACTGTTTTTTGGTCTATTGATGATTAACCCTAGCTTGGCCTAAACAAGCACACAGGTGGACAACACGGAAAAAACAACGACCTCGGCCCCTCCGAGCCAGAGGGGACGGACAGACAGACAGAAAGAGAGAGAGCGGCAGAATGCATCTGCGTACCGATGGCGAGTTGGGGCAGAGTGCAGCCCAGCCGCTCCGCGATCGCCTGCAGCTCTTTCAACTTCGCCTGCTGACGCCGACCCTCCTCGCTCAAGATCTTGTCCTTCAACCACTGGTAACCCTGTCGAAAACACAGCACACCTGCTCAAAAACACCGCCCTGCTCACACCGCGGCCGCCTCGCCTCCCGTGTCACCAGGGCCTGTTTTTAAACACGTGACTCTGTCTCCTCCCGCCTACACTTCACTTGCTAAATTACCTCGGTTTTTTTTTTTCCAAACCTCCAACTTAGCGTCAAACCTGAACCCTTCTAACCACAAACCTAGCATAAATAATAATAATGTTAGGTGATAATCGTGGTTTTATCCCACTACTTGAATCTAACCCTAATTTTTATCCCTACTTTGAAACTGTGAGCCTGATACTCAAACACATCCCCAACTTCAAACCCTGTCAACCATAAGCCTTACTTGAAACTCTCAACCTGACTCTTCAAAGGTTGAATTGAGGACCTCGGACTTGTTCTTGTTGAAGACGCATCATGTGTCGTTTTCCACAACGCTTATCCTGTACAGGGTCGCGAGGAGATGCTGGAGCCTATCGCAGCTAACTATGGGCGAAAGGCCAGTCGCAGGGCACAAACAGACACCGTCACTGAGCGGAAACCGGTCCCACGCTGCCCTCACACAACTCAGGCGAGTGTACCACTACACCATCAATGACACCTTGTTGAAGACATTTCACTTGTAATCCAAAGGTTTTATTCAAACCTACATTTTTAGTTGTGGATTTAGAACCAAAGAAGCCCTTTGGATTAAAAGTGTCTTCAACAAAAAAGTCTAGTTGTCAAACTTCCATGACTTGGATGACTGAGAAAGACAATACTGGCTGAACCTGACCACTAAATCCTAACTTCAGGCTCTGACCCTGTCTTGAAACCCTGAGCCTGATTCCTAACTAGGGTTGGGCACTGGGAACAGGGAACCGAGCGGAACCGGGACTAGCGCTTGGGTTCTCCCGAAATCGTTCAGGTTTTAAAATGTCGGTGCCGCATTCCGATTCCTAATCCATCTCGCAGAGGAAGCCGCCCAAAATAAAGTATCAATAGTATGTGCGCGGCGCGGAGCAATCGACAGACACAAGCGAAGTACAACCAGTAGGAAATGTGTGTGCGCCGCACGGGCGAGCAGAATGTGTCGACAAGTTACACACGGACAGCAACGAAGACTACAGGATAATGCTCGTGCGATGTGATAATTATGGATGTTCGACACAGCCAAGTGATACGGACCGCGCCGCAGTCAGAATTGGGCCCACATCGAGCACAAGTTTTTCTTTTTATTTGCACACTTTGCTTGCCCATTAATGGGTGTTAAGTAGCATGCTATAAGCTGCATTATTGTATTGTATTTTCTTGAGGTTCTCCAAAATAAAGCTCTTGTGGATAATTCAAGCTCATAGGTTTGATATTAATATATTTGTCAAAAATATCCATTGAGAAAATCATAGGGAAATTAATACACAGTAGAAAAGTTAATGAAACAAATATTTGACAATTTCGAAAGTACTACACCCCCCCCCCACAAAAAAAAATAAATAATTTAATCGGAATCGAGAATTGTTACGAACCGGAATCGAATACAGGAACGGGAATCAGAATCGCCCAAATTCAAACAATGCCCAACCCTACTCCTAACCTGAACACAGACCCTAATTGTGAAGTCGAAACCAAACCCTGGTGTCTGTCAACCGTAACCCTTGCTTAAAACCCTGAACCTGACTGATAAACTCCAACCCGGGCGTGAAATCCTGAGAATGACTTCCAATCCTTACTGTAGCCCAAATCCCAACTTTAAACTCTTGTCGTCAAACCCTACATCAAACCCAACCAAAACAAATGCTGAAACTCCCAACCCTCATCCTTGAAACCCTAAAGAAAAAAAAAAAAGTTCAATAGCCAATGCAAATTCCTACCAAATACAATGGCCATTGTAAGAAAGACAAATGAAACCATTCACATGAATACGAATAACATCACCAAACATTCACTGAGTCAAGCATTCCACAAAGGAAATGAAACTGCAAAACAGGGAAATGCAGAGTGAGTGACAGTCACTGAGGGAACATGCCACAAAAGAGACACACCACTGCACTGTACTAATGTGTAGCGACAATGAACAAACAAGGTGCAAGGACCATCGACAACCAGAAAGGGAACCAAACCAGGAGGTGGATACCAGCACAGGAAAGGGGAACCACAGCAAAACGGCTGGGACATGGCTACCTTCAGAGAGGCCCGAGAGTACGGGGGCACCCTGCCGTCATATTTCCCTGAGATGATCCCGCAGGCCAGCGGTGACCACGTCATGGCCCCCACACCTGCACCACAAGAGAACGTCATCATCATGACAAGACATCCAGTCCAGCAAGAACTCAAAGGTCTTAAAGCGAAAGTCTCACCTATTTTATGGAAAAGTTCAGGTAGCTGCACCTCCACCTTCTCCCTCTGAAACATGTGATACTCGGCCTGCTCGCAAATGGGAGGGATCTGATTGAATTGTCGTGCCACAGAATATGCTTCCTTCAGGGAAAGGAAAAAAACAAATAAGATGAAGTCCAGCGTGAAAGCGCATCGCAATGCCCGACACATTTGCAGTATGCAGCGCTTTGATTCCCACCATTATCTCCATGGGGCTCCAGCGGGATGTCCCCCAGTACATGGCCATGCCTTGATTTATCACATGGGTCATTGCTCGAACCGTTTCTGTACACAAGAGACAAAGAAATGGTGCCACTGCCTTCTGCCAACTACGTAAAGTAATTCATAATTACATTAAATTCATTTTAATAACACCTTCAATACATTTCTTTATTTGTTGAAGTTTGGAAGGCTTGTTAACAATAGTCTCTTTTCAGTGCCGTGTCAACTTTACAATACATTTTTTGCCCCTTTACAGGGTCTTTAAGGGGAGGGTTTGGGAATCAAAACATTGGAAAAACGTTGTCGTATTTTAAGAAAGAAAATCATACCATTTTCACCAACAAGTTAAATATGGAAAATTGATTTTTCTAGCGTGCCTACCTACCTAACAAATCTATTTAAAAGCTACCGGGTACTTATTTATTTGGCTATGTGTTCCCTGCATGCACCACATACAGGGATCTGCACACTGACATTTTATGTATGGTATGCAGTTTGCACTCCAAAGAAATGTATATCATTCCCCTAATATCACAATTGCCCAAGTCATTTTGAACGTAATGTCAAAATATTAATAAAAAATACCAATTTGCCTGCTAAAAAATGTTTTTTCCTCATTGTCTGTGCAGGTTCTGAATCATCCAGGAAGGCCATTTGTACTCCATAAAAGTTGAATCGAAGCAACTGGACTGTTCTTGTTTTTTAAATTCGCCGTTCTTGTTTTCAAAAATGACTTAGGCAATTATACTATTGGATGAATGATGTGTCTCTTCAAATCAAATGATGAGACAAACCATTATTTTTTAAAGTGGGGAAAAAAAAAATCTGAATTCTATGGGAAAAAAACGAATTTAAGAAAAGACGCATATTACGGCGGAAATATATATTTTTTCCAACCACATTCTTTATGAAAGACCATTTACCATTTATTACTATTATTATTATTGTTATTATTCTCATCATCATTAATATTCTATTTGTATTTTTATTTAATTCACAGCAGTTTGTCTTTTTAAAATATTTTCTGCCCCCAAGAGATTTGTTATCATTTGTAACTGACTGAGACTAAAACTAAGACACAGGATTTTACGAAGTCCTATTTCTTTCATTCAATCGAACTTCACCGGTTATTTCTGACTCTAATCTCCACAGTCGTGGAAGACTGGTGAAGCCCTGAAGTGCAGGCAGACGGACGACCCCTGACTGAACTCATCCCCAAAGAGAACCTCTTGACAGGAGCAGATGGAGAGCGAGCGACCAACTGAGACGCCAACCCCCCATCACACACACTAACAAACATTTTGCACTCTGCCATTTCAAAAAGGTCTCCAGCCCCTACATCCTTATTCCCATTGTGGTGGAAAAGGCAGCAAGATAACATGCACCATTATATGTTTTAAGACTCATTACATCAAAAAGAGTCATTGAGAAAGAGCAAATTGACAAGATTCACTGAGAAAAACATGTTTAAGTGTAACGGCGTTACCTTCCATGGGCGTATTGGGGTCCGGTCTGTTCGCAAATACTACGTCAACGTAGTCTAACTGCAGTCGCTCCAGAGATGCTTTTAGACCTGCAAATCAGAGGTAATAATACAGCTTGACATATAAACAACTTGTTTTTTTAGCATTTAGCATCTTGAGGGCAAACTAAGAGTCAAACATAATCTTATCGACCTGAGGTTGTTCAGATCTCCATACAGTTTTTTAACTACATGAAAGTCAAATTGTTGCGTCATAAAAAACACTTTCATTAAATGTCCTATTTTGAAAAGTAACATATCAACAATCTCAGCTGTTTAAACACAAGTGAATTTCCCCTTTTTTTTAACCTCTCAAATGTGATCATTTTTGTTTAACAACATTTTGTGATATTTCCATTTTTCACTATATAAAATACATATGCAACATTTTTATAGTGACTGCAGTTTGGTAATACAAATGACCCAACCCTAAAATGAAAAAAAAAAGTTTTTTAATTTGACTGCTATGAGGTATTATTAAGACTTTTGAATATATATTAAAAAGGATTAAATGTTTTTTTTAATAATGATTAAGGCATTAATATTGGAAAATAGCATTTGAGACTAAGTAAAAAGAAAGACACACCCATCATTAATCATTTGATAATTGATTGATTGATTGTGATTCATTAGAGTAAAAATTTATATGAAAATTGTAAGGGGTAAAATGAAAACCGATTTGAAGCAGAAAATCGATTTTGATTCAACCGAATCGAATCATTCCATTTTAAAATGTACTCTCCTTGAATCTTATCGTGCCCCATGTATCGGGATACGTATCGAAATCATCTTTTATGAGTGATGCAAATTAGTATGTCGATTTTATGTTGCTGATGATTTGTTGTATCTTTAAGTTGAATTAACTTGAATAGTTTGAACAACAGCTACAGCTGTACCATATTGTAATCCCACTTAATCAAACCGAAATCGTTCCACTTGAAAATGTGCCGTTCTTGAATTGCATATACAGTATCACAATACATAATGAATTGTCTGTCAATGTTAGGTTGTACACCACTACTTCTAAGCCATAAATATAAAACAATCAAAGGAAAAACAGTAATCGCATGACTTCTACTGACCATGTATTTTTACGCCACTGAGAAAACTACTTTATTGTTTGCCTTTTGTAGAATCAAAACCCGTTGGGACCCTGCTAAACCGAGCACACCCTGCGCATTTTAATTCAGCACTCACCTTCTATAATATGTTTTCGAGATAAACCTCTTTCAGTCTCGGCTCTGCACAGAGAAAAAGACATTAGTCCACCGTGTCATCCACTATGTGACCCAACAATGAAAGACAATAATATGGGTGACAAATTCTCCACTATCAGGAGCATCAATGACAAATCTAAGATGCTTTCTCAACTTACTTTCCTCCCCAAAAGATCTTGGTTGTTATCACCAGACTGGAGCGTCTGCAAAGTAGAGAATGAAAGCGCATGTGTTACAGCACGAAAGGTTACAGCCTGCGCCGTCCGTGCGAGTGGGCGATCGCTGGAGACGGACCGAGAGTCCTGCTCCTTTCTACCTCATCCTTTGAGTGTCACATGCACCCACAGCGCCGGAACTGAGCCAGCATACATGAATGAGAGGTGGAGGCGGGTACAAATTGACAAAGCTGAATCGTGCCAGACCTGGGCGGACCAAGTAGAAGACAGGTCCTACCAAGTCGGTTTATTATTCAATGTCTTTAAAGGAGGCACGCGGTCGTGTGGGCTTGCCACATTTGATCTTTCATCGTCATGCCTTATGGTTCCAGTTCACACAAACACACTGCCTACCCAATATGTGAGAGCTTCGATGACAAGATTAGAGGTAGGCTGGTGAGACGGAAATGAGAAAAGAAAAAAAGGGCCTACCTCCATCCTTTCTTTTTTATGATGTTCCCCAGCACCACCTCAGCCCTGCCAAGCACACAAAGACACAGCCTGATTTAACCCTTAAGAAGCCTTTGAAACATTTGTCCTTATCCACAAAAAAAAGAAAATTATTTTCATAGAAGACATCCAAGGAGTATTTATTTGTTATTATTAGGCCCTGAGATGGGTCAATGATTGGCAGCATTCATTTTCATTTACAGCCTTATCTAACATCAACAAAACACTGATTAATATTTCATTAGCTAGGCACCCTTGCAAAAACAAACGAATGTCTGAAATTTTGTTGCATGCGTTGAATGGGGAAAAAGTAGTGCCATCTGGTGCACAAAAGCCACCAATGCAAAGTGAAATCCTTTCGCAGGAATTTATGTAAAATGCAATTTCAGTGGATTCCTGTGTGAAATTTTCTGTCAGCAGGAACAAACGTGTTGTGTTTTTTTGTGTGTACCTTTGACATTTTAGGCTCACTTACAAAAACAACGACCGGCATTCTTTCTTACCTAAGTTCATTCAACACAAAATGACGTGAACACAAAAAGCGAATAGCAGAAAAAAATAACAGTATAAACGTTGGCATCAATTGTGTATGTGAGAGAGCTGCCATGTTCCGGCCCCAGCTGTGCTGCGGAGCGGACGCCATGTCGCTCATTAACAGCCACATGGGTGCTTAAAGAGTGGCATGTTCAACATGGGGCTCATTAGGACAACACTCAAAAGTCACGTAAGTGCGTGTGTCTGCCCACTCTCACTTCAAACCACCCTAAAGTGACACTCTTTCCACACAGTAAACCCATTTGCTGATGAATTTGTTTCTATTTAGAGTAAGAAATAAAAAGTCACTGTGTTGAACTATCAGGTTCTGTCCATTAAAAAAATGAGAGATAATTCAAAAACGTTTTCTACCATTAATGTAGCCTGTATATATATCTCCACTGATTAAATACAAAACAGCTGAAATACTGTAGTTAATCCATTTCATAGTTTACATTTTACTGTCAAAAGTGGTTACGTTATTTTTGCACTTATATGCCCGTTAAGAATGCTGTTTTTTAGTCCTAGTATAGTTAATAAAGGCTTATATGATTATTTCTATTTCCAATATTTCTCAGGAAAGATTTGTTCAAAATCTAAACAAATCGGACGACCACCATACTACAACAGCTTGTGTTGCATTTTCAACTGTAGTTGGACAGTAATTGAATGTACAGTCCAATAAGATATACACGTACATACGATACACTTATTACTAGCACTTTCTGTCAATCGCCATTAGCACAGCCTTTGGGTTTTCATGTGTGGTACTGTATAGTGTTGTTGTGATGGCTGTGAGCAGAGACAACATGGTAGATGCTTCACTATCAGATCGTGCTAGCTCAAACACAAATTTTGTGTGTGTATGTGTATGTGTCTGCGCGCACATGCGTGCATCTGCTGGCACCCACGCAATGCAACCCTTGTGCTCCTTCCCTGAAATCATTTATTTGTGGGGCCCAAACACAAGCTATATAGTCTTCTTCATCCCTCCGTTAATTAGGTTTCTATTCACATTATATCTTATGATTTACCACAGAAAAACAGAGGGGAAAAAATGCATTAGCCATGAATTTCCATCCATCCATTATCTATACTGCTTATCCTCACAAGGGTCGTGGCGCGTGCTGGAGCCTATCCCAGCTGTCTTCGGGCAGTAGGCGGGGGACACCCTGAATTGGTTGCCAGCCAATCGCAGGCCACACAGAGAAAAACATCCGCACTCACAATCACACCTAAGAGCAATTTTGAGAGTCCAATCAACTTACCATGCATGTTTTTGGAATGTGGGAGGAAACCGGAGTGCCCGGAGAAAACCCACGCGGGCACGGGGAGAACATACAAACTCCACACAGGGAGGCCGGAGCCGGGATCGAACCGAAGACCTCTGAACTGTTAGGCGGACGTGCTAACCAGTCGACCGCCGTGCCGCCCTAGCCATGAATTCATAATATGTTATTGCTTTCACACTTCTCTGCAATTGCGCTTCCAATTTGTCGCTGGCTCTGCACACAATATCATGTAATTATGATGCATCTGAAGGTAATAAAAAAAAGAAAGCACCACGTGTGTTTGCTGATAACAGCAGCCCCGGTGAGCTGAGCTTTGTGATTATGCACATGAATTCAGATTTCAGAGAAACAAAACTCACGCTGTCTGACTATTTTCAGAAAATCTTTTGTGTCGTGCAAAATAAATAAATATAAAAAAAAATTGGAAATACATCCAAAACTGCGGTTAAAATTACAGCGTAACAAACACATGCCGCAAATCAAAACGCTTTTTCCACCCCGCCGTGCTGTGTGTGCGTGTGTCATGTGTGCAACATAATCTCCTTCATGCTGCTTTTGCGAGTGGAAGCTGTCAGGATTAACACCTGTGCAACACCACATACTCAGCTGTGTGGCAAACATTTGCACGTGCTTCGCAGATAGCGTGCCGTGTGTTTTTCTGGTGTAAAAACGAGGGCTTGTTTTATGGAGGTTAACAATGACATGGCGGATGAAAACAGACTAAAATACAGCATGCCAATGTTAGTTAGTTTCTGTACTCAAACTAGATGTTTCTTGAGCGAATCTAAAAATAAAAAAAAATTAAAAAGGGGGGCGGGGGCGGGCACCATTTGGAAAAATTAATCCTTCAGATTACATCAAAGCAGCCGTGTTACAACCAGATTAATCCACAAAAGAGGAAAAAGGTTAGATATTATTAAATTGAGATTACAGCCTTAATAATAGCACTGCAAAAAAAACGGAGCTAAAATGAGGTCATTTCCAAGTCTATGCTCATTTCTGGACAACGTTGTGTCCCAGTAAAAACAGTTGACAATGACAGTGGGAATTTATTTCTAGTCTTGCATAGCGGGATAAACATATCTACTTGCATTCATGTCAACGGACTTTTGCTTTTTGCACTTTTTTTTTTTTTTTTCCTCACAGCCTCTGCGGCGCGGGTATGCCTAATATTGTGTTTGTATTGACATAGGGACTACTTTACCATGAAGAATTCAAACAAAAACAACAGCAACAGCGCGTACCACGAGATGGTAGCAATGTCCGTCCTACTGGGATGAATCACCGAGATCAAGGTCACTTTTTGATCGGGCTGTAACATTGCCTCGTCGACTTAAATCAGTCACGTTGCAGAGGCTTTTTAAAAGGAGGCGAAGGTGCACACTCACTTCCCCGCAGCATAGACCTCGGCCGTGTCAAACAGATTGATGCCATTTTCATACGCCAGAGTCATCAGCTGCTCTGCCATCTGTTGAGAAAGCAAAAGGGGCAAGGAAAACGAGGGAGTGAGCGGCGGGATGAAAGACCACTGACACCACAACGCTAACAAGCATCTTTCATTCGACAGATAAATGAAGGCTGCAACTACAGAATATGACGTCTTCGTTGCTAGTCAACTCACCTCATCTGTAATTTGCCCGCCAAACGTCACCCATGTTCCTGTTCATGTACGGAGAAAGGAAGCAGAATATTAAGGAGGCTCCGTACACCAATATTCAACGTTATCCTGTGGAGAGGGTTTTGTTAAGAGTGATTCCACCCCCCCGATTTACAATACAGTCAGGGGTAACAATCGTAACTGTTGAACCTGTTCAATAGTTACGATGGTAAAGCCTTATTTATGCAGTCAAAGCAGAGCCATGGACTCTGTGACTGTAACAAGAAATGTCGCGAAGGGTCTCTCGCAAATTCAATAATAGGTTGAAATCAGTATGTGTGCTTTAGAAACATATGGGCATGAGTTTTTGGTTATGACCTAATTTTGGGCTAAGCATTTGGCAACTGTTGAAATGAACAAATCTAGGTTATGTTGCTGTTGAAAAAGTGGCCACAACTCAAAACAGAAAGACAGGCTCATATATAAATCTAGTGTCAACAACTTTCCGAACTATTTTTAGGCATTACGTATCCATTCATTTTATCGTATCACGTGAGTTGGTCCCATCTGACTTTGGGCGAGAGGTGGGGTTCACCCTCGACTGGTCACCAGCCATTCACAGTGCACATATTGACAGACAACCATTCACACCTGTGGACGATTTAGAATCCTTTATAACCCTAAAATGCAAGTTTTCTGAATGTGTGAGGAACATGAAGAACACATATTAGGGATTATGGAAATCTATTATTTCTTGGTGGGACCATTGAAACCCAACAATACAATTTCATGTGCAAAGTGTACTCATGTGTTCTGGACATTTGGTTTAATAACTCACTACATTTTGATTTAAGAATATTATTTCAAAAAGACTCCAAATGTACAAAAGTGACATGTCCTACATTATACACCGCACATCGGTCTATATAGGCACGAAAAATTTGCATTACTTCAGCCAATTGAAATGCCCTCAGAGCTTTTTACATCTTGCTGCTGGAGTCTTTGAAATAATGACCATCTTTTGTGACCACATGATGAGAAAGGACTCCCGAGTTCCCGCCGTGACTCGTTTACACAATGGTTACACAATGCATCCAGGTCATCGCAACCCCTCTCTCGCGGTTTGGCTCTTACCTAATCCTAGGCAGGACACGCGCAGACCCGACTTCCCAAGGTTTCTGTCAAGACACAACACAAGAGTGCTGATGTTAATGCTGCGCTAAAATGACAATGATAGATTATTTTTGCTACTCCAGTGCATCTTAGTTCAAAGCCTTACTTATGAAGTACATTAAGCAGCAGTCCACTGCGAAGAGCCCGTCTGAGATTGCGGTCAGAAGTCAAGGCATGGATTTGAAGGCAGATTTGACAGACTGCAAAATTGTAAGTGATATGGATATATGGATGACTCAGCCATACCGTAATGTGGAAGCTTGATGAGCTCCCCGAAGCTAAAGCCTATCTCGGTCCATGCAGCCTACTCCCCTGACAACTGCAGCTTTGTGTCTCCTAACATGCGTGTGGTTTACTATTGTAGGTTTGCTATTCAGCGCAATACAATGTATCACCATTGAAGGGTGATTTGAGGTGTAATTTAAATCAATAAGCCCTGAGACATAATCAGACAATGAAGTGCGCTGCCTCTGGTCAGCCTTTTCATAAAAGATAAGCAGGCAAAAGAGGAAAAAAGTTTCGTCAGGGATGATGTAACGTGTGCAGGAGTTGAAATGATTGTGGGGGAGGAAATCTACTACTGTATATCTTTTGTAACACAGCCTGTATGGAAATACAGCGGATGCGAAACAGTAGTAGAACGGGAGGCAGACAATAGCCTTTTGTAAGTGAGTTTTGAGAAGCCGTGATAAAATTCAGAGAGAAAATAAAAACTCAGAGCATTGAGGAACGCGAACCCTCATACCTTATGTAGAGGCTTAGAGTTGTTTGGAAGAAGAATAAGGGTTAACTATGTTTCTTGCTTTAGTAATGTTACATGTTGTTACATTGTGTTTTAATATATTACTTGGTAAAATTGACAGGTGATAGCGGTGCTATTAAGGACTGCATTGGGTCACAGTCCCTACCACTGAAGCCTGCCACTGCTCAAAATAATACTGAAATACAATATACATATGGTGTACGTATTTGTTCAGAGGGTATTCCAGTGCGTCCACAAAAAGTATCAAAGTCCTATTTGGTTATCTTATCCGACGACGTCACATTTAGTAGCCGACAGAAGTTAATCCAGAGAAGAAAAGCATCCGGAGGGACCGCGAACCTTTGTGGTGCGTGCGGTGACAAGGTTAACGCGATCCCCTCTGGCAAAGCGTAGCTAATCTTTAATTAGCTTCCTTTTATTTCAATGTGGAAAACACCCCCTGAGGATGCTGCACTCCGCATCAATCAAAAGGAACCAAAAGCAGATTATAGGGGCCATAATTGTTTTTGCTGCATGTTTGAGATGATGGACTGGAATGTTTGTTTATTGTTTACAGCTAACCGTTTACTCCATTAAACTTCAGCGTGTTCTCCACTAAATAAGCAGCTAACAAGCTCCAGTTTGTTTTCTCTAACACTCAAAACATACATATTATTCTGCATTCAGTATAAAATCAATTTCATGCTGTGTGATTAAATAGATTTTTAGTGTTCAATGCAAATGCATGTACATATAATGAGATTGCACAGAAAACCTCTTTATATTTAATTCGTAGAGCAACCGTATCAGCCTAAGATTACTTGTGGGGAAAAATATGTACTTCAATGAAAATGGACTTATCTGGAGTAAGTTATTTGGGAAAATGTATAAAATAATACTCTGAAAGGCTGAAGCAGATGCCCAAATTACAAAAAAAATAAATAAAAAATGGGAGCGCCATCTGCTTATGACAAATAAACACCTGCTTTTTCACATCAGGAAAAAAAAAAGGTCATAACTGTAATTCTCAATTCATAGATGCTAACGTTCAGACATGGATTTAAAAGGGAAAAACAAAAATCCAATCTTTTCCTAAGCAAAAAGGAAGCACATCTCGAGGCACATTAACAGTCTCAAATCAATATGGTTCCTCCCAAATGTTGTGAATGAGTTCGCTTGGCAGTATTATAGATTATCTTAAAATACAATTACAATATGCATGGAATTTGATGTCTGATACTTCGATTATGAACATAGCCAAAAGTGGATAAAAAAAACCCCAGTGTGTATCAGATATGTGCCAATGCAAGAAAACACGCTGTTGTACCTGTCAATTTCAAGCTTGACCACATCAAAATATACTGATTGATGTATATTTACTGCAATTACCGGTATATTAAAAACACCAGCTGTAACTCTAAACTACAACAAAAGCATAGACAATAAAACGTGGCTTAAATATGATACATTAGAGGTGTGTTGATTACACAGGTCAACAAAATTTAACATTTTTTGTTTTTTTAATCAAAGATGCAAGTAAACGTTTCTAGATTTTTTTGTGTGCTGATTCTGAATCTGCCCTCCGTTATTCTCTAGGACATCAGGTTTTCATAATAATAAAATGATAATACAATATATGCAATATATATTTAGTAATATTTATGAATTAAGAGTTACAGCAACATGTGGATTTTTTCCCCTGTAAAGTCATAGCTATGAATTACAATACATGGTAAAATCAGTATAGTGCAAGCTTTTATACAGGTCAAACTTAACAAAAAATGACAATGGCAAAAAAGATGTAAAGAACGTTTTGAAATCAGCGTCAAAATTACTTTTAGGGACACATACAGCCATCTCTGATAAAAATTTGCTGATGACCATCCATTATCAGTACCGCTTATCCTCACAAGGGTCGCGGGCGTGCTGGAGCCTATCCCAGCTGCCTACGGGTAGTAGGCGGGTTACAGCCTGAACTGATTGCAACCAATCGCAGGGCACACAAAGAAAAACAACCATTCACACTCACACCTACGGACAATTTAGAGTGTTAGAGAACATGCAAACTCCACGCAGGAAGGCCAGGGCCAGATCTGAACCCACGACCTCCACACTGCAAGGCGGACGTGCTAACCAGTTGAACACCGTGCTGCCTGCTGATGACCAGTGTAATAAAAAAAATATATATAATGCTGACTGCAGCCAATGGGTAATGTAAATGATGACATTTAAAGAGTCAGCCCAGGCCAACTGCTATGTAATCTTCAACACAGTGTTCGTTTTATTTACTGTATGCATTATTGTTTACACTTGTGTTGATGCTTGAAGAGTTATTTATGTACAATTTCTGTACATGCAGGTTATTTCATATATTCTTTAAGTGTAAACATAGCCATATGCGATTTGTACCACTTGAAATGTACATAGAAATCAACTTTAATTGGCATTAAATCGGAAATTGGACACTTGGACCTGCACTCTGAATCCAGGATTAATGATCTTGTTTGTCGCTGTTTTGGAACCTTGAGAAAGCAACATTAAAACTCCAGCATTTTCAAGCACCCCATATCAGATTCTAAAGCTCGTCAGTCAAAGCCACGGTTGTCCAGTCATGTTCGATATTTGTGCTTGGGCAACCTTGAAAAGACCCTGCAGCATGGCCCCCCACGCCAGCACACAGGGCTCAGGTGCCTGCTGAGCATCAGCAGAAGTGAATCACAACAGTAAAGTCATGGCTTCCACAGCCTCCTCAATAATGAAGGAGACAGGCCCGGTAAAAAGGACAGCGACACCAACAGTGGCACTGAGGGGAAAAACCTGTGATCAGGACATGGACTGAACAGGAAGCATGCCGACTTGCTGACAAACCACAACAGTGGAAAAGAAGGGTCTCCTGTAATTACTTTGGCCACTCTCAGGTGACAGACAGCGTTCCAGAAGAGATTGAATACAAACACTCTAAAAACAGTTGGGTCAAAATAACCCAATTTGGGTAAAAAAAATATAGAGAGATTGATCCCCTACTTGGGTCAGTTTGACCCAACTTTCTGTTTTTTTTTGTACAAAACTCGTTTTTTATGGGTTGGGTAGATTTGAACAAACCAATTTTGTGTTCCAATATCCTTTTTTTTTAGGGACAATTTTTTTCAGGGACAATCTTTAATTTACAACAGTTATGGTGTGACAGTCTTTTTACATTTTCCATCCATTCTTGACCCAAATTCGGTTTTTAACTGAACTGTTTTAGAGTGAACTGTATGCTCCCAAAACAGTTTGACATAATTTGCGCATGTGCTTATTATTTTGTCATTTTAAGGTATGCATGTTAAAAAAAATGACAAGCATCTGAAGTCAAGGGAGATGACAGGACAGAGTGATGAATGAGCAAACAAAGCCATAAAGTGGAACGTGTTGAGAGATTCTCACCGAGCACAACTATTAATATAGCCTCAGAGGTGGCTTCACCAGTGCAGAATGCCAGCAGCTCTTGTGCTGGTTTCAGGCACTTCTTCCTCACAGTTTAACACAATTAAATAGACTAAGGGGTAAGGTGTTAATTAAGTTTAAAATCATTAAAAAGTTCACAAGTAGCTATTCTGTTCCAATACAATACCTGTTCCCGTGTTTGCGCTGCAGCTGTACCTCGTGTATATTTGTGAGGACACGAAGGGGTGGGTGAGTCTTTCACTTACTTGCGCGCTAGGTTAGATTAGGTACACATTCAAGTGAATTTGCAAACACATTCGAACGTGTTTGTAAAGTACATTCAAATGTATTGATGAAACGTAGGCAAAGGGCTAAAAACATCATGCACTGCAGGCAAAATAAAACCATAAAAATTACTAATAAATTATGTTTACGCAATTTTCAAACGTATTGGTATAAACTGTACTGACAATTTCTAAAAACTGATTATCTTATTTTTTTTTTGTGCAAGTCAACCCCCCGTGGCATTATGTTTTTAGCATGTGGCCTTTTATCAATATGTTCTAACGTACTTTGCAAATACGTTAGAACGAGTAGGCAAGTCATACTCCACAATGGCAGTTCCACGTTTTCGATGTATGCTTGTGGTGTGTATCACACTTTTATTGAAAAACGAGAGAACCTCTCAAGTAAGTGTGAAGTAAAATAGTGAGTTGTTGTTGCTTGGAGAACAGATTTGAGTGAGGGACCATTCTGTCAAAGCAAGCAGACAGGCGGTGAGTCACTATTTCTGTCCAAATATCATCCAGCGGGGTGGGGGTGCGAGTGAAAGTTTAGTCAGACTCGCCGACGGACGGCTGTTTAAAATTAGAGGCAGACCGGCCTATAGATGGGTACAATTTTTCCCCCCCAGAAAAAAAGGCGACTGACTGACAACGGAAGGGTACCCACGCTGCAGACGGATGACGAATAACGGATGCTATATTTTTTGTAAAATGCTCAGCTCTGCAAATAGGGATGTGTTTGAAATAAGGCTCCAAGCACACTCTGCTCCATTTCAACCGGTGGAAATCTCAACTTCAACTTGTCTTAAGTGAACGTCTCCTAGTACATTTCATCAAGCGGATCTTTTCTGGCATAGGACGTAATAGATTGCAATATGCTGCTGGTGTTATTTTATTATAAAGAAGAGCACTATTATTTAGAAAGCCCCAAATGAATAGCATCTAACTGGACATGATGGAAGACAGGGCAGTGTCAACAGCCTCAAACCACAGGACAAACTGTTGGGAGTACAAAAATTAATACTACGGGGATAAACAGCTTGCCCCTTATTCACTTTTTATAGTAACGTTAAGAAATAGAGGCTATTTGTAGTGCATTCAAGACAACAACGAACAAACACATACACACACTAATTAAATGGTGAGGCAAAGAATGAACAGCTGTCTCGGTTTTCTATTTCACTGTAACACTACTACTAGTTTCTGTCACATGCAGGCATCCTCATATCAGCTGTGGTCGTTTACTCAACTGCAACAGTGGAGGGATTTTTCTACTGAACACACATTTTGAAATAATGATAAAACAATACATGTTAAGTTAAACTATTTTTGATTATTCAACTTTGGCAGGACTTAACAACACTCTTTTCTCCGGTGTGTGGAATTTCAAAAATATTTATTTTAACGCTACAAGGGACTTCAATGTCAGTATGTGAAAAATCAAGTCTATGACATGAAGTAATTACACTTCCTGATTTTGTCTTTGATGAGACACTGCACGTTTGTGCTGCTGTTTTGGTTAGCAGTGGCGTACAAATGGACTCAGAAGTTAACTCCATGTCTTTTTAGGTTCTTGGAAGCGAAAAAAAAACCCATAGGTGCCTATTTGGGGAGAGGCATCTATTTTTTCAAGCATCCAAAAGACAACAGTAGGGGCCACTATTTGAGGGAACTACAGTCAAATAAAAATATTCCACAATAATACTACTCTTCCAGCAACGAAAACCATGTAGTTTACACATAGCTACATCACTTCACATGCCCAGAGCAAACAGATGTTGGTGAATGTGGTGTGCACATTTTAAGATGGCACCTAAGTAGGGTATTGAAATGAACACTGTGGATGGAAGTGTCACGCCGTGTTTACATCAGCGTGGCCTGTGCGTTCAGCAAAGGGAGCGCAGGCGGAAAGCCTTGATGACGAGGAAAATGTCCCAGTATGCACCCACACTCACCATGCCCAAAATCTCACACCCACGAGCTTTTTGTCGCCACCACGCTGCCTTTGTGTAAGCAGTCATTCTCAGCAACAGAAGTTAATAATAGATAGATGGTGCCTTCATTTTCCCCCATTGTTAAGTTAGTAAGAAGTGTGCTTCCAGGTGTAAAATACTGCTAAAATACAGTATGTGCCATTATCGGTTCTCTAGTTATGATTCACTGGAAACTTGGTCCGCTTTACACTGCTTTACATATTTTCTGAAGTCAGATTCAAACACTTTCAAGATCAGTTTAGGCCTTACACAGCAATGTACTCTGTACATATATAAAATGATCGATTTACTTGTTCCACAAGCAGAGGGACAACATGAAAACTCCACACAAGAAGACAAGAGAATACATTTGAACCAAGAAGCTCACAACTGAGGCAAACGTGCAAATCAACGGCCCGCCGCGCTGAACCGAGTTTTACATTTCATTCAGAATTTACCACCCCAAAATTCTAAAAATATCTAAAGCCATGTTACACACTCAAACACGTCACATTTACAACAACAATGACAAAACATTTGTTGTGTGTGCCGCTCAAGGTAATGAGCCTCATAACGCCTCTCCAGTCAAGTGTTTACAGTAACCATGGGAGACGTTTTCTCTCATAACTATAATTGTCATTAAACACTGCATGCAAAAATAGGCTTTTAGATGACAAGCAAGTTAGAGCAATGATTCTCAACTCACAGACACACATTGTTGCCTTATTTGTGCCTTTGGATGCTTAATTTGACTCTACTTCTGGTTCCTTAATAATGTTCTCTGAAATGCATGATGTCTATGTTTAAAATAACATTTGCTGTTTTCAAATACATTTGTGTTGTTTGACAGGAGGCAAGACAGTAGACTAGTGGTTCGCGTGTCTTCCTTGCAGTCACGGGTGTCTGGATTGTAATATCGGTTTAGGCCATCTTATATGGAGTTATGTTCCCGCCGTGCTTGGTGTGTTTTCTCCGTGTGATACTCCGGCTTCCTCGTGCATTTCAAAAACATGCTTATTGGGTTCATTGAAGAATGAATTATTCTCAATTGTCCAATTTGAATGATTGTCTATCTACTGTATACAGTATGTGCCCTGCGACTGTTCAATGAACAAGCCCATGGACACGAATGACACGTGGTGTAGAAAATGGGTGAATTGATGGATGGTTCGACTTGTATGTTGAGACTTAATACTGACTGGAAAAATGTGGGTGCCAGGGTGAGAGCCATTGCCCCCTGTAGCTAACAAGGAGCAATGTGTTTTGCAGAGATGGGCATTCCCTCCCAGGGATGGAATGGTCCGTCCGTCCCGGTGAGACGCCCATTTTGTGGATGGATGGACAGAGGACGAGAAGTCTTTTAAAAAGGACGCAAGTGTATTTTCATCCATCCCTCTATTCGTCCCTAACCGGGTCAAGTACCGACTGAACACATTGTGTAGGATTCCTTTAAAAAGGAAGACCACTGTTCTCTTCTGCGATACCACGGAGACACCTTCATTAATTGCCTTCACAACACTTCAGGTGTGCTCCCTGCAGAGTGACATTGCACAGGCATAGTCTGCCCTCTAGTGGTGCAACACATGTAATACCATGGATTATGTCAGAGGAGTCAAGACGCCATTTCACAAACTGACAGAAACATGCCCAGCCTGTCTTGTGTGTGTAATCCGGGATAGCAATTTTGTTTTGTTCACTAACTATGAACATTTAGTACCTTATACCTTTGCATGTGAAGTATGTCCTTGTCTGGGACATCTTTAGACCGTAAAAATCTCGACCAGTGCCAATGTACATTTAAACGACCCAGAAGTGAAAGTCTTTGTTTCCTCTTAAAATAACCTTGCGTTGTTTTGCAATAATTATTTCAATGCAAGATAACGCAATACAAACTGAAAACTTATTGCGTTATAACATAAAAGTTTGGCAATAACAAGCAATAGTATTGCATTATAAAGCAACCTTCAATAGTCTTGTGATGTCCCCTGGCTTGCATCATCATCATCATCAACCTCCACAGATGTTGACAACTGAAAAAATGTAAATACTGTAGTGGTAAAGTCACCTGTGGTGGAAATCTTGCTTGAGTTTTAGGGAGGTCAATAGTGGAAAAACAAAGAGCAGTCTCGTGAATGAATGTGAAGCAAAGCCAGAGAGCTGTTGCCACCTCTGTACTTGTGTTTAGAGACATGCTATTGTACAAGTGTGTCATGTCTTCAGAAAGGTTTGACAGACTGGGACACGAGTTGAGAGCGTCGCGACGAACCGCAGGGGCATCACATGAACGACAGCCCAATTTCACAGAGATCCTCCCATCGCCCGAGCAGGACCACTTTACATAATCATAAACCATTTTGCGTGCATCATTAATTCAGCCCTGACTTGAAGGCATTTATTTAGTTCTGCAGGAGAATACCATACATCAAGAAAAGCCAGTGTCATATTACTGAATGCTTTTGTCCGTGGGGAGGACGCCGTCTCGGAGCCTGAGTGAGAAGACATTCGCTTTGATATTATCCCCCTCAACCCTGCAGGGGAGGTCCTTTTCCGAGCTAGCCTGCACTCTCGCCCGTAAATGCAGCCTGATAGTCACGACAAGGCCGCTCAAGGCTGCCATGCTGGGGAAACGACAACGTGGACCGTATGCAAATGAGGCTCATCTGAATTTCACACAGCTATTAAACATCTTGGATTAGTGTGCAAAAATGTATGGTGAACCACCACTATTCGTTGGGAATGAGCCCTGCCATAAATAGCAAAAATCCGTGAGTAACCGACGCCCGCCCAAAAAGGTCTGTTGAGTCTTCCTATAGATGCCACAAGTACCAGTACGAAGGCCATATTTCCCATAGAAAACAATGTGAATCCAATTAATCCATTACAGACACACAAAAATATTAAAAACATATGTTATGGAAAAGTTTTATACCACCCGAACCCTGAGTAAACAGTGCACCGGTAAAATAAATGTAAATGACTAATGGATAAAACACCACTTTTAACTTGAAGATTAATGATGGCCTATAGCAGGGGTCCCCAACCATCGGGCCGCAGACCGGTACCGGGCCACGGCAGGGCGCACAGATGAAAGAAAGAAAAAAAAAAAAAAGTACAGTACTTCGTTTTTTTTTTTAATTATCCGAGGCTGAAAAACATTTTATTTTGAAAAGTGACCGGATTCTCTCAGTTACATCCATACATGACTCTTAACGCTTGTCAAGTTGTCTCCGACGCGTAACGGTAATATTAAATGCACAAGCTAGCAAATTAGTAAAATAAACAGACATATTTGGAAAGTTTCTCTATCCGTTTGAAGCACAAAGGTTGAATTGAGTGTATTACAAATGATAATACAAATACTCAAAAACAAGCATCTGCCTATTACATGTCACGAGTGATCAGCCAACAACACACAAACTCGTGTCTGCGTTTTAAGCTAGCGATCGCTTGATATTTGGAGACCCAACCGGCCATATACATAGTGTTTTACTCCAGTATTTATAATTCAACATGTAAGACTAGATGACAAGTGGGTTCCTTAGTCAATGGAAAGGAGATGAATGGGAAGCCGTGTTTTATAAAGCAAATAGTGCTAGTCAAGCTAGATGGTCGTTAAGGTGGCAAAGTACACATCCAGACTTCGACATTTATTTATTTGTTTTCAACCTGACGATGACTGATGAGTAACAGATGCCTTGTGTGCACAGTCTGACACAGAAGCGCTCCAAGGGCCTTCACTGAATTTTTTGCCCCCATGTAGGAGCATTAAAACATGCACTCGCTCTGGTGCAACTGGATGGAATTTTACTGAAAAGTTAGCCGAGCATACTGGGCGCAGTGTCGAGCCCTGCTGTCGTATTACGTAAAAAGGATTCAACAGACAAGGTGAGTTCTGCAATGCAAGCGTTTTATTCAACAACTCTCCCTGTCTGCCCAGCAACACATCGTGTCAAAAGTCAGTCCTTCAAAACAAAAGCATGCCAATATGATAACGCACTTTCACCACCCTTTCGTTGCCCCCATGGTGGCTTATTTACCTGACGCACTCAACAAATGTGCTTGGTTATTGAATGCGGTTATTAAATAAGCCGCCATGAGGTCAAAGAAAGTCTTTTTTAATTGTTTTATTGTAATGAAGTACTTTTATTTTGAAGACTTGACTTTTGAAAGGATGTGTTACACCAATGTTGCCCAAGTATTGTTCCGGGATGATGCTAACTCAACGAGAAACAAAGGCAGACTGGGTCACGAGCACAGGCTATGGCGCATCTAATACGGAAAATGAATGGCCAAGTCAAAGATTTTTTAGTTTGAAAACTGAGTGGCTGTACAAAAACAAGAACAAAATGTTGCTTAACAAACTCAGCAAAAAACTGAATCGTACAAAAACCTAGGCACACAAAAAGTGAGGTTCCGCTGTAGTTCCTTAGCACCAAGATGGCACCAAAGCAATATTTTTATACTACACATCGCTTTGGCCTGAGCACAAAAACAGCAAATAGGTGAGTTTTTCAGTGGATAGGTTCACATCCCCCAAATCTGCCAATACACAAATACATGCCCGGAAATATGCTGGGGCTCACTACTGTCTTCTGTGCTCGAGGATAAACCAGGAATGGACGGCCAAGTTAACGCTAACTCCTGAGATGAATTGACTAATAAAGACCACAGATGACTGTGAAGCAACATGCCTACGCTCGCCTTTCAATCGCGCCATCCTTGCTCTTTCATTCTTATGAGCGCCGCGCTGCACCCACAGCGCGCATGCAACCTTGAGCTGCCTACACAAGGCTGCGTTGCATTCACTCCGATCCCGGCATGCAAACACGGAGCGGGTTGTGTTCTTTGGACAAAAGCGTGGAAGCGAAACAGCACAAACGGCGGACAACTCCCTCGAGGGCAGACGCGGTTCTACTCATTCAATATCATTAGCTTGAATAATTAGATTGTGCCAACATGGCATCGCTGCCCCGAGCGCATGAGATGCAAAGGAGTGTGATGTGTCTTCAGCAGGGCTAGGGAGGATGACTAATGTACATCCTCTAGACGACAGCCAATTAAACTATATTTTGTTCCAATTATAATGCACGGCATACTGTACAAACATTAACAGGAATATTCTGTAGGCAATATAAAATAGTTAGATTTGCCAGTATATAGAGCAACAGCATCATTAAGGTACGCTTAAACAGTATAATCTCGTCAATTTTTTTCTAAACTTGAGCTAAGGCACACATTTTACATTACAAAGATTTCACAACACCCCACCAAACAAAAATGTCATGAAAATTATGTACCGTATACTGAAATAAAGATGATCGTCTATTTGTACTAGTGTGACATCAGGGCCCGTTCACTTGAACACAAAGCTGACATACTTGCAGGAAACCATGACTTATGTTGTATGAATGACAACAAGTGAATAGCTAATCATACCTTCTGCCAACTAGTGGAAGATCATTTAATTGTTTTGCCTAGACCTGGCGATAATTTAATATCAATATGTATTTTATTGAAGCAATATTATCTTCAATAAAATGTTTGATAGAAAAAAAGAATCAGGATGCAATAAATATCCAATGGCTAAAATGAGCCAGCTAAAAATATAAAGTAGTCCTAAGACAGTTGGTCAACTGTAATGCACCCCAGGGGCCTCATTTATCAAGCATGCGTGTGCACAGAAGTGTGCGTAAAGCGCTCGTACAAACATTCCCAAGCAAAGTATGGGATTTATCAATTTGGATTTGTGCGTGAGGACATGCGTAAATTTACGCAACATTTCAGTCGTATGCACAAATTTAGAATCTGTTTTACGCATTCTTTGAAAAATTAGGCCCCATGAGAGTAACAGTTTGCTACTTACTTTGTATGAACAACAAACTGGATTAGCGTCTTCCACAAATGAGCATTTACTGTGCACTGCTGGTGTAAATAAAAACAGTGCATATTCGCTCAAAAAGAGTTTTATGAGCAGATATTTTGAATGGTGTTTTTCCCCCTGATGTGTTATCTTTCATTAATGTAATGTTTTTAATGTTATCAATTTAATTGTTATTCTTATTTTAAATAGGTAAAAAAAAATCAATAATTATTGATAGATAGATAAATATATATACATATAGATGAAATATGTACGTCTTCATTTGACCAGACCAATTTAAGTATGCTGTGTTTAAAAAGTGGTTTATTTAATCTTCATATTCACCAGTTTAATTTGACTTTTTCATATTTGTGTTGACCTCTTGTTAAAGATTAAATATGATATTTTAAAATAAAATTACCTGAATTAAGCCTTTTTTCTTCTGGGCCTTATTTTAAATTGTAAAAAAAAATATGTTTTAATTAATTCAATAATAATTACTAGACTGATATGAAATACTTATATCGTGATACAATTTGCAGTCAAACTGTATTCAACAGCTGTACATGTTAAATGATGCTATTGAATAATGCATGTCACATGCTACATATACAGGGCTACATATATAGGAGCGCTGATATTAATTAGAATGTGCAGCAAGAAATGAATCTGATTTTTAAAGCTTCTGATTGCCAGGATGAGATTGAGAATTGATAAATACATGTATTTCTTGTTGTTGTTGTTAATCCTATTGAGGGCCATCAAATTTTGCCAGAGTTCTGTTTCAATAGCGGTAACCAGAATTTATACTAAGTAGGAATATCCCATAGTTTATCACTAATTTACGCTAAAGCAGTAGTAAAATCATGATAACAAAAAAATCCAAAACAATAAGTACAGCAGTAACTGAGCATAAATGCTTGTGACAACATTTTTAGGCTGTGTGCCGTTTGTAACACAAAATGTCATACGTCAGGACCACCGTAAACAAAGACTTTTAAAAATTCAGTGTATCCGTGTACCCGTGGATAAGAGTTTTAAAAACATTCATTAACATATTGAAGCACTTTTTCAGCACTGGCTGCCTGCACATCATTAGACTTAAAAGCTAGAGTGAATAAAACAGAAGCCATTTCACTGTTTTTAGGAGTTGTACATACAAATAAAGTCTGTCAATTCAGTTCAAATGTAGGGTAGCATCCATCAAGATTTATATTAAGGAAATATTAATCAGACAAATATACTCCAATATATCAAGTGCCAATTTTCCTTCTGTGTGGTAACCAACTGTAAAATTGATGGAAAAGACAATTCCAACAAAGGAATATCCTATCAACCAATCAACCATGGCCTACCTATACTTCATGCCGGTCCTCATGCTTTGTTCGCTGGAAGACGGCACACTCTGAACAGAGAGCTGACCAAGACTTCGAGCAACCATGGCCACGGCTCGGAATTTGCTTCTTGTGCCCGTACCGGGGCTGTTGACGTTTTGGCGGTTGAGCCGGTCCTCCGTGGTGCGGCTCACCCCGCCGCGGTGGTCCGTGCACACCAGAGAGACCTGCATCCTGGATTCGTCACTTACCAATAATCAAAACTATTCTTTTAATATCAAGTGGATGAACTATGAAAGAGCTGCGACCGTGAGGCTCCTTTGGTCCGTGAGGGTGTTTGGTTGTAAAAGGTGACCTCGTCCCTAGGGCAAATGTCACACGCCTTGCTTGTGTTAGAAATCACTTCCCACTTGATAAATGGACTGACAAGCTCACAATATTCCTGAGGCACAAGGTTGGGAGTGCAGATAAAAACTATACAAAGTATGAATAAAGTAAAAATGTGATGATTTTCTTGTTGAGGGTCTTGATTCCTCCGTACGTCGCCTTTTGGTAGTTAATCAGATGCTCATGAGGGGCGGTCGGCAGATTAAGAGTCCGTCAGTTTCCTTTCAACGCTGAGCTTCAAACTGGAATTTTACACCCTGCTGCCTGCTCTTTAAAAAGGATGGCAATGTAAAGATCCAAACCACGAGACGCAGGCAAATAAAGAAGATCCTCACATCTGCCGAGCCCATCCCGACAGTCGGGCCGGCTGCTGGAAATTGATTCTCCCGCTCGACCTCATTGTCACCTCTCTCACCGTCGCCTCGATTCAACTTACATCTGCCTGCCTTGTGCTGATTGTGAAGCGGCACGGTGCACATAGGCAAGAGATGGGAGAGGAAAGAGAGAAAGGGGAGGGAGGAAATGTGGTGGGAGGGATATGAAGAGCAATACGAGGAGGAACAGTCAAGGCAGCGTGAGAATGCAAGGCATTGAAATCTGTTGTGTTGACAAGAGCTCCTCGAAGAAAGGGCGCTGCATTATTTTCATGTCCACTTTTTGTGTCCGAGTGTTGCCCTGCAGTGAGCTTGAACACAAACAGTTTCCCGTCCAAAGAAAAGGCTCACCCTGGTCAGCCCCATCAGTTCCCTCACGAGGGACCTGTTCAACTGCCCATAAAATATTCATTATGTAACTTTATCTGTAACAATATACGCCAAAAGCAGGAGGGTGACAGACAGAAATGAGTCGCTGTTTGACCAAGGTCGGTGCGTGACATGATAATATCAAATTGGATAAAGCGTCACTACATAAGGGAAAAAAACCTCACACATTAAGTCTTTATTTGACTGAATGAATCCAAAGGATTTGGAACTAAACTCAACTCAAATGGACTAAAATGCAGCTCTGCATATTCTCATTGCTTTTGCCTCCAAATCCATATATTTTTCATATTTCCTGCAAATATAGCATTCACTTGAAGAATCATTCAAGAAGCCATTCAAACACTGTACTTTTTAAAAGCAGAGGATCGTTACACGTTTTAATCAGTTTGTACTCATTTACAATACTGAAATACTATACAGGGTATCCCCCAAAAAATGACATAATTTTAGTCCAACAGCAATTTCCCGCCAAATTAGAAAAATGTGTGAAAACTAAATTTAATGTGAAAAATAAAGCTTTGGTTTAATGTCAATTTAATGTTTTCCTTTTTCTGGTTGAAGCATTTTATTCCTATAGCAATAAATAGGCATTTTGCACATCAGAATTCCCAATACTTTTTAACACAGTGTACAGCACCAGATTTGGGATTGACAAAATCTTAAAAAAAAAAAAAAAAAAAAAATCAAAGAGGAGGGCTGTTAGGGCTGCCACAAAATACTATTTTGCTCATCTACAAGTCACCAATAGTAGTCACTATTAATCAACTAATCGGATCATGTGTAAATTGCAAAATATCGCTTCAGCAAGCAGCTGCTCTTATATAACCATAATTAGCCTAGCCTGAATTCCTTCAGGTATGTGCAAATTACAAATAAAGCCAGTTAAGATGATGATACATTCACATTTTATTAAACTTTGCAGCTCATACCAGCAGGCCTGGCATGTTTACAAATGATGATACAACTTAAATTGAAAGCAATTCTGTGGCATTAATATTTTTAGCTTTAAGTGTTTAATGCATTTTAAAATGTAACCAAAAATTACTAATATATATATATATATATATATATATATATATATATATATATATATATATATATATATATATATATAGTTGCACTAGGAATACTAAGTTTCATAGTACTATCTATAAATATAAAAATAAATTCTTGTAAATATATTTCACTCTTTTTAGGCATCAACATTTTTTAAATGCAGAAGATAGTGAAATCACATGAGTAAAATTAGGAATAAGCACCGTTTTAAACAAAACAAATAAACATTTGAATTTGTTTTTATTTTTGTTTTGATGGAACCTTTATTTATGTCAAATGTTTTGCTTTGCTTAGTAGTATTCATAATTTAAAAGTAAGACATTGCTCTACAAAATCTAAATGAGTTTTGCACCTGAAAAAAAAAATCCTTAAAATTGTGAGGAACATGTTTTTTTTTTTTATAGCACTGTAACAGTATATTGTAATGAACTGGCTCCCTGACAATGAGTGCTCCCATTTCTGAGTTCTTGAATGCATCAGTGTTCACGAGTAGAGCGATCGATTGAGCAACCATGTGTGCAGCTCGGCATCAATACAGCAGCTGTGTTTTCATTGTTAATTAACGTGATTTCAGAGACTAATGCCTCCGTAATCCATAGTAGACGCTACAATATATAAAGTTTTAGCGTAACCCAACATGACATCGCTGTTACGTTAAATCAAACGCAAACCATAAGTTGCGTGTGCTAAGGCTAGCTTGCAGACACGACTGTCCCTATGTAAGAAACGGAATCAGGCATCAACATGCTTCCTTTTGAATGATCAAGCATCCCCTATTCCATTACTGTACTTGAGTAGTTTTTTCCAGGACTTTGTAAATCACAGAGTATTTATTTTTTAGAACACTTTTTACTGTTATCCGTTCCATTTTATCAACAGTATCTGTCAACAATATGGGCTTGACTCAGAGCAAGCCAGCGCCAGCGAGTCAGCGTCTAGCTGACGCCCAGAAAACATATTGAGGTTAAGCTAAATGATTACCTTTTCGTTAGCTTGGCCCTGGTTATCTATGAAGTTAGTTTTACACTGTTTGAATGAAAAAGCAGTTCATTAATAAAAATGTGATTTCAAGAGGTGTATGGTGTGTGAGAACCGTTCAACTTTAAAAGCCTTCAAATTATGTGACATGAGGAGAAAATATCCGGTAGAAATACTTTTTACTTTTACTCACTAAGTACATTTCAGAGCTTGTGCTTTTTTTTTACTTTTACCTGAGTAAATATTTAAATGAGTACTTTTTCTTTTACCAAAGTCATTTTTCATACAATTAATTGTACTTTTACTCAAGTTCAGAATGTCAGTACTTTTCCCATCTGTGTGTTTCAAATGATGTCAAATTTCTGGGGACTTCAGACATTTTTTGTACTGTATAGTGAACCCCTGCCTATTTGTGGTTCACTACTCAGAACAGGGCTAGATCCTGTAAATTTATTGTATTTTCAGCTTCAAGGATGATGAAAGTTTGAATTGCCATTATTACCTATGTAGAAATGTATTTGCAATCCAAACAAAAAGAAAGGTTAAACAGCCTTCGCAAACCCATTGTGAGGGTAAATAAAATGTTGGGAAAAAAGCTCAACTGATCCAGAACTTTGCTATTAACGGCGAGGACAAATTGATCTGAAGAACAATAGGAGTGTTCTTGCCCCGTTAAATTGTTAAAATATGACAATCGCTACACTTTGAAAGTAAACGCCATAATTGTGCTCGATGCAACAGAGGCTACAGATTGACATGACGAGTGGATGAGCTGCGCGCTCCCAGTAATCTAATACTCAAGCTTATCTGAGTGGAGCAGCTAGTGTGGCAAGCAGATAATTAAACAAGATGCCATCAGGAGCAGATGTGGCGAGTGAAGCACTTATAGAGGCCACCTATCAATGGAATCTGGCAGACAGACTGTTGCTAACTGACAGCTCTATTCTTGGAACTATGACCTTTTTTTATGTCGCCTGGCCTTCAATAGAAGCCGGTACGAAGGCTTTAATTCAATTGAAATCGGATTTGGATTTCGGAATTCCGAAACATAGTATGCAGAGCGCAGAAAAGCCACACTCCAGAGAGGAATGTTCCGTTACGCTTACCTTCAAGTAATAAGGGGGGTGCCATACATCATATTGAATGAGGGATTGTATCAACAGGCAACATCACATTATGGTCAACAAAAGCATTCCCTCCCAAGGCTGTTAAGAATCATAGCTTGGCGCGCACACAGCAGTAGTGGAAATGTGATGCCACGTTCCATTCCGCTCAGCTCCAGGGCCCCACGAGTCGTCGCATGGAGGAGATTTAATGAGAGTTGTGGGGAGAAAAGGCCACGGACAAGAGCAAAAGGCTGCACAGATACAGGGGTGGCATGGATTGTAATCTAAGAAAGACCCACTTAGAATGTCTATATTAGGATGGATTTACTCTGCAGATGCCAGGGCCCAATGCTGATTGAATGCCTTTAACCAATATATTTCATTACATGATGTAGAGTGAATGTTTAAAATTTACAAAAAAAACAAACAAAACTTGTTGTCATATTTGTTAAAACTGTCAGTATGACCTGAGACCAGTACATTAATAAAATGATATGACCCCATCTTGTACCTCGAAATACATTTTTATGAAACCACCACACCTGATGGAAAACAACCAATCAGATACAGAAGGTGTGACATACGAGGTGTCAATCATTTGCCACTCGGGGTTACACTCACATAACTGGTACACCCCCACAGCTTCACATCGAGGCTTCAAAGAGCTTTACTGAAACTTGGGGGAATATCCAAATAAAACAGTTGCCTTTCAGAGGTCGAAGGAACTTAGGCAGCGGAGAGCATTCAGAAGTAACGCAGAACCAACAATTACATTTATCAACGCTTTGACTTTAAATTGTTTGTACATTCCGATGAATAAAACTTTAAACCGATAACATTGACGGTGATAGTAACACTCCATTACGAATAAGTAACGCTACCGACGTACAGTACTAGCCGTGGCTAATGTGCACGTAAAGTGCACGTCGATACACACGATAGTCAGCAGAGCTTTGGTCTGAGACTCAAGGGGGGGAGGGATTAGTGAAGAAAGGCTACATTGGAATCTCGCTAGCAGTTTTAACACTGAAAACTCCCCGTTAAAACTTTACATATCATTTATTTGGCCTGGGATAAATCTTAGCCCATTGATTCAAATGAGAGTAATCTCACATCATTCCACTGGCCCGCCATTGACAATAATGTTAATTTTCTTCATGGTGGACATGCCTCTAATGTAGTATATTGAGACCATATTTAATCGTCCATGCTTTCGCTGTAGTTTAGATTTACAGTGGATTTATGATCTGTGCGTTTATGTTGTACTCACATTGGCACGATACATGTCAAGAGTTGTCTTTATGATGTCGTGACGTATATTGTATATCCCATTTGTAACAAGAGCAAAAAATAAACTAAAATACAAATTGGAACAGTTTCACTTCAATCATGCAGTGTGGCTTGAATAAAATGGTGTTCTAGTTATGGTTCTAGATATACTAAATATACAATATACTGAACCAAAGTGATGATTGACTTGGTCATTTCTAATCCCTATACATCCTTTGTTGAACCTTTATTCATGTGCATCTGAAAATCTGCACATTTATTGAGCAGCAGCGCAATGGAGGATAGACTAATCAATACAAGAATACATCATGTGATAGGCAAGCAATCCATCACTTAAATGACAGAAAAGCTATTTTTCATTTACTGGTTCCGTTGGGCATTTTGTTGGACCGCCTGACTCCCACCAACAGACGCAATCACTACCCCCCCCTCCCCTCATCCTATTTTAATATTCATTGATAATGAAAGACATTACACACAGAAGGGTTTTGTAATTGAAAGATGCACCAGGAGCTATTGACTGCAATGAAAATATGCAAAAGGACAGAGATGCAAATATGCTCAAGCCAATAAACCATTGTTATATAATCTCCGCGAACAAATCACAGTCATAGAAATGTTTATGTGAGCATGACCTAGGGCCTGGAGCAACAACTGCAATACCAAACCATAATTACGTCAACAAACAGATAATGTACAGTATTTTAGGTTTTAGTATTTTGCTTACCTATTAATATGTCACAGGGGGAAGTTGTGTTCTCCTCAGAATCACTGAAACCTCATAGATAACCCTCTGTAGAGATCTTTTATCATGTTTTAAGCATATACAATGACATTTTGTACTTGAGTTCTTTGTTTCCACCTCCAACCCATTAAGGACAGGAGCGCATAACTGCGTGTCTACCACTAGAGCCGAGAGCGCTGTTGCATCATTCTACCTTTAAAGCTGGCAGAGCGGATACGTCGGTGTCTTTTTTTAATCCAATTGTCCGTCTCTTAGCCAATTGAATGCGTCAGAATATACACGTGAGGGTGGCGCGAGACCGCGGAGGATGTCGTGGAATTTTCTCGAGCCGTAGGTAGGCTAATGGCGGACGCCGTCGATCGCCCGGAGCTCTGATAAGTAACGGCAGTGATCTGTGTAACCTATATCTTTGCTGCTGTAACTCTGAAAATTTCCCCACTGTGGGATCAATAAAGGCCTTCTTATCTTCTTATAAAGATGAGTGCACGACCAGTGGAACCAGTCGAACGTGATATGTTATGGTTTGTAAACAACGACGATATAGACGTCAGAATAGAAGATGGTAATTGTATTGTAACATTGCAGAATGAATCTATTTACCATTGTAATCAAATAATATTTGTCATTTTTTTAACCATGATGTGGTTTTTGGGCAAAAGTATAAATAGTAATCCATTTGGTTGAGTAAGGACTTGTTGGTTAAACGGTAAACAAATAGCAAAGACGGATTTTGGGTGTGAATCCGCGGTCTAATATTTAGTGACCATTCTTACACTATAGTATGTAACCAATGAAATTTCAATCATATCAAATGTAGCCAGTTATATTTTCATTTTCATTTTTATTGTTTATTTGAAGGGGACATTGCACATTAATGAACACTGGTGTAATACCTGTGCAAATGTGCCGAAGTTAGCAATAGCTAATTTACTATAGCTAATATTAAAGATTCATTTGTTGGGTCAGCGTTGTGCTCAGTGTTTACTTGTTTTCATCACATTTAATCTGATCATATTCATGTACCTGTAGCTGTTTGGACAAAGGAAATGACCAAACTGTGTCGCAATTTACAGTGCTCCTATTACATTGAACATTACTGAATTAACTATATGGCTGCCCTGCATGCGCGGATGGCCCAGATACGTTGGGACAACAAAACGACGACATATCTGGCTCCATGAAATTAAAACCGGAGGCGGTCACATATTTTTTTTTCAACCTCGCCTGTTTGACTGTCACACAGTCACCCATAAACTAATAATAATAAAGTGGGAAAAAATCATGCTGAGAACATACACAGTGATGACAATTGCCCGCACACTAGTCAGGCGAGTGTACCACTACACCATCACCATCATCGACTTGTACCCTTGATGCCTCCAGAGAAGTCCGGCGAGTGAATGCCAGTGACGCACTAATAATAAAACTTTCTCAGACCCCCTTCCCATATAAAATGAATGTTTCCACTTTTATAATCCAGAAAGTGTTACGCACACTTTAATAAAATATATTTTTACAACACCACTACAGGGAAATTATTTCACATTGAGTAATAAACATGCTTTGGAGTGCTGCGGGAAACATGGAATGAATTAATGGCTTGACACGAGAATATTCAAAACATCCTATTCTGAACTTTACATAATCGCTTAGAGTGCATGTGTTAAGTTGCTAATTAGCCACACGTGCTTCAGGTGACTCAGAATTCCCACAAGGCTATTGCACAACTCATTTCATATTGGTGCAAGCGAGCAACAACTGAACAAAAACAGCAAATGCTATCAAGCAGCCATTTTAATTTTTTGGGGATTAGAAAATGATACTAAACAAATCTCAGTTTGAGATCAATAAAACAGTCTGTTTGTAGCTGTACTTTATTTTCTTACTGTTTCTTACAAGTGCTTGGTGGTTATCCGAAAATCTACTGATCTGCTAAAATCCCTCACAGGCAATCACGTGAGCGAATGCAGAGCACCAATAGGGCCTTAGTTTTATTCACAGTGCGGAGGAGGAAGAGAAGGGAAAGGGCTGTATGATGTACTGTATGTACACCCATGCACACACACACACACACATTCCTTTGATCACAACTACAGCTACACATTCTTGTATCTATTGTACCCAAATGCATCATTCTGGAGAAAAAAAGACCTAAAAGACAACCTACAAGATACACTGCAAAAACTAAAATCTAACTGAATATAGTGTTGCCCTGAGATAAGAGTAGTTTGTTCCTTGATAATGCTTGTATGTCAAAACACTTGTATCGTAAATAATCTTTCTCCACTGACATGAAGTAACAATTCGTTAATCTGTTCCAGCCTTCCCCCCCAAAAAAACAACCAACATTTTTGTAGTGTTTTTTTTCAATAAGAAAATTATCACTCCATAATATTGCACTTTATAAAACATTAAATAATGAGATAATTAAATAGACTCTGAAGAATTAGGCAGATTTTGCCACATTTTTTTTTTTTTATTCAACTGAACGAACACTGTGCCGCTCCTTCTAATGTGTGGGGGTAGTATAATATAGACAGAACCACAGAAGTGTTTCATTTTTTGCAAAGAGATTTTGCATGGAGAAATAGAACAATACAATACATTTGTGACTCAAATATGCTTGTCGTGTCTGCCAAAATATCTTCTTACCAGGCAGTTTTAGAGTAAGAGCAGTTCACTTCCGCCAAGCATTTTTCTCCGTCAAAAGCTGAATCTTTATTAATGCTTAAATGTAAGTTGAGGTTAAAATAAGAAATTTCATACATCCATAATGACACACCTACACATTCATCAGTCCCCTTTGACCGCTGCGAGGTCATGCAGCATCACCATGTAGGTGGACTTAACAAAAAAAACAAAACATAAAACCATTTCTATAGGTGTAGGTAGAATAAATACACCAGTTTTAAGACATCTGTGGGATGCTAGCTATGTTTACCTGTTTAAAGAAATCTCGTCTAGTCAATCATTCATTACTCTTTTTGTTTTTGTTTTCAAAGCCCAGTTCATGCAGTGTACAGCAAACCTCTTATTACCAATATGAGAAAAGCCTCTGTTTGGTACGACGACGCTTTGACAAATCAATGATGCTCTACCGTAATGAGGCCACTGGAGAACGTGTCCGGGATGCAAGAAGAGGTTCAGCTCCGAAGAGCGCCCCCCCCCCCCACTTCTTTTTTCTGTGCAAGCGGCAAAGCGACAAGCGAAGAGAGAAGGACCGCTTTAATTGACAGGGCATTTAGAAGGCACTCTGACCACAGAGGGAGCACTGTCACGAGTAGTCATCCTTCAGCACAACAGCAGCATTATCTCTAAAAATAGGCACTGGCTCTTTGAATCAGTTTTACAACAGCAAGAGTGGGCCTGATGCAAAGAGCACCCACGGCGTCATGATGGAAGATGGGCAGTCAAAAAATGCAACAAAATTTGATATTGTTGCTCATGTCATGCATTGGCATGAAAAGTTGCTTTCAGCAGTGTTCCCAGCTACTGTGCCATGAGAGACCATTAGGAATGCCATGGGAAATAATCCGATTTCACTTAATTGATCTGAAAAACATTATTTACAACAACAATGTATCTTTATGTATCCATCCCAGCAATGTATAGGCATTAGGCAGAACCAGTGAATGATCTCCCGCTAGATGGCAGAAGGTACCGAAAATAATCTGTTTATCCACTGGTCATTCATATAACAGAAGGATTTCACACAAAGCACATTTGTGAATATATTGACATTGAAGATCATCATTGTTTCAATATAAATTTGTTGGCATTTGTTTGGTGGTGTGCTGTGAGATTCTTACAATGTAAAATATGTGCCTTGGTTCAATAAAAGGTTTGGGAAACAAAATGTCTTACTACACTAATGCATTCCATTCAACTCCACAACTTAATATATCCAATGCTGGACTATTGCACTCTGTACAAAGCTAATTACTTCTAACATGATTTGCTCTGTTTCATATATTTGTTTAAATTTGTGTGTATTTGTCTATTTATGTGGCTACATGAGAGAAAACAGTATTACGATTCTTCTGTATATGTTGGATATATTGTGGTACCCGAATTACGAGTGACAACGTGCAAGTTTTTCATGCTACGAGCCATTGCTCCGGCGACTTTTTGTCTTCAGTTGCAAGCAAAAATTTAAGTTACGAGCACTAAATGGTGGCAGTGTGTGGTGGGAGTTCACAACAGTTATTTAAAAATAGGTTAAATGCTTGCTTCAAGCAGTTTATTGCTACTTCCACAAAAGAATTATACAATGTGTATTTACTCAAACCACATAACTTCTTAAAGTCTATTAGCTTAATGCTAACACACAATGCAAAACGCCCTAAACGGGCTACCAGAACTAGCATTTATGTTGCAGTATTTCTAAGCCTTTACGCAACGGATATATGAACATGAACAGTGCATGCAGCAACACATGTAGAGAAGCAATATAACAATTCTCACATCAATATTTTCTTTATCCTCTGCATAAAAAAGACAAATGAAAATGCATTACAGAGTTACTTAGTTGTGAAACTTTTTTTTTTGGCCAAGGGGCACACAACCAAAAGGAGCATGATATCAAAGAGTACAAGAGCTGCAGAAAATGGATGGGGATGTATGGATATAATTTTCCATTTTCTTTTTTCATGCGCATGGTGCACCTCACCTGCTTCAGTTAATACTCTCTGAGCCTATCCTGTATCATCTTTGTATCATTCCTAAGAAAGCTTCGGCAGGGGTAATGGGCCAGGACATCAAGCGTGGCAGAAGGTGATTACCAGTGCAGCACATACTCTGGATTAAAGCCCTATCATGTGTGAGCGTCTGCCAGCTGTCCAACTGAAGGTTTAACTTATACTTTCTCACAGTCTAATTGAAGGGCATTAGTCAGGATTTGAGGAAACCCGGTAAGATGGAATCTCTGAGGTGGGGGAGGTGACAACAGCAGAGTGTGTGTTTGTGTGCGTGCGTGGGTGTGTGTGCGACTTCTGAAGTCTGACAGATTGACAGCAATGATTGACAGATGTTCTAATGTGTCCTGAAGTGCTGGCTAAGCTTTCCTAATATCTGCCAGGACAATCACTTCAGCAAAAGCAAAAACAAATCCAGACATCATCATGATCATCATTTTTACTTTGTACTTTATCCCTTAGGAATTTCCTTTGAATATCCATCCATTACCTGAACCGCTTATCCTTACCAGGGTGGCGCGGGTGCTGGAGCCTATCCCAGTTGTGCTTTGGGCGGTAGGAAGGGTACAACCTGAACTGGTTGCCAGCCGATTGCAAGGAAAATAACCCAATTGCATTTTTGTTTTTCAAATACTGCAATTAAGAATGTAATTTTTAGCTTGTCATCTTCAGCATTTAAACCACTCTGCAGTATGACCAACACGATGAGATGCAGTTGTGACGATCGATATGAAGAACAAACCTTTATTTTATTATTGTATTGTAAAAAGAAAATCCTATCGCTGTACAATATTTACTGCTTGATTTAACTTCAAGACTTGCCAGTAGCGCTGCTGTCGGGGCCAGCCGAGGATACAGTATAGAGATAAAATGAAGAGTGAACTTTTCATCACCAAGATGAGAGTGCAAAAGCGGTTAAAATGTTAAACTGTGTTAAACGTTGCTCAATGATTTAATCAATTATACTAAAAGTGTTGAGGTGATTCACTTGTAATCCTCAAGAAGGATTTTTAATGACTTTATCGAGGCAAGAAAATAGAACAATATTCTCACATTCAAACTTTCTAATTGATGATAAACCTTAACATTTAGAATTTTTGGTCGTAAATATTAGTTCAGTTTCTGTCCTGCATATTTAATCGACCCACGTGGTCCTGGCCCGTCCCTCGTATGCGACAGCCAATTGGCGTCGAGAACATAATTTTAACATCACACGCATCACGAGCAGGCACGCCGCCAAAAGAAGAAAAAATATCAAACAACAACAACTGACACACACACGCACAGCACGGTGATCGGTAAAGTAAAAATAATACGGGGCACGTCATTGCGTCTGTGGGACCGCACAGTACACAACACTCTTGTTTTTTATTTTTTCCTTACTGCACCGCATGTCAGGAGTGCGGCACCTGCGTGTGACGTGGTATCGGTTAAGTGAGTTCTCCACGCGGGTTGGCTGACTCTGACCGACTGGGATCACGTGGGTCGATTAAATATGCAGGACGGAAATTCGAGGGACGGAGGTACGATGCCCAGCTCTGGCAATTATACGTAATGTCCGCTTGTTCTTCCGCTTCCTTCCTTTCTTCTTCCTCGCTCCAAAAGTGTGGTGAACTTATGCTATCATTCGCCATGTTTATCACCAATTGTCTATTTCCGGCGGGTTGCGCGCCAAACACCGTGCATGCAAGCATTTCCTGTACTGTAAAGACCAAAATTCCTTGCGGTTGATCATGCGCAGAGTGTACCGTGCAATCACGGTATTTCGATCGGAGTATGCATTCGAGTTAGAAAAGGAGAAACCCAGGTATGATATTCAGAATTTTAAAATGATAATAAGGACATACAGTATTTGGGTTATTGTACGCATTTACATGGCTTTAAAAACCCAAATACTGCCAACATTGAGTTTTAAAAAGGGACTGCATGCAAACATAGTCAATGTAGCTAATTACATAATCTGATAGGTAAAAAGCCTCTTACACATTACAAAAAGACAAAATAACACTCTTCTCTGTTTGAATAAACCTGGGAACTCCTGATACAATGCAAGGGAGACCCACTGGTCACATCTGTGAGCAGCCATCGCCTCAATTCCTAACCCTCCGGAGACCATGTGCGATCTCCCTGCAGACGCATGCAGCAGAGCACAGGAGGACTTCGTCTTTGCCGCTGTCCCCGATGACAAATCTAACAGAGCAGGATAGCTTAGACATGCAAAAAGAGGACAGGGAAGCCCTCTGTACTTATATAATGTAATTATGTAAGATTCAGTAAGTCATGCGTATTGGCACTCATCTTAACATATTTCATATTCATACAAAGGGGTGACCTAGAAGGCCCTAAGAATCACCAAGAAAAGGTTAGTGTATACACACAAGTTATTAATTATGTGTATTTTGATACAGTGGTGACTCGACTTCTGAGTGACTTAACTTGCCATTTTGTTTTTTAGATACCAGTTGTATAAAAAGGTTTTATAATTGCTGATAAATGCCACAAGGTATATTTCTATTAGAGTGATGACGTTATATATATATATATATATATATATATATATATATATATATATATATATTTTTTTTTTTTTTAATATATATATATATATTTTTTATATATATTTTTTTTTTATAAAACCACAGACGAAGAGGTGAAGATGAAGCAGCATTGCTCCACTGTTTACAGCTGTGGCTAAAAATGAATCCTCAAGAGAAGGATTGCCTGCAGGTAAACAATCACAGTTTCCCAGGCTGACACACATGCTACACTTTTGCTGAGACAGACAAAAAAAACCAAAAAAAAACTGTAGAATGCATCATTGCAGGTGTATAGTGTGCGAGGATAAGGACCGAGCCCTGCTGTAAATAGGGAGCATCTGAGAGAAATTGAATCACTGACCAAAAAGGTTTTAATTTCACATAAAAACCACAGCAAGGCAGCAAAGCACTACTTCTGTCTATGAAGCTCCTGAACTCACATTAACATAGTTCCTTGGCACCAAGATGACACAAGATGGCACCAAAGCGATACTTTTTCAAACAGCAAAAATGCAAATGTTCCCCCAAAAATCTGCGACAATCTGAATCCGTCAATCGGTGAATATGCGAGGAACACTATAATCAGACCTTTTTACACTACCACTAAAAGATGTCATTTTTCAATCTTTTCCACCTTGTGTCACTGTTTCGTTTAAACGGCACTAACTAACTTGGCGGGATGAACTTGACCTCGCAATTTTGAGGCCTTCTGAGAACACAGAGCTGTATCCACCAATCAAATTGTTTCTTCAAAACATCTTTACGACTCGAAGGTAAGGGAGGAACGTAAACCAATTATAGGAGACAAGTCCCACGATTAAAGTTTGCAGAACTAGAGAAACACATAACATGCCGGTAAACCTTCTACACCCACACCAAGAAATAATAATAAAACAGCTGTACTGTAATCTGTTAAAAATGTGTTTTATTCAAAAGCACTTATTTTCAAATGCTAATTATTTCACATTTACTGCATGTTGTAGCAGTTGAAAACACATTGCTGCGATACTGTTGTTGTTGTTGTACTGACAGTCAAATGGCAATGAATTATAAGCATGGTGGCACATATGTGAGTTTCCTCCAGGCACTCCAGTTTCCTCATTCCAAAAACATGCATGTTAGATTATTGCAGACTAAAATAGTCCATTGGTCTGAATGTGAGTATGAATGGTCGTTTGTACCCTGCAATCGACTGGGGACTGGTTTGGGGTTCACACCTCTTGCCAAAAGTCAGCTGGGATAGGCTCCAGTTCCCCCACCCTCCTCATAAACACTACACATTATGATGTTATGGACATTTTTCTGACTGTAATCCAAAGTGCTTGAATGGAACATGACCACCCTCTAGTGTCCTACAGATGATACTGACAGAACACCAAAGATGGACCTTTGATGATCCATTCATTCAGTCATCCATTTTCTGCAGTGTTGTCCTTGCCAGCAGGGCACATAAAAACAAACAATCATTCACACTCAGAATTGTGAGGCATACGTGCAAATCACAAGTCTGCCTTGCCTGCATCTTTTTCAAATAAACAAAAATGTCTGACATCCAGGCAGGCAGGGACCATGCTCTTCTGCTCCCTGGTGTCAAAATATAATTAAGGCATCTATATATACTGTACTGTATAAGAAACTGTTAAACCAATGTCACACAGTAAGTAAAACAGTTTCATAACGAGTCCATAAAACAGTTGACTGAATATGAAGAAATGGTTATGGTAAAACACAGCTATAGTATGTGTGCACGAGCAACCAAATGGGGGTCATTATCATGGTCCATTAGTGGAAGTAGCTATGAAGATCCATACCTCAATCTCCGATTTCCTATACGTAGCTCAGACTGGAGACACACTGCTTCCCGTTTGGGCCCACTTAAGTCAAATTGTCTGGTTTCGCTTAGCCATAATGAAGAATGTGACATCGTACAAGAGAGCTGTAGACATTGCAATGTTTATGATAGTGGTTGTTGCTTATTGTGTAGAAACAGTGCATCACAATTTAGGTTAGTATCTGCTTGGTTAAACTTGTGTATGTACCTTATGTGCAATTATATTATTTTGTTCTTGTTGTACTGATCAGCCAGACACCAGGTCATTTTAGAATAAGATCCATTTCTGGTTCATGTTCTGTCTTTGGGGCCATTCTGTGGTGGGAACCAAAAAGGAAAGCAAGAAAACGGCAAAGAAAAAGCTAAGATCATCTTTGTAATAAATCTTTGAGATGCTCACTAAGTTTAACCTTTGAGGCATATACTGTAGTTCTGTTCCACGGCAAATAGTTTTATTACCACTATTAACGGTGAACTGAGATAGTATGACCTGAGCCCACACACACAACGGAAATAGTAATACCCGCGATTCAGAGGTTGCAAAGTACTTAGGCCTGTCACGCTAACTAAATCTTCAGGACAATATACTTTCCAGATATAGTGATGATATTAGATCAACAATAAAGTACATCCTTGCAAGAGCAAGTATCTTTCAATTGTCAATATTGGACTTTTGCATTGAAATGTAGAACCATAAAACATCAACACAACACATACAACCACATACCACCTAGTAGCAGAGTAAAATGAGATCTCGTTTATCTCTTATGTCCTCTTTCACCTTTCACAGCATGATCACAGGAAGTATGTCCGCAGCATTATTATTATTATTATTAATTGTGTATTTTTAAAAATAAATGTGATAAATCAAAAATCTATCTCTATATATGCTACTGATGAATGGTGACGGGCAGAAAAAAAAAAATCAAATGTTCTTCCTTTGGATGGCAAAAGGTACAATCAACCCAGTGTATAAAGTCAAAACGTTGTAGGTCAAGTATGTCGTTACCTGAGGACTTCCTGCAGTTAAATGTCTATCATATTTAAGACATTCATGTTTGATTTATGTTGCAGTCTGTCACAAACCATGACTTTAGGTTATGTGTAAAATTGTGACATCCAGGTCAGTCTTTCACTTGTGTGTAAAATAGTGACATCCAGGTCAATTCCTCACATCACTAACCTAAAGTTTCTGAAAGACTGCTGTACAAGGGTCTCATGAAAATGTGTTGTTCCTAATGTTGTGGCCACTGAGTGTACAGTTTGTCTTGATAAATAAATGATGAAAGTAAGTAAATGAGAGTAGAGTAGTAGTAGAGTGAATGATTTATATTGCCAGTAACATACTGATACAGTATATCCTTCGTCTCAAAAACGTGAAAGACAAACCAGCTTCTGTGACATACAAGCCTCAAGGACCACTCAAGACCCCTTGTGCAGTCGAGCACTTATACACTCTGGTCACTGATCTCTGTCAACAGCAACAACAGCAGCAGCAGCAGCAGCAGCAGCAGCAGCAGCAGCAGCAGCACTGCCTGACATGATTCGCAATACGCATTTGACTGCAAGACAACCAGGTAACTGTAAGACACCATCTTAGCCGGCTCCAGCGACTCAAATGCGTTTGCTCTTACATTTGTTTGTGGATGCAAAAGAATGTTGTACTTAATGTACTTTCTGATGATCCAAGAACGTTGTTTATAAATGAGGTGGAGGCATTTTCCATACAGTCCAGCAGGAGTGGAATTTGTGCCATTTTGTGAGTCACTCACCTAATTCTCTTTTTAGGAAATCTCAACCAGAGTGGAAGTTCAAGCATTCACTGATGGCCATAATAGATGAAAGTAGAAAATTGTTCAATATGCAATCGTCATTGAGCCGCGGCTAGCGGTGTGTCATGTTCAGTTTGGGTGGCAGCGCATTGTGATGACATCTAATAGGAGAAATGGTGGCAGAGTGATTTGAGCGTGAACAACAAAGGAGTTTGGCAAAGTTGGACTATCAAAACAGCATGAAGAAAACGGAGGAAGAGTTATTAATATGGTGTCCCATACAAATGTTGTACTGTGTTGTACGGTAAAGGCGCTGCCTGAATCCCACTTTGAAGCGATCTTGATGGCACTGTAGCTCTCAAACAAGATTCAACTCCACCAGATCCGACCTTGCCATTATAGTTGGACTGCCCCAGCGGCACCAGCCAAGCCTCAAACATCCGGCCCAATCCGAGCAAACACTTTGCAGGTCCTGAACATTGCTTTCTTACCTGTACTTCATGCCTGTCTGATAGGACACGCACTCTTCCAGGGCCAGGCCGTTCATCTTCAAGAAGTCTTCCATGTTCTTCACTTGAGCAGCGATCCTCTGTTCCCGCAGCCGCTGCAGCTCACCCTGGTCGGTGGGCCTGCTCGGGGGCTGGTTGAGCCCCTGGTCCGAGTGGTAGCGGTTGATCCCGCTCCGGATGCTCTCACTGTACGTCATGGACAGCATCTTTCCGCTGCTGCTGCTGTTGCTCTTGCGAACGCCGCTGCTCGGCGCTGACGGTTTGGGGATCTGCAGGTTTTCAGCAGGACAGTGACCGGACTTGAGTGTGCTGGGAACCCCCTGGGGGCTACCGGCGTAGCCTCCCGTAAACATGCCAACCCCTTCCTCCCTCTTTCGCCTCCTTGACAAATTATGAAGAAGCTACAGAGATGGAGCTAAGGGTCCACCTCCTTTAAATAGCACCTGCTCCAATTAGAAAGGAGCTCTCGTGTTCTGGGCTGTACAATAACCATGCATCCTGTAATCAACACGGCCCAGAACCCCCTCCCCCGACAGGTGCGCTCCGAGCAGGGTGACACTGATAGGCAGCATTCAAGTGCTCAAGAAACAGGACACATGCCGTTTAAAACATCCAGACATGCAACAAGCGAAAACGTGAACACAATCCGAATCGGAGTGGATGACAAAAGGGAAAACCACCATTTGATTTGAATACACAAACACCAGTGGGACCCAAAATAATTGTTGCACTTGTTTCTTTATATTTTTCACCAAACACGACACTTGACAATAGAAAAGCTGAGTAAATACCACTGTGTTTCAACATCTCTTAAGATCTTATTTAGCAACCATCCATCCATCATCTGTACCGCTTATCCTCACAAGGGTCGCGGGGAGTGCTAGAGCCGATCCCAGCAGTCTTCGGGGGACACCCTGAATTGGTGGCCAGCCAATCGCAGACAAACAAACATCTGCACTCACAATCACACCAATTCAGAGTGTCCAATTAACTTACCAAGCATGTTTTTTGGAACGTGGGAGGAAACCGGAGTACCCGGAGAAAACCCACGCAGGCACGGGGAGAACATGCAAACTCCACACAGGAAGGCCGGGGCCGGGATCGAACCCACGACCTCTGAACTGTGAGGCGGACGTGCTAACCAGTCGACCACCGTGCCACCCTTTTTAACAACCATTCCTCTGTAATCCTCAAGGAGAATCCAATGCTTTCCACACCAACAGAGGGCAGCACTGTGTTGATTATGCCAACAATGCATGGGAACAGCATGAATGCACCTCTACTGGAATTTTAATGAACATGAACTTTGCAGTTGTAAATAAAACTGTCAATTATTTATTCTGCAAACTGTGAACATTAAGAACTTCATAGCGCATACCGGATTAAATCACATAGCACACTCAAATTCAGAATTTGGAAGAACAACATTATCAAGTGCGCTATCAATAATACAAATCTTGTAGTTGACAACTGAGGTTATCAGAAAAGGGCGCTATGTAGCATTGACTGACTGTGTAGCCATGTATTAAAACAACTGACAAGTACAGTACAGCTGGAAATCGTTATTTTTTTAATGTCGCAACTATACATGTGCAACTTAACGTAGGATCTAGTATTAAATCATAATCATCACATTAAAAGTGTCTAAATGCCGGACTTAAGAAGTGGACTTGAAAACTAAGCAGCATGCACGCTCCACACGGGAAAGTTCATCCTTCGCACATGCTAACAAACGCTGTCCTGTGGCAGAGAGGTCTTTCCACAAACTCACCCGGTTTCTTTGGGGTCGGCTCATGAGCAAGGTCGGACGGTGCGAGCCTGAGCTTATAAAGCCACACTGCACTGCAGACCGACCAAGTGGGTCCACCCAAACTGGGAGTGTCTTACTTGGAAACGTCTAAACCAATTAGTGAGTAAGGGAGCGCATCCCTTTCCTCCCCTCACCGCCCAGACCACCATCTACCACCGCAAGCAACACCTCGCCTCATCCCCTCCCGGGGAGATCTCGTGGAAGAAATCCATTTACGGCGTTTAGAGGCTCTGTCCCGTTTCTGCTAGCCTCAGCAAATAATATCAGCACTGAATTATTCACCAAAGCTTTTTGCGCTAAAAGCCTCTGATTGTTGTTGCACAGGAAAGACTACTTAGAGCGGCGCAATAATCAGCTACGCAGGCTTGAGCACATGTTGAAAACAGACAAACACAAATGCCGAGCAACTCCTGCCGCGCTTGGATGAGTACATGTAGCTAGAGACCGACAAACCACAAATCGCGACATAACCGCGTGAAAACCACACTGGTGAATATACTGTAGCTGCATATGCTCAGGTCAAGGTCAGACACAATTTGTTTGGATTCAAATTGAATGTCTAAACCCCAATTCAATAACCAATAACAGTGGAGCCTTGACATACAACGACATACGTGCCTAGACGACTGCTAAGCACATTCACCTCACAGTTCAGAGGTCGTGGGTTCAAATCCAGGCTTTGTACAAGCTCCGCAGCATGCACACATAAATATTGTGTAAAGAGTTGTGAATAATCTGAAAGTTTGAATCAGTTTGTATTTTTGTAAACCTCACTTGAAGAAGACACGTTACAGATCAAAAGACAGACACCTATTTGACGTGGCGGGAAACTCAGTCCTCAAAACTGTTGACTGACGAAGGCCAAATACTTCATCAAAACCACCATGTTAAAATGTTTAGCTACCAATATATTGACAATAAAGCACAACTAAAACCAATAAAAGGCATACCACAGTATAAGTACTGTAAAGTCCGGTATTCATGTATTTTCTTCCTCCGGGGCATTGAATTTTTTCCTCCCTCATATAAACTGACTGGTGTGTTGTCCTCATCCTGAATAATGTTGAGGTTAATGTTAATGTAAGGCATGGGACATTAATTATGATGCCGTAAGCACAACACAAACACTGCGTTATCAGATTAAGCAAACATTAGGCCGCCAAAGATCGTCAGAGCAATGGAGAGAACTAAGTATTGTATTGATCGGCCTCATGTAGAGGAAGCAGCGAGTCAGACAATTTTGCACTCACAAAATGAAATAAAAAGGACAGAAAAGTGCAAGGCGCCAGGCTTGAACTCATTACGAAATCTTTACAAGCACATCGACATAGTCTGCGCTTTTTATCACTCAGATCAGCAGAATGAGGCTTGATATAAAGACATGTACAGTCGTCCGTCGCTACAGCAAGGTTCACTTCTTGCGGTTTCACTGCATCGCGGATTATATCATGGATTATTTGCTTTATCAGGGGATTTTGCTGTGACTTGTATTTTGCTGCGGACTGTAACTGCAGAGAAGGGAGAAAAAAAGGGCGAGAAGGGAGGAAAAAAAAAAAGAGCGTAAATGACAGAATGTCAAACATTTGGGATCATTTCATCATCAAAGCGCAATGTGCCTATTGAAAGGCACAGCTGCCTTAAGTTACACAACTGTACGTCCATGCCCCATGGTAAATACATACATTGTTAGCTAATTTAATATAGCCTACCACCACTAGTTAAAACAAATTATAATTCCTCCAGACCGCAGAAGGACAAACACAGCTCCCAGTGCACTTTCAATTGTTTTATTGAGCAAAGCTAATAAAATAAACACAAGCACATATGCACACATGACTTGCCGTTTGCCACAACTGACACCGAGTCATTCAACACCCAGAGTGCCTAATGGTTTAGCCAATCAACAGCCAGACACATTTACTTTCTCATTCATTGAGGGCCACGTCCCTCAACAGGCCAGACCCTGACTTTTCAAGTCACACACAATCAGTCACAGATAGGCACAGATACTACAGTACTGTAAAACACGATGATGGCTGAAATTACACAATTAAGTACCGGTATATTGGATTAAAATCCACCAGATGGCGCCAAAGCAATATTTTATTTCTCTGGCATGACAACAAAAACAGCAACCAGTTGAAATTTTCAGTGAGGATACAGCGGGTTCCAAGAAAGATTTGCATATGCGGATTCTCGAATGCTGAAGCATGAACAAACACAGTGAAGCACACTTGTTTACAAAATTAAGCCAATGTTTTGCTGATTTTACAGGGGTAAACTTGTTTGTTCACTTCAAAAAAATATGCAAAAAAGTGACACCTGCGATATGAGAATTTCCAACTGAATCCAAGGTCAGCCCTATCGGATTTATGCATTGCACAAAAGTACATAATAAGGGACTGTAACTGCCTGAGGAATGTAAATGTATGTGAAATCGTAGGGGTGAATGGTAGATACAGAGAAAGACAAATACCTGTAGAACTGCAGCTGTCGTTTTGGACTTCCATAGCGAGCACTGAAGGCATCAGGAGACAAGAGCAGAAGTCAGGGTGCTGGTTAATGTAAGCATGGAAGGAAAGAGGTTAGTAATGGTGGCAATGTGAGCGTGTGAGGGAATAGTGCAGGGATAGAGGGTGCATAGTTCTTCCAAGCGGAAATGCAGAATACAATACAGCAGTTCGAAACATTTACAGAACTAACAAAAATCTAAATTGGTCATCATAACATGACAAATTACCCATCTAATAGCAATAGTTGAGACTTCAACATCTACACGCTCCAGTCTACAAACAATGGCGCCACTTGCTGTCCAAATAAGAGAATGCAGGGTAATCGGACAAAGTCAGTCCACAGTGCAAGTGTCGAGCAAACACGCACACTGTTTGTGGACTCTTATGCTGACAAAGTACATGTATGTGACACTAACCCATAATCAATGACAAGACAATGTTTAAGCAATGTGCATCAAAACACATTTGCTGTTTTCTATTTTTAATTGAAAAAAGCACCCGTGACAGTTGAATCCCATTCCATGGTCTAATGGAATCGTGCTCAGCATAGGTAACAGCAACTGCGTTGACTGTTGAGCAGGGTACACACATATTGGAGGCTACTGAAAACATGGCTTATTTGAGCTTTTTTTTTTTTCTATTCTGATCAAAGCCAAAAAGGCCTGATTGTTGGATTACTCTAGGATTAACTATCCTGCGCTATTAACCTGTGGTATTGGGTGTGTTAAGTATGACTTTTCCTCACCGAGTTGATTGGTAAAGGGCTGACACCAACAATCAAAAATGTTAAACCTGTTTAATATGTACAATGGCAAAGCTTTATGCGTGTGGTGAACTCAGGTTTCCCCCAACTCTGTGATTGTGACGACGAAAAAGGAAATACAGCAAATTAGGAAGCCACCTGAAGCTGGCATTATCGGACACAAATAGAGGAACAACTGGTTGAGTAGAATATTAACTATAAAAATCATGGAAGTGTTTTCCAACTACAATGCAGTTACCACAAAAGACAAGTTATTGCCACGCATCTTCAGTTCCTTCTTCTGCAACTACTCTTTCCTTATATTTTACGTTGCCAGAATATGGTTTGGGCGAAGGAATCTATTACACTGGTCAATTTTCAGTAGTAAAGTAAACTTTCTAGATTAATTTTCCCTTGCAAATCGGGTTGTATTAATAATAATAATAATAATAATAATGAGTACAGTAATATTTATGCATACAACATATTCTTGAAAGAAATGTTTGGGTTGACTTCCATCCATCCATTATCGATACCGCTTATCCTCACAAGGGTCGCGGGGCGTGCTGGAGCCTATCCCAGCTGTCTTCGGGCAGTGGGCAGGGGACACCCTGAATTGGTTGCCAGCCAATCGCAGGGCACACAGAGACAAACATCCGCACCCACAATCACACCTAGGGGCAATTTAGAGAGTCCAATCAACTTGCCATGCATGTTTTTGGAACGTGGGAGGAAACCGGAGTACCCGGAGAAAACCCACGCAGGCACGGGGAGAACATGCAGACTCCACACAGGGAGGCCGGAGCCCAGATCGAACCCACGACCTCTGGACTGTGAGGCGGACGTGCTAACCAGTCGACCACCGTGCCGTTTGGGTTGACTTCTACTTTAAAAACAATAAATGAAAATCTCTCAATGATCTGATGTGGTAGAAAAAAGTAAAGACATTTTTTTAAATCATAATCAAAAATTACATTTAGGGACACATAAAAGCAATCTAAAATTTAAAATGTTCTGTTGGGTAATGCAACATTATGGATGCCAACTTCCTGTTACTGGATAATTAAACACCAAAAGAAGAAAATCATTTGCTGTTATGTGCGTGGTGTGCAGTGAAAACAATTTTTTTCCCCTTGTCATGTGTGGGTGCATTGCATTTAAAAAAAAAAAAAACGTTTTTAACTTGCTTCAGACATGTCTTGGAAAAAAAAAATTGAGATTTCAATTTAGGCCGTTTCGCCAAGCGCTACCCTCTAGTTCGGTGGACTACTTTACATTAAACACACACACAGTCATCCAAAAGCTGTGTCTTTTAGGACTCACCTGTAGATCATTCCAGGCGAACCTGTCTGTCTAAGGGAGAGGCGAGCAGGGGAGTCTGTTGTCGATTCAGGATACATGGTGGCAGGTGGAAGGTAGCGCGGCCAGCCTGCCAAGGGTGCTGTTCTTTCACCGCAACCACGAGAGACAGTCTAGCGCCAATGTGGGCCTCTGCCAGAGAAAGAACACATGAGAAAAAGGTCAGCGCTTCCATCTACAATCAAGTGGAATCAAGTCTAAAATCAACTTAAGATTTGTTTTGTTTGTTTTTGGAGAAACACCTTAGAATGATTGATGAGTCAGTCCAATTCTATGAAAAGAAATATAGGAGAGCTAAAAGCAAAGTTGGATGGGTGAAGACAGTGCAGAATGCAAAGTATGGTCGGTACTGTATTTAACACCTTCCATCATAAAAACAATTTAATCCGTTCTTTTACGTCATGATGAACATATCTGCCTAAAAAAAAAAAAACGACTTCATTTTCTTCAGAATAATCAATGCTCAGAAACACATTTCTGCCACTAGATGGAGGCCTCTCCTCACAATGCAGCTCCGAGTGGAGCTGCCAAACATCAGCTTTGTGCATCCATAGAATGAGGCAAAGTACCTGCAATCAGGGCAATCATACATATCTATGCAAGTTTAAAACCATCCCAACTACAAAAGCTTCTATGAATTGCAGTTTAAAACAAAACAGATGTATGGAGCAACGAGGAATCGTATACGTGTGTAACTATGTTGATTAGTTTCTTTTATATGATGGTTGCAGTGTGCGTGAGAGAGAACTACAGTTAATCCACTGCTTTTGGGTGACACAATTCTATAAATAATTCAAAGTGTCGGCCCTAGAAGCAGGTCAGTGCTGCTGAGAGGGCGGCTTCACTGAGGGTGAAGTGTCTGGCTGCTTAGGTTGTGTTGGGTTAGGTAATACACTCAAACATTAACTCTCCAACACCTCAAAGCTCGTAAAATGTGGGGAAAATATTCATTTAATGTGGTAAACATTTTGGACATGGAACTGTCTGACCACAGTATGTCAGCACACCTCATTTTAGCCAGCATCACACAATTATCACTTTTGTGGTTGCGTTTTATGAGAAGGAGTAAGTTACAGTGTAATCTGTTACTTATACAATACAATTTTGTTTATAAAGCGCATTTCATAACAGCTAGAGCTGTAACAAAGCACTTTACAAACAATCGATTCGAATAATCAAATCAAATCAAGTACATCAGCATGGTTTTACTTTGGTAACTTTGCTTCTTGGTTTTGTTCCCATTCCGTGTGCTTCTCGGTCAAAACCGATATTGACCAACTTCTTATGAAGAAAAGGTCAAAAGGCAACTGCTGTTGGGCAAGTGAAGACTGCTAAAATAGCTTCTTTTGCTAGGCCTATGCTAATTGTAATGTGTAACAAAATTATGGTTCAATATACTGTATAGTATCATATTATGAGTGGGTGATATCATTTTGTATTTTATGTCAAAATGAGAGGCGCCAGGTGACTCTGCATAATTTTAATGTGTAATTAGGTAACCATTTCCTTTTTTCTACCCATTTACATGCTTATTGGGAATTGACCAACATTTTGTGGACACTGAACAGCATTTGAGCGAATCTGTTGAGCTCTGAATGGCTAGCTGCCAAGTGCTTGTCATTTGTAAACAGAAGGGGTAGTATCATTCCACAACAATAACTTCTGCTTACACTTGACAGTAAATCAAATCAAATAGTACTTAAATCTGCAGCGCTTGATCTCACAATTCTAGGTTTGGGATTCAAGCTTCGTCTCTAATCTTTGAGTGTTTAGTATGGAGTCTGAATGTTCTCCTGGTGTTTGCGTGGGTTTAGTCCTGGTATTTCTCCCACATTCCAAAAACATACATGTTAGTTCATCCACCATTCACCATAGATGAATGCATAGTCCAGTGTGTAGACCATGTTAGCTGAAAGTCAGTTGGAATAAACTCCAGATCACCTGCTACCCTAAATGAGGACAAGCATGATAGAAATGATACTTCAATCAGTCCGTAATGTACATAAAGGTTTAATGAGGGCAACTCTGGAACAAATTACAGTAATTCTCTGCAGTTGCAATTTTCTATTCACTAATTCACAGATTTGGGGTTTTCTGTGTCCACCTCTCCCCAGCTATTTGCTGAAAAAAATCACCTATGAGTTTAAACGACTAAAGATTGTATGGTGGTGGCAGAAGACTCAACTCTATAAGGCTCAGTTGACAGATACAATTAGTAAACATCACTGGTTGTCAACAGCAAATTCGAATTAGAAACAGCTTAATGTATGCCAAAAACATATTTAAATAAATAAATAAATACTAAAAATAAATAGATGCTGTTCCTGCTGTGCACATGTTGGCCTCATAGGGGCAGTGTGGTGCCATACACCCATAGAAAGTCCTCTGTGAATTAGCTAATTGGAAGGCAACAAGCCAAAAAGACGTGATTTGCATTTAGCCGAGTTCAAGAGTTAAACATCTATACGGGTCCATAAAGTTGACTCGACAGTAATTTCTGAGGTCACAAGGATTTGTTTTGGACTTTGAAGTTCGGTACATGCATACATTTTCATCAGGGACACCTCACCTTTCTTTATGCTAACAGCAGAGGGCAAAGCAGAGTGGCATTTGTCATCCCGACAAAGCCGTAGGATGAGCATCTTATGCTACCTTATTTCACCGGTGACTGAGTTCATACCATAACCCTAACGACGACATGAAAGGTGACTTTCCACTCCCATCAATTTCTCCCCTGAGAGGCAAATATGTCATCCCAACTTACCAAGGACTCGTTTAACGTTCCATTCCCATTCATTTCAATCAGGGCACAAAAGGGGCGGCAGTCAGCCGGCCATCAGGTGATGATGGCGGCGATGATGATGGCGTGAACCTGATGGATAAAAGACCCCCAAGGAGATTTACTACCAGGACTACAAAGTCATCTGTCAGTGTCAAGGCATCAGGAGTTGGAGTGAGTTGTGTTGGCAGAAATCAAAGCAGGCTCTCTGGCAGAAGGGGCCTATCACTTTGTTGAAAAGTTGTTTTTTTTCATACAATTTTGGCAGAAGCTACTCCACAAACATTAAAAGCAGAATGTGGTTGAGTAACCTTGTGGAAAAGCTTGTGCTTGTTTGTCACAAATATGACCAATATAATAATTAATGTCTATGGCAGAGGTGTCCAAACATTTTGCAAAGAGGCCCAGATTTGATGAGGTGAAAATGACTACTCAGCTTTAATTTTTCACAGCGTTTGTTACCCGTAACCTTGTCATAGTTTGCATGTTTTGTCTGGTAGTAACGCTTGATATTGAATGCCTTGAAAACAGCCACAGTCTCTTAGCAACCTAGGCAGACACGTTTTTTTTTGTATTTCAATGAAAAAAAACAAAAAAACAATTTCCACTTGTCCTGGGAGCAATGGCCCTCTCTGTCAGCTTTCCTTTTCTTTGCTACAGTCATTACTTAAGAAATGGGCTGGAAAGGGCCACTCAAAGGTCATGCAGCGACAGGTTTACTCTGACACCTAACACGACTTGGAGAGTCGTTTGAGAGAGAGCACATTTCAGAAAGCACCCCGAGGGCAGCCACAGGTCTGCTGCATTCTGGTGGTGACATATAGAACAGTTTTTTTTTTTGGGGTGTATTTTAGACTGTGGTCAACACTACCGACGGGCCGCTCATTATAAATTTTATGTCAGAGGCTGCGGGCCGGTAGATATTTGAACACGGGACGGATTTTGCACCCGGGTCGGACTTTGCACATGCCTGGTCTATGGTGACTTCAATATCCATTCAATCATCACAACTCAGTAAGGTGCAGTAACATTATTTGTAAATAATAAAGGTAACGAATATGTGCCTGTGATTATTGTTATATTGTCTACATGTGTTGCTTAATGGGCCATCACAACACCGATGGTATTCATTAGCGTTTTGCATTGTTTATTGGCATAAAGATAGGATGACCTTTCTAAGGTAAAACTTTTTGTTTTAATAATACAACATGTGATTATCTTTGTTTTGTGTAGTTTGACAGTAAACGTCATCTGGATGAGGCAAGAAACAGCTTGAACCCTCTTTTTTTTAATATATAAAAGGTCGCCACCTACCAATCTGCTGCTTGTTGTGAAGTGAGTTCCGTTGACTGCCACTATATAGCGCTTGTATCTCAATTTTTTGCATGCAAGTAAAAGCAAGAAAATTGGCCAATTGATGACTCATATCATGAAAGATTCCTAAATTGGGTCACTCGTACCACAAGGCACCAGTTTACTACTGTATACGATATGACTATGCGTAGGGTGTCTACATGGATCTATCTATAAAACTTTACAAGATAGTAACAGTCGGTGCACATCTTCATAAAGTAAGGAAATCGATGAGATGAGGAGTGGTGGTTTATTTAGTATCTTATCAAGTGTTTGCACTCATTGAGATGGTGCCCAAAGCCTGTGACTGTGGCGTGTTGTCTGGCATTGCAGCACAGATGCCTGGATTGAGCTGCAGAGCTGGACAGGATGCTGTTGCTGCTGCTGCTGCTTCGATGGGACTGCAGCACTGCGGTACAATACACACTCATCCTGGCCCAAGTTGGAGGGCTCAGATTTACCGCACTACTGCGTTAGGTCTTAAATTGAAAGCTGTGGACTGACAAAGACACCAGGTACCAAGAAAAATGTGATGACAGGAGATGGTATTGGAGTACAACTACAGGATTATAGTAATGCATTTATCAAACCTTTATGATCGATACTTAAAGTTAAAAGACCAGACTATTTACTATATTGGCATGCCCAAAAAATAGCGTATTACTGTACATAAATATAGTACATACACAGTAAGCCTTTGTGAAGCAATATGAAAGGGCACAAAACTCTTATTTGAAACCCTAACCGAGAATCAAAATCCTAACCTTGCCTTGAAACTCGAATGAGAAAATCTACCCAGGTTTGACCCCCCTCCTGTGAAGTCCTAACCTTGGTAGGAAGGCCTGACGTTTTTTTTAATTATTTTAACCAAGGATTGAAATGTGAATTCTGTCTTGAAACCCTAATTTCAAACTGTAACCCTGACCTAAAATTCTTATTCTACACACAAATCTTTGATTACGATAAATACATAAATACCTTATTCATTTCATGAGGAAATTGGACTAAGAAAAAAAAAAAGAAAATTTAAGAAAGAAAAAATGGTTTATGATGCTAACCAAGGCTTCAAACACTAGTTTGAAACCTAAACCGTATATTAAAACTCTTAATTTTGGAAATGGTTAACTGTATTTCAGTACAGAGGAAGAGAGGGCTATCATATGTGAACAATTGACTACACATTTCAACGCAAAATATTAGCAACATCCCTCTGTATGGTTGGAGTGCAGTGTTACAGCACTTCAAATGACAACCACAATAATAAATAATGAGCGAGCGACTGACACTGCCTGTTTGGCAAGCAGAAAACAAGCAGAAGTCAAGAACAACACAGGTTCAGGCAACGCAGAAATCATCTCATACACCTCTGTCTCTTCAAAACAAAATGCAAAATTGACTCACAAAAGGCTGCTCTTCACATGCTTCCCATCCCTAAATCCACCCACACCCAGCCTGACTGATTTCCCTCTTGAGACGGGGCTTACGTGAGCAAGGAAAGCAGGCAGGCAGGCAGGCAGTGCTGGCCTGGAAAGCACCATACGGAGTTGTGTAGTATGTTGGCAGCAGCGGTAAACACATAGTGATCCAAGCAGATGGCTGCAGAAGAACAGACGAATATTTGCCAGGGATATCCTACATGGGAGTTCAGTCGGGCAATGGCAGCGGGCTCGTTTCAACGTCAGAATCCGGGATATTCATTTTTAGGATCAAAGTCAAACATGCTAACATATAAATCCATGGCAGCGCCTCTCTAATCCTCAGTTGCTTGTTTTGTGCCGCTCTCTTAAATTGTAGCGCCATTGCTTACAGAATTAGTGCTGCTTGCAACAGAGGGAAAAACATTATGTACAACAAAGTACTAATCCTGCCCTCTGACTTGGAACACACCTACAGGGGAGGGCGTCCTTGGTTTACAGGCATCCCGACATGGATGTTGAGGTCACAAACGCCGCATAATTTGCTACAGTCGAACTGTGGTGGTTCACAAACTTGATCCGTTCAGAGACTCTGTTTGTAAACCGAAATGTTTACGGGAGATGTGAGTCTTGTGTTCAAGTTCTGAAATTGCGTGCAGGTATGGCCTTTCCAGTTACAACTTATCCACCACCTCCAAAGTCATACAGAGAACAGCGAGACAAAGGCCAAATGGGTTCTGAATAAAAGGCCAGATCTACAATAACGATTGCTCTGATGCGGCAAAAAAGCTGTTAAAAATACCTGATGAAGTGTCCTCTTGAAAATGTGACCTTCGAGGAGACTGCATAGGACATGTTTCGGTGTTGATGTCACATGAATATGGATTTTATCTTTTCAGTGCTTTTAAAATCTGAAAACTGGACAAAAATGTGCTCCACTTGAACACCACACACTACGAAAAAACTGAAAAAGTCAACGTGTGTGCATAATAATGACATACCACAATGAATTTGAGTGGACAATTTCCTGGTTATGATACAATATGAAATGAATGATCCCAAGATGCTCATATCGCTGACAGCAGGAAGATGAATCAGCACTTGGTGCGTTTGCTTTCTTTAGCTCTTGTGCAGAGTTATAGCCTATCCCAGCATAACAAACTGGCGCTTCAACAGAAACACCATGCGATAAGTGCATAAATCACACTTATACAGAAGGCGGTGGATATTCACAAAGATTGAGGCACAATTGAACAGGCCAGCCTTTGTGGCTCTAAGGGCCTGGGTTGCTATCACTGCGGAGAGGGGAAAATGCTGCAGTCCGCCAAGAGAGCACATTGGCACACTGCAGCAGGAATATAAAACCATCATTGAAGGGAAACAAAGCAGTAAACATAGACTAAATGACAGTGAAAAGTAACCCCCAGGTGACCATGACATGGTTGTTTCAAAACTCTACCATAAACCTTTAATAACTGAAGAGGTAATGTTTTAAGGAACATTTTGACATTTGTAGCTGTCATATACAAGCAGAAGTTAACCAGTCGCCGACTAGTACGTTAAATACTAAATATTTAAAAACCTTGTAAACACTCAACTTCAATGATAAATGAGGGGTTATAAAGTGACAAGTGTAAAGCTACTGGAGGAAAACTGAAAAATGAAGAGCAGTTAACAGAGGCAACACATCCTATGCCGATTATCTCGGACCATCAGGATAATGCAAGGCTTGCTAACAGTGAACCAATGTACGTGGACAGAGCACAGCGGGTCTCCGGTTAACGATGGTCCCGACTTGCATACACTACCATTCGAAGGTTTTGGGTCACTTGGAAAGCTCCTTGCCTTTTAAAGAAGAATGGTGATACATAAAAAGCTCACGATATTGTATAAAAGCTCACAGTATTGTAAGCTTATATTGAAAAAAAAAAAAGAAAACATCACAATCTTCTGTTTTTGTATATACAAGCATTCACGAAGAAATCGGCTGGACCAGTCATGAGATCCGATTGGCGATTAGCGTGGGTCTTAAACAAAGGCGCATCAAATTAAACTGCACTAACAAAACCAACCACAAGAGGGTGCTGGAACTGCACAAATGAAAAACAACTTGGGCTTTTAAACAGATCTGCTACTATTATTATGGTGACATGACGACGACGATATATTGTGGCAATTTTAATATCGCAATATCACGATATTGCTGATATTGTGACATCCCTACTATCCACTGTCTTTTAGTAACTATGAATAACAATTTATTTTTTGCGCAACTTAACATAACCAGGGTTTTTACTGCATTCAAAATTGTGAGGTGGCTACCTCCAGCTAATTGTGTGCCCGCCTCCAGCCAGAGCAGTTGATATTGCTCAACACAGCGCAATTGACTTCCCTCTGTGCCAGCAGCAGTGTATTTTAACTGCAGTTTCAGCATTCGCCACAATGGAGGCTCTATATCAGGCCTGGCCAACCCGTGTCTCGTGAGCTGCATGCAGCTCTTTGCCTGGTTACATGTGGCTCTTAAAGACATTTTTGCTCTGAACTTGCAGAGCGCTGATGTTAACCCCATTCATATGTTTGTGGTGAGGGGAGGCACGACAGAATGGAGCACTGCTGGGCGGCGCTGCACGTACTCAGATGTCTACCACGACGGCAAATCCGCTCATATTGAAACATTCGACTTTACGGCGGCGCCGTTGTGAAGTCAGAGAGCATTTCCAATAGGAGAGGGGCTGGCAAGGGATTTACTGCCATTTTGGCGGACTTATTTAACCGTTACGGCATGAGGACAATGGAGGAAGCCTTGATGAAGTGCATTTACTGTACTACTGTATTACAGATGTACTTACTGTTTGTTATTCAACTATTGACTGTAATTGTAACATTACTACTGCACTGGTTTTGGTTAGTGATAGTCTACAGCATGTTCCGACTTGCAAACAAATTTGGGTCATGCCGCGGCCGTAGGAACGCAACCCAGTTGTAAAGGAGACACTATATAATGAAACTGAAACACTTGCTGGACTTAACTACTTGGACAGAGTACTTCGAGAAAACGTGGCATAACTTCACCAAAGGGAGGGGGGAAAAAAAGAGACTTCTTAATCCCTTGATGCTGGCTGAAATGACGTTGAGAAGTCTGCCAAAAGCCTGCACGATCCTCCAAAGTCACTCATTTCGACAGTTTCATGTCCAAAGCTTTTGACATTTAAGAGACTTGCAGCTCCTATATATGCAAAATACTGCAAACAAATTTCTGTACACTGGACGATTGCACTCTGGATCGGCCCTGGCACAGTAAAACAGTATGAATTCATGTGATTAACTAGCAAATTACAATATTGTACATCAGCCCACTCACAGCACTCCTCACTCGCACAGTCCATGCTACTTTGTACACTCAAAGTGGCCATTTTGTCAAGGACGGCCGACGCTCACACATACACACAGTAGTCACACACAGACACACACAGAACATGCTGTGCATTACACAAAGTAGATGGACATTCAATACATGGGATTGCATCCTGAGTGTTGTGCGAAACAACCTCCGTTAAGAATCAGACAAGCTTTCCACTTTAAAAACGCTCACTTTACTCATTTTACTTTGATATTTGAAAAGCGCATGGAAAACTTTGTGCTTAGTTTGACGCCTGACCTCTATTAAACTGTAGAAGGGTATGTACTATGTATACAGTGTAACCTCTGAATGTGAATTGCTCCAATATCATACACCACAGAAAGGTGCTGGTTATGGCAAAACAAACAAAAAAAACATCATTATAACTGTTAAACTGGACATGGAAATTATTGTGAAGTAATAATGTATGGACATTTTTAGAGTACGTTTACTGCTATGCCTTTGCAATTGGGAAAGGAGCGCCAGAGTCTTTTCAGCTCAACGCCGGGAGAGCGGTAAAACACAAACACAATGAGCACACTCACGCATGGGCTGCTGTCGGCCACAGCTCTCGACCGGAGCACGCAGACTTTTGGATGTTTATACCCCACCAGACCCCACCTCTTAAAAGAGCATGCATGTATCTAACACAGACATTAGCATGTACAGTATTTTCTATGCATGTTATGCTTGCAAAATGTTGCGTTCAAATTAATGTATTATATGTTTAAGTGTGTTCAAATAAATTCTAATTTGTTTAAAGCGTGTGGGAGGATTAAAACTAAAATAAATGCTTAAACATGGGTTCTCTAAATCGCAGATTTGCACATATTGCAAATGAGTCTGGATTTTTTTCCTTCATGAGAACATGGATTGTGATTGAGCTTGGGTCTCTCACTACACAATATTTAGCATAAAGTGACAGATTCTCCATAAAAATATTAGCTTCACACCAGAGATGGGAGAACAGCAATGACATGTTCCATTGTCCACTCGCACTAATGCTGTTCATATCATGATGCTCCAACCTTTGGATCGCTTGCAGACGCCAGAAGAAATCCTCCAGTTCAGAAGCAGCAACTGCACACGCTTCCTTCCGTTCGTCTGAACACATCCAGCATACGTGTGTGTGTGCAGCGGTTTGACTCGCTCACGCTCGACTTAGCAGGGTCGCTAGTCTCCCACACTTACACGAGACTTGTGCAGCTGCTCTTTTCTAACACGTTTCGCCTTCGTCAGGCAGTGTATTGGTTGGCATTGGCAGAGATGATATTTCTATGGATCAGAGCGACAGAAAGTTTGATGTGGAATTACTGAACGGGCAGCTCCTGTCTCTTGTAGCTGGCTACTAGCATGTCTTTCTTGTGCGCTATTGTATAGAAGGGAAATATTGCCCGCAAACGGTGCCAACGGGGCAGCTGTAGTGCAGCAGATGAAAACACCAAATCTACTGTCAAAAGTAGGACAAACTTAATGGCCACATTCGCTGCACAATGTCTGAGTGGTCGTATATGAATCGAAGCATGCCGGCTACATTCTGACTTTGTATGGGACCTATATAAAATATCTGACAATCAGTTTTCTTCTGTACACATAGACCCGTGTTACGTCAGACGACCTACAGAAGCCCCTTAGTGCCTGTGCGGCCGAGCATGAGAATGGCTGGCGCCAGGTTTCCTGAGGCATGAAGGGTTAACATCGTGCGGTTTATTCATGTCTAGATACATGCCGTAGGCCTGCCCACAGTACGCGTCAAAGCCAATCATTGTTGAACATTAACACATTTGTTGACTGATTTATGCCACCCTGGGGTAACCATAGCTACAGCATTTACTTTGATCCACCATGTCTGGGCAACGTGTCCAGGTCATGTCGTGGACTGCCAATGCCATCTGTGTTGTTGCAATAACCTTGATAAAATGTGAGACCAACAGCAGGAATGTGAGAATGTGAACTACTGTTAGGAACACTGCTGTGATCGTGAACCATTGCCTTGGTCAATAGCTTATGCAGCAAATGTGCGGTACACGTCAAGACTCTCCTGCAATAGGTAAAAATTCTGCGATAGAGAGACCATATAAAACTTTTTTTTCATAGTTTTACACATCCCATATGTTTTCATTCTTTAACAGGGAATTTAAATGTATTATAATACTATTTTTAAACAGCAAATGTAGTTGAACGTCAACAAAAACAAGTGTCAGAATACTCGTGTCAAAAAAAAAGTCGAGTCAAAAAATGTTTTTACAATAATATGTTCTACGCAGCTCCACTAAGTCTAAGCACGGTATTGTGATTAATATTGCGTTTGTGGGATATTAATTAAGCAGCAAAGTCAACCCGTTTTTATCCATCTCAGGGGACGGCCATTTTGCCACTTGCTGTTGACTGAAAATGACATCACAGTTGCTCAGGGCTCAGGTAACAACCGATCACGGCTCATCTGTTTTCTGAGTTTGGACACAGGTTGGTGATCTAACTCAAAATTCCTGATCGTGTTAAGTTTACACGGTCAGTATTTTCTACACTGTAAAGCTTACAGCTAATTTAAGAATATTCTCGTCAGGTATAGTGTATTATGACTATTAAAGAAGGGCAGGTGTTAAATACGTGAAAGCAGAAAGCCCACCTGTCAAATTAAAGTGTGACAAAATATGGTTCCAGTGTGCGTGTGTGTTAGACGGTAATACCGCATGGGAGCTAAAAACCAGGCTAATGAAGCTAAACAGGCCACTAAGTCTCAACAGCAGAATGATTACTGAGCTCAGTTTAGGAAAACACCCCCACTCAAGCATCCAGCAGACCAGAGCCATAAAGAGTGTCAGGACCTACATTAGCGTAGCATCGAGATGAGTGAAAATGTCAAAAGATGCCAGTGGCCAGTCAGTGTCAACCTCTCACCCCAGTGAATCCGCCGCTCGAGCATTAAACCTCGGCGGATGTTTCAGTTACGCTCGTCACTCGCCAATCTGAGGGAACTTAGCTAACGTCGCTAACAGCTTGCAATTGACTCTGGCCTTATTTTTAGACATTTCACATCAGGGACTTACTTTCAATGCATCAGCGCGATCAGAACTGAACTACGGTTGAATAGATTTAGTGTTTATACTATGCAACAAATACTGAGCGTTATAACAAACACTATACTGACTCATGAAGCCAAGAGATTTATTTACGATGTTTCCATTTTGCTGAATTGAGAGGAGTAGAATATAAAAGTTATACACTGAAGCGAAAGGTAAAGTAACACCATACGTTTGCTGACTGTTGGTGGTTTTTGGCTCACTACACATTCTATTAGCCAGCTTCGGATGATGTAGGCGGTCAAAGTGTCCTATAAGGACAGTGAGGACACTGCAGTGAGCAAGGGTTTTAACTAACTGAATTGAAAATGTGGTCCTACAAAAACAAGAGATTGCATTCCACGACGACAATATGTAATTACTGACTTCACTGACTGAGGATGCATACCCACACGTGTACTATAACTGCTTACAAAAAAATAGTCTGTTTGGAGTGCAACCAATACTATTTTCCAAACCTATTGCTAGTGTGCCTTAAACTCTGCACAAGTCATCTGAAATGCCCAAGCAAAGTATCCTGCGTACGCTTCATAAAGTATGCATGAATTGTTTTGTGCACAGATATATGTAGAAGTGGCTATAAGTGAAAGAGTCCAGCCTAAACAAACCCCACTGAAAAATACACCCGGATATCGCTAAAAACAACAACACCCTGTGTTCTGTATACTGCACTCCATTTTGTGGTAATCCCAAACCCTTTTGTTGGCAAAAGAAAGCTGCTACATCTTCACACATAATACATGCACAACTATTTCATGCTTTCATCTAACATGGTATGCTTGCTGCCGCCTCTGCATTAAAATAAACCTTTTGTGCATTGGAGTGGTCACTCAAAGTGAGTTGCTCTTCATTGTGTTGACTACTCACTGTGGGGAATAAACAGTAAGTATTGTACAGGGTGTGTTTTCACACTTGAGGTTTGGTTGCCTCTTGAGCGATTAGTCTAAATATGTTGCTCGCAAACTAATTCTGGTACAGCAAAGCAATGCAGCTGAAAAAATGAGGATACTAATATGAGGACCAAAGGTATAGACCGGTACTTAAGTGACAGCGAAAAGCATAGGATGTAGTGGACCGCCGCTATTCGCAGTGGATAGGGACCGGCCCAGGCTGCGAATAGCTAAAAGTCATGTATAATTGACAGCCATTGACATGCATTGGAGAAAAATATAAATAAATTAAACCCCCCAAAAATTCTTCAAAAATACACTGATAAACATTCAATGCGCATTTTCCATGAAAAATGTTGTGGGGGGTTTGGTGGAAGAAAAATATTAAAAAGTATATATATTTTTAAGAAAATCTGTGAATGTGTGAACCCGCCGGTGGCAAATTGCAAGTATGCAGGGATCCACTGTATTGCAATTAGGTCGAGATAAATTTCTACTGACGTCATCTTGTTGTAAAACGGCTAATATAAATATAGCACTAAAGACTTCAAATAATTTCACCATATGAATTAGGCTATGTGGTTTGTGGGGTCACCCTACCCCACCCCCAACTCAAATATCCATGCCAAACTCTGTACCCCAACCCAAACACCTCTGCTTAACGCTAACACAGCATTAACTGTTTAACTCCCCAAAAACGTTTTTTTTAACCCTAGCCCCTCTGCCCTGACACCTATTACCAATGCATCATCCTATCCGCCAACTCCAACAACTATGCCTGACACTAACCCTAACTCCGGCCCCAAACTCTATGACCACCTTAGACAATTTTGTAGCCACGTAATATTCTCCTCTTGTACATACATTGCTTCCAACAGCTTACTGCACCAAACAGAACCCCTGCAGCCAGCCTCTCCTTTGCATCCTGCTTGGATCAGAGCCCATCCTGTGCAGGCAAGCATACTTGTAAATATGAGTAAAGATGCACATACAGGGAGGGACAGATGAAGTCACGCACGCACTTTCCTACAACAATCGGCCTCTGATATTTTCCCAAACGTACACACAGCAACCAATTCGTCCCAGCAAAAATGACCTCTCTAACACTCACAGGGAATAGTTTGGGCTTCTCTTCTGGGTGTTGCTGGCAACTGCAACAGATAAAACTGCAGCAGCAGCAGCATCAGCAGCAGCAGTAACAGCAGGGCAGCTGAGGTGAAAAGGAATCACGCCTTCTTGCCTGAATGCAGATGTTTGAACATGTGGACTTTCATATGATCTATTTTGGAGGTTTAATCAGGCTTACAAGCCAAGTTGCTGGAAAGGATTCAAACGGTAGCACATGCATAAAACATGACAGAAATTTCTGACAACAGAACGTAATGGAGAGAGAGGGCTAAGTGCACACCAGCATAATAAGGTATGCAAAGACGGGTTTCAATGCAGCAGCCCTATCAAGCGTGTTGACATCCACAGAGACACTCCGATAGCTCTAGAAAACCAACTCACATTTGCTAATGTGCACCAGTGTTAAATGCTGCTGTGTACAGATATAGCATGGACAAGCAGGAGCATCCCGACTCTCATTGACAGATTTAAGTGAGGAAGCAAGGGAGGGATGAAAGAGGAAGACACACGGAATGAGTAGACAGAGCGAGAGAGAGACACACCGGCTGCATGCAGCCGCTGAGACAGAAATGATGCTTTTAAAAAAAAAACCCACCTTAGTCTGCAGCGGATTCCTGACGCAGTGAGTGGAAGCGAGGAATAAATGTAAATTACAGTTGCTGGCGATGGATGAGCACCAGCCCAGTATTCCCAAACACTGAGCGGGGAGACGGAGAGATGATCGGGAGGTGGAAAGACACGATGAATGACACAACTCTAGCGGATGCGGCGTATGATGCCGCGTGACAGAAATTGTGTGCCCGAGTGTGACGAGCATGTGAGCATCTGACATGAGCAAGATGGAAACAAGTGACTCAAGACCAGGATGCGGAACAATGAGTAAGAAAGAAAGAGGTGAAAGAAGAAACACGAATAAATGTGTGAGCTGAGGGCATGAGCATTAAGAGGTACTGCCCCTCCCTCCTCACACACACGCGCACGCACCCAGACACACCTCCCTATGCGCTGTCAGCACTGGAGGAAGTATGCTTTCAGTGAAACTGACTGAAAAAGAAGAAGTGGGCAGGAAAGCAAAGAGAAAAGGTTGTGGTGCTAAATTCACCTTTAGCAAAAGTGGTTTAAAGTCGACTAGCGTGAACAAGGCCCCAATGGAAAAAAAAACATGAATTGTTTTATTAAAGAGTCTTTTTACTTCCTTTACCTCTACATTTTTATACAAATGGATGGCATTGCTTCCTCAATGTATTATAAGAACAAACATTTCACATTCAACAAGCAGCAAGGTTTGATTCAGATCTGTATGCATTTTTACCGCATACCAAAACACTTTTCAGCACCCTGCAGTTGGGGTGGCAGTTAGTGTAGCACGGTATGGGGATCTCTATAGGGCATACAAATGAGAAGAAAAAACGTTTTTTCATCTGTGATTATGTCATAGAAGTTAAATAGATGCCCAACTACACACTTTACAGTGGAAATGCAAGCCTGATCAAGATTTATGGAACTATACTGTGTAGGGGTGTAACAAAAACCAATTCCAACCGAAAAAGCGTTTTTTTTTTATTTAAATGCAAGTGCATTGAATCAAACCGAATCGAATCGTTCCACTTTGAAATGTATCGAGATACGTATCGAATAGTCTTTTATTGGAGAGAGATATCTTAGAAAAATTGGCACATTAACAGTACAGACAAATTCATTCAAATGTGAGTAAAATAACAACAAAAAAGTAATTGCTTCATACACCGATGTGATTCGTAATCTCACTGAACCGAACCAAACCGAATCACTCCACTTTCAAATCGAACCGTCCTTGAATCATTTCGCACCGAACATATCGAAAAGTGTATCGAATAGTCTGTTGTGGAGAGATGCACACCCCTAGTACCGTTTTATACTGAACTATACCCGGTACTACTGGAAGCATAAGCCCATTTCACACTGCCTGTCAAAGACATCTTTTTGCTGCATCTATTCTGTGTGAAATGTAGAGACAAAGAAAGGTACATTAAAAGTAAACCTGTGGATTTCCCAATTCCCTAAGTAGTATAAGAAGCCTGTTGGCTGTGTGAATGGGAAGAGAAAGGACAGACCTGGAGTTAGGATAGACCAAGTCTCACTTCCCCCACCAAAGTGTGCAGAAAGCAATTGTCGCTGTCCTTCAAGTATTTGGGGAAAATTGGTTGAAACTGATTGAACAGGGCAGTTGGTTAACCGAAAGTCAACCATAAAGGCCTATTTAATTCATAGATTAGACCCTAAAAGTCTTCTATGTCATCTGCATTTCCATCAACCTTTATGATTTCATCTAGGTAGCCATCGTACGGTTCAGAATAGTAAACCCTGATCTTGGCTGTGCAAAGAGTATTGGACAATAGCATGACATCAGTGCACAGAAACCCAGTGCAACCCGCCAATGAATTCAAGCAAGATGACGAGCTTGACAGTACACAGAGGGCAACAATGGAGGACATCAAGCATTGCCCTTCCCCCTGACATTGTTGTTTGTGTTCGCTGTTGATTAATAACCAAACTGCAATGTGTCTACCAGCAAGCGTTAGATACTATTTAATCATACACAGGGGTTGGAATCCCTACAAAATAGTGGCGAAAAGAGGTATAGTATGGATCCGTTTTTTTTGTACCTTTTAAAATATTTGATATTGGAAACATAATTAGACTGTACTGTTCAGTGGAAAAGGACAGCACAGGCAGTCCTTGCGGTAGTAAGTAGTTTATGAATTGATTTGTCAGAGCCGATTGCTCTAGTCATGAGATGAGCAGGTGGCTAAATGGGAAGTTGGGCTCCAGGATAGGGTTTTTGGAGTGGCCCGGAGCCCAGGTCGCATCAGGTGTTAAGCCGTTGGGGGATTGTTAAAGGAGCAGCTTCGTTAATGTTATCCATAGTAATTCCATCTACTGTATATAGTGGTTACTTCGAAATTAAAGTGGAAGTCAACCGCAAAATTGTCATTACAATACTATGTGCCTTCACTACTCACATCATTCTGATCAATATTGCATTTGTGGAATATGAGTTAAAGCAGTAAAATCCACCCGTTTTTAGCCATCTCAGGGGGCAGCCAATGTGTCACTTCAGCCGATTGAAAATGACATCACAGTTACTCAGGGCTCAGGTAACGACCAATCACGGCTGACCTGTTGTCTGAAGATGAGCCGTGATTGGTCGTTACCTGAGCCCTGAGTAACTGTGATGTCATTGTCAGTCGACAACAAGTCGCAAAATGGCCGCCACCTGAGATAGCTAAAAACGGGTGGATTTTGCTGCTTACCTTATATTCCTCAAATGAAATATTAATCAGAATGCCGTGTTTAAACTGGTGGGAGTGCATAAAACAGTTTCTTGTAAAGAAAATTTTTGTTGACCCGCAGTTCAATACACAAACATATTTTTTATTTTAAACAGTTAATACGTTATAAAGGCATACAATGAATAAAAATCAAAAAACAGGATGTCCTCAATTTAAGAACGAGTTCCGTTCCTACACTGTCGTTGTAAACCGAATTTCAGCGCGAGTCGGATTTCACCGTTAAAAGTCAAAATTTACGTCAAAATACTTTATATAAAAAAAGAAAAATACATTACAATAAACAAATAAGATGTACTTACCATTACTACTGAGAGGTAGATGGAGAAAAAGGAAGGGAGACTGAAAAAGGCAACGATACAGTACTCCCGGCGCACAAACACAGACAAGCACCATACACTAACCAAGCAGAAATACTATGGTGCTGGGGACAAAATCGCGGAAGAGGCATGGGCGTCGTAAAGTCGTAGGTCGAGTACGTTGTAACTTGAGGACTTCCTGGACATATTGTACTTGCATATATGATAGAAACATATTTATGATATTATATTTTACTCATTATCTATCTATCTATCTATCTATCTATCTGTCTATATAGACAGAGTTGCCTTAGTCACATGACAGGATATTGGTGAGGCTTGCTCTTCTTTTTTTTTTTTTTTTTAAATTTAAAACAATAATTATATTAATTATATTAAGTTTGGTCGCACTGTTAGCACATATAGCTATATACGCTTGGAGGGAAAAACTTGGAAGGTGCATGTTGCGGATTAGGAAAAACAGGTTTTTATCTTCCAAGTGCTGGATTGCGATTTTAGGTTTCGATACTATTGTTACATCCCCTACGTCTGATTTGTGTGCTGTGGTAGGTTATATTTTTATTCCACAAACTCAAACACCACTTTCCCTGTATCATGCAACAAAGTCACATATCAATGGTTTCAAGGATACCTCAGTTGCAAATTGTACATAAAGCTAAGTAAGCACTATGTTAGCTAGACGTTTTATTTTCCAGCAACATCTGGGATCACTGCACCTGCAATTCCCGTGTATTGCTGATTCATATGGGGGGTGGGGGAAGAATTCCTGTGAGAACAGGCTTGACACATTGGGTCACAACACTCAAATTTCTGCAAGTGCATTCAAAGAACTTCCTCTTCTGGAAACGGGCAGTGTCAGCATCAACGAACAAGGACAAGATACACAACATGATATTATCAGACATTTGAACATTAGTTCTCTCTGCCATTTTCACTAAGAGCAGAATTTTGTGCATAAAAGGAGAGGCACTTACAAAAGCTGAAAACTAATTAGAACAACACCTATCTATCCCACTCACTTTTATGCCTTAGAAACATGTGTTGGTGGTTTAAAAGGTACAAGATATACCTATATTATTATTCATTTGAATGGCGGACAAGATTTACAGTCACTTCCCCGAAGTTCATCAGAGTTAAAAACAGCCCACAGAGCGCTGACTCATCATTCCTGGTACAGAAAATGCATGAACAGAGTAATAATAGAGCCAAAGTCTTTCTTGTTCTTCAAAAGCATTCAGCGTAATGACATTTCTTTTTTAATAGCCACTGTTTATTTTGAAACAATGAGTCTTCCAAAAGCACCCCAGTGCAACTACACATTCAAAGGGGATAATGGGACGGTTAGCTGTATGACATCGTCTCCATGACTCAGCACAAAGATGCTTAAAGAAAAGGTGATCAAGCCTGGAGTTCCAGTTGACGGAACTCTTATTTTAATTATGAACATGTTTTTCAGGAAACTCTTTCATGGTTTTGTGCCCGAAGGTTGTTCAAGGTCATGAGGGGGATAGAGATACGCACACAATTCGGTACACTCTGATCTGCAGGATCAGTATCAGGGCAGATTCAGTTACGTGGAAAAAGGGCACGTTCCAGGGTCAAACCCTCGCCACCAAAAAGCCTTCATTAACTGTACTGGAAATGTTTTAAATAACAGTTTAAACATTTTGAAACTCTTGGGCATAAAAAAATAAATACAAAAAGGCCAAGAAAAAATACAAACTGTTTCTCTAACACCCAATTAATCACTGGTTGTGCTGTCCACTTGAATAAATAAAAATGCTGCACTAGGGCTGTGCAATTAATCAAAATTCAATTACAATTACGATTATTACACTCCACGATTACAAAATTGGAATAATCGTAAAAAAACCCCAAGAATATTCATTTCCATCCAACACACCTGGTGTGTTGAGGTGATGCATTGCCTTTGTGATGAGTGCATGACCCTATTCCTTCTGCAAGAACGGCAGGGCGCTAAAATGTGAGTAACCAATTTGCGGCGGATGACAATAAAAATGTTGCCGTTTGATGAAATCCCATTTGCTTGTGAACTGCCAATTGCATTTTGAAATGCATCCGCTGAATGGAGCGAGCCCTCGCTTCCTCATGTGCGGGCCTACGAAAGTAGGTGATCTAATCAGGAAACGCCAAGTGCTGCTCTAATTGCATCATTAGCTAAAGCCATGACTCAGTCACAGTGACTTTTACACCGTCGACCCCCCGCCCCATCCAGAAATAGGGAGTCAAGCCTCCGAGCTCTTCCCTGTGCGGCTGCTCAAGCAGAATAACTCTAACATGTTGTGTGCAACAGTGCCAAATGTTAATATTCCAGAAATAACCAACGGAAAACTACTATTCTACTTTTTGTCAATATGGGGCAGTGGGCACACAGCTGGGCCTCGAGCTGCTGTTCAAACTAATAAGCGTTCCCATTTAGATTTGACAAAATTTTCTCTGGTACAGTGTTTAAAGTACAACCCGCTGTCTGTAATTATAGACAACTCCACTTTACATTTTTTTTTAATTTATTTTTTTTTAACGAAGGCAGGGCGGGACGATGCCTGTGTGCCAAAGGGAATCCTGGAAAACTGGGAGACGGGAGGTTAACATCAAGAACTCAATACCCCCACCTTGTTGTGTTGAAAGCAATTCTCGTTGTCCGCCGACAAGCATTTTGTAGATAATTAGATGATGTCATTCAGCACTATCTGATTATGGTAATATCCTACTTTGCTGGGTTTTGCTTAAAACACACACGCAGATAAATTAAATATAGCTTCCATTACGGCAGCCTGTGTTAAAGGGACTATTTAATAACCTCCTAATATAAACGGCAAATATGCATTGGTGGGGAGGCGTTAACCTCGCCTGCAAGCTGAATTCTCGCGCTATTTGTGAGTTCACAAAACTCAGACAATCTACTGTATCTTGTCCTAAGTCGACTGAATTCCTCTGTATCAATCACAAAGCAACAGTGTGACTCAGCTGGTCAAAACAAGACGCGTGCAGGTGTGATGACATTTTCATCCGTTGTCGTAATTGGTCAAAACAAAAGTTTTGGATGGGTGCACAAGTTACCGCATCGCCCAATCAGTGCAAAGTATTGTCCTGACTGTCCCGCCTTTTTTCGAGCTGATCACATAATAATAATAATAAATCAAATGTATATATTGGAGCAGTCCCAGATTGATACTATGGCGAACTCCTTTGAGTGATTGACATATCAATCTGACTATCGCCAGGGTAGGGAGGGGGAGTGTTAGCGCGTGTGTTAGTAAGTTTTGCTATTTTTATGAATAATGACTGCAAATATTTTTCCTTTCAATAATTCTCTATGTTGGTGAAAAGAAATGATGCATTTCTTTGTCTTTTGTAATTATTTTGTTTTTCTAATTGAAATATGTGTGGGATGTTGCTACAGTCTATGTTAGAGGGCGCCGTTCATTATTTTTTGTTACACACGAAGAAGAATGTGTTGTGCATTGTTGGAGAAGAAATAAAAATGATGGCGGACGAGCAACACGGTCGTTTTACCGTGCTGCGATCGTCAGTGTTGGCTCACGCGTAAAACAGTGTTTGTGGCCGTCATTAAATGAAGAGGTTAAACAACGAAAAGAAGAAGAAACTAAAAGAACTAAAGAAAGCCTCTACAGGGAGCATTGCTCCAAAAATGGCACAGTTTTTCTTTCTTTTTCCGACACGAGTGACCCGACAAGCCATCATTCGGACGTTTTTTTGCTTAAAGCTGCAAGCAAAGAATTGAGAGACAAGCGTGAACTCAACTCACTTCAAAACAAGCAGCAAAATGGAACAATCTTCAAAAAAAGAAGCATGATTTCCTGCCATCATCAGTTGAAGTTTTGCTTTTGAACAATGAGAATAATGTTCTAAATTTAAAACATGACTTTGCCTTAGTAAAGTCAATTTGTGTAATGCTAACAAGCAATACAAACACAGCACAAAAACGATTAAATTAGTTTTTCAGTAAATGACAGAGTAGCTAGATTAAGGGGGAGAAAGAAGCCTGCGAATAAGGTTGATTCGAAATTGCAGGAGTCCAACGAATAAGACACCTTGTACTCTGCAGTTGAGTTAAAAGGTGCCCTGTTCCACTTCCAGATCATTTCATGTTTTACAATGGCTGTCCACTTATAGGTGGCAGAGAAGTTTTCAACTACTGTTGATTTGAACTGAAATGATGACATCAAAAATATACAACAAAGGATTTATATTTTTTCTTTCCTTCCCCAAAAAATGAAATTAATCCAGCACAACCTGTGGTTAGGAGGATACATCGAGTGGATGTCATAAATAGCTCTACGTAGACGATCGCAAGACTGCCTCATGAGGGCGTAGCCACTTTTGAAGAACAGACTGGTAACCAAACCTCCATCATTGGGTTTCTGGAAAGCATTTTCTCACAGGTATGTATAAGATGTTTAGTTGGGTTGTTTTTGAGTAATTTATCGAAACATAACAGCAAGAACCACACTATCAATTTCACAAACAAGCACATTCGTGACATTTACCTGAGCAACGCAAAAGTCAACTAGCCATTCTCTCAATAATCATATTAACAACAGTGTGCCTTAACTTCCACCACATCTATTTTTAAAATTAACTGTTCAAATGTAGATTACACCTGGTGTCCCATCCCCCATCCAAGCTCACCTAACATCTGAGCAAATACAGTTCAAGCTCAGCAAAACACTCCTCATACTGACTAAGATGGTTTCCAGTAACTCAAACCACAAAAGATAACTTCCATTTCCTATAGTGAGGTGTTAAAAACAACAACTCTGTCTTATTCATGTTTGTAAAGTGTGCATTAAGAAAAGATGATGGTCGCGCAATGCTAACCGAGCTGTTGGATTGATACAAAGATGCATGCTCAGCATTTGAAAAACTCATGATTAAATATAGATACAAATGTAAAATCTTTATTTAAAATAAAAAAATCACAGTGACCTGCCATTTGAACAATTATGTGTACGCACCTTTTATCTACTCAAGTTAATAAATGGGCCAGAAAGGTCCCAGGACTGGTGTAATAAAAAATATTTCAAAACAAGTCATATTGCTCACATTATTCGATGTAAGTGGCATTGCCCAGTGCCCACTGTGTGAAAACATTGTTGATATATACAAATTGAATTTGGTTAGTCAAACTTAACTTGTAACTGTTAAAGGGACGGTGGGGCCGGGATGGGGCCATGTTTTCAGTAACAAGTTCATTTTATATATTTTTTGATCAGGAAAATGGAAATAGTTGTCATTTTCTATTTTATCAATAAATTTGGGAGAAATTAGGAAATAAGTGACTCCATGAATAACACCTCTTGTTAATGAGGCCAATGGCCGCGCCCCCTACCGTTCTATCCTTGCTCGGTCGGTGTCACTGGAGGGACCGATTACAAACTCTCCATTTGAAATCATTGTACTTTATTGCTTATAACGTCCAAAATCGGTGATCAATTGGCACCAAAATTTATGTGGACATCTTTACTAATGACCACTTCAACATATCAAAAGGATTAACCTCTCCGTGGCTGATTTCTGAGAATGAGGAAATATGGAAGTGAGCATGAGCTACATAGATTTATGCTGGGATGAGCGCACACTGCTTCTTTGCTTAAAAAAAAAAAAAAAAAAAAACTTCTTTTTTGCTGATCACTGTTAGGGTGAGCGAGGCATTTAACACCAGTCAGGATATTTACAGAGACTGAAGTGGGAATGAGTGGACGTGCGTGGTGATCATGATCACGTTTCATGTCAATAAATCCAAACTATTGTACAGAACACTTTTCTACTTTCACAGGTTGAAGAGTAGTAATGTGCATTTGCATTTTGGTGGCGATCGGTCGCCGTTTTAGACAACAGAACTGACAAAGCGAGCAATATTACTACGCTTGGCTCCCTCCCGTGATGTGGACAGCTGAGACCGAAAACATAACATAAACCACGCCCTAAAAAGGGGCGGGGAAATTTATCATAAACCTAATCACAAAAAAAGTCCTTAAATTGCTACAGAGTCTTTTGAGGTGGGCATTTTAGTACTGGTGTCATTTTTACATGCAAACCTATTATATAAGTGCCAATGTTAAGCTCATCCAAGTGTTCCTTTAAGGCTTGCCATATGACCGACATCAAGATGACCGACGACGTAGCTGCGTGGGATCACAGAAGAAGACTTCCAGGTGAAGAGCCCACTAGACTAATATGGGAAACGTGTACTGTACTTGGGATTTGAAACGTCTTTTGTGGCACCAGTCATGGAACTTGTCTGACACACCATGAACCTTATTCATCCATTGGCAGGCATACCCAGTTTTGTTGAACACTGGAGATTTTCTGCAATGATGCTTTGGTGCGCAACGTGGACGGCGCGTTTTCCCGTTGTCAAGGTGACGTTTGAACTGGTCACCTGGCCTCTCTGCAGTCCGGAGAACGGACACCTCCCGGAGCTTAAGTCTCCGCGTCGGCTCGCATCTGCACGACAACTCTCCCCCGCGGTAACACACCACGGATGGGGAGGGGGGCATCACGTCGAGAGCGCCTTTAGTTTCACGGACGTGGACGCCACCTCGGGCTTCTCGTTTACGCTCCGTCTGCCCACATCTGATCTGAGCAGAGGATGTCAAACAATGACGATGGGGCCGTTTGAAAGCACACGGTAAGGCAATCACGGAATGGTGGAACAAAAACGGTTCACTGACCAACAGTCGTCGTTGTAATGGCTTTAACGCGCGTGCTACTTGTTTACAGTTGCCCAACAGTGGCATGACTGTTTCGGCTGCCGTGATTAACGCGGTGTAAATTCAAGCGTATGACCCACACAGTGATACAACGGAGCAAAAACACACAACACATGCATAGCGCGAATACACACAGCACACGGAAGAACATAATTAAATGTGTTTACCTTTGGCGAAAGTGCTCCCTTTATGTCTTTTTGCCCCCTGTGAGGCGGAGCGTCCGGTTTGTGTCGCTCTCTTGACACAACTACCACGCGTTGTGAAGAGCCCCGCCCCATTAAGGCTGCGGGCGAGCAGTCATTGGTCATTGGGAGAACGACTGCAGCCACAGCGAGGCTCGCTATTGGTCGGGCTCCCACGTCAGTCTATTCGGATTCCTCTTCCCGCGTTTCTCAGTGGTGCCCCACAATACGTTGCATTCTGCATCCTATATTTAGGCGTCAACTCAACAGCCAGTGGGCCAATGCAGGCAATACACAACTCAAGGCGCGGTGACCTCCAGTGTGCAGAGGGTAATTGCGTTAATTTTGATAAACACAACGTCGTCATAAGTGGCCAACAGTTTTGTAGAGATGACCATTAATCAGAGATTTTTGTTTCAAGAAAAACACAATTGATAAACCATCATCATGATTCGTCCAGCTCAACTGTAGCGTTTTCACGCCCAGATTGGGTGTGCGGATTTAGACCATGGGATGTTGTGAAATGAAAAGAGCTGTAAGATGTGGGCTTGTAATGCTGAATTTAATATTGATGGTGTTATGAATGTTTTGTTGGGGAACACAATTTAGTTGAGTTAGGTCTGACAGCTATATTCAACTAACTTCGGGGTGCGGAATCCAAAACGGACCAATTTTTTTTTCTATCACTATCACGTCAAGTTTTTGAGTTACTGAATCCCCGTTTTCTTAAAAAATATTAATGTGGATAAGTGGCTCAGATAATGGATGGATGTGTAGGTATATGTAAATAAAACACTAGGATGGAATAGTTACAAGCTTTGAAAACCCCAAAAAACTGCATAAACTGAAATAGAATTTACAATGGTAGGCCCAAAGTTACAAGGTTAAAGAGAATAGCCAGCACTAATCCTCTTAATTCCTACTATGATAGCTTTCTGTTTTCAGATATTGATAGTACTGACCTATTGGGAGCTGCACGCGCCTCTCACTGCACTGCACTGTCTCAATTGTGACGGCACAAACAAGTTGCCACATAGCCGTAAAAGAGTCCAATTGTAATCAGCTTTAATATTGCTAATAGTGGAATTTTGTTTATCTGGAGGGTAAGCTGTGGAGAAAAACTTCTGTCTGAAATTTTGGAATCGACATGCCAGTTTTAATCAGCATAAAAATGGAAAAAAAATATGATGTGGATTGTTCTCTTAGTTGCTGTGAAGCACTTTTGAGACTTTTCTGATTTAGGTTTATAAAAATCAAACTGAATATTTTTTATACTATCATTTACACATGTGCATGTTTCTATATTTGTGAATTTCATGGGGGTGGACAGAAAATGTCGTCCAATTCTGCATTGACTCAAATAATAAATAAGCAACATGGCACAAATTGCTGTTACACTAACTTTATTGAAGGTTATTCAGAAATGCTGTTCTCTACAGTGATTATCGTAGTCACGTTATAGTTCATGGTGAAAGGAAAGCTGAGGTTGGTTTCAACGAGCAGCACTCTTCACTCACTGACCACAATCATTGGGTAAATCCGGACATTTTTTTTCCCTTTAGGGGCCATTTCAGTTTTTCTAAAGTCCTCTGACGGTCAAACAAAATTGATAACAAACAAAACAAAAAAAAAACAGGGTGAAGTAACATCTCACTCAGTGGTGGCTTGAATGTGAGTGTGAATGGTTGTCTGCCTCCTTATGTGCCCATTGACTGTTGGCCAGCCGAGGTTGTAGTCTGCCTTTCGTCTGATAGTTGGGGCAGACTCCAGTTTTCCGTGATTCTGAACAGGTTAAGCAGTATAGAAAATGGATGGAAGAATGTCGTCGTAAAGGTAGAATTTCTTGATAGCGCGTGTGCCAGATTGCGCGGGCGTACCCAGAGTTGTGGCCCGTGAGCGGATGTGAAGCAGCTACAGTCACTCTTTCATAACGAGCGGAGCCTTGACTTGAGCGGCAACCTCAGCCCCCAGAAGCTCCTCTACGATCGTCAGGGCGAATTCAAAACTGGTTCCGGGCCCACGGCTGGTGATGTAATGGCCATCCTTCTGCACTCGAGCCTCAGAATATTTATAGTGATCTAAAAACAGACAAAGAAATACTTGCGATGAGGATGAAGAGAGAGACTCGTGCAACAGGCTGAGAAGGCCTGGAGAGCACCACACTAAAGGGTGGGCACATGCCAATGCAACTGACCTAGTTTCTTACTGGTGTGTTTTGTCAAAATCCTGCAACTGCATTCATCTCTGTTATTCGTAGCGTCTACCTGTATGTCTGCGCCACCTGCTGTTCTTTAAAGGTCATTAATTCTATTGCTATGCTACATTCAGGATCGTGTTGTGAAAGTACGGGACATGTAACACATGACGTTGTTTTTTTTGGTGTAGTTTACTTAACGTTGTGCTCTGTGCACATGCGTGTCACATCACAGATGTGCATTCACATAAGAAGTCACATCGTCACTGTCCTGTGAAAAATATTTGTCCATTTTTCTTATTTTTACGTGAATGGTGTTACCGTGTAGCAGACATCGCATTAATGTGAACATTTAAAAAAATAAAATAAAATCAAAACTTGCACATAAATGTTTTTCACGGGACAGCAACGATGTGTGTTTGTAATTTGAACAAGTACATAAAAAGATCGGATTACACAAAAACTCAGAATTGGGCATCACGACCTGCAGTGTGAACATACCCTTAGAACAGGGTCTCAAACTCTGGGTTTCATATTGCGGGATTTTTTGCCCCCCCCACTTGACATTGAAATTTAATGTTATAGGGGCCCCCAGGTTTTTTGCCATGTTGTTTCCCTCAGCGTCCCCCCCTCACAATAATCACTTATGGTCTACCATAGTTCAGGTTTATGACAGCTTACGGCTAAATGTGATTCAGAAGTCAAGACTCAAGTCACACCAAGTGGAAGGAAAATATATCCTGTCACCAAGTCCCAGTCATGTCTCTTTCAAAACTTGAGAACAGGTAATTTCAAGAAAAAACATATGATAATTTTTTTTGTTGAGCACAGGGGCCGCCTAACATGTCTTGAATGCACAGAGAAAGTTGCAGAGCTCAAGAAATCGGATGTCATTACTTAACGAGACATGCTGAGGAATATGCGAATTTCCAGGGAGATGAGAGAAAGGATTAGGTCACCAATCTTATTCATATCCTGGGATTTTTTTTTTTTAATACTTGAACCCCTTTTTTTAGGAATGATTTGATGGGGCCCAGACGCACCAAGACAATCTCCAGCGGCCCCCCACATAAATTGAGTGTGAGATTCCTGTTTTAGAGGATACTGCAATGTAGCTCCATATCAATGTCCACAGAGGACATGCTAAGAGGTATATAGTATAAGCAATATAGATACAGTATTGCATAATCTCTGGTGACCTTTTTCCACAGCACAGCACCTACTTAGCTTGAATCGCAATTGACCTTATTCTATTGGCCAATAGTAGTACTAGTCGGAATTCCATGTGTGCCAAGCTTTCGTAAGAGCGATGTAAACTACTGCTGGGGGCACTGCTGAGCACTAGGTTTGTCAATTTCGCATATTGTAATATTTAAGAAGACATGGTTACAAATAACATAAATGCCTTTAGTCTAGACCCTGCTATTTTATACTCCAAAGTCTGAACTTTGCTGCAGGGCTCCATTTCTTGCTGCCTGTCCTCTGCGATAAAGTTAGTGGCTTTACCAAGAGCCAAATGGCTATAAGTAAACACAGTATATGTAACAGTAGTCCTCCTTCATTGTTGTCACTGTGACATAGTGGAAAAATTGACCACTCCAAATGAGTAATAGTTAAGTAGATACTGAGCAATGAAAAAGTAGTATTGGTGCATTTTTGTAGGTGCCGCCAGTGCTGTGACTTGTCAGTTTATGGAACCTTGATGATACTAATCAACTTGCTCCTTCGAGGGTCAAACAACACTTTTCCAATTTTGTCGAGCAAAGCATTAGATCCTGCAGCAAAATATGAACATCACTAAATGTCCTTTTTCCAACCATTTGGAATTAGGTTTGTTGATTTTTATCTCACCTCCAGCCATCATCTTGTCCTTCATAGCCGGATGTGTGGTCACAGTGCTGCCGAAGCCGATGCCATGCGCCAAAAGAGCTGTGGGACCTGCGGAGGCAGGGGAAGAGAAGCTGTTATGGTTCATTAATGTTGTTCTGTATTGTAAAATGACTCATCGGCCAATTGTGTTATGTGCATCGGTCCGGTGCTTTGTCCTAATGCCTTTTGGGTACAAGCTTGCAGACCAGGCAAACCATACAAAATCAGAAAGACTGAAGAATTCAAATACAGTTAAACCTCCAAATTAAACACAATCCATTCCGTGATACTGATTGACTTCCAAGATGGTTGCAATTTCACAACCATTTTACCCACTGGAAATACTGTAAAGTCAATTAATCTGTACCATTAGTTGTGCATCCTTTCAGTCATTCAATGCCATCCATTTGCACTGATCGGAATCCTACAGTGCCAGCAATGTCAGAGCATTTTGACAGATTTTTCAAGACCCACAGATATTGTGTTTTATGATTATTTTTACATGCAATCTACCAAATGAAAGAATACACTATCTTCTTTCACCCAAAAAGTTTGAGTCTACTTTTTTCTTTAGTAATCACTATCATACCTGTAGGTCCGATTTAAGAAATTCAGCCGCTTTACCCAAAATCCGGAGAAAATTAGCTTTTTGTGTAAACAAACACATCAAACAAAACTGACTTTGATGCTAACATTTTATTCTTCTCTAAAATCTGAGCAGTGTCTTCCTTCTATGAGGTAGCTAATTCAACATTTAAGAATAGCTGTTGATTGCAAAATAAATCTATTTAGTGAAATACAAGCACTGGAGTGACGCCAACTCACCAATGTAGCTGCGTCAGCCGTTAGTGGCTGTTCACATGACGACCTCGTCATCCTCATCATATTTACAACATGTACTCTTTTCATTACACCTGCAGTAACTTGAACAATAATTGAACAAACTATCATCCTTGATTTCTGATTTCAGAACTAGTAATCCATAAATTTGTTGTGTGTAGGCCTGGGCCTATATAAGATTTATACAAAACTGTGTCACGGTATCCCAGTATTAAAATTACAACTCTAAAACGTCCTCTTTTGAAATATTTGTGTAAAAAAAACAAAAAAAACCCAGCACTTTTCTGCATTTAATACAATCTATTTTTTCAAACAATATAAAATATTTGCTACATTAAGAAAAATGTTAAGTTTGAATGAATAAATGGATGGATCAATATTAACATTCTTCTGTTTTAATGCTTCTTAGCAAGTCACAGTACCCCATCACCGGTGAGCTATTTTTAGAACAGACCTGTGCACTACTCATGTTGTCCTGGGTATACGCTGGCACCTACACATGTACACTTTGTTTTACTTTGTTATAGGTGCAGCTTATATCCAGGTGCGGCTTATATATCGTTTTTTTTTTTTTTCATTATTTTTTTAAAAATAGGGTGGTTGCATCTTTTTAAAAGTCCAGAAAATACGGTTAACTTCAAGATACTCAACTCACTCAACTCTGCAAGCAGCCCATCATACAGTATTGTGTGCTGCTTAGACATCCCCGCCCGCAAAAAAAGAAAAGAGCTTAGTACCAGTGACAGACAGTATTTGGGGTTATTGAGACCTTGACTTTTCAAAACCAAGTGTGGCACTTGTACAAAATAGCATTCACAACATCATAATATACACATGATATTCGAAAGGTGTGCCCAAGAGTATTACTGTTTTGAATACACAGAAACGTTTTTTTTTTTTTTAAACCTGTAAGGCAACCTTGACTTAAATGAAAGGTACCCGAAGTAAAAGGCTATTTAAAATTGTAATATTATTATTATTACTACTACTATACTGTTTCTGCCCTGAGTCAATGCACCACAATGAGGTTAAAAAAAAAAGGGAGTGGCCAAAGACAAAGAATGTAGCTGCATTACCTTTGGCAAAGGCCAAGCACTGCAGTGAGCTCATCGAAAAACTGTTAATAAATAGAAAGTTATTGATTATTCCCCTTGGCGGCCATCCCATGCAGTCTAATTATTACACTTTCTCCTGGCAGGACTGCAGACTGCAAACGACTCTTGTTAGGGCTAATCCTCCCACCCAAAAGCATGGAAGTCTTACTGAAAGGCGAACAGAGATGAGCACTTATCATTAGATTGATCGCATATGTTTTATAACAATTTTTTGCATGTAAATATCATCGGTCACGCACAAAAAAAAAAAATCTTTCAAGTCAGGGATGCCTACCAGCAAGGGACCCTCTTACTGGCAGCTTCATTAAACTGCCAGTTCCTGTGAGTGTTACGGCCATTTTCTAGGACATGCTTCAATCTACTTTGCCATATTGGTCGCTGTAGTCCCTTGTCATAATGTCCTTCCAGTGTCCTCTTTCTCTCAACACAAATCAAGTAAATGTCTTTATATTTAAGGACAGCCATTAAAGGCTGAGGAGCACTTATCTAAAAGGCTGAATTCACACTACCGGTACAAGTGCCCAATCCTGATTTAATGCTTACTGTATATACGCAACTGTATTAGCCAAAGCCACATTGTGCATAGTGTGTACTTGAAATTTGTGCACACACAAACATATACCGGTAGTTTTTGATGAGTCCGCCCTGTGTGATCTTCAGTAATGACTCTGAACAAATTGATTTTCTTTAAAATTCTTGAGGAGAATTTATTTAATTTCTTATTAATCATAACAATATTTATTTCATTTTAAGACATTTGAAAGATAGGCTTAGGCATTAAGTGTAATTTAATAAAAATAAAAGTCCTCATTTTCATAAAATGTAACACTTTAACTGCTTCATTGTCGTGGATCTTCATATTCCTTAAATGGAATAGAACAATTGACTGCCACAGACGAATATATTTGTACATTTTTCAAAGTTATTGCATGGAAAAGTGTTAACTGTGAAGTAAACTTGGGCAACCATCTTTTGATTAATACTAGCGGTTAAAACTATTTCAAGCATACTTTCGTTAAGTTTTATGACACGACCCACCCAGATTCATAATTGGACCCATAGAATGTTCAGCAATCTCCGGTAATCTCGGTGAGTGACGTCGTTAGAAGAGATCGAGTCACCAGTCGCCCATTGTACTGCATTGATTATTGTCACATTTGCTGCTCTTTGCCATTCTGATCACGTTTTTCGGCGTAATGCCTCGGAAATGTGTGGCGATGCATTGTTCATATCCAGGCCAACAGTTGTTTCAGTGGCCAAAAGATAAGAAGAGAGCACGTGAATGGACCAGTTTGCGTTACAGTTCAACTGGCTTCCACATTAACTGGCTACCGATTCCAGCAGTGGCCATTTGGGCGATGCCAGTCCAGTAATTTTGTTTGTACACATTCCCCATTGAGCGCTGCTATGGTTGTTCATCTAATGATGTCGCACTTCGGGTTTCGAGCTCATAAGCCTCACACTTCGGAAAAACTGTGATTTTATCAAATATATGAAATACAAATTCTTTTTTTGTGCTTTATTTTTTGTATAATGTTTAATTACTTTACCTAGAGTTTATTTGGCATTTTCTGACATTATATCACATTTGGACTTTAAGGCCAGAGTAATCACTTTCAATTTCAATTGCTGCATCATTTATAAGCATGTCAGAAATGCTAGTACAAGCTGCAAAGTTGAATGTACTATCATCTTAATTCTCTTTCTTATTCATTTGTACATACCTTAAAGAATTCAAGCTGCACGCTACCAATGGTCATATAAGAGCAGTTGCTTGCTGGTGCGATTATGCTGGGGATTTACATATGATCAAATACCGTAAGTCAACTAATTACGACTACTGATTATTAGACTAGCAAAATAATTGTTTGTGGCAGCCCTGCAGGAGAGCCCTCACAGTGACCCCGCTTGCAGTTCTACTGTCAGTTTTTGATCCCCATGGTATTGAAATAGTATTGAGTATTTTCCTGGGTATCGATATTGAGTTTGAAATTTTAGTATCGTGACAACTGCTCGCGAGGCATGTACACCGCATTAGTGTGAGAGAAACGTCCGTCTGTTTTTGTTGACTGCACCTGCACAGATGGCTGCAATAAGGCCCTTCCTGCCATCTTGGTCCTTCAGCACCTCACTCACAGCATGAGACTGCAAAGGAAAGAGAGCATGAGAGAGTGGAGGAAGCAGATGCACAGTGAACACAGATTCAGCAGAACATGCTGTACAGGGAATTCAACATTTGTGAATTAGCATTTTTTTTTTAAACCTATCCTGAGTTATTCTCAGAGAATCTGGTCTATTCACTGTTTTTGAGCTCAGGCCAAATCGGTAGTTTATTACTTTGTCACCATCTGGTGGATCCTTGGTGTTGCTGTTAGGTTTACTTCACTGATATAGTGTTTGACATTTGAGATGTCTTTTCTTTTGTTTGCGGTTCTTGAATGCATTTGGTGCACTGTCAAAAGCGAAAGTATTAGCATGTCAAGTATGCCTTTGCTTCTTTCCTAATGCAGATTCCAAAAGCCAGTGTAGTCTACTTTAAAAACATATTTTTTACCAAAATATGTTCAATACAGGCAGGCCCACTAGTCTAAACACGGCATTCTGATTAATATTGCGTTTGTGGAATAAGATAAATCCACCCATTTTTAGGTAGCTCAGGGGCAGCCATTATGTCACTTCTGTCAACTGAAAATGACATCAAAGTTGCTCAGGGCTTAGATAATGACCAATAATGGCTCAGCTTCAGAAACCAGGTGAGCCGTGATTGGTCGTTATCTGAGACCTGAGCAATTTCGATGTTATCTTCAGTCGACAGAAGTGACATCGAAATTGCTCAGGGCTCAGATAACGAACAAGAGACGGCTAAAAGTGGGTGCATTTTGATGCTTAAAGATTAAATCACCTAAACATATTTTTAGTGAAACACGGCATTCTGATTAATGTTACGTTTGTGGAATATGAGTTAAAGGGGAAATCAACACAAACATATTTTTAGCTATCTCAGGGGACGGCCATTTTGACATTTCTGTCGACTGAAAATGACATCACAGCTACTGTGGGCTCAGGTAACGACCAATCACGGCTCAGCTTCAGACAACAGGTCAGCCGTGATTGGTCGTTTACCTGAGCACAGAGTAGTTGTGATGTAATTTTCAGTCGACAGAAGGGACAAAATGGCCGCCCCAGAGATGGCTAAAAAGGGGTGGCATCAGAAAACAGGTCAACTACTTTAACTTATATTCCACAAACGCAATATTAATCAGAATGCCGTATTTCAACAAGTGGGCTTGGATAGAACATATTCTGGAAAAAAATATGTTTGGCTTCCCCTTCCCTTTAATATTACAATTTGCCTGTATTCCCAAACATGTGTTATAATATTCTGGTTTGCTCCCTAATACTATCGATGAGCCTCAAGTGAAGGTGTTTGTTGTTAAATAATTCAAGTCAACAAGTAACATGGGTTTGCGATTGTGTGCAGGCTATATCCATTGCGTTGGTGCTTGATGATCCTCTCCGGTTGAAGTGCTTTCATCTATACGCAATAACAAGAATCTTTTAGGGAGGGCGTGAATTATTCACTGTATATGCACGCTTGGCTTGGCTTGCAACACCAGGGATGAGCAACTTAAATGATGGAATAGACCACAATTTTTCCATCAGCGCTACGCGAGTGAGTTGTTGCAAATACTTTGTACTAAAAAACCAAGAGAAAAATCGTTACTTGCAGCCCTTAAAAAACACTATGGAAAGATTTTTTTTTCTCCATTATAAGAAGGCGATAAACTGTACACCGAATGTTTTATGTAACATTTTAGCATTCTTTGCTGTCATATAAGAATAAATATATCACTGCTATCAGGCCGAAACCTAGAAAGTGATGATTTTGCAGGTACAAAGATTCCGCCTGATGTCTGTGATATGTTAACCACTATTATAACAGTAAAAAATGAAATACTTAGAGTCAGTCTGTAACTACAAAGCTGATTTTGCGACATACTGCAGATATGCCTCACCGTCTGTCTAACTGTTAACAGCTCTACATTGAGAAAAAAATACAGATAAATGCAAAACTAAGACTGTCGGTTAACTTTCACAACAAGTATATTTCCTTTTGGCAATAAAGGTTGGTGGAATAATTACAAAAAAAAAAGTGAAATTACAATACAACAAATAATGGTATTTAGACACATTGGAGGCTTACTGTATACGTATGCTCTACTCGCTTTGTCTTTTCAAAACAGCCCTAGTTGTGGCTGCCTCGTTTGAAGAAATTACATACAGCAAAAAAACACAGGCATTAAACGTCCCCTTAAAAAGCACACCCAGAATTCATCTTTTGATGCTTGCTGAGTTAAAAGTCTAGCGAGATTTGCTGGCATCTCATGCGAAGTGAGGCAAGTGTTGTGCAACTTTCTGATTAGAGTGCAAATAGAGGTTACAATGTTGACAAGATTTCTCATTGTTCTAATCAGTTATGTTTTTTGAGCCACAGATTTCAAAAGCAAATATGCAAAAAAAATGATCTCAAAAGATTGTACAAGTCTAGATTTCTCACCTCTGCCAGGTTTTGTGCTCCTGGCATTCCTCCAGGAAGAAGCACCACATCAAAGGGGCCCTGAGACAGACATCACAAAAGAACTTAATGGGGTTTTCAAAAAAGTCTCTATATTTGTTTAAAGGAAATCGCTCAGTCCAACCTGTTTTCTGGCATCCTCCAAGCTTGCATCGGGACAGATCATGACATTTCTGCTGCACTGCACCGGCTCTTTACCTGTCAGCCCTGCCACCGTCACTGTAATCTGCAATGGTATTGTGTAGATGTCATAAAATGACAACACAGTGGGTTCACTTCACATCTTTATACTATTACACTAGCTTCATGAAAATATTACAGTATGTGACATACTGACTGCCCTGCGATTGGCTGGCAACCAATTCAGGGTGTAGCCCGCCTACTGCCCGAAGACAGCTGGGATAGGCTCCAGCACGCGCCGCGACCCTTGTGAGGATAAGTGGTACAGATGATGGGTGGATGGATGACATACTGACTGTAGCATTATTGGAACATGTGGCATAGGCCTATGCTGATTTCATGACGTCGTGGCATAGACTGACTTCAAAGCATTGATTGTTGCAGTAAATATCAAAAACTGACATGGTGGTATTATTTGGCATGCACCTTCATGGCAGCTACTGCACATTATATTGGATACACTGACTGTGGCATTGTAACATTTAGTAGCAGTAGTTCGTTTATTTGTGTTATAGTAGTACAGTACATTTATGGTAACTTAAGAACTTTTGTAAAATGGCTCCAGCGTGTCGTTCGCCTTTGACATTTTAATCTAGACCGTCGCATTGGACACGCTTTAGACAAGTGCTTGACACTATAAAGCGTCATTTACGCATAAAATGTACGTGTTTCTGGAATACACGCGATAAAACGTTTAAATAGTAGCACCGTGTGCTTAGTTGTGACGACAAGTGTAGCAGCTGCATAACTGTCAAAACTTCTAGAAGACCAGCGTTAGCTAGTCTGCTAACTGCTACAAATCAAATAGCCTGAGGACAAAGTCACAAACCCCGGCTCTTCGCATGATGTCCACGGGGATAACAGTCTCCATCTCCTCCGCACCCTTGGACAGGATGACCAAGGCTCTCTTTCCTGCCATGACCGGGTTTGCTACTCGTCAGGTGTAACAGAAAAGACGTGAGGGAAGAAGCAAATTTCAGTGCGCAGTTCGCGTTGGACTGGGTTGCCAGTTTATGTCAATTCTATCCTCCTCCTGCGACGGCGATGTCATCTTTTTAACGTCTTCCCCTTCAATAAAGTCTACTCGTGACCAAGTGCATCGAGTTTTACTAAACAAAATGATCGTAAATACTGAAGTACAGACATGATGGTCTTGGTGTCATTTGACCAATTTCCTCTACTCGAATTAGTTGGGATATACGGAAGGAACGTCCATTTGTTTTTTGTGCGCTGTTAAAATAACATGTAATTTGTAAAAGCTGGTTATAAAAATGACGACTAATGAGTAAAAATTAAAAGTCATCAATATGCGAGTAGACGTAACAATAATGTGATTATTTCGAGTCAGACATGACCGCGATACACACTTTATTTCGATAGATGGCAGCATTACTCAATGATTCGTAAGGGGATGCTAGGAAACCTACAGCGCATTTTTTAAAATCAATGACTGGTGACCAGCATACCATGTGACGTGCAGTAATGTTCATGGGTGGTAAGGTCAGTTTTACAAATGTATGAGCCAAACCGAGTGACATATATGTACCATTAAATTAGCAGCCTGACATTTAAAAATGGTAAACCAAAAATAATTGTATCAGCATTCTTTTTACACACATAATATTTGGCCATACGTTATTTTCAACCTATATACATAATTTCCAGGGGTTTATAAATGCTTATAAGCCACTGCAAAATCTTAATTTTTCAAAAGACTACAATTCTGTTAAATGACTGCGTTGTGCAAAAAAGTCTAGGCCTATACTGAAATATTACGTTCATATTTGAAACTATTTTTATTATAATTTTCATATATTTTAAATGTCAGAATGAGTTTAAAGCTCAAGTGTGAAGTAATTTCAGAAAATGCCAAATGAAGTCTAAAGTAATTAACGATTATTAAAATAATCATTTGTGAGGAGCTCTTATTAAAATAATGGTTCATGAGAAGGGATCAGAATCAGTATTGGAATCAGTAACAGCCGAACTCACTCATGGGTGATCTGATTTGGTACAATACAATACAATACCATTTTATTTGTATGGCGCATTTCACAACAGCTAGTGCTGTAACAAAGCACTTTACATACAAACAACAAAACAGCCATAATACAACAAGTGGAATCAATAAATTAACATAAAACACTATATACAATAGACACCGGAAAAGTTCAGGTCGAGCATAAAACCCTGATCGGAATACCCCTAGGTGGAGCTCATCAGTGAGGTATGCCGTCAAGATGGATAAGGTCCCGTTGGGACCTTTTTTGACTGAGGGACTCAGGAGGCAGCAGATGGTTACTGGTATGCCAAGCGTAATGCAGCTTTGGTGAATGCTGAGTCAAGAATCCGGGCATGGGAGGAGTTTGGCGAGGTCATGGAGAGCAACTTCCGGAGTGCTTTGAGAAGAATCTGGTCCAGCATCCAACATTTTAGGAGGGGTACGAAGTGTTTGTTGTTGGGATGGGGCGCTGCTGACTTCGACTTGTGAGACATGCCTTCAGTAAGTGGGGATAATACTCCAAAGACCTCAATTCTACTTACATGCCTTCCTTTGAGGAAGCAGAGACTGGGGATTTTGAGCAGGCTCTCCTATCGAAGTCACAGTAGGGTTAAAACGTTCCTCAGTGGCCGACCCACCACTATAGAGTCCTTGATCAAGACACAAACCTCGAACTGCTCCCCAGGTGCTTAAAGAGGCACTTTGATGACCTAAACATTGGCACTTATATAATAGCTTTGCATGTAAAAATTACATCAGTACTAAAAGTTTTACATCAGTTTTATTCCTCATATTAAAAATGTAACCAAGATTGGTTTTTATCACCTTAAGAATATCGCCAGAGTCCGCCCGTTTCTCTCTCAGGCTAACACGGAAGTGCTGATGCATGCCTTTATTTCCTGTCGTTTAGATTACTGTAATGCCCTGCTCTCTGGCCTCCCGAAAAAGAGCATTTCACCACTGCAACTACTGCAGAATTCAGCCGCTCGGGTGCTGACGAGAACCAGAGGGCGGGAGCACATTACGCCAGTTTTGAAATTGCTGCATTGGCTCCCTGTGTGTTTCAGGATCGATTTTAAAGTACTTTTATTAGTTTATAAATGTGTTAATGGTCTTGGGCCATCTTATTTATCTGATTTGCTTTTATCATACCAGCCCTCGCGGATCCTGAGGTCCTCTGGCGCCGGCCTTTTATTTATTCCAAGGGTGAGGACCAAAATGCATGGCGAGGCTGCATTCAGCCGTTTTGGTCCTCACCTTTGGAATAGCCTGCCAGAGGATGTCAGGTCTGCAGAGACTGTTGATATTTTTAAGAGGAAGCTCAAGACACACCTTTTTAGTTTGGCTTTCAACAACTTTTAAATAATTTATCTTTTCTTTTGATTGAAGATAATTCTATGTTTTGCTTTGAATGTTTTAAAGCACTTTGAGTTGCATTTTTATGTATGAAAAGTGCTATATAAATAAAATGTGATTGATTGATTGATTGATAAAATGAGAGTGAGTGGGCGTCAGAAGAATACCTCATTGAACACTGGGGCTGTCTTGAGGAGCGGCATGTGCTTTCAGTCGGGGCTGCTTCGGGAGCGTGTGGCCGCATTGGAACGTACCATTTCGGCTGTTACATTCCAAATTGGATGGCATGTTGTAGGTCGAAAGACTGGGGCCATTTCTCATCCAAATAAATGTGCACATCTACTCATTCCTACTTCAGTCGCTGTAAATATCATGACTGGTGTTTAATGCTTCACCCGTCCTAACCGTGACCAGCAAAGAAGCAGTGTGTTGTTGTTTTTGTTTTTTGTAATAGCAAAGAAGCAGCGTGCGCTCATCCCAGCATAAATCTGTGTCCACATAAATTTTGGTGCCAATTGATAACCGTTTTTGGAGGTTATAAGCAATGAAAGTACAATGATTTTCAATGGAGAGTTTGTAATCTGTCCCTCCAGTGACTCCGACCGAGCATGGGGAGAATGGTAGCGGCCATTTTCCTCATTAAAAGAAGGCGTTATTCATGAAGTCACATATTTCCTAATTTCTCCAAAATGAATTGACAAAATAGAAAATGACAACTCTTTTCATTTTCCTGATCAAAAAATATATAAAGTGAACTTGTTTGTGAAAACATGGCCATCCCGACCCAAGCATCGCTTTAAGTAAACCTCTGCTCCAGTGTGTGCCACTAACAGTATGTTTTTGCTGGGTTCACAACTGTGGTGAATTAAATGCAGAGACCCAATTTTGTGTACCTGCATGTATTCACATTTCACAACCATTAAGACGATTCTTCTTCGTGTGTGGCTATATTTGTTCAATTAAAGTGTCAATGTGTACTGAAAGGGAAATGCTTGCAGTCAGTGGTGCTGGTTGTGTTCATGGAAGGTACATAAACAAACAAGAAGAAGCAAAGAAATAGATGGATTTATAATTCAATATTGTTGTGATTGTGTGGTGGATTACCTTGTCCCTGAGGAATACATTCCATGTATAACATCAACCCTTTCAGTCATTTCTATTCCCCTCGTGTTGCCTTATATCACCAGCACATATAATTTCAAATCACTTCCAAGGAACTCTGTGGTAATGAAAGGGAGATTTTTTTTTCTTCAGAAGGCCGATGATGGTGAATGGAGGGGTCACTGCCATGCCTGATGTCGACACTTGTGTCCACCGCGAGCTCAGCTACCCCTGCAGTCTTGGAACATGCTGATTTCACACTCCTGTTGTGTAAAGCTTGTTTTTCTGCATCTGTGAGTTTTCTGTGAGGAGAGGTCACCCATGATACACAAAGAGATGGGGCCTTTTTTGTAATTCTGGAAATACCCTGCTGTCTTCATACATACTGTATTGATAGATACGTAAAAACATAGCCGAGCAGGATGGTAAAATATCAAATTTGATATTGAATTTTGTGCTCCTCTCACATTCATAGTGTTTTCATTTCCATGTCTTAGTAAGAGGATCCCAAAACTTCACAGATGCAACGATGTTAGAGATGTATTGTGTAGCATTTGAAACTGAATAAAAAACTTTAAGTAACTTGGAATCCCGGGTGGCAGTGGGGCGGGGTGTTTATTCACATAGTGTGGTCAGTCCACACGATTGAAGTGGAGATTGTTTTTTTAGAAACTTTAAGTACCTCTGTTTATTTCTGTTGTACAAGATGGCCACATTATTTATTAGATAATACATTGTGCACATATGTGCACATGCGTCACCCTCTTAATTATTTGTAGTCATTCTTTTTTTTTTAATTGTTAAAAAGTGGTGGTTTTCATGAATACTTGATGAGAGAAATGAATTACATTACCTGAGACATCCATAGCACACTAACGTGTCAATGCGTTACCAAGGTGCTGCTTTTTTTTCTTTGTTTTTGTCTTGATTTAAAGTAATTATACTTTAAATACTTGTACAAATACATTGTAATCATGGATAAATGGAAGAAGAAGCGGTCGGATTATTTATAAAATAGTACATTGCACAGGTGCGGGATCGATCAATTATTTCTTACTTCTGTTTATTTCTATTGTGCAAAGTGGGAGTTATTAATACTTGGTGAAAGAAGAGATCATTTTAATCATTGTACACACATGGGCCTACGCATGTCATGGACTTTTTTGAAAGTGGATTCTTTTGAGTTGTTCTGTTCATTTCTATTGTACAAAGTGACAGCTATTACACATAACTGGCCAGAGAAGCAATCACATTATTTATAATATAATATTGTCTTAATTTAAAAAAGTAAACTGTAACACATCAAACAACACATCAAACAAACACACAAAACAAGACCAACACAAAGGAAATAACACCAAAACAGCCGTATAAGCATTTTAAGACACATTTAAACACATTCCTTCTAAATTTTGATCAAGAAAATACTTTTTTGACCACAGGGCCTGCTGGATCCAGTGGAGCCCATTATGGAAAACTACCAATAACTTGTCTTTGCTGGAGTTTCTTTAACAACAAAAAATACATAGTCAATCTATGGCTGCTGCACACTGCGCTATGCTTCCGAATCCTACTAGGACTCGACCATCGCAAAAAATTACAGTAGTCCACTCACCCCCTGTGCATTGGGCCATTTAAGGGCTCATTGTAATGATAACTCTGCAAACCTGTATCATATTTTGAGGCTCCTTAAGCAATATGTTGTACTATATCACTTGAATCCGTAAAAAGGTGAAGTATCAGTCAACGAAGTCACAGGTTACTGCAGTGGGAGGACATGGCCGAGAATAAAGACATAAAAATGGGATATATTGAAAGCGGGGCCAAACTCCCATTCATTTGAATATAACCGGCATGGTACGTACACCACTTGCATCCATTATCACCACAAGCTTCGTTATTTCAGTCACAGATACATATGAAATTAGAAATATGGTTAAGTATAAGTAAGTATAAGTATTTATGTGTCCTATAAATACTGTATTTTTATCTCTAGATGATGCTTGGTGAGCGGCTGTGTCTTGCTTGCTTACAACCCGGAAAAGAGATTTTTCCAGTATGTGAAAAATTCTATGCATTTTAATTGGCTATAAATTGCGACATTGCGACATCGTGCAACTGAGCTTCAAAATTTGAATTGCCGCAAAACCACGGCCATTCGTGAAATCTTGTGGCAGAATCCTGCACACTGCACAAGTGTTGAGTGGAGTTCAGCCGCAGCACTTATATCACTAGTTGCAAGTCCTGCAGCGTAGCCTATTGCCATTTGATTGGCACGTAAAAGTCTGCCTGGTTAATTTGGGTTTTCTTGGCTTTTTGAGTATACTATTAAGGAAGATGTGAAAAAATACTCATTGTACACTTTGACAGTTTTCATTTATATTTCATAATTCAGGAGCACCATAACATTTTAAATCTAATGCTTGAAAAATAATATATTTCTATACAGTATTTACTGTTGGCTTTACACTCCATGGTTCAATTGACAATTTGGAGAAGTTTAAAGAGTTTGAAGAGGAAAAAACATGGAATTGGATATGTTCAGAGTGGAATCAGGTCCCTTCAAAATGTGGGTAAATCTGATGCATATCGGATATGTCCACGTCAGCTCAAACTTCAATAAAAATAAACAAAAATCAGTTACTGTAAATCAAAACTGCTGTGGAAATATAGCTAGTGATACAGTTTATGGTCTAAATGGGCTGCATTAGAGGTGTGTCCATCACAAAATAAGTAAGATAATTGCAGCCAGCGGAGTAATGTGGAGGTTAACCTCTTTTACTGTAAATTTATGGGGGGAAGAGTCAACCCTGGCCAACTAAATACTATCCAGTATAACTTGTAATACTTGTATTATTTACATATTAATGTTTACTTCTGTGTTGTGAAACAATTTTGTACATGGGTTGTTTTATTTAGTCGGTCACTGTAAACATACTTGAAACATACAGGGAAATAGTAAAAAAAATCTTGGATACAGGCATTAAATCAGAATTGAGCACTTGGACCTAGAGTGTAAATCCAGCCCGTGTAACTGTTAAATCATATTGTTCCAGTATTGTTTGCCTCTCTGTGACGTGACCAGTCAATTGTGTACATGAAACCACCGCTACTTGTCCAAATTACAGTGAACATAGATGTATCAATCAATCGGTTCCTCTGCAATTATACATCCAAACTCTCTAATTGATTTCTCAGGAAATATATCAACAAACTTTGTCAGGACTTCTGTCTTTTGAGTGTACCATCTTAACTGGACACAGCGATTCTTAGACAAACCATAAAAAGAACAAGACAAAATATCCAACTGACCAGCTCTGAAAACCACACTTTACATTACTAAGAATATGTCTAATTGCCTTATTTTAACACATTACTCACACACAAGTTTAAGCGAAAGGAATAACAAGATTACAAGGCGAGTTTAAGGAGAGTGAAGCGTTTTGGGAGGACACAACTGGCTTTGGTGGGCCAGACAAACATCGTGACACACACAACACTCTGGGCCCCACAAGGCAGGGCTGAAGTTTCCTGAGGAAAGTGTTGTTATTAGGCTACTAACTTTGTGTGGAAAAAAGTCAGCGAATGAATGGAGGCCTTAGACGACAAGGCAGCACACCAAATGCATCTTACATGGTGAATCTGCAATGCGTGATGATCTGAACGGTGACATTGATTCCAGTTGTGGCCGGCGCTCTCTCGTGAGCACCCCATGCTCCTTGGGATACCAATACGAGTTGTTCCTCCACTAATCGCCTGTGACAGCTCAGTTAGGGACGCTCAGATGACCAGATATTTTACTCGGAAAAAGAAAAGGGCCTGCTGTAACCCCTGTGGCTATGTCACGTCATTGATGTCTGGAAAAACATTCCTTTGCTGCTTTTATTTAAACAAAACTAAACACAAAAAAAGCCTCTGCGACAGATTGGTGTTAAAATGTGATGCTTTTTGTCAAATGAAATGTTATAAACTACACTATATTTACTTATTATTTACTTACTTATACTGTACATTGGGCTGAACTGTCCTATAAGTCTTAATGATATAAGAGAGTTGCTTTGATTCACCTAGGCCATGGTTTCACAAACTTTGTCATCATGTGCGCAGTTAGCAATACAATTTGGGATGCCACTCATCCTCCTTTTCGTTCCAATTTTCAAATATTTCCCACAAGAAACAATGAATATTAAGTAAAGTTTTAAAATTGTAACGTTTTAAAGTAAGTAGCAGCCTTAATGGCCATACAAGCAAGAAAAAAAGAAGTCAACCAGTAACCACTGTTATTACAACATATGCAATGAATAAAACATTCTGATCTTGAAGTTTTGATGTGAAAGTGATCTGTGCTGCAGATAGGCCTCATGCATTAATTGTAAGCAAAAATAGAAGTTAACCACAGTTAGCAATAAAACGCAACAAAACAGTCTTAACTTGAATAAGAAATAGCAAACTGTTAGATTAGGCCTCTTTGGCGTATATGATTAGACAGGTGACTTGAGCCAGGCCCTTATTTCGCTGTGACCTTCCTCTTGCTTTCACTTGGCTTCCCTTTACCATGACACCCTTGGCACACTTATTGGTTGATTTCAGTTAAGGCCATAGGGTCACACATAGTCACATGGGCAGTCGCCCCCCTTGTGGGCCAAGAGTATAAGAGTAGGAATCCTGGGGTAGGGGTTAGACCTTCTTCCGCAATGTTGCAGAGAAGGCTCCACAGCTGTGTCGCGATCTTTCTGGCATCCATTAAATAGTTCAACTGAGAATATGAAGTCTTCTGGTAGTTACTATAATCACAGTGAACAATAAAAATAAAAGAACAAGGCAGAGGTTTGCGCTGTACCTTTCAATACCATGCTTTAAAGTGGAAATCAACCCAAGCACATTTTTCTCAAGAATATGTTCCCAGCAGGCCCACGTGTTGAAACACAGCATTCTGATTAATATTGCGTTTGTGGAATATGAGTTAAGCAGCAAAATCCACCCGTTTTTAGCCATCTCAGGGGCGGCCATTTTGTCATTTCTGTCAACTGAAAAGGACATCACAACTACTCAGGGCTGAGGTAACGACCAATCACGGCTCAGCTTCAGAACACAGATCAGCCGGTCAGAGAGGGCTAAAACAGGTGGATTAACTCTTATTCCACAAATGCAATATTTATCAGAATGCCTTGTTTCAACTAGTGGGCTTGCATAGAACATATTCTTGAAAAAAAATAAGTTTGGGTTGACGTCCGCTTTAAGGGCTTTGTGATGTGTGAATAGAGAATTTTAAATGATAGCCAAGCTCATTTTGAACCGGATTGAGGGGACAGTACATATGCCAAGGAAATGACAGAGATTGTGGGTTTCAGATCAGGGGAGGAGACAGAACGGGGCTCATGGGTGGGCCTGGAAAAATCAGGGTGGGCCTGAATATTTCCCTCACTGAGCACAATCCTCCTATCCCGACACATCGTATATTAAAATAAAATGACAAACTGAATAATATGAAGTTCAGATCAACCTTAGATAACCACAATTATGCCATTCTTAATATTCAATACAATGAAATACACAACGAAACACAAATTCAAAAATAATTACATAATAATTTACAAAAACTAAACCAAAGGTCTCACAAAAATCGTTAATCTGTTTGTGCTTGTGCAGCTGAGATTTCTCAAGATGTCATCTATGACGGCGCTCCACCTTTTGGAATAAATGTCTCAAAAAAGCTTAATAAAGAAAAAAGTGCCCAGAATGAATCTTTTGGTGCTCACAGAACTGATGTCTTGCAGGATGTCCTGAATTTTAGTTCATACACTTTGATTGTGTATTTTTTGATAACAATTAATTGTGTCATGTTTTTTTCAGAAGACACGCTCCCAGACACATTTTGGGAACCATAGGCAGACAGAATATGATTTACTTGGTTGTTTAATTTCACATTAGACAGGCACTGCAGAGACCCAACTACTTGTACACAAACAATTAAAAAGCTACAGCAATTTAAAAAGGCTCACATAGGCTCATAATATTGAATAAACATTTTTTTCCAATATTCATTTAGTAAGGCCGTCATAAGACTAATTGAACTCAACTCAACTTAATTTATAAAACATTTTCAAAACAAATATAGCTGCATACAACGTGCTGTGCACGGAGTAAAAATCGGACAAAAAAGACAGTTAAAACAAATTAATAACATCTAAACAGTAAACACAACAAAACACTAAGCCAATGCTGAGTCTCATGCTTAATCGAAAGCCAAAGAATAAAAAATGTTTTTTAAGACGAGTTTTAAAAAGTGACTCAAATGGGGCTTGCCTAACATTTAGCTGATAAGAGTGCTGAAAATTGACTGGAAAAGTTCCTCTGGCCTAGCGGGTGCCTACCACAGCCAAAAGTGACACTAGTAGGGATCAGACAGGCTCCCTAATATTAACTTCCCTTGGTAATCGGCTATTTATTGACGCTACTTACTTGTCACCACACCAAACAAACACATTTTCTAAGGCACATCATCAAAGAAAATCAGTGGGCATGGTGCTTTCACTCCATGGATAACCAAAGAAGGTTTTTTTTCTCATTTTAGCCAGAGAGTGTTAAATTGTCTTTTACTGTAAATCTCATCACTGAGTGTCATTGTGCACGTAATTCTGATCGATTGTCCCATGTGTTGAATTGATTACTTTGCCGAACAAACAGGGGAATTGATGAACCCACCAATGAACACTGAATGCTTTCATGGCATAGAGTAGATACAAGTATACACGAATTTGTTTTTCTTGATGCTTGTTTTGACTTGAACCCCCCCCCCAAAAAAAAACCTCACAAAGGGGAAACATTTTTTATGTAATCTTAGAGTGTGTGTGTGCCATGTGTCCACTAGTCTTGTTAATGCAAATATAAAGAAACTTCTAAAGCCTGGGGATTTTGTTTTCTGATTCTGAAATTTCCAACTTCAGCTTTAACTGGATCAATAATATAAAACTTAAATCAAATCGTACCCTTTGGCTCTACTGTGGTTGCTTTTAAACAGTTGAACTCATAAAAACGACATTTTCAGTTCCTTAATATTTACTTGACTGTACACAGTTGTTGTTTTTTTTTGTTTGTTTCTTTTTTGTAAAATTATCTATAACATCTAGTAATTACACAGGTGAAAAGAGGATACGCTAACATTGTTGCTCATAAGCACGATTAGAACGCGACCAGATGCACGCTCCCCCAAACACCAACAGGGTAGGTTTGGATGCATTTTAAAACTTTTCAAACAGTGTCCAGTTTTATTTACAATACTTTTGTATGGTATTGGATGTATTTATGCCATCAAAAATGTATGTCCATTATGGACAATCGGATCTAGAGGACAACCCCTTCTCCCATTATCTGTTAAATCGAGGTTCCATTGTAAATAGAAATTGTATTTTTGAGTTTGTTTACCAAATTGCACATTATGCAATCAAACTGCATTTTGAAGTTAAATGGTATTTTATGCAAATGAAAATAACTGATATTAGTTTAAAACTTCATGGAGTAAAAGAAGCAAAAAAATATCCATCCATCAATATATATATTTTTTAAAAATTGTAAAAAATTATGTCTATAAATGACCCAAAAAAGGTGACAGATAATCTTGAAGGGTAGCATAATCAAATAAGGCCTGAGGATGACAACATTTATGATCATACATGTTTGTGTTATTTTAAGTATTTTGGAAGGGAAACAACCAGTGCTTTTACTGGTAAAAAAAAAAAGTGCCAGTACTTCCTTTACTTGACTGTAATCAGGCAGTGGGTAACAGCAGATCATCAAGTTAATTCATAAATAAACAGATAAATCAATCAATCAATATGAATAAATACATACATGAATACAGAAATAAATGTGGAGACTCGTGCTGTATCATACAATGACGACGTAATTAACTAGCGGTTTCTTAGCGTCCTGAATTAGCGATTGAATATGATTCCAGGATGGCCTTGTGTTGATATTGGTAGCAACCACGTAATGGAATTAAAGACTGTGAGAATGCAAGCCGAAATGGCAAAAAGACAATTCAAGCTATATAGCCGTCGTGTGGGCCAACTTCAAAATAAAAGCCTTTTAAGGCTATTGCGTTGGAGTCAGTGTATTATTTGGTAAGCTTTTATTTTGTAGTTAGCCTTTGCGTTGGCGGCGGGTCACGTTATGAGTATCCTCTATCATTTTTTTGTTTGTTTGAGGTACCCAGCTTTCTGAGCGAGTCATATGAGTATAACAAAGAGCAAGAGAGAAAAGAGAGAAAAGATAGAGTATACTGTGGGCTCATGCTAAGTCCCTGTACGCCGTAAAAAGTGAAGATACGCGAGAGGCTAACATTGAGAAGTGCTGGTACTCTTTACCGCAGCGTACCGGCCCACTTACAGCAATGGAAAAACTAAAATAGAGCCTATATGATTCCAGACTTGGCAAGTAGAATGGCTCTTTTCAATCACAGGCGCTGTGTGACTTGTCTTCTGTGAGCTCTTTGTGATGCCCTTTGCATTTTTTTAAGTATCTGTGTCAATCTTGACTGCTTGATAGATGTTCTGCTCGCAGGGAGTACCTAATGGAAAGACAGGATTTGGTCACAGGCGGGAGGCGGTCAAGTGATCTCCCTTCTCTGGAAGGATCTTTCAGATGGTTTTGGTGAGACTAATTGTAATAGCATGCAAAATGGATGCATTACTTTTATCTTCATAAACAAAGAGACTTCTTTTTCCCTCGCGCTAAAATTTGTGTACTCTTGCAGCCGCGGGATTAAAGCAAAAATGTACTGTTTTCTTGGGAATGGACAAGCATGTGGTCTCATGCCTCAGTTAATAAAACAAAGCGACAAAAATATGGCGGGCCAGACACCACCTAGCTCATCTGACCATCTTGCTGCCTTTTCCACGTATTTAGCTTTAATTGTAGTGATGGGGATTTAAATGATGGAGGGGGGCGGGGGTAACAATTTTTTATCAGTGCTGTTGGGGGGGCCACATTAGAGGTTGACATTTTTTCGGGAGTCCAGCGGGTCACGGGAATCCTGCGGGAATCCTACGGTATGGGAGTCAATTTTACCTTTAATCGCAGGATTGGGAAGGTACAGGATGAAACATTCACAGGAACAGACGGAAGCCGGATTATCCAGTAGGGAAAAAAAAACTTGGACAGATGCGCAGCCATTTTTAATGTAGCTAACCCTATCTTGAAACGCTGACACTGTTTTAAAACCTTACTTTGAAACCTTAACCATGGCTTGAAACTGTAAAGCAGTCTTAAAAATGTAATTTCAAACCCCAACCCTTTTTTGCAACCCTAACAAATGCTTAAAATCTTCACCCATTCTGGAAACCCAACTTTGAAACCCCCACCCTGGCTTGAAACCCTATTTTGGACCTCAAACCCTAACTCAGAACTCCAATTTGAAACCATAACCCTGTCTTGAAAACCATAACATAGGTTTCAAATGCCTACCCTTGCTTGGTACCCATGAGTTTGAGACCCTAATTCTAAATCCTAAACTCTAATCTGAAATCTTAACCTTAATTTAAAAGAACTTTCTAACTTGAAACCCTAGCTCTGACTTGAAACCTTGAAACACTGAAATTGTAAACCTGTCTTGAAACCCTTATTGTGACTAGAAACCCACATTTTAAACACTCAGCCTTCTTTGAAACTGTAAATTGAAACTCTTACTCTGGTTTGAAATTTGAACCCAGGCTTGCCTGATTTGAAACCCTCACTCAGTTTTCAAAACCTTGATTTGATCTTAATAGTGTAGCCTGTTTTCTATACATGGCTTCCCACTTGCAACTTTAAAATGCAATCCTCAACTTTGGCATTCATAGGTGGAATTGAAATTCACAGCGGCCGTATAATCAGTGAGGACCAAAGTCTGTCTGCGGTAGGTTGCGACCTTCATTCCAGCGGCGTTCTGCTCGGACCTCTGCTAGCAGTACACTGCTAGCGTGTGTGAGAGGACAAGTGGATTTGGCATGCACATCCCAAACATCCAAAACATTTTGGTCCTGTCACATGACACACACACGCACACACACACACACGCACACACCCACACGCACACACGCACACACACCCCCACACACAGGCACATTCTTGGATGCGTAAAATAGATTGTTACACTAGCTGCTGTAATAAAAATGTTGCCAGCAACTTCCAGTGAAACTCAGCAAAGTATTTTCCTTTACATTTGCAGTTTGACATGCAAATTGGAGAGTTGTGGCTTTTTTTTTCATTTTCATACAAAGATCAGAAACGCATAGCCTATTTTTAATGGTCTGCAATGCCCATGGTCGAATCAGGCCTGCTGGAAAGCTTGAAAATGTAATTGTGTGCTTTAAAAATACTCTTAACAATGTGCTACAGATTTATTATTTGCACTGTGATGACATCTAGGCAATGGATGTCTTTTGATAGGGTGGGGTGGTTAATAGTTTTTTTTTGGTTAATTTGAGGTTATTGGTCATCCCTGTGATGTTCACTGCTTGCACTAAAATGGCTGCTAACAGAGTGGAGCTAGTTCACAAAAGCAAAGTCATTATCTGGGGCGCAGGTGGGATTTTGGAACTAGGTGCAACAGGGACCAAGCTTATGAAAAAACAATGTAAAATCACTTCAATTACGAAGTTCACAGAGGTCGCCTTGCCTCAGATGTACAACTCTACATGAGAAAAGCCTGACTGAAGTGGCCTTTGCGTTGGATGCGATGTTCGACAATAGACACATGGACAAGCCAAGACATGGATTTTGACGGCTTGTTTAGACCAATTTCGTTCATGTTGTAGCTTGAATGGTACGTTTTATAGCATGTGGTCTTGAGTAGGTTGTTCAGGGGCATCGTTGACACAGTTTTTATATGGGTCTATTTAGTCAGCATCCTTGCAATTGCGGGATGCAGCGTCTACTCCCTGGGCCCCACCTATACAAAAAAGCCCTTTTGACGTAGTTAGTACACATTTTGCTATGTCATAAGTAGTAAGCAAGTTAAATGGTTCTTTGCAAATCTTGTACAGTGTGTGTTTTAGTTCTTACTGTTTTAAACACTAGAACTCCCATGCCTAGTCATTTGACCAGGAGGGAGGAGTGTGTCAGGGAATTAGTCGAGCTATTGTTATGTTAAAGTATATTAGCTCAATAAGTCACCCCCTTGCTTTTCCCTGCGGATGAAGAATATATGCCTATGAGTACTGTAATATGGTATGTCAACTTGTGGCTGCGCCCCTTGTGTCTGTCTATGGCACTTTGCATTGTGTGTTAGCATTAAGCTAGTGGACATTCAGAATGCAATTGGTTTTGGGGTTGTTTTAAATACACATGTAATTCTCTTTGTTTTATGTTTCGTTTAACAGTAAACTTCAACTGGGAGTGGCAATAAACAGCTTGAAGCCTCCTTTTTGAAGAATTGTTCACTACCTGTCAAATTACTGCTTTTGTGAAGTCAGTTGAGTTGAGTTCACTGCCACCTTTTAGCATCTGTCAATTTATTTTTACTTGCAGCAAAGCAAAATTATCTGCAGAGTGTTTGTATTGTAGCTCAGAACATTGGTAAGTTGGGTCACTCATACGTTAAAGTATCACAGCACTAATTGCTGCTTCCATCGCCTACTCTCAACATAAGCAGTTAAAATATTCCTCTCATAAATAGTTTTAAAATGACTTATTCTTCTACAGATTCCATATTCCAACACCAATAAAAGAAATACAATGCTGCTTTACATTACTTCTTGCTTCAGGTTCTATAAACCTCGAAAGTTATAAATACATTCCCTATTTTGAAACAGGTTCTGACCATTTATTTAATCATATTGTTTTTGATATTGTACATAAATTGTGCCATTTTAAATTCAACCAAGTCTTTGATTTTTAAAGTTCCGTTCTGATTAAAGAACTAATTTGTACATTCCCTGTAAGCAACTGTATTTACAATTGTCATTGCTCTTTTTGGAATAATTAATAATAGTTGGACAAGTATTTCTCCACACCTCTAAGGACCAAGGAGCACTAGAAAATAAATAAACAATGCCTGTTCATCCCAGAATTCTTTCACTTTAAACAGTACTGAGAGAAATGTACATATTTGTCTTTGTATAAGTTATTTCAAACTTCACTTATTTTGTACTATTATTCCTAAAATTTTGTTTCATTCTCACGTTCCATTTCAGTATCATTTATTATTAATTTTCTGTCATCATTTATTGGGTGATTTGGAAAGATAATTCGTTTTGTTGGAATTGATAGTTAATTTGCTTGAAAGAAACCATTCCTTCAAAAATTCTAGCTCTTTTTCTACCACACCAAATAATTTTTCCAAATCATTACCACAAAGCAGAATACTGTATTCGTGTCATCCGTGAATTATATAAAGTGTGCCGTTTTTGTCATCATTACATGGCTCATTAATATAAAGTAAAAACAACAGAGGGCTTAACATTGACTCTTAAGGAATACCACAGGTCACTGTTTGAAGCTGTGAGTCAGTTCCACTTACATGTACATACATACTGTGATATGTTCTCCAAAAGACTACTGTTCCAAGAAAAGGGCAGGCTACACCCATAGTCCCATATCTATACAGCTTTTCTTTGTTTGTGTGTCTTGTCCTGAGTGATCAGTTTGTTTTTAGTAGTTTTTCGCTGTACTATTTCAAAGTCCCAAATGAGTGGAAAGTGGAATCATAACAGCATGTCAGTTCTTGCCATCCTAGACTACCAAAAAATTGAACTTTTACAGTAGATCTTAATTCTTGGAAGCAATCGCAGGGATTGGCTACTGAAAGAGGATGAAATCAGGGGCATTACACCCTTAGGGGGGATTTTCCAAGTTAAAAGGTTCCTCAGCACTTTTCCTGTGATCAATACTACACTTTTCAGTTAAACTAAGATAACATTTCTAACTATAGCATAAATCCAAATTTAATTTACAATATCACAATTTTTCTCCCATATGCTGTGTGCTACAAAAACACAGTCAACATCAGGTAAGACCTCTCAACCTAATTATAATCAGTGATTTACCAAGGTTATTTTAGTCAACATAAATCAACAACATACAAATAAACTAAAATTGAAATAAAATTTAATCAAATAAAACGGAAAGACTTTTTAAAAAACAAACACTAACTGAAACAGCATCTTAAGTTTATGAAATTTGCTTACTAACACTAACTATAATTATAACAAAAATGTCCTTTGTTTTCCTTTATGTCACGTAAAATCAGACAAGAGCATTTGGGGTTCATTTTAAATCTATTTATTACAGTTATTACAAACAGGTTTGACAACATATTGTTTTTGGGAGCAATAAAAGGGCATTGTTGCTCTTTTGGAGCGAGAGCAGCCCATCATCTGTGTTTTGTCATGTGCCTTGTATTTTCTGCTTATTAGCTCCTAGTTCCTTCTGGCTTCCACATGAGACAAATGCTCACATTGGCAGACTCTGATTGGCTGCTCCAAGCATCATTTTGTCGGAGCATCTTGGGTTCCAGCTGCCTCCCAGTGCAGATCAGCCTTGATTTTCCCGCTTTATCCTCCATCTCACGTCACCAGGTGGTGCACATTGCCTGGTAGTGAGAACATAGACACATGTAATGAACAGTGACAGGATATGTCACCCGCTCTGCCGTGAATCACAGCACACCCACCTGCACCCATCCAGCAGTTACCCTCACATACTGTATTGACTAGCGTACTGTTTAGGTATTAGCACAATATTCAATAGTTTTCATTAAATTATTCAACACAAACCACTCTTCGCCCCCCAAAAATAATACTGAAAAAATAATGGAGAGAAAAAATCTGCAAATAGGTGAGTCCGCGGGTGCTGAACTGTGAGCATTTGGATACTATAGTAGAGTAAACATAATTACAATCCCCCCCCCCCCAACACAATATTGTTTTTCTGGATCAAGTGGCTACTCAGAGTGTGAGCACGGACTGCCAGTTGCCCATCCCTGCTCTAGAAGATGCAGATGGAGGGGCAGGACCAAAAGATGTGGTGTTGGTCAGCCTTGCATATTGTTCACACTGTACTTGAATGATCTATGCTTTCCCTGCAGTTTAGACATTCGGTTAGTGTTAATGTCCATGTCACGGGAGTGTAGAAGTCACTGATCACTGTAATATGATGATGCCAAGCTCGCATTGATGGGGTACATCCAATCCAGTCTCAAGCAGAGGTTCTCAATTGGTCTACCTTGGCACCCACATTTTGCCATGGTCTTTAGATCCACTTATACTGTAGTAAACAAATAGTAAACAAATTCATCTTCAAAAATTCACTTCAAAGATATTTGTGTTGTCTTTTTAAATACATAATTGCAATCAATTACCCGTGCACATTCATTTTAGAGTCCATTATTTGCCCTGTATTGCCAAACGCATCAAATTTGATACAAGAATTTCAAAGCCTTCTTGCATCACTATAAATCTTCCTGAAAAGCCCCAAGATACTTGTCTTCTACCCCCTGGTGGATGCATTTTTCACTACAACAATTTCGACACAGTACAAGGGACAATCCAAGATTCCTGCTTCAACTACTTCCTAATTTGCTGAATCAAGGTAAAGAAAACTGTGATTTTGATGCTTTTTCAGTGAGATTTTGTCAATTTTTTTTACCGACACGTCCTCATAAGAACATGTCAAAGCAAGGTATAATTACATTTTTTGCACTTTAGTATATAGTAAAACTGTGCAGGAAATGTATGTATGGCATTACAGGATTAGGAAACTGATTCATTAAAAAAAAATCCACAAAATTAGATATTTACCTTATTTCTCTACCTGCCAATTTCCATTTTCAAAAATAAAAAAACAGTGAACTATCTGTGCTTCTTTGCTACTAACAAAGTTCTTAATCGATCCTGATTATACAAGACCCCTTATTTCCCCTGAATAAGTTTTTCATGTTGCCTGGTGATAAAGTGGCTACTTTGTTGGTGTGTACAACAATCTCCTTGGGGCTAACATTTTTTGGATTTGGATCTAAACCAAAACCACACACTTCACTCATGCCTCTATTGCCGCGATGGATGCTGATTGTTCCCAAAAAATGTCAAACGACAAAGGTATACAGTATTCTACTTTTCATATTAACTACTTTTTATACATCAATGTTAAGAACCTGGTTACATGTATTCCTACGACAAAACAAGATGACCTTTGGCGTTCACCTCACGTGTCCTAAAAACAAGTGGTCACTCTGCAAAACAAACCACTTTTCTTGTTCTCCTGGGGGATCTGCAGGCAGTTGCCCTCTTTAAGTGGCTTTTGACCGTGTTTGATCACCACTTTGAGTTATGGGCATCCCTGCTTTGCTCTCGTAAGTCAAACACCAGACTCACAAGTCAGCTTGACACATGTTGTTTTTCCGCCACACTGTCTCTGTCTCTCGTTCCCCTTTGCCACACACTGTGCGGCAAAAAGCTCGAAAAGCAGTGATTTAAACCTACTGTTTGCCTGTTCTTACATGGGTTACCTCACGTATCACAAAAACCAGCATGGATAATTGGATAATTGTCCATAGACGTGAGTGGTTGTTTGTCTCTATGTACCCTGTGAGTGATTATTGGCACCCAGTCCAGGGTATACGCCGTCACTCACCCAAAGTTAGCTGGGATAGGCTACAACTCACCCGCAACCTTAATAATAACAAGTGCTAGCAATATGGTGGTTGGTCACATGGTCAATATATACACGTACATACTATACTGTGAGTAGGGTTGCCAACCGTCCCTTGAAAAATGGAATCATCCCGTATTTGGGAACCTAAGTACGTGTCCGGTATTGAGTTGTAAAAGGACGTCAGAGTAAAAAAATAATGTGTAATATGTCGTGGAATTAATGAAGAACAGTTCCCTTTATATGATAATTTGCGGTAACGGTCCTAGGCCCTCCCTTGCTCTCTGACCAATGAGCTGACAGCACATTCATACACAAGTTTGCCGATACAGAATCCGCTTATTTTATTGGTCGAGGTAGTGTCGCTTGCCAAAGTAGATAGCGGAAGTCAACAAAGCAGCATGACAAATTTGTTGTCCACCAGGCAACACCAGAGATCGATATGGTATGTGTCGTGCATTGATACAGTATGTAAAGAGTTATTCGTTTTTTTAACTCTCTGATCAAGGTTAATATGGGAATGTGCAATGAATGTCAGCATTGTATGGACAAACAAAATACAATAACTTTGTGTTGGAATAAACAAGTACAATTGATTGACAAGTATGTTAAATAGATTAATAATACATAAAAGTAATTATTGATGAATAATAAGATAAAGAAATACACATACCGCCTTACATTTGTTACATATTCAAACAGATATGGATCATTTTTACTGTACAGTCAGTCGATACACTACACTTTAACTAAAAATATAGTTTAAAAAAATGTAAAAAATAGTTTACATTATTTTTCTCTTTTATGAAGAGTAGGTGGACAAATATGTGAAAATGTTCTGCTGAACTGATTAAAGGTGAGCTCATTTTGAGCCTCAACTATGACATGTCTTGCTCAGCGTTTTACTCTGCATTTGGCAAAGAAATTTCTGCCAAGGCGGAAAGGTCATTAAGCTTGGCAACACATAGTGAACATTCTGATTGGATGACAATACAACCTTCTAAATTATAGATTACAAAAATATATATGAATTAATTGCCAATATCACTACTTTATCTTGAGGATCGATACTTAAAATTGAGCACTCTGGTATCGATATGCCCATCTCTAGGCAGTCAGGTAGGCCATCCCTGCCAATGAGGTGTCCCTTATTCATTTTTCAGGGAGTTGGCAACCCGAAGTGTGAGTGAACCTCGCTTTGACCCCAACCGACCTCAAGTGGTAGAGGCTAACGTGTTCCAAATGAGGAATCTCCGTGTCATCGCTTTCCTCATTAGGCCCCTCGTCACACCTGCGCGACTCCCATCATGTCTCGTTCATTCAATTACAACCCAAAGTGACATTTCTCCTTCGTACGCCTCTCCTCCCCTGTCGTGATAAAATATTTCCAACAAGGAAGTGATGGATAATTCCAAGCAGATGTGAAGATGTCTCAACAAGTTAACAAGGATGTAGAGGAAGTGCTGGTTAAAAGCACCTCGTGTGCATATGAGTCTGGCTGTTGCAATCGCATGGTTGTTAGTGCTCTTGTAAGTGGAAGAGTGCCAAAAACCTGCCTCCTTATTCGAATTTCCGCTTTTAAGAGTGCCAATTTATCACAGTTAGCGCTCTTATTAGAGGAATACTACAAGTTGATATTTTAAGCACATTTCCATCTCTACTTGTCAATGTGGAGCACTAATTATCTCCTTCATATGAATGGAATTACCCCTCGAGGACAACTATTATACATAAAGCGGAAACTCAAACTTCCAAGTAAACCCTGTAAAGTTTGTGCCATTTGGAAACACGCTAACATTTTTGGGGAAAATGCCCCATTCGACATTGAACTTACAATTTCATCAGCAAATCTCACGAGACTTCAAGTCATTTAAAGGAGTCAAGCGTTTTTTTTTTGTATTGGCGGGGCTTTTTCTAGTGCTACACTAATAGCATCGAATTGTACATTAAGCGAATTATTGCAACATAGTGCTTCTAACTTGGAGGGACGGAGTCCGAGGGGTTAGCATGTCTGCCTCACAGTCCACAAGACAGTCTAAAATAGCGCTGAACAATTTTGAATCTATTTGTGATTTTTTTTGCTCAATATTGCGATTGTGATTTGATATGCAATTATTTTTTTCAAGGTCCTCCCATGTATTCTTTAACACAACACAAGCACACGCAAGCAATAAATTCATCTGTTACAATAAACAATATCAGATTTATTAGACATAAATGTTTTGGTCTTACAGGTTAGGCTTACACTAAAACAAAGGCAAAAAAAGTGTGGTGTAAACTCATAAATTACACTGTAACAATGCAAACAAACCTGTGGCTTTACGCTACAACTTTTCGTGTCTCAAATAAATAAATAAAATATACATACCGTGGTACCTCAAGTTATGAACTTCAATTGTTCCTTGGTCCCGTTTGTAACCCGAAATGTCCGTAAATTGAGTTAACTTTTCCCATTGAAATGAAGAAATGCAACTTATGTTATATTTACAATATTTTATTATACATACATTATATATATTTTTCTAATTGTAATTGGCGTGTGGTTGCCTCCGAAGCACACACAATAATCATCCCTCTGCCAACGTCGTGGTGAATACAACATCAATAGTTTTTACATTTTCATATTACTGTAACAGTGGTTACCTTCTTTTTCCATTTGTATGACAGATAAGAAACTGAAACAATCTCTCCTCCTTTTTTATCTGCTCACAAATGACACAAAGCTATGCAACATCTTTTCACGGCGTGTCTTTCTTCTGCTTTGCTTTGTACTGAACAATATGAAGATAAAACATGACACCTACAAGCATGAAAAGAAACGTTGCTAATTTGCTGTGACGCAAATAAGAAGACGGAAGCGTTTGAAGATGGAGATAAGATTGGAGAGTGTTTGTGTGCTCATGAGGGAGGAAGGATGAAAAAGAGTTAGGGAAAAAAAACTCAGTCGCCCAATAGTGGACACAATTCCACTATAAGGACATCCAGACCCCAGGAATGCTTGAAGAATTGATGAGCCTGTAAGGAACATTGCTAACAAGCTGTGAAATGTATAATAAGGGTGCCGTCCCCCCCACCCCTTCTCTTTATATACAAGCACCCTTTTTTTTTTTTTTTTTTTTAAGTCATTATTATTATTCAAACATATTATTCCAGGAAATGTGAACACAAACTGTCTAAATTTGTTGACTGCTCAAGAGTTGGAGCAAAAACACTCCAACTTCTCATTTTGAACACTTAATTATCTCAAATCAGTCCTTCGAGGGCCGGGAAAAAATATGACCAAGCAAATGTTAATTATCATCTATTAGCATTTGCGGCTTTGTGTTTTGGAGTTTTTTTACTCTGAGGATTTTAGAATGAAATCGTGAACTAGATTAAATATTCTCATGGGCTGCTCTATGGCCAAAGTAAGTAGAAATAAATAAATATATAGTGTTGTGTCCCCTCTTTTCAATATCTGCTTATGAAAATATACCGGTAAATGTAGATGGAAACATGCAAAGGATTAATTACAGGTGATGTATAGAAAACAATGGCATGTGCATTGTAAACCATTTCAGACAATTGTTTCTAGATTCTACACGTTTGAAGATAATTGTTCAATTGTTAAAGAATTGAGAATTATCTTGTACTGAATTGAGGATATTTAATGTAGCGTCTGTATATATATTTTTTTGAGGGGTGGGGGGGATGTCGCTAAAATGGTGCCCAGTGACACACATGGGTGTCTGACATGAGTCACCCATTCTTATACAGTATAAGTACATGAGCAGTGACGCAGTTAGCTCGTTAGATAGCTGGTGGCTAGCGCCTCTCATTATGTTGTGCAAAGACCTGCAATGACTTGGTGGAATATATTTAAGCCATTGGAGGCTGCAAGCGAACATCATATAATATCCTATCCTATCCTATCCTATCCTATCCTATCCTATCCTATCATATCATATCATATCATATCATATCATATCATATCATGTTTGTGGCTCAAACATGTGCACTTAAAAAAAAAGATCCTTTGGATTGAATTAATTAAAACATGTACATCGGTTGCACATGATTAAAATGTAGTAAACCTGTCATTTTCCAGTGTTTTCCTCTAAAATAAACAAATTGTATGTAATAGTTTAACACATTTTAATCATATGCAACTGAAAATCAAGTACTATTTTTTTCAGTGTAGGGATGTTTGGATTTGAGACGGTTGCTAGATGAAGAAGCAGTAATTTTTCAGCGAGGCGTGGGTTTAGGCATTCAGTGGAAAATGCCTATAGCGTTTGAGATGGTAGACAATAACTTGGTTTTTAATTTTTTTATAATGTTGAAGCCTCATTTTATATACTTGACATTTTTATTTATTTATTTAAATTTGGCAGGGTTGTTAATAACCCTCTATGGTGTGTCAAATTGCATTTTCTCTGTGTTTTTTTCTCTCGTGATCCCACCAAAAGTGATGGAAAAAAGTAAAAGTATGTGCTCAAACCACAGACATTGAAGTGGAACTCATTATTCGGACAAATTGCTGTCCTGATTACTCACGCAATATGGCCAAGGAGGCAATTCTGCACTCTAAAAACAGTTGGGTCAAAAATAACTATTTTTGGGTTAAATTTGACCCAATTGTTGTGTTACAAAAGGGCCCGACCCACACTTGGGTCAATTTGAACCAAAAAATTGGGTTATTCAGTTTTGACCCAACTTTTAGGGTTAAATGAACACAACAAATTGGGTTATTCCATTTTGACCCAAATTTAGGGTTAAATGAACACAACAAATTGGGTCAAAACAATGCAAATAATTGGGTTATTCCACTTTTTTATTTATTCATTTTATTTACAATGCTAAGGATACTGCCCCATCCCCAAAAATGTATTAATAACAAGTGAAAGTTAAAAAAATGTGTATTTATCTTCAGGTACATCACTCCTGCCTGATGTTGACATAATTTCAGCAACAATAACAGTAGGGGATGATGTACATTTAGCCAGAGCTGGGCACTCCGGGGCCGGAACGGCCCCACGTCCATTTTTAGGGGTGACAGATTTGAAGGTCTTGATTACGGATAGCAGAAGTGGATTTTAGTCCATTCCACGAATCAGTCCTCATGCGTGAGGCATGGTGAGGAGGCAGCCAAAGTTGATCTCAGCCTATTTAGTGATATGCTTATGTTAGCATGGCAGGGAGGTCATTGTTTGTACTGCGGTCCTCGGTCATGGTTTCATAAAGTAGAACGCATACGTGTTCAGAATTTTGTTCAGCACATTCATGGTGGAAGTGACAATAAATCTAAATTAAAAAGTAGTGTTTAGAATTGTGGCAAATTCATATATTTTGTGTCATGGTGCTTTTTAGATATGAATTGGATGAATAAGACACCAACGGCAGTCTGCAAAGTGGTGTCAGTGACAATAAAGTGACAATAACTCTGATTGGCTGTCAGCCAGGAAATGCAAACCAGTGCATGAGATAGATGAATTTGTAAAATGGTATTCCATTTATTTCAGTTCTTTAAACCAAGCATTGCTTCCTTGCGGTCATCACCAGACAACTGTCTCACACTTTCACACGGGCTGTGATGAGTTGTGAGTCCATCTTGAAAAGTGTGTGGAGATATATTGACCTCTTGAGGAGAGTTGCGCTCAACAGTTTTCAATCTCCAAGCAAGGTAACCAGAGCCACTCTGGTAATCATAGAAATGTTCCTGTGGACTACAGTAAACACATAAAGTTAAAATGGAAGATTATTTGGAGAACGCACAGTTCTTGTGAAGTGTCACATCCTACAATGGCGGCAGACCAATGCCTTTTTTTTTTCTTTTAACGATTCCAGCACTCATCCTGTCCAACACACACGCTCAGTCACAAGCAACGTGTTTTCAAAACAGTACATGTGAAGTACTTACCAAAACAGTGAGATGAATGAAGAAATTCAAATGTCAAAAGTGTCGTTGACTTGACCACGATGCTGCGTGTGTCGACATGAACAGTATGTCGGTGGCTGTCATGGCCGCCAGTCATACTTAATTCCCTGGTATTTCACTCCTAAATGACAACAGCGTGCATCAACCCCTCTGAATTATTGTAGAAAAAGCATCATTATTATTATCATCATGTTGATTATATTTTTAAAATCACACTCCTTGGCTGCGGCACAGATGTTGGGGGCGACGTTCATACACGGACATGAGCGAATCCGTTGGAAGGTGGTCTCCAAGTGCACACTTCACAGCAGTGATCTGTGATCTCCCCGGCCAACCTAAAATCATCCACCTGTGGAGGTCAGCTTGCAGTTCCTTATGAACATACTTCTTGCTCTTCCATTTTCTGCCTGGACTCCCAAGTCTGTTTCCACAATGTCAAAGACTGAGCACATCTGGCGCGCTGATTTCAAAGGAAATGAGAGGAGCTGCTTCATTTGGTCGGGAAGCAAGTTGGCTTTGTTCACTCCCACAATTACACAAACAACCAATCACGGCTCAACTTCAGACAACAAGTGGGCCATGACTGGCCCTTACCTGAGCCCGTAGCGGTTGTGATGTCATTTTCAGTCGACAGAAAGTGGCTAAAAACGGGTTGATTTCGCTGCTTAACTCATATTCCACAAACACAATAATCAGAATGTCGTGTTTAGACAAATGGAGGCTCATGGAACATATCATTGTAAATCAGATTTGTGGGTTGACTTCCACTTTATTAAACAATTTATTATCGTTTTTACATTTTAATGCAAACAGCAGTTAGCTTCTTTTATGACAGGTGATTTATAGTCGCATTGTTGCACTCTGTAAATATAAGCAGCAAGAATAGTCAGCAGCACTGTATGTATCTTAAAAAATAAGTAAGATGTACATATCTGTTTTAACAACATACTGTATAACTGTTGATTCTTTGTAAAACCAATATTAACTCGCCATGACACCACTGCTGTATGGTTGTCACATGATTGATGCTTGGCTGGACCCCCCCGCCCCCTCCCCTCCCCTCTCTCTTCGGGCAACAGTTTGGAGAGTCAGGAAGGGGCTCCTGCATCCTCCCCGCCTCGGCACACGGTGCATCTGCATGCATATGTGAAATCGCCATTTCACCCCCAGCACACTCCCCTAATTGTCACTTGTGAAAAATGTTTTGTGGAAATTTGCCCTCCACCAGGAGTGCCTGTGCACGGAAATTGACACACACAACACGGTGTCTCACACACACATGCACACACACATGCACACAGTAAACAAAATTATACATGTATATATTCAATTATGAAGTAATTAATCTTCAGGGGAAAGTCGACCTGTTGTCTATAGCAGCTCCCAAAATGTTGCAATTATCAATTTCCTAATAGAATAAAAATTTGATTTTGAATTTGTACTCAATAATTGAGAGGTCAAGAACTGAATTTGCACAATTTTGACATGGCCCTATAGATCGAATAATGACCTATTAAATAATATTTTAATCATTTTGCAGCGGGTGGGAGGGGGTTGAAGGGAAATAACAATAAATGTAATTGAAAATTCTCAACCTTTACCATAAAGCATTTAGTATGGGTAATTAATATAAATTTAGTTTATCTCATATAAATACATTGCTTAATACTTGATATTTGGCACACAACAAGATTTTTTTTTCGTTTGATTTTAAACATCTCCATAAAAAAACGTTTTTTATTTCAAATATTTTATGTGAATAATGGCTTTTTATTAGCGTAGAGTGGATTCATTTCAAAATATTCTTTCCACTGAACAATTGCTTCTTGTGTGCAGGCTCTTGTGATGGAGGATGAGGAGGCTGCTGGGGATGATGATGCGGAGGATGAGGATGATGATGGTGGTGGTGTTAGCAGCAGTGCATTAAATAGTCCAACGCGGCCCTGTGATTGGTCGGCGGGTGTGCAGGCTGAGCCCACTGGCTTTGAGTGCGAAAAGAAGAAGGCCACGGCAGCCTATGGGAGCACGCCGCTGCCTCCTCCCACGTCGTGTGCACCAAAGTTGCCCACTTCAACTACTTCCACGCAGCCAGTAGACATTACACTCACGCCAAATGCACCTAGGGGACAAGAGGGCCTTTTATTTTTTCCCCCCCCAAACTCTGTTGCCTTCTTGACTCATTATCATTAGTTTGTAAACCACTGCTGTTTTACTTTTAATTACTGACCCCATCCCATCTCTTATGTGAACCTCGTGTGAACCCCACCTGGGATTGGAATTTCGTTGCATAGTTTTTCATTTTGATTTTTTTTTCCTTTTTTTCTTTTTCTTTCTTTTTTTTTTTTTACCCCCCACAAAGACATTCCCTGCAATTTGGACTTTGTGAAAGCAGCTTTGAGTCTTCTTGTTGTTTGTTTTGTGTGGTGGTGCTGCTCAGCGAGTAGCTGCAGGATGGCTACTTTACCCGGAACAGTGCCTCGGATGGTGCGTCCCACGCCGGGTCAGAACTACCCACGGACCGGCTTCCCACTAGAAGGTGAGCGGACGTGGAGACTTTTTGGGACGGCTTCGAGACGGCTTTACGTGAAGGTCACACGTTTGTAGTTAGAAAGAAAGAAAGAAAGAAAGAAAGAAAGAAAGAAAGAAAGAAAGAAAGAAAGAAAGAAAGAAAGAAAGAAAGAAAGAAAGAAAGAAAGAAAGAAAGAAAGAAAGAAAGAAAGAAAGAAAGAAAGACAAGTGAACAAATATGCTTGTGTTTCTTTCTGTTTACATTTTTTTACACGTATTTAAACACCTGTTTAATTATTGGTAAAATAAAAAGCAAACATATTACAATGTTTGTTTTCACAAAAATATTTCAAAACCAAATCAAATATAGTTGATCTTTCCTTTAATGCTGATATCATTTGACCATATATCACATGACCATAAAGGCTTTTGTCTGCACCTATTAAAGTAGGGTTTTTTTTAACATGAACTTGAAGGTTTTTTCATTACTGAAAATTTAGTAGGTTTTGCCGAAATAAATATATCTATTTAGACTATGTTAATATTGAAATCTTTTTTAACAACCATTTTTAAATGTAAAAATACTTCAATCAGAATACAGATATGTTTTTAATATTATTTCTGTAATGTTCTCATCAATTTCGTGTGAGGGATCCCAAATGAGCATTTTTTGTGCACAAGTCTTTTTTTTTTTCTCATGTGAATGAAGGTCACGTGTTTTACTTTTTGGATTAATATTTCACATAAGTAATTTTTAGCTTCATCTTTTCATTTTAATAATAAAACATAAAACAACGTCATGCATTTCCTCTAAAGTCAACCAATTTCATCCAAAAATTAGCATTTAAACTGACAAATGTGGGGTTTTTTTCCCCCTGTCGTAGGCCTGTCGTAAACATCACTAACACGATTGTCTGTTTTAACAACATTAAAAGAGGCACATTACTGCTCGGTGCCACCAAAAAGAGGCAATCTAATTGTTAATTTGGCGACGACTCCCCACGCGCACTCGAGCTGTCTGCAGCATACGGCCGTGGGACGATGAGGAGGATGAGTCTGAGGACCACTTTTTGTATTTGCATGCATTTATGGCAACCGTTTTCCCATTAGGGCCGCGTTCGTGCTCAAGTGGCGAAGGAAAACACACGCACACACACCCGGGCTACACGCGCGCGGCTTTGCAAGTTGGCCGTGGATTTGCTCGAGAGGGCCGCTGCAGCAAATGGCAAATAAGACACGGGAGAAACGTTGGAGGATCACATCAATATTTGGACAGCATGACTAGGAATAATCAAGGTGGCAAAGTGTCAGCCTCTTCACTGGCTCTCCACTCGTGGAATTGAAGCGCGTGGAGTGCACTCGGGTGCATGCATGTTGCGTGACAAGCTGAATCTGTGCATCAAATTAAAAAAAAAAAAAGACATTGAAATTGTTGCTCTGGTGCTGTATTTTGTTGTTCTTGCGTTGACACTAGTGTGTTGTTGCCCACGCATGCAGTGTCCACCCCACTGGGCCAGGGCCGGGTCAACCAGCTGGGCGGCGTGTTCATCAACGGGAGGCCCCTGCCCAACCACATCCGTCACAAGATCGTGGAGATGGCTCACCACGGCATCCGGCCGTGCGTCATCTCGCGACAACTGCGCGTCTCGCACGGCTGCGTGTCCAAGATCCTGTGCCGCTACCAGGAGACCGGCTCCATCCGCCCGGGGGCCATCGGGGGCAGCAAGCCCAGGGTGAGTGTGGGTGTGCGTGTGCGTGTGTGTGTGTGTGGGGTGTGTGTGTGCGTGTGGGTGTGTGTGTGTGTGTGTGTGCGTGTGGTTTGGGCGAATTCATACAGGAATATGTGCACTCTGCGGACACAACATTAGGTACACCTGCGCGCTTCAGTGGCATCCACTGCAATAGTATCAATAACATTATGACCATAATGACAACATAATTACGGCAGGATTGATCGGTCTCTATTTATTTATCATCCGTGCAACTGATGGTGCCAAATAAATCTGTAATTAATGGGGGGAAAAAAACAAAAAAAAAAACAAAGACTTTAAAATTCACTCATCGTTTAGTAATATTTTGCACACACTTCAGTTAATTTGCTTTTATAATTCGCTTGTTGACACCGGCCATTAAATTAGGTACATCAGCACAGTGCAACAAAATTTGCAAGAATCAATACAATTGTAATTGTTCTTTAGTACCCTGCTAGTTATTGGTTCGTCCTAAACATGAAGATGTATCATGATCGAAATATTCATTTCTGTGCATTTTTAATGAAGTAGGCTACACTTGCACTCCAATGACATCCCATGCAGCAGATTGCATTTATTGTCTTAGAATCACCAACACTATGGACAATAACATTCTTTAATGTATATATATATATATATATATATATATATATATATATATATATATATATATATATATAGATGTAAAATGAAAGTAATAATATTTTACATTTATAAAGTAATTGGCCATAACATTACATTTTCACGTGATAACAGTCGAGCTATATTGACTGCATATAGCATTAGTTTCTATCCAATGTGCTAGATTTTTGATAGTCACTGCATTTAACTGTAGCTCAACAATAAAATATGACACTTTGTGTTATTTAAAAAATGATTCAGTAAGTACAATTATCGTGTTGTATTACCTTATGTTCTTTTTTTTTTTTTTTGTATTTTAAAACTGCATTTGGTTAAATATAGCTGTCATAGCGAAAGTCATGATCATAAAAATAGTGTAACATACCTGTCATAAAATTAGTACATCAACAAAATATATAGCTATCAGCTAATAAGAATGTGTGTACATGTTCTTTCATTGTAATTAATGACATCTGTATAATTCTTCATTTGCTTGAGGAAAAGTGAGTGCATTACTTTGACAGTTTAAATAAAGTGCAAATACTTACTTTATAAAGTGTTTTGACCTTAACCCACATTGTTAAAAAAAAAAAAAAGTTGGGTGAAGTTCGTCAATTCAACTAAATATTTTAAGTTTTGCTCATGTGAAAATGCTTCCCCACATTTTCAACAACAACAACAAAATACATAAACAACTCAGCAAAACCTTTTTTGCGCAAACAAATTGCTTTCTTTGTTGTGTAACATCGTTGCCATAAATGTCAATAGTCTTTTAAAGTTGTTCCAACATAAACAACTTTTTTTAGTCCCCATAAAATACAAGTTGCGTGTGGTGTTTTCTTTACAGTGTATAAAGACATATCCCACCATGAAATGGCTCCAATTAAATTGCCCCCACCCCTCTGTGCATGCAACTTGCAGCAGGTGGCCACTCCCGACGTGGAGAAGCGGATCGAGGAGTACAAGCGAGAGAACCCGGGCATGTTCAGCTGGGAGATCCGGGATAAGCTGCTGAAGGACGGGGTGTGCGACAGAAGCACAGTTCCTTCAGGTGAGGCTTCATCTGGTAAGCTGCAATTCTTCTTTTAATAACCTTATCATAGGAGCCTACAAGTGCAGCATCGCTTGTCGTCATAACTGCTTGATGGAAAAAAAAAAGAGGAGAAAAAAAATATGCCTGCAAAATATGCTTGACTTTTGTGCAGTGTCCTTCTTCAAATGAGATGATCTGGTTGTGTTGTGGGTTTGAAGGGCTAATCACCCATTTACCTTCTTGTTGCCATTAGTGAGCTCCATCAGCCGCGTTTTGAGGGCCCGATTTGGCAAAAAAGATGACGAGGATGACTGTGATAAGAAGGATGAAGACGGAGAAAAGAAAACAAAGCATAGCATCGATGGCATCCTCGGTGATAAATGTAAGTTAGCAACCTTATGGGCCCTTAATGGCTTCTCTATCTACCACTTGCATGTCTTGTCAGCCTCCTCCTGGCCCGGATGGAAAGATTTGCCCAAATATGTCCAAATGCACTTCCTCCGAGGCGTCCTCGTGGGACGCGATTCCTTTGCTCATTCACTCCATTATTTATGAGAGCCTTGGCACGAAGGTATTTAGCGGCAGGAAATTAATTTGTGTTGGCCAATTGCGCCTCATTCATTCACACGTTCAGCCATTCATTCACGGTGTGCAGCTTTGACACACCAACCGCCCCCCCTCGCACTCCCTACCCCGCAAAGAAGGCCCCCCCAACCACTCCCCCCTTTAAACGGCTGCTGACCCACGGTCACATTTTCACCACTTGTTAGTTTAGAGCGTGTGGTTAGTTGCTCGTTTAGTTCTGATAAATGCTTCCATTTCTAATGTAGCTGTATGGATTTTTTTTATTATATTTGCAGGAAAATGCACTTTCTAGCCATGTATTGGGGAAGTCATTGTAATATTTTGTAACTTAAGATGGAATGGAAGGAAGATTTATCACTCTGTGGAGAAAAGTACTGTGTATATATAGACAATATTTTAAAAAGAAAAAATATATATATTATTACTTTTTCAATAATGCGCATTTTCATATTCTACTTTCTTTACAGTAATATATAGGATACGTCTTTGTAATATTTTGCAACTTCAGTTGAAATCAAATGGTGATTTATCACAGCCAACCACACAGAAAAAATGTTCTGTATTTATAATAATTTGGGGAATCATATTGTTTATAGACATTACATATATAATGATAAACATACATATTTTAAACATTGAATTTATTTTCAAGTATTTACACCGACTTTCTTGGTCACAGAATAATTACACAAACGTCCAAAATTTGGACGTGGAACATATGCACATAGCACTTCAATTTAAATTCACATTAAAAAAATGCCCATCAGCAAAGAAATGTCCATGCTGCATGAAAGTTTATCCGGAATACATATTTTGATTTAGAATGATTTAACCAGTGTTTCTTAGTCACTCGTGCGCAATCGCAAACCTCCTAGATTTGGGACTGGAACATCTACACATAGGGATTCAATTTAATTGTATACAATAGCCTAAAGATTATGAAAACAGGCAATTACTATAATTAGAGTGATAAATAAAAAAATAGAATAAGTACAATACAAATTTGAAATCTTTTAGTGCAATAAAATAATTTTCTGTCGTCTTTACATCTTCAATCGGCTTCCTCAATCACCCGTGCGTAATTACGCAAACCCTAAACGTGCACTTGGAGCCTCCGTTTCGGGATTGGATTTCAATCAACTGCAAATAATAATAAAAGCCGTGCAGCTACACTCCCCTTTTCAACTCAAAGATGACCCTCAACAAACCTCCCTTCCATTGATACTTTTCTTTTTCCACGCAGCCACAAAAGCAAAATCCTGGAAAGCAGGGCAGCGAGAAGCGCCGCACTGCATGCCACGTCCATTCTCCTTCCAACAAACGCCAGGAAACTTTACACAAAAGGGCAAGTGGGGACCCATAAAAAGGAGATGAATTATTCAGCACGCCCCGCTGCTAGATAGTTTTGTAATTTCATATAATGGCCGATGGAGTGGAATCAGTTGATAGCGTGAAAACGCTCACTCTATTTGTCTTTTTCCCCCTGCCACGCCACGCTTCACAAGGGAAAATTCTGCTCCAAGTGTCCATGCGCGCTTGACCACGTGTATCCCCCCCTCCTCCAAAAAAAAAAAAACATCCCATAATTCCCCTGGCTGCTGTTTGTCCCCGTTGTGCTTGTGTTTTGAAATCAGGGAGAGAATTAGGTGGCTATAAAAAGCAGGCAAGACGAGATGGCTTTAAATAATAATCATAATGTTAATACTTATTAGCGGGGAGCAGCGGAGACGAGGCTCGCCTGAATAGGTGACTACGTGTTCACACCGGGTGTAATAGCTGGCAGGCACGCTCACAAATGTATTTATCCCCAATCAGCCGCTCACTCTGGCGGCGCGCGGCGCGGCCCCCTTATATGAGCGGAGAGGGGCTTTCAAGCAGATTAAACGCAGCCTTTTATTTCTTTTCACTTTCATCTCAGAGCCGAGCTCACATCGTGGCTCGCCCTGGGCGCAAAACATTCATGAGGGCTCTCTCACTTTTTTTTTTCATCCACTCCTCGCTCTCACTCTTTTCTTTTTTTTTTTTTTTTTTTTTTTTGGGCGTCTCCAGATTTTAAGTCCTTCTTATTTATTTATCGAGTTGCTTATTGTGCGTGTTTTGGAGGTTACATCACGGATTTATCCCAGCTCTAATCTAGAGTTCATTAAAAATGGCTGCTCAAACTGCTAACCATATTACAGTCGTTTTAATGACAGATCAGAGGGTGGAAAGCAGGGCTGTGCAAAACATGGTTTCGGGGTCATTTGCACATCCACCCAAAAAATATTATTATTTTTGATGGACAAAAGGCTTTCCTGTAATATATAATTTCAAGAATGATAATAATAACATTAAGCAGGAAATAAAATACGATGCAGAAAAAAATCATAATTTTCTGGTATCCAATTTGACAACACTAACATAGAGCACAGACCTGCATGTTTAACTTCTTGAAAATTATATACTGTTGTATTTTATGTGCTTATGGAAAAAAAAATAATGCACCCAAATATGTGTAATGCAATTAGTCGTATTTCTTGCACAACAGCACAGTATATTGATAACAAAACGCTTTAAAATGTACATTTACTCTGTAAAAATTGATATTGCACTGTTTATCATTGTTTTAAAATTATTTTAGATATTGTCTTTATCAGGGTAAAAAAATGAATACAAATATGTACAATATAATCTACATATCATATTTAGATCACAAATCTGAGACGTGGACTTAAAAATTAACTGCTTGAAAATAACACTTTGTGACCCGTTTTTTTCTAATTTCAATAATATATATATTGGTTAACAGACATACTTCTCTGCACATTGAAAAATACAATAAATATAATTCAAACGTAAAATGAGAACGGAAATAAAATTAAACTAAATATAAAAGTAATAATAATAGTTTCCCCTTGATGAAATATATTGGCTCGGTTCGAACATATCTAATAATGAAAGATCTAATAATTTTAATAATTTAATTATATTACTTTGCCATGCTTTAAAATAAATAGGCCTATCACAAATCTCATAAAAAATGTAAGTGTTTCACAAAAAGGCATTTTTGTGCAGTTCATGCTATTACATAGTCGTGCAGCAGGCAGCCATCTCTCATTACTATTATTTTAATTTTAATGACATTTTTTATTTTTTTATTTTTTTGCGTGATGCACATCTGCCACACGTGCAAGTGGCGCACGCGGCGACAGGCGATGGACACTCGAGCAAATCGCAGGATTAGAAGAGGTCCTCAGTCTAATTAAACAGATGCCAGGTGGGATTATTTCCCAGTTTGAGGGAGGGGAAGTGACAGTGAGGTGCGAGGGGTGGGGTCGGGTGGGGAGCACACCAGCATGGTTGAAATATAACTGGGGAGGTTTATACTACAAACAAAGTATTATTTGATTGCAGGTCGTCGTTTTACGCACAACTGAGTGATGTCTGCGTGCACGAACTTCCCTTTTATAAATGTATACATTGGCTATATTTCGTCTTTAAAGCCTCGTTGATGAATGGGGAAGGGTGATGTGTGTGTGGGGGGGTGCGGTGTGTGTGTGTGTGTAGGGGGGGTGCGGGTGTGTGTGTGTGTGTGTGCGTGTGTCGGTGAGGTGGGGGGCATGCAGGGGTTTTGGTGGTTGGGGGACTGGAGCGCACTTCAAACAAATCCATCTGGAACAGTGTGTGAGAGAGATTCAGTGAAAGTATGGGCGAGTTATTTAGCTATTAATAACGTTTTCTTTCCTCGGGCGCGGAGGAAGGAGAGAGAGAAGAAGAGGGAGAGAGAGAGAGAGAGAGAGAGAGAGAAAGAGAGAGACTCCATCCGCGCGAGCTATTTGGCTTGGCTGGGAACGGAGTGGGGATAGCACCCAAATGGTGGGCAGAGATAACATACCCATCATAGCGCAGACCCCGCGCTGCGCTTCACTGCATTAAACTCGGATTAACCTCCCCTGGCCCCGCGCACACACGCAAGACACTTCGCACTGGAATTTACATTGCACCATGCGGCGACACCAGACACCGAATAATAATAATAACAATAATAATAATAGCAATAATAATAATAGCAATAATAATAATAATAATTTTAATAACAATAATAATAATAATAATAATTTTGATAACTACGGTGTACATCCCCACACACTACTATACAATATAATGATGTAACGGTTTTGGAATGTAACGATGCAATTCGGTTTGTCAAATTTTCTGATTGGAATCGGTTTTTGTTATGCCCCTAATAACAATACATGCACTGTTTGTGTATCAAATCAAAAAACACCGTTGTAAGTGCTGGGTCAAAAATTGGATTGAATTTTTAAAGGTACATTTTGCTCAGTACGTCAATATATTAAATTCATTTTACATACATTATATTATATTCCGTTATTCATAATAATAAAATCATGAAATAGTTGGCTTTAGAGAAGAAAGAGAAGGAAATGTATAGAGAATGTAGAAGTTTCACTTTTTGAACTGAACTACTGCAGTTAAGTTTTCATCTATATTTGAATTTATTTTTCATCCCCCTCATATAGGTAAATAAAGTGCCCAACCACACGTAAGTGCAGTGATCTTTGTCACACCAAACCGCACCTACAATAATTAACATACATAATCATGATGACGACGATGTTAATACGTCTCCGACAACAGCAATCAAAACTGCACTGTTATTGTTGATGTATGTACATTTACCAGTACATAAATTAAAATAAAAAAGATTGTAGTTTGCCCTGTCCATCTCTCATTTCAGCTTTGAATTCACAAAAAATGTACATAATATGCATTAAACATGGAATCCTTCACCTTCCTTCTGCCCATTCTTTCAGTTTCAATACAATTAAGATGAGAAAAGGTGCCGTATATATTTCGTTGTCTCTATAAGTGACGCCATAAATCAAAGTATAACATAGCGCATGTGGGCCAAAGCAAGGCCCATGGGTGTATTTAGTTGGGTCCGCTGTGTGATTCTTAAACCAAATAATAGTTCCGAGATTAGAAAAAGTCCACAAATGCTCATAATATGTAATAATAATGAACATTTGTTGGATCGTTGCGTCATATTTTTGTCATATAATTGAGAATATAGCATTGGGAGGAGAGGCTTGTGCTTTCTTTAAATGGACGGTATTTTATGTTGCGGTGACAGCTACACATGCGTAATGGCAGCTATTTATTAAAACATTGTTTTTGAAAAAGTGTCAGCATGTCGGGTCCAGTAAAGCATAAAAACGAAAGGAGCACTAGTGAGACAGGGGTGGGGGTACAGGCCTACCGAACCCGGAGTGACATTTCAGTGTCAGCGGCTTAAGCGTTGACAGAAATATATATTTAAAAAAATAAATAAAAGGGGGAGCAGGCTTAGATTCCTTCTGCGCTGCCATTTGACTTTGATCACATCACAAATATTCATGGGGGCACAAACACTCTGCCGCCATTATCCCGGCTGACAGTGATACCTCTCAAGGCTGTCTATTAATTAAAGTGGCGCGCTTACCATGTGGGACGACGACTAGAAGAAGAAGAAGAAAAAAAAGGTTCCCCCCCATCTCTTGTGGTTTCTCCGCTTGAAAAGGGGCAATCTTCCCTCCCTGGCTTCTTGTGGGAAATTTAAAAAGTGTACACAGAGGAAGACATGGGGATTTCTAGCTCATTTCTATAAAGAGCCTTTTATAATCCTTTCCTGCTTAATAACTTAAAGGGATTCAATTTCTCCCCTCGTGGACGGGGAGGGGAGGTGGCTTGTGATCGCGTATTGTCGGCAAGCACTTGAAGGTTAACGCTTCCTGCTCCCAAAGAGCGCGACACAACGCGTTTGTGTGATGTCACCAGCCTGTGATGTTTAACAACATCATCATATTTACCGACCAGAGTTCAATTCGTAGACTCTGGATGGTTTCGATCGCTCGGGGTCTCCTTCACACCATGTGAGACCAATTAAACAGGAAGTGACGCCCCCTCCAGGTATCCTGTCACAAAACAACATCGGCCGTCTTTCATTAGGGCCTGTGTTTGATTTCCTTTCCAATTTTCACTCAATGCAAGATGAACTTCCCAACCTGCTCTTCTTGTCATGGTCCAACCTTCCATCGTCTATTTGTCCTCATTAGGGTCACGGGCGGGCTTGAGTCTAGCCCAGCTGACTTTGTGCAATAGGCATGGTACACCCTGGACTGGCCGCCAGCCAATCGCCGGGCACATATAGACAGCAATCACATTTACACCTGTGGAGAATTCAGGGTCTTCAGTGAAGCTAACACGTATGTTTTTGTAACGTAAGAGGAAGCAGGGGTATGCCCGCAGAAACATGCGAACTCCACACATAGCCCTGAGGCAAGATTCGAAAACCAGAACCTCAGAAGTGTGAGAGAAACGTGCAAACCGCTCGGTCATTATAATGGCCTGCAATCCAACAGGAGGAGGAATTTAGTAGCAAAAACACTAAAAGATCATTTGCAATCATTCGCTCACAGGTGACGGTTTTATGAGTGTATCTTTTAGGGATGGGCACCAAATGTGCAAAGCCAATTGTGCAAATATATCTTTAAAACAACATTTTCAAAGTGTTAATAGATTATTCTTTCTTTATTTTGAGGTTCAACTTTTGGGTGTAAATCCTACGTTTGTAAACATACAGAAGCATGTCATCCTTTATTAATTGTTAGGCAACAAAGTACCTTAATCAACAGCATTTATTTTCCTATTTGTTATACCACTGGCATCGGGTGGAATCCTTCAACCTCCCAAAATATTACTTTTGATGGCACGTCCAAAACGGCATGTTTGTTCAACCCTTAACAAGCGCAAGCCATTTTCAACACTTTAGATTGGTCAATAATTTGTAAAAATAACACCCACATGTGTACACTGACCAGTGGGATAGCTTTGTGAAAAAAATATATGAAATTTAACCAAATTGTAACATAGGAGGTCTTGCCCTTATGCCAGCAATATATAGTTTAGATCAATAATCACTTAACGTTTTCTTCTTCGGAACAACAAAAAAGGTTAAGAGGTCAGTGTGACCCAATGTTTGTTTCGCTCTAAAGTAAACACAACACCATTTGTAACGACTCTGTCAGTGATTGGTGCAATTATTAGAATCACTCACTTACTCACTCATGTTTTTCCTAAAAATGTTTTTGGTAAATATTGGTAAATACGGATGACATGTTATGTAAACAAATGTGGAGATTACATTTTTCATTCCCCTTTGAGTCATTATAGCAAGTAAGAAAAAAAAAAATCAAATAAAAATAATATATAAAAAAACAAGAACTGAACAAGGCCATCAAAGACGGTTGTATCCATTTTTATTTTTCACTCATAAAATTGAAAAACCATAAATGTTAAATGCTGTGTAACAATCAGCCTAGGTGACTTCATGTTCTTCTTCAGGTCCCATTCTCGTTGAGACTGAATCAATAGCGCCTTTGCTGGCCACAGCCAGTAGTGCATGCATTTTTTTTATCATTAAACAACAATTCAATCAATTCCACACATATTTTAAATCGCTTTAATTGACCCATCAAATGATATTCCCAACCCTTGAATCTGTCCTGAAATGTTCCTTGTACAGTACTTCATATGCATATGTGGATGCAATGGCCACTGATGCAATAATATACACACTATTGCAATATCCACTGAGATACAATGCAAGATTTGTATCAAATATACTGCCTTTATAAAGATAGTAAGGTTCAATTTTGATTGACACTGTCAAAGAGCTATTAACTTATCAACACGTTTGTTTTTGTGGTCCGAGATTGCGAGGATTGCATCACGCTGAGATCTGTTTCTAATATATTGGATAGCTTATTGAGGCCCCATGAGAGGGACATCATATTAGAAACAGCTCCGAGTATGATTCACTCAGCTTCCCCGCCGCCAAGCCTTCCATCTCGCCTCCTCGGAGGCGTTTAATCGTCGGCCGCTTTGTTAGCGTTGATGTTTAATTGGCTGTGAGAAGATGAATGAGGCTGACAGGAATCAGCTGTCCACACGATCCCTTGTGGCTCCGACTCGGAAATCATAACCTGAGCGGCTTTTCCTCCCGCGAAACCGGCTCGTTGAACTTGTCACATCTAATTAGGGTGTTCAAGCGCGCTGGGAGCAGCGGTGGGAAACAGTAGGCGGCATGGTCCGGGGGCAGCCAATAAGGCATTTTTGGGTCAGATGGTGGAGGGGAATGGAGGCAGGGGGTGGGGTGTTGTTGAATTGGACCACAGTGGGCTTTTATTTCAAAGCTTTTCTCGCCCGCTTTACCGGCTATTACATCAATTACGGCTGTCCGGCCGCCAGCAGGCGAACAGGGCAGCATGCATGCAGTGGAGCCTTGTTTTAATTGACTATGAAATTAATTAAAGCGGATGTCTATTAAGGACTTTTAACATTGGCCACATAGTTTAAAGGTGTAACAGAGGATTAATGGCTTACTGACAAAATTACACTTTATTGCATACTGTCATTGGAGCTGACAACAAGTGTCATTTTTGGACACTGAGAAAACAATGCAATATTTTTTTGTTTTTTCTTTTCGTTAACATTCTATGGCCAGGCTTTTTTTGTTTTTGTTTTGTAAATTTAGCCCAGTTTCATTTAGCAACATGAAATTTGTTAGGTATGCCTATCATGAGTAGACCCACCAAAAAAAAAAAAAAAAGGCTCGGGAAGTCTACCATTTTTGTCTGAAGCAAACATTTTTGGGGGTCACTTTAGCAAATTTCAGTGGTCCTTCAAAAATGAATTTGTCCTTGAGATTTTGTCCATTTTCTAATAAATTTGAAGTATGTACCGGTACATACATTCAACTGATGGACGTTGCCTAATTGTGAAGAATTAGTTTTTGTCAAAGCGTGCGCATAGCATGGCAGCAAAAGTTCGATTCACGAATGAAGATTATTTATTATAAGCACAGTAAAAACTGATAGCACAGAGCAACGAAATTCTTACATTGCTATTCACCCTCCACTTACACAAAAAATATCAAAGTTAGCAAAAGAGCAGTTTTAAATAAAATATAAATACTGAAGGGAATGGGGTTAGGCATATGTAAATAAGAAACAATTTCAAAACACTGAAACTTTTAAAAAAGGCCAGCGTGTTTAAGTTCAGCAAGCAGAAACCGTCTACTTAGTGGACAAAATATGCACAATATATAATCTGGAATAATGGAGGCATTCAACTATTCAAGTATTGCAGGTTACAGTAGTATTGCACAGTGTAAATGTTTAAGTGAACAGGATTACAAAAGAAAAAAAAAATTGTGCACCGTCTGGTTGACAGATTTCAAATGTCATTTGTTCAGGAGTCTGATGGTGAGTGATTTGCCCTAAAAATAGAAATTCTACACGTGATGAAGGCCACACCCTGATGAAAAACATAAAAATCCTTGGCACCCTCTTTTTGCTAAAACATATCGATGCAGCAATTCTGAATTCTGAGTCAGTCCCCTGTCTGATGCATCTCCCAAATTCCACATTTGCTCCTGAAAATTCCCATTTACTTTCTTGAGCAGTTTGTGCGGAAAAAAACACAACCGTAGCATTGTCTTCCTTCTCCATTTCAAGAGGTTTCATTCTCTTTCCTTTTGTGGGTGAATACTTTTTTCTTGTATTGCAGCGTGGAAAGAGAGTGGAGAAAAAAAAAAAAAGGCTCTGTGATGTCTGACAGCCTCCTCTCGCCATTGTTGCGCACCGGGAGGAGAGAAAGAGGTGGGGAGGAGAGAAAAGGCCTTTCTGTTATTTTCTGTCTTGAAACTTGCTATTCAGGCGAGTTGATGAACTCCTCCGAAAAGTTTATTAAGGGGACCAAAACAATAGGAACCAAAGCCTTTGGCTGCCCGGGCAGACAGTTTATAAACTAGCGGCCATTGTGCCTCAAAGGCAGATGCATGAATACTTTTGAATGGGGGCCTTCAAACTGACACGATAAGGCTGGACAGCAGCACTTTTTAAAAAGGACACAGGCCGCTTCTGCTTTAGCTCAGAATCCTCTCTCCCTCTCTTCCTCTCGCTCTCTCTCTTTTTTTTGTTGTTGAAATTTTGCATTCATGTACATCTGCAAAGGAAGAGCAACAAGGAGAAGGGCACTGTCTCTCAAGGCCACGCTGATTTTTTTTGCTTTGTCTGCTTAAATATCGCGAGAAAAAATATACTGTGACATAAAAGCAATTAGATACTGCATCATGTGTAATCTTATTTCCAAACACACAAGAAAGCTGTAGAATTTGTTGTAAAAACTTATGATGTAAGACATCAAATAATGTGTGCATAAATGGCTGTAGCTGGCAAAAACATTGAATGATGTTACACAGTGGTTACACAGTAGTTTGTGCGTAATTGCTAATAAGCAAACAAAAGGCAGATCATTCTCCATCGCAACTTTAATATATTATTCCTTGGATGATCATAAAAAAATTGCCAAAATTTCACACGGATTTCTCGCATAATAACAAACAAACACACAAACAATAGCTTCTTCCTTGGTTACGCGAAAAAAACCCTGCAGCCGCAATATCATTCAAATCCACGTTAAAATTAAACTACTGCTTCCTTGGACCATGCCCAGTCCAAGTTTTATCTTATGCCACATTACAAGACAGAAAATATTTTTCTCTGCTTAAAATAACACTAGGCGGCTTTATGAAAACACGTTAATCACTAGAAAATGTTGTTCGTTTAATGTAAAACATTCTTTGTCCCCTTTACATGTCATCATTTGAAGAAGAAATGATGCTGGTCCGCTTTACGTAGCAACGTCTCTCATAGGAAATATGTTTTTGTCCGAGTTATGCCTCATAGTTTTTACCAATAATGTTGTTTGTCTGCTTTGAATGAAAGTTTTTGACTGAAAATGTTGCGTCAGCTCTCCGCGACATTTTTATTACTGAAAATGTTGTTTTCAGCTTCAGCTAGCAAGATTTTTAATCCCCAAATTTATTGTAATTCTGTTAAAAAAAACAAACAAGGATCACAAAATTCTCATTGCCGAAGTATAATTTATTTATGTATTTATTTATTTATTTGAGTTTTTCATTGCCGACTTTCCACGAGTCCTCAAAAAAGTTTATACATGAAACATGGTTGAGGTGGTTTTGCATAATCTTGGTATAGGGAAGAAGTCAGGTTCACCTCCAAAATGTGATATATTGTTCTTTACACTGGCCAATTTTTTTTTCTTCTTCATTTTTTCTGGGTAATTTCGGGCTGCTGAATACAAAAATGACCGTTCCTTTGAACTGGCTCTAGTTTTTGAGCTGTTGAGAGCTATATATAGACAATTAATTGATTGATAAATAAAATACTTTTACGTCACCTGATTTTGCATGGCAAAAAGGTGTTCACTGCTAATATCGCCTAATTTTCTGAATTTTTGCATAATTTTTGCATGAAACCTGATTTGCATATACAAAGTACAGTGGAAGGCTCTCTGCGATAACGATTTGTCATCTTTCATGGGATTGGATAAAAAATGAAAGACTGCTGGACAAATACAGCCTCGTCAAAGTTGTGGCATAAAGTGAAGTGAAGTGATGTCATAACTTGCGTATTCTTAGCACATTTCTTAAAAGAAAAATATGGAATAACTCGAAAACTAGAGCCAATTTGGAAAGTAAACAATGCCATTTTCAGATTCATCAATATGAAAAAAAAAACCTAAAATTGTTGAAACTTTCTTGGCATCAAAATGTGTGTTGACCAGTGTTACCCAATGGTCCCTGCGATTCTTTTGTAATGTATTTTTCTATATAGGTAAAAACAAACACAGAAACTAAAAAGTATGTCCTTTTGAAACGTGCATTGTGCTCAAGCGGGCGCCTGTGTTGATATACTTTTTGAAGGGGGCCAGCAGCCAAGAAGATACATTCTTCGCGTCCTTTTGAGTGGACAATAGACTGTCAGTCTTGATCCCTCCTCCCTCCTCGTGTCCCTCCCCTCTGCAGTGTTCCCTTTGAGTCCTCTCGCTCTCTGGCTCGGTGCCTCCCAACTTCAGAGGGAGTCCGCTGATTTGTGACCCCGGCAACCCTGCACTTAATCTGGCTAAAGAGGGGTGGCGGAGTGGTGTTGGGAGGCGGTTTGGGGGAGAGCATCCCGTTGGAGGCTTTGGTTGGCCCCCGAATAGAGCGAGCTGGCTCTGGCAGGTGTCAACATTAGCAAACAATCGGCGGGCGCTCCCATTGCCGCTTAGCCCAGCGCCACATTGGACCTCCACTCTGAAAAGAGCCACATAATGTGGGGGGGAGGACAAGGGAGAGATTACACTCTCAGACAGCTATTAGCCGGGATGAGGCTTTTCTAAACAAACAAGGAGAAGGCGATCAATACTGTGTTAGTTTACCAAGTGGAGTCATTACAGTGGCTTATTTTCTGCCCCATTGTCTTTCTCTCCACTTTCTCCCAACATCTGTGGGCCGTATTGGCAATCCAATTTGCAGCAAGGGAGCGGGCTTATTTCTTCAGTCTTGTGTCACTTGCAGTGGACATCACAGTCGCACATTTGTCCTTGTAATGCATCTTGATTGGGCAGTATTACCTCGACTGCGATTGCGGAGGCTGGCCTCCATTAGACTGGAGTGAGCGGAGGAAATGGCCCAGAGGAATGAGTTGACAATGAGCGCTTCTCGAGTGGATATGTGTCTTGACAAGAAGGCCGGCGCCTCCCCAAAGGCCATTTATTTACCTCTCATGGCTGATTCACCAGGAGAGACATGTGAAGGGGAGATGGCGTTTTAATGAGAGAAATCTGGAGAGGGAACGCTCTGAGGGAGTGTTTACACGGTACAGTTTAGAACTGAAAGCGCCTTCACAAGACGCGTTTAAACAAAAACCTCACTCGTCCGTTTTACGTGACACAGTTTTGAACTAATATGCAATTTGTCCACTTCTTTAATGCTGTTTTTATTTTGGTAGACTGATGCCCGTGCGCTCGGCGTAAAAACTGGAACTTCATTTTCGCGCCAGCCCAAGTCTAGTCCAGCATCTTTGGGGCTGTCATGGGTCCATTTGGACGTTGCATTGCACGGAAACAACCAAATAACAACATACAGTAGTTTCCCCCCACCAGTGCAAAAGGGTGCATAATAATGCATAATAATTGTCATTCAAGGACGGCACAAAACTGCCCAGCAAAAAAAACATCATTAAGTGCAAGAACTCATTTTGTATATGTTTTCACAAAAATGTTAATATTACTGAGGTACTATGTTTCTCTTGCATAGCATTCCAAATCCGTAAATAAATATAAGGCCTACTCATGATGTAATATAGGGCAGTAGAAGGCCCAGCATAAGCGCAATTAAGACATGTCAGCCATCTTGTGGTGATTGGTGATATTACAATTAAAACTAGTCGGCCTCTGCTTATTTGCATTTTGGCACCCGCAGATGCATATTTGCAGATTTGTTTCACTACTTTTCATATAATGGATTTCCCCCATTTTCTCCCAGGATTATTTTGAAGGATTGTTTGGGTTTGTAAAAAAAATAAATAAATAAAGAATGAGAAGAAAATGTTTTTTTTTCTTTCTTTTTTTTGTTTTTGAAAAATTAATCACGGGGCCACTGACAGTGTGTGCATGCGGGCTGCCAATTGTCCATCCCTGACCTTGATGTTTATCTCCTCACATGATGCAACAACACAGTAAGGCCAGTGGAGATAACTAGCATCAAGCTAATATCTTGTTTTATTATAGTTTGAGTTGGAGCAAAAATGATCCATTAGTGTTGCTTTAAATATAGGTAAAAACAAGAAAACAGCATCTGATGTACATACGTCATGAGACTGCAATAAAAAAGAATTACTGATTGACCTCATGACCACTAAAGACAATAGTGACTATTGTTTAAAAAGACAGAGAGCCTTCCCGACATCAAATAACATACGACAAAAAGAAGACAAACAAGTGTACAATATTATCTTGTGTTCCCGCTAGGAGGCACAAAGCATTCCATCTTTTGTCCGTGCATCCATCGCAGCCAACCAAGCAATTAAAGATGATTTAATTCACCGTGTAATTCTGTAAATCACAGTCATCCCGGCCAATGAGTTATTTATCAGACGTGCTTGGTGGCTGACAGTTGACATCAAGCGTCAACAAAAGCCTTTTTTTTTTTTTTTTGAGGTGCGGAGATGATCTTCCCTGCTGGGAAAATGACTATAAACTTTTTGACTCCAAAAAATAGGAAGCAGTAAGGCTCATGTTTGACTTTTAATGAGTAGTGTAGTGCTTGGCAGACAGAGAGGTCTATTTAATTTGTACGACATTTGTTATAGTGAAAACGGTTGTTTGGGTGTAACGCGAGGCACATCAAAAGACGCTGGCATTGGATTTCCCCGCCTGTCTAAGGGAATCTTCTGTAGTAGTAATAATAAAAAATAATAAGCAGGACCTCTGGCACAAATGCATGTTTGTCGTGCTGATTAAGCTGTCGCTATTCCGGCAAAACGGTAGGTTTGGCGAAATTAGTCAACGCCACGCCGGCTTTTATGATGTCCATGTTAAATCAGATGAGCCGGTCAGGAGGCACGTAATTTATTGAAAAGACGGCGCACTTTGCAAGCGATTCACCTCGCCGCCGAGCCTTGTCAAAGTCTTGACTGCTCACTGCCGCGCTGCATTCCAAACCAGACAAAAGGCGTTTTGGGGCTAATTTTATTACAATACGGGAAGAGGGCCGCATAATGTGCAACAATAATTAGGTTTAGCACACACCACCGTCACCATGCTCCGCTAGTCTTTAAAAATGCCCATTAGCCTATGCTACTTAGCGCCAGAACATTTCCCATTTTATGCTCCTGATGGGCCACCATATTCATTTGTTTTAATTGGCCGTGCACTACAAAAAGACTGCAAACACGTTCAGCACCCCCCGTGAGTGTTGCCAATCACAAATGTGCTCAAATTGCCCAACAACTTTGCACTGTTTTGTCCCCCTGATTTTCCCAAACTAATGGGCTTATTTCTGCATCGTCACTCATTGCCTCCCTGGAGAATATGCGGCGCTCGCATACTGTGCCACATCTATTTGCAGCCAGCAAATAAGCTCTTTGTTGGGAATAGTCATACCCTTTGCCTTATTTATCGCTCTTGAAGCCATTCATTTACCTCTTGTCTCTTGAGTTTTATGGGCATGCAATGTTGTGGCGAATTCAGAGCATTCAATTTTTTTTCCAGGTTAGGGTTAGTTAGTTAGTTAGTTAGTTAGCTAGTTAGTTAGTTATTTAGTTAGTTGGTTCGTTAGTTTGTTCAGTGTGCATTCATCTATACCGGTGTTTCTTAACCTTTATTGAGCTAAGGTACATATTCACATCGGAAAAACTCTCACGTCAAACCACTAAGCAAATGATTCACACAAAATGGATGTACAGGGTCATTATGTAACATTTTATTGTTTTACCTGCTACTGTATGTGGTTGATGAACAAAACCGTTTTTTTTTAATTAGACAATATATATTTTTTTGTAAAAATAAATGACATTGGATAATTTCCCGGAGCACACCTGGTGATGTCTCACGGCACACAAATATGCAGCAGCACACTGGTTGAGAATCACTGCTCTATACTCTGCTGGCTTAATGTGTCTTTTTGGTACAGCTTTTAGACATGATGGCTTGACTTATTCTTATTTTTCTTTTTTCTTTTAATTTTTTTGTGTGTAAGAAGATCTTTTTGTCAGGTGGACGCCAACCCTGGGACCTAAACTAAAAACAAATTCAAATGCTCAAGCTGCAAAGACTTATGTCTGACACATCCTGTACTTTTTAGGAAAATGCTTAAGATAAACTTGAATTCATTCCAAAAATCTTTACGTAAAATCAAGATATTTTGGTCTGGGTTAATTGAATTATTTAAAGTTATTTTATTCAAAAATACAATGTTCAGGTAAGGTTCATTATTTTTGGCACAATTTTATTATAATATTTTTTTTGAATGATCATTTAGGAAAACTGCATTTTGTATTTATATTAATGATAAATTAAATGTTTTTTTCTGAAGAAAAGTGGGTTTTTTTTCAGGCTAAATTTATTACCAAAAGATGCAAAATATGACAGCATGTGCTTGAAAAAAAATGTCATTTAATTTTTTGATGGCATTTTATAGTATCCACGGAACAAATACTGGGCTGGCCACCTTGCATTCAAGGTGTTCTGCATCATCTCCATGGCCTTGAAGAGAGAATTATTCTTATTTTGAGTAATTGACCAAATGATATTGTTTTCTCCCTCAACAAACAACTATTTAATTCATAATAACCAGATACTACTGTATCCTAAAATCAGTCACCGATCTGTCGTAGCAATTTTTTTCATGATTTTTGGCAAGTGTTTTCATGATTATATGTGCATGATGTCTTTAAATAAATTTGTAGTTTATATTTTTTTTTGTGTGGTGGGTTTGCGCCATTTCTGTGTGAATATTGAAGTGGCTTAAAAATGTGAAAACACTGTTCTGTTCTATTCCATTCTGTTTGGTCTGCATGTGATATCCTCCTGAAAGCTGATGATCGCAATTAATACATTTTTCTACCTTCATGCTCAAAAACAGTAAACACTCAGATTTGAGATTGTGCAATGCGTGTTTAAAGAATAGAGTAGAATACTCTCTTTGTGGAATGGAGCAGAAGAAGCATTTCTCCATCCCACAATGGGGTAATTCAGTTTTTTACAACAATGCAAACATTTACAATATAGAAAAACATGAGTCAAACATGAATAAATGCATACTGTACCGTTGTGAGTGGAACACAATGGCAGTGTGAGTGTAGTGTTTATGCAACAATAGCAAAGACTAAGTTGCTTACAATCGCCTTGCTGTGTACAAACAGCATTTTCCTCCAGAGTGGTGTTCAAATACTTTTATTATTTGGGTTGTAAATTAAAGAAAGGGAGAATCCCACCACCCTTCGAGGCCGTCACGTTTTCACACTTGGGCAGCGCCCAGGCATGGGGAGTCAATATGTCAGCGTTTATGGATGCCCCGCGGTGCTGCACAGGCCTGTCAGGCACCTATTCATGCTCTAATGGCCCCCCGAGGAGCTTGTCTCTGCGGGCTGAAAAGGCAAGGAGGCCCAGCGGACGGGGGGTGAGGGCCAACGGCTAGCGCGCGCTCTCACGGACGCGCTGCGCCTTCTTCCCACTGACAAGAGCCATAAAAGAGCATCGCTCCGGCTGCTCCTCGCGCTCCACACCAACACCCCCGCCCTCAAACCGCAAAATAGGGGGCTTTTCAATTGTTTGTTGTGAGAAGATTAGAGAGACTCCCATCGTTCTTCCTTCACGTCTTTAAGACAGACTAAAGAATGTCCCCGAGAAGACAAGTTTTGACATTTTTGTTGTAAAATGACATCGTTGTGATGAGACATCATCAGGTGTGCACTACGAAATTATTTAATCTCCCTTAATTAATCTGAAAATGATTATTCCTTCATTACAAATGGTGTGCCAGCAATTTACGGGCAGAACAATGAAATGCTCTTCAACTAGATGGCAAAGGTACCTGTGTAGCCACCTGTTGCTATTCATACAAGACCAGTATTTGTCAGTATTTGTGGCATTTTGGGTTGGTGGTGTGCCATGAGTTTTTCCGTGTATGCCTTGACTCAATAAAAGTTGGAAAACAATGCGTTAGAGGACTTTGAAATCTGACAGGAAACAAAGTGTGATTCTAAGAAGCAATGTGACAAGTGGCTGCCATCTGTGTGGAATATTCTCCCCCAAAATATGGAATGAGCGGTCCAAAGGCTTTAAAATCCGCCATGAACAAGCTATTGATTAAAAATTTTTAAAAAATTAAAAATTTTTAAAAAATTAAAAATTTAATTCACACCATTTACCGGTAAGTCAAATTTTTAGAGCAGGTGATGATTTTTGAAACGTCACATTACAATTTTGGTCGGTACGAGCTTATCGAAATTTTTATTTTTATGGTTATTTTCAACTAAAACTTGTCAGGCAGTTGGAAAAGGGTTTCCTCACTTACCAGACAAAACAAAAGAGTCAAAGAGATATGTTGAGAAATAATCAAGTCAAACTGTTTTGCTCTAATTTGGTGTGATTGCTAGTAAATGTAACTGCATATAAAAGACAGATCAGCAATGCTAAAGTGCGTCGTATGTTCCGTCTTTGCATAAGGGTGAAGCACAGAGACAAAGATTGATGACTTTCCTTAAAACAACACAAAACCGCATAGGTCAGATATTGAACAAGCGTTTGTCATTAGGGTCCTGCCCTGAAGAGCGTCAGTGATTGGCTGAAGTGCAGAAATGTATTTATCCTCCCGACAATCGTGCTGATGCACTTTTCATTTACTGAACACCCTGAAAACGGTAAAACACAAGCACAATGAGCATACTGAGCTGTTGTCTGCCACAGCTCACGCCCAAGACATTGGCATGTAGACCCCACCTCTTAAAGGCAAATATCTAACTCAGAAATAGTCTACTACAATACATGCAGTATTTTCTGGAGTTGTAAAAGTCTTATTTTCTTTATACGGTCTCTTTCCATTGTGGCTTTTGACTTATTGCATGTGTGTTCACAGTATGAGGAAAAAGTTGCTTCAACTTTAGCCTTAAATACTTTTAAGACAATACAGTGCAGAGAGAGTTGTTTTGTTGTTTTCCCTCCTGCTGAAAGATAACCGCGGGAGGTTCTTCATGGCAAAAATCGTCTTTCAAAGTGTCGCGTTTATCGCCAATCTCGTCGCCATCGCGCAAAGTCGCTATCTGCGACGCATCGTGCCGTCCCCTCCGCTCGACACCCCCTTTGGGATGACGCGCCTTCGCCGGCGATGCCGTTCTCCCGAAAATGCAAATTGGGGAACGTTTTTAGTTATTTGATGTTTCTGCACCCCCACCGCCATCCCCCCGCCAACGCCGCCTCCCCAACTCCACGCCCCCAAAACATCCCACAGTGTTGTGTGCCTGAATCGCATGCAGTCCCGAGGACAGGCAGGCCTGTTTATATGCAGGCCTGGAGCAGCGGAGACAGCACAGAGACAGATGCATGTCACAGATAGCAGATCTCATCGCTTATCTGGGGACTGTTTGCATAATTAGGCCTTTTGATATTCACCCCCCCATGACTGACAAAAAGTATAATTGCGGTAACAGGCACGACAAAAGGTAGGCACAAAAATAAACAAGTCAACATAAAAAGGGGGAGAAAAGACTCCGTGTTATTTTTGTCCTGTGGGAAACAAGGGGGGAAGAAAACAACATCTTGAGCTAAATCTGCTGTCAGTCAGTCAACTGGTGTGACTCGGAGCTCACAGGCTGGTCCTGTGAATGCCTGCAACACACACGCGCGCTCGCGCACGCACACACACCCCACACACACGCGTGCGCGCACACACACACAGAGCGCAAGGCCTCGTTGTAATTATGCTGGAACTAATATGCTTTTCAAAATGAGCCATTATGAGCTAATGCCGCGCTGCCAAAGCCCTGTCTGTTTTTGTCTCGGCGTCTCGGATAGCGCGCTAAAGGTGCGGCTGATATACTGAGGACATGCGGCGTGGTGAGTGTGTTTTTTTTAATTTTTTTTTATTCACAGGTGTATTAGAGATGAACTACTTGGCAGAAGCTTGTTGTTTTCCATGTATTTCAACATGCGTGTCCTGTTTTTGTTCTCTCATCTCGGCATTACCACATTTAGGTTGCAATTACAGGTGCGCCTGCAAAATACAACAAAGCTTGTAAAAAAAACAAATCGGTTCCATTAAGATGATACTGATTGCACTGTATTCGAATAAAAATACTAAGAAGTGATCAAACAGGGTCATTATAAAATTGCAACAAAAGTTACATTTAAATAAACGTTTTTTTCTGTGTCTGCTCGGAGAATATGATTGGCTTTCATTATTATAAAAACAAAAAGGTGCAATTTGATCTATGGTCTGTTTGCAGTACAGTTTTCCCTTGGTGGGGTTCCTTTGGTCTAATAAGCAACCTAGAAGTTATTAAATAAGGTCATTATAAAATTGCTAAAACAGCAAAAGGTGGATTTGATCAAAACAACCTGCAACTTTGGTACATTTTACTCTAAATCTTGTTCATTTTCCCCTTGGTGATTTTTTTTTTGTGGGGTGATTAACTGAGCAACTGCTAAATTATTGGAAATGGTCATTTTAGGATTACCAAACAAAAAAAAGCAGCGTTTTGATGAAAATGTCACGCTTGCAGCCTTTGAATCAAACTATTCTGTTTCCCCCTTTGGTGTGTTTTGTTTTGTCTAATTAAGGAACTGCTAAATTACTATAGCGATTATTATGGAATATGCCTATGAACAAAAGCTGCAACCCACTCCCCCACTCCGCGTGGTTTGTTTGGTCTAATTAAGTAGCTGAAAAATGCTTATAATCTGCCATTTTAGAGTTGCTAAAAGCAGAATCTGTTTGGCACTCTGCTCTACTTTAGTGCTAGCACCCGTCTATTTCAAGCTAATCAAAGCGCAGTTTGTCTCCCTAGCCCGTTGTCTTGCACTCGTAGCTGACCAATAAGAGGAAGAGCGCAATGTCACATATTTGCTTGCGATGCATTTTGGTTTGCTTGAAGTGGAAAGAAAACAGAAATGACTCGAACTAGAGGTGTGTAAGCAACCCTAAGTTCTTAGTTCCTGATGTTCAATGAACCGTGTGGATCTCTTTATCTGGTTTCCGGTTGTCTTCTTAAAAAAAAAAAAAAAAAAAAGTCCCAAACACTCCTCCAGTCAAATACCTTCCCACTAAAGGTTGTAAAATTAGGTTGGTTTTGGGTTGTAGATAAATGACCCAGGAAATAGCTTGAAACCCAGGTTCCTGTGATAGATGAGGGAACATTTAAATAAACATTGTCCCTACACCTGCACAATGGAATGAGAGCCAAAAAAAATCTGTCTTTACATAAATAATGATGATCGACACAATAAGGGAACTGCACTACATCATATTGAGAGCTGTTTGGAAAATTTGGTGGAGGAGTCTGAGGGTGTGTTGGAGTTTGAGGAATTGTGGGTGATGAGGATCCCATCTGGAGTGTGAGGAGACTGGGGGGGGGGCGGACTGTGAGGGCTCCTTTAAACCTCAAGCTCACCTTCAAACTATATGAACTAGCAATCCCAGTGTTTCAAAAAAAAGGCTCCAACTGTGCTTTAAAGCCACATTAAAATTAAACGTGGCAGTCCACATGTTGTTGGACCTCGTATCTGTTCACTGTTTTGTCCGCAGGAATCCTAATTAAGCTCAGAAAATTGGGATGCTGCACGTCCACGACCTCATTTTATTTTGCCTCAAGTTCTGGAAATGATCCTTTCAAACAAGCTTTGCTGAACAGTTCTCACTGGAACCGGAAAACGAGACACAAAAATGTCTGTTTTTTTCCCACAGTGTAATGTAGGAAAATTCCCTAAGTAAACGGAGTTTTAATAACTTTATGTGGATCGTGGAATGTAGTCACGAGTCCTGGGTTGGAATCGCGGTTCACAGTTGTTCATGGAAGTTATTTGACTTCATGCAACACAGGAGTGAAACACTTCTCAAAGTCAGTGCTTACAGAATTAAGAGATACATTTGGATATTTCCTTTTACTACTTTCTATAAGGAATAACAGATGTATTCTGATTTTTTTGTCTTTATCATCAATTTCCTTATACACCAGCTGTGGAAGCTTTATGACACTATACATCTACTTCCCCTATCCTGGCATTCTTAATCAGTGTAGCTCCAACTCATTCGCCATCTTAATCAAGCACTTAGCAAAACAAAGCGCTGACCAGGATTTAAAATCAATGTTTGGTGGAGCTTGGGGAAGCGGGATAAACCTTCAGGGGCCCCCCCGGAGAAAAGCGCTGTGCAGTAATCGTGCCCACTGGATGGCGCATAATTAGATTCTAATTGGACTTTATGTAAGTAACGGCAGATGCGAGAGAGGTTTATCAATATCACATGAACCCTTCGAGCGGCGGTATTATGTGAAGGTCTAATCAGTATGTACCTTTTTGTTGCACAGCGGACCATTAACGGATTGGTCTCGACACCCCTGTGGGAGTGTTGTTTGCTCATTTGTGTGATTATTACCACTGGCGAATGAGGGAGGGTACGAAACAAAACACAAGACATGATTTTTAAATGTTGTCATTAGGTGCTAAACATACTGAAAGGGACGCTTTTTTGCCTGCAGACTTCCTATAGTAACAGCAGCCCCCTCATTGCCAGTGTATTTAAATTGTTGTTAACGCCATCAAGGAAATTATGTTGTTTAGGTGTGTATGTGTGCTTGAAAAAACATGACAATTTTTGGGGCGCGGCTCAATCATGACAAATAATATAACGTCATGCACATTATCGCCTCCTACAGGACTGGAAAGAAACAGTTCTGACCACAAGTTATGACTTTTGAGCTGGGTTCAGAATCATAGCCAATCGCTCACTTGTAGATGAAAAGCGGTCAAGTTTTGGAGGACGTGAGTGTTTTTGTTTGTTTGTAGGGAGCATGATGTTGCAATCAAAAGAAAAGCAGGCAATTAATCCAAAACATACAGAAAATTCTAACTGATATCTTCGACGTATGAGATCCCTGAGTGATTTTGTTTGTTTTTTAGGGGACAGTACAACACAGTCGGAGTAAATTGTGTATCCCCCGGTTGCATCTGTGTTCAGAAACGGCATACAAAAAAATCTTTGAATTTTGGATGAAAACAAAGCAAACAAAACAAACAAAACCTTGGAGAAACACATTTTTTGGACCAGCTTTACTCGCGAAAACATAACGCAAACTTAAACACTCGGACGGCAAATACAGTAGTTGGACAACTGCACAGCAAAGATATCAGCCAAGGCTTGACAGTTACGGAACATAAAAATAAAAATTTTTGGTCATTTTTCAGGTAAAAATGAAAAAAAAAAAAAAATCAACATGCAAGCTTTTCACAGAAGACGTCAGAAGCGTCATCCTGTTGCCCCCCCCAAAATCAAGGAAAATAACTCCAGGAGAGAATGTGGTATTTCAGCTAATTCACATCTTACAGCACACAAGAAACCCTTTTAGTTGGTTTTCTGATAAAAACCCTAACCTAGTAACATTAGGAGATGCAGGCTTTTTCATTGGGCTTTAAAACATTTTGCTCCCAAAAGGAACTCTGGGGGTGCATACACAAACTGTTGTTGTTGTTTTTCAGGTGAAACTCCATACTGGCAAAATGTAGACATACTGTGCAACATTTACATGCTTTTCACTGGACAAAACTGCTCAACTGATTCTCAGAAGAACAACTTTTGAAATGTGGGTCACTGTGATTTTTTTCCATTTTGACTTTATCGCGAAGGTCTTGGCTGGGTGTCCCATTCTTACTTTCACATGCAGTCCCAGCTGGGCGCTGCATGCGTGGTATGTGTGGGTGTGTAGCATGTTCCCGTTCCCCCGTCCTCATTACAGGCAGGCCTGTTGACCTTGTGCTTGTGCTTCATGTTTAAGAGCAGATGTGTTGGCTCTGAAGGGCTTAATGGAGAGCCGCCGTACATGCTATCAGCTGTCGAGGGTTATCAGTCATTAGCCCGGTGGCAGGCTGAATGTGACACTGGGGGCCGCAGCAGGTTCCCCGCAAAGTAAAGTCTCACAAAGACAAAGGAAAAGACGTTCGGCTCTTTTCCGGAGTCCCCTCGAGTCCGCGTTGATGGTGTATCCCCCTCGGTAGGACGTCGGGGGTGACTTTGGGAAGCGATCCGGGCCCGGTCTCAAGTGTCGTCACGGCAACTTATGGCGGTCCGACGGATGTACGCATCCTCATAAAAACCAACAAAAGGATACGGCGGCGTATGTACATATTCAACTTTTGTATGTTCAAGGGCGGCGTGCGTTCCAAGAATCAATCTTTATTAAAACGGATAAGACTGAAGAATTGATTTAATGAATGCGGCCTCATGTCCGGCGGCCACGTTGTAATCCGCAGAGAATCGTCGAACGCGAGCTCAGGGGGGACAAAAAAAATGTTGGTGGAGTGGCCTGTGATGATAGTCTCCATATAATCCCCTAATTCCTTGTTTAATTAAACTCTGCAGCCGGCCTTGAGACTCTGCCAGCTCTGTTGCTCTTTTGTTCTCACAGTTGTTATTCGTAGGCCACGTCGGAGTATTCTTTTGTCCACTTCTGCTGAAAGATGCCGCTGAAGAGCACCGCAAATGGAAACAATGGGTTAGGTGACCATTCCGGATTTGATTTGAGCTGAACGGTGTCATGAGCGGGAATCTGGTGGCTCCTCTTGCACATCTTCCCTTTTATTTTCCCTCTCCCACACTTTTCTGGACTGTGCGTGATGCAATCCAACAAGGCCCGCAGCAACACTGGCACGTCAGCGTCGCCTTGTCACTGTCTCAATGAGGAAATTATGAAAATAAGAATTTTGTGACATGAAATGAAAGGGGCCATGTAGTCTGAATAGACGTGCAGAGGAGGTGAAAATGATGCAATTTTCTAAATTCAGTTCTAATGGTAATGTGTGATGGTAATGCGCGTTTTGCTGTCAAAAAACGTCCCTGTCGGGCCCGGATTGTGCCGCTTTGTGCCGTATCTCCGTTCCTCAAGCAAAAAGTCGGCTTAGCTGAATGCCTGAAAAGTCGTGTAAAATGTGTTCTAATTCACTTAATGACAGCAGACGCAAACACAAGCGTCGGGCTGAATGGCTTTGCCGCGATATTGTGCTGCATGTTAACACACGCACGCACACTGCGGCTGTGTATAAGCAGTGTGCCCTGGGCCAAGCAGAGGCGAGGAGCAGCAAGGTGGCCCGCGCAGATTAACCCGACTACCCAGCTATGCCCCCTCTCCTGCTCCGGCACTCCGCCTTAACTTCCTCTCTCCCGAACCCCCCTCCCCCCCCCCCCCCCCCTCCCTCTCTGAGGCAGGATTGTGTATCAGGGCCTCTGCTATATCAAATAAATAGTCACAAATTAAGATAATATTCTCACAGCTGTATATCGGGAACCGCAGTTTATCACGAGGGATAAATTCCAGACCCACCCACAATAGGTGAAAATCCCTGATATGGGGGAGGGCGGGGACTTTTTCCTCTGAGGGCCACATACAGGACATTGACATTCTTTAATTTATGCTTTTAACACACTGAAATCAATGTATCCAGCAACTATATATTGTTCATATCTTATAACATCACAACTTTCTGTTTAAGGTGACAAAGCAAATAGTTTAGATTTTTTTCGGGCGGGTGGTTGTTTCCCTCCGTCCAACTACAATAGATCTGCCAATGCACACTCACTTTCAGAACCAAAACAAGAGCACTTTGTAGCAAGCTGACAATTTTGAAAGCAGTTATTTGTGGATCATGTGATATGCTCACAAATCAAACCTGGAAGAAACTGTTTCTGCTTTTGAAACAGAGTTATCTTCCTTGTTATAAAGATAAATTGCGTTACTATTTGTCACGATCTGTTTGTGTTGTTTGGATTACATTTGTTTCACTTTGTGTCTTGCTTATTCGTGTGCTTTTTTCGCGTCTTGTTTGTTGGGCCCTCGCGTAAGCCAATCAGCTCCCTCAAGTCACTCGTGTGTTGGCCAGGTGTTCCTCATTGTCTTGTCAGTTCGCTTGAAGAAACCAGTTCTCTGGTTTCTTTCTGTCTTTGTCGGATTATTGCTTCTGTCGGTGTTTTTGTCACGTTCCCGTTTGTGAGTCCAGTTTTGGTTTGCTACTTTGTGTTGAATTTGTTGGAATTGTTTTAGTTTAGCATGTTTGATTCCCATTTTTATTTTAGAATGGTATCCTTCCCAAATGCTTTAAAAACATTTACATGTATTAAAACACACTTTTTAAACACATTGTAAACATATTTCACAACTCAAAAGCCAGCATAAAATTCATAGACAATATATAAAGTCGATTTTTATATAATGGACTCTGTAGTTCACTAACAAGGCCGCCTAATCCTTATATTGTGATTAGGGAGTAGGGGATTCCCTATTCGCAAATGACTATATAGGGATTTTTAAATAGTGGATTATATAGTTCACTCAAGTGAAATGAAATATCATTTGCAAACACTACTTCGGGCACGCTGTTAATTTTTGTCACTGCTGTCCCATAATTCCAATGTCTGAATGATCAACATCAGCTTGTGGACTTTCCCTAATAACGATTGAACCAACAAATGCATTGTAATAATGTTAAATTGTTTTATGATGAGTGTATTTTATGAAGTTGATTGAAACGGTATAGGGCACACAGATGCATAGTGTTAGATACATGTGCCTTTGAGAGGCGGGGCCTGGTAGTGGCAGGTCTGCATGTGAATGCCTGGCTGTGAGTCGTGGCTGGCAGCAGCTCCCTCATGAGTGTACTCGTTGTGTTCATGGATTTTACTGTTCTCCCGGTGTTCCAAAAAGGGCTTAAAAAGTGCATTGGCCACTGTGGCTCTCCTTTCCCCACATTACAGTACCCCGAGTACTGTAAAAACCTTTAAAAAGCTTTGATATTTTACGATGTCTGAAACATTTTCCCATTTTTGTGTTTTCCCGCCTACCTCAATCACCCCGTTGAACTCCCTGCGTCCTTTTCTTCAGGTAGCCGCACAGACGACGGCTCCGACGTGGATTCCGAGCCCGACTTGCCGCTGAAGCGCAAGCAGAGGCGCAGTCGCACCACCTTCACAGCCGAGCAGCTGGAAGAGCTGGAGAAAGCCTTTGAGAGGACGCATTACCCGGACATCTACACCCGGGAGGAGCTCGCCCAGAGGACCAAACTGACCGAGGCCAGGGTGCAGGTAGACCACCAATATTACGCTTTGTTCTTTTGATGATGTTTCACAGTGAATAATAGGGCACACGCAATTATCAGGATTACACAAAATACACAATACAAGTCCTAACCTAAACCCTAAAACAAACAATACAATACAATACGATACAGTATAATACAATACAAGGCAATTTTATTTATATTGCGCATTTCACAAGGGTATACATTTCCACAAAATTCTCATAAGAACGCATTTGCTTCTTTATTACAGACCTGAGGTTAATTTAAAAAACTCATTTGACAAAATGCATTACTGTTCTATGTTCTATAACTGTAATACTCTTATTTCACCTTGTGCATGTAATACATACTAACCCATCTTGTATGAAAATAAGTTTGAGGTTCTTTTTAGCTGTTAGTATGTGACACCATAACCATTTGTAAGAATGACAAGATGCGCAATAGACGATCTTATGAATAGCGTCTACTTGGCAGGGTTACACTGATGCAAGCAATGGATATTTGAACACAAAAGTTGCATCAACACATGTAGACAGTCAATATAACAACTCACAGACATACATATATTTTCATCCTCTGCGAAAAAGTAATATTATGGCAACTTACTGAGTCACTTACAGTAGTTGTGAAACTCTTCTTCATTTGTGTCTGCATGACTGTATTGTACTGCGCCGCGGTGCTCTCGTCCCACATACCAGAAGGAGTTGCAATAAATTAATCATGATGTAGAAACTTCTTAATCCTTTACATTCCATTTAATTATGTTATTACTGAATGTTTTTATGAAGTACAATATTTTAGAGTGCTATTGTCTTTTTATGTTCTATACGGGACACATAGAACATCGCATTGTAAAGAAAATTTGGGATTGACTTCCCCTTTTACAAATTCCTGCAAATTCATTGCAACTGTAAAAATCTCATTCAGAAAAAAAAAACATTGCATGGTTGAAGCAACACAGGGCCAGGTCCAAGACTACTGAACTAGATGTGCTGTGGTCGCCATGGCAGCGATTTTCCATACCATTGTACTCGTTGTAATTTTCTGCTAAAACGAGCTTTATATAGAGGCTAATGTCTGCTGTTCCACACTGGGATCATAATTCTCGTTTTATGGCTATATATGTAGTTTGATGGCTGGTTAATCCCTGCAAATGCAATTGTTGTTCCACTAGTATAGATTGCATTGCAAAGTGCTTTTAAAGAAGTTCCCATGCTTATCACCAGCCTCCAGTGTTGTAGTGCAATTGGATAAAGAGCCTGCAAGTTGCCTGCTTGGGTGCCACGCAGCTGTGTGTCAGCGAGGGAAAATATTTACAGTAGAGTTATAGCGGCAGCTGTTCTCCCAAAGTTGGGGGGGGGGGGTGTGTGAGAGGAGACAAAGTCAACGCATTCCTGATGGATTTCTCATTCCGGCCGTTTGGCCAGGATCTCATCCCATCACTTTCAAGCTCGCCGCTGCTTGTAAAACCTTCCACATATCACACGGGGTTCCTCATCCTCTCCAGGGACCTCTTTGCCCTGACAACATTAATCAATCAGCCACCGGTTGGGGTGGGGAGTTGGGGGTGTGGGAGGTGGGGCTTTCTGGGGCAGCCCTCTCCTCTTACCCCAGTCATTCACACTCTGTCTGAACCCCTCCAAATGTGTTAGCGCATGCTAAGTGTTCATCCGTTGGAATAACAGCTTGCACACATGTCTTTGTCCATCTTGTTGTATTGCATGAGATGGCGTTTGTTGGTTTTCGTGTTTTATCCTTGAGAGTGACATAATGTCCATGTGCAGGACACAGCTGCTCTACTGGAAATCACTCATTGGTTAGAAAAAAAAAAAAGGATGAAATGGCGGACACAAGTTTATCTGCATCTGTACATCATATATTTCATGATGTCTTCCGGGCGTGGACCTTCATCACACACACGAGGTTTGCTCTGGCCTTGTGGAATTGACTTATTAGACTGAAGCGTTTTATGGAGAGTCATCAGACTTCGCCGCCATGCGACGCCCACGCGCTATAACAAAAACGCAAAATGTTTAGCGTGCAGTTTAACATCGCCCATCTGTTTAGTACAAGCAATTCAAAGTTTGGTAGCAATCGGACAATTTATTTATTTATTTGTCTTTTTCACAAATTGCCCTGCAATGGCATCTTCAAACCACAACATCAATTTGTAAATATTTTAGTAAGTTTGAGTTTAATTTAATTTACTGTGTGAAACTACAGGAGGAGGAAAATGGCTGGTACTGATCCCTCTCACTTCATTTGCTGTATCATCGCCCTCATCAGATTTACAATCAATATAAAAATGTTATTACTTGGAGGAACGTCAAAGAGGTTACAAAAATATATTATGAAATGTAACAGGGTTTTTTTTGCATCCCTGCAGCGTTAATTTGATATCTGTGGAATAACACAATTTAAATCTGAAAATGTTACAATTATACTTTGGAAGTTAAAATCAACTCCCAAAAATGTAACCCTGAAATTTGAACACTCCAATTTTCACTGTATAGTAATAATTTAAATGTAAAAAGTCCTATGAAAAGCAGAGGTATTCCATGCAAACCTGTTCATGAAATTGCGCTCAAAATCTAATTTCGAAATCTTTGAAAAGTAATATTGCCAGACCTGTATTTTTTGTTTATTGCCCTCTCCGACTGACATTCAGATTCTGTGTGTGAAAGATGAGTACATCTTCAATTCAAAACTTTAATTCAACAGAATACAAGAAATTTCATGTCTGACTGTCTCAAGGGAACTGCAGTCTGAGCCCTGGTTTGAGTTTTGCCCATGGTTATGCTTCTGGTTGTTTACATGTGAATTTTGATGGAAAGCACATGTGCGTTTCATAGTGAAGCAAGGCACCAGCTGGGCCTTTACAAAGGTGCCCAAATGATGGGAGAAGACAAGAGAGCCTTTGGCCCGAAAGGCCAGTCTTCTCCGGCACAGCTGCAATGACGCATCCTCCAGATGTCGTTGAGCGCCAAAGTTGCTTCGTATTCGGTTAAGAGCAAATACAATGGGCGGGCGAAGTCATATTTGAATATTTAAATCCTTCAAAACAGAATACAAAAACTCAACTGTACTGTGTACATCATCTGGAGCAGATGAGAATCAATATTTATGTGATTTTAAAAATGTCAATAGAATGCATCATACTCACCAGAACTAGTATTTCAACTAGTGGTGTTGCATATAACATATTCTGCAAAAAAATGTTTGGGTTGAGTTCCCCTTTTTAATTAGGTGGTCTACTTTGAAATATTACCTGATCCAGATTATTTTATTTCAACCACTTGACGAAATAAAATGGAGTAAATTCAAACGTTTTTTAATGTAGAAGAGTGTTGTTTACAGCCCTGCCAAATCTGAAGGATTAAAAATAATCAGCAAGTACGTACAATGAGGACTTAAAATGATGAAAAGTCACTCAATCTTCTCTCAAAATAGTGGACGCAGTGCAACCAAGTGAAATGCTACGAAATGAAAAGAATACATTCATGAATAAATTCTTACAATATCATGGAACAAATATTAGAATTTAAAATGTATGCCATTGCATGTTGATGATCTCGGAGTTCCTCCAGCACAGGAAGTAGTAGCGACTCTGGAGGCCCGAGCCGTCAATATATTCTGGGACTCCGGCGTTGGGCTTTGACTCGCAACACAAACTCACCACCTCATAAACAGATGCATACTCCCTTGTGTCTGCCCCAGCCTGTCATTTTAAGACCCCCCCCCCACCTCCCATTCATCTTTATCAGCCTTTGCTGTCACTTTAAGCAGCAGCTACCAGTGCTCCTTCGCCAGCGTATTTTATGACCCGACTGACAAATTGTGGGATATGATCCGTGCGAGCCTGCCACAGTGGGAGGGAATTCTTCCTCCTGCAGTATCTTCCCCTTCAGATATCAACTATCATGTTATTATCAAAATCATCAAAAACGTGGATATTTGGGGGGTTGGCTGCGCATAAACTAAATTTGAGGTGGTTGAAAAGGTTCCAAAAAAGTCCCTCCTGGACAGTAATGTAAGTTACTTTTCAATTGTTTTCATTTAGTTTGGAAGACAGGGTCTGTTTTGTTTTGCGTTCCCACATTTGACATGATTTTTTTGAATGTATTATATACATTAGGTACACATTATATTATGTACGCTTGAAAGACGGTTCTATGGGTTGCGATACAATTCAAGTACGGTACATTTTCAAGAGGAACGATTTGGTTGGATTCGATGCACTCACGTAAAAAAATGTGTGTATATATAGGTATACTGTAGATATAGATTCTATTATAAATATAATGATACTTATAAATTCAATTTAAAGCAGTTTTCAACTAACACATTTATTTATTTTAGCTTTTGGGGGGAATGTTAGACTTCCATGAAAAAGAAAAATAATTTTAGGTGGCTGATCATGGTGAAAATTTTGCTGGAAAATTCTATTCTGGAAGTCATCTGCACTAAAAACATTAGAAGCAGAAAAGCAGAACATTTCAGGAAACATGAAATAAAATTTTCAATAGCTGAAAATGGGGATTATTTGATGAAAAACTTGTTGAACAAGAGCATCCATCAATGCCATTCTTCAATTGTTTATGGAAAAGACACATTTACTGTACATTCAATGAGGGGCTTGCGATGGAGGCTTCATTCAATCAACTCTCACAGATGAAGCCAATCACATTTTCTTCCATTTAGACAGAGCCAGTTCAGACTCATGCGGCTCTGCAAAGTCTGCCGCCGAGTGTGTCACATGAGATCCTCTTTCATTCCCAATAAACATTCTGCATGTCGCTATTATACTTAGTGGACTCTAATAAGTTATAAGTATCGGCTTTTACGAAGCATGAAAATCAATTTTTGAGGTGGGTTGGGGAAAAATTTCTCACTTTATCTCCGGCTCGTGTTCACCATTTGGTTTGTGTGTCTGGGGAAGTGTGGGGTGGGTAAGGGGGGGGGGGGGGTTATTGATGACTGTCCTCACACGTACATTATATGGACAAAAAAAAGGTCTGGTACGCATGGCCATTTACCCATAATACATCTCAGGAATCTTTGCGCACATACACTAAATGGGAAAAAACAAGTACTGGGACACTTGGTGATTAAGGCCCTGTGTTTGTGTGGAAACAAAAGTAATTTTGCCCATAATGCATTTCAGCACACATACTCTTAATGAAAAATGCATTAGGACGCCAGGTCATTAAAGCCCTCTCTGCATGCCTGCTATATGGACAAATGTATTGGGACACCAGATCATGACAACTTTAATGCATTGCAGAAGTCTTACACTATATGGAAAAAAAAGTATTGAGACACCTAGACATTACACATGTCCATAAATGCTTTATGGACAAACGTTTGGCCACACACCTGTGGGATGTGAAAATTGAGCAAAGTGAGTTATTCTTCCCTTTTTCAGCTATAACAGCTTCCACTCTTTGGGGAAGGCTTTGTCAGACGTCTAGCCCAACTCTAGATTGATTAATTTAATAAGTAAGTCGCTATCCTTTTTGTTCCTAAAATGCAGCTTTGCAGCTCAGACTCATCCCACAAATTCATATGCAACATAAACCAATAGGGATGTATAACAAAGTAGCGATTGTTTCACTATCAATCGCCCACCAGCGGCAAAAGAGAGAAAATCACAATGGAGCCGAGTGGCGGCAGCCGAACCCAACAGGCAAACTGTATTCCCGCCAGTGTGGGGTTTATGTTCCATAAAGGCACAAATAGGATTTATGTAGATTGTGGTTGGGAGAAATTGTTGCCGTGCGTCAGAGTGAATGTTCTAACACTTTCTTATTATTAGAATTTAAATGACTTTGGTACAGTGCTTCTGTACTCCTGATACTTATCTAGTTAATCCCACACTCCTCTCAAATTCACACTCCTAGCTACTTTAATTAGCATAGTGCCAGCAGTCTGGAAGGCAGCAAGAGGAAGAGAGAGAAGACGGGAGGGGGCGGGAGGGATGAGGAAAATCGGTGGAGGAAGAGTGATATTGCGTGGTAGGAGACTGAAGGAGTGTTTGTGTGTTGAGGCTGGTTGCGTCACCCCCCCCCCCCTCCCCACCCACCCCTGTGTTCGGGCTGGATATTTTGTTTTGTCATTATCTCGCCTCTCGCTATTCATCTGTAGCAACATGTCGTAAATTGGCTCCTGAGAGGCGTCACACATCCGGCGTGTACTTGCCTTCTTTTGACAGCATCCTTCATGGAGGATCGGCTGAACGGGGAATTTACAGGGGAAGACGCATGATCCGTCTATTGAAGATGAACGGCTCGCTAGCGCAGCGCGAGGACGATCTCAGATCAGTCACGATATCAAAGGAGACACGGAGGCAGCTTGCCATCCATCGACCCTTTTGGCTGAGGGTGAATGGACGATTGAAAGGCAAATGTCTTTATTTGAATTGGAGGCTAAGACCATGCCCGCACGAGCACTGTTACCAGCATAAAATCTTTAGTAACTGCACAGTCAATGTTTTAAAGACCCCGTACAGTGAATTCAGAGATTAGTTTTGAAATACATTACAGTATATGTGTTTGAAGATAATTGCTGAAAACGTGCAAAGACTGAGAATTGTTACTACTAAATTGTGGCGATATAGCATGATAGCAACTGTTTTTCACCGTTTCAGTTTGCTTTTTATTTTTCTTGGCAAAACTGGTGGATGGCCAGCATGTGTCTCCAATTACATAAGAACTTGAGTGCCTTCTTTCACATTTGTGGTTGTCAAGAGGCAATTGCAAGTTACTTAGTTATTATTACCTGTTAGCTCGAAAGCTAACTGGTGACTGGCATCAAATGATCAGCTCATCATCAAGCTCTTCAGAAGCCTGATTACCTATCCTGATCATTTGAAGCAGGTGTGTTGGAAGATGGAGACATCTAAAACATACAGGAAAGTGATACTCGAGGACAAGAGCTGCCCTCCCCGCTTTAAACTAGTATATCTTTTGTGGCTCAGACATGTCGGATGTGTGGACATAAAAAAGATGCCAGACAAAGTGGCATCCATTTTTTAAGCGTTTTTTTTGTTTTGTTTTAATATCATTCAATTATTGCAGTGTATGAAGCACTTCCTTCTGGTTCAGGTCACTGGTGGAGCCAGGAGACCAGGACGAAGTACTAACAGAAAATACTGAGCACAGTTAACAGTTTTGACTGGGCTATGTCGGTGGAATGTAAAGTCATTCGAATGTCTTGGTAAAGTCGTTTGAACGTACTTCAGATTCGATCAAACATCTTGGTAAAGTCATTCAAATATACTGCGACGTGGTTCGAACATACCAATAAAGTCGTTCGAATGTGTTGTCAAATGTAGGCCAAATGCTAACAAAAGCATTTTTCCCATAATGCCACAGGATATTGTACGGAAGCGTGGAACTGCAAAAAAAAACCTGACGCATATACCCCATTACCTTTGATTTTTTTTTTTTTTTTTACGCTAACAACTTAATGATGCAGAAAACAACATTTAGTTTCTCCTTTCCACCTGTGAAGTGGCTATAGTGCACAATTGCGCATGCACAAGAATGTATGTAGAGCCACAGACAAAACCACAAGCAGCTTGTCCAATGATTCCTGCACTTTTGCACTGCATTCAACAGCGAGGGATACTCTCCGTATTTCCGAAGCGAGTGAGGTTTGCATGCGATATACAACCTTCACCTTTGGTCCTCCTCCATCGCTGCGATTCTTGCAGCAGAGCTAAGCTCGGAAGCCATCCTCTGTCTTTGCCTTGTCCAGAGCGCAAAGACGCCAGGAACCCTCTTAGCGCTTTGAGAAGGAGGCCCGTCGTGCAGGTAGATCCGCAAGTGGCGAGGGAGTTCTCCCTCTGCTGCCGCAGAGAATTAAACCGGATTGGGGAGAGCCGAGCACAGAAATTGTGGTCCAAGGTGACTTTGTGATCAGGTTCCAGAGAGCAGCCTCAAATCCGCAGCTTGGGGCTGTGTGTGCATGTGTGGGTTTGTGGTGTCAAAGAGCCTCAGTCTGTGACACATGCTCATATTTTGGCCCCTTTATTTTGCATGTTGAACTTTTAAGTGCTGAAAAGGAACTATATTGGATCACTTCAGTTATGTTTTAATGGAATCCTGGCAAATTTACACCTCCAAATATTGTCTAAAATAATGGAAAAAACAAGAATAATATGTAAGACTCGATACAACTATAATAATACTAATAATGTAATTATTAACAAGGAAGTTAACCATTGTATAACAGGACTAAATTTGACTACAATCATCATCATCATCATCATGATCATAATCATAAACATGCAATATTTTGAATTTAATTCACAGTTTTTTGTATATTTTTACACATCTATTCTACCAGTGTGGCACATTTACATAGGATTTGACCTCTCACCCAAGCCTTAAAATAAGTTAAATACAATAATAATAATTCTTATTATACCGCACTATCATGCAATTTAATTGATTTTTTTATATTTGTTAACTTTTCATATGTTTATTTAATCAACTCTTTTTTTGTGCAATTGAACTGTTATAAAAGTTCACTACAGTATAACGTGAATGAATACAAGTAAGATAAATTAATAAATGTGTGAGAAACATCAGTACAGTATAAGTATACCGAACTAGCCCTTTCATTTACTTTTATTCTTACATCTTTTCTACTACCTTAAATCCCTCTTGGGGGAATCTAAGTTACTTTTTACAAAATAAAAGAAAGTTAAGTGTTGTATAACAATACTAAATACAACAATAATAATAAAACAAAAATGTACAAAATGAATAAAAAACATTTTCGAAAATGTATTTAATTTCAATCTTTCCCTCATGGTGAAAAATATAAGTAACATTACTTATCATTCAATACATCTGGTTAAAATGTTGAAAAAGCAAGCATAAACAATAGGTGTGCCCAATATGTATGTAAGAAGAATGTATGAATCTGGGCTTCATCCTCCTCCTCATCATCATCGCAAGGCGTTCATGGCAAGACGAACAAAAGTGAAACGTTTAAGTGTTTTTGTGGCTCGAATGATGAAACACCTCCTCGTGCTTCTTGGATGGCAACAGGGGGGGAAGGAAGTTAGCGTGGACATAAAAGAGGGCTGGGGTGAGAGGATGAGGTCGGAGGTGAAGTGGCACTGCGGGATGAAGAAGGTGGGGGGTGGGGAGGGAGTGTGTGTGGAAGTGAGGGGTGGGCGAGGCAGCTGTTTGTCTGGCCCAGTTGGAGTTTGGATAGTTCAGACCTGCGAGCACGCTCCACTACGTCCCAATAGGAGCCACTTGACTGGAGCCACACATCACATTTGTTTTGCAGGCGCTGATTGAGGCTACAGCAGATGAAGATTTCAGTGAATTCCCTTCTTTCACTCTTTCCAAAAAAAAGTCCCTTTTTTTCACACATTCAAATGTGGCTAAGATCCCGTGTAGGCCCTTTTTTACGAGTTTGTGTATGTTTGTGTGTACAAAAAGGGGTACCCCCTCTTCTCAAAAAAAAAAAAAAAAAAAGCTGCTAGTGTAAGTCCCCTTGAAAGTGTCCCTCTTGAAGGACTGTTTAAAAAGGGACGCCCCCCTCTTTGTGCCCACTGTTCTGGTTGGCGTATGGAGGGGCTTTTGTCCCCCTCTTTCATGTGCACTCACAATGGGCTGGGCCGTTTGAAACACAACAGTAGATGAACTGCGCTGACAGTGTATTAAACTCTGATGAATTGCCTGTGCGAGGCATAGATCAATGTCCTTCAACCTCCGAGCACGCAGCGAAGGCCGGGCCTTGTCTTGGCTAAATGGAACAGGTTGCTGGCTCCTTTCACAAGCCCTGATTATATTCATGTTTTGTTGAAGCAGAAGCCTTTTTAAAATGTGTAAATCTTTCTAAAGAAGTCCTACTTTTTTTTTTTTTTTTTTTTTCGCCTTTTCATTCAGGGAGTTGATATTGTGCGCTGCTCATTTCAGGAGCACTGTCTGTCTAGACTAGAGTTGGAGACATTTCTCTTTTGGCTTTCTAAATAGCGGTCGCATTTGGAATAGCACAAGTATTACTATGACTGATAACACCTTTTGTCACTTTTCTGTTAGGTCACCAACTGCAGGGCTGTACTAGTTTGCTATGAACACTGCAGTCTGCTGAGTGAACAACATAATGTAGAATCGTTGTTGACAAGCCGTTACTTTGAATAAACTGAGTACCAACAACTTTGGAAAATTAAAGGTTTTGGAGGTGAAGATTATTAATAGGTTACTTTTTTCAGTAACAACAAATACAGACAACTTTGACAAATAAATGGAACGTTTTGAGGTACTTTTTGACAATCACTTTGGATTATTAACCAAAAGTAATGATAACCTTGAAAAAGAATGACAACTTTTGAGCTGATGAATCACAATAGGTTTAGTAATTATATTGTATTATTAACTTCCAACAGCTTCGCAAAATGAATGAAATGTTCTGCAGTCATGATTGACATTGGCCACCACTTTGTCTTCTTAACACAAATTCCGACAACTTTGGAAATGATAGAAAATTTTGTTCTGCTTATTGACAAGAAATGGAGCAATGACTTTGTTTTAATGAATCGAATACAGACAAGCACAAAGATTTGAGATGATGAATCACAATATATTTAGCCATTACTTTGCTCTAAGGCGGAAGTCAACCCAAACATATTTTTTTCAAGAATATGTTCCCAGCAGGCCCACTAGTTGAACCACGGCACTCTGATTATTTTGAGTTTGTGGAATAAGTGTTAATCCACTCGTCAGGTCAGTCGTGATTGGTCATTGTGAGCAGTTGTGATGTCATTTTCAGTCAACAGAAGACAAAATGGCCTCCCCCAGCAATGGCTGAAAACGAATGCATTTTGCTGCTTAATTTATATTCCACAAACTCAAAATTAATCAGAATGCCGTGTTTCAACTACTGGCACTCCTGGGAACATATTCTTGAAAAAAATAGGTTTGAGTTGACTTCCGCTTTAATAAATCAAGTACTGACAATTTGGGAAAATTAATGTATAATTCTGAGCTGATGATTGACTGACAGATGGTTTAGCCATAACTTTGTTTTATTGAAGCATGGACAACTTTTTGATTATTTGTCTTCTTCAGTGGTAACTTCGTCATGAGCAAAACAGTTTGGTTTGAATCGACTTTCAATTTTTAACCACGCTAACCCTCTTGTTAGACTGATTCATTGTAGTCGAAAGGAAAAAAGTGCCACTTTTAAATCTCAATGGTTTCCCTGACATCTCCTTCAGGTGTGGTTCAGCAACAGACGGGCCAGATGGCGTAAACAGGCCGGGGCCAATCAGCTCGCTGCCTTCAACCACCTGCTTCCTGGTGGATTCCCGCCCACTGGCATGCCCACTTTACCCACGTACCAACTCCCGGAGGCTAGCTACCCTGGCACCACACTATCGCAGGGTGAGTGCATTGTGCTGCCATATTTGAGCTTTTATCTCCAGTGACCTCAACGAGTGTCCATTAAACACATTTTGCCACTACGGTCCACATCACCAACATTGTTGGCGGAAGAACGAAAACCCTTACAAGGTGGTTAAGACAAGAATTTGTAACCATTATTTGATTTTAATAAACCCAAGTATGCATTACTTTAGAAATGAAATGTCCAAGTTTGGCCAGACGATTAACAGTCGATTCATTTGTTTTCATGAAACAAACGCAAGCAACTTTGAAAAGGGATTTTAGGAAACAGTGGTGAAATTCGGCACTCAGGATTGACAATGTATATATATATATATATATATATATATATATATATATATATATATATATATATATATATATGTATATAGAAAGAGAGCGAGACAGTTATTTATAGATATGTATGAAAAATGTTACTACATTACACTTGATTACTTTGTCCTTAGTTTGAAATCTTTTGTTTCCCCCCCGTCAGAGGGCAGTACCTTGCACAGACCTCAGCCTTTGCCCCCATCCTCCATGCACCAGGGGGGCCTGAGTGACAGCAGCTCGGCATATGGCCTGTCATCCAACCGCCACAGCTTCTCCAGCTACTCCGACTCCTTCATGAGTCCTTCCGCGTCCAGCAACCACATGAACGCAGTCGGCAACGGGCTCTCCCCGCAGGTCAGTCCAACTCCCAATTTTATTCCCCTCCCTCTCCTGCTCTCCTCACATGTAAGAAACTATTATGTCATTGTATTTGAGTGCAATTAAAATGTTCGGCGGCATAACTACCAATGTGGGCTTTTATGCCCGCCTTTCAAAGCGCCTGGATTTATTTCAGTGACTCCAAATTGCTACATTGGTAAAACAATTGGATTAACATCAACAAATTAAAATTCATCTTGATAGTAGACGGCAAGAGCTCGAGCCGCTCCAAACAGCCACTTTCCTGGGATGTCTAAATCCTGCACGTCGCAGCCAGAGCACATGGAGATGAAATAATTAGCTCAAGCTTAAAAATGTAGACCCGTAATCTTCTTGGTGTAATTGTCTGCAGCCGCAAGACTCCAGTTTCTTTTTTTCCTACCCTCTTATTTCTTTTCGTTCGTTTTATTTTCAAGCATTTGCAGAGAAGTTGGATACTAATTTTACAATTTAAATCTATTTCGGGCTCTCTTATTTCCTGCATAAAAAAAAAATGCCAGGAGTTAACCTCTTCAGGCTCCATGGTCTAGGTTGAGCTTTAAGCGGCACGGAGTAGCAAAGAAATGATTTGTAAATGATGCAAATCGTGTGTACGGAGTGAATTATACACAATTACCCATCAAGACTGGCCAGCCTTGCCCACCCTCACCGACAAGATGCGGTTAACAAGCAGAAAATAAGATTGAAATGGTGCGTAAAGAGTTGAAAATGAATTTCAATGCCGCATTTGTCCACAATTACCCCCATCGTTCACGTGTGTTTTATTTGAATCCGTCCCCCAACCCCACCCTCTTTTCAAATATTTCTCAAAGCAGATTTTTGGTATTACTGTTTTTTTTAAGAAGAAAGAATTAAGGATTTTGTGACAAAAAAGAGATTTTCTTTCCTGCTGGAGCAACGGAGGAGGATAACACGGCGGCTCACAGCGTGTTTGATTGTTAATCGTGGCGCAGGGGGCTTTAGCTGCTAATGCTCCCACTGCAAAACCTGCAGAAAAGCATCAGGAACACCAAAGTCATTTGAAAATAAATACATACATGTATATATAATGAATGGCACTCTCTAATACTTGTCGCCTTTTGTCGGGATGGGTTAGGATATCAAACATGTCCTGTTATGGTCGCCCCGTATGGATTTATTCAATTAATGATGTTTGTATATTTTGTTGTTTGTATGTTTATTTATCTGGTTAGCTTTAAAGAAAATGCAGGCTACAGTACAATATTTGAAAAAAATACTTTTTTCTTCCTCTCCTGCAGCCAAAACACTGTTATTTTTTATTTATCTTTTATAGAAACGGAGCCATTACTTTGTTTAAAGGAATGAAATACAAAGTTGTTAGTCAGTTAGCTAGGTTGCTAGGTAGCTAGCTGACGAGTGACAATTTACTTCGTTTTATTGAACCAAGTACTGTCAACTTTGAAGATGAATATGAAGTATTGCACTGGTATTTGACAATAGGCGTGGACATTACTTTGTTTGAATAACCCATGATGCAACAACCATAATAAAACGACCATCAAGTTGTGCATTTAAATTTGATGATAGATTTAGCCATTACTTTGTTGTTATAAAAAAAAAAAAGTAATAACTTTTTGAATCTGAAAATAACAATTTTAATCGATTGGCATCTGGCAAAGCTATTAACTTAGTTTTAATTAGGCATGAGCTTTGTGAAGCTTTGTGAAAATTAATTTTTTTTGGGGGGGGTTTATGGTTGACAAGAGACATTGCAATTATTTTGTTTTATTAACCCAAGCACAGACAACTTTTGAAAAATTAATCAAAAGGCTTGAGTTGATGATTCATTATCGGAGCAACCGTTGCCTTGTGTTCGTAATCCAAGTACTCCCAACTTTTTTGAAAACGAACATAGTCTTTAGTTGATCATTTGCGATAGACGTAGCCATTACTTTGTTTTAATAACCCAATTACTGACAACTTTTTGAGTTTATTGTTGGCAAGAAACTCTGCTGGATCTTGGCGGAGGTCCGCGCTCTATCATGCTTCTTCCTTGTTTCGTTCCTGTGTTGAAATGTGCATTTTTGGGGATGTTTTGACGCATCATGCCACACTTGTGTGCAACGCCGCGCGGCATTCCCATCAGTCTCTCAGCATGGGAACGAAACCTTCCCACTGGCAGCGGAATCAAAGTTCACGCCGGTGGTTGCGGCGTCCCGCCGAGTGCGCAAACACATGCGCTAACCCGCCTCCAGTTAGTGCTGCTGGATTGCAATTAAACATGTTCTCATACATTGCAAATTGAGTTAATTTGTTGTGATTTACAGCTCTTGATGAGAAATGAGTGTTTAGTATTGTTGCGTGTTGCGCAGGAGATACACTTGTGTGTTGCAAAGAGTGAGGTATATGGCCCTTTGCTGCTGCTGCAAAAAAAAAATCAGCTTCCGAGCAAATGGGCTGCGGTGGCGCGCCGCCAAGTCTGTAATGGAATCCTGCAGCGTTAGCAAGGCCCGACAGGAGCCCCGCATCTATTCCAATCCCGTAACCTATCCCGACAGCGCACTATTTTTTTTTTCCTCATTACAGCTGGCTGGAAAGCCATCCCCCCCCAAAAATGTGAAAGCACTGACCGTTTTCATTGTGGAGATGGTTTTGGCTGCTTGAGGGGAGACACTGGGTTAGCTGTGCATGGCTGGGCAACAGCAATGACTCAAGAAGACTTTTCCTTGTTTTGCTTGTTGGTCATTGGGTGGCACAGCAGGTGCCACACAAACACACACACACACACACACACACACACACACAACCCAAGTTGATTTTGTCTCTCTAGATGTTTCTGAATCATTGGGAATGAGCATCGTTTCAACAAAATGTTATCTAGTTGTCTTTAGAGACTACTTCTCATATTTTCTGAAGTTTCCTTTTAGAAGTAAATTCCTCATTTTTGACTGGCAGGGACACCTGCTGGGAGATGGAAGCAAACAACTGCTGCACATTTGAAATTCGGCGGAATAAAAAATGCATTTTTGCAGTGTTAAGTTACAGCCGTAGTTATGTTTTACTATAAAAAAAAGACGGGTTAATGCGTGTAAGCAAGAGGAAGGGAAGAGTTTGGGTGTTTGGTGCCTTAAGAGCAGAGCTGGGTATTTTACTAAACTGAGCATTCCGTTATTCGTCATCCTTCTGCAGTGTGTGTACCCTTCCATCGCCCGTCATTTGCCTTCTCTCCAGGGGGAAAAAAAATAGTACCCGTCTATAGGCCAGTCCGCCTCCAATTTTAAAGGGCTTCTGTCGGCAATTCCAACTAAACTTTCACAATAGGCAGCAGATTGGTCACCACTTCTTAAAAAAAGAGGTTTTAAGCTCTTTGATGCCATTCCCAGGTGAAGTTTATTGTCAAACTCAATTTAAAACAAAGAGGATTATCCGTTGCGTTTTTATAACAACCACATAAATTTACCTTTAAGTCCGCTTTCTTAATGCTAACACATAATATAAAGGGAAATGCCATAGACGGACTAACCAATAGCGCTGATCTCACAGTGTTTTGTCCTTGAAGCAATTGATAGTTGAACACAAATGGCGGAGCAACATATGTAGACAGACAACAATACAGCACTCACAGGCATTTATTCTTTATCCTCCTCCGGAAATGATGAATATTTCTGCATGAGTTAATTACAGTAGTTGTGAAACAATTTTTGTGTCTGGATGACTCTATCGTGCTGTGGTGGCCAAGTCACACACACCAGGAGTCGCAATGAATTATTATTGGATTATGTTATTCCTGCATGGTTTTATAAAGTACAGTATTATGGAGTGATATTTTCCCTATTTCATTTCTTATTGCATTTCCACTCATTTCAATGAGAACAATGATTTGTGATACATTTATACGGTTTCACAGAGGGCAACTGTAACCAGAATTGAGACCAGCAATTAAAAGCTACCCTGACATCCCTGCACTCCACCATCACTACTGGTTCCGTATCCCCAACCACCATTTGACCGTAGCGATGCGAGATTTCATTGCAGTTTTGATGACGGAAGTAGACAAAGTTTGACGAAAAGGAACTTTTTTTTTCCCCGAGTTTTATGAAAGTGTTTTGGAATGACAGGGATGTATGTGTGTGTATGTAGAGGGCCTTTGGGCTGTGTGAGTGGGCAGGGCCTTCACACAGACACACACACGCACGCACACACACGTACACGGGATCAGAGGCAGTGTGCGGCTCTCACCCCTGCCTCCCTTTGATCCGTGTCCCGGGGCCTGCCCGCCTGCCCGCCTGCACCGCACCAACGCACGCTGACACCGTGCTCACCAGCGACTCCCCACAACTGTCTGAGCGAGATAAGCCAGGGGAGACTCCAAACTGAGCTGCTTCTCCTCCATTAGCCTACGAAGACGCTTCTTTAAAAAAAAAAAAAAAAGACGGGATGAATTATTTTTAAGAGCTCTTGTCGCTGCCAAAAAATGGAGAGAGAAGAAGAAGAGGGGGTGAAGTATACGGAACAATCTGGCTTCATTCTGCCTGACTTCTAACAAGACACCCTACACCTGAATACCAATGAGAGACAGGATAGGGTGTGTGTGTGTGGAGGGGGGGGATTGGTGTAGTCCCCCACACTATTAAAACTTGGGCATTAAGCCTCTCACCGGGCACTGTGTCAGCTGGCAACTGCCGCTGACAACAAATCAAAGGGGATGAGCACATTGCCCGCCTGCATTCACAGCGCCACCGTTCGCTCAGCAAGAGGGGGGTGGGTGAACAGGGGGGGGGGGGGGGGGTACATAGTGGTTAATTAGAAGTCCCATTAAAACAAATGCTGTTTCAATTTGGCAACGATTTAAAAAAGACGTAAGAGGCTTTCTGTAAAAAAAAAAGAAAAAATAAAATTAAACAAGACACCCGCTGTTGGCAGCTGCCAAGAAAATCCAGGGACTGTAAATCATATCCAGTGGCTATACTGTTCGTGCACAGATTATTACTGCTGCCTGTTGTGTGTGCAATACTTCTGAACTCTGAGGAAACCTGCGCTGACTGTGACATCACTAACGTACACTACAAAAGCAGTATGCGTGCGTGTGTGTGTGCGCGCGTGTGAGTATTTACTCTGCTAAGTGCTCCCATTTGCAGAGATGTAACATCATGTACAGGACATCTGCTTCTATAAATAGCAGCGCGTTTAACAGGAATGGTGCCTAGTACACCGCAAACCTTTGCCAAAGCCTCAATATGACTAAATTGGATCAGCACCAAATTATAAGTATGTCATGTCATATAAATACATTTTGTCATTAGCATTCTTAAATTGATAGAAATGAAGGAAAATAATGACAAAAGTATGTTAAAACCACAAATCATTGTTATGCACCTTTATCCGGATCTTCACCAGAATGTGTTGGGGATTCTGCAGCACACTTCCAAGTTGTTTTGTGCAAACTACCTGATTTTTGTTTCCTACTTAATAACACACACAAAAAAAGCGACAGAATTTTTTTTAAATGGTACCTAGCAAAGCTGAGAACTTCGCCAAGGCCAAACATTGCCCATTTCAAACCACACCAAATTGATTTTACATACATTTTGTTATTAGCATTCTGAAATGGGTAGAAATTAATAACAAAAGTGTGTTTAAAAAAAACAATTCTGCATATGGAGCTTTATCCAAAACTTTTTGGGCGTGGCCTCTGCAACAACTGACCTTCTAATTTTTTTCTCATTAATATTCATTCATTTTTCACTAGCTATATATTTTAGATATAAAAATTTAAAAATTAAAAATAATTATAAATATAATATCAACAATAATACAGTACAATATTTTCAATACATAGATTAATCTGCATCTTTACCCAAATCTTCGCCAAATTGTCATTCTAATTTTTGTCGTCCTGCGTACCATCCCTCCTAAAAGATTTGGTGTGTTGTTCCGTGCTTGGTGGAGGATTATTGGAGGTATTAATAATAATTTGATAAAAGGAGATTTAGCTCTCCGCGTGTCTCCAGGGCAACCGAGTGAAGCCGTTTCTCCCAAATATTCCATCGTTGGCGTGGCTCATTCATGCTGCTATTTCTCACCTAGCAACCTTCCCTTCCTCTCCATTTGGCTGCATGTCACGGCGCCCTCACTACCGCGCCCCCCCCCCTCCGCCACCACGCACCAACCTCCACCTCCACCGCCACCTTCCTCCCAAGCTCCAAAACGTCTCTCCCCTGGAGAGGCAGCGCCCAGATGAAAGGCTAAGGCGGACAATAAAAATGCTATTTAAATGCAAGGGTGTTTGTGTGCGAGAGTGAGATATTTCCCGCTGAAAGTGAGCTGCCGCATCCCGATAAATAATAAATATAAGGGGAATGTGATTTACATTTATCTCGCCGAGGCAGCCAATATGAATTTGGGTAAATCCTAGAAGATGGGGATTTAAGGAGCAAAATGACTGCGACTGATTCAGATGCTGTGTGTCCCACGCATCCGCGATGCCTATAAGGTGCACAGGCCTGCTCCTGCAGCTTTTATTAGAGTGGTGGCACAAACTTGGATGCTATCTGTAATAGACACCGGCGATGCTGCGCTCTCGGACTGGCTTGTCCTCACCCTTGAAGGTGACTTTTGCTGGCATCACTGAACCCTAACGAGACCTGTATACCGACTTTTTCAAAAGTTTGTACAGGCTACTCATTACATTATAAACACCGTATTTTTTGGTGGTGTTTCTTCAAATGTCATCCAGCGAGGAGCTTTTTAACCAGCTTGGTGACTTCAACCCCAAAGATAGGAGAGCCCCTTCATGCCTGAGATGCCGGATGGTGGAGCAAAATTTCCTGAAAGCCGTCTGGAAATTTTTTTCCATTCCTCCCTATCACGCCCTTCTCGGTCTCACTGTCATTGCTCCACACGGGCATTGAATTCACCCAGCAGAATAAGGAAATCACCTGCAGGTGTGCTCCCCGGCAACCCCCCAAGGAGTCCAAAACGGGTGGCTACTCTGAGCTGTTGCCTGGTGCAGGGGCACAAATTGCAGTAAGGCTATGTCCCTGACCCAAAGAAGAAGTCACTGGGGTGAACCCCAACATACTGGCACTGAGCCACGGGGTGAGAATTATGCCCTGTTTAGCAACTCTCACTGGGGGCAACTCCAGAAAGGAAGAGAATCCAGCCCCTCTCAAGAGGACTGGTACCAGAGCCCAATTTATGTGTCGAGATGAGTCCAATGATGTCTAGTCGGAATCTCTTGACCTTGGCCACCAGCTCAGGATTTATCCTTGCCAGAGGGGTGACATTCCACGTCTCTAGAGCCAACTTCTGTAACCAACAAGGCCCCCATCTTCGTCCGCCGCCCACCTCACACTACACTCAACCAGCTTGGCCCTTCCCGCAGGAGGTGAGCCCATTTGGAAGGGGGACTCATGTCGTCTCTTCAGGCTGTGCCTGTCCAAGGCCATGGGCAACCGACACTTGCCATCCAGCTCCACCCTGACTGCCACGGCAACTTTTTTTGACAGTTTAAAAAAATCTCTCTAGGCGTCGGCTGCAATCATAGCCTGGCAACCTAATTGTTAAGTAAAACTACTTTCATGGCACAGGCAGGGTGTACCCTGGACTGGACTCCAGCCAATCACAAGGCACCTAATTTATAGACAAACAACCCTTCACATTCACACAAATTTCAAGTCGTAAATTAACTTGACGTAAATGTTTGAAGGATGCCTAGTGGGGGTTAAATGTGGTCACCTGGAATCATTGATTTCTTTAATAATTTGAACTGACCTTATTATCGAAAGCCGATTGTTCGGTAGAAAAAGACTTGAGGTACCGTGTGATCTTCGAAAAGCTTTCTGTTAATTAACACTTGAAAAGACCTTATAAGTAATACTGATACCACTATTGGGCAGGTTCACAATATACACCCATGTTCTATTACTGAAATTTTCAGTAATGTTATGCATAGCTAAAAAGCACAGATAAATGAGAGCTCACTATTTGTCACACAATGATTATATGAAAGTCTTTCTGCACTGAGAGCAAATAACGTCCACTTGTCTTCGGCTGGTTGGCGGGCAGGTGAAGCGTCGGCGGTGACCCCTTTCCCTTCCTTTGAGGGTTCAAAGGTCAGGTGAGCAAGAGACTATTATGGGATGTCCACAGGGTTGCTTTTTGCTATGAACCTGCCATCCAGCTCGCGGATGTTATGTGTGTGTGTGTGTGCACACGTAGCATGTGCTTCCTGTTAGTTCCAGATGCCACTCTGACAGGTGCATTGATGTGATTGATACCCCGCCCTGACTTTTTAGCCCCTCTTCTCTCACCTACACTTTCATGGCGGCAACCCCCCTTTGCGCTGAAGTTTATATACAATGCTAGCGTCGGGCCGGCCAATAAAATGAGCAGACTCGGCCGAAGCTCAGCTGGGTTTTGTTGCTCCGCGGTAGCTCCCCACTCAGCCTCCAGCTGAGAGCTATTTCACTATTTATTTACATGTAATTATGGCTATGAGGTGCAGATATTAACACTGTCAAGAACAATTTGACCTGACATTTTTCACCAAGCCTGGCCCCTGCTGGTTTTAGCAAACAAACCGTGCCCACCCCTCCTCCTCCTTCTCCCTATCCTCCTCATCTTCCTCCAACCTTTTCTCCATCCGCCTCACTATCCTCCTCCTGCTGCACACACGTACACACGCACGCACGCACACACACGGGCACACGCACGCCAAAACCACTCTCCTGGAATCAGAAAATCTGCCGTTTAATTTAGAAGTCTGTGTGTGTGCGTGTGCATCTGTGTGTGCGCTTTTGAAAGGGGGCCTCTCTTGTTCCCAGTGGCTGAATCCATCCCATAGTTACTCAAGCATATCACTAGCAAAGAATAGACGACTGCTCCTCACACATTCTCCAATTGCAGTCCAATAGACGACATATTAACCTCTGGTTAGTGCGGGGCGGGGACTTTATAGCTCGTACTGTGGTGCGTTTAAGAGGTTAATGGACAGCTGTGCTCACTCAGATGTTACGGAATTACTAGAAAAGTTGAAAACAAATGTGGGGGGGAAAAGGTGGATGTTCGTAGTTTTAATGTTTTGGGGTCAGGTAGGTACACAATGTGCTTGATGCATTAGTGTATTATAATAGGTTACATTAGATTAGAAGTAATACTGCTATTATTTTCTGTAAAATTGCAAAAAAAAATGGTCATTTTGGAAAAAAAATGTATTTTTGTGTCAAATTCGGGTAAATTTTTGATTTTTTTAAGTTATTAAAGTGAATGGAAAGCCATATAAAACAGTGTACATGAATAAATAATGTATAGACACTATGGAATATGTATCTTACTATATATACAGATGTGGATGTGAAGAAAAGCAGCACGAATAGCCAGCAGCATTGTCCATGGTTTGCCAAAGCTACACATAATCTATATAGTCAACGAGTCTGTACCTAAGCAGTTTGGACTGGAATAAACACAAGGAGTCCGAATGTGAAGGCGAATAGCAGCAGGAATAGTCAGCAGCATTGTATGTAGCTAAAAACGACACTAGCGTGAGAACAAACATGGTAACAATATGTAAGTCTGTAGCGAAAAGAGCAGCGCCTACGTACCACAGATGCAAATGATGGCAACAGCAAGAATAGTTAGCAGGACTGTAGCTGAAAAAACTGCAAAGAGATTATAGCAATGCATGAACTACAATATAGAAACTTAATACTAGATTACACTATCAATATTATATATTCAGAAATTAATGTGAACAGCAGCAAGAATAGTCAGCAACATTTCATGTAGCTAAAATATTACCATGCATGCAGTGAAAACTATACATGAATAGTATCGAACGGTAATACTACATTATACAGTGGTGAATAGTCAACAGCTTTGTTGCTAAAAAAAAAAACTAGAAACAGAATACTATATTATATTCTTAAGAACATACAGAGATATGAATATGAGCAGCAGCAAGAATAGTCAGCAGCAATGTGTGTAAGAAATACTGTAACAACAGAATCAAACAAACTGTACTCTAAGGTATTATCAGGTAACTGATTAACATAAGGAAGTAAGATGAATGTGAATGAGTTGTAGTATTTGCCTGTTTTTTAGGTGGGTGGGAGGGAGAGAGGAGAGCAGAGGAGGGGAGGGGCCGAGGCACACAGGAAAGGCGTTGTGAAGAGTGACAGCTTGTTCCAGCGGCTGCTAATCATCCTCATCTGCGCCTCTCATGTCAATGCCCACTTTCTGTCAGTGCCAATCAGCCACTTAATTGAACACAATTAGCACCCCACCCCAACACCGCATTCTTCAAAGTCTCCCCCCAACCCCCCATGCCACTACCTCTCATTCCTGGTGGAAGACACTTTTCACTTGTTATTAATGTGGCACGGCCAATTAAGGAGGTGGCATGCGGGCCAAAGCCCATCATCTGCTGCCTGCCACCGTCGCTCCACCCCCCCCCCGCCCCCCTCCAGCCCAAGCCCGCGCACCGCACCACCTCCACCGTGACCAAAACGCTTTAATTCAATTTATGCAATCGCTGTTATTTTTAAATAGTCATTTTGTCTGCTCAGATGAGGGGCCTGACTGCCCGCTGGGCTGGCCCTCCTCATCTCATGTGAGGGGAGGGGGAAGGGAGCAGGAGTTGACTCCTAGATAGTTGGAGTTATTAGATAAGGTCGATTGGGCCTCCTATTGAAGGTAGCGACAACTGCAAGGCCGTTCAGAGAAACCCACCGCTTGCCTCTGCTTCAATTTCATCTTGCATGTTGACATTAGTCACTGAAAAGCTATAGAGCACATAAACATAAATGGTAACTTCGGTCAAAATACATATATAAATTATGCAGTATATTAAATTAATTTAAAAAAATAAACAATTTCTACAATATATATATATATATATATATATATATATATATATATATATATATATATATATATATTTGTATATTTATATATAGTTGTAGAAAAAAAGCTACAAAATTACAAAAAAAGTATATCACTGTCATATTTTAAATAAAGAGGTAACTATAAATATTTTTATTTGTAAAAAATGTTTTGCATTATTTTTGGCGGTTGTTGAAATTTTTTTCATGGATTTCAATTAGCTGTTTAGCAGGTTCTTGATTTGCATTTCATTTTTATGTTTAATTTTTAATGTACAATATTATTGAGTCTACCACCCTACAAAGAAAACATGCACACACATTCATAACCTACTTGCAACGCTGAGAAGTTTTACACATTTCACATCTTCACCGTATGATATTGACTAATGATTGTTTTTTTTTTAATCATGCTAAATTTGAGTTTTGTTGCATAATATGACTTTGGTGGAGGTTTTCAAAGTCTAGTATGGACTATGCCAATATGACATTAATTTGCCCCGTGGGGTTCATTATTGGACCCAATAACAATTTTCAGGGCCAAAAATGCTCCATTTCAGATTCCACAGCTTTCAGCTGATGTGCATTTAGGAATAGTTAGCTGTCCCTTGTCAAAGTCAGACACTTCCAGGATGAGCTGCGGCTGTAATGGCGCCCCGAGGACGAGCCCTTGCCAATATTGATCTGCAATTCAAGCGTCACCTGCTCCGATCTCCAGTAATCGCTCTCCATCTGCGAAGGTGCTAAGATGCTACATGCTGCAGCATTCAGATAACTGCCACGCGTTTTGCCAGGGCTCATTTTATTCCCCCGCCTCCCGTCTGGCCCCCTTTGACCTCTGCCTAACTTAAAGGTACATCTCGGGGGCATTTCATTTGGGCAGAACGCCGCAGCTATCGGTGACAGAGGAACTAATCCAGTCTTGCGCAGATTAAGAGTATTTGTGGAGCTGCGGCAGTGCTGGATGGAACAGAGGGGCTCTCGCTATCAGCTCTCCAGGCAGGCGAGCCCTCAGGCCAGCGCAGTCCTACAGGAGTCTTTGTACTCCCCCCCCCGAAAGCCTCCACTTCCTTCGCACTCAATATCACTTTCTCTTGGCGTCTCGAGCACCCCTGCCCTTCTTCAATAGGCTGTCACATTTCCACTCTTCCTTTTTTTTTTTTTTTTTACGCACACTGCTGCAGGTGCGCAATAATGCTGCAGATTTCACTCCAAAATGGTATTTTTAACAGTATTAACGCCCGTTTCTCTTTCAAGATCATTTTCTATTGCCATCTCGAGCACCCCTAATCTTCTTCAATAAGCCGTCACATTTCTAGTCTCCCTTCTTCTACACACAGACCACTACAGCTGCTCAAAAAAGCTGCAGATTTCGCTCCAGAATTGTATTTTTAACAGTATTGATGCAAGTTTTTCATTTCAATAGTACGTTGTCTTCACGTCTCGAACACCTCTGCCCTCTATCTATCCATCTCCCTTATTTTCACGAATCACACTACTTCAGGCGTTAAAACGGGAGCATAAGCTACAGATTTCACAACCAAATTTTATTTTAAACAGTATCATTGCAGGTTTTTCATTTCAGTATGATTTTCTATTCACATCTTGAGCAGCCCTGCCCTCCTTCCATCGGCCTTTGCATTTCCACTCTCTTGTTATGTTTTCCACACGCATTGGTGCAGTTGTTCGAATGGGAGGATAAATTGCAGATTTCACTCCAGAATTATTTTTTCTAAAAGTATAAATCAAAGTTTTCCATTCAATATCACTTATTCTTCCCGTCTCGAGTACCCATGCCCTCCTTTGTATTTATACCCTTCTTCCTTTTTAGGACTCACTGATGCAGGTGTTCAAATGGGAGTAGAACTAATGAATTTCACCCTAAAATTCTATTTAAACCATATTGATGCAAGTTCTCCGTTTCAATATCGCTTTCTCTTCACATCTCGGGTACCCATGCCCGCCTCCTATAGACATTGACATTTCCTCCCTCCCTTTTTTTCATATGCTCTGCTGTAGGTGCAAAACTACAGATTTCACTCTATAAATCATAAATCTGTTTCACATTACATTAATGCATGTCTTTTTTTCAGGTTCACATTCTATTTGCATCTCGGGCACTACTTCCCTTCTATACAGTCCTTTTGCATTTCTGCTCTCCTTTATATACACACACACACACTGCTGCAGGTGTTTGATTGGGAGAAAAAGCAGCAGATTTCATTCCAGGATTCTATTTGGAATCGTGTTATTGCATGTCTTTCTTTTCAATGTCACTTTCTATTCGCGTCTCAAGTACCTTTGCCCTCCTTCTATAGGCCTTCACAGTTCCACTCTCCGCTTTTTCGCACACACTGCGGCAGGTGTTCGAATGGGTGGACACGCAGCAGATTCCACTCCAGAATTCAGAAGTTTTTCATTTCAATATCACTTTCTCTTCACGTCTCGAATACCCAAGTATCAATGCATGCTGTTCTTTTGAAAACCACTTTCTATGCGCATCTCGAGCACCCCTCCTCTCGGTCTTCACATTTCCACTTTTTTTCCACGCACACTGCTGCAGGTGTTAGAATATGGGAAAATAACTGCAAAATTCCACTTTAAATGGCATCATTGCATGTCTTTCATTTCGAAATCACGTTCAATTTGTGTCTCGACCAGCCCTGTCCTCCTTCTTATATTTCCACTCTTCCATATTTTTTAGACTCGCTGCTGCAGGAGAAAAAATGCAAATTTCACTCCATAATAAATGTGTCTTTCTTTTCAATATCATGTTCTCGTCGCGTCTCGAGCACCCTTGCCCCCCATCTACACACCTTCACAACACTCACTGCTGCACAAAACAAATACAGATTTCAGTCTAGAATTGTGTTTTCAAGGGTGTTCATCCATGTCTTTATTTTTGTGTTAATTTCCATTCAGCACAGCAACAATGCACAAAGAGAAACTCGTCAAACATTTCCACAAACAAACAAAAAAAATGCAATGTGACTGTTGCAGACATGAGACGCGCGCTATGAAAGGAGCTCTTTATGTGCCTCAAGTACGCTATTTATTTATCTGAAAGGATGCACATTGTATCAATTTACAATTCTCCGCAGGCTGCGGGGCTCACAACTTGAGAGAATTAATTACTTTTTTTTGTTATTATTTTTAAAGTAATCTATCTGTAGAGAGAAGGGGGGGGGGAGGGTTAGAGGGAACAGCCCGGAGCATTGTCCTTTAAACTAAAGTCCTGGCTCACATTATCTCCCCAAGCAGCACTCGCACCAGCACCAACAACAAACGAGCGGCTGAGGAAGAGGAAGGAGATTTGGGGTGTGAAAGAGTACGGCAAAAAAATAAATCAAATCTGGTTGTCATTCTTTTGGCCAACTTTAATGCAAAGAATGTGGCACATGAACATATCAAGAAAAACATTTTGTAAAGGGGAACTATTACACCTGTCGTTATGTTGTTGAATATTTGACTGAAATAGCCGAAAAGTATTTTCATGACATCATTTTGCGACTCAATTATTATAATCTATCATTGTAAGTTTAACCATTTTTTAAAAATCAATGTCTCCGCATAAGAATTTAGTAGGAAATTTAAAAAAAAACATTGGCGTATCCCAAACAACACAGCTCAAACCCTCAGAACTCAATATTTTGCCAAAACTTCATCGGCAAGTTACTTTTAAGTTACTTTTTTAACTCGGGTAAGTCTCAGTAGGAAATCCTGCAAAAAGCACATCAAAATTAAAATGTAGCCATTATTTTTTTTACATCATTTGAAAACAATAGGCACTTTTTAAACTAACAAAAACAAATTTGGGACAGTATTATAAGGCATTTTGTATGAAATCATATAAAATTGTCATGTGATGGTACACAAATGTTAGTCTTCTAATGTTGAATTGAATTGGTGAAGTTCAATTGTTGAAAAAAAACACACAAATAAAAAATGTGCGCTATAAACAATGTTGAGTTGAGCTGAGTTGAGTTGATTTCAGTTCCAGCTTTAGGATGGTTGCTCTCTCCTGGATTTTAACAGAAAATGTGCTTCAAAATCAACAATGTGGAAACCACCACCACAAATATTTTTGCCCTGATAAAATGTGCTTTTTCAAGTAACAACAACAACAACAAATAATAATTCTGATGGCTTTTTGTTGGAAATCTTTCTCATTGAAGTATACTAAAATACAGCTATACCCCTTTACATGTATTAGTATTTTTAACCACAAGTTCCAGTAAGTGCTGTAAAAAAGTGCTTATCTTTGCTGCTGCAGCAAAAATTAAACGATTACAGGCAAAATTTTCCTTTTGGAGAAGTACTGACAGCTCTGTCTGAACCATCCTGATCCACTAAAAGAGCAAAAAAAAAAAAAAGTGCGACGGCGGCCATTTCTGGAGATAAGGCATCCATTTTCTTTTGAAGAACTTTTATGAGCGTGAATATTAATTGCAGCGATTGTTGGCCATTGCGCTTCATCAGGGGGGCGATGCAATCGAGCTTCAATTATAAGCTAAAATGGACTCTCCCTGCAGGACACTTTGTCAAAGTGTCTCATGGATTCTGCCTCGTTGTGAATCTCCCTCTTCCGGAAATGACATGTCACACGGGTGTAGCGGACCGACACGTGGGAATGAACGCGGCAATTTGTGTGAGTTCTCCGGAGTTCCGAAGGATGTGATGAATGTAGTGAAGGATCGATTCCTTCTGTGTTTGGTTGCTGGCATATGTGTGCGAGGCGACGGCCTCCGCGAGGGCCTAATTGGTTTAGCAGCTGAGGGGGTCACAGGTCAGCGTAGCGTAGCCAAACTCAACATGAACCTGATGTTGAGAGGAAGGCCTGCTCGCTATAGGAGGGAAGCACGTGTGGGACACAGTTCTGGGAATCTAGAATGTTAAAAAAACAGAATAAAATCATGTATTTTTGATTATCTAGTATTTTTTTCATTAAAATATTTTTTCATCAAAATATTTCATATGAAATATTTTTTGGGGTAATTTTGAATTTTTTGTAACATTTTGTATATTTTTTGTACGTATTTAGTAAAATTATGTACAAACTGCAATGCATCTTTTTTTTTTTTTTTTTTAAATCCAGCCTCTTTCCTTGTGCCACTTTAACAAGGTGCTTGAGAGTGGTGCACAAATGGAGGTAATCTCTTTCATTTGAACACATTCCGAGCGCTTCCTCTGGCGAATGTCACATGCTATTACAATAATCTAGAATATTGAATTGGAAGCTTTATGCAGTGGGAATAATGCACGCTCCGTCATATTGCGGGGCCGAGCCTTAACCTGCAGTATCAGCGGGCCTCTTCGACTCCGCGCGGGGATCTTAGGGGATCATTTACCAGTTCCAAGTCCATTACTATTCATGAGACGGCGAGCTCGGGGGCGAGGGATTAGAGACTCCCTCGGCGCTTGTTGTGCCATCGGCTCCGGCTCGGGCCGCGGGACGGGGCCGTCTGGCGCGGGCGGCGGGTCTATTATCGCCCCGGGACCCCAGTGTCCCTCAGCGGAACACTCAGTGACAGCGCCAGCTCATGGAAACAGTCGCTCTTGTTCCCTTCAACCCCCATCGGCCCCCGACTAGTCCTGAAGAAGAAGACGGGACGCTTCGTCCTTTTTTGCTCAGTTCCAAGTAGAAATGGCGACTTTCTATTGGGATGTCCAATGGGAAGTGATTGTCCAAAACATTTGGAAATAATAGCCTTTTGAATAAAGGGATGGAAATAGAACTGGAGTTTTTTTGTCCAATTCATCGAGTAACCAAAGAAATGATCGACATTGTCAACATTGTGAATAAAATAATGGTTAATTGCAGCCCAACGTCTTGAAAGGCAACTTGTGGGAATCTGCATGACGTCATGCTAAGTGTTTTTCTTTTTTTTTTGGCGTGCCCCACAGGTGATGAGCATCCTGAGCAACGGGAGCGCGGTGCCCTCGCAGCCGCAGCACGACTTCTCCATCTCCCCGCTGCACGGCAGCCTGGACGCCTCCAACCCTATCTCGGCCAGCTGCAGCCAACGCTCGGACCCCATCAAGGGCGTGGACAGCCTGGCCTCCTCGCAGTCCTACTGCCCCCCCACCTACAGCGCCACCAGCTACAGCGTGGACCCCGTCGCCGCAGCCGCCGGCTACCAGTACAGCCAGTACGGCCAGAGTAAGCGCTCTCCAGCCACTCACATTTCCTTTCTGACATTCTGCCTCGCTGGCACATGAAACCACTCGAAATAGACAAAATACATAACAGGAACATAACCAGGAATACTAAAAACAAATGTTTAGTATGATATGAAAATACCAAGTATACAACTAACATGTGGAAGTTAAGTAAAATACTACAATTACAATAATACAGTACATATAATACTTAAAAAAAACATGTAATACTAAAATAATACACAGAAATGGTCAATGTAATGCTAATATTATGAAAATAGGAAATATTACAAAACACCGGCTAAAGATTATAAGGAAAAAACAATATTGCTGGACTACAATACATTAAATAATACAAACTATTAAAGCAAATGCTACAAAAATACACAAATACTAAATTAAAACAAATATGAAAGATACAAAATGCAAAAATAATTGCAAAACATAATACTAAAACACAATTTTATTACTAGATTACAATAATTAAAAAACAAAAAAAAAATTAAAATTACAATAGTCATAATATAATGCAAAAAATTAAGAACGATACAACCCAAAAACTAAACATGATAAAAACACTAAATACATATCCAACATATACTTTGAAAATTCTAAAAATAATAAATGAAACACTAAAATTACAAAAGTAATAAATAATTCTAAAAAATAATAAATATAATATGAAAACACTAAAATTACTTTTATAAATGTTAAATAAAATTCTAAAAATACAAAATGTGCTTAAAACTCTAAAAATGACATTCTAAAATTACAAAGAATAATAAATATCATTTTATTCTGACTTTAATCTCAGAATTCTCACTTTAAAGTCAGAATTCTACGGGAGAGGATTAGAAACAGTGTAGAAAAAGGGAAAGAAAAAAATTGGCAGGATTCTCACTTTGATCTCAGAATTCTGACTTTATTCTGAAAATTCAAATTCTAAATTGAGAATTCTGAGATTGAAGTCAGAATTCTGATTTTAAAAAATGAAAAAGAAAAAAATATAAATACAATAATCCCTGTCCATTCAAAGGGGTTACGTTCCAGACCCCCCTACCTCCAACGCATGCAAAATAAATGAAAATCAGCAATATAGAAATGACCAATTTAAATACACCCTTCGTACATTTTCAAGGCATTTCATTTGTTAAGGTCTTTAATAAGCACACTTTGAAAACAATGCAAAAACATTTAAACCGTATCAGCACAAAAAAAATACCATGACGCTGTGGTATAGCGGGGGTTTTACTAAATACTAAAATGTGCGATATCCTTGGAAAATGCTTCTCTAAAATCATGGTAAAGCGCAAAAGAGCAAAAACCATCTTGACCTTTGCACCTTAACCGTGGAGGCCGAGACACGTGCTCTTGATAAAGACCCCCTCGTCCCCTCACCCCCCATCATGCCTTAGTCACATCCCTCTCCACTTGGATGGGAAAGAGCAAGAGGGCCACTTCAAAGAGCGGCACGCCCTTGGGGCACATATGTCCTCTTGCCCACCTCTTCCTCTCGCCTCCATCACACACACACACACACATTAGTACAGCCCGGAGGCAGGAAAGAGTTAGCTTTATTAGATTAGCATAATTGACTGATGCTGTCGCGGCCATTCACCAAGGTAAAACCAAGCACGCTTCCCCGAGCGCCATTTGTTTGTATTTCCTCTCCGTGCTCTCTCCCGCCTCCCCGTGCACGCACGTTGCGTCACGGATGCGTCACGTGGCGTCAAGCGGATGCGAGCTGATGGCGGGTTAATTAAGACGCTGATTGAGCACAGTGGACGGCTAATGAATGGAAGGGGAGCCGCCGTCGGATGATGAAAATGATCGGCCGCGTGGAGTGTGGAGGGCATGAAATCGCAGATGCCAAGTGTAATGAAGACTGGCACGCACACACGTACACTCAAGTGTGGGGTGGCGGTGTAGACTAGGGGGGAGCTCGCTGAGTGACAGCAAGGAGGCGCTACCAGGCTGCACATGCTCCGTGCCAGCGGTGTGCCAACATTATTTTTTTTAACAGTATCTTTCACTCTGACTTCTGACACACTTTATTTCACATTAATCACTCAGAGTGAATAGTGTGTCACATGACCCAGATGACTGGCGTACATGTCCGAATGGTCACTAGTCAATCACAGAACTGACACAGTCAGTTTTGTGTAGAGACAAAGACAAAAACGTGAAATCAAGTTTTGATCTCGACAGAAAAAAAGACATAATTTACTGAAATGGAAATTGGAATGCTGTGAGAAAAAGTTTAAGTCATTATATAAAGAGAACAATGACAATTTAGCAGGGATAAAAATCAGACATTTAAGAAAAACAATTTCACAATTTTATAAGAAATAGTTGTAATATTACAAGAAAGAATGAATTTATCTTACCAGCAACAATACGTCATTTTACAACATTAAAAAAAGAAAAACAGAAAAGAAAAAGAGAAAAAGCGTTTGCTAAAAGTAAGTTATAGGGCTCTATTTTCATAGACCGTGCTTGTGTGCTCGGTGTATAAAGTGGTGCATCTTGATTTTCGTGCTGGGGCAAGTCTAGTTCACCGTGTTTGGGAATTTGTCAGACCGCGTTACACCTCGCTGGGCGTTTCGGCAGACCAGGGGTGTTTTCTATCACACCACTCCGGCGCACGTGACAATTTGGTGACAAAAAGTAGACTACACATTAGACCAGATGAAACCAGGTCTAAATTGTGGCGCAGGTGGTGTAACACGATTTTGGTGGATTTCATTGAGGAGCAGGCAGACAGATTCTGTGCTCGTCTGATAGGTGTGGTGGATGTCATTTTAACATGTTAACATATTTCAACAGTGTGCATTGAACCATCTGAATCATTGTTGAAATCAATACATTGAATATTATTAAATATTTTTAAACGTATTAATTATTCACTAATATTATTAAACTTTAGATCATCCGCAAGTTCTTGCGATTCCTTATAAATGTACTTTTTGTGCGCCATTCTCTGCCATGTAGATCACACACCTCACCGGCGCTGAATTTAAAAATAATGAGGGGAGTCGCTTGGATTGGCCGGGAATCAATTCAGCTGTGTTCACTCCCACAACGGCGCGAACCCCTATTTCGACCAGCGCCCATCTACAAAAATGCCCAAAGAAAGAATACTCCATTCATGTGCACCTGTGCTAGGCTAAAAAAACAAAACAAACAACAACAAAAATACCGTTACGTATACCTTTCAGTCCCACAGACCGCAACGCCGCTGCTCTGTGTGTGTGTATATGTTCGTTGTTTTTATTTTGTTTTTGTTTTTTTGTGTGCATATCCATGTAACGTAGTAAGTACTTTCTTGATGCCGATTTGCTGTCGCGGATGATGACGGCAGGGCTGGCCTGAGATAATGACAGAAAGATGACTGACGGACTGACCTGCCCACCACTCAAAATTAGGCTGTGAATTTTACTATACTGTGAACAAATACATTTTACAAAATTGTATTAAATTTGTACATTTGAGAAAATTTCATGAAAAATATTTATGCCATGATGTAAAATTTGAATAAAATTGTAATATACAAAAAAGTTGTGTATTTTGGGGTTAAAAGTTAACCTTAACAAAATTAGATTGCAATGTTATCGAAAATGGAAAAAAAAAGTCATTTTATAAAATTTGCCAAAATGTTTACAAAAGTTGTGTGTACTATTTTGAGGAAAAATTTATATTCACGAGAATTATATATCAAAATTATAAAATGGTACAATCTTACAAAATTGTACAAAATTTTGCAAAAAAATACTTGGACCTAATTTTACGTAATTTATAAAATTGTAAATTAAATAAAATGTGTACTGTTATGTGGAAGAGTTGGATAGCTATGAGAATTGAGTAATATTCCAAGATTGTTAAAAAAAGAAAATTCATACAGAATTTCAACTAAATTTTAGATTTTGTGGCAATCCTTCAACTTAGCTCTGCCAGTGGCTCCAAAGCTAAGATTTCAGTTCCGCCACAGTGGTCCTGCGTGTAGTGAAGGCATGTGGTTTGTTGTGTTTGTTGCTAGCTGCCGTGGACTACCTGGCCAAGAACGTGAGTTTGTCCACCCAGAGGAGGATGAAGCTGGGCGACCACTCGGCCGTGCTGGGACTGCTGCAGGTGGAGACGGGTCAGGCCTACTGAAGCTTCCCGAGGACGGCACACCGCTGGACCAACACCTTGGAGCCACTTTGACTTTGATGTTGATAGTAGTTAACAATATCATTTCAACTACTTTCTCTGCTTTTTTCATACTGTTAATATTATTGTTGCTGTATGAATGTTGTTAATATGTTGTTCTTTGATTACACAAGGATTAGGTGGATTGGGTTTTTTTTCCCCCCAAGCTGCTCTTCTCCCTGAGCTCCTTTTTTTTTCTTTTTTGGGTGAGGGGAGGCGAATTGACCTTCCCGCTTTCATATCCATCTTGACATTCCAAAAGCACTTGGCCACTCTGTGGGAAGTCTGGCTGGAGGGAATCTGCAGGGAATTTTAAGCAGTGTTTCGGCGGCCAATAGGCTCCCCCTCTCGAACCCATGTCCCCCTCTAACCTCCATCCCATCCTTAGCTGCGGTCCATGGGGAAGGGGGGCTTTGTTTGGGGAAAAAGCAATTGGGGACATTAATGTATTTAGTTTGGAAATATGGAAGCCAGACTACATTACGCTAAATCCCATCTACCGTTGTGCAAAGCAGATTCAGGCACACAAATATGAAATTAGGCACCTTCACTTGACCCCACACAACACAGGCATTCCTTCCAAAACATTCCAAAAAACAACTAAAAAGCATTCCAACACTTCTGACTATGAAAAAAGTGCATGAAAGAAACGAGAAATCATTTTATGACAATGAAGTCAACAATCTACTAAAATGGCCGTCATTTAGGAGAATTAATTTGAATTATTACGTGGATAAAACACTGAAGATGTGGTTTTACAAAAGTAAAGTTATGATCGCTGAAAACAGATGCATTTTACAATAAGTAAGGTGGAATATTTGGAGAAAAATGTATTTAATTTCACAAAAAAATCAATTGTCATTTCATGCAAATGAAGTTCTTCAGAAATTAAGTATAACCTCAGGAGAAAACATTCTCATGAGATTGAGGTGTCTGATTTCAAAGAAAGACCAAATTGACCTAAGAGTTAAATGATCATTTTACATTAAAATATAACATGAAAATATGTTGTAATTTACTAGAATTAAAAATGGAAAAATTATCACAATTTTATGAGAAAAACATTGCGATTGTAGAAGATAGTGATTCTATCCCCACATTTTTTTTTTGTAAAATTCAGGAATAATCCTCCATATATTACTTCATCATATTTTTATCATGTTTGCTAAAATGATATTTCATTTGTAAATCTGAACTGCTGCAAGTAAAATTGCTACCAGAAAAAAAGACTTGTCCAAAAATAAATAAACTGACCTAAATTTGGGACCATAAAGTCAAAATTTTATGACAATGAAATTTACATATTACAAAAAAATGTTGAAATTACAAGAAAATTGTAATTTACGTAAGCATAACAATTATATTTTCTTGAAGTCTTCCAACTTTTCTTGTCCATGAAATTTGGAATTCTTGTGTTCTTCATCATGTTTTCATGTAGTAAGATTGTATATTTTTTGTTCCAGTACAACATTATGATCATAAAAAAAAATAATAATTCTACAAGAATAGTGGTCACGAGGGAAAAAAAAAACAAAAGTAAAAAACGAATTCTTGAAAAATAAATCCTTTTTTTTAAAGTTGTAATTCACAAGACTAAAGTTGGAATATTACAAGAAAAAAAACAGACTTGGGGTAGAAGGAAGTTGTAATCTTATAAAAACCAATGTTGCAATATTATGAAAATAAAATTGTGACATGAGGAAAGAAAGTTAAAATTTTACAAGAAAAGGAAAATAATTTTATGAAAAATGAAATCATAATTTCATGAAAATAAAACTAACTACAAAAAAAATGGAATACAACAAGGAAAAAAGAAAGACTTTTATATGAAAAATTATTGGCACAATTCTATCCTCCCAAAAATTATATTATGAGCTCTTAGCATGACTAATATGCCACTTTTATGGTTGAATCTTCATAGGTCCAGATGTACAAGTAAAACAAAACAAAAAAGCCTTCATCTGACATGATCTAGGACAACCTGTTTTCCCTCATGTGTCATTTTATTTCTTTTTTGGCGGGGGCCAAACATTTGAATTGTGTACGTAGTCTCTTTGTTTCTAAAGACTACGTTTTATACTAAAACAAAACTTTACCTTTCACCTTGTCTGTCGGCTGGCTTTCTGTTGGTTTTGTTGGACTTTGTATTTAATTGCGTTTGAATCCCGCTTCGGGAAGAAGAATGTGTAAACACTTTGGAATTAATTCCCCTGGAGATGCGGTCCAAGTGAAAGGACCAAAAACTGTTCGTATGGACCCCGACAGGAGCACTTGGCGGAGCTTTTTACCTGCTGGCCAGACAGGACTGGACCATTTTCATGTTTACGCGCCCTCTGCTCAACAACAACAACAACAACAACAACAAAAACTGAGTGGCGTTGGATTCGTACACACTGAACCACCTGCTTCTCCTGTGAACTTGTGAATACTTAAAAAAAGAAGAAAATAGACAACAAAAAAAGAATTAGAGTCGTCTTTAGTGTATCAAACTCATTTCTAACTCTCAATAAACATTTGGATATTTAAAGCGTCTTATTCCTCCCCGATGCCCCGATGAGCTGAATTAACCAGTTTAGTTGCTTTCTGAGTTCCTGCTCTTTCTGTTCGGCATGTGTGTGTGTGTGTATATTATCATGGTATAATTTATTCTGCTCTATGAATATTAGACTAGTGGGAAAACTTGTATTGGTATTTACGACCTTCAGCCTGTGGGTGTGTTTACTGTAACACTGGCGTAACTGTCATCAAATAAAGATCCCAATTCAAATCAAACTGCAAACTGTTGAAAAGTGTTTTTTTTTGTTGTTTTTTTTTACATATGCCTTAAAGCGGAAGTCACCCCAAACATATTTTTTTCAAGAATATGTTCTACGCAAGCCCACTAGTTGGAACAAGGCATTCTGCTAAATATTGCATTTGTGGACTAAGAGTTAATCCACCAGTTTTTAGCCATCTTTGGGAGCGGCCATTTTGTCACTTGTCTCAACTGAAAATGACATCACAACTGCTCAGGGCTCAGGTAACGACCATTCACGGCTGACCTGTTTTCTGAAGCTGAGCTGTGATTGGTCATGACCTGAGCCCGGAGCAGTTGTGATGTCATTTTCAGTTGAGACAAGTGACAAAATGGCCGCTCCCAAAGATGGCTAAAAAGGGGTGGATTTTGCTGTTTAACTCATATTCCACAAACGCAATATTAATCAGAATGCCGTGTTTCAAGTAGTGGGCCTGCTGGGAACATATTCTTGAAAAAATATATATGGTTGGGTTGATTTCCACTTTAACAGCACAAAATGGTAAATTTATCAAATAGAATAAAATGTACTTAATTAAATGCATAAATGTATTTTAAATGCATCTCTAGTGGTTATATGTTTCGATAATTGCTACATGTATGGTAACAATGGAGGAGGCACCTTTTTGACAGACCTGCTTGGAGGGGAACATTTACAGAGTTGCTGTTGTAAGTATGGCCTAAAATTTTGTACCACACATACAAATTGAATCTCTTCACGGTAACAGTATACATCATAGGTGTCAAACTGGTGTTTTGTCGTTTTCCATCCCTCCTTGCTGCAACATTCAAATGATCAGCTCATCAGCAAGCTCTGAAGGAGCCTGATAGTATCCTGATCATTTGAAAAAGGTGTGTTGCACCAGGGAGAATTGGAAAACATGCAGGAAAGTGGCAACTCCAGGCCCGGAGCTTGACACCTGTGGTATACATGATATAAACTATAATGAAAGTATGAATGCAATGCTAGATTGATTTACACACACAAACACACATACATACATATATATGTAAATATAGCTGGGCATTTTACAAAAAATTGAGCGTCCGTTATTCGTCATCCGCCTGCAGCATGGGTACCCTTCCATCGTGCGTCATTAGCCTTTTTCCTGGCGTTGTGGGGGGGGGGCATAATTGTACCCATCCGTAGGGCGGTCTCTATTTTTAAATGGGCGTCCAACGGTGAGTCCGCTTGAACTTTTACTCGCACATAGTGTTTTGAATAAGATGTGTACATTTTTTTTTAAAATGAAGATGTTTTATTAAGTGAAACTTTCCGAGAATTTCATGAGCTTGAGGTCAGAATTTTAATAAACTAAAACTGCAATTCTACATGCAAAAAGTTTAAATATTTTAGGCAAATAGAGTGGTAAAATATGTCGATTTTACACCAATACATTTGCAATGTTACCCAGATAAAGTTGCGCTGTACATCTTTTTATGGGAATGAATTTGTAACTTTACAAAAAGAAAATTAGAACATGCTTCAACGTCATTGTGTGTGATTTCATGACAACGGAAGTGACTCATTGAAACGATGACAAGGAAATAAGTGCATCGCACCGCACGCTGTGTTTTGGTGTGCGTTCAAGAACATGGTCCGCGGTGGCTTGCAGCTGTAGGAAGTCAGTCAGCGTGTAACCACAAGAATGGTGTCTACAAATGTGTCTGCTATGCTGTCAATGCAACACGTCTTATGTTGCATGTCCAACATCTGAGCTCACTTAGTGTTTATTTTATCGCAACCGCTGCTTGTCGCCCGCATCGCATATCATCCTTGAAGTGCTCTTAGCTCCACGTTATCTAATTATCATGATTAGAATCGTGTGTTGATTAGTCCAAATCGGGCTGTGATTGCTTGGTGAGAGATGCTTATATAGTGACAAATAATTCAATGTGTATCGTTGTTCATTTGCACTTTAATGGAAGAGAGCAAAGGCAATCACAAGGATGAACAACACTTTATATTAGTGATGAGAAATCTAATATAGGAAATCCTCATCTAAATAAACACGTTACTCATCAACTGAAAAGAATATTACTCTAATCGGTGATATTTCTTTGGAGCAGGGGTCACCAACCTTTTTGAAACTAAGATCTACGTCTTGGTTACTGATTGTCGTGAAGGGCTAGCTTAATACACACTTCAGAAATAAAACGTGATCAAAATATCTGTAATTATATTTTATTAGTAACAATTAACAATATATTTCTATGTCAAGACACTGGGCATGTTAATAACTTGTCACAATAATTATCAGCAATGAGGTAGGAAATTGATAAATATCAATTGTGACATTTTTAAGACAATTAAAAAGTAACAAGAGAACACAGCCGTCACATCAACAGCCCATTTTGAAATTTCTGCAAATTTTCAATTCTCACTTCCACAACACTCAATAACGCTCTTTAGGGTGATCATCGAGTCTGCAGGCTATCCATGTGGTCCTTGGGGGCTTCCTTGTGCCTGTAAGTTCATTTTACGTTGGGTCTAGCCGGCGACTGCAGCATTAGGCTACTAGGACCACATTTCCCATGATTCTTACACACGGAATCAGGAAGTGGTTCTCGTTCTGCCATGATGAAAACATGAATGTAAAAGTAAATAGGAAGGAATTAATTCGTTTTTAATTGGTTTATCTGTGACAACTAAGACTATAACAACTGTGTGATTGACATATACGTGGCCCAAACATTTGGCTTGCTGACTGGATTAAAAAATAAATTTAAAAAAACGTGACCTAAAAAAGGGACAAAACAACAGGGCTGGTTATGCCGGGACATATGGTCACCCTATCATAGGTGGAAATGTGAGAGTGAATGGCTGTTTTAGGCCTGCAATTGACTCCTGACTTGCCCAGGGTGTAGCTGCAAAGTCAGCTAGCATACGCTCCAGCTCACCCACGACCTGAATGAGGACAAGCGTTACAGAAAAGAGATGGATGCAAGTCCAAAGCAGATGTGCAATGTTGCCATGCATTGTTTGTCGCCTGCGTCACCCTTCATCTCTTCTTCTCAAAGTTAGTGTCGTGGCTGAGCAGATTAGCCGTGTGGCGTCCCTGCAGTTATGTCCCCCCTCCGCCGCGCGGCTGTCACTCCAAGTGGACGAGGTGGCGGCTCAGGCGTCACCGCGCCGGAGAGCTTTAGCCCGCCGCCCGCTTTGATCCAATAATTGATTGACTACAGGAGCTGAGGATCAACAAGAGCCCTTTTCCTCTCGCCTCTCTTCTAGAGAGGTTTTAGATAAAAGTGCCCAGGCATCCTCTACCGCCTTGATGCGGACATGCGGCCATTGAGAAGGGAGGGGATGTGGGCTGGGGGTGGCGGTTCAGTGCCATGGTAGCTTAGCTGCAGGCCGCGTCCTCAGGTCCGGGGAACTCGTGCGCTGCCCCTGACGGTAATTGGTTTGTTTACATCACAGGGATGGAAATGGGGGGGGGGGGAAGTCCTGAGCCTCGATGGAGAGGCCAGGAGGGCTCTATCGCTCGGAGACTCAGCGCGGTCATAGTCACTCTGAAATGATCCATGCAAAGGGGAGATGTGATTCTCATCTCATTTGGGGTCCCTGAACCTGGCCCCGCTTGATAAGTAACCTGCCGCCTGCTTGACAGCCATGCCGGGGAGGACACTAACCACCCGGGGAGGAAGCGGGACCACGTCTGGATGGAAAAACATGGAAAAAAAAAAAAAAAAAGCACTGTGCAAAAATATTAGCTCAACACTACTGGTGCTGTTTTGTGAGACTCACTTCAATATAGTACAAAAAAAAAAAATACAGTGGTGCCTTGACATTTGAGCTTAGTTCTTCCCATGGCCATGCTCACAACTCAGAATGTTGGAGAAATGCCATCAACCCGTCCCATCCTCACACAAAAAAATAACAATATTTTAGAATGCTTTTTTAAATTGCAAAAATAGCACTTTATAGCATGAAACTTTATACAAACGTAGAGTAATGAAATAATTATACACAACTGAAAATTATTTATCAGACTTGTGATCTCTTACGCATTCTAGTCTGTGCACCATGGGGCGTTTGTACTTTTGTGCACCTTTGCGGGAGGGAACGCAGATCATTTTTTTGACATCCGTGCACAGTACATTTAAAAGGAACTGCAAGATCTCCACTTGCGGATGATGTAAAGTTGGACAGTGTGGAGTGGGCACTTGGAGACAGCCTTCATGGATGTCACAGTACCATCCTCAAATAGCAGGCGTACCTCTAATAGATGCTGCATTTATTTAAAAAAAAAAAAAAAAAAAAAGAGGGCCTCCCTTAAACGGATGACTCTTTTATCCTATCATAAAAAATATTTTGTAAAAGTCCTTGCATTTTTCCATTTTAGTCCAGGTTTTGTTAATGCAGAAGTGTCAATAGAGAATAGACAGAGTTATGTACTGTGCTGTAGTATTTGTCGAGGAATTAAACGCATGAGTTGTGCCCTAAGATATGTGACCTGACTTAATAGTTTTTCGAGATATGAAAACTCTTTCAAACAACTTCTTTTGCTTGCAAAATTTTGAGCCACGAGAGCTGTATGTATGGTGGCAGTGAGCTCAGCTCACAGCAATTTGGCAAATAAACAATTCTTCCAAAAAGAGACTTCAAGTCGTTTATTGCCGATCCCACTTAAAGTTTACTGTCAAACCGAACAAAATAAAGACAACTGTTGCAAAACATATGGCAAAAACGGTTTCATTCTTTACATTACTTTTTAATTACATCATCACTATATGGTTGTATAAAGTAAAATACAATAGATTGCCAAACACACAATGGCCCTCTTGAAGTTCTAAGGCAATGTTCCCATCGGTCAAAATTTGCATCAAAATAAGGCTTTGATGGAACTCCATGAATTTATAATGGAGTGAACTAGGAAATAGACAAATGTAAAACTTTGGCTCAGTGTCATGAAGATACCTTTTTATTTCAAGGAAAAGTGTTTCTGTTTTGCCCCAGACAGACCTAACATATTTGCTGATTCTATTCTCGTTTCCTGAGTGTGAGAGTCTCCAGCCGTGTGCAGGTATGCTAAGAAATGATTAAGAGATGCTCCGGGGGTCTTGGTTTTATTCTCTGAGATTATGTGTTGCAGGGAGCAAAAAAAAGCTCCCAGCTGTCGCCATGAAAGCACTTACAGTATAATAATCCCCACAAATCCTGTAATTATGCCAGCATATGCCATGTACCTGAGCCTCGGCTTTGTGCTCGTCACCTCCGAGGATCCCGTGCAGACGCGCATATATATATCTGCTTGCTTCTCGTTTGCATACGGCCAAGCAAATCTTATTTCGGGAAACATTCGGGCTGTTTTGAATTTCAAGGTTAACCCTCTCGAGTATTACACATAGATAATCTGTCATGTAAAAAGTAAAGGGTTAAAAAAAAAAAAAAAAAAAAGATGGAGCTTGGAGTGAGGCATTGTCGCAGATTAATGCCATTTGATTTCGCACTTTGGATTTATTGTCATTATGATGCTTTACTTGTATGGAATTTTGTACATTTTGATAAAAGCACAGTGCCATCAACAGACAATTTATTAGGTTTGAAATATTACAATAATGTAAGAAACAGATGTTTTTATAATACAAAAAGGCAGCGGGATAAAGTGTTGGTATCACAATACAGTATTGAGAAACTAATATCATGACCGGTATTATAATGATTAATGTGTTTGATCTGTCTTGTCTTTCTAATGTGTTCTGATTGTGGAATCTTTTTTCTTTATCGCCCTCCAAAAAAAATTGGTATAGATTGTGTCAAAAATATAAAATGAAATAGAAATAATAATATTACAATAATGTGTCAACACACCAATACCAACTATTGATACTCTCTGATATATAATAATATCTGTGCCTAAAAAAATAGGACAAATAAAGTAAAATGTCAAGTGTCAAAATATCGATATCACTGTACAGTATCAAGACAGAAATATTTTGGTAATGTTGCTGTCCAACTTCAAAGTAAACATGGATTTCAATTGTTTACCTTTTGATTGAATGCTGCGGAATCTGTGTTTTTGTTTTTTTGTTTGTTTGTTTTGTTTTTTTTCACAAGAAAAAACACCCAGACAAATTAGTAAAAATATTAAATGCCAAAATATCGATATCACAATCGTGTCAATACAATCACATCACTGCCAGTATCTGTACTGCCTCTGTCCAATGTCAAAGTAATAATGAATTTATTATATTTTTGACGATAAATCTGTGTATGGCATTTTGATTAAATACTGAGGGATTCATATTTTTCTCGGTGCTAAAAATTTGATACATTTCTAATAAGGGCTAAAATAGCGATATCAAAATACAGGATCTAAACACCAACCATCCGTGGTGGCTGTCCGATCTAAATATGGACCTCCTGGGTAATGTTGTTTTGTTTGGCATCTTTTATAAAATCATACTGAATTTGTTTTTTTCCTCCATCTTAAGTCCTAATGTGAAATGGATGAAAAGTGAGAAAATATCAATATTACGACGCAGTATCTGTACATCAACATCAGATTTTCATAGTGTCGCTGTTTGACGTCAAAGATATGGTTTCAGTCTGTTGTTCACACTTTATGTGAATAAACTTGTATTTTTGATACTTTTTCTGAGACTTGTGAATTTCATTGAAATTCGTGAAAATGATAGAGCACATTTTGAAAATTCCTCACGTTGTGAATGCAGTGTGTAGTTGGCCAGTAGAGACGTGCAGACACATAAATAAAGTGAAAGTAATACAAGCAGAATATTATGCTTGTGACTGAATGCATGTTTAGATAAAAAACTGGATGTCGCTATCTAGATCAGTTTTCACCAACATTTTAGCTTCACTGAGCTTTGACCGACATAGAAACATAATAAAAACACATGATCAAATATAATACAGACCATTGCACCAGTCTAATGTATTTAGTCGTTGTAATTAGTGAGTGGTATTAATGAGTAATTATCACTTCCTAACGAGCCGGAACCACCTTGAGCTATTCTTTTTTTTTTCTTTAAAAAAAACTCCAAAGGTTTGGCTTTTAATGCTGTCTGGCAACATGTTTGGAGCAGAATCGTTCTTTGCAGTTGTAGGCGAGCATCATAAGCAAACGGCGAGGAAAAAAAGTCCACAATTGTCACTATTCAACGCCAATAAATATCACCGCTACAACCTGTAAAAGCTGACTCACGGCACCTCATGGATCAACTTAATGAAATATGTTTTGTTGTGTCTCTTTACCTATCGCTGGCTTCGGGCCAAAAACTCAAATGTCATAATTTGGTACATTTCATATTATTTCAAAAATCTATACTATTGTTCAGCCAACATGTGGGTGTTACCTTTTTTGGACATTTTTGACCAATCTTAAGTGTTAAAAAACACTTGCATTCTTTGACGGTCATGTCAATGTTTTGACAAACATCCCGTTTTGGGGGTCTCCTGAAAAGTGATAATTTTGGAGGTACAAGCTTTCCAACCGACACCAAAAATATATTGGATAGCTTACTGGAAGTCTCATTTACTGTACAATGTTATTAGTATGCGGGGAATACTATATATTGTAACAGTAGCCAAACTTCCTGTGAAATATGATGTTTCACCTCCCCCAGTGCGCTAGACTAAACGCGGCCTCTGAAGCACGTATGCGAGGAAAAGTGCTCAAGTCGACGAGCTAATACACCGAACGCCACATTTGACAGGTAACAGCAACCTTTTAGGGTCACTCCATCAAAAATGCGTCTCTGGATTGACCGACTCGATTTGATGGAAAAATATGCTCGGACAGAATAGAACACAACCGTGTGCCTTGAAATATGGCCCCCTGTCTACCTATTGTAACTGTGCGCTTGGAAGTATTGGTAAAGTTTTGATGAGTTTTTGACAATAGAGTAAGAAGAAACTAAAACAATTTGAAGAGGGACCACCATGCTCAGGCCCTTAAAAAAACTTCAGAGGAAACATGCGTTACACCATTCAGGTGTACCTAATATTATGGCCTGTGGTTGTGTTAGATATCAGCAGATGAAAATTCCAAGCAAAGTTGTAAATCTTGGAAATCAGCGCAAAGATAAATATCTCACTAAAGCCCGGTCGGCTCCATTTCTATTCAAAATGGCAGCCTCTCCCCAACTAATTAATATTAATAACCCAAATGGAAATGAGCATGCCAGTGAGTGAGTTGGGCGCATTCAGTCAGGAGATTCGCATGTATAAGCCCTTTCTCAGGAGAAGTGAGCACCAAACAGGCGTGACGGCGGGGCACAGAGCGCCATACACACAGACAATTTTTCTAGATAATAGCCTATCACGCAGGATACAATTTAAATTAAAAAATGCAATTTTCACCTTGAAATGAACAAATGATTACAATTTCTATACAAATTAAGGCATCCAGGCTGCGCCTCAGTGCTGTGCCAAGGCCATGAAACCTGACATAATTGCCATGAAATACATTTTCAAATATTTGTATTTTGTCCAGCGCGCTGTTTAAAAGGCACCACTCTCTTGCCTTGTGTTGCCTTGTGATCTCACCTCCTTCTGGGGGGAAAATACATATGAGAAAAAAAAGGCAGAGATGAAAAGCTCTTCAACAGGAGAGATAAAAATGTGGAAAAAAAAAAAAAAAAAAAAAAAAACAAGCTCCCGTATACACAGCAAATCAGTGCAGGCCCCCGCGGCGATCTCTAAAAGCCAAATTACTGCTTCTTATCTAAGGAGTCGCATCTACTAGTTATCTGCTCCTGAGATAGGCTCCTTGTGCTTCTCGCCAGAAATGCTATTTATTTGTGATTACCCTTTGAGTCAAAGCGTGTGTGTGTGCGTGCGCGTGTGTGTAGAAGGGGTGTGGGTGGGGGGCTTGGTGCAAAGTTTTGGCACATTCTGAACTCTTCAGAGACGAGAAGGCAGAACTGAAGGCACAAAACACCTTATTTGGGCTTAGGGTGGTCCGCAGCAGAAAGAGGGATGAAAGTGTAGCCCATGGGAGAGATGAGACAAGAGTCTCGTCGTATCGCGCATGCCTTCGCGCTTGAGCAGAGGTGTCGAATCGACTTTAAAACGCAGAACCTGGCGTTGGAGACATAGGCGGGTGGAAGGCGGCCAAAAAGTTTGTCTTTTTTACGCAGGCATGCAAATGCCCTGGCTGTGGGGAGAACATTTGCAAGACACACGCAATGTTTCGACACAGCAAACTTTGCATCCTGGTCGTGGCATCCAAACAAGACGCATGTGTCTGCGTGCTAAACTTTATCAAACATTAACATTCATATGTTGCCTTCATGGATTTGCTTCTCTTCTTCCCAACACAACGGAATGTCCACTCAACGATTTTGAAAACCAAATAGCCATTTTTTTCCCCTCAATATTGCGATTGCAATTTTATATACAATTATTTTTTCAGGGTCCTCTTCCCATGTATTGCACAAGCAATACATTTTTCTGTATTACAATAAACAATAACAGAATGTTACGCGTTAATGTTTTGGTCTTGTAGGTTAGGCTCATGCTAATACAAAGTCAAATGAACCATGAATTAAAATGATAAAAAGACAGTTTCGTCATATACTTCTTCAGTCTTTTAAGCATTCACGATGACAACTTTGCAAACGTTTACCAAAAAAAGTGGCATAAAGATTAATTAGTAACCTTTAGATCAGGGGTGTCAAACTCATTTTTGTCACGGACCACATCATAGTTTTGGTGTCCCTCGGAGGGCCGTTACGATTGTGAACCCATATAAATGTGCGGTTGCCTTATATTATCACATATACACAACAAATCGATGGATGACTAGTTTTGAAATCAGAAGCCAATTAATACTTTGTTCACCTCTTTTTCAATGTATTTTAAAGGAGGGATTACTAACAACTGTTTGCAATATCTGATATGTAGTGTTAAAAGTGACGACAGTTTGAAAGAAACATGTCAAATCAACACATGATTTGCCTTCACGGGCCACATCTGGCCCCCGGTCCTTGAGTTGGACACCAGTGCTGGAAATGATCCCAATTGACTTTGGGCAAGGAGCGTGATACAATCTGGATTAGGTTCGCCAGTCAATATCTGCTATCATTTGTTCATACGTTTATCCTTTTCAAGGTCAGGGGTGAGCTGGAATCGATTCCAGCTGACTTTGGTGGGTTCAACACTTTGGCATGGTCGCCAGTCAATATGTATAGTGCCCTCCATAATTATTGGCATCCCTGAATAAGATGTGTTAAAAGCCTTAAAATGAATTCATTTTTATTGCAGAAGCAGATTCACATACTGAAACTTGAAGACGTGGTTCACCTGATCTAGAATCAAGCTCTTCCTTGGCCATGTCAGTCCCCAGACCTCAACCCCATTGAAAACCAATGGGGGGGTCTAAAGAGGAGAGTACAGAGGAGAGGACACAGGTCTCTTGAAGATTTCAAAAGATTGCGCAAAGAGGAATGGTCCAAGATCCCTCATTCTGTATTCTCCCATCTTGTGAAATGTTGGTCCTATATGTTTTAGAAAAAAAATACATTGATTAGAATCTTAAGAAAGCCCTTTAACCATGTGTGCTAGTAATTACGGAGGGTGCTGTATCGTATGATATTTTCTTCCTCTTACCCTGTTCAAGGCTGAGCTGGAGTCTGTAGCAGCCAACTTGGGCAACGACGGGTTAAACCCTGGACCGGTCACCAGGAAATCTTTCATTCATTCATTCATTTTATCCTCAATCCTGATAAGGGTCTTCGGTAAACTTGAATCTATCCCATCTGAATTTGGTTGGGTAAAAATCTGGATTGGTTGCCAGTCATTATTTCCAATCATTCATTCACGGTCAGTCAATTATTCTGTTTCAGGTTAACAGGTGTCCTTTCTCCATAGCCCGTGCCTCGTCCCTACAATCAAGCAAACAGCTGGCGCTGAAAACCTCCCTGATGGAGGTAATACCCATCTACAGGGCCAAGAAAGTGACTCGACATGAAATGTATTCCGTACAACTTTTTTTTTTTTTTTTGCCCAAAAGTTCGATAAAACACAACTTGTAACAAGTTGGGATGACTCTTTGTGCCCATCTCCCACTCCCTCCCTTCCCTCTCTTTGCCTTCCGCGTGTCAGAGTCTCTCAGCCAGAGAGGCGCACATCAGATTTCAATAGTTGACCTCTTAATGCTCAGGTCAGCGCTGCACCGGCAGCGATTTCACACTCAAGATGAAAGGGAAATGAACACTGTGAATGCTAGGGGGTGACACGGGGGCCCTGACCAGCCATTGCCACTCTAGCCGCCTCGCTGCACCGCGCTCAGATGAGTCTACGAGGAGGAGGAGGTGCTGAGACGGAGCTTTTGCCACCTGTGTAACAATGGCCAAAGTCAGTGAGTCAAGACAGATACGTACACTGTGAGTGGCTCCAGGAGAGGACTGACTTCAACCAAGGACACAGTGGAAAACTCTCCTCACATCCAGTGATCAGCATGGATGCAGACAGCTACAGTATGAGATTCCCACTCGCGCACTGATTTTATGTTTTTTCGTATGTTTATTCGTGAAGGACGCTTGCACCCGAGATGACGATAAGAGGTTAATTAGATAGAGGCACTATAAGACAGGAACGTATATACTGTATGATGACTCCACGGCAGTAATATTAGTTGTTCTTTGCAGAGGATAAAGAATATATGGCTGTGAGTATTGTTTATTTGTCAGTGGATATAGATATCCACGCATGAGACGCGTGAACAAAGAAGGACCAATAGGAAATGCGGGTGTGCGGTTTGCAAATGCTAACCCGCCGCCGGAACAGCGGCAAGGTGCATGGCCAGGCCCGTTCATGCCGGCTGCTCCTCTTCCGGCAACCCCGTGATGCACACAGGACATGTCGGCAATTCTGCACGTGCAACGGGCTCTTAAATCGATGTTCAAGAGCATGTGTTAAATAACTGCTGCGTTATTATATTTCTTGGGGGTTCTCAAAAATAAAGCTCTCTTGTGAAAAACGTATGTACTTGTGAAATAGTTCTTTGAGTAATTGCTATTTAAGTTCAAGAACAGTAAAATGTTCATATTAGAGATGTTCATATTATTTTATCCCAAAATAACTCTGGCTAGCTCCTATTTGTTTTTTAAGACGCGCAATTGATCATCGTTAGGAACTGGAATCGAATCAAACACCGGAATTTTAAGGAAGTTCAAACAATGTCCACTCAAGAGTGACTACTCGTATCAATCTGAAATCAAGTGGTATCGAACTTCCCAACATAAAATCTTACATGGCTCAGCACCTTCTCCATTCTCCATTTGCGCTCCAGTACCCTGGAATGTCCTATTTACAGAAATTAGAGATGATACCTGAGTAGAAATGTTTATATCTTGACTTAAGACTTATTTTAACACTCTCGCATTTAGTCTATCCACACCTTGGCCTGTTTTACTGCTACTTCCCCGCTCTCCTCTATGATAGAATCCGAGGCTGTTGCTGTACGGATTCTGCACCGACCCGGGACAAGATTCGGGGTGAGGTCGACCACTTCCCCGAGGCGTTGCTATGGAGGCTTCAACCGTCCAGGTCAGGTCCTGAGGATGAACCACTTTTCCCAAAGTGTCTACCTGTGGCGCATTCAATGGACTTTAATGCTGTTTTAATAAACATTGTGCATCACCATATTACGTGTGAAATGTGGTCCAGACAATCCTTGTCAGCTGTGTGCCTGTGAAGTTCTTTGAGTTGACCCTTATTAATGAGGGCCATGCAAATAATCTTGACTTGACGTCCTTACAGTGTGGTTGTCAAAGAACAGCATCCTTTTTATTTGTGTACGTGTAGACAAAGAGACACTTGCATCTTGAGGCACCACTGTATGCCACCTATGATTTGAATTGAACCCTCTCGGTTGAAATGTTGCCCCGTTTTTGTGTTGTCATTGCTGTTGTTTTTTTTATTTTTTAGTTTCTGCTAGAAGTCTGTTGTTGTGCCATTAACAGCTGCTCCTTGTTGCTTCATCTCTGTGCCGTCGTTACCGAGGACAAGGCAGGCCGCCAATGGCCAGTAGCTGCCTGCGAGTAATGTAGCGCTTAAGTGGCTGTCAGCTTTATAAAGGGAGGGAGTCGACTGTGTAAATGTGTGTGTAAATAGAGTGTCAGATCAGAACCCCAGGGAGCGGAGGTGGGGAGGGTGTGCACGCGTGTGCGCGCGCGTGTGTGTGTGTGTGTGTGTGTGTGTGTGTCACAGTAATGGTGGTTTAACCCTCCCCTGCGTTCCCCGGGGCTCCACGTCGCCTCTGCCCGCTCCTCCCGGCTGGGCACAGTCGGGGAGCAGCTCCTTATTCATTCATGAGAGGAGCGGCGGATAAATAAAAAGGTTCATTACGGCGCTAAAGTGTTACTAATGACATGTACCTGCCACTGAGCACCTCCGAAAATCTAATGTGACACACCGGAATGGAAAATCTATTCTGCCCCGGCGAAAGGCCTCCAGTGGCGCCGGCGTATATAGATCTACTCTATGGAAATTTCTCTCCGCTTGCCCCCCAATTGTGTCTCTGCCTAAAAGCAATATTTACACTAGCACAGCCATTATGTCGTACTACGCCCTCTGCGCCTGCTGCTGCGACCTCCACATTAGCTGCAAATTAGACTTTACAAACTTGCCGGGGCAGGCAGACTCTTGGGCTCCGCAACCCCCAATAAAATACCACTGTGACATTAACGCTCAATTCCGACACTCCATCACATGCGGCCACCAATGCACTAAATAGTTAGTTCAAATATGGCCAATATCCCAACTACAGGCAAAAGTTTAACTGAGGGGGGCCTGCACACATTTTGACGCCACTATTCATTTACTCTAAATATCTGCAGTACGTTTTTTAGGTAACATATATATTTTTGTCATAATTGCAATATATGTTAAACAAATTGTAATTATATTTATTTGAACTGCATCTTTGCTTGGATTTCTGTGCGAACACATACTGTGCATGACCATAGTAACATAAGTTCTAATACAGTCAATAAGATGCTCAAATGTATATGTAATTTTTCTTTGCGATCATAGCAAAGGTTATTATGATTAAGTGTAAAAGAAAATGTATTACAGACAAGTACATTATAAAATGAATCGTAAATAGATCAAATTAATATTTTCTAATAATCTCTTTACACATACAAAACTAATAAATAGAAATGAATACATGAAATATTGTTTACATTCTGGTGACATGAATAAATAAAAATAAATACATAACATATTTATTCAGGTTATACATACAATTAATTTTATATTTATATTTAGATATATGAATGAATTAAATCAACATTGATTTTGTAGTACGAATCGAAATATGATCCTTGCTTTTACAGATCAACCATTTGAATAGCACACATTGCAATATCTGGATTTCACTTTCTTTATTCACCCGAAATTATTGTAATAAATTATAAAAAAAAAAACAACACTACATTTTAGCCTCATAGAAAATATGATATATGACTTTAAAATAATTGGGACCATGTGATATTTCCCATCCAATCACCAATAAAAAAATTGTAGTAAATTAATAAAATAAATTCTAATTAATTAATCAAATCTTATTAATTTAATACCACTCCTTTTTATCGGTGATTGGATAGGAAATATCACAGGGTCCTGTGCATGATTGTAAACAGTATTAGCTTAGACTACAATATTAAGTACAAAAAAAATGTATCGTACCGCTGCCACCTCTAAAGCAGAAAAGCAAGACATATAAAATATACCGGGCAGCCAATTGCTTTCAATTGAAAACGTCTGGAAAGTGAAATGATATCAAGAATAAAAAGTGAAAATGTGTGCCGTTATGTTTTTTTTATTACATTGGTCAGACGAGCACAATAACAAACATACTGTTGAATAACAGCAACTCTGCGATGGTGTGAATCCATAAAAGATGGCAGAATTTCTATCGTGGTTCTCATATATCATGTCAACGGACATGGATGGTTGCACAAAATGGTGGCGTAGGTGCGTTTGGTGCGGCTGATTGACGTTCGCTCTTAAGACGCCCGCAGCACACGGGCTTAAAAGCGTTACTGTCAGCTTCTCACCTGCATCACACGAGCTGCGGCCTCCCGCTCGGAGCATGCAAAGCAATATCCCTCTATTCATGGCCGGGGCCGAGCCGGGATTCACAGCTGTGGCTCTCTGCACAAAAGGAGAGTGCCAGTGTTATCTTATTGAGTTACCTGTGGCTAAGCCCTGAGCCGGCGCGCACAATGACGACCGCTTAATGACGGCGCAGGGGCCCTAACCCCTCGTCCCCGAGCCTCATTTCCGCGCGGCGGCTGCCATTTCACAGCTGTTAGCCACACACTCTCTTTGTCGTGATTAGGGACAAATTAATAGATGCCTCCTGGTAATCAGCTTTCATTAGGGGGCCTGTCAAAACGTCGGGCGGCGTCCGAGGGGCGGCGGGGCCCCGGACACGCCGCCGCCGCCGCTCGGTGTGTGGCTAAAGGCGCGGGGAAAGCGGCGCATTGACACTCGTCGTCGCCGCATTAAGATGGAGGTCATCGCGGGCCTGACATAAAGAGTAGTCTTTCTGCTGGCTGTAATTGGCCCCAGCATGCTGAAAATGGACTGTAAAATGTAAAAGGGAGAGGGTGGAGGGGAGTTGGGGAGGAAAGTGGGCAAGTAATTGATTTTTTCCCGCATGCGGAATCCAGGCCTGGGCTGTTTAGTGAGTCATTTACAAGAGCCAGTGGACGGCGCAGGCACACTCATCTGCCGGGAGTTCCCAGGGGCGCGTCGGGAGATAGCGCACCTGACACCCCGCAGCAGATGGACGACAAGTCACCGATGGGCAGCGGGCCGGTGATGCTCGTCAAACTTCCCCGGGAACGCACGCGCAGCACAGTCTATTTCACTCCCTCCTCGCTTCCCCCCCACCCCCACCCCACCCCCATCCGCTCTGGGAATGGATGAAATACACTCATCAGACTTCCAGCAAGTTTGGCATTGTGCTCCAAAGCCCAAGTCATTTCAGTATGTAGATTTGAGACTTAAGCCCATAACCGCGTTGCATGGTGCATGACCACCCCCACCTGCTGGAGAAGAAGCAAGGCCGGGGTGTGCATGATGGGATAGGGATATCTGGAAGACAGGATAGCGCCTGGCCTCCCTGCATGTTCCGTCATTGAGCTCCAGCGCAGCCCCTTAAGGGAATTAAAACAATAGCCTCATGTCAGATAGCATAATCTACTCAACAACAACAACAACAACGACAAAAAACGCTATCTTATTCACCATGAGCTGTATGTAAAAACGTGTTTGAAAAAGATGAATGACGACGAGGTGACGACGACGCACGCATGTCAAGATCTATGATCTCGTCGCCGTATGGAAAAAGGCGCCGATTAGCCGCAGAGTCACTGCTGTCAAAAATGGAGATGAGCCACCCAGAAGCGAGTGGCATTGTGCGTCATTTGTGTGTCACGCACAGCACACGCCATTTTCCTCAGCGCCGGGCTAAATTGCACCAAACAATGTTCAAGATCAATTCCTGCATCAAAAACAATGAGCTCAAATCCCATTTCTTCAGCCCATATTGTGCTGGGAGAGGGGCCCCGTGTTTGCATGAAGGTAATTACAGCGGGATTTGATGTTGTGGTGTGCCCAGAATTCTCCAGCTTTAGATCAGGCTCAGGGTGCTCCACCCCATTAAAACTCCATATGGGGAGCCCAGCTGTGATCAGAATTGCAAGCGCAGGAGGGGAAATCGATTTCATTTGCAGGATTATTGATGTAACCAAGATGCCGTTTGTATGAAACATAAAGTCTCATTTCAGAGGTCGTGGATAGAACAGGAATGGAGGCCCCGGCTGTTTGTTGTATTCATTGAAACATTACAGAAAAGAAAGAGTCAATATAGACGCTGATGTACAATGGCTTCGACTGCATTGCACCACAGAAGCACTTTGCTGCATTGCATCTTGACTTTTAATGCACCTCAGCGTGCCTCCTCTTCCACAAGGAACTTACGAATATGGTGACAAATTTCATAAACAAGAAAACCTCTCAAGTCAAATGCCATTGAGTCATACAATTTAAATTTCAGCATTTGGGGTGGGGGAGGGGGGTGTTTTTTCCTTTAAAGTCGCGACAATATCAGCAAATATTCACGTTTGGGTTTTTCTCTGTGGTCCATCAGACAGAGCAGCCTCAATAAGCACTTTTAAGAGAAAAACAACAGGAGCAGAAAAGAAATTACTCGAGAACGTCCGGAGTTGGGAGGCCCTGCACTAGAATTGCACAAACTTTGTAAAACTCAAACTAAACTACATTTCTGTGTCTTTAAATTTACTGAAGATGAAGTGAGCAGATTTATATTTAAAACAGTAAAACTGTGTCTCAATACTTTTGTCATTATGGGGTCCCGATGCTTTTGTCCCGATGGCATCTTAATACTTTTGCTCTTATGGCCTCTCAGTACTTTTTGTCCCGCTGGTGTCACAACCTATGGTCACTTTTGTTTACCTTTTTCAAAACCAATTACTTGTAAGGTACATTTTGCAAACTACTCCTTTAAGTTGTTTATGGTTTTTTTTTTTCTTTTTACTTAAAAAAACAAGAATATTAGCAACGTTTACACTTGCATGGCAGTTAGGAATGTTAAAATGCTATTTTAAAAAATGCCTGTCAAGATGAATGTTTTACGATGCTAACATTCTACAGCTAACCAGTTAGCTTCTTTTTACACTTTTATGGAAGCGAAGAGTGTTACTTAAAATATTCGCTGTACAGTTAATACAATTTTATTATGGCAAAGTGTTTTAGTGCATTAGATGAGGCTTAACATGGTTGGTGGGGACAGGATGGGGGTTCAAAGCGGACACATAATGTTGGCAGTAGGAATTCCCCTGGCATTGAGACATTTGCAGCCTTTGCCAAGAAGTCCCCCCACATCTACTACCACCCCCCGCTTCCACCTGTTCCGACATGTTAGGAGGCTTTTATAAGTCGGTCTGACGTTCAACACGAGGTGATCGGTTGTACATTAAAAAAAAAAAAAAAAAAAAGCAGTGTCAGACTTTTCCCAGGGTTCGGATGGCCTAACAGCTGGGTCTTTCAACTGAATTCATCCTTCCATCTCAGTGTTCCTGCCGCCAGATGATGCTCGTTCCCACACACGAGTGATGACCAGTCAGTTGTAACGTTTTTTTTTCTTTCTAATCCACAGCTTTCAGTGACAACAGCAGGGTCAAGACAAATTATTGTCTTACAGAATATTACTTTTGATGCTTCTTCTTTGCTCGCGGCTTGGTTTGGGCCTGCTGGATTTCCACTTCCAAATATACAACCGTAAATTGTTAAATTTATATGGCATTGGACGAATCATTTATAATGAGACATGCGAACAAATAACAACAGAAGAGATGCTCTCGACTTTACGAAATAAATCTTATCTGAGAGGAGACTGTGAGCAGACTGCAGCAAAGTGGCGACTGTGGATGCAGGTGCTAAGGAAAAATTAACAGGTTATATTGATGAAATCTTGCCAGGAATTCCTCCGACGGGTAAGAAAGAGAAGAAGTAAGAAAGTGTGATACAGCAGAAAAAGCGAAGGCTGCAGAGTATAATGTTGTAGCTAAGCTAATGTTAGCATGTGTGTTTATTTTTGTTTTAAAACAGGTTGCTGCAGGAAAGTGGAGGCTGTGGAGGACAATAATGTGTCTGCGGTAATGTTAGCATGTGTGGCTTTTTTTGTCATTTCGAAATGTGTATTCTCAAAGATAATGAGGACAAATCTGCTCAACCAATAAGCGCCCAGCAGTGGCACCTTGGCCACGGTAAGGAAAACAAGGTGTAAAGTAAGGACAGTAAGAAATGGGCCCCTGGAGCAAAGTGGAGACTGTGGAGTAGAATACCACAGCTAAGCTAATGTAGCATGCACATGTATGTTTTTCACCTCTCGTATCATCAATTGTTAGAACGAGGCGATGATGCCGATTGTCAAGCGAGTCAATACCGCGCAGTGGAAAAGAGGCATTTGGCGCCTCCGTCTCCTCCTTGAACCCCGAAAGCTTCCTCCAGCGTACTTGACAAACAGCGCCCAACATCTCCCCGCAACCACCCCCCCCCACCCTAGCTCATTTCCATGTGTATGCTATCGCTGGGCTGTCAGCGGCCGCATTGGCCTGTCGTTGGCGGGATGAAAGGCAGAGGGAGATCCTGTTGAGTGAATAATCTTGCGAGTTTACAGAAGGGAGAGGATGTCAACTTGACAGAGTGTGAGTCGCACAAAGATTGGGGGATTCACTACGGGCAATCCCATAGTCCCTTTAAGTCCAGACGTGTGAATGTGAAATCAATGGTACATCCGTACAACTGTTTGTTTGCCGGACCCTGGGACGCTTTGTGGTGTGTGGATTTTTTTACTTCGTGGATTGAGGACACAGAAAAGGGGGTGGGGTGGGGGGTGGAACTGTAAACGCTGGAAAATCCAGATCTGGCTTCTTTTTCCCCCCAATAAAGGGGAAGCAAGTCAAATATATTCATTCTTCAAAACGTGAAAAGTGACAAATGGCAGCGCCGGTGCTGAATGGCGGCAATTAGCATATTCACCTGTGATGTTTCCAATCGCTAGCGACTCTCACGCTCCGCACGTCGCCATCATCTATATTCTTCTCACTCTTTGAGGGCACCTTTCAGTGCACATATAGCTGTCCTGGTTGGCAGCGCCATCCAGCCTCGCCGTTTATTTGATATGCAAAGGAGCGCTGCCGTGGAGCAGCTCCACGCTCTCCGCTAAAGTACTTTACTCCTCACATAACCTAAAGTGGCAGCGGCGGAGGCATCAGGATGAGCTCCAAGAAGAAGAAGAAGAAGCGAGGTGGCTCTCTCTCTCTCTCTCTCTGGCTGATTTATAATGCACTTAACTCCCCCCTATGCCCGATGATTGTCTGCATTACTGAGAATCAAACACGAGGCAAAACAAATAAAAATGCCACTTTATATTCCTGTGGAAAAAGCAAAAAGTCTTTCATTACATCCCCGCTCTGGCTTTTGTGGAAGCAGGGATGAGGATTACACAGGCAAAAGGCTGCTTGAGAAGGCTGGGTGACAAAGAGACCAACTAAATAAACAAAATGTGTTGCTTGAAGTTTGCTGGAATGCCTAAAGAAAAAAAAATCCAGAGAAGCCTTCCTGGAATACTGCGCTGCGACCACTGCTGGCGGAGGGCAGCGTTCTTCTTATATTATTATTCTTATTAAATGTGCTGTGTGGAGGGCCTGCAGGTAGCTGGCGGGATCAGACGCAGGCAGAGGGGGGCTGTTTGGCTTAAGTGTTTTTTATTAGGGGAGATGGAGACTTAAGCTCCATAGCAGAGCCGCAGCCCTTTCTCCCATACAGAGGCCCACTTTCCCTACTCACTCCGCATAGGTCCATATCAAAACATGCCGCACCAAATGGCCCCCTCCTTCCCCCCCAGCCCCCTTCACTTGCCTCAGCTTTCTGCCCATCAAAAATGAAGGAAATGATGGAATTCTGCCATGTCTTTGACTACACATCATAATAGCAACAATACTCAATATGGGCCATTGACAAGGCAACCAGGAGTGAATGTACACAGTGCAGTCAATATACATCTTTGCATGTGGAAGTTATTAGCGTTGGACATTAGTTATACGAAAAACATGTGAACCTTACTCTCTTGGGCTTTCTAAACTTTTGAACAAAAAACATTGCCAGTAGATATGACACCTTTGATGTTCTGTTCTTTTTTATTATTATTGTTTGGTAGTGGTTTGTTGTCAATATTTTTATTTTATCCCAAAAAAAAATCCCATTTCATCCAAGAGGAGACTTAAGATGGTATCTCACTGAGCCGCAAATGCGTGTGAAAATAGCAAATTAGGTTTTTTTTTCATGGTTTGAAAAAGGTTGCAAAAATGTTCGCAGACAGTTTTTAGTTGTCCCAAACACTTTTTCTTCTCTCTAACATGTTTAAAATTTCTTGGTAACGCTGTGTGCGAACTTATGAAAACCCAAACTTTGCTACATTCGCAAGTGAGATACCATCTTAAGGGCAGAAAACTAGCTATGTGGCTAGCTATGTGGATTTTTATGTCATAGAGCAGCACTTTGCAAAATACGACCCAGGGGCCACATCTGGCTCACCCACAGTCTCTGACCAGCCCTCACAGTGACCATGAAGTCAAAGTAAAACGTAAAATAAGCAGTGCTTCGATTTTGAAAAGAATCTGCTCAGGTACATACATGTACATTTACAGTTCATAATCGTTCTGTAAATGCAGTAAATATAAAAGTTTTCAACATAGGTAGGTGCGGTTTATATAAAGGTGCGGATTATTTAAGGTTTTTTCCAAAATACTCTAAAAAAAAAAAATAGAGCTTATATGACGGTGCGGCTTATAGCCCGGAAAATACGAGATATATTGCGAATGATGCGTTTGGAGCGATAGGATGCGGAGCGAAGCACCGGAAATCCGTCCATTCGCCCTATTTGTCACGCATTAAACAAGTCATCTGTTTTTTCATTCCAACTCGCGGCAGCCAATCAGCATCGGGTATACTACGTCACACACAACCAAACAGCGTCCTGTTCACACTTTTTTTTTTTTTTTACAGTTCTTGAGCTTTACCAAGGCAGCAATATTGTTAGCATTAGCATAGTGTGTCGGCCATTTGATTGCGATGTTGAAAAATGCTGTCGTAGTCTACCACCAAACAAAGCCCCTCCCCTCTCTGCTGTGCGCAAATGAACATCTGCATCATCCAAGCGACCGCCACATTTGACCGTGGTCACAAGAGCCGTGGTGGAGCAAGAGCTGTCCTCTGCTGCCCTTATAATGAAGTTCAAGTCACTAGTTGGCAAATGCGACCTGACTTTATCTGCAACATCATTCTATCCATACAAGAGTGTTTTCCTGTGTTTAATCTTTTTTATCATTATTATTATTATTATTATTATTAACATTATTATTAGTAGTAGTAGCAGTAGTAGTAGTAGTATTATTTATGAACAAACCTAATGCACAAGTTTTTATTCTATTTTGTGCTTTTATAACAGGAAATGTTTTTTGCTTTATAGCGAATAGAATTGTAACTTGCTGTCTGTTCAAACTAAAAAAAAAAAGTTGTATATATATATATATATATATATATATATATATATATATATATATAGAGAGAGAGAGAGAGAGAGAGAGAGAGAGAGAGAGAGAGAGAGAGAGAGAGAGATCAAATTATATCTGAGAATACTGAGGTCAGCAAAAAAAACAAAGGCTCATAAACTGTCCCTGTCGAAGCAGACAGGTTGACAGTAAAAAAAATGCAATTTGGGTTCTGTTTCATTTTTTTCATTATTTGATCAATATTTTTATTTTGTTGATAAAAAACATTTTATCAAAGAGGAGACTGAGGGCAGAAAGAAAAACAGGCAAGGTGGAGAGTGTGGATTACAGTATTACAGTAACAGGCTGTGTTTTTTTTTGTTGTTGTTGTTGTTGTTGTTTTTGGGGGTCTTGGCAGATGTGTAATTACTATACCAGACTACTGTTCAGGGATTTTAGGTCTCTCTATCGCCTCTTTCAGGTGGAGGAGAGAAACTAAGATGATTCTGCAGAACCAGCATGATACCTTACAATAACCATAAAAGATATTGTTTCCGAGAGGAATGTTATGGAAATGCTATAATGTGATCAGATAAAACTTGAGACAGTAAGTTGCTCTTACCTTTTTTTTTTTTACTCTAAGATCAAAGCAATTGTCAAAGATTGCTATAATATAACGGCAGCTACCTCCCTACCTACCTGCCTATGCTGTATTGTTTCAGTGCAATTCACATACAAAAGAGTGCATTACTACAAAAATCGTTTTGCCTTTATTGGCTATAAACTGTTTTTTTCATTGTTGTTTGTTTGGGCTTTTTTGAGAGGGTGCACCAACTCTGCTGGGATGTTAGAATGGGGGGGTGAGAGGCTACAGGCTGCCTTTTTAGGGAATCATGTCTCATTGGTTTAGGTGTACAACGCGGTGCTGATCCAAATTAGGCTCGTTTGGTCCCGATTTAGGGAAGGCCTCGAGGGACACGAGTGTGGAGCCTGTATGTGTGCTGCAGCATGATAACAATCATAAAACAACTCAAGTGGTCTCAAAGTCTGATAGGAGCAATATGTGCTGTGAAATCTATTTCCTCCTCCTCCTTCTTCTCCACACACGCACACGTACACCCCCACACACAGAAAAAAATCTTCCCTATGTGGTCAGGCCTCTGTTCCAAAGATCGCATCCTTCTTTAATTGTGTGTTGGAATGATTTCAGTAAATATCTCCATGTTTGCGAGTCTTATCAACTCCTTTAGAGGGTCAAATGAAAGGCTCTATCTTTTTCTTGAGAATCAAGGCAGAGGAGACTGATTCATGTCGCACACACTGGCGGGGGGTGTTATGCATGGATAATTGATTGCAGGAGCAGCATGGCCACCGTTGGATCTTGATGGCGGCGGCCGGGAATGTCACCTCACTGATGTTACAGCCACACTGATATTTGAAAAAGCATGCTTCTCTCAAAAAGGGCCACACTGTGAGCAAATTGCACCCGCAACTCTTATCTGCATGGGACAGTAGTGCCACCACTTCTAGGAGCGCTGTGAACACTTCCAATCATAGGGACACATCACGCTAGCCTTTTTAAGTCAAAATCAAACGTGTGCCAATAGTTTGGAAGAATAATAATGATGATGATAATAAAAAAAAAAAAAACAGACCCAATTCCGACTACATTGGATTTTTTTTTAAATTACCCCTCCCCTGCCAATGTAGCCCATGACAACAATAAAGGAAAAATCCTGCGTTTTCATTCCAATATTTCAAGCAAAACTGTTTGAAAACATAGTAGACATTCAACATGTCTGTATATATACATGTTTGGAAAGAAGACGGGATTAAGCCGATGCATTGCACTTAATTTGGGAGTTGAGCTACAGCAAAAGCAAAGCACAGGGCTGCTAAACGGTGCTAATCTATAAAGGCTTACTCAGGTAAATATAGGCGACACCTGCATGCCTTTTACCTCCTCGGTGCTGCAGGGGGAGGGGACAGCTTTGAGAATTCATCTCCATAATTTGCTGCACCTTGAATGTTGCTGAGTTGCCAGAAAGTAAAAATAAATAGGAATAAATGCACTCTACTGAAATAACAGCAGTTTTAAGTATTATATAATATTCCATAGTTAGTTTAAATAGTTGTTTATTGTACCTCCACCAAGGTGAAGGGAAAAAATGATACTAAAAAGGCGAAGGATATTTTTGTTTATTTTTTAGTTGGATGGCACTAGTAGAATCATGCCTATCCAATCCTAATGCATCCAGAAGTGGATAAAATGTGGCACTTGCATATTTTCCCAATTTTAGTTGAACAATACGTTCTTACTTTTTACTGTTTTGGTCATCATGGAATTGGTACTCTGGTTTTCGTCTGAGTCCCAATAGAGATTGCAAATAGACGAGTCCAGTCTGCCTACCATTTGAATCAATTCTCCAAAAAGAAGAAAAAAGAATGCTAACAAATGAAAAAAAATAAGCAACACTGCCCCACAATCTTTTTTCTTTTGTAGGAAAATAAAAAGTCATGATGTTCCATGCACTAGGACAAAAAAATGATAATTCATAACATCTCAAATCATTCTAACTAAACAACAAATGAAAAAATGAATAAATGATTCATTTTTCCCTTATGTTGTTTGAGTCATGATGGAACTAATCCCTCTGCCCCAAAAATAAAAAATATGGGAGAGTCTCGTCAATGTCTACTCCTCATGTTGCACGTTGTTTTCCATAAGAAGTACTAACAAATGGACTAATCAATTAGGTAAAATACAAATAAAAATACAACCCCAAAATGTTCTTTACAAGAATATGTTATATGTGGGCCTTCTAGTCAAAACATGGCATTCTGATAATATTGCGTTTGTGGAATATGAATTGAGCAGTAAAATCCACCCGTTTTTGTCCATCTCAGGGGGTGGCCATTTTGTCACTTGCTGTCAACTGAAAATGACATCACAGTTGCTCAGGGCTCGGATAACGGCCAATCATGGCTCCACTTCAGAAAACAGGTGAGCCGTGATTAGTCGTTACCTGAGCCCTAAACAACTGTGATGTCATTTTCAGCCAACAGAAGTCATAAAATGGCTGCCCCCTGAGATGGCTAAAAACGTGTGGATTTTGCTGCTTAACTCATATAGCACAAACGCAATATTAATTAGAATGCCATGTTTAGATTAGTGAAGGTGCATTGAACATAATATTGGAAAGCAATTTGGGGGGTTGACTTCCCCTTCAATTCCCATTGTGTAGTATTTAGTGCCATCTAGTGGTGAACCAATAGACTGCAATGGCCTAAACTCAAAGTGCGTGCATTTCGAAGCGCCTGCACTATGGTGCCTCAGAGAGACCACACGTAGCAGGCCTAACCACCAATTTTTTTCAGCAGAGGAAAAAGCAAAATGTTATCACAAACGACTTTTAGTATTCCATCAAGTGACAAAGTTGCATTTTTTACACATGCTATTGTCCTGATGTGGAGGAACTATGTTCTCTTAGTTTGTCTCCTTTGGGTACCCGTAGCAGGAAGATGGCGACAAGACATAGCAGCCTCTTGCATATATTATATGTAATATAATTAGAGATTACTTCACCTACCGATTATATTTTTAGAAAAATGTACATTGATGTGATCATATTTTTTCCATGTTACTGAAATGTATAGAGGGTTTTCAAAATGAATGAACTTTGAGAAATCGAAACGCTCCCCTACCATAGAATAAAAAAATGGTACTGTCGAAACACCTTACTTCATCCTCTATTTACTACACGTAAAAATCAGTTGTTGTGGATTTGAAACATTTTTATGTGTTGCACCAGGAATTCACAGCCCACTGCCTTGTCCTATTCTTGTCATAGCACAGAAGAAAACAAAAAATACAATCACAACTCTCCAGCATGTTTTTGTTAACAGTTAAACCTTGGTGGAGGTTAAGTGCGCCACTAAGCGCTGCTCTACATCAAACTGCTGTCGTGTTGAATGCCTCTTTCGATGGAGCACCACTTGACATACTGAAACAATTGAGTATGTCAGGACCTCCCTCCGTAATCAAGTGTGAATGAACATGTAAACTTAGCCAAGTATTAGTGGAGCGAGGCCTTTGTTCTCCCAACGAACGCTTCCGCCGCCGCATGCAACTCGACGAGTGAAGACGACCCACAACAGACAAGTCGGGATGGGGCCTTACAGCTAGCATTAATAGCCTCCATATGTGCGCGTATGCTGTGTAAATGTCATTACCTAGTGTACAAAACGGAGCATTTAACAGGCGTTAAGCCCGAGACAGCGATCTGTCATAGTGAGCTTTGTCAAGGCAAAATGTGGGTAGCAGCTGTTTACTTTGCCTTGCACTCTTTTTCTTTTCACACTGTAATGGATTCTGGTTAATACACAGCCGTGATTTAATCAGTATTCCGAGTTGGAGTTTATTTTAAAACTAAGCACACAACAAAAAGAATTACACACATTGTATATTTATAGACGGCACAGAGTGTTTTAGAAACATCGCCAGTGCTAATTCTAGCAATGAAACACGGCTCGGATTCAGAAAACAGTTCAGCCGTGATTGGTCGTTGTGAGCAGTTGTGATATCATTTTCAGTCGACAGAAGACAAAATGGCCGCCTCGCTAAAAACGAGTGCATTTTGCTGCTTAACTTATATTCCACAAACTCAAAATTAATCAGAATGCCGTGTTTCAACTAGTGGGCCTGCTGGGAACATATCCTTGAAAAAGATATGTTTGGGTTGACTTCCCCTTTAAATGAGCGAGACTTCTTGTGTCACGTTACAACTTATTCTTGCAACACACGCAGTACTTAGGCTTCAAATGTCATGTCATGAAATAAAACAACATGCTGTGTAATTTCACAGATCACATTCATACAAATGAATTAGAAAAGGTGAAAATCAATCGCAAATACTGCTAGCTACATCATCTAGATGTCAAGTTTGGCTACTTTTGAGGAGTGTGTTCAAATTGACATTGCATATTTTCTCCACTGGACTATTAAGTATGTGTGGGACATAAATTGGAGGCAAAATCACATCATGATGTTTGCGGATATTATTTTTCCACCTCCTAGTTGAGAGTGTGAGCTTCCTTCGCCTGCTTGTGGGAAATGGTTAGGAAGCAGATATTCGCCGAGCGGTTCTGTGATTGAATTAAGTTTGAACTGTTTTAACACATGTTCCCTTGTTTTAGGGGGGAAAGTTGCTGCAGAGCTGCCTGCTTAAGCCGTGGATTATCTGTCTGCGTCCTCGCTGCCTTTTTTAGCGACGACACGAGTTCACCCACTCGAGAGTCTATCGCACATCCGCAGAGCACCCCGGGAGAGAGCGGACCTCAGGGAAACCCAAGTAGCGGCGTTCGGGGAGGGGGTGTCAAAGAGTGCAGGGGCTGAGCGGTAGAGCCCATGGGCATGGCCCTCTCGCTCTCTGGCATCCACTTTGTTAGGAACACAACACTAATCCTCCTTGTGTCTTTATTGCCCTCTATGCAGCAGAGTGGGCCGGGCCTGGGCCCGATCACACCGCTTGAGGGCCATACCATCAGCATTCCTGTTTGAAGATAGGCCACATCACGAAGCATTAAGGCTCCTAATAGAGACAAGCACTCATTGGAGTAAAATTGTACGGCGGGGGCAGATTATTGCATCAAGAAATGACTGTAAGGCAATTGGGCTTCGTGTTGCTACACATACGCAATCATTTTTACAACACATTCATGTGCTGCCTTCGTTTGTAATACACCCGCTACAGCTGACAGTCATTTGTCATGCGGCGGAATGGAATGGAGATTATGAATGTTAATGTGCCTTTTGTTAGTTCAGCTTGTATTCGACCAATGAAATGCAAACTTATTGGACATTTGCATTTGAGTAGTGCCTCGACAAAATTTCCCATTGAGGTTGATAGCGTCTGGAATCGTTTGTTCATGCTGGAGACATGTAAAAAAAAAAATACAAAAAAAAAAGCAGCATCTTTCTTTTTTGCATGGATTTATTCCCCTTTTTTAAAATAATTGTAATAATATTTGAACAAACAGTTTTAATTGGCCTCTGATTTCAAAAATAGTTATTCATCAATTGTGCAAATGTAATATGAGGGGATCATACACAGTCATAACAACGCTGTAAAAGAAGTCATAACAACAACAAAAATGAGTTTGACACCCCCGGCCTAGTGTTGAAACCCTAAATTTCTCTCAGAGTATGAGGTCAAAACATTTTCATATTTTCAAATCCATTTTTTAACATTTCCCTGAAAAGTAAATGACTTACAGATTATTTGATTTTGAAAAATTGCCCCGGAGGTCCTCAGGCACATGCATATGTGGCAAAGACTCTCAGTATATTTACAGCAAATAGCTGAGGTTCCATAGAATAAACGCAATCGGTAATTAGTGAACCGAACATGGCCGAACCGAACCAACACATATTCAGTCATTTATATGACGGCTGGCGATTATCAGCGGACTATCATAACACTGAAACACTCTGGACAAAAAGTACAAAAGTTGTGATGATGACAGTTCCAACTTTGGGGAATATTTTTCCAGGAAGATTGAGGTCTGAACGGACTGTATTCAAACCTACTCAACTGGCATCATCGTATGTCTGGCCAGCCATGAACCCAGGTGCACCACTGTCAATGTCACCTTTTCACTAACACCCCGCCCCCCCCCGCCCCAACTAGTGTCTGCACCCCCTTCACCAACCAGTCAACCCAGCTGTCACCTGGGCACTTGGCAACAGAAGGTATTAGCGTCAAGATGCAGCCTTGATGACATGCTTGTCACTCATTGCGTGGTTTCCTAGGTGTGATACTGACGACAAGATCAAGCATCGTTCGTTCGTTCGTTTGTTCGTTCGTTCGTTCGTTCGTGAGTGAGTGAGTGAGTGAGTGAGTGAGTGAGTGAGTGAGTCAGTCAAAATTTGTAGGAAATTGTACAAAAACGTAGCGGCACTCCAAGCGTTGCTTCAAGTTTGCCAACTGTTTACAAGCGCAGCATCATTGGTTCCTCCATTTTCTATCATGCTTGTACACACCTATGAGTGAGCTGGGGCCTATCCCAGCTGACTATGGGCCAGAGGCTGAGCGCACCCTGGACCGGTCACCAGCCAATCGCAGAGCATGTTCAGTATGGACAGAAAAAAATTAATACTGCAGCATTTTGTCTTCAGTTAACATCAAATGTATGTTTTTGGAATGTGGGAGGAAAACGGACCACCTGGAGAAAAATTCTGCATTCAAAACAGAGCAGAACCCCAAACTTCAGCACTGTGAGGCAGATGAGCAAAGCCCTAGAGACTCTAAGCTGCTGGAAAGGCATCATAATAGCTTTAAATCCATACAAGAACTGCTGAAATTATTGTGGTTAATAAGTGGCACGTTAAATGGTGACAGGTGTGTGCTGAGTCCCATTTAACATGAGTTTAAATCTAATTGGTTAAAGCTGGACCCAGACACATCCTCACTACTAAGAGGATGTGAACACCAGCGTTATTGTAGTTTTTAATATTTCATTTTGACCTTTGTTTTTTAAATTGGTTTAGTTTTGAAAGCGTGTTTGTTAGTTTTTATTTATTTATTTTTTCTTTGAAAATGCTCCGGTCTAGTTTAGTTTTTTTTTGTTTCACTATTACTTTGTTTTTTTTATATGTGGTGTGTTTGTGGAGTACAGGGAGGGAAAAAAGCTCACCAAGTATTGCGCAATAAAGTACATAATTCCTAAAGGACAGTTCGATCTTCCCTCTTTCTGTTTGGCCGTACAGCACTAGCCAAATAAATGCATTTGAAATAACACCCCCAAAGTTCATGTATGAAATTAATTGACAAGGATGAAAACCAGGGACATTTTCTCTATAATCCGTTAGTTTTAGTTAGTTCGTTTTTTTTTAAGTCCATTCTCGTTTTTAATTTTATTTCAATAATGAAAATGCGTTTTCAATTTTAGTTTTAGTTTGTTAGTTTTCATTCAATTTAATAACTTTGGTGAATACATGTACAACCACTTTATTACATTAGTTCATTTTTACTTCCCTTCTTATACGTGAAATTTGTGGAGGGAATACTCTTGAAATGCTTTCACTTGAAATGCTTTCACTTTATTTATTTTTTCCACGAATTGGGATGGGTTTACTTTAAAAATAACATTCTATGCATGTTATATTTACTGTACGTTGCCTGCACAGAAATGTATTTATTTTTATATTTTAACATGATCCAAAAATGTGTTATTTTTTTCATTGTATAAAATGTTGCAAAATTCTTGGAGAAGAGGCCCACGGAATAGCACGTTGAAAAAAAATAATGAAAATCTGAAATTGTAATCTCTTGCTGTATTGCAGCAGTCTATTATATATCTGGAGTGAGCAGAGTGTGTGCTTGTAAGCTACAGCCACATGAGCAGTTTATTTCCATGTTTACACCGTCTCAAATTCTTCGCAATAGTAACAGGATTACTTTGCGACAAAACGGCAATTTGTGGAATTCCCTCATTTTGGCGGGAGGATTTTCTTCCTTCCTCTGTCCCTGTCTTGCTAAAAAGTGTTTTTGCATTCTGGGACCCTCCAAACTAGGTTTGATTCTGGAAAGCCTTCAGGTTTTTCGCAGCAATCCAGATAAAGCAAGAGTCGAATGAGGGAGAGCTAAGAACATAACAAATCCATTGATGAGAATTCAAGAACAAACACATACATCCACAATGCTAATTTTCCATAGTATTTTTCCTCTTTTTAGGGTGTGATAATGACATATAAAAACAGGATCATCGCCTTTGTTATTGACAGACTATTTGTCCAGAGATGTGCCCCACCTCTCTTCCAGTGTCAGTTGGGTTAGCTTCCAAGACCCTACAAAGAATAAGCTGTTACTTTGCTTAGACTTAACCCCTCTGTTACTGTTGCTAAAGTTAAGTGTGCATAAATTGAGCATTTTTCCTCTCTTACAATCAAAGTCAGCAGATGTCTGATTGTTGACTGTCTCTGAAATATTATCCTGATTGATTTTCCTGTAGTGTGGGCGGTGTTTACAGTATTTTTTCCTTTACAATCAAAAACATCTTGGCATTGTAAATATTAAACCTCACAATTCATGTGACGTGAATTGTACTGATAGCCACTTAGGACGTGACCTAGTGCAGTTGCGGGTCAAAAATAGAGGAGTTACTGGCTGAGTTGAGTGTTTTGATTATGTATCTCACAAGTCATTCACCACAATAAAAATGACAACCACCTCAATGCATTTACCATATAAGCTAAAAGCAGAGGTGGGAATTCATTCAGTACTGACATAAGTTCCGTCAATTCTTCACTTCCTGCCTGTTTTGCTGGCAAATGACAGGAAACATTAAAAATGTGACGGACTAAGCATGAACAGAACTTGGGTTTCATCCCTCACCGTTATCGTCACGAACCGGGCCAGTACAGACAGACCTTCTCAGTCTGTCACTCAAGGACTCCCGTTTTGCTGTTGACTGACGGAAACACGTGCCATGTGCCTTGCGTGTTTGTTCACGGGGTGAATATACATTAGAGCTGCTTTGAGCGGACTGCATTGACTAAGGGCTCATCTCATTCCTCTAATTGTACGTTCCTAGGTCCTTGCTCCTCACTTCTCTGTTTACATGCTTGCACTTCCCACCAGAAATTCCATCGAGGAGAACGGAGGTAGAATTTTTTGGGGGGGTAATAAGACGATGGCTCCTCGATGTCATCATTTGGTGGAGACGTCTGCCAAAGATGACGTCACATCACTGACGAGTGTCATAAATGTCAATGTGTCAGAATTGTTACTTATCACCACAAATGTCCACTTTATGCTCTATGTTTCGAATGGGATTCAATTAAAGTTAAAGACTGTCAACACTGTTACACTTCATGACTATGCAGACCTTTTTGGAGCTTTATGCAACTTTAAGGATTTCAGAAGCCGCGCTGCATTTAAAGGAGACACATTTAGTCCAGCCCTCAGTCTCGTAACATAGAGAAAACGCCACTTCCTCTCGCCTGCTCCCTCACTCAAATCTGTCCCCCAAACAACAACAACTCAATCTAACAATACCACTGTTACAGAAACCTCACCTCACCCCCAAAATAGACGATTACATAGACGGAAAAAATGGGCTTCCAACTATGCTAAGTCCGACTATTGTTTTTAAGTTTCCCATTTATCGTTTATCACCTACAAAATGGGCGTCCGTCATAGGCGGATGGACGGACCAGTCCGTCACTTATGCGGATGCCCAGCTCTGGAAATAATGACGGACTGTTGATGGACAGCTGGCAATTGATGAATGATGGGTCCACCTCTGAAAATTAGCCTAGCTTCTTCTATTTTTTCCTCTACTACTCCTTGCGGCACAATGCTGCCTCTCACAGGTCAGTCTTGGTACAACTACAATCATCCAGCTTCAGGGAGGATGCTCCTCATTGTCGGTGGCGATATTGGTTTGTCGTGTGCTGTGTTGTCGTGTGCATTTGCGTTGTGCAAATGTACGTTTGTCAAACCTCACTCGGTGCTGGCTCGGTGGTTAGCACACTCGACTCTCAACCAAGAGTCGGGACCGTGTTTGATGACTGCCGTTCTACATACAGATCACAGAGCAAAAGTCAACCACCGCATTTGCCTGATGACAGAGACAGAAGATATTAAGGAGCAACACTTGTTCTGTAAAGCTAATTAGCTCTCTATTTGTTATTACAACCGTTTAAACAAAGCAACAGGCCTAAACGAATGTTACAACGAGGACCAAGCCTTGTAAGCTGAGCATGGGGTAGCACTAGTAGCTAGACTTCACATATTGTTAGTAGGCTACTAATAAAACATATTAGTTTGGTCGTTAAGCACACAGTGCTTACCTCAGAGCAAACCAGATTTAAATGACAATGCAGATGGCCGCATAGCTTAATTCAAAGTTTGCATTTGCACATCATATTGTTTAACTATAATTACCCATTACAAATGCAAAGATATGTTGAAAACTGTGTTAATAGAATTCAAAGGTGTGCAGCCAGGAAAGTGTTGGACTGCTGCACAGTTATGCACTGTGATTGGCCAGTCAGTTAGAATGTGGCTTAGCATTTTAGCGTGCTTGAAATGAGACGATCAAATTGTGAGTTAAAACACTGAGATCCCGAGATATTAATGATAATGTTGATTTCAGTGTCACAGGCCACTTTGAAACATTTCCTCGGTGTGATCCAGCACTTTATCGCTACATGCTGGACGGAATTAGCAAATGTACATGAGCAAATTAATATATGCAAATGAGCTGGAGCGGCATGGTTGGTACTGTGTTGCGTTGATCCCCAGATGCATATGTTGTTAATAACCACTGCTTCTTGGATTCACTCACAGGCACGCAATAAATAACCCGCTGCCAGCACCCTGCCTTTTTGTCTAATTAGCTCTTTCACTGGGCTCTTTTTTTCATGGCACAAATATAAAACGAGGTCTCATTGCAGAATGCACATTAAGTCGGATGGGAGTTCAGGATTTATATTTTGATACATTATGTGACTTTAAGTTTGTGATGCAGAAGTTTCTGGCCTCTTGTAGACCCTTTTTAAAACACGGCTATCCATTTCCACAGGGATGTGGGTGAGCTGGAGGATATCCCGTGTGACTTTGGGTGAGAGAAGTGGGATACACCCTGGACTTGTCGTCGGTCACTCGCAGGGCACCTATCGAGATTTCACACTCACTGCACCTTCGGACATCTTAATCTTCACTCTTCAATTAACCAACATGCATGGTTTTGGAATGTGGAGGAAAAAACAAGTATGTTTACGTGAAAACAAAATTGGAAGAAAAGGAGCAGAGAAAGGAAAATAAAATCTTGTTTTTCGTCAGCCTTTTTACAGGAAACTATTTACAGTTCACATTCAAAATTCCCTTTCAACATCCCTATTCAAAGAAATCACTAAATGTTTTAAATGGTTTGAGCCTCTCTCGAACCTTAGAACGACGTGCTAACCACTAGTACACCCTGCTGCCTTCACTATGATACTGCAAGTGAATAGCCAATTTTAATCAGAAATGGCTTTATATGCCCTTAAACATATTTTTGATGGCCATTTTAAAATATCTCTACTTTTTTTCTAGCACATAAGATTTTTGGGATATTTTTTTTTATTATTTTAAGTTTGACCTATAAAAGCTTGCGCAATACGGATTTTCCCATTATAAGACGTTTCACAGTTGCTGAACCTAACGCTTAAGTCACAAATATTAGTAATATTACGAAATATATTATTATTATTATTATTATTATTATTATTATTATTATTATTATTATTATCATTATCATTATTATTATTACGAAAACCTAATAAATAAAAACGAGGGCAAATTCGGAAAACAAACAAATAATCTCGAAACCTTTACTTGCATCTCTGATTAAATATACATGTAAAAATATGTTGACCAGTGTGATGGGCGACCAATTTATTCAATTCAATACCGTGGTGGTACAATCGTAAAGCAAGGACCCAATCTATTGTAATCACTTTTTTTCTTAAAGTATATAGCAATTGCTGAATATACAGAAATATATTACAGTATTTATATTTTTTTTGAATTGGGGGAAATAAGTATTCGTGTACAATTTAGGTCTATTATCCAAGCATGTTACGAGCACAGTGGTTTAGCAGTACAACACTACCCCCTACCGTCTTGGAAACCCTTCAACCTCTTGTCCGGAAACTCTACGCAACATCCGGTTGAAACATGGCTGCGCGCAGACAAATGTCACATTAGTTTTGGACAACGCGACCAAAACAAGCAGTCAATATTGTCTAAAACCTCAACCGTACTCTACTGACATATTAGCTGGACACATTGTACTGCTTCCCCCAATTCAAGACTTCAGAGGTATTCCATTCAAATTTCCTCTGCCTTGTTTGCTGGTTTGTTCCGCAGAGCTACAGACTATGTAAACATACATAAGCATTTGATTTTTTTTTTGTATTATTTCTCTGTTGCAGGGTCTTCAAATTATTCAGCAGGAATCATGGTCCATCTGTGTAAGTATTGTATTTAAGTGTATCAAAAAGAATCATTTTGCCGTCACGTATAGCATCTCTAGGAACATCGATTTTGTATGCAAGTCGGAGTATGTCCTAACGCAGATGTAAAGTCAGAATTGCATTCGATGTTTGGTATTATAAAGACTGAGATAAAACAAAAAACAATCGCAGATGTAAAGTCAGAATTGCATTCGATGTTTGGTATTATAAAGACTGAGATAAAACAAAAAACAATCAAATATCCGCAAGCCTCGAAGCATTTGTATCGGTAGCGTCGTAAACCGAGGACTCCCTGCATTGTGCAATTTGAGCAATGGTAATATCAATCAATCACATTGTATTTGTATAGCATAAAAACATGATAAATGTATTAATAATCAACCCTTCTTCTGCTGCCCCTTAAATTTAATCTGGTCTGCATGAAACTAGAGCTAATAAATGTTGTATTTGGGGGAAACATCACATATTTTTGTAGACTAATATGAAGTTAATCATCAAGCTACTAAAACAAATACTGCATTTCCTCATCTAGTGGCCTGTGGGCGTTTATGTTCTCGACTTCATGTTGGGATAGGCTTCCATTTGTACATTGTTTGAATATTATCAAACCATATCCTGGATAGATGTATGTCAGTTTCGTCAACAAACCAACATGAGGCATGGTTAAAATAATAGTAAAATGGTTCAAATATAAAAATGCAGGGAAATAGCAAGAAATTAGGGAATCTAGACAGAGTAAGTAAACTGGACATAGCTCCCCAGAACAAAAACTGGACCCGTACTCAATTGTGGAGCAACCACATGTCTGAGTCTACTAATTAAAGGTGTCATCTCCCCATAACATCAAATCATCTCTAATACTGCACAGGGAATTCGTTTAAAACATGTGGTAAGTCACCAGACTTTAATTCACCAGAAAGATTGTTTACATGCTGCTGTTTTGGTTCGCAACAGCATTGGAATGGGCTCTGCAATTAACGCTTTCAGGTCTGTGTCTATGAACAGAGCTAATACATATCGCAGGTGGATCTGGAACATATTCTCCGCGATAAACGGGAGTTCAATGTACTACATGTTTTGCCTCATGGGGGGATAAGAATAACGTGAAACAATCTCCTTTTGCAGCGTCGCAGCTCTTAAAGCGGTACCATGGTGGTTATGTGGTCCTCCGCATGGCTCTGGCAGGCCACAAGCAAGCCAACCGACCCTTCTACCGCATTGTGGCGGCGTACAACAAGCGGGCGAGGGATGGCAAGTACATCGAGCAGCTGGGCACGTACGACCCGCTTCCCAACATCCACAACGAGAAGCTGGTCAGCTTCAACTTTGACCGCCTCAAGTACTGGATCGGCTGCGGTGCGCACCCCACCAAGCCAGTGGCCAAGCTTTTAGGTGCGTCTACATTTAGTCGTTTGTTTGCGTCTGGAGCTCATGTTGTGTTGTATGCTCACTGGAAACAACATTAGGTACAGATAGTGGTGGGCGATATGGCAAAAATATCATATCACGATTTTTTAAAAATAAAATCACGATCATGATTTTATCATGATTCTTTTTTTACATCATTTTTTTAGATTAATTTGCACATTTTTTTACCATTTCCTCATGTTAAACATATAAAACCGTAAAAGAAAAAAAAAGACATTTTAAGCCCGCTAAGCTTTCTGAACAGGTTTTAATTTGAATCGTGCCAATTTTTATCAAAATGTACAGTGAATGTAAACATAAAAGGTAACATAGCATATACATAAAAACACAGCTCGTAACGCTGGTCTAGTACTTTGAAGAGTCTTTTAAAGCCCTCGTTTTCCACAGTTTTAATGGGAATCATGTCTTCAGCTAGGTACTAAGTCACTGCCTCAGTTACTTCTTTACACTGCTTGCTTGTTTTTTCATATGGGGTGCCCTTGTTAAATGACAGTGTTACCGTGGGGTGTGTTAGCTTGGAGCTAGCGGCTGCCTCTGGCTACCATGTGTCTGATCTCCGTTTGCTTTGGCTGTCGGCGTAGTTTTTTGGGTGCTGTCTCTGTCTCCGCAAGTGATTAAACAACTTTGTCGTGTTGCCATCTGACGTCCGACGAATGAAGAGAATACAATATTAAACATGTTTTTAAAAGAAAAAGCTATTCAATAAACATTTTGTTTCAAGAGAAGAAAATTGAAAAGATACAGAAATAAATGTGTCCAAACTATGACTAAAAAGAAAAGAGAAAAAATGATTAACGTTTTTTTTATAGAAGCTATATATTATATATATTTTTAAGAAAAAAGCTATAATACAATAATAAACATTGTGTTCAAAATAATAAGAAATAATAATAATAATAAGACTGTTATGCAACATTAGACATGTTTGAAAGAAGATAAAACTATAATAAAAAATGTACATGTTGTTAACAAATAAAAAGCTATCACACAATAATAGACTTAAAAATGCTATAAAAATACAATAGTAAAAATAATGTAAAAAAATAAATAACTTACTCTAATACTGTACATTATAAACAGTTAGTCTTCTGGCCATGTCAATGAAAACTGAACATTTTCATCAAAAGCAGTCTCAAGAGTCTTCTGGTGTACCTAATGTTGTCACCCATGAGCGTACAGTATACCTCTGTAAGGAGAAACTTTATTCATTTGAATGATATGACAAGGTAGTTGAGCTCAAATGGTTTCCAATCTTTGGCCTATGAATTATACTCAACTATTAAGACATTTCCAAAAGTCCCCATTTTCTATCCCCCTCAGGTTTGGCGGGGTTCTTCCCCCTCCATCCTATGACGGTGACGGAAGCGGAGCGTCGGCGAGCCCAAGCAGCACGGGTGGAAGCGGAAAAAAATGTGGAGGCGGAAGTGTGAAGAGTTGTGATGTCACAGCAGCGCAAAGACACTGTTTTTCTACATTGTATATTATTAGACTATTATTAGATATTATCATATTATTAGACTTGTGCTTGACGCACTGAGTAAACCAATAATTAAAAGTGAGGAAATACTGTACGTGAGCTCCTGTTTATAGCCTCTTTTTACGCAGCGAAACCGCATCAGATAGATTATCCATAATTCCTTATGAAGTCTTAAATTTGGGGATTACATCAAAAATCTATTCAATTGCAGTCTATCCTAGCTAACTTTGTTCGCTCCTAATGCAGGACAGTGTGGTCCTGTATACATACGAGGAGAAAACTGTTGGCATGCCTCTGTTAACGAAAGAAAAACCCGCAGTGGTCCCATAATTTGAATCTGACAAAAGTAATAAATGTTCTGATCTTATTTGTTATCATTCATATAATCCATCTCTTCAATTTTTCTCCTGGGTGGTTGGCTACAGTCCCGTGGATCTTAAATTCCAAAATTATGGCTCAGATTGTCAACATTAGGTGAGCCAGGGTTGTTTGTTACCTGCGCCTTCAACACACGCGATGTCATTTTCAGTCTACAGCAAGTGGCAAAATGTGTTTTTAAAGGTTTTGGTGTAGTTATCAAATTCATTATAGACAAAATATTGACATTTTACTGCTGAAAACTGCAAAATTAATGAAGTATCCCTTTAAGAGTTTGGCCTTGAAAATGTTCTCGCTAAAATATGCATCTTTATTCTCGTTAACTCATTAACTGCCATTGACAAATTTATTTGTCTTTTCACAGTCCAGCCATTCAATACCAGGATTTTTTTTAATTTTGTTTTTTTATTTTTTTTCAAACGTTAGTGTAAAAGAGGGTCTGAAAATGTCCGGCAGTGAATGAGTTCAAGTTAGAACCAATCTTGAAAATATATGACTTTTTCCTAAGAACTGTATGACTGTATTGTCATCACAAGAGTTTAACCTTGAAAGTATGACTTTTCATGTAAAAATATACAACTTTATTTTCATAAGATTTCGATTTTATTCTCGCATCCCGATATACAGTATTTTCAGTGTGGCCCTAATACCACAACATCAGTGTATATTATATGCTGATCCCTACTCCTTATATAACCAAGACTCAAAGTACACTCCTTTTTTTTTTCGTCTGTCCTGTGTTTCTTTCCTCATTTTTAATAAATCCATTAATCATAATTCTTCATTTGTTACTGCCTTATTCCCCTCCAAGAATTCACTTCCTTCTTTCTCCTCCTCTTGTAAACTTTAAATCTTGATCCTTTGTTCTCCTGCTTTCCATTTTTGTGTCTGTTTGCTTGTGACTCAAGTTGTGCTGAGTGATTAACGTCAAACAATCAAATGAAAAACCTCAAGTGGATGGCCTTGTCAATTTGATTATTTGCCCAGTTATTTTTTTACAAGCCAGTCAGCGCTCCTTTTTTTTTTCCTTGTCTCAATAACACCTTTCCCCCACCCATTTCGCATACTTACTTGCACGCAGATAAGAATTAACTTGCAGCCATACAGTTAGTCATTGGCTGTAGGAATTGTAATGACGTCTTGTGGAATATAATTAACCTTTCCAGTTAACGTCACATCATACTTGGACATTGGAGGATTTTAAAAGAAATAATACAATAAATAGTGTTGCTTTGGTCAAAACACACAAAATGTTATTTTTAAGAATGTTCTAATACAGTGTTTTTTGTTATTATTTACGGTACAATAAGGTAACTAGTTCATGAGAACAAAATTTAAAGAAAATAAATACATTTTACTTTGCAATTTTGAAAGCAACAAATATTGCAGGACTCTTAATAATGAAAATTATTGATGAGCCAAATAAAACAACTAAATTCTTTTTAATAGATTCATATGAGGCCCATTGTACACTGAGCAACATGGCCAAACACAACTGAACTGACAATTGTGAACAAATTACAATCAGTGACTCAGCGAACACCTGCTAACCCTCGCACACATACCAACTCGCTGCAATGAAAAAACGGTGACCTCTTGTGTTCTTATCAGGAAACAATACACCACTTATCCTGTACTGTGTTATTTTTCATTTGAACCACATGCAGCATGGCACAATTGTCAAGGAAAAAGTGTCTTGCCCTGGCCACTGTAGCTATCTGATCATAAAAAGAGAGGAAACTGGGAAGAAATAACGAAAGGGAGTGAATATTTGAGAGACTATTGACATCTGACATTGACTGCACTCGATTCGTGCAACAGAGACTCTCCACGCTTGGCTTTTTTTATACAGTATATAATAGACATACAGCCATGGAAAACAATATGACATCACCCTTGTGTGGTTGTTGTTCACGACATTTTCCAAAGGTTTTCTTGATAATAACCAAAACCACTTCACAAGGACTGACATCAATAACAATGCTTAGTCCAACTATTTTTTTAAGTCACATTTGGTGAATTTGGAATTTAAAAAAAAATCTATACTGTTGGTCAGTCCAGTTATTTTTACACGTTAATGACCAATCAATCAAATGTTGAAAATGGCTTGCTCTCTTTCACAATACAATGCCAGTGGTTGAACAAACATTTTGGGGGTCTCCTGAAAAGTGGCTATTTCGGAGGTACAAGGTTTTGGCCCGACGCCAGCAACTATATATTTCATATGTATGCTGCAAGGCAGCTTTATTTAAATAGTACATTTCATACACAAGGCAACTCAATGTGCTTCACACGAGCAAAGACATAACACACCTACAAGCATTCCCAAACACAACAGTTGACGACATTCAGAAGCAAAGCTGCGAAAACAAGCGTGTTTTTCAAAACTTCATAAAAATAATTAATTAAAATACATGGACAACTTTTTAACACGTTCGGAAACTTTGAAAACATTTAAAAGTTACGAAACAAGAGTAAGAGTTCTTGAAATAATTGAAAGACAAAAAGATTTAATTTTGATTTCAGCTCATAGTAAAACTTTGAAAATGACAGTAATTCACTCATCAAAACTAGGCGCAGAACCCCGCTTACTATGCGACATCTCAGTCACTCTGACTCAATGTGCAGTGGGCTTTAGACTGGTTCACTTATACTTAATTATGTGACAGGTAAAAGTGTTCAAATGTTTCAACTGTTTAACTTGAAAAAGTCAACATGTTTTTATGATTACAACATGAGTTATATCTGTTTTGTCCTGAAAGTCAACCAAGTTGAGTTCTTTCTGTGTCAAAATGCATTTTTGAACTGATGAGAGCGGCATGCTAGTGAGATGTGAATGTTTATTTTCATGACGATGATTAATATTTCTGTACCCTACCTCGCCCGTCCAAGCATTGTCCCAAGACTTGTGCAATTGTGTGCATGTGTGAGTGCGTATGTACGTTCAGGGAACTTCTCAATTCATTGCGACTTCATGCTCCAATACATCAAACGTTTGCAGAGGGAGGGCGCGATATCAGGGAAAATCTCGCTGACCTGTTGATCATTTATGACACACGGGTTACAAGAATGATTGCTGGATCAAACTGAACTAGACCATAAAGAGCGGCAGTGAGAATTTTAATATTTTCCCCATCCACATGAATATGATGAAATGATTCAAGGTATACCTTTTGGATGATTACCTGACAAGAAGGGAACATGAAGACGTGGAAGAGCTTTTCCACCATTCTCATTCGCACAGCCGTCATGATGATGTTTGCATTGAGTGTGACAAACACCCAAGAACGAGGTAACGCTCTCATTTCTTCGCTTGATGAAACAATCTGAATCTGTTTCAGCTGTATGCCTAAAAACATTGAAGTGCAAGAGCTCAAAAATTGTCTAGATGATAAATTTAGACTGAAAAATTATTTTCACGATCCAAATCAAGTTTTGTTGTAAAAACGTCAAAGTAAGAAGTTATAGATATTGTGTTTTTCTCCCCTACTAATTTCTCACCAATATAGTTATGAATAAATAATTAAACAAACATGTGCTGTTCATTTAAAAGCACATCTCCACAGGGAATTTCCATTTATTATTTATTAAGTATTTTTATTTTGTCTGCAACTATAAAACATGGTAAAATGATGAAAGTGACCACATTAAACAAAGTAACAATTTTTTGTATATGAATGGCTAAGGCTTTGTTGGTGGCGTCGCTTTAAAAAAAAAAGTAAATATTCATCCTGTATATGGCATAATTGTCTGTGATGAATATACCATGTGTACATCTCAAATATTTGATACTGTTTAAAACTAAAAAAATGACTTCATATTATATTACAACAGCCATATTTTATGTCAATATATTGGGTCAAGACATGATTTTCTGTCGAAAAAGTGCAGGATGCCTCTGACATGTTTTGTTTGTTGACTGTTGTCAAAGCACAGCTACCTGGAGTAACCATCATTGAATCCAGTGTTTCCGCACCCTTATTGAGCCAAGGCACATGCAGTATTTTACAGTTGAAAAATCTCAGGGAACACCACCAAACCAAAAATGTTACAAAAAGTATATATACTTAGTATCATCTTGTTTCATTTTACTCACAAATTTATTTAGATTCAGTGTGAAATTTGGTCCGCTTTAGTTTAATGAATGTCACTTTCTGCCATCAAGAAGAAGGGCATTTATTTGTTCTGCTTGTCAGTATATGTCGATGGCAAAGAAAGGTGAATATACATTATTTCTAGTCAATAAGTAATATTTGGCCCAATTACTGTAAAGGTTATTATAGTTCAACTAAAAACTAAATAACTAAATAAAATCACTCCAACTAAAATTGAAATAACGTTTTTGCTCAACAAAAGTGAAAAAAAAATCATTTTAGAAACACGAGAACTAATTGAAACTGCGTTACATTTATAACATTTACTAAAACTAACTATAGCAAAAGTGGCCTTCATTTTCATCTTTGGCAATATTATAAATAAGATGTACGGGCTCATTTTAAATGTATTTATTTCTGTATTGCTGTACCTCCATATAGAAGAAGGAAGGTCATACAGTCGTTGGAGAATTTACTTTATGACACCATACCATGCTCCACATATTTAAAAAAAACTAAAAGTAATATTAAAACTAATAATGTCCAAACTAAAATGATGCATTTTAAAAAATAAACAACATGCTCTAAGAACGAATTAAAAATCTGATTTAAAAAAGCAAAAGTCAAAATGAAATGAAAGATAACTATAAGAAAAAAATTCAATACTATTAAAACCCAGATTACTGTAAAAGAAATTGCATAATTTGCCACAGAAAACCTAATTATGTCTAACGGCACAGTGGTTGAGAATCACCAATACAAGCAATGTCAAAGCATGTCGATTTACTGTCTGATATCTCCTTTAACAGGAAAGCAAAATGGAAAACAGACTGATGACCATAAAGGAATGGAGCTAACTAAAATGCATTTTACCTTGCATGACCATTCAAGAATTTTGGGACAACCAATGAATCAAATATCAGATGTGATAAGGACAAATATTGTGAAAGAAATCATCAATCCTTCTGCAGAGTCTAAAACAAAAAACAGAGTATCTCCACCAGCCAACCATGAAACAAATATAGATATTTTGTACTTATCGTCAGAGCCACAGTCAAAATCTTTTGCAACAATTATGCCCACGGAATCAACTCAATCAAACACGTCACTTGAAATATCCACCACAAAGGGAAGTATGGAAACGACCAGCAATAATAATCGCTCCACAGAAACTGATACAAAACCAAACAATGTGGGAACAACACAACCCTCCCGAACCAGAATTGAACCATCAACTATAGGCATGACCTCACCTTTGGAACTAGAGTATAGATCTGAAACAAATGTCATATTTGGAGGATCAAGATCTAATGACTACAACAGAGAGTCAACCACTTTGTATAAAAGGTCAACTAAAATAACACCAACCGGGCAATCATCTTCCTCACCAGGGCAGCAGACTACATCATTAACAACATTCTTGTTCACACACTCAACTGGATCAAAAATCTCACCCAAAACATCCACTAAAGAGGTAATGATGCAAACTCACGACAATGATCAGTCTATAACAACATTCAGTTCTTCCACAGATACTGAACTATCATCACCAACATTCCCACCAAAAACCACTGCGTTGACTGACACAACACTAATCAATCCAGAAACAAGTCAATCCTCTGTAGGCAGCCTAGAGCCATCAACAACAGTTGATATGTCTTCATCCTCAGAACCAAAGTTTACATCTGAACAAACAGGAGTATCAACACCTGATGATCACAACACCAACTCAATCAGTTCAGAATCAGAAAGAACAATATTGTCCTATTCAGAGCCACTGAAAACATCTGTGACCGCTGTTATGCCAAAAAATTATGTCGCAACAATCATGCCAAAGGAACAAACTGAGTCAAATACATCTCCTGAATCATCCACCACCAAGGGAACTATACAAACTACTGACAATGATCAGTCTACAGCAACATCCAGTTCTTCCACAGATACTGAAGTTTCCTCATTTTTGCCTTCCACATATTCACCAATGACAACCCAGTTGAGCTATACTTCTGGAATTAACACAGACACAACATCAATCAGTGTTGAATCAACTCAGTCCTCTCTAACCAGCAATGAACCATTATCAACAACTATGTATTTATCTTCAGAACCAAATTTTACATCGGAAACAATCAGTTTATACACAAAGTCAACTCAAATTGAAATAACCAGTCAGGAAACTTCAACTAGTGAATTGTCTTCCACTCCACTGCCACAGACTACATCTGTCGCAACAAAAATGCCAACGGAACCGACTGAATCAAATTCATCTCCTGAATCACCCACCACCAAGGGAACTATGCAAACTACAGACAATGATCAGTCCATAGCAACATCAAGGTCTTCCACAGATACTGAAGCTTCCTCATTTTTGCCTTCCACATTTTCACCAATGACAACCCAGTTGAGCCATACTTCTTCTGGAATTAACACAGACACAACATCAATCAGTGGTGAATCAACTCAGTCCTCTCTAACCAGCAATGAACCATTATCAACAACTATGTATTCATCTTCAGAACCAAATTTTACATCGGAAACAACCAGTTTATACACAAAGTCATCTCAAACTGAAATAACTAGACAGGAAACCTCAACTAGTGAATTGTCTTCCACTCCACTGCCACAGACTACATCTGTCGCAACAATCATGCCCACAGAACCGCTTGAGTCAAATACATCTCCTGAATCATCCACCACCAAGGGAACTATGCAAACTCCTGACAGTGATCAGTCTATAGCAACATCCCGTTCTAGCACAGATACTGAAATTTCCTCATTTTTGCCTTCCACATTTTCACCAATGACAACACAGTTGAGCCATACTTCTTCTGGAATTAACACAGTCACAACATCAATCAGTGGTGAATCAACTCAGTCCTCTCTAACCAGCAATGAACCATTATCAACAACTATGTATTTATCTTCAGAACCAAATTTTACATCAGAAACAACCAGTTTATACACAAAGTCATCTCAAACTGAAATAACCAGTCAGGAAACTTCAACTAGTGAATTGTCTTCCACTTCACTGCCACAGACTATATCTGTCGCAACAATCATGACCACAGAACCGACTGAATCAAATTCATCTCCTGAATCATTCACCACCAAGGGAACTATGCAAACTACAGACAATGATCAGTCTATATCAACATCAAGGTCTTCCACAGATACTGAGGCTTCCTCATTTTTGCATTCCACATTTTCACCAATGACAACCCAGTTGAGCCACACTTCTTCTGGAATTAACACAGACACAACATCAATCAGTGGTGAATCAACTCAGTCCTCTCTAACCAGCAATAAACCATTATCAACAACTATGTATTCATCTTCAGAACCAAATTTTACATCGGAAACAACCAGTTCATACACAAAGTCATCTCAAACTGAAATAACCAGTCAGGAAACTTCAACTAGTGAATTGTCTTCCACTTCGCTGCCACAGACTATATCTGTCGTAACAATCATGACCACAGAACCGACTGAATCAAATTCATCTCCTGAATCATCCACCACCAAGGGAACTATGCAAACTACAGACAATGATCAGTCTATATCAACACCAAGGTCTTCCACAGATACTGAAGCTTCCTCATTTTTTCCTTCCACATTTTCACCAATGACAACCCAGTTGAGCCATACTTCTTCTGGAATTAACACAGACACAACATCAATCAGTGATGAATCAACTCAGTCCCCTCTAACCAGCAATGAACCATTATCTACAACTATGTATTTATCTTCAGAACCAAATTTTACATCGGAAACAACCAGTTTATACACAAAGTCATCTCAAACTGAAATAACCATTCCAGAAACTTCAACTAGTGAATTGTCTTCCACTTCACTGCCACAGACTATATCTGTCGCAACAATCATGACCACAGAACAAACTGAGTCAAATTCATCTCCTGAATCATCCACCACCAAGGGAACTATGCAAACTACAGACAATGATCAGTCTATAGCAACATCCCGTTCTTCCACAGATACTGAAATTTCCACATTTTTGCCTTCCACATTTTCACCAATGACAACCCAGTTGAGCCATACTTCTTCTGGAATTAACACAGACACAACATCAATCAATAATGAATCAACTCAGTCCTCTCCAACCAGCAATGAACCATTATCAACAACTATGTATTCATCTTCAGAACCAAATTTTACATTGGAAACAACCAGTTTATACACAAAGTCTTCTCAAACTGAAATAACCAGTCAGGAAACTTCAACTAATGAAATGTCTTCCACTTCAGTGCCACAAACTACATCTGTCGCAACAATCCTGCCCACAGAACCAATTGAGTCAAATACATCTCCTGAATCATCCACCACCAAGGGAACACTGCAAACTACTGACAAGGATCAGTCTATATCAACATCAAGGTCTTCCACAGATACTGAAGCTTCCTCATTTTTTCCTTCCACATTTTCACCAATGACAACCCAGTTGAGCTATACTTCTGGAATTAACACAGACACAACATCAATCAGTGGTGAATCAACTCAGTCCTCTCTAACCAGCAATGAACCATTATCAACAACTATGTATTCATCTTCAGAACCAAATTTTACATTGGAAACAACCAGTTTATACACAAAGTCTTCTCAAACTGAAATAACCAGTCAGGAAACTTCAACTAATGAAATGTCTTCCACTTCAGTGCCACAGACTACATCTGTCGCAACAATCATGCCCACAGAACCAATTGAGTCAAATACATCTCCTGAATCATCCACCACGAAGGGAACAATGCAAACTACTGACAAGGCCCAGTCCATAGCAACATCCCGTTCTAGCACAGATACTGAAATTTCCTCATTTTTGCCTTCCACATTTTCACCAATGACAACCCAGTTGAGCCATACTTCTTCTGGAATTAACACAGACACAACATCAATTAGAGGTGAATCAACTCAGTCCTCTCTAACCAGCAATGAACCATTAACAACAACGATGTATTTATCTTCAGAACCAATTTTTACATCAGAACCAACCAGTTTATACACAAAGCCATCTCAAACTGAAATAACCAGTCAGGAAACTTCAACTAGTGAATTGTCTTCCACTTCACTGCCACAGACTATATCTGTCACAACAATCATGCCCACAGAACCGACTGAATCAAATACATCTCCTGAATCACCCACCACCAAGGGAACTATGCAAACTACTGACAATGATCAGTCTATAGCAACATCAAGGTCTTCCACAGATACTGAAGCTTCCTCATTTTTGCCTTCCACATTTTCACCAATGACAACCCAGTTGAGCCATACTTCTTCTGGAATTAACACAGACACAACATCAATCAGTGTTGAATCAACTCAGTCTTCTCTAACCAGCAATGAACCATTATCAACAACTATGTATTCATCTTCAGAACCAAATTTTACATCGGAAACAACCAGTTTATACACAAAGTCATCTCAAACTGAAATAACTAGTCAGGAAACCTCAACTAGTGAATTGTCTTCCACTCCACTGCCACAGACTACATCTGTCGCAACAATCATGCCCACAGAACCGATTGAGTCAAATACATCTCCTGAACCATCCACCACCAAGGGAACTATGCAAACTACTGACAATGATCAGTCTATAGCAACATCCCGTTCTAGCACAGATACTGAAATTTCCTCAATTTTGCCTTCCACATTTTCACCAATGACAACCCAGTTGAGCCATACTTCTTCTGGAATTAACACAGACACAACATCAATCAGTGGTGAATCAACTCAGTCCTCTCTAACCAGCAATGAACCATTATCAACAACTATGTATTTATCTTCAGAACCAAATTTTACATCAGAAACAACCAGTTTATACACAAAGTCATCTCAAACTGAAATAACCAGTCAGGAAACTTCAACTAGTGAATTGTCTTCCACTTCGCTGCCACAGACTATATCTGTCGTAACAATCATGACCACAGAACCGACTGAATCAAATTCATCTCCTGAATCATCCACCACCAAGGGAACTATGCAAACTACAGACAATGATCAGTCTATATCAACACCAAGGTCTTCCACAGATACTGAAGCTTCCTCATTTTTTCCTTCCACATTTTCACCAATGACAACCCAGTTGAGCCATACTTCTTCTGGAATTAACACAGACACAACATCAATCAGTGATGAATCAACTCAGTCCCCTCTAACCAGCAATGAACCATTATCTACAACTATGTATTTATCTTCAGAACCAAATTTTACATCGGAAACAACCAGTTTATACACAAAGTCATCTCAAACTGAAATAACCATTCCAGAAACTTCAACTAGTGAATTGTCTTCCACTTCACTGCCACAGACTATATCTGTCGCAACAATCATGACCACAGAACAAACTGAGTCAAATTCATCTCCTGAATCATCCACCACCAAGGGAACTATGCAAACTACAGACAATGATCAGTCTATAGCAACATCCCGTTCTTCCACAGATACTGAAATTTCCACATTTTTGCCTTCCACATTTTCACCAATGACAACCCAGTTGAGCCATACTTCTTCTGGAATTAACACAGACACAACATCAATCAATAATGAATCAACTCAGTCCTCTCCAACCAGCAATGAACCATTATCAACAACTATGTATTCATCTTCAGAACCAAATTTTACATTGGAAACAACCAGTTTATACACAAAGTCTTCTCAAACTGAAATAACCAGTCAGGAAACTTCAACTAATGAAATGTCTTCCACTTCAGTGCCACAAACTACATCTGTCGCAACAATCCTGCCCACAGAACCAATTGAGTCAAATACATCTCCTGAATCATCCACCACCAAGGGAACACTGCAAACTACTGACAAGGATCAGTCTATATCAACATCAAGGTCTTCCACAGATACTGAAGCTTCCTCATTTTTTCCTTCCACATTTTCACCAATGACAACCCAGTTGAGCTATACTTCTGGAATTAACACAGACACAACATCAATCAGTGGTGAATCAACTCAGTCCTCTCTAACCAGCAATGAACCATTATCAACAACTATGTATTCATCTTCAGAACCAAATTTTACATTGGAAACAACCAGTTTATACACAAAGTCTTCTCAAACTGAAATAACCAGTCAGGAAACTTCAACTAATGAAATGTCTTCCACTTCAGTGCCACAGACTACATCTGTCGCAACAATCATGCCCACAGAACCAATTGAGTCAAATACATCTCCTGAATCATCCACCACGAAGGGAACAATGCAAACTACTGACAAGGCCCAGTCCATAGCAACATCCCGTTCTAGCCCAGATACTGAAATTTCCTCATTTTTGCCTTCCACATTTTCACCAATGACAACCCAGTTGAGCCATACTTCTTCTGGAATTAACACAGACACAACATCAATTAGAGGTGAATCAACTCAGTCCTCTCTAACCAGCAATGAACCATTAACAACAACGATGTATTTATCTTCAGAACCAATTTTTACATCAGAACCAACCAGTTTATACACAAAGCCATCTCAAACTGAAATAACCAGTCAGGAAACTTCAACTAGTGAATTGTCTTCCACTTCACTGCCACAGACTATATCTGTCACAACAATCATGCCCACAGAACCGACTGAATCAAATACATCTCCTGAATCACCCACCACCAAGGGAACTATGCAAACTACTGACAATGATCAGTCTATAGCAACATCAAGGTCTTCCACAGATACTGAAGCTTCCTCATTTTTGCCTTCCACATTTTCACCAATGACAACCCAGTTGAGCCATACTTCTTCTGGAATTAACACAGACACAACATCAATCAGTGTTGAATCAACTCAGTCTTCTCTAACCAGCAATGAACCATTATCAACAACTATGTATTCATCTTCAGAACCAAATTTTACATCGGAAACAACCAGTTTATACACAAAGTCATCTCAAACTGAAATAACTAGTCAGGAAACCTCAACTAGTGAATTGTCTTCCACTCCACTGCCACAGACTACATCTGTCGCAACAATCATGCCCACAGAACCGATTGAGTCAAATACATCTCCTGAATCATCCACCACCAAGGGAACTATGCAAACTACTGACAATGATCAGTCTATAGCAACATCCCGTTCTAGCACAGATACTGAAATTTCCTCAATTTTGCCTTCCACATTTTCACCAATGACAACCCAGTTGAGCCATACTTCTTCTGGAATTAACACAGACACAACATCAATCAGTGGTGAATCAACTCAGTCCTCTCTAACCAGCAATGAACCATTATCAACAACTATGTATTTATCTTCAGAACCAAATTTTACATCAGAAACAACCAGTTTATACACAAAGTCATCTCAAACTGAAATAACCAGTCAGGAAACTTCAACTAGTGAATTGTCTTCCACTTCACTGCCACAGACTATATCTGTCGCAACAATCATGACCACAGAACCGACTGAATCAAATTCATCTCCTGAATCATTCACCACCAAGGGAACTATGCAAACTACAGACAATGATCAGTCTATATCAACATCAAGGTCTTCCACAGATACTGAGGCTTCCTCATTTTTGCATTCCACATTTTCACCAATGACAACCCAGTTGAGCCACACTTCTTCTGGAATTAACACAGACACAACATCAATCAGTGGTGAATCAACTCAGTCCTCTCTAACCAGCAATAAACCATTATCAACAACTATGTATTCATCTTCAGAACCAAATTTTACATCGGAAACAACCAGTTCATACACAAAGTCATCTCAAACTGAAATAACCAGTCAGGAAACTTCAACTAGTGAATTGTCTTCCACTTCGCTGCCACAGACTATATCTGTCGTAACAATCATGACCACAGAACCGACTGAATCAAATTCATCTCCTGAATCATCCACCACCAAGGGAACTATGCAAACTACAGACAATGATCAGTCTATATCAACACCAAGGTCTTCCACAGATACTGAAGCTTCCTCATTTTTTCCTTCCACATTTTCACCAATGACAACCCAGTTGAGCCATACTTCTTCTGGAATTAACACAGACACAACATCAATCAGTGATGAATCAACTCAGTCCCCTCTAACCAGCAATGAACCATTATCTACAACTATGTATTTATCTTCAGAACCAAATTTTACATCGGAAACAACCAGTTTATACACAAAGTCATCTCAAACTGAAATAACCATTCCAGAAACTTCAACTAGTGAATTGTCTTCCACTTCACTGCCACAGACTATATCTGTCGCAACAATCATGACCACAGAACAAACTGAGTCAAATTCATCTCCTGAATCATCCACCACCAAGGGAACTATGCAAACTACAGACAATGATCAGTCTATAGCAACATCCCGTTCTTCCACAGATACTGAAATTTCCACATTTTTGCCTTCCACATTTTCACCAATGACAACCCAGTTGAGCCATACTTCTTCTGGAATTAACACAGACACAACATCAATCAATAATGAATCAACTCAGTCCTCTCCAACCAGCAATGAACCATTATCAACAACTATGTATTCATCTTCAGAACCAAATTTTACATTGGAAACAACCAGTTTATACACAAAGTCTTCTCAAACTGAAATAACCAGTCAGGAAACTTCAACTAATGAAATGTCTTCCACTTCAGTGCCACAAACTACATCTGTCGCAACAATCCTGCCCACAGAACCAATTGAGTCAAATACATCTCCTGAATCATCCACCACCAAGGGAACACTGCAAACTACTGACAAGGATCAGTCTATATCAACATCAAGGTCTTCCACAGATACTGAAGCTTCCTCATTTTTTCCTTCCACATTTTCACCAATGACAACCCAGTTGAGCTATACTTCTGGAATTAACACAGACACAACATCAATCAGTGGTGAATCAACTCAGTCCTCTCTAACCAGCAATGAACCATTATCAACAACTATGTATTCATCTTCAGAACCAAATTTTACATTGGAAACAACCAGTTTATACACAAAGTCTTCTCAAACTGAAATAACCAGTCAGGAAACTTCAACTAATGAAATGTCTTCCACTTCAGTGCCACAGACTACATCTGTCGCAACAATCATGCCCACAGAACCAATTGAGTCAAATACATCTCCTGAATCATCCACCACGAAGGGAACAATGCAAACTACTGACAAGGCCCAGTCCATAGCAACATCCCGTTCTAGCCCAGATACTGAAATTTCCTCATTTTTGCCTTCCACATTTTCACCAATGACAACCCAGTTGAGCCATACTTCTTCTGGAATTAACACAGACACAACATCAATTAGAGGTGAATCAACTCAGTCCTCTCTAACCAGCAATGAACCATTAACAACAACGATGTATTTATCTTCAGAACCAATTTTTACATCAGAAACAACCAGTTTATACACAAAGCCATCTCAAACTGAAATAACCAGTCAGGAAACTTCAACTAGTGAATTGTCTTCCACTTCACTGCCACAGACTATATCTGTCACAACAATCATGCCCACAGAACCGACTGAATCAAATACATCTCCTGAATCACCCACCACCAAGGGAACTATGCAAACTACTGACAATGATCAGTCTATAGCAACATCAAGGTCTTCCACAGATACTGAAGCTTCCTCATTTTTGCCTTCCACATTTTCACCAATGACAACCCAGTTGAGCCATACTTCTTCTGGAATTAACACAGACACAACATCAATCAGTGTTGAATCAACTCAGTCTTCTCTAACCAGCAATGAACCATTATCAACAACTATGTATTCATCTTCAGAACCAAATTTTACATCGGAAACAACCAGTTTATACACAAAGTCATCTCAAACTGAAATAACTAGTCAGGAAACCTCAACTAGTGAATTGTCTTCCACTCCACTGCCACAGACTACATCTGTCGCAACAATCATGCCCACAGAACCGATTGAGTCAAATACATCTCCTGAATCATCCACCACCAAGGGAACTATGCAAACTACTGACAATGATCAGTCTATAGCAACATCCCGTTCTAGCACAGATACTGAAATTTCCTCAATTTTGCCTTCCACATTTTCACCAATGACAACCCAGTTGAGCCATACTTCTTCTGGAATTAACACAGACACAACATCAATCAGTGGTGAATCAACTCAGTCCTCTCTAACCAGCAATGAACCATTATCAACAACTATGTATTTATCTTCAGAACCAAATTTTACATCAGAAACAACCAGTTTATACACAAAGTCATCTCAAACTGAAATAACCAGTCAGGAAACTTCAACCAGTGAATTGTCTTCCACTTCACTGCCACAGACTATATCTGTCGCAACAATCATGCCCACAGAACCGACTGAATCAAATTCATCTCCTGAATCATCCACCACCAAGGGAACTATGCAAACTACAGACAATGATCAGTCTATATCAACATCAAGGTCTTCCACAGATACTGAGGCTTCCTCATTTTTGCATTCCACATTTTCACCAATGACAACCCAGTTGAGCCACACTTCTTCTGGAATTAACACAGACACAACATCAATCAGTGGTGAATCAACTCAGTCCTCTCTAACCAGCAATGAACCATTATCAACAACTATGTATTCATCTTCAGAACCAAATTTTACATTGGAAACAACCAGTTTATACACAAAGTCTTCTCAAACTGAAATAACCAGTCAGGAAACTTCAACTAATGAAATGTCTTCCACTCCACTGCCACAGACTACATTTGTCGCAACAATCCTGCCCACAGAACCAATTGAGTCAAATACATCTCCTGAATCATCCACCACCAAGGGAACACTGCAAACTACTGACAAGGATCAGTCTATATCAACATCAAGGTCTTCCACGGATACTGAAGCTTCCTCATTTTTTCCTTCCACATTTTCACCAATGACAACCCAGTTGAGCTATACTTCTTCTGGAATTAACACAGACACAACATCAATCAGTGGTGAATCAACTCAGTCCTCTCTAACCAGCAATGAACCATTATCAACAACTATGTATTCATCTTCAGAACCAAATTTTACATCGGAAAAAACCAGTTTATACACAAAGTCTTCTCAAACTGAAATAACCAGTCAGGAAACTTCAACTAATGAAATGTCTTCCACTTCAGTGCCACAGACTACATCTGTCGCAACAATCATGCCCACAGAACCAATTGAGTCAAATACATCTCCTGAATCATCCACCACCAAGGGAACAATGCAAACTACTGACAAGGCTCAGTCCATAGCAACATCCCGTTCTAGCACAGATACTGAAATTTCCTCATTTTTGCCTTCCACATTTTCACCAATGACAACCCAGTTGAGCCATACTTCTTCTGGAATTAACACAGACACAACATCAATTAGTGGTAAATCAACTCAGTCCTCTCTAACCAGCAATGAACCATTAACAACAACTATGTATTTATCTTCAGAACCAAATTTTACATCAGAAACAACCAGTTTATACACAAAGCCATCTCAAACTGAAATAACCAGTCAGGAAACTTCAACTAGTGAATTGTCTTCCACTTCACTGCCACAGACTATATCTGTCACAACAATCATGCCCACAGAACCGACTGAATCAAATACATCTCCTGAATCACCCACCACCAAGGGAACTATGCAAACTACTGACAATGATCAGTCTATAGCAACATCAAGGTCTTCCACAGATACTGAAGCTTCCTCATTTTTGCCTTCCACATTTTCACCAATGACAACCCAGTTGAGCCATACTTCTTCTGGAATTAACACAGACACAACATCAATCAGTGTTGAATCAACTCAGTCTTCTCTAACCAGCAATGAACCATTATCAACAACTATGTATTCATCTTCAGAACCAAATTTTACATCGGAAACAACCAGTTTATACACAAAGTCATCTCAAACTGAAATAACTAGTCAGGAAACCTCAACTAGTGAATTGTCTTCCACTCCACTGCCACAGACTACATCTGTCGCAACAATCATGCCCACAGAACCGATTGAGTCAAATACATCTCCTGAATCGTCCACCACCAAGGGAACTATGCAAACTACTGACAATGATCAGTCTATAGCAACATCCCGTTCTAGCACAGATACTGAAATTTCCTCAATTTTGCCTTCCACATTTTCACCAATGACAACCCAGTTGAGCCATACTTCTTCTGGAATTAACACAGACACAACATCAATCAGTGGTGAATCAACTCAGTCCTCTCTAACCAGCAATAAACCATTATCAACAACTATGTATTCATCTTCAGAACCAAATTTTACATCGGAACCAACCAGTTTATACACAAAGTCATCTCAAACTGAAATAACCAGTCAGGAAACTTCAACTAGTGAATTGTCTTCCACTTCACTGCCACAGACATCTGTCGCAACATTCAGGTCTACAGAATCAACTGAGTCAAACACAGCACCTGAAACATCCACCACCAAGGGAACAACGCAAACTACTGACAGTGATCCCTCCACAACAACATTCAGTTCTTCCTCAGATCCTGTAAACCCACACATTAGCACTCCCACACAAGCCACACTTACACCAGGAACCACCAGTTTATTGACAGAGTTAACACCACCAGTTAGAACTAGTACAATGGTGTCTGCTTCAACAACTACCATCCAGAAGCAAACCTCTGATTCAGATAGGTCCACAGAGCACACACCTTACACACGCTCGCTCAGTACCACACCTTCGAGTGCACTGACATCCACAGAAGTCCTCATCACGACATCTACCACCATCGCAAAGTCGGAATCCACTCCCTCTGTAACGGGTAAAACCACGACCCCTCAGTGTAGAGATGAGGAATGTCAGTGCATTGCCGGGAAGTGCACGTTCAGTACAGAACTCAATCAATGCCGCTGCCTTTGCGAAGACAGTACATTTGGCGATACCTGCACCTTTGGACCAAACGACATATCTGCTAATATTGGTAAGGAAGACTACATCTTTCTGAATGTTTGGCAATCACAGTCACTGATCAAAACTAGAATTGTCACTATGGGTCTCAAACTGACATATTTTCTAGTCAAAATGTTGGCTCAACTCCATATTGTACAACTTCAAGGTACCACTATAGGGTATCCTTGATTACAAAGTTCCAGATGAATGACAATTCATGTTCACCAACGGAGAGTGATGTACTAGTTTGAGCAGGAGTGTAAGAATTCGAGGTCACACTGCAAACAAAGGCTACTGCCTAGTGACTGCCGTAGTTACAGTTTTTTATTTGATTGTTTTACTTAGCATATGCTATTGGTAGACTGCAATGTGTTCCAACTTGCATAGGAATTCATCATTACTTACGTTACGCCGCTGTCATAAACTGAGGACCCCTTGTATAGTGAATTTGTGTTTGTTGTTTTGCTTATATATATAATAAGCAAAGCATATATATATATATATATATATATATATATATATATATATATATATATATATATATATATATATATATATATATATAAATGTTCTGTGTGGTAATTTTTCTTTCTTTTTTCTCCCTCCCTTCCAGATACCGAAGCAATACCTACTCGAAAAGCAAATATAACTTTGGACATCAAGATCACTTTTTTGGATGCTTATTATGATTTGCTCTCACCAAAATCATTAAATTTCACCGGCAAGTTACTGAAGGAGGTAGAGATTTTTGTTTTGTTTTCCTTTATTATCAACTGAGTGCTGCTAAGTTAAATAGTGGTTAGCACATCTGCCTCATATTTCTGAGGTTCTGGGTTCTAATCTCAGCTCCGGCCTTTCTATGCAGACTTTGCGTGTTCTCCAGTTACTCTGACTTCCTCGCGCATTCTAAAAGCATGCATGTTAGGCTCAATGAAGACTCAAAATTGCCCATTTAGTGTAAATGGTTGTTTGTTTGTATCTGCCCTGTAATGGGCTGGCGATCAATCCAGGGCATACCCCACCTCTCGCCAAGTGTAAGTGCAGAAAATATGAGTCAAGAATTACATACGAATGTTATTTTCCATCAGGTTATTTAATATCGGGCTGCACTATATATCGAAAAAATATTGATTTTGCGATATTGGCCCACGCAATATGCATATCGCGAAGACATGCAATAAGTTTCTCATAGATAATATGCTTTTATCTTAATTTCACCAGTTAGACGCAAACTTAAATGTGCATTGCCGTCCGATAGTTGAACATTATCGAGGGTAATTACAATTAATTAGCCAAGAATAAACTGAGCTTGCTTATTTGGCCGCATTATTTTTTTATTCATTCATTAGATAATAGAAATGTCCTTTCTTTAAGTACATTTTAAATATCGCAATAATATCGGTATCGCTACATTCACCAACCATATTGCATATCACATGTTTTTCCAATATCGTGCAGCCCTAGTTTAATACATTTTGCATGTAGCATTTTCAAACTATTGGACAGTAGACCATAGGAACTTTAGGACCGAACTAGGAAACTGATGTTTGAACTAATGTTTCAATTTATCTTGGCTGGACAAAAGTACTTTGGAAAGGTCCAGAAACCATTGGTCTGTGTAACTACAAGTAACTGGAACTAAACACTCTTGGATCTTAAGGTGGAAATGTAGCTTGTAGACCCAATCAAATTGCTCTAAAGTTATCCCCTATGGTGCTCACTGTTCCTAGGTGGCAGTATTGAGGTACTGCTATGATGTTCTGTGATGTAATAACCAGAGTATATTTCGGGAGGGGTCAGTGATAGCATTTTTCAGTATTTTTCAACAAGAAATCGGTATGGTTTCAAAGCTGTACTTTCTCATAATCTTTTCAGCTTGAAACACTGTGCGAAAACGCCGAACCCGAAGCCTTTGAAAAAGTAGAAGTTGTCAAGTTACTGTAAGTTTACTGATCGAGTTGTGAAAATGACTTGCTCGATTCAACACAAGCTTTTTTTCATTCATTGACTGTTTTTCCACATTACAGACCGGGAAGTGTTATTGAAGCAAGAAGGATGGCGAGCTCTCCGAACGGCAAACCAAAAATCCCTTTTTCTAAAATTCTATTAAAGAAGGTAGACATTTATTTCATTATGCTAAGTCAAACATGTGTGATGCCATCTTAAGTCATAGGTTTTGTTTGTTTTGTACGCTATTATTTTGTGATGGCAAAAGGTCATTGGTTGTAAAAAAAAAAAAAAAAAAGTGTGATCATAACAATCGCACAGGAAATGGAGGGAAATCATCTTGGTGATCAGAACAATTCATTAAGAAATAAATTGTACACACTTACAGTTTTCCAGATGGTACTGCAGATAGCATTGAACATTTGCGTTGTCGACTTTTAACACCTCACCTCTAACACATGCTGTACACCTCACCTTAGATAGTAACAGACCGTTACATGTTTATCAGGCTTCTTCAAATGGTGAGCAGTCACCTCAAATTGAGCCCTCACCTCAAATAAACACTGCGCCTCAAGTTTCAATTAATCGTTTGGTACTTTGTCAACTAAAACAAATTGCCCCCTCGCTTCAAACAGTGGCCTTCAAAGTATGTCTCAAGTACTCATCTCAAATAGAATCCTCAGCAATAATATATGCCGTGGAACAAGCCTCGGTTAATCACGTGGCGCTCTGTCAACTAAAACAATTTACCCAATCACCTCAAACAGCAGCCTTCAAAGAAATGCCTCAGTTAATCACTTGGTTTTTAGCTATCTTAAACACCTCACCTCAAGTAGAGTACTCACCTCTAATAAACGCTGCGCCCCAAGCCACAATTGATCACCTCGTGCTTTGTCAACTAAAACAAATGAACCACTAATCTAAAACGGGGCCTTCAAAGCAGTTTCTCAAGTAATCACTTGGTGTGTAGTCAACTTAAACACCCGACCTCAAATCGAGGCCTTGTGGTTACACTTTGGAGGCTGCGCTGTAAACTCTTGTCATAAATGAGTTATTATATGACTTTGTGTTTTCTCCTCTAGTCGAAAGTGCTTCTGAAGAAACATGATCCCCGAGTAGACGTCATAGAGTAGGTGAAACCCTGTCCGTTATTTTCACGTTCTGATCCAAGTGTCCTCAGTCCTCGGTTCTGTTCTCAGGCCGAGAAGCGTTTCGGCCACGAGCCAAGCTCAGTACGCCTATCAGAACAACGCCACGCAGATCCTGTGGCTCAACACTCAGCTCGATGACACGTTGACGCAAATGCTGCAGGAGAGCGATAACATCAAGCTGATCTCTGAAGCCTTCGGTAACGCCAGCGTGCTATTGAAGGAAGTCGTCTCCCCGACACCCCAGATTAACAGTAAGTCCGACCTCATTTGTCGCTCTTGTCGCTCAAATAAAAACCCGCTGTGTTGTCGGCAATCAGGCATCTCAGACATTCTGCCTTTTGTCAACTGCTCCGCGTTTGCTAATTACACCGCCGTGGAGGCTGAGGGTCAGTGGCGCTGCGTTGGACCCTGCCAGACGATGCCCGACTACTGCAGTGGACACGGTCAATGTCTCAATGATATCCGCAGAGGGCCCGTGTGCAAGTAAGACGCTCCATTAGGTTCACCTGAACTATCCAGAGAGGAGAAATAAGTTAATCAAGCGATCAGATATTCATATTCATCTAATCAGTGTTTAATGAGCGCATAGCCTAGAGGCCTACACACTATTAAATTACATTTCATTCATTTTTGTGATGTGTTTTTATGGATTTATCGTATAAAAATGGTGTATTTATTGATTGGAATAGAAAAATGTATTAATGAAACAAAAATAATGAATCAGTAAGCAATATGAGTAAAATGATTAACCTCATTTTTTATGTATTGTATTACGCAGTTGGTTAATTACATCTAATTAAATTAGTACATAGGATAACATTTCAAAAAGGAGAATGCATTATTATTATTGATATAAAATATTCGCCATGCGGTTTTTCACATAATTTACAAATGACCTGGCTCATTTATCAGTTTTAAAAATCAAATGTAGCACGAATTTATGCCATGCCTTGAATATCACCTTGTGTTTGTCCACATAAACAAAAAGCTTTCCTCAGAGAGTGGCCTCCACGCCATTAGACGCCAGGCCCCTATTAATCACCTGGAGTTTTATCCACTTAACAAATAAATGCCTCGCCTGAGATAGTAATATCAATTCTCAATGAATCCTCAATTAATTGTCTAGTACTAGAATATCATTGACTTAATGAACATCATGAACAAAACGCCTCATGCATATAGTGGCCTCCACTCCTTCGAGGCCATACCTCAGGTCAATTCAAACAAACATCTCATCTCAAATAGAGGCATTGCTTCTCATAAACATTGTTTCGATTAAGCGTCTGCTGCTTCATCCACTTTATCAAATCAATGCCTCGCCGTAAATATGGGCCTACACTGTGATTGTGCCACATTTACGGTTTTTCTTTTACTTGTTTTCCATTATTTGTATTTATGGCCTAATAGTGTTTTTAACGAAATGTTTTCCGAATGCCTGATGCATCATCAACTTAACATGCGCCCGACCTGAAATAAAATCCGGAATGTATTCAAATAATCAGATATGTTTAGCACTGCAGACCGTATCACCAAAGGCTTGAGTATTTTTCTCTCTACAGTTGAGTGAATAAATGCCTCTGGCCATGATATGAGGAAATATGTGCCCCTTGTATCGTTGGGATTAGAATGTGCTTGTTTGCTTGTTTCCCCTCTAGTTGCTATGAGTCAGACATAAAGCAGTACTACGGCCAACGATGTGACCGCTCCCGCTGGGGTCCGGGCTTCTATGGAGCTGTGTTCGGATCACTGGCAGCGGCCCTGCTGCTCGTCATGATCGTCCTTGTGGTCGCCTTCCTGGTCAAAAAGAAGCGTTCTGGGACTTGGTGAGTTAGGATCATTAAGTACTGTTTTCAGCCTAGTCCGAAAATGTCTGAGAAAATATGACCAGAGATTTCTCGACGATAATGATGAAATGGTGTTTTTAGGAAAAGGGCCAACTCCAGGGGATTTCTAGATTTTGAGGAGGACTACTTTGACTTCACAGATACAGGTTTGTCTTATGCTATTTTGTTTCAGTCCCGTCATATTCCCACATTATTCTCCTAATACTGTGACTTTTCCTCCTTTACTTTTATTTTTAAATTTAGTCTACTTTAGTCTTATAATATGATATATGTATTTTTTTTTTAATTACAACTTTATTATCATGAAATTACGAACTGTATTTTCATTATTAGGACGTTTTCTTGGAAAAAAATTCAGTGATATTCACATAACATGACAAGTTTATTCTTGTAATATTTTAATGGTTCTCTTCTTGCTGTTGAATTTTTTTTTATTCTTGGAAAATTGATAATTGATTGATTGTTTTCTCTGAAATACAAAATAAAATGCAGAATATACCTTATTTCTAAAAAAAAAAAAAAATCCATCTGAATTTTCACACAAAAATATATGACTTTATTCTGTAATCTATAAGATTACAAATTCGTTTTGGACTACTTTTTGATTGGAAAACAAATACATTTTTTATTCTTGTAAAAAGAAAAACATCTCCCCCCCAAAAATATTCTGATTAGATTGCTTTTTTTTCCATTGAAAAATATGCATCACAAAAAGTAAATAGTGTATGACTTTGGTCTCGTAATTTTTTTAATTAATAAACTATATGACTATGTACTTGTAAAATGACATTTCTTTCTCCTAAAATTAGGAAGTCATGTAATATGTTTTTGGTTTTATATGACTTTATCCACCCAAATTTTGTTTTTTAAAAAGATCACAACTTTTAAATTGTGAAAGATGACTATTATTGTAGAAATGTGTTTTTTTTTGTTTTGTTTTTTAAACTACAAATGTATTCTTCTAGTCATTATTTATCTAAGATTATTTGTACTCTGTCTAGTAGGATGGGAACATATATAAATGTAAAAGTAATGATGCTATGACGTTGCCTCGTAGTACTGAGGCACCCAATCAATCAATCAATCAATCAATCAATCAATCAATCAATCAATCAATCAAATCACTCTGATATCCTCACTACGTTACTCACAGCCACCAGGGGACATATTTTCATTTAGTGACACAAATTGCCATCATATTTGTATTTTATTATTTTTTTCAACAATTCTAAGGGAAAAGTTTGGTTGTGTGCAGGACGTCAAAATTTGGGACTGGCAGGTGCTTACACGGCTGAAAGGTTCATCTCACATCTAGAAAACGTTGATACAAAGTAGGTACGATATTCTTGATTTTGTTTGTTGAAATCACTAAGGCCAATAAAATGTCACATTCACCCATGCTGAAATCGGTGTGCTTTCTTTATGTCTCTGCAGGTGACAACAAAACGGCCCGAGGTGTTGAACGTCAACTCTGGATGATGACAAACTGCTGACGACACCAACTCTGTTGATGTATTTTGATTTACAGCTTAACAACAAATTGCATTCATTTACAAATGTTTTTTTTTTTTTGCAATAAATGTTATTCCGAACTCATATACACCATCCTGTGCGCATAAGAAATCATAAGATTATCAGAATAAAGTTTTATTTTTCCTCACAAAAAAATTAAAATAGTTTTTGTTTCGCATGTAAGAAACTTTATACACTTTTCCCCACATAAAACACATGTGTTTTACAGAAGTTAATAAAGTTCTTAATATGAGAAAGAGTTGTACAGTATTTTTCGTGGGTTTTTTTTACATAAAAAATATTATACTAAATTAATAAAGTCGTATTTTAAGTGAATTAATGTATAAAAAACAATATTGAAATAACAGTAATAGTTTTAGGGGATTTATTTTTAGAATAAAGCAATATTTTATCCCTCACACAAAAACTCACAACATGAGAATCGAATCAAGTCACATTTCAATTAGAATGTGTGCATAAAGATGTTTTTTTTTTTTTTCTAGATTAGGGGGGGGGGAATAATCTTACATAAAGCCAAGACCACTACTTCCCACTTTATGATAACTAGATGTAAAGTTTATGTGACATACTTATGTCAACCTCACCCGCCGCAAATATTATCAAATAAATCACTCCGTGAAACGAACCCCGTATTAATCACTAGAGGGCACACTGGTCCCATGAAACGACATCACAGAAACGATTACTTGAATCCAGTGCTGCAGTTGTATTTATTTATGTGTTTATTTATTTATTTACTGATTGTAAACACAAGATTTGTCAAGATTTGTTGTCGGTCAACATATTAGACAGCGTCCTGTTAGACGCTGCTTACTGTGAGAGGCATTTTGTGCTAATGAACGTGCAAATGATCCTTTTCTCTCCTGACCTGAGTGGGAAATGATTAACCAGGCAGCTGCAGTTTGCGGTGTTACACCGTTAAATATTAACTATGTCCAGCCCACATCGACATAATTGAGGGACAAATTACCTGCACACATGCACGTTCAAATTGAGAAATACATGCACTATATTTTAATAGCTGAAAAAAAAACAACTTCTAGCTGGTTGATTATTACATTGATGGTTTTCTTTTGAATCTAATCCAAAGCATGCACCAAACTTTTTCCCCAATAGTAAAACAGTAACTATGGTGTTTCCAAAGTTTGAGCTTAAGCGCCATTTGACATTTATTCAAGTGTTACGACTGAAAAGTGAAAATTGTTCCAGTAAGCGTTCCTGATACACGGGAGTGCAATAAATAAAACTCAATTCACAAAGCTCAACTTTAAGAACCGCAAATGTTCCAAAAGTATGTTATAAAACGTACAAAACATAACTTAACATAAGGTATCGAAAGTATTGATACTTCATTAACATATTCATACACGGTATTGGCATAAAAAGTATACATCGCGATATTATATTTTTTCCCAGCCCTAATATATATATATATATATATATATATATATATATATATATATATATATATATATATATATATATATATATATATATATATATATATATATATATATATATATATATATATATATATATATATATATATATATATATATATACACTGTCCATGCTTGGAAAACGTCAATCCTGAATGAAATGGAGATGTTTTCTAAAGGACAGTGGTCCAAAATATCTTCATTTTCATCACCGGGGGTGCCCAAATATATGCACCTGCCTACTTTTGTTTAAATAATTATTACCCACTTTCTGTAAATCCAATAAATTTCATTTCACTTCTCAAATATCACTCTGTTCATCTGCTATATGGTTTATTTAACTGAAATTGCAGATCCGAACAATGGTTTATAAAGAAAAAAATCTTGAAAATTATCAGGTGTGCCCAAACTTTTTCTTACGACTGTATATAGATCTATAGATCGATATATAGATCGTTTGATAGATAGTATTTTTATCTAGATCCTAATTCAATAGCAAATACAGCACTATAAGGGTGAATAAATATGTACCACCAGCCATTAACATCATAACATAACAACATAACAACTCAGCAGTTTATTCTGCAGTTGCTATGATAACCGGCCAAGCTATCGCCGGTTACCATAAGCAATCCTCTTGGGTCCAGCAAATGAAAGGCTGTGCAGGTCCAAAACTAAATTAATCCCCGGCGCTTTTTTCTTTTGCACGTGCTTCTGTGTGTGTGCGCGCGCGGTGAATCCGATGGGGCGTGAACCAGGAAGTGGATGACTATTCTGTTGTACACCTGTCAGTCAACCTTTGTAAGTCACTTTCTGGATGGAGGCCAGTCACAATAAAGCACAGCAGGGTGTGTGTGTGTGTTAAGAGATGGTACAGGCCAACAGACTGAAAGCAATTCATATAAATAAAGTTTTATTTTGCTTTTCTTTGAAAAAACAACTATGTATAATAAACAAATGGAATCGTTAAATACTGTACACAGCATAATGAACTCTCCCAGTGCATGTTCTCACCACAGCAGAGAAGTTATTTAGTCTTCAGTTGTTGTTGGTTTTTTTTTTTTCGTTATTTCCTATAAGACATTTGAATACCTTAGTTTTAAGATTAAATAGTACCAGTGTATGATGTAAACATTTTTCTTTCTCAGAGGAGGGGTGGGCTGACTTTTGAAGTCCAAGCAACATTGTGTTTGTGAACAAAATTAAAAAAAAATAAAAATAAAAAAACATAAAACTAAAATAAACATATACTTCAATAACCGATTGACCTTAGTTAGCCGTTTTCCCCCAAAGTGAACACCGTGTTCTTCGATACGTGTGCTACATTTACAATATCATCCTCATGTGTCCATTGGGTAATGCAAGAACAATAAAAATTCATATATCTATACTGTATACATTTCTTTCTTTTTTTTTTCTCACTGTCGGCCGCCAGCAGCCAAAGTCTCTCAGGCCACACCCACTGCAATCATGTCAGGCAGGAATGCATGAGCAGAACAGGAAAGACTGTCCACACGCTGGAGGTAAACCCTGAACGTTCGCCCTCTTGCAAAGTGTTTAAGACCACCTCCATTTTCACAGAGGTCCTCCTCACTTCACTCGCATGCACACAATGAACCTCATACATCTGTAATTGTTTTGGTTTAACAAGGAGTATTAGGGTGACAATGGAATGGGGAAAAACAACATGACAATACAGTACTATTAGAAAAGAAGTTCTATTTTTGTGAGAAAAAGTAAAACAAAAAAAAACTATTAAGAGAATAGAGTCAAAAAAAGTTTTTTTTTTAAAAAAAAGGAAAATATTTTCTCAAAACAAGTCAAAACATTTCCAATAAAAAGTTAAAACTTAATAGCATGAGATTATAGTAGCTCATATTATGACAATTTTGTTCTTGATAACAAGTTGCACTATTATAAGAATAGTTATCATTTTTCATTGATTATTTTCCATTTTAACAATACGTCCTGTTTTACTTTATTTAAAAAAGATCTTGATATTCCAAGAACCAAGTCAAATTTCCCCCCCAAAACTTTTCAAAAAGTTTTAGTATTACAAGACTAAATCCCGATTTCTTCCAATGTTTTTTCCTGAGATAAAATGCAATAATACAAAAATAAAGGTTCAATCGTAATACTGTATTACATTGACAAAGTCGTATTTTTTTCCCCAAAACAAAAAAGTGATATTGTTAGAAGACTTATGACATACTTTTGACCATTTAAAAAAAAAAAATAATAATAATAATAATTCTTGTGATATTACAATGTTTGTTCAAAACAATTTTTTTTTCCGGAGAAAAATATCTGCACGGGTGGGCAACTCCGATCCTCGAGAGCCGCTATCCTGCATGTTTTCGATGTTTCCATCCTCCAACACACCTGAATCAAATGATCAGGATTGTTATCAGGCTTCTGCAGAGCTTGTTGATTATCTGAATCAGGTGGATTTGAGAAGGGAAACATATAAAACCTGCAAACTCAAGGACCGGAGTTGCCCAATCCTGCTTTATTCTCATAGTATTCAACTTTATTTGAACTCAATATTAATTTATTTGGAACATTTCTATAATATTTTTATGTCCTATTTTTGTTTTCTTTGTGGCCCTAATACTCCTTTAAAGTTGTTAAAAAAAAATAAAAAAAAATCATCCCTCAAAAAGCGGACAATGTGAAATGGAGGATTCGTATCGAGGGAGGTAGCAAATGTGTTCCAAACAATGACTCACAGCTTGACCACTAAATATGAAAAATGAATTTCAGTAAGAATACATTCACTAAAGCTGGGCATACACTGTAAAAAGCGTTCATTCGAAATTGCAACTTTCACACTGAGTTCAATGCCCGCGATAGAACGTCACATAAAACGATTAAATGGTTCATTTTCTACCGCTTAAGCCCCGCGGGTGTCAGTATATCGCTTTCAAACTGTTACCAACTGTCAAAACAAATCAAGAAAAGGCATTTTCCGACATAGGTGGGCCAGGAATGCTAATGCTAAAAACAACGCAATGCGCTTAACTGAGTTACATGTTCCTTTATTTTACAGTGTATGTCCAGCTTCAAGGCAACGCTCGCTCTCTGTGCAACCTCCAAATGCAAAAAAAAAAAAATTGAATGCAGTAACAAGTATGGTCGCGGGAAAAACACTCACGCAAATGCCACTCAGGGGATGACAGACACCGGCTGTTCGTGACGAGATTTTTCTGCCCATGGAATGGGTGGATGGAGTCAACTCGGACAATTTTATGCCTTTTGGAGGTAGTATCAGAACCATAATGGAGCCAATGTGCAGTGGATATTAAAAGTCTACACACCACATTCAGATTTTTTTTTTCCAGGTGTGTGCTGACTCATTTAACATCGGTTTGAATGTGATTGTTTCATTTTTAACACAGCCACGAGAGGATGCTGTGCACATTTGTTTTTTTTTTTTTTACTTTTTCTCTCAAAAATATTTCTTTTTTCAATTGTCTTATACAAGTCAAGCCACAGTTTTGAATTGGTTTCTCTCACTCATATTTTTTACATCACAAAAACCTAACACTTGAATAGGGGTGTGTAGACTTTTTATAGCCACTGTAAATGATTTACGCCAGAATGGCGAGACAGGGTAGTGCGAAGTTTAAACGCCTGCCACTCACATCTGACAGCCATTTTGTATGTGAAAGCGGACATACAGTTATGGTTGTGCATGAAAAAAAATAAAATAAAAAAGAAGCAAAGGTGGCAGATGAACCTCAAAGAGTTCTATTACGGAGCTGATACGGCTGTTTTTGAGGCTACAGAAGCTGCACTTGACTTTCATGCTAGGCTACGAGCGAGCTGGGAAAAACAACAAAAACAAAACATCAACAAAAAATATTAATCGTACACTTACATACAGTAGATATTTGAGTGCTAAAATCCTCCATTTGACCCTAAAATAACTTCAGATTTTAGGGATGGGCTGAATTTTCTTGATTGACAATGGGGGGAAATTAACTTTTTGTAAATAAATGAATGTTCTAAACACCTGATTCCATGCTGGTGTTATGCAGGCTCCCCCTAGTGGTATGTAAATGAATCACTGAATTAAATGTTCAAACAGTGCCTAAAGTTACAGTGGTATAAACTTTTTTTTTTTTTTTTTTTTTTAATCCAGTACAGAACATTTATTAAGTACAGTTCAGTTGTATTAATAGGTTAAGTACAATTAATTTTGTCATTCTTTTTTTTTTCAGAACTGTTTGTTTGGATCATTTAGGTACAATTTTTACTTATGTGCAATAAATACACTTAATTGATTTTTTTTTTTTTTTTTTTCCCAAAATTTAAGCACAGGGTTAATGTTAAAACCGTGCATTACGATACAGTGGCTTTGAATGAATTTAAATATACTTTTTAGACGTAAAACCTGCTTTGTTCGTCATGAACGTCTGCTACGCTACTGCATTTTAATGTTAGTTATCATGGTGGTACTTGTGGTTTAAAATGTTTTGAGAACCACTGGAGTAGCTCATGCTCAACTTCTGCAGCCGGCAAAACCAGTTGAGGCCGACTCAACGGCGTGTCTGTCGTTTGCCGCCAAGTAGCGCACTCTGTTTTTGCCTCACTTGCTTTGAGACCTGATTCATTTAACCTAATGAGCGACTAATTGATTAGTATGCCCATCCCTAGTAAGTGTCACATGGTTACATTACTGACCTTTTGTCCCGGTTGAGATAAAAAGCAGCACTAAAAAAAAAAAAAAAAAAAAAAAAATGCTCCAACACATCACAGTCAACCATCCAGATGCAAAACACTGAAAGTGAGGTGGTTCAAGGCCTGCTTGCACCTTCCGGACTGTAAAATCTTTCAACGTTGTTGAACGCAACCTGTGGTGAGACGCATCAGCAGTAACTGGATACAGTGCGCTCGTACCCTGTCCCCTTCAATACCTAACGGGTTCAAAACTAAAAGCAGCAGTTTCAAGCGTGGCGAGGATCCTCAAACTAGGTCCACGTGTGCTTTCCCATTGTTGTGGCAGTCCCAGTCTGAGTCCGGGCTGTCCAAGGCCCGCAGGAATTTTTCCACGGACTTGGAGTCCACGAAGGTGGGCCGGTGAGGCAGAAGGTAGTAATGAGTGCTGCTGACCTTTTTCCCTTCCTTGTCCACGATTGGCAGGATGCATGGTGAGCCCTCGCTGTTCTGTCTCTGTAAACTCCGACTGACATATTTAGGGTCCGGTGCAAAGCTTTGGGTAGTGGGCATCACGCGGTTGATGTACGTCGGAAGGCTCTTGGGGCTTGGGGTGCGGGAGCTGCCCAAGGACAAGGGGTCCCTCGGGGGCAGCTTCGGAGGTTTGTCCTCGTCGCTGTACGACACCTCTGCTGACCAGCGGCGGGTGTCTGCCAAAAAGAGCATGACGTGAATAGGTGAGTTTCAGGTGCACCGGAAGTGTGTGTGTGTGTGTCAGTAACTTCCACTAACAACCCAGGCTAAACTTGGCACCTCCGTGACACCAAGCACGTCTCTCAGTCGCGATGTATCGCGCCAGCGTACTTCCTTGATACCAATTCCTATTTAGACAAGGCTTTGGCAGGACCTTGTGGTATTCGACAGTGTTTTCTAAAGGAGAACGTTACCCACAAATGGGTAACTTCTAGGTTTTACACAATCAGGATTTTTGGGACGATCAGCGAATTAAAAAAAAAAAAACGATAACCGATCACCAATCCGATCACAAGAGCAATGAGTCTGTTTCAATAACTTGTTTATTTACTGAATATGTTATTTATTTATTTGTTTTATTCCAGAAGAGACAGAACATTTTAATGCATATTTACATGTATATGCCAGATTATAGCCATTGGCTAGTTTCCATTTGTAGTCCCTTGGTAGGTTAATGTAACATTTTAAAAATCTGTAAGTGGCGGCCAAAAAAGCATAACTGTCGGCAGCCAGAGATACTTCTATATATATATAAGAAACACTGCAGCTGTAATGTAATGTAATTTGCAGAGCCAATCAATGACATCATTGATCAGATACGCAAAACACATACAGCCAATCACGAAAAGTGCATAAAATGCAAAATATCGGCCGATTCGATATATCGCCGATCAGATCTGTGTAAAGTCAAGTGCCTATGTGAATAGTGACCCATGAAAATGTGGAAGCTACTGTACAAGATTGGCTAAAACCTTTCTTTGATTTTGATTAATACTCTCAGAGCCACAGTATTAATTGAACATGTTCATTATTATGCTGATGATGACTCAAGTGCACTTCATGGGGGTCTTAGTTCTCACATAAACTCCAACCCTGGTTTGCTACCTCAACAATTGTTGTAGCCCAGCCTCAATGCACACCAGTGCAATTTGTAAATGTACAGTGACTTGCGAATGTATTCGCCCCCCCTTAAACTTGTTGCCTTTTTGCCACATTTCAGGCTTCAAAGTTTCACATCACAGCTGTATCAGTAGACTGTTCATTTATCAGACTGCACCTTTCACACAGAATCGAGGTAGATGGGATATTACCATAACAGTGTGCGCTTCCACAATGCGGACACGGAATCCCGCAATCGGATCAGATTAGATAGCTGATATGTGCCAGATATGTGCCAGCGTCTGGTGTGACGTGGAAAATACAGTAAACAAACACTGCACTGCTAACATACAGAAATTTACCCCAGTAGCCTGTGGAGCCTTTTCTCTTGAAAATGTAATTTCATTCAAAAAGTAACTAGGTTCATTGAAAACAGCAGAACCACGGGCGGGGGGGCACTAGGAGCAGGCACCCACTCACACACAATTTTTGGCCTGCCTTTCATATGTCCTTTCATCCTTTTAACACATAGGTTGTCACACTCCTTTATTTATTGCATTAAGCAGTGACTACCTGAAAATATGTTTCTTATTAGGATAGCAACCCATCAACAGAATTTAAAAAAGACATTTTTGAAATGTCACAAACATTTTTGAAACAGAAAAAATATATATAATCAGTAAATTACCGTAATTGTCAATGCAGCAGACAACACATGACAATTTTAGTAATTTTCTTACTAACGATGGTAGCCCACGTCCTGTACTTGTCAGTGTTAGCCTAGCTAAAATAGTACTGTGTGAACTTAAAGGTGGGAAAATTAAATTTTATTTAGCATGGTTGCTCTCTTTGTTGGAAATGCCCCCCAATTCCACAAGTTGTTAAGCTGCCTTTGATTGAAGACTCTAGCCCAAGGATGGATAACTGGTGATGGCCCACAATCACAGTCTGAGTGGCCCCTTGATTAATCCACTCGCTCCAGATATTTATTTTTAATTGGGGGAAAATTGGCGTTTTTATGCTTTTACAAACTAATCCTTAAAAAAAACGCAGATAAACATTCATTATATACATATATATGTTTATATTCAATATAAACATCAATATATATTATTTTTTTTAAACGGGGAAATGGGGAAAAAAAATCCCAGAATAAAAAAAAAAATCCAAAAATCCAAAATATGAAAAAATATCGAAATGAAAAGAAATTCGCGAAGATGCTAATCTGTTAGTTCCGAACTGAGAATATGTAGGGATCGACTGTAATTTTAAGTTGTAATATCGCCAATTACCACTAGATGGCAGACATGTCTTAGTTGTGCTTACTGCTCTAAACTACATTGTTAGTAGGCCTAATTTCTTTTGAATAATATGAAGGACAAACATTGTACCTCATTAATATTACAATTTTGAGGAGTTCATTACTGTGAAAAAAAAAATCCCAAATGAGTCTTGCACTTAATATTGGTTTCTTATTCAGCAGTTTTGTGCCATCCTTGAGTGGTAATTTTTAATGCAAGAGAGTCATTTGCATTGGAAAAAAAAAAAAATACAGTATGTGGTTGTTTTGTTGTTTGCTTCAAACCCTTTCTTGTTGGGTTAGCATAGGGTACCTCTTGTGCATGCAATGAAAAATGTATTATCAAAAATAAAATACATTAAGGGCACGTATTTTGCATGTATGCACGTATTTGCTCCTTGTTTTAATTAGCATTTTTGTCAACCATCTGTATAGGAAGTGGCTGGTCCTAGATGGTCCCGCAGTAGTACCGATGAAAAATTGTGACCCCCTCCAGCATTTGAGTTCCCAATCCCTGCTCCAGACTGTCCTAAAATATGAAAGTGATTGTAAATGGTTGTTTGTCTGTACTGTATGTGCCCTGCGATTGGCTGGTGACTAGGGTTAGGAGGTGGGATCTAGGTTAGACCCTGCCACTTGCCGCAAGCCTAGCGAGGAATAATTATAATGAATAATTTTTGGAACGCAACACTTTCCACAAATACATACTGGGAAAATGTCATAACTTCATCAAAATCTCAACAACAGCAAAAATGGGGGTCTGTGTTGAGCGTCAAAAGCAATGTCACAAATCAATGTTTGAACAGGATCCAATTAAAACTGTGACCTGTGTTCTACAATGCACATCAAGATAAACATCCAAGATTACTGTGGTTCTTGTTTGCACTCCTTGAGACGGATCTAACCAATCAGACAATCAAATAAAGTAATCAAAGTATTAAAAGAAAACCTGCAACCACAATCATAATAATCATAATGTTGAATGACTACCTCTCTGATAGTGTGCAGGATCTGCCGTCTTGGTTGTCCGTGGCGGGATCGGCGGAGGAACGTCCGTTTTGTGCGCTGTGTTGTAGGCGGGGCGATTGAGGCGCAGTAGGCAAGGCTTGTTTAAAGATCCGGCTGGTCCAGAGTGAGAACGATGCAGTCTCCTCTGAACTTTGTCCCGCTGCCGTTGGCAGACCGCCGGTAGTTCCTGACGCCGATGCTCCTGCACTTCCTTCTGCTGCGGAGGATGCACAGGAAGCTGCTGAGGTTGGGCTTGCCTCGGGCTTTGCGGTCCTAAAGGCCCGTCGTAGTAAGCGTGGTTAATCTGTCCGCAGTCCCTGAAGCTTCTCCGACTGGTAAGTCCGGTCCGAAAGGGAGACGGTTTGGAACACTGATGAGACACCAGGCAGCAGCTCTCGTCCGTGCTGGTGAAGAACTCCACCTCGTTGTCCATGGCCTGCTCGCATGATATGTCAGTACGCAGCGGGATGGGCGGCAGAGGCTTGGAGCACCTGTCCGTAGTCTGTGGCGGACTGCGGCACTCATACATAGAGAGCCGTTGGAATGAGGGGACCACCTGGTTGTCATCTGCCCGACTCGTCGTGGATGATTCAGCACTGCAGGACAGGGAGAGATGGGAAGGCCGGGACTTCTTGGGAGGTAATTCCAGGGTGCTGGAACTGTGTTTATATCCTGGCAGAAGAGTCACAATAATGACACATTAGAACATTAGTTATGGAAACAGACACGCAATACAATACAACCTATGCAGTCAAAAAGCATAAAACCATGGGTAATTGATGCCTCCTCCTCCCAAAACAAAAAAAAGCTTAGCATTGCCAACATTGATAGTTTAAACCATAAATATACCACACACTATGATCCTAAAACAGTTTACCATCATTTCTTTTTCCCCATCTTTTTCCAATTTAGAAAAGCTCAGTATAGGAAAAGGTGCCATTACAGGCCAAATGAACAAACAAACCAACAATATAAGACAAAATCAAGGGGTATTGAGCAGGCGCATTGAGGGTCATTGATTTTTTTTTAATTTGAATTACAAATTAAATGCATTCTAAAAAAAAAGGTAAAATATAATTTCAAGATGTTCTTACAACATTAGCCTTGAAGCTGAAGTCAAGTGAAAAATGTTCTTTACAATAATATCTTCTATGCTATATATCTTAATATATATATATATATAATATATATATCTTAATCTATAATATATATCTTCTAGTGGCATTCTGATTAATGTTGTGTTTGTGCAATATGAATGTTTTTTTGTTTTTTTCCATCTCAGGGGGCTGCCATTTGGCGACTTGCTGTCAATTCCTGAATAGTGAACCCTGAATACGCAGGGGATTACTGTCCACAATTAAAGAAATCAAGAGTTTTGTCTTCAAAACTAATGGGTCCTATTTTCGATTTTCCCAAGCCTAGCACAAAATGCAGTCCAACTGTGCACTTGGGTGGAGCTTTTTTTCCTTTTGGTATTTTGCTAGACTTAGCTCTGGTAGAATTGGGCTTAACGGGGCGTTTTTGCGCCATTGTGGGATTGAAATGGTATTTTCCCGGTCAATCTTGGTGGCATCCCCATTTGCATCAAAATCAGGGTGCATGGTTGGAGCTTCAGTTCGCCGTACTTGACAATGCAGAAACAAAAATAGACCCACCGGTGTCCGTGCATGACTTATGCAGGTAAAATGCAATATCTCCCCTCACAGATGATGGAGTCAGCCATGTATGCGACTTGGGTAAATGGAGACCAATTTATGCCCCCGATTGTGTATCTTTGAGTGCCCCCCCACAGCCCCACCCGCCATAGTGATGGGTGAAGGGGGTGGTATTCAAATATTTTTAAGATGATAATGATTATAATGAATTGATTACAATTAATTGAGTTCTATAATTGTTCAGAGGGTTTGTCCCACGTTGGTGTCATATTTATGAATGAAATCCCATGATGTCGACTAGGGGTGGGAACGAGAACCGTTTTTTTGATGCACCATTCGGTGTATTAAAAAGATAATCGATATTTAAAGTTTATATTATAAAAACTAAAAGCATGCGCAAGTGATTACGTGTGTTTGTACGTCAGAGGTCTGTGTTAGGGTAAGTAATACGTGACAAGATGGCGGAACAAGCAAAACCTCATACGAGCGCAGCGAAGTCAAAGTCTGAAATATAAATCATTGCTCTTCTTTGAGTTTTTTGTTTTTAAAAAGGTACCAGCGTTTTGCATGGACTATATAATGTAAGCCAATGTAGTGATGCATTGGAATCGGAATCGAATCAAATCATAGGCCTCTCAATCGTAATGAATTGAATCGGATCGAATCATGAAGTACCCATAGATTCCATAAACCATAAACCATAAACACCTGCGGCGCGCCGAATTTCTGTGAATCAAATTTCGGTGATCAAATACACCCAAAACGCGTTAGACCACCTGCGCTATGATTTCGACCTAGTTTTTGCAAGTCTAAAACCTAGTCTACTTTTTGTAACCAAATTGGCAAATGCGCCATGGGGTAAGCCAGAAACACACAGTGAGGCGCAGCTCGTCTACCAAATTCATAAACACCCTGAGCTAGACTATTGCCCTGGCACGAAAATGACGATGCGCCCGTTTTTTTTTTACGATGAGCGCAGACTATCTTCTGTTACCAATTTGTCGGATGAGTCGACTTCGCCAAAATGCCCAGACAGGCTCAACACGGCCCGAAAGACAGTAGACTATACTTGCCCTGGCATGAAAATGAAGTTATGTCCGTTTACGTAAACTTGAACCCTAGCCTGCTATCTCACACACTAGACACTACTGCCACCTATTGTCCAAATGCAAGCCAAATTTCAATGAATATGTGTGGGGAAAGCCACTGTAACTTCAAGACTGGACAATTAGATACCGTTTTTTGAATTGTGTTGAGATCTCGTTACAAACATCCAAAACAAAAAAACACAGTGACCCATGTTCTTCACTGCACACACACACCAAAAAATCTCTTCAATCATTGTGGCTGTGGTTGTTTGCATTCCTTGAGGTGTTTTCTAACCAATCGTGTCACTAAATAAGGTCACCAAATTATGAGAAGCAAACCTACAACCACAATCACCATAATTGCATTGTTTAATAACTACCTTTCTGATACTGTGGGCATTCTTACCTTTGTTTTTTGACACAGCTCTTGTGTTAGATCTCATTAGATTGTGCACTTGTACCTATTGTTGTAACCAGTCAATTTCAATGTTGGCAGCGTTCCAAAAAACAAGTACGGTGAGCCAATGACAGAATAGAAGCAAAGAAGCATTTGTGTTACAGAGGGTGGAAAGGATGCCGTTAACAAAAGGATGACTCTTACTTTCGTAACTCTTGTGCTGGCCATGCGAGCTGTGATCTGTGTGTGCAGATTTCATTGCGAAGTAGAAGCTGTCAAGGATAAAACCGATTACTACCACCCACTTCAACCGCGTAACATTCCATCCTCTGTAGGAATCTCCCAGTGTACTCACTTGTCCAAGTCGTGGGTATAGCTCCACGATGACTTAGATCCAGCCATGCTGTGACAGTAGCTGCCCCGCAGGAAGGGGTGTTCTACGGGAAAAGATGTCTCCTGGGCAGTCAGGCCCACTGTGGACATGCTCCAGGCACACTCGGGTCGCATCAAAGCCAGGAAACACTCGGATCGTCGGCCCGGCTGGCTGCCACTCTTGTACCTGCAATGAGACCCCAAAATACATCAATCACAGAGGAAAGAATGAAACCTGAACGCAAAAGCAGGCGCACTGAAGAGCGGGAAAGACATGTTTGGATAGAAGGCACGTCCACACAACGGAAATACTGAATCATATTGACCAGGGTTGTATACGAGTATACGAGGAAAAAATCTGTCAGAATTGGGACAAACGTACAAACGCTCCACATCTGCCATAGCTGTTGACTAATAAGACTACGGTTTTATGCCACTATTCCTGCCTGTAACGACTGGAGAGAGCCTTTTAAAAGTAACCGAGTGCTTCAGTTGCTGCAATCCGGCTGGGCCTGAAGAGCAGAGGAAGGGGCTCCTCCTGTTACCAGAACGGCACCTGATGTTGCAACAACTCCTCATGTCAAATGACCTGAATGTTTGTGTCATGTCAAGTATGTGTCAGGCCTGAGTAAACTATGTCTACGATATTCAGCGGGGAAGGAGACCCGAGCAGCGTATCGATTTTGTACCCCTGCCGTTTACTGGGGTCAGAAATACACCAGAGGCCAAAATCCAGATGCGATATGACCGGATTAACCTGTTTAGCATTTCACAATCGGTAGGAAAAAATTAGCGCGGAAAGCAGCAGATTGCTTTTTGTGGTTGTGTTTATACGGCATCACCTGTGCAGTGTCCACAGATGAGTAGTCCTCCTAATAACGTTGGCGTGATGAGTGAGAATAACACGGCCCCCCCCCCCTTGTAAAAACTCATTCCTTGTCTCCCGTGAGGCATATTTACGCGCAGCAATGTCAGCTGCTAGGAAACAAAGCCCTAAAACAACAGGAAGCGCGGGGGCATCGGTAAGAGCCGAACTGCGCCAACGAGGCATGCCATTGCTTTCCACCCCTGGCTGCCCCCCAGGGTCTGTTGACTAGGTTTGGCGGGCCAGTGGGGGACGGGAAGCAATATGATCCTTGATAATGAACCCCAGGGGCTTGTGCTTCCTCTTGCAACAGGTGCAAAGACAGTTCATCCTGGCACTCAACCACCGGAGCACTTACAGGCAGCGGGATTAAAACAAACGACACGTGGAACCACTTAATTCGGATCATTAGTCAAGAGAATGGGGTTATATGGAGTCTATTTGTGTTCCTCGGGGTACAACTTATCATTCCATACTGGTCCGTTTTAAGGTCTGATTAGTATACTCCACGGTACCCTTTCCCAAGTGATGGTTACAGTCTAATGTAATGATGAAGGAATGGATAGATTTTATTTATAATGCACTTTACATTTGCACACAAACCTCAAAGTGCTCAGTACAAGCAACAGCAAACAGAATGGCAATATAATCTACAACAGATATGAGGAACAAATCAATAAAAACACTCAACAGATGAAATCAGACAGGATAAGCTTTGCGAAAAAGGACGGTGTTTTCCGTCTTTTTTAGAAATAGAGATGCGCCAGTCATTATCAGTAGAACTGCACGAATTGTGCCACACAAATCAGGCTAATTATGTCCAAAGTTCATTTTCCAATGCCAAAAGGGTACAGTACATAGTCAAGGAGTCAAGGAAAAGGGGTTATAGTGGCCCATTGGTGTCCTCCTCGGTCCAAACCACCCTAATATGATCCAATCAGGCCTGGGTATTGGACTCTAATCTATCCTTCACCAAGGCCAAAGACGTACATGATCTAAAAGCGGAATTTCCAATAGTCCATCTGTGCGTTTAGGTACAATCCATCTTAATGTACCACCCTGATCAACTGTACTGTGCTGTATGATACTGCAGCGTTAACATTCCACGAGGAGTCCAAAGTACCCTTTTGCAGGGCCAAAATCATACATGGTGAAGAAACATGGGGTCTAAGGCTTCTGGTGTTGTTACCAAACCTTATACTCAGAGACATTTTCTCAGGCCACACTGGTATATGATCAATAAATGCAGAGTCTAAGAGACTATTCGTGTAACATACTACATACCAAAACATTATTCCATGGCTAGTTGGAGGTGCATGTTCATCGTCTGGCCTTCTGGGGGTTCAGATTAAACAAGTGTGGCCCTTGTACCCGCCCTTGGTCTAGGTACAAACTGTCCTACTGCAACACAATGCCTTTTCTCAGGTGTAAACATATCTGGTGAAGAAACAGGGGTTCTATGAGTCCATCGGTTTCGAGATTTAAATCATGCAACCTTGAGAGTTCTCAGAGTACATTGGCATTTAAGACTAACATTATGTACCACCATATTAGGGGGTATACATAGGGGTTCCTCAGCTTACAACATTACCAACATACAACATTTTGAGGTTACGAACAGCACACAGAGAACTAGTTTGTGCAGCGTCAACATGCTGCAGTTACCACCGTATTTACTCTGTTTTTTTCCTATTTGATTGAGGCATACAAATGTTTTTCATGCACAGATTTACTGTAATTAAAACTTTACAGCTGTGTTAACGTAGGTTAGTGATAGACTGGTGGTGCGTATTAGTAAACAGAACCCTGTAAGTAGGAGTTCAAGGGGGTAGCCTACCTGTTTCTACTTCCCCAGGGATAATTTATGGACAGGTGTATTCCCAAATTGTAAAAGTCAAGTGCCACCGATACAAAAGCACACCCATTGGGAGTAGCACACTAGCAGCACTCCCCATACCCGAAAATGATGGTGAAAACCCTTGTAGCTAATGTGATCACAAATCAGGCACGCTCTGCCTTGCAGAAAGAGAGAAAGAGAGAGAGAGAGAGAGAGAGAGAGAGAGAAGTAGAAAGAGCGAGGGAGTTGCCGCCCCCGCTGCACGACACCCCTGCAGCGGTTTCCGAGCAACCATACCCGCTTTACCTGTGCGGCAAGCACGCAGCAGCGCACACCCCCTCACTTTACCGGATTGAGACAATCGTGGTTAAAAGCCCTCTAGCAGCGGGGCTGAGTCACGCCACGGAACTCACGCATACACGCACACGTTTCTGCGATTTGGCGACACGCACACACATTGAGGATGCCAACTGAGAGAAATCAAACTGTAATAAAACATAAACAGCACCTACAAGGATGCCTGCAGCAAGGTTTGAATAGCATTAATTTTAAAATAAATAAGCCAATGTAAAGTTAATAACAAGGGCATGCTGTAGTGTAGTAATGTATTTCTTATTATTGTCATCATTGTATTGTTTTAAGGCGGTTTGTTCAAGTGGCTTGGGAGGACGCTCGTAATTGAGTGCCTCGATCCGTCCCAAAAATGTTAAGCAAATTAAAAAATAATAATAATCTAAAAAGGGGGCTTCATGTGACCCCCCCCCCCCCCCACAAGCTGCATCACTCAAAGACCCCTGACATCAATACACACTCACTCACACGAACATGGTGAGACAAACAAAGTCGCACACACACTTCTTACGAATCACACTGCAGCACTCACCAAGAAAAACTCCTCCAAGATCCTCCAAAAAGCGCCTTTTTGTAACGCTCCGATATAACTCCTTTTCAGGCTCCTTAAAACGGCTCCGGTTGGTTTGCAACGAACAGATAATTTGGAGTTAACATCGGGAACCAGCAAACGCCTACGAATGGCTGACGCTCCCCCCACCCTTGCACAATGTGACACTTTTGGATAAAGTGTTGAATGGGAGCGAACTGACGTCTTATAGGCTGCAAGGCAGAAGCCCCAGTCAAGAGACGCCCTGGACCTCCCCACTGTCGCACACTCGCCCTTAAAGGCGCACACGTCCTTTTATTTTTTTGGCAGCACACAACCAGGGCGCCAATTGAAGCAAGAGGCTGCAGAAAAAAAAGTGATGATAATGAATGCAGCTGACAACGTTGTATTAAACGTAGCCGACGCTAGGTAGAGGAGCAAAAACTGCACTCAAGTAAGAGAACTGTTAGAATAATATGACCGAAGTTAAAAAAAAAAAAAAAAGTACCCCAATAGCTGCTTCATTATCCAGAAAAAGCTACTAGATGCTGAGTGAGCAGCGTCTGATAGATGTATTTTTAAATAGCATATGAGCCTAAAATATTAATTCAAATATTGCTCAACAATATCAATTTAAAGCAATAATAATGTAAACAAAGGTGGATAATTAACTTTCTTTGTATACACATGAGAACCAGCATAACAGGGTCACCAGGCAGAGATTATTCATTATAATAATTTGTTTATATTAAACTTCAACGGGTGGATTCACTCACATCTATCAGCAATGGTGACATTCATTTCATTTTTCAAAAATAACGTGAGTTCTGCCAACTCTGTAAATTGATGAGTGATGATTAATTGATCAATTTAAGTGGATGAAATTAGAAATATTGAATAAAAATTATTTAAAATGCATGAATGTGTTGATTTCAACCAAATGGGCCAGTGTCAGTGTACTTCAGGTGGCACTACACACAATGAATATTAATCCAGTAAGGCTCAGAGATCTGCAGACTTAAGTCAATTAGTGGAGCCCAAAATTCAAAGTCAACACGGTGAAGCTGCATTTAGCTGTTATGCTGCACACAAACAGAATAAACTGCCAACAGAAGTGAAGTCAAAATGTAAATGTTTTTAAATCCAGGTTAAACACTTTGCTTTTCCCCCCATGCTTTTGATTAAATTGACAGTGTGTAGAATGTTTTGATTTCTCAAAGTTCATTCATTTTGAAAACCCACTATTAATTAGAGTAGGCTAATATGCAAAAAAAAAAAAAGTTCTATCTCATTAATATACATTTTTTTTATATAATCGTAGGCAGAGGCGGAGCCAGAACGTGGCTCACGGGTGGGCTTGGAAAAATCTGTGTGGGCCTAAATATTTGTCTCATATATTCAAATAAAATGACAAACTGAATATGAAGTTCAGATATTCCTAAGACAACCGCAATGATGCCATTCGAAATATTCAATAAAAATAAAACATCAAATTAAAAGATAATTTAATAATAATAAAAAATAATAATACAAATCATGAATCTCACTGGGTGGGCAGTCTGTCAATCTGGGTGGGCCTCCAGGCCCACCCATGGCTCCGCCCCTGATCGTAGGTAAAGTAATCTCTAATTATATTAACACACGGCGCGTCTCCCGTGTAGGAGGCTGCCATGTTTTGTCGCCATCTTTCTGCTACGGGAAACCGAAGGAGACAAACTTAGCGAACGCAGTTCCTCCACATCATGACGACAGCATGTGTAACAAATGCAATGCACGCACTTAGTCACATGAGGGAATACGAGATGTCGTTTGGGATAACATTTTTCCGAAGAAATTGGTGATAGGCTGGCGTCGTGTGGTCTCTCTGAGGCACTGTAGTGCACACGCTTCAAAATTCACGCACTTCGTATTAGTTCACCACTAGATTAGATAGATAAATTCTACACATTGGGCCTTTGAGGTCTTATAAGCATTTTAAAATGTGTTTTATTTTTGTTATTTTACAAACCTTTTATTTTTCTTACTTTATTTTTATAAATGTTTTTAGAGTTTTTTTTTTGTCAAGGTGTTTCAATGTTGTCAATGTAAGTTCCTTCAAGCCTTTTTTGAAGACTACTTTTGTTTTCCGTTTTCTCTGCTTTGCTTCAGAGTGTCGCCAACTGTTGTGTTTGTAAATGCTTGTCGAAGTTGTGTCTTGAGTTGTCTTATGCATAAAATGTGCTACATAAATAAAGTTGTCTTGCCTTGCCTTTTATCTATGCTATAGTAACCATTTATAACTACAATGGCACTCTGTAGAGCATAGAGCTTAGGCAACTTCCTGGTTCATGGAGGATGTATGGGTGGATGGGTAGTGCCAATAATAACATTTTTTACACAGCGATCCAGCAATTATCCGCCTTTGACTTGTACCCCGTCACACAGCATCCCGCAATTAGACAGGTAGATAAGTTCAATGTCAGGTTCTGGTGTGACGTATCAAATAGTTGAGGGACAGCGACAATCGGGCAGGGGGATTGGGTGTCGGCCGCGAAACCCCTCTCACCTCTCTTTCGCGACATTGCAGAATGAACACAGAATGAATACCGCCTCTCATATCGATCCCGAAGGCGAAACACTTCCCATTCAGTGCCGTTTATACGAGACGACAACCACAGAAAAAGGGAGGAAAGTTAGCTTTTTAAATTATTTTACATTTTCACACAATATTCGCCCAATTACGCACATGCAGTGCTCGAGACAAGACATTGCAGCATTCGCATTCATTCATTTCTCAACAAACGTTTTTCTCTGCTAAGTGCAAGCTTTGCATGTGATGCATGACTTTTCCCTCCAACATGGCTTCATGACAATGAAAACAACCACAAGAGCACACACTTATTGTACCTGCACACATGTGGTGTGCTACCAGCTGCACAAAGCCTACATTGTTTTGCTGCACAGCTTATCTGATCGCCCCAAGCCTTTTTCTCAAGCTGATCCTCTTTGCTATTGACCTAATTTAATGTTAAGACACACCATCTTCAAATTAATAGAATTAATAAAGTAAGCAGATTTGAAGCAGTATGAAGCACTATTTGCATGCCCAGCGCAAGTCTAGCGCAAAGTGCAGTTTAACTGTGCGAATGGGTGGCGTTTTCTTTCTTTGGTATTTTCGTAGACATGCTGGATGAAGTGCAAGAGCTCCACTTGCATAACGATGTTAAGTCAGCCGCTGTGAAGTGGACACTTGAAGATCGTCTTTGACTCCCGATCGTTAGCCTGTGTGTGACAACTGAACACACGCATACACATATATATGGGTGTGCGCACACACACTCATAGTTGCGCTGCAGTCAGGGGGGGTGCTTTTAAAAATATCGACAATGATACTAATACATTCAATGAATACCGTACACATACAGTGTCAGCGGAGTGCGGAATCCTACGCTTTGATCAAATCCACCAGAATCGCGTTACACCACCTGTGCAAGGTCTGAGCAATAATTCAATATCAATATGTACCGCGATAGACACATGATCAAAATCAGTACAAAATGTGTTGAATAAAATGTTTGACAAAAAAAAACAAAATCCGGAATAAAACCCCGACCTTGGCATTTTGTGTGCTGTAGACAGAAGCTACAGTATGCTGCTAGATTTGTGCCACAATTACAAGCACGTAGAGGAAATTTTGAGCAGAGTCGTCTTCCGGGTGACCTACCGAAGAAGCAGCCGCTTGGACCGATGAGTAAATGAGCACGCACACACGAGCGTGCGTGTGGCACAGGGGTCGGCAACCTTTAACACTCAAAGAGCCATTTCGACCCGGCTTTCCCGGAAAAGAAAATACTGCGAGCCACAAACACTTTCTGGAATGAAGATGTTAGCCTATTCTAACCGTGTCTAAAAAGTGCATAGTAAAATTAAACGGACTTACCTCACGACACACGATTGATGGGTGTCTTTTTGCAACGAAGCATCTCATCGAGCCATGTTAAACAAGCCAACGTAATCCAGCGAACCTTACTATTTTCACTTGTTATTGTCTAAAAAAAAAAGAAAACAAAATGCTACTCGACGGTAAATACGGGCGGCCATTACTTCCACATTCCATAGAGGACACGTCATTGTGTCGCACACACCTTCGGAACACACATATAAGTTGCAGTCAAGAGCGGAATCGTGCTATTTTGCGTATTTTGCTATTTTCACCGCTTTAAATTGGCTAGAATTTCATAAAAATGACAGACGAAGTAAGAACGGATCATTAGCATCGCTTGTGAAGTAGAAGCTGTCAAGGATAAAACCGATTCAAAACCGAATCGAAAATGAATTTGACCATACCCCGCATACTGCCCGATGACAGCTGGGATAGCCACCAGCACGCCCGCGACCCTTGTGAGGACAAGAGGGTTGGATAATGGATGGATGGAGACCATTTTTAGTTGATTTCCTCTTTAAGATCAATAAATCAATCAATAAAGGTTTTCAAGATGGACACTATTTGGTCAACGGCTATCTTTAGCTTAAAGAGACGGTGGGGCCGGGATGGCCATGTTTTAACTAACAAGTACATTTTATATATTTTTTGATCAGGAAAATGAAAAGAGTTGCCATTTTCTATTTTATCCATTCATTTTGGAGAAATTTGGAAATAAGTGACTCCATGAATAACGCCTCTCGTTAATTAGGCCAATGTTCGCGCCCCCTACCGTTCTATCCTTGTTCGGCCGGAGTCACGGGATGAAGCGATTCCAAACGCTCCATTGGAAATCATTGTACTTTCATTGCTTATAACGTCCAAAAACAGCGATCAATTGGCCCACTAATGCCCACTTAAACATATCAAAAGGATTAACCTCTCCGTGGCTGATTTATGAGAATAAGGAAATGTTGAAGTGAGCACAGCTACATAGATTTAGGCTGGACGAGCGCACACTGCTTCTTTGCTTAAAAAAAACAAAAAAACACTGTTTCTTTGCTGATCACGGTTAGGACGAGCGAGGCATTAAACAACAGTCAGGATATTTACAGAGACTGAAGTGGAAATGAGTAGACGTGCACATTTATGTGGATGAGGAATGGCCACATTTTTTCGACCAACAATACGGCGTCCAATGTAAACAGCCGAAAAGGTACGTTCCAATGCGGCCACACTCGGTTGTGGAATCAGCTTCGCTGGAACTTTTTGTTCGCTGAACATTGACACTTGTTCGATGAGGGCTTACCCTCACTCTCTGGCGGCTGCAAGCAGTGTTGGACAACGCACGCGACTGCTTGGGAGGCAACCCCGCGACATGAAGATCGACGCAGGCTGGACGCAGAGTAAGGAGCTAATGTTGTTGTGCTAACACCTTTTGTTTTAACGACGTGAAGCTAGTTGTTGCTATTAGCCATCCTATTATCCTACCTTTAGGATGGAAGAGTGGGGCTTAAAGCTCCAATCTGCCTGCTGCTCGCTGCAAGCCGCCGTCTCGACACGAGTTTAGCGTAGCTAAATGTCCGAAATATAACCAGTCGGGGTCCGTGTGCGCATTCATGCTCTTGTCCGCTTCAGCTTATGTAGGTGGAGGAGCAATCGCCACGGTATTTTTGATTTTGTGGAGGTGAACATGATGAGATCACGTTTTGTCAATAAATCCAAACTATTGTGCATTTGCATTTTGTTGGCGATCGGACGCCGTTTTAGACAACAGAACTGACAAAGCGAGCAATATTACCACCTTGCCTCCCTCCCGTGACTTAGACCGCTGAGACCGAAACATAACATAAGCCACGCTCCAAAAGGGGGCGGGGCAATTTGTCGTAAATCTAATCACAAAAAAAGTCCTTAAATCACGACAGTCTTTTGGGGTGTGGCACTTTAGTATTGATGTCCTTTTTACATGCAAACCTATTATATAAGTGCCAATGTTAAGCTTACCCAAGTGACCCTATAAGCAGATGTACCTAATGTGGCTGTAGATACATGCATACTGTCAGTTTACAGTCCTGCTGCCTATTTAGCAGTGATGCAGTGGTTTATTAACTATGTCACCCTTACCGAACAAGGCTAAACAAACCTGCGCAGTGACACGCTTGCTATTCAAACACATGCAAACAATAGCGCCAATCACCTCGTGTTGAATCAATAGTGGCCTAAAGCTGAGGTGTGTGTGTGCTGAGAGAACAGAGTGTTCTTGTGTCTAAGTTTGTAAATGCTTTACAGCTTGGGCACAGGGGGGCCCCTAAACCCTAAAGGCTTATCATTACATTGAGGGCCCTGCCATGGACCCTTTCTAATTTTGAGCACATTTCTGGGATTCCTCAGAGGCCAGAAAGGGGGTGCATTGTAGTCTAGTAGTAAATGTTATATTTTGAGTGTGATTCATAATATAAAAGATTAAATAGCGTTATAATAGTACAGTTTGTTCTTGTTATCGCAACATATTCCTGCAAAAGCAAGTGAGGTATGTCATCTTGGCACTCATTTTTCAGCACCCCCCACTTGCCTGCGTCATGATGTAATCACTCACAGGAAGCACCTTATAAAGGGAGACGGGGCGGGAGCGCGAGATGGCACATGACGGAACACTTAAAGTGGGAAATTAACCCAAACACATTTTTTTCAAGAATATGTTCCCAGCAGGCCCAGTAGTTGAAACACGGCATTCTGATTAATATTGTATTTGTGGAATATGAGTTAAGCAGCACAGTCCACCCCTTGTTAGCCATCTCAGGGGGCTGCCATTTTTTCACTTCTGTCGACTGAAAGTGACATCACAACTGCTCAGGGCTCAGGTACGGCTCAGGTACGACCAATCACGGCTCTGCTTCAGAAAACAGGTCAGCCGTGATTGGTCGTTACCTGAGCAATTGTGATGTCATTTTCAGTTGGTAGAAGTGACCAAATGGCCGCCCCCAGAGATGGCTAAAAACGGGTGGATTAATTTTTATACCACAAACACAATATTTATCAGAATGCCTTGTTTCAACTAGTGGGCTTGCGTAGAACATATTCTTGAAAAAATATGTTTGGGTTGACTTTCCCTTTAAGGAGCGTCTTCATCATTGTCACTCACACATCGCCTCCTTCACCACTTAAAAAAGATCACCTTTTAATACACTTCCTTTCTGTGGCACACAGGAAGGAATTCCCCTTTGTGGCATTGCAATACAAATGTAGCACGACGGTGTGGAAGGGTGGAGCCTGGTTGGCTCATCAGCGTAAATGATTTCTTCACAATGGAGGTCAGAGCATTGATTGCCCCAGCCTGCCGAGGTAATTAAATTGCATGCATATTCAGCCTATGGCCAAAGTCCACACAGATACAAACACACGAGCAGGAGGCTTGGAAGGTGACGTCAAGCATGAGAGCCTATCGAGCAGCACGGCGCACATAGGCGTCTGATTGCCAGTTGGCTTGTCTTTGTTGACATTTAAAAAAAATCTTAATCAAAGAGTGGACTCAGCATTTGTTCAGAATAATCCTGGAATCAAGTCAATTCCTTTTTCCTGACCTCATTTGAAGATTTAATAACTACACGATGGCACGTTCCTGGAAGGTAGACCTTAATATGCACAGTTTACAATGGAAGTGTCATCATATAAATCTTAATTAACTGCTCAGGCAATATCTTAACAACTGTAAAAATAAGATAACCTACGTACAGTAAAACATTCAGTGATGTCCTTGCCATGAACTCTGTACTGAATGTGCAGATTGAAACATGACCAGGAAGGTGATTCTATCCACAGTAGTGAAGTCGTATGTGACATCATAGTTCAACTTGTGAAGGTTTTGTGCAATTTTGACAAATATTTTTTTCCAGAAAATGTTGTTAAAACCCCACATCGTATGACTTAAAAGGTGTTAACTTTGAAATGTCCACTGTGTTCAGAATAGGAAAACTGTAGCACACAAAACATCCCAATACAATGTAGATGAGTTTGCCATAAAGTTGCTGAATAATGAAATAAATCATCAGTGCAATGAATATCATCTTACACAGACTAACAATGGTGTGAGTATAGCATACATTTAATTGAGCTCATGTCTTGTCATCGCTCGTACAGTAGTTGCTCTATGCAAACATGAGGTGCAGGTGTGCACTTCAAAGCTGATGACACATCCCAGTACATTACAGCTCTATTGTGGCTCACAGATCCTCCCACAGACACATTTGTTTCCTTCCATGGAAACCAATCACAAGGCGATGGAGCTGTGATCACTCACCCAAGCGTAAACCAAAGCACACTTGTTAGCAAGATCCTTGAGATGCTTCGCTTCTTAATCACTTCCTCCATTAGCAAATGCTGATGGGAAATGGAGTGATCGGATTGTAAATGGCTCACAACACAAGAATTTTCTATTCTAGAGAGCAATACAAACAGAGCCCTGATACAACTCATCGTGGCATCATGCCTCAGCATTGTTATGCTGAGTGGTTACAGTGTTGCGAACAGGTTGGCCCAAGCCAGTCCGCCTTGTTGATGATGACAGGGTGTGTTTTGTCTCCAAGACATAGGCCGGGAGAGTTACTGGCGAGCACGTCTTGAACGTGAGTCGTGAATCAAAGTTGTTAGTAATCCTCGCGTTGAAGTGACTTCACGTCGTAATGGTTTGGTCGCACTAAAGAGCATGGGAACACAAGATTCCATTCGCAGTCATGCTAAAACCGCACACCCTCCCTACGGTGTCTGACGTCTGGGGAGAAGCTGTGAAAATGACAGCTGTGGTGTGAAGGAGTACGTCATGCTGCTCTCCGACTCTACAGCTGTTGTGTGTATGCACCGCTGGATTAAACACAGATGGAAAGCGACTCCAAATATGCCTTGTTTCCGGCACATTTTTCCCACAGATAATATTGAGCAGCGCCCGAACATCTTTTAGCGATTAGGCAGTCCTGAAGAGGACCGTGAACAGATGTACTCCCTGGCCTGTGTTTCAAACAGCCAAAACAGGAGTTTCTGGCACCAGGCCAATGACTATCCCAGGCTTCCGGTGCTCTTGATGTTGCCTACAAAGCAAAAAGTTTACCTACAATCTATCAATCTTATAGTAACAATCCACAGCCAGGGGATCTTAATCCTCCCTCCATTTCCCATGGGTGATGTTAAAATCGCACATCAGAGACCAGAGCCTCCTTTGAGGAACTGATAAAGATTTCAGATGTGCAGCAAGGAAATCAGCAGGGTTGCTATCACCAGGGGGTGCATTTGTGAGGCATTCAGTATAAAGGCATAGCCACAGGGTTAAGAAATTACTGCTCTCCCTCATGGCGAGTCAAGAGGGCAAAAAGACGTGTAAAGATGGATAGTGCACAGATCAGTCAGCTGGATACGTCTTCTTTCCACATTTTCTGGATGACGAAGCTTGAATCATTTGGATCAAACTATGCGCGGTGTCAGAGGGCTTTTTGTTCCATTCTAACAAGAGCTTCGGGCCTTGGTGGAGGTGAGGGGGCGGTAAACCGGGCTACCTGCGGCAGGCGCATTATTTCCTCATCACAGAAACGATCTACATCATGGATTACACATGCGATTTCACAATGAGGACCAGCGGCCATTTTCCATCTCCTACAAGGAAATAAGATGTGCAGAAGCATACATTTGAGGCGATATGCAACAGTCCATTAAGGCAACCAAGCGTGGGTCGTCTATGGAATTTGAGGGCAGTTGAAGCCTTGAGGCTATGCACTAACCGCTATATACTTGACAAATCAGTAAACCACCAACCACTTTGCACAACACCAAATGTAATGCTGTGGTACCTACAAATTTGAACACCCCATGATTTAGAAAACCGCCAAACATTCTCAAGAAGTCAAAAAAACTTGGTGAGTAAATGCCAAACATACAGCGTACGTCACCAAGGTTCAGCTGGCATCAAAGCTAGTGCTAGTGGCACTGATGCCCATAGATGGTTCCAACAAAAGGGGTTTAGGGGCAGGGACATACTAGCACCGAAATTAGTCCAGGGAATATTTGTTGACGGGATATGTGTGGGCCAACATGGGGTTGACCGACCAAAATGATGGCTGGGAATTGAATATTGCGCTCCAGTTTAAGTCATTTGCACACTAATACAGTCGGTCAGGCTAGCCTCAATTCAAAGTCAAGTCAGTCGCCAGTACAATTGCAATGCACGACGAGGGCCAACTTCAAAAATAAAACCTAAGTAAGGCATTGATATCAATGTACACTATTACTTCTTCACTTTCATTTTGAAATTGACCCTTGCGGATAGCGCGTTGCATAGTGGCCTATGAGCAACCGTTGTGGCGGCTGCCTTGACTAGGCTGGCTTCCCGTTAACGGCTCCATTTGCCATGAGATGTGGCTGAACATGTCGCTGGAGGGTCGTCGCCTGTCAGTGAGACGATTATCTCTGTGTTGCTGCGCCGCTGCTTCGACAATCTGTTGATGGTTGGATGAATTATTATGCCATCGCAACACTAATGACATTTGTCAGCACTTTTCCTCCATCTTAAGAGCCATTCTGTTGCATTAGCAGAGTGCTAGTTTGTTCTTGATATGCTGTATGATGTACTGCCAAATGCACATCCACTAGTAGCATTTGACAAGAGTGCAAGGCAGCTACATTTCCTGTCTCGTACTTAATATGTTCTTCTATATTATAATGAAAGTTTCATACGAGAAAAAAAAATGGAATATGCATACATGTACTGTTACAATCCTAATCAGCACATTTCAAGATGATTAACATTCCTATGGGCGGCACGGTGGTCGACTGGTTAGCACGTCCGCCTCACAGTTCAGAGGTCGTGGGTTCGATCCCGGCCCCGGCCTCCCTGTGTGGAGTTTGCGTGTTCTCCCCGTGCCTGCGTGCATTTTCTCCGGGTTCTCCGGGTTCCTCCCACATTCCAAAAACATGCATGGTAAGTTGATTGGACTCTCTAAATTGCCCCTAGGTGTGATTGTGAGTGCGGATGTTTGTCTCTGTGTGCCCTGCGATTGGCTGGCAACCAATTCAGGGTGTCCCCTGCCTACTGCCCAAAGACAGCTGGGATAGGCTCCAGCACGCCCGCGACCCTTGTGAGGATAAGCGGTATCGATAATGGATGGATGGATAACATTCCTATCTTTCAGACATTGACTGTTCCTGTTCATTAAGCAGACTGTACAGATCCCCATAGTAAAAGAACAAAGATTCACCATGACTTATACCTTGATAATGAGAACCAAAAAGAAAAAACAAAACAAAGAGTGAGTTGAGTCAGCGTCAAGTGGAAAGAACATAGTGTCGAGGTTTATGAAAGCCTGTAATTATCTTGGAGCCAGCAGATAACTCTCGACATTTACATGTAACATCACTCTTTCAATCTGTGTTGAACCAATGTTTTGTCTTGTGAATCTCAGTTTACTCGATTCAAATTTGTCCTTTCCCAACTACCTCTGGAGACGCTGCCGCCTACTCACTGTTGTGGTCACCCGACAGGAAGTGGATCAGCCGGGGAGCTGCCCCAGACCAAATAGTGCGAGGCCTCTGGAGCCTGAAGGCGTGTGGGAGGTGTGCACTGAGCTCTCAGGGCACAAAGTGCCTCTTGCTTCTTTGCCAAGTTGGCTGTGTATACAGACACACACATAAACTCACTTGGAAAAAAGGTGTGCACATAAAAGTCACGTGATCATTGCTCTGTTTACACAAAAATGGGACTTTACATGTGTTTGCTGAGTCCCAAATCAAGCCACAGATTTCCAGTGTGCAGGAAGAGGGTGTCGTTTTACACATCTCTAAGAGATATCACACTCACATACGTGTCCCCCTGACCTCACATTGGCTTGGGTGAAGGACTGCCTTTAAATAGGGACTCATGTCAGAGCGGTTTAGACATATTGTGACATATTGATCATGATAAAAGAGCCTTGTTAGTATTCTCTGGCAAGACACACTCTCAAAAGAATGTGCGGGAAGAGAAAGTGGTCTGGTTTTCTATTTCAGATTCAAGGAGAGCCAAAATAATGAGCAGGAAATGATGGCCCTCGGGTATGCCTGCCTGCCTAATAATTATCCCTGCTAATTAAAAAGCAGCTTTGATACCCTGAGGATAGCTTGAAGGTATATACCACCACGAAGCGTCAGATTAAAATGTGTAATTTTCAATGAGCATCTTTGTGTGATGTGTGTTCTACCTTTATAGGTGACAATAGCCAGCCATCCAATTACTACTGAACCATCCTGGCTACCAGTGCTCCTCTCTAATATCCATGTTGAATATCATAGATTATATTACCCCAGGGTGAAGTTGGTTGGTTTGGTAATAGTTCTATGCACAGAATTTCTAGACAGAGCCAAAGTTTTGTGATTGCATAGTTTGATAGCCTGAGGAGTTCATCTCTGTTAATTATAGAGGATCTGATCGTATAGGCTTTATTGAGTAGTACCTTGACCACTTGGCACTTAAAGGAGAACCATCACCTCCGAAAATGAGGCTGAGGCTCCCAGTCAGAATTGCTGCATTGCACCTTCAGTGTTGGCACCATGGATCTTCATCTACAGTATACCGCTTGTCCTCATTAGGCTTGTGGGTGAGCTGCATAATATCCTAGTTGACATTGGACAAAAAGTGGGATACACTTTGAACTGTTGGAGAGTCAACCGAAGGCGGCGGATTCCAATGAAAACAAATTAACCATCGACATGCCTTGTGCAGAGCTGGGCATACCGCCTATGTGACGGACCGGTCCGCCTATGACGGATGCCCAAACCCGCCTATGACGGGAAACTTAGAAAAATAGCCGGACTACGCATAGTCAGGAGCCCATTTTTTCCCGTTTATGTAATCGGCTATTTACCCCCATCCACTACCCCGTCACATGTGGTATCTACTGTATGCAAAGCTCTGCTTCTCTGCTTTCAGAATCTGACGGGGTGCCGCCAGTGGTAGTTTGTCAAAGTTGCTAGTCGGAAATGCTAACGGAATCTCGTTTAAAATGATAGTCGGACCGGCCTGTAGAAGATTACTATTTAGTCCGGCCGGGCAAAATAGTGGATAAACGGATGGTGGAAGGGTACCCCGGCTGTAGGCGGAGGGTGATAAACGGACCGTGAATTTTTTGTGAAATGCCCAGCTCTGTTGAATAGTTTAACAAACTCACAGACTGACAGTGGCCATTGGCAGCTTAATAGCTACACGTTCATTCAAACACAACGGATGCATGGAAGTAAAAGGGCAACGTTTTTTATCTGTTTTTGTATGTTCAGGAAGCAAGCCTTTATCCAATTCAAAATCCCTTTTATTCTGGTTAAACCAACTTCTATAAGACTTGATTGGATAAAAAGTCCTCATCATTAAGGGTTATTGTACTTTAACTGCCTTTGAAATTTAACTCCAGCGGTGATTATTTTTTGGACCCCACAATGGAATGAAAAATAAAAAATCACAATATTTGTACAACCATAGCCTTAAAACATTGCCTGGATGCTGGCTTTAGAATACAAACAAGTCCATGTCAAATATTACTGTGTTAAGTCTTCACTAAATTGAGAGTCTGTCAATTAAATGCTGTCGTTGGACTAACCTACGGAAAATTAGAGTCAGCGCTGAACAAACTGTAGATCATATTGCTGGCACTCTCTGTGACAAAAAACAGACTTGACACTCATTGGAGCTAACGGCTGCTCTGACAGCTTACACATACAGAGCGGGAATTGATATTAGTAATGGGGAAAGACGCAAATGAATGCAATGGACCAGCTGGCCTGTCCCTCGCACCTTGCAAACACCACTCCCCATTGTCTACCGGCCTTCCGTGTTTGCACGGGCACATGTCCACATAACGTAATGCTGATCTCTCATGACACAGCTCTAAATTGGCAAACACGACCCTGTCATATTGCGCCAAGCCGGTGTAGTATTGGTGTGATTAACGCCTTCGGCCTAACGATGGTTGGATTAGGAGGAGGAGGAATTTCTAAAGAAGCCAAACATACATCAGCTAAATTGGCCGGGTGATTCAGACGGAAAAAGGGAGTTACAAGCTAGGAGGAGGAGTACGAGGGAGATTGAGAGGAATGGTTCCGGGTGTAGTCACAGAAGGAAAGCCACCCACTGTGACCACAAAAGCTTGACTCATGCGCTTCAACCGGCAAATGGCTTTTGGTACAGGGACACACTATCGGGTCTCCTCTTGCAGGACACACCAAACCAAAGCAGACTCACAAGTGTCACTCCTGTTGCCAGGGTGAGGCAGTGTGGAATATTTTACTGTACTTTTGAATAGCTGATCATGGCAAGATATCTTTTTGTTATTCTACTGGGAGCCATTCATAAAAATGCATGTGTACTGTTTGGCTACACACTGTTGACAACTGGAACAGCGTGTCCTGCCTGTGTTGCAAAACAGCATGATTCCCTGTTATGTGATTGTCGGGGGAAAAAAACAAGCAAACACTCACACTGAATGGAAAAACACTTCAGGAAAGTGATGTTTTTACCCCTGCGAGGTATCCTCCTAATTAGTTGATCATTTAAAATTCCAACTAATGGAACATGATGTTATTACAAGACAAGTTCACTTGTTTTTTTCATTTTTATATTGTTATTAGTTTCATAATTGAATTTGATTCACTTTTTATGCCTTTAAATATTGTCATTCATCCACGTCATTTCATTCACAGAATTCGCTTTCTATGTATTTACTATTCGAACCACAATTATACTGTCATGTAATTTGTAGTTTCCAGGATTATGGTATATTCGTAATATAATATTTATAACACAAAATAAGGGGTAATATTCAATACATTTGGATTAATTCCCCCTGCAATTCTTTTTTCCCCCATTATTATTGTTCTTTTCATTTGATCACTGATTTAATTGCAATTATTTACATAGAGGTACATGCTTGAAATGAAACTATTATTGTGCAGCCATGCATTTTTTAAACTGTTGTCCTCATTGAGGTGTAGTCTACTGTGTCCGACTTTTGGCGAGCGAAGCGGGATACACCCTGCGCTGGTGGCCAGCCAATCACAGGGCACATAGACAAGCATTCATAATCACATTTATACAATCCCTGCAGGCAGATTTAGGTCCTTTATTAAACTAACGTGTGATTTTTGGAATGTAGGACGTTGCTGGAGTACCTGCAGAAATCCAATGCAAGCATGATGAGAACATGGAAACCAAAGAAAGGAAGACCTAAGCCACAATTTGAACCTGACCCCTCTCAAATGTGAGGCGAACGTGCGAACCACTATATAAGTTTTTCCTTCATCTAGTGGCTGGAAGAGGTCACGTAGGGTCTATTTCCATTTGTGTGTGATGGAGGGCATCTCCATGCAACTGACACTTATGTGCGCAATGTTACGACATCCAGCACAAGAACTTCATACTGTGAGACCTTTCTCATGTAAGCAACAAAGCAAAGGTAACAACAATATGAGAAGCTTCTCTCAGTATGATGCAATACAGGTCACACCAATTTCTAAACTACGATAAAAATACGCAAAATGTGGTGTTGCTAATAGTTTGTCATCCAAAAAGAGCAGGATTGTGCAGTATGCGTGGAAGCAGATATTGTGATCGCCATACGTGTGCATCAAGTGAGAGCATAACAAGTGTGTGAACATACAAGTGTTGTGTGTGCGTTTTAGCACCTCGCCTCCGTTTCCTGTTTTCATCTCACTATGTCCCCAGTCACTTTGCGAACACGCCTCCAGCCTGTGCAGCAAAGCCCCACACCCCACCACCTCCCTCCCTCCCTCCCTACCTCCCTCCAACCCTTCCCCCCCATGAAGATAAGAGTTTGTGATTACGGCTGATAGAAAAGCAAGCCTGCACTCTTATAACCCAAACAAAATACATGTGGTGTGTGTGTGGGGGGGCGGGGGGGTTGCGTGTGTGTGTGTGTGTGTATAAATCGCTTCACAAAGGCAGCTCTTCTAGAGTGTTTCTTGATTGGACACATTGAAATCTAATCTGACAGCAGAGAGACGAGCAGTGACACACACGTACACGCACACAATCACGCACACAACACACGCACGCACGTTCTTTCCTGGAGAGAGAACTGAGCATGGCAGTGATTACTCAACAGACCGGGGGCGGAGCCATGTTTGTCATCACTATTTTCAATGAAGTGCAGGCAACCAGTTCCAGCTGCACTGTGCACCAACTACATTGAAAAAAAATTGGTGATTGAAAAAACTTAGTAAAGTTTTTTTCACTCAGAAATTCTAAGTCAATTTTACCAGGAGAGTTTTTGAGAAAATTTTACCTGCATAGTATTAGATTATTAAAAAAAAAAAAAAGTCACTCAAGGGTTGATGAATGAAACCCCAACCTTCAGATTGGGAGACAGGCCCTTTACCACCTAAGCCATGCCGCTCAAACTGCGTGTTAGTATATCACTGGTGTTAGGCGGAAAACTCGTACCTCCAAAAGCGTTTTGGGGTTTATTTATATAATAATTAAAATAACATATTTTATTGGTCCGTTAACACAACAATGTAGATATGAATTGTATGCCTATGGGTCAATGCAACAAAGACAAGAACAAAAAATGACCAATTGACAAAAATCCGTCAAAAACCTGGCCAATTTTAAAGAAGCAGATACCGCCCGTTTAAATCGGCCGTCTGATTATTCGGTTGGGCCCTACTTTAAAGTAAGAAGATTCCATAAATTGCCTCATGCCTCATCCTTTGGCAACCTCAATAAACCCGCCATCAAAGTGTGCTAGTGTGTTGGACTAAAGTGAGGCAAACTCTTTTGTTTACAGAGTTTCCCCCAGTGCGGTTAGCGTTTGACAGCTTGTCAAACTCCCACACATCTCTCACAAGGGCAGGAACATGGTCAAAAACACCAGGAGGGTGCAGACCGTCTCTTCCCGCAAACTACACTTTGTGAGGCCTGCTGATTTAAGTCTAGTGTTTCATACAAAACCCACACGTTGTTTGTTTCACTCGTTACCATAGGGACAGTGGCATCCCTCATTAGTTGACCTGAATAGATGCTGCGGGGGTAGGTAGCGCTGTTAGCATGGTCCCTACAGAGCACATAAGAAGTTGATCATGCCAACTGTAGGCAAAACAATAAAGTCAACATTTTTATTAGGTTTTGAGTTGTGAAGTGAAGCGTTTTCTTTGTTCAACATGCAACATTGTTACAGTGCCACGGTCCTGACTGGTAACTCTACCCCCATGTGGAGCCGCATTGGGAGTCTGTTTCTGGAATGACAGTGATGGAGAGAGTCCGAAATACAGACTGCCATATTGAGAGAGACGTGGGGGTTCAGAATCTGTTTGTCTCTGCATCACCGTCACGTTCCTTTCCTGCCCTGTCAGCTGTTTGATAGACAGAGAGCTATATTACCTCCATCTGATTGCTTTACAATCCTCTGGCACCAGACCGTCTGCCTCAGGTAGATTCTGCACCTGTGTGTTCCAGCAGGTCACAAGCACTAACCACACACACACACACACACACACCCACACAAGGAGTTGTCACTCTATCACTTTGCTATTCAGTACTTTAAGTGCAGTGTGTGCAATCACATGGGTCTATAAAACACTGGCCGCTCGCATACTGCCAATAAAAAGTGTACATTTCCACCTTTTTACCACGTTACTCTTGTGTTTAAATGGCACAGAATGGGGTAATGAAGTTGACCAGGGTTTTTTTTTTCTGACTTTGAACGTAATCCCTGACAGACAGAGATCTGTAGTTTCTTTCACACAAGGTTTCATAAAATTGCAGCATCAAAGACCAAACAGTAGACCTGTTTTTTTTTTGGGTGTTTGTTTTTTGGCCTGTGCCTTTTACACGGCCCTCAACAAAGCCGGACTTTGCCGTCTCTTTGTGTTCACACATCAACATGGCTTTCCCACAATCAGATAATTGGATGTGTGGTGATGTCAGTGTGTGAAGTATAAAAGACGTCATTTCCTTGCTTTAGCCACAGGTGGATGATTGTTGGGTCCTCTCTTTTTGCTCTGAAATGCCCGATTCTGCAGAAGTTCGAACTACTTTCACACTGCTTGTCTTTTTCACAGCTATCCGATGCGTAACGGAGGCGGAACATCGCCTGTGTGCAACGCTAGAAGAAGGATGTGAAGTTTAACACTTAACACTGACCTCTTCCACCCTGTTGTGTTGAGTATTCTCATCATCATGCACTGAGGTTATCTGATTGTGGGATGTCGTGTCACTGTGTGAAAGCGCACATGCTAGCAGCAATATAGCATTAATTTGTGTATAAAAGACAGAGGCATATTAATACTATGTTACCTGTTGCGTCTCTGATGCGGTGTCTCCGATTAGTCGAGGAGTCGACTTTACTACCCTGCATCGATGTTTCAAGGTTCAAGTCCACAAATCACTAATGACCTGTTTTTGGCATCTTGTTTACATATCTGACAATTTACAGAGGACTTTTGACTTGCCCGTCAGCTGCCAAATCTCTTTGATCAGTGAAATGTCTGGCCAAGAAAGCGGCACACCCTTCCTACATCTGCGCTGGTCTGAGAACAAGAAAATAAGATGGTTGTTTATGAGTGGTTAGACTTGCTAGCTTTGGCTACTCTGATCACAGCTAGTCTTTACACTACTCGCAAGTTAGGGATATTCGGCTTTCAGGTGAACATTTATGGAAAATGTAAAAAGTTCACGCTACATCATATCGTTATATCATGAAAGTAGGACATTTAGGTAGAAGGATGCACTGGTGATTTCCAGAGCTGGGCATACCACCTATGTGACGGACCGGTCTGCCTATCCGCAAATGACGGATGCCCATTTTGTCGGCGATAAACGATAGATGGGACACTTAAAAAAATAGTGGGACTAAGCATAGTCGGAAGCCTGTCTATGTAATTGTCTATTTTCGTGACGTGTTTTTATTTTGGAGGGGGGGGGGTTAGACAGATCAAACTCTAACTGAGAAGCTCATCCATGGAAGCGATGGCGGAAGCCTGTTTAAAATGATAGTGGGACCGGCCTACGGGCGATTACTATTTGGTCCGGCCGGACAAAATGGCAGATAAACGGACAGCGGATGGGTACCCGCACTGCTGACGGATAACGATTGACGGACCCTCAATTTCTAGTAAAATGCCCAACTCTGGCGATTTCCTCATCTCAAACAATTTATTCAAACAAAAGTTAACAACAATGGTGGGTACACCACAACAACAAATGTCAACGTCTCAATGACTCGTCATGTGCCCTTGAGCATCAGCTACAGCTTGACAACGACGTCTCATGCTGTTCAAACGTTGACTTATTGTCTGCTGGGCCATAACATCCCACTCTTCTTGAAGAACAGCCCTTAGGTCATTGAGGTTCTGGGGTGCAGAGTTTCGAGCCTCTACACGGCGACTCAGCTGATCCCACAGGTTTTCCACAGGATTCAGGTCTGGAGAAAGTGCAGGCCATTCTATTTGAGGTACACCAGTCTACAACAGCTGTTCCCTGATGATGCAACCTGCTGGAGCATTGTTGTCCATGAAGATGAAATTAGGTCTATGTTGTCACTAATCAATAGTCACTGGATTAATGGTGTTATTCAGGTAATATGGGCTTGTCACTGTACCATTCACAAAGTGTAGGGCAGTTCTGTACCGACTGGACACACTTGCCCACAGTGTAACGCCGCCACCACCAAAAGAATCCAGATTTTTTAGCAGACTGTATGTATAACATATGACTAAGATTACAACACTGTGTGCATAGTACAGCACAATGCCGTAAAATGTACAAGTGTGAAAGCGGAAGCACGTTCCCTTGCGAAATATGAAAGCCTGTCCTCGAATTCAAGTTAAAGAGAAATTACTATTTTTTGGAGCTTCACTACGGTGTCTCGTATTACAACATACTATGCTATGGAACACAAGAAGAGACTGTCCGGCTCATATACTGAAAAAAAATTGAATTTTTAATTTACTCAATTTTATTTCATGAGGTGGTTGCACAAAATAAAACCACCTTCCAGGTACATTTTCTAAATAGATGTATAGTCTAATTAAGACATTTGTTTTGATTCAGATCATTGTATTTCGTACAACCACTCGACGAAATAAAATTGAGTAAAACCACTTTTTCGAAACACTTTTTGTTAGTGTAGAAGACAAAAACAAGCACAGGGCTCGCACGAATTACAACAACTACATTCAGCGTAATTGTGAACTGTAATTTTGAATCACCTGTTTTTATTTGTTTGTACGCTGATCCATGGAAATATATCTTTATATGAAATCGACTGCTGTACCGTGGTGAAAAAATAGCACTGTAACAAAAAATTGTAGTCCTTTAAACACTAACACAAAACTGGAGCTGTCTATTACGTTTGCATGGTTTCAAGAAAGAAAATCTCTGGAATTAACGCATTTCACTTATAAACATTTAAAAAATCAAAGCGTAGCACTGAATGACTCATGCAGACTAGCTTGTCGGACTATCATGGGGCAACGCTGAATGTTTGTCACCAGTGACTGGTTGGACCTGATCTGTCACAAGTATCTTTATCCTTTATCCTTTCACCAAGCGCAGAGGGTGGGGCTTAGCTCAGACAAGTGTACAAAAATTTACTTACACTAAACTTTTATTTTTTATTTTCAATGCACCTCTGCCTTAACGGAATGGGTGCACCTTTCCCGCTTTTTGGATAACACATGCTCAAACAACATGCAATCACCTCTTTGTGGCGTATAAGCATATTTCTGTCAATCATGGTACACCTAATCTTTACCATCTTTGATGCATGACTTGGATCCCCACTGCATGTAGTCAGTGAAGGAAGGAAAAACAGGTCAGCATATTGTGCAACCGCTTGGCACTATGCGATCATTGTGTGCTTCATGCAGTTCAAGTGCTGAAGCATGCATTTAGGAGTAAGCGTGCATGCACACAAGTGCAGAATTGTACATTTGCGGTCCATGTTTTGACCGGAAACCTCATCACTTTTATTATGTATTACTTTTTTCATTGAACATAGTGGGCTGTGGAATACAATACACCATTCTGAATCCTGTGTGTCCTATACATACTATGATGGTTTGCAAGAAGACCTGTTTCAAATCTCTCACTAAAATGAGTTTTTAGTAGATTCACACATGTGCGAGTGTTTTTATTTTATGATCTTTTTTTCTGTTATAAGAGCAGACTTACAATAAGTTCTACCACACCAAAAAAGTTGGAATATTTATGAATCATGCACACAGGACACCACTATTTTAAACCCAGAAAATAAAAATAGCATTTGGATTTATTCAATTTCTATGAATTATATTTTTATACTTATAGACTATTTAGATTCTGTGTATTAAAAATGTTTTTTTTATAACATATGTTGGTACACTATACTTTTCTTTCATTATAACATTTACATTACTATCATTACATTTCTTTGTTAATTGGCTGCAAAAATCTCATAGTGCGCTTGATGGAAGTTACCAAGTATGTTACCTCACCCACAGGGCTATACTAAACAATCATCTTCACTCGCTGCTTAAGGCTTCCACATCATCTGAGGCGCTGCACAGGAACAGGAAAGTCGGGATTCAACAAGTACAAGGTGAACCTGCAGTGTGCCACTCAAAACAAATGTTATGATCCAAAAAGTCAACTCCCGTCTTCTAACCTCGAACATGAGCAACTATGCGCAGCACCACCTGTGCATGTTTGCGCTTATACCCAGCACAGACATGTGCCTATATGCACTGCAGACTGCGTGTGTCATATGTCCGTGGTTTACAAACACTGTATGTCTGCCGTTACCAGACACCGTGGCTATTCTGGCCCCTCTTTCCAAGTGCCCCCCCACCCCTCCCCCAAACCCCCCACCCCATCCTAGTGTCCGGTCTCCATGTGGAAGTCTGCAAGCCAAGGTCACCGGGTCACATTCCTCCAGCTCTTTGGCATTCTGCCTTAGGGTTCAAGTAGTGTGGAAGTGTGTGTGTGTGTGTACTCGCGTAGGGTGTGTTCTGCATTGCCAACAGATAGAGGCGCACACACACATGAAATATAGAGCCAAAAAGGGATGTGTTATACAGGCGTATGATTAACGTGGCTGTCTACACACGTACTTTCAGCAGCGCTGGGTGGCTGGGAGGTGAACACTGCTGACACGTTTGTATGTTTGAGGCTTGACGGGGGCCTCCAGGATCATTTGCGGATCGTCATATTCTCAAATGACATATGAATGTGATAACTATTGAATACCAACGTGTTGGTATGCAAAGTAAAACGGCAAAGTCGAATCGAATTGGAAGAATGTCTTTTCTGATTTGGTTTACTGTCATGGTTAATGGCTTTATTACCTCTTCATGGATTAGTGAATCAATCATGGGTTGTGTTGAGCAATTTTTACATTACGGAAAAAGCTTCTTTCTTTAATTTGTGGTGTACTTGAGATGACTAATGCAGCACACCACACAGATGGCCATATATTTGCCAACAATTAAGTCATCTTCACCAAACCATCTGTTCTACTACCAAGACTGAAGACTGAATCTGTTTAGATTTTAAACAGTGGGTGAATACAAAGAAGAAAGCGTCGTAGCAGAAGAAAGAGAAGAATCTGTGCAAACTGTTTATACGCTCACTAAATTGTGGTTGCAAAATCTTCTTGTCATTTTTATTGCGAATGACAAGTTTCCAGTTTGTAAACAAAGATGACGTAATCACGTAATCAATCTCGGTGGGACGGCATTGTAGGGCTACTTTTTATGTTGCTGACGTGTTCTAGGATGGAGAGGGAAAAATCAAGATAAGCTAAACTAAGGTAAACCTCACAAACAATAATGCTAATAAATTAAGAGCTTAAATTACATGGAGCTAATGTGCTTCGAAGCTCATCGCTGAATTAGTTAGCTACCAGTTACTAGCTCGCACTAGTAGCAAGCACCTTGCCATTATTTCAGAATTACTGACTACTTACTCAACATTTCAAGACATAGGGGTTAAGTTAAGCCATTAAGGCCTAGAGCGCCTGGCTAAACATAACCTAAGGTCGTCAACCTCAAAAACTTCAAGTTTTCCTGGAAATTCAACACCTAGAAAATAATCAATAGCTCACCCCCTGTAGCAGATAGAAACATAATGCCAAAAGAATTTGAAATCTTAGACATGTGGCTTTCACACAGGCCTGAGTTTATTGATCTTTACTGTTTCAATCGAAGATGTAAAAATATCTTGATTCAGTGTAAGAGAAGCACTATTTTTCATTTTTAAATATGTATATCTAAAGTATTTTTAATACAATTCTCTATTCTGTTACAAAGACGTCAATATTGTCATTGTCGACAAACATATATCTTAAGCATATATCACGTTCGACTGGTTCCACTGGTTTGGAGTCCGCAAGCGCGTCGTGTTTTTCACTTCCATTACTGGCGGACATTACCGACATCCTCCGAGGAGTCACGACACCATCACGTGTATATTCCGATGCATTTTATTGGCTAGGAGACTGAGAATTGGATTAAAAAAAGAAAATGAGGTATACGCTCTCCCGACTTTAAAGGTAGGAACACGAAACAGCGCTCCTGGCTTTAGTGGTAGAAACGCGGATATGCGCTCCCGGCCTTAATGGGTTAAACCAAATGGCCACGATAACTCACCAGATATGAAACGAGCACCGCAAACGCAGGCATTCCTGATTATGTCTTTGGTCCAGTCTGTGTCTTAAATAGCTTGCAGCCACGGCCACATTTCCCATTATGCCGAATGGATATCAATTACTGCAGACATAATAATAAAATCATAAAAATTACGATTACTTACTTTCCAACGTATGGTATAATGTAGGCTAAAAACATGGCTTTATTGTTTTTTTTACTTGCGCATGCGCATTACGGGAAAAACTGAAAAAATGTTTCAGCATTTAACCTACATTTTATCAATACGTTCGAACGCACTTTGCAAATATGTTTGAAGGAGTTTGCCATTCAAACATGTTTACTCCACAAGGGCAGTTCAAAATAAACAATCTCTCAAGTACCTGAAGTCATGAAAATTGTTTTACTCTCAGCCCCCCCCCCCCCCCCCCCCCACATATTGTTTAAGGGAAAAATCCTGGCACCATGCCTGATGCTATAACTTAACGATAGGCATTGACGATGCCTAATAAATGAAAAATTCCATTCCATCATCTTCTACAGTGTTTGTCCTTCTCCTATCCACTGCCGAGAAGGCACTTATACCAGCAGACTTTGGGTGAGAGGTGTGGTACACCCTGGATTGGCCATGTGGTGTTCTATCAAAACGTGAGACGCAAATTATGCAAATTGGGAAAAAGTAACCCAAAACAAGGGCATGTTGCATGGGCCATGAACTTCCTGGAGTTATATTCCCTGGAATTTCGAGGTTCTAGCCGGAAATCCAGCTCGAGGCTATAACCCCCACCGCCCGCCCGCGGAAAGGGTCGCAGAGTGTGAATAAGTCCACAGAGCAAACATGGCCGTGGCTGACAGGCGGACTGACTCAGCGCCACATTCCAGTGGAGTCACCCATCCACTTTACCCTCGGCACACGCACCCCTCTGCACGCACCAACACACACACAGTACATGCATCACCTTTTAAATCTGCTTCTCCCCATCGCACTGTGCACTATACAGGTGCGCTGTGCTTATACCATCTAATTAACCGCAACAACTGCTTCCCATAATGGCATTTGTCACTCAGTCTTACTCATGATGTGCACATACCCCGATTGCTCAGTGCATATCACTCTTGTAACACATTTCTATTGCTCCCAACAAAATATACGAGGTTTGGATTTATTTTATTCAACACAGAAAGACAGGGGTCAATGGAAGTACGAGCATGGCAAGCAGAAGAGGCTGAGCGCTCACCTTAGGAAAAGAGAGCGAGAGAGACAAAGTGTTAAATGTAAAATGTATGACAGTCAGTACAGTATATCCCCAAGCAGCTGCTATTGCATGTCTGGATGCTGAGCTGCCAACCACCAAGGGCCCTCATTCATTCACTCACAGACTGATCCCCAAACCGGTCTGTCAAGGAACCAACATATAAGCGCAGTTGACACTATCTCGACATACATGTTGAAGTAACACACTTCACCATTATAAAAGTTGCTCACACCCCTATAGCTATAATATGATGACATCACAGTGACGTCTTGACCCTGAGCCTCATTTTCACGGGACAACCGGGTATGATTTTTAACCCACTCAACATCGGAATCGAAGTCACACAGGAAACGGATGTGGCGCTGTACAAACAAAAAAGGAAGTGGATATTGCTTTTTCCGCAGAGCAAATTGCTATCCTTACGCAGGTCGCCTTAGGGTGAAGGAACACCAAGCCCATGTCAAACAACTAGCCGCAATCAATGTGAATTGTTGCGTCACCTAACTTGACTAGTATCTTGTCCAAACGAATCACGCATGAATAAAATGTACAAAATCGGATGTATTAAATCAATTAACAGTAAAACTCGCTAGACTATCAAAGTAGCATGGAGAAACACAGTTTACTTTGTTTTTTTCTCCAGGGCTCCCCCTACAGTAGTAACAGTGGAATAAATTTTTGGACCACTGTAGAAGCTACAAACTCATTTATTAAGTGACAAAGGCAGGAAAAGCCAAGTCATAAGAAACCAGCACCTCCAAATCTGAGACCATGGTCATCATTCGGAAACGGGTGGAGTGCCCTCTTCAGGCCGGGAAATCCTGCCCCAAGTGGAGGAGTTCAAGAATCTTGGGGTTTTCTTCACGAGTGAGAAAAGGAAGGAGAAGGAGGCCGACAGGAGGATCGGTGCAGTGTCTGCAGTGATGCGGGCTGTTTGTCAGTTTGTCATGGTGAATAAGGAGCTGAGCCGAAAGGCACGGCTCTTGATTTATCGGTCGATCTAGGTTCGTACCCTCACCAACGGTTATGAGCTGTGACTCCTGACTGAAAGAGCAAGACCCAGCTGAAATTTGTTTCTTCCGCTAGGTGTCTGGGCTCTCCCTTGGAGATAGGGCGAGAGGCTCGGTCATCAGGGAGGGAATCCGAATCGAGCCTCTGCTCCTCCTCATTAAGAAGAGCAAGTTGAGGTGGCTCGGGCAGTGGTTAGGATGCCTCCTGTATGCCTCCCTGGTGAGATGTGGCACGTCCCACCGGGAAGAGGCCCTGGGACGACCCAGGATAGACTGGAGAAACTATGTCTCCCGTGCGGGCTGGGAACGCCTTGGGATTCTTCGGAAAAAGTTGGATGAAGTGGCTGGGGAGAGGGAAGTCTGCGACCCCCGGGTAAGCGGAAAAATGGATGGATGAAAAAGAAACCAGTATTTGTCAGAAAAGCATGTGTTGATATAAACATTGTCTGATAATTTTAGTGTAAGTTTAGAGTAAACCTTGACTAATCCACTAATATTAGAGTCCTCTAAAGTAAGTCTGAAGTTTCAATGCCAAAGCAAAGTACTTTTACTTAATAAAACAGTTTAACTCGTCAATACCAGGCTTCTCAATGCATACTGTATATCAGAAAACAAGTAAAGCTAATAGATTCAGACCATACATGTTTCAACAAGATGTTTTCCAGCACAAAATTGTGACTTCAGAATTAAATTAATATGTGAGACCCACCCAGTGAGATATCAGAGCATTTCAATGCAGAACTCTTTCTTGGCGGTCAACCCTTCAAAACATTTCAAGAAAATTGGTTGCGTGCTTCGCAGAATTTTACGAACACCGATGAGAACATTTGGTGGAGGCAGTAACTGCAGATAAAAGAGACTTTGGGATCAAATTATGCCGTTTACCTGCCTATTTTGTCCTTTAGTGTCAAGCAGGGCCACGCTGTTAGGCGTGTGTGATTAACCCTGCATGAGTCAGATACAGGTGTTTTGTAATTGAAGCATGGCCTTTTAACACCTCCCCGTCCCCATTTTTTGTTTTAGGTTTATAGCAATGACACAGCCTGCATCTTGACACGCAAGCCTGCTGTCAATCAAGCGACATACAGGTCATCATTCAACACACTAGAGACCGTCCGACGGTCTGCAGTGCGGGTCTGTGTTTACGCTGTGACAGATTTGGACCTGACTTAGATATGAAAGCTCATCCTCATGGGAGAAGATTCGATAGCAGATTCTAGTACAGTTTGCAATAACTATGACTGAGCATAAGGGCCACTGATGAAGGTCATATCAAGAACCACAGTAGAGAAAGAGCGTTACATCTTGGTATTTGGATAAGATAAACAAACTGTGGGGGATTTTGAAAATTCTTCTCATATGTGTCAATGTTTATGGAGTCAAGGGACTTAAGTGGCGGTCCAATCCAGAGAACTTTACGTCCACCACCGACCTGTACTCAGGCTGTCATGTCGAGGGCTATTACCAATGTGTAATCGTGGTGATGACTGGTATTGTCGCCTGCCTAGAGTAATGCAATGTGGATTTTCCTGTAAGATCACAAGAGTGACGCAAAACCTCCGTCTCTAGAGCTCAAACTGAGTCATCTTTCTGAATAAAATATGAGACCTATGTTTGAGCTTATTACTTTCAGATGTGTGTGTTACTGGGAAGCAGTTGTGCAAAAATACCAAGTCAACAGAAGCCCACTTCTCCGTGTTTGTAGATTTTTATATTTTATATGTTGTTCCATTTTGCAACAAGCAGGATCATGCCAGTACTACCGTAGCGCAACTGACCAGGTTTCAACTGAGAAAGATCTTTCTGTTCTGGGTGTATTGTGCCATTTTTTGGTTTCCAAGCAGACAGTGGCGATACATAGAAGAAGCCTTAACGTACTTAATCTATGGCTTGTTCTTTTGACTTTGGTTTGGAAGGTGGCTAAAGGAAGTGTAATGGATCAAAAGCTGACTGTTGACGCAGATGGCTTGGGACACATCGCTACTCAGTTCACTATTCACAATCGTCCTTCTTGACTTTATTATGTCACTTGTACATTGTGAAATCATTTATTTTGAGCATTTAAGCCATTACACGTGCATATGTGGACAAAATCCAGATCTTGTGTCAGCACCCATGGCGATGAAGCTGACTGGAAGTTAACTTTACATTCTTTGTCTTTTGGGGGAAACGGGAGTATCATGAGAAAACCCATGCAGGCATGAACAAAACATGCAAATTGCACACAGAGAGGCCCCAAGCTCAGTCATTAAGAGCAGCCCATGCCATAAATAGAGATGGCGACCTTCCTTCTGTGAGCAGCAGTAGTCCTAAAGACTCTTCATCCTGCATGCACGGTTTGGAGTGTTTTCTCGTGCCTCTTAAAAGATTGTAACTGTGTGGAGGGCTGTGCAATTAATTGAAAAGTCAATTACAATTACCATTATTACAGTGAACGATTACAAAATTGGCATTTTTCTTTATATTTATTACGTTTAAACATTTTCTAGAGTTGTGTTGAATAATCGTGATTTCAATTATTACCAAAATAATCATCGGACATTGAAGCCATCCAACAGCTAGGAACCCAAGGATAAATCAACCTGTCCATCATCACTTACACTGGAGTTGTACTTGGAAAGATTCTACTACTGTCAGCAGGATGGTTACCAACTTATACAGTACTTCCCTTAGGCTTAAGACACCCAAAAAAAACAATTGAGGTTAACCGAAGACAAATTGTTTGTGGTTGTAAATGTGAGTGTGAAAGGCTGTCTATACTGCTATAGGCGTGAAAGGAATAGGAACTTGTATATGTCAAGGCCACTTATGTGTTTGGACCATGGGAAGTATTGCCTGAATTTAGAGTGGCAGTAGTTTACTTACCTCTAAAATAATTACTTGAATGATTGGAGATAAATACAAGCTATACCATGCCTTGCACTTAAAAATCCCATTCTCACGACCTGTTTAAGACAGATTTTTTCCCACGACAGTGGTGGGAGGCCTTCTCTCTGAAAGCGAGTACAATAGGAATGTAGCGATTAATCGAAAATCGATCTGCCAGATTAATCAAATCGATTAATCGAGTTGTTTAAATTCATCTAGAAAATTATTTCTGAAAACGTTTTTTTCATTCCAGATGCATAGCACATTTTGAATGTGTAGATCAAGTTATGCTTTTGCACCAAGCATCATTGCGTATTGCCTTTGTGGATGGCTGCAGAACCACATTAGTGCACAGAGACAAGCATGGTAGCAATTTTTTAAAAAATGAAAATTGAATCCAATCGGGGCTTGAGTGAATCGTTACATCCCTATGGTACAATACGAAAAAGCTGGGACAGGAATGTGAAAAGTGTGTAAAGGCCTTTTCACACTGCACTTAGTAGCGCGCAGTGCACCGTCAAACAATCCATTCATTGTGTAGGTGCTGCGTGCAAGGTGAGTGTTTGCTGCCGCGGTATCACAAAGGCAAACGCACATGAAATGGCTAATGTTCAATTCGAACAGCAGCTTGCTGTGATGACAGACACAACATCCAAAGGGAGATGTGGTTGCGGAGTGATTTCAGAATGACAACAGCAAAGAGATTTTGGCAGAGTTGTATTGTAAACAACATGCCGAAAATGGAGGAAATAATAATAAATGTGGTGTCTCAGCGTCCAGAGCTTTGGGACACTTGACAGATTGACACAAAGGCAAATGACGTACAGTCACATGATAAAGAAGGCAAAGCAATGAACGAAGATCTCCACCACACTGAATGTAACAGCTTGGTTTCACGTGTAAGAGATGTGAGATTTTTGTATTTTTATATATAAATGTTAGCCTCAAATGGAATATAACATAGCAACACAAGCTTCACTTGTACGTACGTATCACCTCTTCATTATAAGCAAATCAGAGCTTTCCATTGTAATTACTTGACCTCCAGATCAGCAGGTAAAGGTGCCAGGCTACTAACTTGTTTGGTAGCTTCGCAACCATCGTCAAATATAGACACACTTGCGCCAGGATGCCATCTGCCTTGCGACTTCCTGCAAATTGCCCTACAGCGAGCGCCATGAAAGCAAAGTGCAGTGTGAAAAAGATTTGACACTACACTAATTTCTTCCACTCTGTTGTGTTGAGAGCAATTGTTGCGGCCTTACAGGTATTTTGCACGTCACACGAGGCGCTGGCACAAATTCAGGCATCTAATCTAATGATCTGATTGCGGGATTCCGTGTCAGCATTGTGGAAGCGCACACAGGTGTGGTAATATTCCATCTACCTAGATTCTGTGTGAAAGGCACAGTCTGACGGCCAGTCCACCGATACCGCTATGATGCAAACATTTTGCCGAAACTGTGTGTGAAGGTAAATCCATGTACCATTTGTTCTGTTCGTTTTCAATTGGCAATGAAAAATAAAACAATTGCTTGATTTTTCATACATGAATTTTTGGCTCTGATCAAAAATATAAAATGGAAAAACGAGCCACAGGTCTGGATTTGAGTTTTAATATTGAATTGGTCGGATTTACGTGACCGCTAATTCATCAACATATTTAGTAATAATTAGCTTAGTAACCACCACAATCATTCAGGACCACGACCACGATCTATCAAATGGTCCATTCATCCAACCATCCATTGAACCATTTTCTCCAGGCTATCTGGGGTCGCGTTGCTGAGGCATCAACTTTAACAGGGAAGCCGCAACTTCCCTCTCCCCAGTCACGTCATCCAGCTTCTGGGGCATCCGAAGCGTTCCAAAGCAAGCTAGGAGACATACACTGTAGTTTCTCAAGCCTGACATGTCCCGGGTCATTCCCGGGACCTCCTTCCAGTGGGAAGTTCCCGCAAGACCTCACCAGGGAGGCGTCTACGTGGTATTTTAACAAGATGCACTAGCCACCTCATCAAAAGGAGCAGCGGCTCTAACCTGAGCTCCTGACCATGCTTCTCGCCCTAACTATCAAATGAGCATTCAGACTTAATATAATATGGACATGAATATATTTTTAGGGCCGCTGCACACTGCACAATGCTTAAGAAATCGACTAGGACCCGACCATTACACAGTCGGCCAGTGGCCACTCACCCCCACGCATTGGGCATTTAGAATCAGGACTTGAAAGCCTGTATTGCGTTCTAAGGCTCCTCATACAATATGTTGCACTAAGTTACTTTTTTTCAATCCATAAAAAGATAGAGTGTCAGTCCAGGAAGACGCAGATTGATTGCTACGGAAAGAGGATATGGTCGAGAATAAAGACAAACAAATGGGGATATATTGAAAGGTGGGGATCGTTCTTCATTTAAAGGTAACCAGCATGATAGGTACGCCGCTTTATTTTTAACACAAGCTTTGCTATTTCATCCACAGGTACTGATGAAATTATAAATATGGTGAAGTATTGTTGTAAATCACAATACAGGCGGTCCTCAGGTTACGCGGTACTCAACCTACGTCGTTTCGACTTTACGACACCGTTTCGTCCGCCATTTTGTCTCCAAGTGTGTGTGTAAAAAAGAAAGGATCTTCTAGCGATGCTTGTCGATCCAAAAGGAAAGCCATTACCATGGAAAAGAAGCTGGATATCATCAAAAGGTCGGAGAAATGCGAGACGCCGACGAACACTGGATATTTACTTGGAGATTTAGTGGGTATCAATGCATAAATTCTGACTTCCTTGGAAATTGGGGTTATATGTCGCCAGCTTAGGAACGAAAACCGTTCCTAACCCGAGGACTGCCTGTCTGTGTACCTTATATACTCTATTTTTATCGCTTTCCGTGTGTGGTGGGCGGCTCTGTCACGCTCGCTTATAATCCGGAGATTGATTTTCCACCTGTGTGAAATTTTGAATCGTCTCAAAACCAGTGGCCAAGATTCGTCCACTCGAGAAATCTTGTGACAGAACCCCTCACACTGCATGAGTGTTGAGTGGAGTTCTGCTGAATCGCTCAGTGTGCAGCAGAGTCCCTTGGAGGAACAAAACTTGTGACTCTTAATGACAACTAAATGATCAGCAGGATTTTCCAAGCATATGATCAGAACCTTTTCAAGTGAAATTGCACTTTGCTTTTAACCTCATTACACCGCCTAGCCTTCATCAGGGGTCAACCTCTTGCTCTACATTTTTGAAGGTTTATGGCTTCAGTCTCTATATCATTGATGATATCAGTGTTGCCATATTTCCTAGATATGATTGCCACTTCAGCACTGAAGACCTCATACATTGTAAGAGGCATTTTCATCCATTTTCTTATTATTCTTATTAGCGTTGAGGGTGACATATCTATGCTGACTTTGGGCAACGGGTGGGGAGCACCCTGTGCTGTTCATCAGCCAATCACAGGGCACATAGAGACAAACATCAATTTACACTCACTTGCACATGTAAGGACAACTCGCGGCCCTGGGACCATTTGCGGCCCACAGGATGATATTATAAGTGAAATGTTAACGCGACCCCTACATTCGTTCTAATGAGCATTTGTTTAATCACTTACCGGCTACTGCAGCTCATGCTCACGACAGCTTTCGGCGAAATGTAATTCTGAAATTACACACGGTGAAAGGAAAAGATATCCTGACACACAGTCCGAGTCATTTTCAAAACTTTCCATGACGAGAGAAGTTGGTTGCCGAGAACAGCCAATTTAAAAAAAGGAGAGGGAATGTTTTTTGATGTCTTGAATTCACAGAGAAAGTTGCAGTGTTCAAGAAATCAGAGAGTCATTATTTAATTAGACATGTTGTGGAGTAGGGATGGACCGATTATCGGCCGGGCTGATTATCGGCACCTATATTTGGCTTTTTGACGAATATCGGCATTGGCCTTTTTTAAAACTCTGCTGGCTGATAATAAATCAATTTAAAACTGTGGAACTCAAAACAAAGATATGTGAAAGTTTAACATTTCTGTCATTTTGAAATTTTGAAATTTTCATTTACTGTAGAAAACTACATGGAGCTATTTTTTCTTCATTTATCCTTTTTGAGACATGCTGACAACCCCTGGTGCTCCCTGAACTTTTTATTAGAATTTTATTACAGAGATGTATAATGTCAAAAATTTCTTGAAATGATAATTTTAAAAAAATCAACATTATGCAAACCTGAAACATTGTTCAATAAACATGTTAAAAGACGTTGCAACAAAGTTAAGAGTAAATTTTTGTTTAGATGCCAATATTTTCCTTTTTACTGAAAATGAATATTGGCTCCAAATATCGGTTATCGGCCTCCTTGACTACTAATAATCGGTATCGGCCCTAAAAAAAGCACATCGGTCTATCTCTACTGTGTAGTATGCAAAGTACCAGGGAGATGCGAGAGAGGACCAGGTCAGCAATCGTTCACGCTCTGAAGAACCTTTATGTTCTGATCTGAACAGAACTGTTATTAATAAACATTGAGAAGATTGGGTTAGTTGTACTTTTTTTAAATACTTCAACCCCTTTTTGTGGAATACTTGACGCAATCCAGACTATCTCCAGCGACTCCCACATAAATTGAGTTGAGACCCCTGATTTAAGGTCTACAATGAATCTAAAGTGCATGTTTTTGGAATGTGTCAGGAAGCTGGTGTTTGATGTGAAAACTTGCACAGGGAGAACATGCAAACCCCACACAAGAATTATGATGTTATATTATCATTTCCAGCTTCAGTGTGAAACCGAACAGGATAAGTTGTATGGAAAATGGAGCAAACAATGCAGACAATACACTTTGACAGCAGAACTCACCCAATAAAGAAAATGCAACTGAAATCTCTGGCTCTGACTCACTCACTTAGAAATGATGAAACCGTGTACACGCAAACGTGTATTTATGTTAGCTTTGTGAGGCATGAAGAGGACAGGAGACTGGAGACAGATTTGCCTGAGATGACTAGGCATGTGGGCTGCGACGGCTCCTAACCTGTGCTTAGGAGGACAGACACCCCGAGGGCAGGACCGCAGCAGCTGGTATGTTTCTATAAACAGACGGGGCCGTCCTCGTGTGATGTGCGCAGCAGATGCTGATTTCTGTCAGTCCACAGGAAGAAGCAATTATTGACTCACGCCTCCGATTTATAGCGCACATCAAATCATCCGATTACTGGCAGCCTTGAAGTGTGACTCATGTATTTGACAGCCATGCAGCAACAACAAAAAAAACAGTCAGTGTACAAAAGAGGACATGCCATTAGGACAAAACTTGAGACGCAAGATACAACAAATGACAACTCATTATTTCCCCCCAAAAATATCATTCACGGTAGCCACTTATCATCACACCCCTTCCCTTCCGTTCTATGGCTGTCGTGCATCTTACATAAGGTTTGACCTGGTAAAATTCCACAGTGCCGGCTCTCGCCTCTCTCCTCCATCGTCCAAGAGTTACCCTCGGCAGCGACAACAATTTCTCACTGTTTAAATCCAGCCACCCACTCAGGGGATGTTTTTACAGCTGCTTACAACCGGGGCCGCCTTACTTCAAATGCGACTTCGCCTTTAAGAGTCACTCATCTGGATACACTACATGTCATTGTTTTCGGGGCTCCTGTCTACTGCTCTGGAGCGTCTCCAGAAAGCCTCTTGTGGCCCAGTGAGGAACATAAAACGGCACATTTAACTGGTCCTGTACGAAACGTGCACATCATCTAACACAAGACCTGACGCTTTGCAATACATCGACTTTTCAATATCAAATTTGATTGATGGTTGCGCTGCCTATTTAGTTTCATTTCGCCATACACAGGAAATGTCTCATATGAGTGGATCCAGCAGGTAATGAACCAAAAAAAAATAAGATAGCACAGCAGGAAAGCAGACTAACCGTGAGATCACGCATTAGTTGCCTGATGAGTCACAGACCAGAGAATGACAGATGATAACTATCAGTTTGCTTTGGGATGTAACACAAAACCAGCACATAGGGAGGAATACATAGACAGACACTTTCAGAGTTGAACAGGACAGATATTTAAGCGGGGTCCAGCTCTGCTCTCGCACTTATACTCACTTGAAATTCAAGTGCGGTGAGTGTATCATCAATAAAGGGGATCTGTTAGCCCCATCCTGGATGATGCAATGCATATGTTCGGTCTGGAAAGGGTCAAAAAGAAAAAAAAAAAAAAAAGGTAATTTAAGTAAGTAATATCACAGCTGTGTGTGTATTTTGTTTCTGTGTGAACACTCCATCTCAATATAGTTTTCCACGTTGCTATCGCAACAATCTTATCTCACGCCCCGACGGGTTGCACGTTGCAAGGTGAGTGAGGACATCGCATCGTAGGTACCATTGGAAAGTCACAGCTTATGCATGTACTGTACCAATGTGTGCAGGTCAAACAAGTGTTGTGCAACAGGAAGAGAACAAGTCCAAGGATGGACAAATTAATCACTGCGGTGATGTAAGGATTCAAGGTTGATGCTCATTCTTTTATTTGTGTTGACTATTCGATGAGAAGGCAACCAATCTCTTTTATTTAATTTCAATTGCACGTATTGAAATGGACAACATCCAGTTCATCGAAGATTTTTAGTTTACTTTATTGAGATTATCTTATAAATAAAATAAAATACTGCAATATATATTTATATATATATATATGCTGAAATAAATAAAACAATAAAAATATGTTGTTTTTTTAAAATTAATAAAACAATAGACAAATTGAATTTTCTCAATTTAACTGTGGAATGTGACTATAAACTGCAGCAGGGGTAGGGAACTCCGGTTCCTGGGGAGCCATATCCCGCCTGTTTAGGATCTCTCCCTACTACAACACACCTGACTCAAATGTTCAGGATCGCTTCAGACTTCAAGCGAGCATGCTGATGAGCTGCTCATTTGAATCAGGTGTGTTGTAGTAGGGAGAGATCCAAAACAGGCAGGATATGGCTCGAGGAACCGAAGTTCCCTACCCCTGGATTCTACTGTATGCTACACTAATAGCTGCAGCAGATTGTTGGATATAAATGTCCTCCCCAAAGACATGTGTGTCCTTGTGAGCTGTGAGCACAAGGTAAAACACTTCTCCCATTCCCTTATCGTCAAAATTTTCAACTACCCCATAAAAATTCCCCCTGCGCAAAGCCCACAGAGCACTGCTATACAGTAGTATGCGATCAGATGACAGCAATCAGTTCCAACGCAACTTGTTCCCAATTTGAACTGAAAATGACTTTCAAGGGCAACGAAGAGCCTTCCCTGACATGCAGGTTGTTTGTCAATCCAGAGTGCGGCTCTAGAAAATGCTTATACTCTTCTAATAGGCTTCATTTGTGGATTTTGCCATTAAATATCTATTAATAAGTCACAAAATCTTTTGTAAAAAGTAGCAGTTGTAGTGGAAAAGTATCCCAAAAAAATTGGCTCATTTGCTAGGGCCTAAATATGTCGGGGTGGAAAGAAAAATATAAGCAAAATATAATAGGATCCAATACAAGCGCTGTAACAGATCTTACCTTTATAAAGGTAACAATGCTCTGAGTTAAACATTATAAACAATTTTTTAATTGTGGTTGTGGTTTGCAGCTGTGTCCATCTGCACTACATCATGAGTTATGAATATTTTTCACTCTCCTGTAATTGAATTTGAATATTTGATTCAGCTTTTGTATCAGATTTCACTGTATTGTGCATAATGTAGTGGCTATTCGGCATACATCATTTTTGCATCTCTGCTCATGTGGATGTGTGCACAAAATTGCAACACACTCATGAAGCACACGTGCACACACACGCAGGCTAAAAGACACGAAGAAGAACAAGTTTTACGGCTGGGAGGGGGAGGAGTAAGGATGCTTCATTTCACCCTTTGTAGGTGCAAAGCATGTTGACGGACAAAATGCAAATCTTCTTATCAAACAGAGTTGTCAAATCCAGGTCCGTTGAGTACTGTAAACCCTGCCACAGTTTGTCGTTAGCCGCAGGTGCTTCTACTGAAGTGCTCGTTTATCTGCCCATTGAGTATAAGCACATGTGGCTAAAGACAAACTGTGCCAGGGTTTTTACTTTCGGGACTTGGATTTGACACCTCTGTCTGATAGCATTTGCATTTTGGCCGTCGATGTATTGAAGTCGATGTTCAAGAATCGTCTTGAATGAACTGGTTTAATGTGTAACACCTCATTTCACAATAGAAGGGAACGCAATCAATTGTGGAGCGGGTTGACATCCAAATTGTTGTGTTTTTAAAGCAATGGTTCCACGAGAAAATAACGTACAGCGGACCCTCACATATTCTCAATTTGGATTTTGCAAATTCACCTTTTCCCCCCTAACCAATTCCTTAATTACTCCCAGAAAAACCCGCCTGTTCACAGTTGTTTTTCTTAATTCAGATTTTGGTTTTTTTGGGAGGAGGCGGGGCAAAACAATGTCTACATTATATATTGATAAGCATTTAAAATATTATGATACACTTGCAAATTTTTAGTGGATCATGGTTTGTGGTATATTATGGTACGCTAATTCACTGCTGTGGATGTTTACGTTCATCAACTGGAACCCAACCGCTTTCTGCCACCGACAGCTACATATGTCAAGCACATTTTTCGAAGGAAAGCGCAGAAGAGGGTCTATTCCAGTTTGCCTGTGAATTTCAGGTATGTAAGCCACTTTAATGAATAACAGTTGCCTGTAGATGGTGGCGCTGCATCACGCTGGATTTTCAATCAGCGCAACTTTTGTATTAAAGATAAAGACTATGGGGTGAATGTTGCAATAAATATCATACTGTGACGTCAATACCGTGGTAAAACCAAACTATGAGCTCTTGATATTATTACAGCAGGTTTGTCTGATCAGAATGGATTACATTCGACAATCAAGGTACCATGTGTATGTGCATGGTGTGGCTTTTTGTGGTAACAAACTCAAAATTTGGGCTCTTTGCTTTTGAGTGGTTGGCCACCCGTGGTGTAGAAAGTATCTTGCGATGTTGCAATCAATGCTTAGCTGGTCTTGAAAGATTAGTCAAAATGCTCTAAAATGACTGGAAATAAGGGGAACTCTGCCTTGAAAATGTCTGGCAGTGAATGTGATATAATAAGACTATTATAATCACTTTTAGGGGAATGTCAATTAGTAACAAATTGTTGCTATTGTTGCCAACTCGTGCAAATATCTCCCGGGGTCGACTGTAAAGTAAATTCCTCTGATCATGAATGGGTTAGAGGAGCAGGCAAAAAATATAACAAAGTAAAACTACTCACATTTTGAGCGACACTCCCAAGTGGCGGTTTAGTGCTGGTTAATGGGTGCGTGTCTGTTGGTTGGCAGCATAAGAACAATATGGTGGCAATACAAGGTAAAACACGCTTGTGTGATGAGTCCTTCAGACGCTCACTGAGCTTAAGTCTCACTAGCTTCGATGACAATTTGAACTCCAAGATTAGTTTGATGTTTTGAAGCACATTTTTCCAGCCCATTTTTGCCGAGATTCTCCAATTATACAACAACAGGTGCTTGTCTTTTCCACGCGTACTCCAGCATTTTCATTAAAGGGCCGAGCACAGATTAGCATTCTGCGGCCGGAACAGGCTATCTGACAGCCCTGACTGTGCACAGAGGGACTGGCTAATAATTTGTCAGCGCCTGTGGGGGTATGAGGCCAGCATGTCAACAACGGGCCCAGTGTTTCTCAAGCCAGCGATGGAGATTAGAGAGCGAGTCTGATCCGGCCACTAGACGGGCGGGGGGGTGGGGTGGCAGGTGGGGCGGCGGGGGTTTGCAATGAGAGGGAAGCCATAGAGAGAGAAAGAGAGAGTGGTTGGTATTCCTGGTTGTTTCTTATGGAAGGACACATTCTGGGAAGACAGAAATAGACCTGTCTTAAGAACATCAGTGTCATCTAAATTTGAGATGTGTTGCCCAATCATTTTGCCTCCTCAGCATGTTAACCCATGGAAGTATATACAATCACAGACTAGCAGGGCAAAACGTGTTTTTTTCAGATTCAAGGTGATTACCTCTTATCAGATCACCACACTGTGCACCTGCATGGCCACACAGACACAGCTGCACAATTTTTGGCCTTTCTTGCAACACCATAAATGTCGGTCCTACAGCTTTTATTCAAAGAAATATTCACCCGCTATGTGTTTTTGGTTGTTTTTTAAAAGCCAAAAACCTCACCAGAAAGGTGTGTTAAGTGAGTTCTGCAGGTGAAGCAGATATGACACACATCTGACACCTAGTGGCTGAGCTACATACAGCAAGATTCCACAGTCAAGGAATGGGAAGCTTCTTTCCTCTTTCTATCTTTACTTATTTATTTATTTTACTGTATTCTGATGCCAATATTTTCCCTTTTACTGCCAATTAATATCGGCGACAAGTATCAGTTTTCGGCCTCGGTCTATCTTCTAAAAAAATAGCACGTTGGGTGACACTGTTCGATTTAGTTTTTGAACGTTTCTGACACCTTTGGCAGAGTACTCTCTGTCTTGATGATGAGAGTTGCAAATTTTGTGTGTAGTTTTCAAAAATAATATATATTTTTCCATCCATCCATCCATTTTTCTATACCACTTATCCTGTTGGCCGGCCAACCAGCCTCAATGTTAGTTATGTCTGCACAATCTAATCAGATCCAATGCAAGGGCAAAACATGTTTCTACAGTATTGTATAGTTTTATGGTTGTTTTGACATTCATTAAACAACAATTTGTTGGTGCACTGTCAGTATTTTTTTAAAGGAGAGCATGGAAACCTGACCTGAAAGGGGTGCAAAAGAAACGGGCTTAGATAATTTGAGAGAAACGCCCATCAGATACTAAGCAGAATCCATCACCAGCTGTGCACAAGCACAGTGGATGAACACAATGCTAATAAAACATAGGTTGCACACAAAAAAAAGTTGATGAGCAATTAAAAATGTTTCTGCAAATAAAATAAAAGCTTGTGACGTGTCTGGTTCATACAATGCAGTAGGGGAAAAGGACAAACAAGGTGCACCAAAGAAAATCAATGAGTTTCATCACCAGGCTTACGTCAAGATACCAAAATGAGATAGCTTGGAGAATACCTCTCTTTATATCTCTGAACAAGCCCTTCCTGGATCTGATACAGCTTCAAAGCAGCCGAAAAGGTACGTGATTAAAAACGATAATGGTTGTTTGCAAACAATGCAATCGCATGTTAAAGTGCCCAAGTGAAGACATGCAGCATTTTTTTGAAAAAAAAAAAAAACTTCAACTATGAAGAATACTTGGGTATAATGAGCCTATGGTTATTAGAAGAATATCCTATGTCGTGTGTATATCTATGTAAATATATTGGGAGGAAATGTGTCAATTTGCTTGTATGGGTGAACATTATATGCAAACATTCATGCAAACCAAGACATTAAGTGGAAGACAAAACAAACTAAAGTGAAGAAGAAATTCAAAATACATTTGCATTATTTCACTTTTTATATTTTTTGAGTGTTTGTTGTTTTTTGTTTTCACAGGATTCATTTCAGTATTTGGCTACGGTGCATAGTCATGTGTGTAATTTCAAAATAAAAACCTTGTGCTTCATCTCCCGACAGAGAAGAGAATCAAACAACAAACCACAAACAAATGTTAGGTAAATGTGGCGGAAATTTGAGCACCGCCTGTATAAACAACAACCAACAGCCATTTTATGATGTCCCCCTGACTCACCTTTTCACACATCTATTGGTGATGTTGGCATATGTGATGACACATGACAAATTGATTGCTCTATCGTTAGGAATTCAGTGGATTGTGTGGAATTGATGTCTTGAAAAAGTAATATCGCAGTTGTTTTTCATAGAGGATAAATAATATTATGCTGGTGAGCATTGTTATATTGTCAGTCTGTATGTTTTGCTGAACTGTGTGTGTTCAAATGTCCGTCGCTTAAAGGGTTATAACTCTGCGACGTTGATACTATTGTGGTTAGCCCCTCTACGGCATTTTGTATTCTGTGTTAGCATTAAGCTAGCTAACTTTCCTAAAGCAAAGTTAAATAATTGTTTTATATGCACGACATGTAATTCTTCTTGTTTTATGTTTAGTTTGGCAGTAAGCTTCAACTGTGAGGAGAAATAAACTGCTTGAAATGAGTGCTGGGCCTCATTTTTAAAGGTTCACTGCCGCCATTTAGCACATGTATCTCAAATTTTCTCGAAAAACTCGTAAGGATGGTGATTCGCAAGTCCAGATACCAATTAGTTGTTCAGTATCTTGTAAAATAAAATTCAACAGGGCTGCTTAGGACCTCGGAGAAGAACATACTGCCTTTAGTTTGCAAGACGACCACTTTATGCCCTAACCTAATACTTCCTGTTGAAAAGGCACGGGAGGGGGCAATACTACGCTCACCTTACAAGTGAGTTTGCATGCCAGAGGCTTTCATGGTACACCTGCAAGTGTCGCGCTTATCCCTTCAGCCTCATTCTACACTGCTTAGAAACATGGCTGTATGTTTGATTCTGGTGGTTCTGTGCTGGACGTTGAGGCTGACGTGTTGCGTGACATCACCTGCATGGTTTCAGAACATTTCCACCAACCTGTTCAATTTATCTGGAGACATTATGCTGGGTGGCCTCTTTTCCATCAACCAGCTGACCAGCAACCTCAGCCAGAGGACCGAGCCAAACGACATCATCTGCGAAAGGTATAATACATGCAGATTCCTATGACTACCGTTTAGGAGAGCCTCAAAACATATTGTGCCATTCAGGACAGCCTGAAATACTTGTTAATCATATATGGGGGGATTTTAGCTGTTTATCATTAAATTCTTTGATAGTGCTGAGTGTGGACGTCTAAGGAAAAAAGACTCAAGATGTCACTCATATGCACATTCATTTTCTTTTTGTATACATACTTTGATCCATTTTTGGTGTTGAGCGTCAATATTTAAAGGATCTCATATTGATATAACAAGGCTTTTATTTGCCTTCTTCCCAGTTTGAATGAGCTCGAACTGGGACTCGCAGTGGTGATGAAATATACGGTGGATGACGTCAACGCCAACCAAGAGCTGCTTCCCGGCATCAAGCTGGGTTATGAAATCCATGACACCTGCAAACAAACCGCTGTTGTTGTAAGGCCCACTATCTCTTTCCTGACTGCAAAAAACAGCGGAGAGCTCTCTGTGGAGTGCAACTACACTGACTACGAGACCAGCGTCGTCGCCGTGATTGGGCCCTTCAACTCTGAAATGGTGTCAGTCATCGGAAAAGTCCTGGGATTCTTTCTGATGCCACAGGTTTGGTTCCTCATAGACCTGCTCCTCCATCTCTTTTAACAACCATATACGATTAGTGCGTTGTATGTAAATTACTTTAAAGGTGAAGTCTGATTGGTCAGATTGATATCCGAGCCCTGAGCAACTGTGTCATTTTAAGTCGACAGAAGTGACAAAATGGCCGCCCCCTGAGATGGCTAAAAATGGGTGCATTTTGCTTCTTAACTCATATTCCCCAAACGCAATATAAATGAAAATGCCTTGTTTCAACGAGTGGGCCTGCAGAGATATTCTTGAAAAAAGATGTTTGGGTGGACTCCCTCTTTATGTACAAAGATTGGACTTTGATTTATTGATTTTACAATATGTTTGAGTTTATGTTAGAATGGAACCTTATAATATTGAAATGTTTTCATAGTACAGTATGTTGATTGTTTAAGTAACGTAACGGGGTAAACAGATCTGAATATGATGCAGTGCTGAAAACTTACAAACACAGTGCTCTGCCCAAATAAAAGGATGACAACTAGTTTCAGACAAGAAGATGGCTGCTTCAAACCAGAATGGCAAGCCTTCCTGTGTCTTTTTGGGCAGGGCCTTTCGAGTGTGGATCAACTCATGAGCCACGTGACTACCAAATTACATGCTGCTAACTATAAAGCCCACCGCACACCAAGCAACATGGCTGAAAGCAATTGAACTGTAGCTGGCGCTGATATAATTTTTGTCGTGAAAGTTTATGTGCATTTCTGTGACAGACAGAAATGAAGACAGTCGCTTTTTGCATCCACGGGTATATAGGAAATTATGAATGTAGTTAAATATTGTTGTAAAACAGAATATACTGTACATACATTATTGGTTCGGCTAAGCGGCGGCTGGCTGAATTTCGCTTATATCTGGGAGGAAATGTTGTGGACGATTCCAGTTCAGATCATGTTGGAACATTTGAGTTATACTGAAAGTGCCATCGTATGATCGTATGTTTCCACTTCAGATCAGCTTTGGCGCCACCAGCGACAAATTCAGCAACAAGCGGGTCTACCCGTCTTTCTTCCGCACGGTGCCCAGTGACACATGGCAGGTTAACGCCATAGTGCGTCTGCTGAAGGAGTTCGCATGGAACTGGGTGGCAGTGGTGGGCAGCGATGAAGAGTACGGCCAACAAGGCGCACAAGAGTTCACCAAAAAAGCCGAGACCATGTCGACATGCGTGGCCTACCAGGGCATGATTCCAGTCTACACTGACCCTGTAGAAGTGGTCAAAAGTATTGTCGACAACATCCAAGCCACCAATGTCAAAGTCGTGTTGGTCTTTTCTCTTCCAGACCCAGCTGAGGTCTTCTTTAAAGAGGCAAGTGAAGACTTATTATCATGCAAAACATACAAGCAATTATAATGGTAAACTACCAATTCCTTTTCAAAATCTCTTTTCATCTATATGCATGAGTGTTGATGGCAAAGTTGTCCATTAGTCACGCCAGTGGATGCTAGTGTTATTCTGCCACCCACTGGACAGAGACATTCCTTCCCTGCGCCACACTTATGGCCTGCTGGGTGACAGTAAATGTGACGAGACGCTCACAAGAACTGCAGTGACTGATGAATACTTTGAGAGCAAGATTTTGATAAAGTGTTTTACTTTTGTTTTGTTAAGAACATATTTCATATGTTACTTCAAATTATTGCCCCACCACATCCCTGTATTTCATACGTTTATTCAAACGCATATGGATGTGTCATCATCTGCTTGCAAAAAAAAATAGAATTTAAATTTAAAAAAACAACTTTGAGGGATGTTGTTACATGTGGGGGTTATTTGCAATTTTAAAACTGATAGCAAGATTGGAATGGAGCCTCACTTATTCACCATCCCCGCCCTCGAGTCTCTGAACAAAATCACTTATGAGCATTAGCTGTGCACTGTGGCTATTGTGCACTGTAAACAAGCCACATATCATTGCTGTCCTGTGAAAAGTGTCCAATTTTGTATTTAAATTTTTTTTTTATTCTCACCTTAATGGGATGGCTGTAACGCAGAAAACCCATTCACGGACGGAAGTGTTTTTCACAAGACAGCGACAATATGCCACATTATTAGCAGGACTTAAATCTAATAGAAAAAAAAACAAAAAAATCCTTTATCAAACACAAACATCATTAAATAAAAATATTCCACTATATGAATGAAAATGATTTTAAAACTATTTTTAAAGATGTTCAATGTTAACAAGGTCATTATATAAATTGCTTATCAAATTTGTTCACTATAATTATTACTGGTAAGTGCTATTTTTATGAATGGACAATGCAATTAATTTCATTCAAATGATACAGTATTGTAAATTGTAATGATCTTTTGAATTGCCTTAATTTTGGCACAAGCATCCATAGTACTTAATGCATAAAAGGGTTAAATTTTGTAGCCATCATTCACAGGTTATCAAGAGGAAACTAAAGGGCGTATGGATCGCCAGCGCAAGTTGGGTCGTTCACAATCGCCTCACATCCATCCCCGATATCCAAACCATCGGTACGATCATCGGATTCACCTACAAAACGCAGACCCTGGATCTGCTACAAGCATACACGGAGGCGCTTTTTAAAAAACTGAGCGAGGAGAAGCAGACGTTCTATGATGCACCAAAGCTCAACGATCCCTGTCCAAAATGTTGGAACTTATCCCCTGCAAACATGAGCTTAGTCATGAATGCTCCAGTGCAGAGAGCGTCTTTTAGTGTGTATGCCGCCATCTATAGTGTTGCACAGTCATTGCACATCATGTTGGGATGCAACTCGACCACCTGCAAATGGGATGCTGAGACTAGAATTCTTCCTTGGAAGGTGAACCTACCCGGACTAGAGGCCATTCTGGTTTTGTTACTAACAAATGTATTTAGTTAATTAATGAATTAAGTTTTATTCATTAATTTCTTTTCTTTTTTCATTCATTTCTTTTCTCTTTCTGCAGTTGTTACGAGTGTTACAGAACACGTCTTTTGATATTAATGGGAAACAGTTAGTGTTTGACAGTAGTGGAAACCCCAACATGGGTTACGGAGTGATCGAATGGATCTGGACCGACTCACATTTGGATTTTAGAGTTGTTGGAAGCTTTGATGAAGAGCTGTCCATCAACAAGTCTCTTTTCAAATGGCACACTGAAAACTCACAGGTAATTCAAAAGAAACACTTGAAGGGGACATATTATGCATTTTATTCAATTTAAAACAGTTCCTAGATGTCTTCATGAAAGGTCTCTCGCCCTGCCCTCTGGTACTGTAGAGCCAAGGCAGGCAGAGTCTGGCTTTCGTTACCCACCATGACAATGGAGCTAGGGCAACTAGTTACTGTATATAGCATGAAGTAGTATGAAGACATACTCAATCCCCCGTAAAGTATACAAGCTTTTAAAAAGTAAATATTCCATAAAATGGCTCCCTTAAGATCAGTTGTAATTAAAAAAAAAATGTAAACACTATACCGCGACGCCATCCCTTTTGCAGGTGCCTGAGTCCACCTGTTCAGCGGCATGTGGGATCGGCCAGGTCCGCAGAGTCAAAGGCTTTCATTCGTGCTGTTTTGATTGCATTGACTGTCTGCCAGGCACTTACCAGGCCAATAAAGGTAATGTTTGTGCCTCTTAAATACCGGTACTTCTCTGAGAGGAACAAGCCAAAATACAACTCTCCTCATTTGTGTAATGAGGATAACATGGTAAATGATTCCCACGTCATGATTCCAAGATGGAACAAAATCAGCTTCCCCCCATGTTTTAAACTAGGTTAGATATTTTGACATCTATTATACTTAATTTGTATACTAAATTTTAAGGTTTTGTTTAAATGAATATATCACATATATATATATGCTGCCTGGCATGTTTTGTCAAAAGGTCATACTAAAGGTGTGCAACTCAAAATTTTGACTTGTGGAGGTTTTGTAAAAAAAAAAAAGAAAAAAAGGGAGGGATGTATGGATGGGCCTGTACATACTGTATTAGGCAATATTGCAATGCAAACGGACAATGTAACTAAAGGGTTGAGGTCTGTTGCTTTTTTCATTGCTTGTGGGGAATACATTCACAATTTACTGCATTTATAAATTCACAATTTACTACAACTTAATAACTGAGGCTTTCCTTTTTATGCTTTCCAACATCTAGAGGACATCCAGTGTACCCCATGCCCTAGGGGCCAATGGTCACCGACTCTGAGCACTAGCTGCACTAAACCTACCTTTGACGTCTTGTCCTGGGATAAACCTGCCTCACTTCATCTGGCACTGGGCGGGGCACTGCTGCTCATGTGTCAGGTCGGTGTGGCTGTTGTGTTCCTGCGGCACTGGCGGACCCCCATGGTGGCGGCCTCCGGCGGACCCTTGACTTTTGTGGTGCTTTTCAGCCTGATGGGAGCCTGCCTCAGCCTGGCGCTCTTCCTGGGGCAGCCAGGGGATGCAGTGTGTCACCTTCAGCTGCCCCTTATCTCCATTTTCCAAACCATTGCCCTCTCTGTTATTACAGCCATTTCGCTACAGGTGATGTGAAAAATGACAGTAGGTTACATTGTACAGTGGAACCCCCAAAATTGAACACATTCACCATCGTAAAACTATATTTACACTACTGAAACTGAAAAAAAATATATTTCTGCTTGTCTCCCAACACAGATATTCATAACAACAGAGTTCCACGCAAAAGCCACCTCTCACCTACAGACACTTCGAGGTCCCGCTTGCTGGCTGTTTTTGATCGTCTGCTGCGCCGTGCAGGCCGGTTTCTGTGGCTGGTTTATCCAACAAGGGCCCTCGTTGTCAGAGCACGTGGCCCACATGGAAATAAATTTCCTGACGGCTTTCTTGTCATGTCCCGTGATACCGATGATTGGACTGGCCTTGATGCAAGGCCTCAACGTTTTAATGGCCCTTCTATCATTCGTGTGTACTTTCATTGCAACAAAGCCTCCTCATCAGTACTACCTTGCCCGGGACATCACCTTTTCCACTCTAATCTACTGCATGATTTGGGTGACCTTTATTCCCATTTACATGGGTCTGAATGAAAGGAACAGGTATACTGTTCTGATTTCCTTCAATATGGTTAGCAACTTTGGACTAGTGGCAGCTTATTATTTCCCAAAATGTCATCTACTGTTGAGGAAACCTGAGCTCAACACCTTGGAGTATTTTTGCACCTTTTTGGAGGGTGCGATGCCAGCTAATGAGGACCCAGAGCCTCAGCAAGCCCATTAATTCATTCTATCCCAATGACATATTTATGTCATTTCACAATGGGTCTAAAAAAGTCCGGTACTGAATGAGTTAACGACACTGTATTTTACATGTGTAATACAACCTATATGTATGTGGTAAATTGCATTAAGAAAACTATTACTAAAACCAATGTTGCTATAATATACTCTATTGTATCTACATTTGTCAATATGGCCGTTTTTGCACATGTGTGAAATGTATCACTGGTCACATCAAACATATATACTGTACAACAGTGCAGCAAGTGGGCCAAAACAAACAGGCGCTTCCTAGATATTTCTTGATGTTTTAACGTAAATAAACGTGTACGGACTATACTGCTTTTATCAATTTCCCATGTAGCCTACTACTTTTGTCCACGCCAAGAAAGTACATTACAAGGTATGCACGAATAAAACCCCGTTTGGTGCGGTTGTGAATGTTCATATTTTTGTCAATCCCTTATTTCAAATATGAATCCAAATACATATTGAATGTGCAACTAAGTCAAAAGTAATTGACAAACAAAAAGAATTCTCAAGTTAACAAGTCACCTACTAATTGAGCGTTTGCTGCTTGCGTGGTGCATGCCGGGAAATGAAGTTTCAAGCGACTTAGCGACAGTTGCTAACAACTCAAATTGCCGCTCTTCTCTAGGCAAGTTTTACCGTGAGAATGCTTCGGATTACCACGTTTTTTTAAGGATTACTTTCTATTCGCATCTCAAACGAACACCCTTACAGGTAGCGCAAGTCGAGTATTTAGTAGTACGTACAGTATATAGCAACCTACAGTAATTTTTCTTTTTTTTACCTGGGTAATATTAACGTCATATAATACCGCCTTACCATACTTGTAGATAAACACCCGGTAAATTCAAATATGTAGAGGAAAACAAGACGGCGGCAGCACTGTGTTTTTTATAGAATGAGTAAATGTTTTCAACAATGTATGTCCTGTAGAGTGCTATATAAACATGTCCAGGGGAAGAGCAACTAGAAGTGCCTACTCGGACAGTGACCTAGATGCTGATGGTACAGGTAATATAGAGCTCATGATAAAACTAAAATTCTCAGGTCATAGATTAGGTAGGCTACTCTTGCACAATGATATCTCATACAAGAGCCGTTAAAAAGCAAGTCATTTGTTATTTTTAAATACGCATTCTAACACATCTCTTGTATTAGATCTCACTGGATAGTGGAGCTGTACCTAAAAACGGACTGCCGAGTGTTAATATGTTTCTACCACGACAAGATCACTTTGAATATGTGTGCAGAGAGTATATTTTTGTTCAACAGAATTAGAGAAAGCAAAGCTGCTGAGACAGTACCGGATCTTGGATGCAGACAGGCAGGCCTACAGCATTCAGGCCCGGCAGCAAATGCGCAAACAACAGTGAGAAGAAAAGTTCACCAGTGTTTTTTCTTTTTTTCTTTTCTTTTTTTTTTCAAATCAAATCCAAATGACTGTTTGTGTTCATGTTGAAAGGCAGGAGATAGAGAAGCTGAGTGCAGAGCAGCAGGAGCTTCAGCATAAGCTCGGTGCTTGTAAGAGCTTGTCCCGACAGAAGAAGGACAAAAAGGACGCTGAGAGCCTTCAAGCACTGCTGGAGCAGAGAGACCGCCTAGATGAGGAGCTGGACAAGGAAATGCAACATCAAAAAGAGCTGCAAAAAGAGGTGAATGGTTTGTAGTTATATTTCAGGATCACATTAATATTTGGGAAAATTGTGTAGTTGGGTTTCTGCAGTGCTTACTCGCCTGTCAAGAGGGATTATTAAGTAAATTAAGTAAAATTTTCACGAGCTGCCTATGTAAGTACAACTTTGACTCAAACATACACACACTCAGACTTAGTGTTTCCGCCCATGAATACGAAGCTAGGCTGGGCAAAGATCCAGAGCCATTTTCAAATGACAGATGGACTACTATGAAACGCTGTCATGACAAAGCCAAAAAGTAAGCAAGGATACAGTGATTGGCGTTGAGAAGCAGGCAGCACATACTTGATTGGTGGGAGAGGGTTCTTGTGTATTGCAATATGTATGTGCACTAATTGACAAAGTGTAATTCCGCCGTTTGGTGATGGAGTTCTGCCTCTGCTAGTGAAAATACAATCCAGGCTTTTTTTTTTTGTCTTTGTGGCAGGACGCATTTAATTCGCATTTCACACTCGCCTTTTTTAGGCTCAGGGCTAAATATGTATCTTAACAAACTTACCATATTTTGCATTGGCCCCATAGAGGTAACATGAGACATGACAAAGCAGATGGTGAACACTGTGCTTTTTGATTTTTTAGCTTTTTACATCAAATAATTATTTTAAATTGTCTGGAAAAAATGCATAAATTGTCTCCCTCAAGTGAAATTGTAAGCATGTAGAGTTTTGTGTGTCATGTGGGCAGATCTCAAACATGGAGTTGAAGCTGAAAGATCTGAGGAAAGGGAATGCCAACACAAGTGCCATCCAAAGGTCTGCCCACCGGCGGAATCTGGAGACCATAAGCACGCTGGAGAACAAACTGCAAGGAGTGAATATCAATGCTCATCTTTAGTTGTGTGGCTTCACATATTAGCATAAAAATACCGATCCTAATGTGTCTCCTCAGGCCTTAACTCGATTCAACGAGCAGCTGACCAAGAACAGCCACCTCCGGGAGGAATTGCAGACTCTTCATATTGAGCGCGTTCGTTTCCAGCGACTACAAGACAGGCTGGTCCAGGTGAGCATCTCAGCACATTTCCTAGGCCCTGCAGCATCCTAGCAACACGGATGTTAAATAAAACTCTTCATTGTGATTGGTTGCTTGCCGTACAGGAGCTCCAAGATGTCAGGAAGAAGACTTGTGAAGCAATTAATCTGTCGACTGCAGCCCACGATGCAAGGTACAAGCTTTAAGATTAAGTACACATTTTTTTAATAGAAAGTATAACAAGAAATGGCACATGCAAACACCTCTTATGTTTCGGAATATATTTGAAATCTGGACACAGGTGTAATTACTGTAACTGGTTTTGTGTCACGATAAATGTCCACTCCTCTGAATTATCTTGCTGACATCAGGTGAAATTTGCCTAAAACCATCTCTTTCAGAAAACTAAAAAAAAAGGCATTTTTTTGAGCCATTAACATTGTATCATCAAAAAGAGCGAGCTGTTTTTAACACTTAGGATTGGTCAATAATTTGTAAAAGGTGCAGACCCAGCTGGGGGACTGACTGATAGTATAGAACTTTTAAAAAATAATAATAAATGGACCAAATTTGGGCTTAAGCGGTTTCCACCCAACAGTGACAAAATGCTGTTTTTCTACTGCAAAGTACCAGTTCGGCAGGGACGTGCAGGTCAGGGAGGGCAGGTTGAGGGTTCCCTGCCCCCCCATGTATGTGAAGAGTTACAATAAATAACAATGATTACATTAAATTATTTTCCATTGCAGTTATCTGCTCCGTGCTTTAACTTGATTTGTTTTCAATCCAATAATGTCAATGAGTTCATCATTAAATTTGATAAAATACCCGAATCTGCATTTTTCCTGCTTTCAACAGTTTAAATATATTTAATGAATATGTGTGACATATTTAGTCTTTCTGATTGGCCAGAAAAGCCACTCGGTGTACAGTGAAGTCAAGAAAGTACCTTGCCACTGCCAGCATGTGGCAGCATGGTGCTCCATTGGCGTAATTGTAGAAGTGCAGAGCTGTTCTCTTAGACATACATAATCAAAGCAAACTGAAGCAAGCCTGGGTTGGGTGAGGACATGCAGATCCAGCCGCCAAATTTAACCGGGAGACCTCAGTGATTTCTTCCATTCACTTGTATTGTGCTCCAATAAATTACCAGCAATCATAATAACTCATAAAATTCAATACTGATTTTGACTCGGATTTGTTTGTTAGAGAAATCAGACATGCAGTTATGAGACCATCACTGAACCGCACATCACTGAAACTCATTATTAACACACTAATTTTAACACCCCACTGTACACTGACACTGCAATCGGTTCATTTATTACGTATAAATATGCCATTTAAAAATGAGAATATGTTACTATTTTATTATTGAACACATAATTTTTCCCACCCTGCTGGACTTGACCTTTTTGGGTTACACGTGGACTCCAACTCAGCCCTTATTTGTGATTATTCAAAAAACATGCATGGTGTGATACTTGTGTTCATATTTTGTGCATTTAGGGTGGAGGCTCAGTCTAAGTTGGCGATAATGCGAGAGAAAGCGGAGAAGGAGTTTGCACAGTACAACACAGAGATGAGAGAGCTGGAGAGGGTTATTTCACATGAGTCCGGCCTCAAAGACTTCATCACCACCAAATACAGCGAGAAAGTAGGCCAGGACGGGACAGAGCAAGGTCAGTAACATGCATTTTTTTGTAAGGATGCTGTTTTCCAATCTGGAGGAAAGTTAGCCTATCACTCTCCTTCATTGTGTCTTCTAATAAACCTTTTTTTTTTTATCAACCAGTGTCAGGTTTAAAGGAGCAGGGGACTAAAGACTTGAGTGAGGAGTCTCCAAATGACTTGGAGGCGTTTTTTCAAAGGATTCAGTCTGTGACAGGAGAGGCCGACCCAGAATTGCTGGTCAGCAGTTTCATCCAGGGTATGTCCAACATCAGCTTCTGCTACACTGTAGGGCAGGGGGCTGCAATCATTTTGCTTGCGGACCGGTCAAGTCAAGTCACATTTATTTATATAGCCCTTAATCACAGGAAAGTCTCAAAGGGCTTCACATATGAATCCAGATCATATACACGACATCCCCTGATCTTAACCCCCAGGAGGGCAAGGAAAAACTAAAAAAAAAACCTGTGTCCTGCCTGACTTCCATGTCTGCCTGCTGCAACACACACCTGATTCAAATCAGGATCATTAACCGGCTTCTGCAGACCTTGCTGATTATCTGATCATTTGAATCAGGCGTGTTGTGCAGCAGGGACAAATGGAAAAAAGGCAGCACCCCTGCCTCGAGGAACAGGATTGAAGACCCCTGCGGTACAGCAGGGGTCACCAAGTCCGGTCCTCAAGGGCACCTATCCTACATGTTTTCCATCTCTCCCTGCTGCAACACACCTGTTTCAAATGATCTGTATCGTTATCAGGCTTCTGAAAAGCTTGCTGATGAGCTGTTCATTTCAATCAGGTGTGTTGCAGCGGGGAGAGATGGAAAACATGCAGGATAAGTGCCCTTGAGGACCGGACTTGGTTACCCCTGGTCTAGAGCTAAATGTGATCAGGGCATATTTGTAGCCCTCGCTAGCACAAGGAACCATATTTGGTTCCTTCGACTTGAGCTAAAATGGATGCCACATATATCACTTAAAGTAGGCAGTGGAAGCATGTCAGTTCTCCCAGTCAATCAACAGATAAGGCATGGTAATGGAAAACATTATTTAATATAAGGACAACTAAATATAATAAAAATTCATGCTACTTACAATATTTTAAATACGTTGAAATTATTGTGGGCGGCACGGTGATCGACTGGTTTGCACTTCCGCCTCACAGTGCAGAATCTGTGGGTTTGAATCCGGCTCCGGCCTTTCTGTGTGGAGTTTGCATGTTCTCCCCGTCCCTGTGTGGGTTTTCTCTGGGTAATCCGGTTTCCTATCACATTCCAAAAACATGCATGGTAGGTTAGTGATAACTCTAGATTGCCCCTAGGTGTGATTGTGCGTGTGTATGTTTGATTGTCTCTGTGTGCCCCGCGATTGGCTCGCAACCAGTTCGGGGTGTCCCCCGTTGACTGCCCGATGATAGGCCCGGGATAGGCTCCAGCACGCCTGCGACCCCCATGAAGACAAAGCTCTATACATAATGGATGGATGAAATTATTGTGTATTGTACTTATGTTTTCAATAGTTTATAATCATTATAGTTTTGGAATGTAATACAATGGTTTTCTGGGGCTTAAGTTTTAGAGTCGTTTTTTTAATTTTCAAAACAAATATCTAACATTTTTTAACTTTTTTTTTTCAAGAGGTTTAAATATTGAAAACATGACTGATACAGAATTAAATGAAAGTTATTGATAGAATGTTATGATTTGACATTTAAAATGAAATTGTTTTTATTTTAAATAAAATGATTAATATTACAAACAAATCTTGTGAATTGTAAACATTACTCAAGTTCTTAAAGTTTGGTAATTAATGCAATACATTAGTTTCTTGGAGTTTAATTTTTTATTTATTTTCCATTGCAGTCATCTAGAACAGTTCTGCATCACACTGAGAGCTGTTTCTAATATTTTTTAATATTCAACAAAATGTTGATTCAGCTTGTGTAGTCTGTTTTGCCAGAGTACGTGATAAAGTGTCCAATGACTATATTTCATCGGGTGTGTTGTTTTTCTGCGCAGCTGAAGACCGTAACTTTGCACTTTTCAACTTTGTAAATGAGCAAAACAACGAAGCTGAGGTTCTGCAGGATCAAATCAGCCAGGTGAGTTGAATCTCAAAGCATGGTCACATCACCATACCATGTGTGTGTTACTCTACATTATCCACTGCCTGTTTCAATACAGATCCGGGAAGAGATGGAGCATTTTCAATTGAGAGGTTTGCGACAAGAGGAGAACCATCATGCTTTGCTGAGAGACGTCGATGAACGGCAGAAGGGCGCCGAGTTGCAAACTGAGGACTTTGAGAACCGCGCCGCCGTCATAAGCAAAGTCCTGGAGGAGGTTAAAGCAGGTCTGCATTTAGATATAACACAAATACAGTAATGGCTTAAAAGTGAACCTTTATGTGTACCGTACCTAATAATGTGGCCAGTGAGCACTTAGAGTATATAATACAGAGTCTTTGTTCTCTTCTCACAGGAGTGAGCAGTATTGTCTCTAAAGTGGAGTGTGACATGGAGGACTCCATCAGTGACAACAATATTATGCCCTACTTGGGATTGGTGGAGCAGAAGACCAACCAGCTCCTCACCATACAAGCCTTCCTTGATAACAAGGTAACGCTAATGTGTGAACTCGTGAAATAAATGTGTGTGAAGAAACCATACTTTGCCATTCAAACAGCCCAGTGGACGTGACTGTCATTTGTAAGGTTTTTTAATAGACCTTTGGGGAGTTCAGGCCCTAGAAACTTTGCCTAGCAACAACTGACAGCACCAAACTATGATGTTGAACAGGAAAGCGAAAAAGACAGTTGTATCGTTGAAATACAAAATTAAAAAAAATCCAAATAAAATAAAACTATTTATGAATTACATTATTATCATCCATCCATTTCCTATACCACTTATCCTGTTCAGGGTCACAGTGAGCTGGGACCGACAGTTTCCATACCTGACATCAAGCAAAGGGCAGACTACTCTGGATTGGTTGGCAGTCAATCACACAGCACATACAGAGAGGACATTATTCAGTGGTGTGGCCAGAATGAGGGCAAGGCCAGTGCAGGGTGGCCGTGCATGTGTGCATCATTCTTTATCATACTATCCACAGTCAGGGTTTCATGTAATAAAATTCACACATATCCAGAACAATGCCCACCACACTCATAATCAAGTAGGAACGAGTCTAATTAAAAAGCAGTTTTGCTGAGCTTAATTTACTAGTTAATGTCATTTTCTTTGCCGTGGCTTTTCTTTTGTGTACTATCTCATAGTCTACTTATTTCTCATGCACTGATTTGCTAGCTAACAGCCAATCAGAGTGTTCAATTGTCACAGACGGCCAACGCCATATTGCATACTGCGATCAATAGATCATTCAAAGCACAACTACACATAAAGCTCTTAATTCTTTACAATTCCAAACGTTGTTTTTTTTTTTTTTACTTAGGTTTGCTCATGTTTGTATTATGAGAGTGTGTGCAATATTGGTATGTGTGTGCATTTTATTTCATGAAATCATGACTTTGGATGGTATGATAAACAATGACTTCCCAGCCAGGTTGTTTGCTATGGTGTGAAAGTAATGATTTCTGTTGATATTGAATGTAAGGGGGAAAGGAAAAAAAAAAGTTTCCTTAAAAGGAGAAACAGTTCTTTTAAAGTTTTTATTCCCCTGATCACTTGACTCCCATTCACAGTTACCGAGTGCGAACTGAACCCACACGGCCTGCATGGAAGTCAGGCGAATTTACCGCTATATTATTACAATCATGGTTTACTTGAAATGTAGTAATATATGGCCTAGAAGTAGTAATTCGTTTTTTTTTATGAATTACAAAAAATATGTGTTCCTTGTGAGGTAAAACATTGCAATTGGACAAAGAATTTAAAAAATAATAATAATAATAACTACTGTCGGTTTCCTATGATGTACTGTACTTATTTTACACTTCACCCTTTTTCATATGAAAATACCACTGTGTATACTTGTTAAATGTAACAATAGTTTTATTTACAATTACAGGAAATTGGCAAGGACTACAACCCATCCGATCTGCCCAAATTTCTTTTTGGCCAAAACCCAGAGACGCTCCAGGAGAACGTTACCATTCAACCTGCAGTCCAGAGGTTTAAACTTTTATTTTAAAGAAGATAATTTAACATTTTGTGCACGTACAGTTACATTTACAGGCTTTGTGCTGACGGGTGTGTTCTCTGACCTCCCTAGTGTGGACTATGACGGGGACGACTTGCTTGTCGCGGATGAGGAAGAGCGGCCTCTCTCTCAGGGGGAACTCCGCAGAAGAATATTGGAAGGGGTGAGTCAGATAAAAAAATAAAAAAAAGTGCTATTTACAGTCTGTGTTACGTAGGAACCGGTTATATTTTGTGTGATGGTCTTCATTTTCCTTACAGGTTATGCAAAGAGAGAATTCAAGTTTGAAGTTGGCAACAAAAAGCTTCAAAACGAGCCCACGTGTTCAAGAGGAAACAGTGATGGAACAGATCTGAGCGGTAGATTCATATGCAATGTCTAAAAAGGAGGTCATTTCAAATGTAGCTTGTACACATACAGTACTCACAAAAAGTTAGGGATCTTTGGCTTGCGGGTAATTTCAGGACGGACCTACTGCAAGTAACAACAGAAATTGGGAGGGACTGAAAAAGTCATAGAAAGGCATGCAAGCGTCCTTGAAGATCTTCATGCATCCATGACCTGTTGTGAATTTCGCTTTTCAGCTCCTTTTTAGAGAACAGCAATTCGTGCTAAAATTACTGAAACATTGAACAGCATTCAAAAGTTTCGAGAAGGTTAAATTAAGCTAACCTGTAAAGGTAACAGTGCATGGCAGCTTCATCCTAAAATTTCAACTGAAATTCAAGTGAAGAAGTGTATACATTTAAAGTATAATTTTGTCACGTTTTTTTTAATGATGAGGTTTTGGTAAAGATCCAGTCTAATCTCGCTTACAATTTGTTTATTTGGATCTAATTAGTTTTGGAGCTATAAAGATGCTCTACAGCAACCAGCTGTGCTTTTTAATGTGTTAGCGGCCATCTGGCTTTGGACCACACTGTGAAAGTGCACTGTTTCACTGCGTGACACTGGCTGCCATGCCCCAACACAAAGGTTGGGGGCAGCAGAAAGCTTTTGTCATTCAAATTGACATGCTGAGATTTGGATTGTGGTAGTCTCAACATAGTGCGAAGATTTTGCAACCTGCAAGGCTTTTGAAGTTCCTTTAGCTTTGGCTTTATTTACTCACAATATGTCACTCTAATCAAACTTAAAATAAACAAAATGTACAAAATATACCATTTCTTTCCCCCCAGGTAATCAGTGAATTGAAAGCAGCTGCAGCATAGCAGTGGGGTGCGCTTGTTTTGCTCGACTTAATAGCTAAACAGAGGACCTTCACTGCAACCACTGATTTGGACGACTTTGTTGTTGATAGATAAGCACAATAACAACATATTACTTTACAGCCTCAACGTACGTAAATCTATATTTTCAACAAAAATGATTAAAAACACATCTGTTAGTTAGCTTAGCAGGTTTGAAAATGTATCTTATTTTGATAAAGCCCCTGCGCTTCCCCTAAAGCCGCTGACATAAACAATAGTAAAAAAAAAAAAAAAGAGAGAGAGAGAAACACATATACTGTTAGTCTTTAATATAGGTTAAGATTAACAAGTTTTGATTATAGAATTTGTCTTTATTTTCGTCAAGCTTCTGCAGCTATTGCAGCCTGCTTCACAATTTGAAAAATGCGAAGATAAACAATAACACATTAGTCTAAAAATATACTAGATATACTAGTGTAGCTGAAGTTTAGCAGGTTTGAAAACATATTTTATTCTTTATTTTTGTCAACCCGCTGCCTCCCCTGAAGTCCTATTGGGGCATGCATCACAATTTGAAAAGAAATATGCTTATGTTCAGTGGTGAGGTTTTTTGTCCATTGTAGCATACATGTGAGGCAATACACTGTTTATATGGCAAGCCTCAGTATGAGAAATCTCTATTTTGGTCATTTACTGTACAGCTATTTGAAATGTCATCTTATCCAAACAGCAGCTTCCTGAAAAACTCTATACGGTGATTTATTTTAGGATGCTATATTTGTACCACGGGCACTTCGAAACAATTCACAAAGCCTGTTACTATATTTGGTATTTAAAGGTCACATGCAGTCCTGAAGTATTTGGACAATAAATGACAATTTGTAAGGGCAGGCAATCAAAATGTGATTGAAGTGTCATCTCTCAGCTTTAATCACCATTTTCCTTGCTTGGATGATTTTTTTTTTTATATAGCCGAGTGTGGAATGGTGGATTTCTAAGAGAAAAAATTCTTCTGAAGTTGGATGTGAAAGACACAGATAAAGTACATGCACACTCTTTATTTTTACATTGTCACAATTATCCAATAACAAAAACTACACAAACGTATACTGTAATTTCAGTAGCAAGGCCCTCATTTAAAAAACAACTAAAATGTGAAATTTTGCCGCATGCTTTGAAAAGGGGAAAAAAATTGCATATTTTTGGAATGAGCGAGAAAGCTGGAGAATGTGGGAGAAAACTGCAGCCATTACTCGAACACCAAACTTTCGAACTGTGAGACAGGACATGCTAACCACTAGTTCATCATGCTGCCCTAAGAAAAAAGTCATAAAATGTACCAAAAACAACAATTTATAAAGACATTAACTAGGTGTATAACAATAAAGGATTTGAATTAGAAAATGGGCCTTTATCTTTGCAGATTAATTTTCTTCACATTAACGCATTACAACGTAAGACAAAGATAATGACATTCAAGTCAAGTCAAATTTATTTATATAGCCCTTAGTCCCAAGAAAGTCTCAAAGGGCTTCACATGCCCATAGTTGACAACATATTAACGACATCCCCTGATCTTAACCCCCAGGAGGGCAAGGAAAAGCTAAAAAAAAAAAAAAAAAAAAAAACATTTGTGGAAAAATGAGAAACGTTGAGAAGGGACCACAGATGGGGCAATCCCCCTTCCAGGATGATCAGGCTGCAATGGATGCCGAGTGGGCAACATTTAACACATATTGTGATACTATACAATGTTGGTTAAAATAATGTGAAAGTCAATCAAATGAAGTGCTGCAGGAAGATGACATCGGTGAAGTGGGTGCCTGCCCAATGTAGAAATCTCCAAAACAGCGCCTCCGAGGATGTGGTCAACCTCCGATCTTGTAGTGGTCAGTTGCTGTGGGAACCAAACAGCAACCTCCAATTCGGTCACCATCATCCAATTCCCAAGCCTTGGAAAAGGGGGCAGAGAAAATAATACAAATGTCAGTAAAGAGGCCAACAAATAGTTCAACTAAATACAAAAGTATACAAATAAGTCTTTAGTCATGTTTTAAACATTCCTACTGAGGCGCCTCTAATAATCGCGGGTAGGGCATTCCAAAGCACTGGTGCCTAAATAGAAAACGCTCACCGAATAGAACCTGCAGACTTCTTTTTGGATCTTGGGATCACTAAAAGACCGGCATTTTGTGAACAAAGGTTTCGGGACAAAATGTATGGTATCGCTACGTTGGCGAGAGAGGAAGGTGCTAAGCCGTGCAATATTTTATAAGTAAATAGCAAAACCTTGAAATCGCATCTGAAGTGGACTGGGAGCCAATGCAAATTGGCTAGTATCGGAGTAATATGATCAAACTTTCTATCTAACTATCTGGAGCATTTTGGACTAGCTCATCAGCATACCAGTGAAAACTAATGTTATGTTTTCGTAAAATATCACAAAGGGGAATCATGTAGATGCTACTCAACCACATGTAACATTACAAAACTCAGAAGTCGCGTTGCAATGAATTACACGGTGCGTCCTCTCTGAGCGGTAAGAATTAAACCAAGAAAGTGCTGAGCCTGAGATACCAACTCACGCTTCAAGGCGTTCCAATAGTATGTTAAGGCCCTGATACACCAAATCGAGGTTCACCAACAATGACAGACGCTTACCCCCTGTGGCGCTGGAACGGCTGTCGTCACGTCACGCTGGAAAAAATACACCGCAACGTCAGACAGCGGCGCTTACCATTAAAGTACCTTAAGCGCATGAGTGAGGTGTAATACCCTTCCATACCATTGGCGGCGGTAGTCACTATTTCTCATTGTTAGAAAAATCCAACCGGAAAGCTGGGGCGGATTATAACAACGTAAACAATGCATTCGGCTATATTCTTCGCTCACGATGAACTCCCACGCAAAGTAAACCCTCACGTTCTTGACACGGTATTGTGAAATACTTACATTGTCAACCCTCGCTCTTGCACTTGTAAGAAGATTAAGGCAGCGAAGGCGTGCTCACTGTTTTTCCGCATTTGTCACTTCCCGTTGGTGCTCCGCGCGCTGATTTGCTAGCTAACAGCCAATCAGAGTGACCAAATGTCACGACTGGCGACGCCGATTCAACTTTCCTAAACGTCCCCCAGACGCTTAGAGAGGGGTTACGACACTAGGACGGTGGGCACTACACCAATCTGACGGCGCTTAAAGACGCCACGACGCTTCACGACCTCCGACGTCGGTTTGGTGTATCAGGGCCTTTATGGTCAACGGTGTCAAAAGCAGTGCTAAGATCGCGTAAGAGTAGTATTGATGAGGTGTCGGAGTCCATAGCTAGGAGAAGATCATTAGTCACTTTAGAAAGGGCCATCTCAGTAGAGTGGTCGGCTTTAAATCCTGACCGAAGGTTCAAATCGATTCCTACCGGCCATATAGTCATTATGCTATTGCATTACGACTTTTTCAAGAATTTTCACAATAAACGGGAGATTTGAAACCGGCCTAAAATTTGCCAGGAAGCGGGTCAAGCACACAAGTGGTCTGTTTTGTCACACGAACTAGTTTTGTTAGGCTTTCAAGAGATACTATTTTAAAGTGAGATAGGTTTGTCAGGAAAAAATCTCTCTGTTGTTAATTTAAATAAATACTAAAGGACAAAGTATTGTAAAACAGTCAAATGTTTCGCTTGTAATTCATATTATTTACTGTTGCAAATATTAAGGCACCATAAAATAAATTATTTTAGTCTTTTTTTTATCAGCCATTCGATTAATCGGTCATCTGAATTTTATTCTGTCAAAAATCATAATCGGCATTGCCCTGAAAAAAAAAATGCATTGGATTGGATCAGAATGGCAACTTGTGAATTTATAAATGTTTTTCAAGTTTATTAGATCAATAAAATATATTCCAAAATGTCAAATAAAATGCTGCAGGGCCGCTACCGGGCCCAGAGAATTCCGGCGGGGCTATAGCACCCTCTAGACCCGGTGTAACACCGCGCCTGGCTAACATTTCTTGAAAATAAACAACTGAGTGGCACACATTTTAAACAAAAACTGGAAGTCTACACTTTTTGATTTTAAATCCAGTGTGGTAGTGTACTAAAGGCAATATCACTGAAATGCTGCATCAAACACTTCAAACGAGAGCGCAGGCAAATGGGTCAATCTGATGTAATCGACTGGAGCTCGTGTTGCTTTAAAGATTTTTTTTTTAGGATGTGGAACTATTACTCCGAACATTAGTGACTGGTCGAGCGATGGCTTGGCGGTGGCTTATTTAAGATAAACCCACTTGCAGCCTCTGCTTAAACAGATTACAGCAGATAAAAGGGGGCTCCGTGGAAACAGCGAGCAGGGAAACGTGATGGAGGAGAGGCTGCCGTCTTTGAAATTCTACTCTCGCCGCCAACCCCTCCTCCGCCTCGTCCTCCCTGCACACGGCCCTGCATCTCCATAGAAACACTCCCTTTTTAATCGCAACACAAGCCTCATTTCCTGCTCCTGACAAAGAGCCCTCAATGCCCGCCTCGACCCACCTCCTCCCGCAGGCTCTACCTATAGCGAGAGTAGTGACATCTACACCACACCCCGAGCACTCCTGTCCACAATAAACTTTATCTTCTCCTCTTTGTCAGCAACTCCCTATTTGCACACCTTGATTGGCTTGATTGTCTGGTTTCTTCACTTTTCTGCTGGCGAGCCGCTCCACGTAGAGGTCACTTCAGTTTTGAAGAGGCGCTAGAGACTCTGAGCGTCCTTGCATGACCTCTATGCGTCTTTTTGCAGTGTTTTGTTCTTGGGGAGGGAAAATACACTGTCACCGTACTATCTCGGCTAGGAAAAAAATGTTCCCAGTCGTTCTCCCTTGCTGCTCTCCTCCTGTTTGTTTATTTGGGAATATTGCCAGGTGGTTTCCTCAGCCTGCACCCAGAGCTTTTCCCTCCCCTTGACGTATGTATAACACCCCCTGCCAACCCCCCCCCCCCCCCCCCAATGCTACTGCCACCGCCGCCACCAGCACTCCCACCCTCCCTTCTTCCCTCTCACCCACATCTCAGAGATGTTGCTAGGCAACCACGCACCATGAGCACATTTCCCAGCCAATCCTATCGGCGGAAACATTTTCAAAGGCCCTCCTCCCACCCCCCACCAACTCAATCAAGTCAATCTTTATCTATGCAAATATCGTGTTCTGCATTTCTCTTCTTCCTATAAATTATTCTTCAACATGTGCCAAAGGTTGACCGCTGGGTGGCAGCACGCCGGGTTTCTCCCGACGTATTTCATTTCTTCTTCCCGCTGTTGCTAAGCAATCCCGCCTGTCATGTTTTTACCTGAGAAACATTTGGAGATCTTTGCAGATATGCACCATTTTGTCTTTGTGCGAACTTGATAGCGGCGTGTACAGATTTGCGTGCGTAACAGGAGTTTCAACAAAAACCATGCCCTTGTAACGTAATAGTTGGCTTGCGTTTGACTTCTTTGTATCGGGCTGCAGACAGGAAATATGCACTTGAGTGATTAGGCCTGCAGCTCTCTTGTCTGCTGACAGAGGGGAGAGAGTCCTGTCCTTGTTTTATGAAGCTTCTATGAATTCATGTTGTTGTTGTTGTTGTTGTGGGTTTTCACTTCCAACCCCCCCCCCACGTCCCTTCCCCCCTTGCCTCTCTGTCCCCTGTGTGCGACGCCCTCGCCGTCGCCACTTTGGTTGCTGTGCAGATGGCTCTTTGTTGGAGCTGCACAATGGAGCTAAGGTCAGCGCGCCTCATGCCATCAGCGCACACGCTAAAGTTCTCCTTTCCAGCTGCCTCTCGTCTTTATTTGAAGTCTTTTGGACGGCGCAGCCAAGGCACACTTGCTGTTGTTGCAGTTTATCATGAGGTGAATGCGAGAACCTCTTGCAGCAGTGAGTGCGCAAAAGTTGTCCACAAGGTAGCCCCCAAGGACTACATGAGTAGCCCCGAGTCTGTTCTAAAAATAGTTCACCATAGATGGGACAATTCCTAGGAATGGTGTCAAAGTGGTCATTTGAAAATGTAAACACCATCAGAGATTTATAATTTCATATCTATATATATATATATATATATATATATATATATATATATATATATATATATATATATATATATATATATATATTAGTGTTGTCAAGCAATTACAATTTTTTAACAAATTAATTGCAACATTTTCCATAATTGATCACGATTAATCGTATTTTATAACTACAATATTTTATGAAGCTTGGAAACAATTTTTACTGGAGTACAATCTTGTAATTAATGTGGGGAAAGTAATTAAAGTATATTTTGATTCAAAGACTGTTCTAATAGCTTTCTTTGATCCTTGAATACGATTATTTTCTTGTCAAATACAAGTGTTGAACGATACACCAAAGACGTACAACTAATATGGTATTTGAAGTTGGCTTTGCAAAGTGTGCAATTTTGGATCTCTCCAATGACCCGTCGAGCAACGTTTTAAAGTAAAACTTCATAAAAGTCCGTCTTTGCGATAGTGACTCTCCTCTAAGCTTGGCTGCATAGTGAGCAGAGGTCAGATGCCACAGGAAGTAAATAAAACTGAGTTAACTGAGTTTTTTTTTTGTGTGTGCGTGTGTTATAAAACAGACCTCATATATATATATATATATATGTATATAAGTTAGGTTATATTAACCTAGGTTAGGTTAATAGAATTAATTGTTAATATTACAGCCAAAGTTAATTTTACCAAATTTGTTATGTGCAGCAAACTGGAAGCCTTTTGTATTAATCAGGATCCAAGAGTTAGCTCTCCATTTCAAAAAGGTTGGTGACTCCTGATATACACCATATATTGTGATGTTCTATATTTCTCTGTAACGTTTATTGGAAGACCCCTAATCTATATCATGTTGTTTTCCATACTCAATACCTGATCTAGCATATTTGTCCCAATTTTTGATTTTCTTCAACATTTTCCTTTGTGGATGCGTGACAACCAGTCCAGCCAATCCACTAGAGGAACACACAGAATGCAAATGCACCATCTGCTGTGCCATTCCAAACAAACGATTGTTCATCTCTAATGTTGAAGTAGTCGAACCTCTTGAATTATTCACAGTATCACAGGATACTCTCAAGAGTGTCAACAGAGCCCAGTTGTTTAAAAGGCACTAAACATTAGTTTCTAGATTTGAAATGGAACTATCAAATCCACTATCTCACGTTCTGTGTCGGCATGAAGTCGTTCCAAAGTGTCTGCGTAAGTGTGAAGGGCCATGAGGTCTGGGGGCAGGTAAAGTTGAAAGGCGGGAAAATCAGGGAAGGAGGAGGAGACTAGAAGGAGGGGCGCTTCTCGCCATGCTCTGGGAATTACTGGAAATTTCCACTTAGACGCAGTCAACGTGAGGGTGGAGCTAAGAAGTGGAGAAGGTGGTTTGCGCTCATCTCAAGTAGTTCACAGAGGAGAAAGACATACTGTATTAGTACAATGCAACTTTTTCTGTTCAATTCTTCACTAGAACAACTGACAACAATCAGACATTTTATGGACATGCAACAAGGCAGGAAGTCATAGGTGACTTTTTGCTTTATAGCTGTTAGGGAGTTTCGTCATGGTAACAAAATCTACAAACTTGTCCCAGCAATAGCCTTGCATGTTCCTTGGTGCTTTACCTCACCCTACAGCAAGCAAGAGAAAGATAACCAGGATTCATCTGTTATTGCAAAGAATCTGATTCCACAAAAATACCCAACAAAGCAAAAAAAAAAACAATAAAAAAAAACATCCTAAAACTGCAGGGACTTAATCTTTTAGAGGCTCCTTGAACTGAAGTGTCACAAGATTTATTGGAGTGGAACACAGTCAGTTTTATTTCTAGTGGGTCATGTCCTGTAAATTTGTCCTGTATGCCTGCGTCACTGCTTTTCTTATGTGGAGGTATCACAAAAAAAAGCCAAAGAAAAAGCACTGGTACTGGTACAAATTATAGACAGAAATCAACAGCCCCATTAACTGCAATTGTCGTTTATGTAATTGTTGGGTATTCATGCCAGAAAAAAAAATACATTCCTTCTTAAGTCTACGAGCTTACAAAAAACACATTTTTCCGAAAGCAAAATGCGCGACTTCAATCTTTTTAAGTCCAAAGCAAACACATCCTAAATCCTTTTCGTATTCTTGGAGCAGTTCCAAACAGGCGCACTCTAGAATTTTGCAAATCCTCATCAAAGCATTAATCCTTGCAAGAAACATTAAAAAGGAAAGTCAATCAACAAGATTCGCACACGCCTCAGGAATGTCGGCATTATCTCCTGAGCCACACTAGATCTGGGTCCTGAGCCACACTAGATCTGGGATCTGTTTTCAGAAAACACAGTTTTAGATAACAAATTAGGGTATTGCTCACATTGTGACTATTTTTACTGCTTTTACTGCTTAAAATACAGCTAACTACTGTATAGGAGAACTACAATAAAATAAAAACTACTCACATTTTGAAGACATGTAAACTGGCCAAATTTGGCAGGCTTGTTTAATCCGTTTCATCAGTAGAGTCCCCCAGAATTTTTAACAATTCAGCCACAAAGCCACTTTCACTTATGAAATTTGGTAGGTATGGCTGTCATGCGTAGACCCATAAAAAAAGTCTCAAGAATCCATGTCTGAAAAGATACACAAAGTCTGCCATTTTGTTTTGAAGGAGACCTTTTATGGTTGTTTTGGTAATTTCTCGGTGTCCTGAGTTGAACTTGTCCGAGAGATTTTTTCTGGTTCTTACCAAATTTTAAGCTAATATACTAGACAGAAGGGCGACGCTTATTTGCGAAACATTTTGTCATTGCGTCTGGGCGGAGCCAAGTTTGACGACTTGCTGTAAGTTTTCGAGCTTGACCAATGTAATGCGAGGTCCTGTTGATCACTGATCGCTGCTTTAAGATGTTTTTAGAATTGCGTAATGCGCCCCATCAAGTCCCCTCGCAAGGCCGTACATGGTTTTACGGGCCCACCTCTGATCTTTTTATTTTATTTTATCATCTATTGTGATGATGTATTAATGTAAAAACATAAAATGTCACTCTGTACTTAAAGGAGACGTCAGCCCAAACATATTTTTTGCAAGAATATGTTCTATGCAAGCCCACTAGTTGAAACAAGGCATTCTGGTAAATATTGCGTTTGTGGACTAACAGTTAATCCACTCGTTTTTAGCCATCTCTGGGGGCGGCCATTTTGTCACTTCTGTCGACTGAAAATGACATCACAACTATTCAGGGCTCAGGTAACCTGTTTTCTGAAGCTGAGCCATGATTGGTTGATTTTCTCTTTAATCATATATTTCAATTATTGATTTTCATGCAGGTCAATATTAAACCAATGAAATGTGTCTATTTAATTGTCTATTGCTTATGTGACTGTAATTATGTTTGTTCCATGTGTACATTTGAATTATTCATTGTCTTCCGTATTATGATAGCACTAGACTTATCAATCAAACCCACTGTGCTCCCAGTGAGAAGTCAACTTTCTGTTGTCCTCGAGCACCGCAGGACTCGTCTGACGACAGGAGAAAGGCCGCTGGACCATGCGGGACCCCCGCAGTTCAAAACAAAAGAGCTCAAATTGCGGCCACCAATTCCTCCAATTATCAGGCACCACCCTCCCTTCCCCCAACCCTAATCCTGACCCTTGCTCTTCGAAGGGCCCCCACTTTGCTCGGAGCGCTGACATTCCACAAGTCAGGTCAGGCCTTTTGTCCTCGCAAAATGGAGGTGAAACGAAGGCGCTTTAAACCTACTTGCCATCCTGTATCATGTCACCGCGCGGGAGAAGACTTGGGGTCTTGAAATAATATTTCCAAACTTGCAAAACAGAGCGAGGCTTGTCTTTTGTGAATGATTCCTTTCGCCATGTTTTTTTTTTCACACTTTCGTACAGATGGAAAATGTGGTATGCAGCTAAACTGTGCACAATTGCATGTCTTTTGCTTTCTTTTTTGGCTAACTGCGCACGGGCTGCACACAGGCCCTCCATTGAGTTGCACAAACCTGGATGGAAACAAGTTGCGGTAGGCAAATGAGGAAGGAGAGGAAATTATCTCACTATTTGACCCCCCGCCCACTCCCCAACCTCCGCTCACCCGCTTGATTCTATTGATGCCCACTTTCCACTCTTGCAGAGTAGAGAGTGAGTAATGCCTTCTGCCATCCCTGAGTTACTCCCATGCCTCTATTGTAGGCACTCAAGCCATTAGATGCTATGCAATCTGCACTTTCCTAAGAGGGTTACAATTTACAGAGACAATCTTATCATTGATATGACTTTTCTTGGCATACAGTCCAAATAAAACCTCAGCTGAACGACGCTAAAAGCCCCAACACATTTAACCTACACATGCTTATCATAAATACAGGGGTCCTCTGTTTACGTTTGCATTTGGTCAAATTCTGAAAAAACTTCCATTATATAAGGATCAAATTTGGTAGGAATCACTAAAAATCTGTAACACAAGTTTGAAGGAGCCCTGGAAATGGCCAAAATGACCAAAGAAAATTTGCCAAAAAGGCAGCCTTCCTGTGTCTATTCAGGCATAGCTTCTTGAGACTTTTTTGTCCCACACAAAAAAAAAACTTACCGGTATATGCCATAAATACAGAGTATTGTAATGAAAAGTAAGTACGGTGGTAACGGAGCACAAACTAGTTCATTGCTGCATCCCCTTTGTAACCTCGAAATTTATGTAGAGACATACACAGTCGAGCCCCAAATTTTGAATTACAGTTCATTTTTATGTGTTGAATTAGGTTACTTCTGGCTCTTGCACCATTCTACCATAACTTCTACCAGACTGTAAAATACTGGATATTCGTGTATTGAGAGCAATTATAAATAATTCTTATATACTGTACAACTTTTGGGAAAATTAAAAAACTCAACATGATGGACCATTTCCAGCCAAAATATAAAAATAAATTAATAAAAATGTATTTTAACAAAAGATTGGGCCAAACTATGAATAATTTTGTGTTTGAACTGACTGTACAGGGGATCCACGGTATATGTCAAAACTTCCATCTTTATAGTGGTGATGTAAGCCTAATTTTATATAAGTCACAATGTTCCGTAGGCTATAATTTACTCATGACAGTGCAGTTGTAAAGTCATAATTCCTGTAAATATTTGTACAAAAAACACTCTGAGGCTTTAATGTAAAACAATCAAATTAAAAATATTAAGTACTGTGGTAACCTCAAAATGTTTTATGTCGGAAAAGCTCTAAACTGAGGAACAGTCATTTTTTCCATAGTTGCATCATATTTTTTCAGAAATGTATAATGGCCTTCAGATGACTTAAAATGCTTCATAATAATAAAAAAAGGTTCGCATTCTTTACTGCGAACAGGCCAGCAGTCCAACTGACTCAGTGAAGAAAGAGGTCCCAGATCCTGCCAGCCGCACACGCCTTTGAACTCTGCATGTAATTAGTTTTCGTAATTATATTTCTGAATGTGAGATGAGTCACTAAATAGGCTCATGGCCCCGAAGGCTTCCTTGAAATCTGTGGTTGCAGCAGTGGCGGGGAGGAGGCGATTTAAAAAAAAAAAAAAGGGCGGTGGGGATCTCAGGAGATGTGCTAAAATTAGACGCTTGTGACAAGATATCCTGCTTGGGGTAAGTTAAAAACATTTTGAAACAAATATATTTGGATACCTATACCAAGTCTATACCTAAGACTAAGGTCATTTGTGACCTGAAATATGGCAGTTAACTGCACAAACTTACTACAAAAGCCTCTTTTAAATGGACATCCTGCAAAATTGCCAGCCTTTAACTCAGAAGTCTGAATATTTCAATATGGCAACATACACTCAGTTGACTATCAGCGTCTGGTGTGAGCTACAAAATAAGACGTTACGTGCCTGTGTCATCTTGCCTCTGTTTGGTTTCCTCGTCGCACGAAAAGTGTGATTCTGTGCTTCCTCTGAGTTTCTCCATGTTTGTTTACCTATGCTTGTATATTTCAGCAAGTTGCGCGCCAGATGCACTGACTTATATACGGACATACACTGTATGTGCTTGTATACACATTGTGTCATTTTCGCTGTAGAGACAGAAAATAACACGAAAAAGCTGCGGGGAAATCAATGTATTCAAGTTAGGCTTGCTTAGCGAGTGACAACGTAAGATGCCCGCCAGTGGCTAGACGTCTCACTGCGGCAAGTAAGAGATTGCCGCGCACACAAGTACTTCCTGTATTCAAAAGACCAAGATTTCTCGAGATAGAGCATGCGCAGAAACAGAGATGGGAAAAGTACTGACATTCTGATACTTGAGTAAAAGTACAATTACTTTTATAGGAAATGACTTTGGTAAAAGTACTAATTCAAGTAATTACTCGAGTAAAAGCAAAAAAAAAAACTACAGGCTCTGAATTGTACTTTGCGAGTAAAACTAAAAAATATTTTTACCGGATGTTTCCTCCTCGTGTCACCCTTTAAACTGACTGGATTGTTGTTTTTTTTTGCTTCTCAAACTTCAAAATTTCAAGGTCTTCCTAAGAGCAAACAAATGGAACCAAATGGTCTACCATGGTAATACAGCATGTTATGCTAAACTAACATCATTAACCAGAGCCAAGCTAATGAAAGGGTAATCATTTAGCTTTACCGCAATATGATTTCTCAGATTGGACGGGGAAATCTTCAGGTTTTTAAAAACACGAATATGATCTTATTTGGGGTTTTTTTCACGTGTTTACATGTACTTTAAAAACCTGAATATTGGCAATATTCGGGTTTTGAAAGTGTTATTGACTGCTTGTAGAGGTAATCACTGTTGCATCAATATCTGGGCACTGTGGAAAAGGCAAAGACAAATAATTGCCACTGTTATAACAATTTTGCTGCATCTCTGTGTAAAAAAGGCTTCTGATACTACCGCCAAAGCTGGATCGATTTCCTTTCCGCATCGGTGCTGCAACAAAGAAAAGGCCGGATTTTACAGGCGGTGTGAAATCGGCATGAGTTGAATAACGGCTGTCAACAATGATAGGTGTTTATTTCTTTCACATGCGGAAATGAATTGCAGGTGACACGACATTCACATTTGCAGATTTGTATCTGACATGAAAACTATTTGTTCCGCTTGGTAACTTACAGCGAAAAGCCTTCAGCGCGCAGGCCTCATTTGAAGCGACGGGCGCGAGATTGTACGGGCCCCTGTTGTCACTTCCTTTGGTTTAACAGTTGGATGAGCCAGTTGAAGAAGAACGGAAGTAAACTTCAGGAAGAAAAAAAAACAGGCTGGTCGGGTTATAAGGCTTAGTCATTAACAGGAAGAAGACCGTTTGTTTTCACTGCCGTTAAATTGTCGAAAAACACAGAGAGGTTAGGCCTAGGTTAGACTTTTTGAAGCAGTGCAATTTGCTTCAAATTTACATTTTCTTCGGCACCCCTATCACAAATAACTGCTTCAAAATGCACAATCAACACATGTAATGCACATCTCAATCATGGAAGGTGAATGATTCGTTTGATGTGTAAACATACTCTTTGGAAATGTTACTATTTAAGGATAAGTGATTAATAAATAACAAATACAAGTCGTGTAAATTAACACATTTTGGCAAACTTGTACATTTTTAACTATAGTTTTCATAATTACGCACTTTTAGTGGTAATTATTGTGCAGGCGGGTTGTATGAGGTGAGTTAAATTCAGGAAAGGAGGAAGTCAGCTATCGTAGACAGGGTGTACACATCTTGACGTTATCCCTCCTTCAGTGTAATTTGACACCAATCTCCACAGAGAAAGAGTGGTAACAGTTAAAAAAGAAACGTGAGGAAAAGCCAACATGGATGCATTTCCCACACTTTTTTTTCACCTTTCCCGTCTTCCTAAAACGTAAATGCAACTTTAATATCTTACATTCTAGTTTGAATTCAACTTAAATCCATTTAGAGTTTTTTGTCACTATTTCCCCAACAATCTAAACCATTATTACTTTAAAAAATCCCAAAACAGACAACTTTTTAAAGAATTGCACAACGAAAAAAAATCAAAATTAATAGAAATATTCACAATTTTTCTACTGATTGAAACATCAAACCATAATATTCCACTTTACATAGCTCCTCCTTGCGTGTAATTTGACACCAATGGCCACATAGAGTGCCAATTTTAAAAAAAGTGAATAAAAAAAAACTGCTTGGCCACGTGTTTCACAACATCTTTAGCCTGCCTTTAAAAAAAACTTTTGATATTGAAAAGTTTGTATAATCAATAGGTCGATGATCACTAACAACTTGCAGCCCATTGTTTGAATTAAGCCACAAGAAGCACACACACCAAACCGTCATAGCAAAGCGGCGCTTTAAAACCACTGACCAATCAACGACCAGTTAACGTGGAAGGCGGGTGCTTATCCAAGAACTGGCGTGACGCTTCTCCAATCAGACGCCAGACGCGTCGTGACGGTCCAATCGGGCGCCGAGTGAAGCTTCTGCCTCCAACAAGAGTGGTTTTCAAGTGGCTCCCACAGAAAAAGCGGAGTTGGGCAGACATCATTTCTCTCTCGGCGTCACTGGACTCGTATCCGCGACGACGACGACAAAAAGCCAAAAAAAAAAAAAAAAAACAGGAATTAAACAATCAAATTAACTCAATTCACTGTCAAAGTAGACATGGCCGACACAGCTGTTGACACCACCGCAACTTCAGAGGTTACAGCCAAGGTGCGTTTCATTCATTTTATACTCACGCCGACTCGTCGCCTTTTATGCTTAAGAAGTTGATAAAGTTGCAAATATGAGCTTCAGGTCACTCGTTGTTTACGTTTGTGGGGATAAAATGGCGGTTTGGCAAGTGTAGCACGTTGAAAATGGCGATTAAAAAATTAAAAACTCGACGCCTACGTCAAATAAGGGCCATCCTTGGCGATTTTTAACGATCCTGTGTCATTTTTAGTTGAGAATCGGGCGTTCAATGGCGTGTATGGTGTCTTTTTGGAAGCGAACATAGACAAAAGCGAGGAGGAGAAAGCAGCCGCTGCTTTTTACTGTGGGCGGGAAAAGCACGAGAACCCTTTTTTACGTCTCACGCGCGTGCGTCGAGGAGAAAAAAAGCATTTACTTGACAAATGAATCGACTTAAAACGTTGCAGACTTAAAGAACGGTTGAGGTAAAGCCAGCACTTGAGCCCAGAAAGAAAAACGTCGACAATTTAATAGTCTTATTTTTTTCTTAGGAGCTGAAAGAGAAGAAAGAAGTTGAAGTGGAGGAGAAGGAGAAGGAGGAGGAGAAGACAGACAACGGGGACGCACCTGCTAATGGCACTGTGAGTTTGCTGGCAGCTTTTGCGGGGAGAGAGGGAGAGGTGGGGGGCTTTTGTCTTATGTCGAGTAGCCCCCTTGTCGTGCAGGTGTCGCCATTCTGCCTGGGCCGCGTGCTCTTTGTGTGCCTTGTGGAAAATGGCACAGATGTTGGCAAGTGAGCTGCCTCCATTGGGGGTGTCTTCCCAGAGAGCTTGCTGCTGCTGGTGGTGGTTAATCCTCGAGGGAGCAAAAAGCACCCCCATACACCCTTCCCTCATCCTTAGTTTGTCCGTGGAGGATTATCCCAACTACCAGGGCTATAAATGTGACATTTTGCTCCCTCAGAATGGTGCTAACCACAGTGACAAAGTTGAGGACGCCGCAGAGGAAGAAGAACACAAGAATGGAGATGGTACCCTTCCCCCCTGTTAATACCTTTCCTGTTATTAGTCTCATTACCTTGAATTGACATTCCCGTTTGTTTGAATAACACTAAAAAAAAGCAAACTGTCCTTTTTTTGCAGGTAAAGCAGAGGAAGAGGCGCCCCCTGCTGAGGAGACGGATGCACAGCCTGTGAAGCGTGCTGCCGATGAAGAGGAGGTGGGTCACGTGTGCTGTCTTCACTGTCACAATATTTCATGTTTTTTTCTTACCCAGTTTCCCAACCAATTAAAAAAACGTTTTCATATTTCCACAAGAGGAGAAATTCAATAAATTCAACCTTTCTCAATAAATTTAAACCACTCTATTTACACCCCCCCCCCAAAAAAACCTTATAGGTAATTCCATATTTTCTGTAATAAATGTCACAAATTAATGAAGAAATTCAATAAATTAATTTCTCAACCAATTCAAACCTCTCTTAATCCATGCCCCAAAAATGTACTTTAAATAAGAAAATTCAACAATTCGCTATCTTAATGAGAGGTGTCACAATTGATTAATCGACAATAGATCATCACACTAATCAACAACTATTTTAATGGAGTAATCGTTTGGAGCCATTGTTTAACTTAAATTCTCAAAATTCTTTGATTTAAAATAAACAGTTACAGAGTAAAAATGTTTTTGCAACAGATTTTTAATTCTAAATAAAATTTTATCTGATTAATCAATGGAATAATCTATTATAACTATTCCATAGTCACAGACCTAATCTTAACCGACTCAGACCATTTAAACTTAAAAAAAACAATTGTTCTTACATGGTGTTGTTCTGCACCAAATTCTTTATTTTTCCTGCCATTATTCAGTTCACGTGTGTGTCTATATATGCGTGTATATGTATATACAGTAGATGGATGGATGAATATCATCGCTGGCCTGTGAAAAACACTTATGTCCATGTTTGGACATTGTTTTAATTTTCAATGTTATGCGATGTCTAATGCGGAAACACCATTCACATAAAAATAACAAAATTGTAAAAAAAAATCGACAAGTGTTTTTCACAGGACAGCAACGATAAATAGAGATAGATCCACATTTCCCAGAAATCAAATTAATTCACCCATTTTCAATGACTTCAAACCTGTTAAATGTTGGGGGGGGTTGGATTTAAATACTGACTACACTAAATGCTCAACATTCCAGCAATCCTGTTTTGTAGAATTCCCTACCTGAGTAATTTTCCACATTTACCTCTATCCAATCATACGTTTTCATTTTTCGAAGTTTCGTATTTTACATTTCACTTCTACAGCTTTTACAGTTCGGCGTTAACACTTGCGAAATTTTTGAGTTTCTTTCATTTCAAACAATTGATTAAAATTTGCTCTCCTTGGTTGTGGTTGGTAGGAGAAAGCAGACACCAAAAAACAGAAGACAGAAGAGAATGGAGACTCAAAAGAGGCGGAAGTGGAGGCTTAAAGATGGCGGTTTTGTATGCAGCTCAGTCTTACTGGTCAACATGGTGTTGTAGAGCTTGTGCTTTTTCTAGTTTTTTTCCCCCCCTTTTTTTTCTTTTTTTTTTTTTTTTTTGCTCCCATGTTCTCACATTGCACTGGAGTTGTGAAACATTGTGGCCCTCTTTTTCCCCCCCCCCAATTTTTCTTTTTCTACAAGATGTTATTTATTGGTCTTTATAATGAGCTTTTTTTTTGTATGTGTGCAAAATGGGGCCATTCTATGACATGAGTTGATTTCCATTTGCTTGCTTCTGTTTGCAAGCACAACCTCTATCAAGTCAGCTCTGACCAGCCGATTGCTCATACGTTCAGGCAGCTGCTCACGTTCACATCAAGGACCAAAGATAAGTTTTAAGCAGGGGCTAATAATAATAAAGATAATTATTAGTTGATGCGTAATCTTTTGTTGGTGTTTAAGCTGCTAGTTAATCCTCGGCTGCCCTGTTAGCATAACAGATGGTGCTCATGATATTAAGGGCCTCCATGCCACTGCCGTTTTGGTAGAGGCGGGCTTTCTGTTGTTTTGCCGACGTTAATTAACCCCTCTTAAATCTTAACGCTTTGGTCTTGTTCGTTCTGTATGCATTCCACGCAGGTTTGTACCATTTTCATGGTTTTTTTCCCCCTTTTCTTTCTCATTTTCTTATGGAGTTTACATTTATGGCTGGGTAACCCACTTTTGTGTCCAAGACTGCCTCTCTCTAACAACCAGCCGTGACATATGGTTACTTAAAGCCACTGCTTTGTATATTCTCAAAAAAATAAAATGTCTTTTTACTTAATTCTCTACTTTGTGTGTGTGTGTGTGTGTGTGTGTGTGTGTGTGTGTGTGTGTGTGTGTGTGTGTGTGTGTGTGTGTGTGAACAGTTGAGTTTGTCCACCATGTATGCATACAGCTTTGTGTGCGTCATGGAGTCATTGTGTGTGCTTGTGGTGTGCTGTGTGTACTGGCCAATGTGTATGCTGTGGTTTGCGTCTTTGAATGTATGTGTAGTCTTGAGAGTGGTGTGTGTGTGTAGTGACATGAATAAATGAGCTCCTCATTTGAAATGACATTTGACCCACTTCAACAAAATATCCAAGAATCAGGTAGGAGCAAGAAAAAAAAAATCTTGGGTTCACTGTCCGCTATCTAGTCAGTTTGCAATTTTGTCTTGCTGTTTGAATGTAGTGTGTATAGGTTATGCCCTAAACTGTGCCTTCACCTTGGTCCAGTGATGGACTGGACAAAGTGCTTTGTATTAATTTTGTGTAATTCTCTCATTTCGAAACAGTGTTATTAGCTAAATATTACTTAAGGGAAACCATAGCGATGATCCGATACATTATAAGCATGCAACAGCAATGGCGTGATTACCACACCCAAGCAATGTTTGGAAAGTACTATTTTTAAGTTGACTGATCAGTCAACTGTTTAGTCTCTCACTCTTAAAAAAAAAAATATATATATATATATTTTCGGAGTCGAATGATTCCAAACACATCAACTATGGCAGGGCTAGGGAACTCCGGTTACTCGAGCGCCATATCTTGCCTGTTTTGGATCTCTCCCAACTACAACACACCTGACTCAAACGATCAGGATCGTTTCAGACTTCTACTGAGCATGCTGATGAGGTGATCATTTGAATCAGTTGCGTTGTATTAGGGAGAGATCTAAAACAGGCAGGATATGGCTCGAGGAACCGGAGTTGCCTACCCCTGCACTATGACGATGGGAAAAGGTGCTGATTACACTTGTCCTCTGGCTCCCCCGTATGGTGATGGGAGAAGGTGCTGATTATTACACTTGTCCTCTGGCTCCCCCGTATGGTTTAAGTGAGTACTTCGGGCTCAAATGTAAATTAAAATCAAAATGGATGACGAAAAAATTGACACAGGAGTCCAAATAATGATCCATTTTAATTTGAAAAGGTTTTCTTTACATACTGAACAAAAATCTATTGTAACTTTTTTTATGAAAAAAAGCAAGCTGCTTGTGTACATATAGTCAAATATTGACATTCTGCTGAGGCGTCAGTAATCAATGGTTTCTACTTTGTACGAAATGTTTAATTAGGACGTTTGCCTGTGTTTAAAGAGGAGAAAAATGTCTTCCTAATGGAATTCAATATGATATTTGCTGCTGGCTTTAATGCACCCAAAAGAGTCTTTGGCGCTCAGTGTTGTCCACCTTCAGGGGAGGAGGGGTTTCTCTGTGTTCTTCCCACTGTTGATGTTCACAACTTCAGACCCCCGTTTCAACTTCTCCTCTTCCTGATAATGACAAGAATGACTGCCATTATTATACTGGCCTGCCAGGAGGGAGGGTCACACCCATATGTAGCATCGTGGCTTTAAGAAGTGACAGAAACTTGGGGGGGTACGGGGGTCCCAGACACACATCCAAGTGTGGTTGTCTGTTGCTATGCTAATGCTAACTTAAACACACGGCAGCTCATGCAAAAGAACCAATGAAAAGAAAACCAAATGTGTCAAGACAAATAAATCAAGGGTGGGGGGTGCTCAGCTCACCCGCGACCCTAATGAGGAGCATGGGCTATGGAATATGTTTGGATTGTTGAAAGGGAACTGACCTAGATAAATGCAGACTACGAATAAAGATATGTCGTTCGAATCAGTCAAGAATCAGCACGCATACGTTTGTGACTTCTTTTCTGCAAAATAAAGATTTTTCTTTGTCTGTGTATATTCTCAGACATCCTGGTTATGGAAATCCACAGTTTGATTCAAAGCAACGGGACTCTTCACGTTTGTTGAACTTTTTTTTTTTATTGTTTTCCGAAAACGTTAAAAAAAAATGGGGCAAGTATTCTATTAGGCTAATGATCGTTTACATTTTGCATTTTTATTAATTTTGTTCTACCTCATTTACAATTGATCTGACTCATCTGTCCATTTAAAAAATCTAATGTGGTTCTTGAGCATCTTGATCAAGGATTGGACCATCCCATTGTTGGGTTATACTGTATTACTAGCGTGAGGCATACAGTTGTTAGCGTGATCAGCCAGCTGGCCTAGCTACATGCTCCTGCTTGGGCATACCTATAGGTTCCCCACCCCCGCTGTAAAGCAGTGATTTCTATCATAAGGAGATGCTATACAAAATGCAATAGTGACTGCAAACACATGATGCATGAGCGCACACACTGTATGAACACAATGTCTGTCTGCTTGTGTACTGTAGTTGAGTGCTGTAAAATAATGTCTGCTTGTGCTGTACAGTGCGTGGCAGGATGCGTCCTATCTGGACGGAGCTAAATTTGCGCCAGCAGCGGCCGCGTCTCGCTTTCGGCGGGCTCACCCTCCGCGGCGGGCAGCTGGTACACAACGCAGAGGGACGAATATGCGCAGCCCACGAACGACATCAGGCTAGCGAAGTACATCACTCCCTGGGCGCCGCCCACCAGCGACGTTAGAGGTCCCATCGCCACTGAGACCAGGATCTGTGCCAGGAAGTACTGGCAGCTGAGCAGCGAGATGTCCACCCCCATCCCGCGCCGAGTGCCCTCCTCGGATGAGCCGCAGAACTGAAAGGTGGAGGCGCAGAGAATATGCTCTAAACACAGTTGGGTTATTACTCCAACAACCCAGTTCATGGGTTGCTTTTTGTGTTTGGTCAAAATTCTGTTATTTTTCTGAGAGTAACCAAATTGCTGGGTCAGATGAACCATTTATTGGTATAAATGGCTAAATGTGTTAACTCAATTCCTCTGTTGTTTGTGTTGGGTCGTATTTTTGGGGTAACATTTTCTGAGAGTAACCAAAGTGTTGGTTCAAATTAAAGCATTGTTAAATTATCAGGTTATCACACATGCGCAGATCTGAAAACATTTATGGCCAGCGGCCATGACAGCCATCACCATACATACTACATTTTTGGGGTTATTTGACCCAAAACATTAGATCAAATGAATAACCCAAAAAGTTGGGTCAAATGAATAACCCAAGTTTGGGGGTCAAATTGACCCAAGTAGTAGTCAGTCCCTTTTTGACCCAATAATTAGATTAAAATGAACCCATATGGGTTTATTTTTCACCCAAATGTTGTTATTGTATGAAACGATGATGGCTATCTTAGCTTAGCATTTTAGATGGGGAAAATAGGTTACATGTTATTCAGTGACCTTTTAAGTACAACGGAAACTTTCAAGTGTGAAGACTTCAAAGTATTATCACGAGAGATGTCAGCAAATCTATGTAAACTTCATAAGTTTGTTTTGCTTTTAGGCTTGTGTGAGTGTGTCTGTCTGTTTTGGTGTGACGCCGCCACGCAAGAGTGGAAAAGAGTCCACAAGAAATAGAAGATACTACAACATAGACTCTAACTGTAAGCTTTTACTTTGTTTGATTTCAGTTCTTTTGACCTGTGTTTAATAATGTTATTCAAACCATTGCCAGTAAAGTTAATAATAATCCTGGACCAAATCAACTCCTTTCTACGGGAAAGATTTTGAAACTCAAGCCACTCAAGTTTCCATATTGACCAAATCGAATGTGTACAGACCAGAGGGGGGCAATTCTGGTTCTCGAGGGCCGGTATCCTGCATGTTTTATATGTCACCCTGCTGCAACACACTTGATTCAAATGATCAGGATCGTTATCCAGCTTTTGCAGACCTTACTGATTATATGGTCATTTAAATCAGGCGTGTTGTAGCAGGGAGACATATAAAACATGCAGGATACCGGCCCTCGAGAACCGGAATTGCCCACCACTGTTTTTTTCTATGCGATCCTACGTGCAATCCCTGGACTGACCTGAGGGCTTTGGTAGTATTCACACAGCAGTGAGTAAGGCAGCGTGCATAGTGAGGAGAAGAGCACCCCGTAGGTGACGCACAGGGACAGGACCACGTAGAGGTTGGTGGACAACGTGGCCAGACCCGTACCTAATCCGAACGCCAGGTATGCAAAAAAGTAGAGCGTGCGCAGAGAGAAGCGCTCCTCCAGTTTCTCCAATATGGCTGCAAACACACAACAAACAAGGCAGATTAGGACAGAATTAGATGGATGGGATACAATTAAGATTAAAATGTGACATGATGAAGAGGTAGGAGGAGGAGTGTGGAGATTTACCTGAGTAGAAAGCAGCACTGAATGCATAGATGCACATGCCCCAGCAGCCCATGCTGACCCCAGCGTTGTAGCGCTGGTAGGCCTCGGAGTCGTGAGGCGCTTTGGGGTCTCCTTCAAATACAACCTCCCCCATGAAGTCCGTGTAGAAAAGCAGCATGCCTTCAAAGGACAGCCAGCCTGCAAAAACAAAGCGGGACACATACTGCACCATAAATGAGACTTCACGACTGGATATCACAGTGGACCTGTCACCAACTCAATCCGAATAGAGGAGAAATGGTTATGTTATGGTTACAGTAATTATGTTAATGATGTACAGTAATAGAAAGTAAAAAAAATTAAACATGTTTCGCTGCATTTTTTTTACTTCAATTCAATGGCCTTTGTGCTGTTCCTTCTGGTGTACACACATTGGCCAGCTGGGGGCAGTGTCATACAGATATACTACAGTATGGAGATGGTCACAACTCAAGATGCAGTATTATTTGTCGTTCTTTACAGAAGATAAAGAATATATGCCAATGTGTATTGTAACATTATCTATCTATTGTGACACTCTTTCTGTTTGAATAACCGTTGCTTTAAGGGTTATAACTCCATGATAACGATGCTATACGTTAGCTCGTCATTGGCACTCACCTCTCTAATAATGGACAAGCGCTAGAGAAAATTGATGGATTTTAGTTAAATAACTGAGTCAGAGTTACGTTTAATCTCAAAACAGCAAACGTTTTGGTCCATTTCATTTACTCACCCAAAAAATGGTTAGTACATAAACTGCGCAGAGAGGGTGGCATCCTGTAGATGGCTATACACAAGAGTTTCATTGACATTTGGGAATCTCCCGTCTCCGCATTCTCGCTTAGATCGCTCTCGTAGCGCACGCCATTCAGCAAAATGTTTGCAACCTGCATCATGCACACAAAAAAAATAGTATTAGTTTGAGAAGTGTCTCAGTGGCTACAATACATTGGTGGACCATTAGCGCAATTAAGGCCTTGTCCGCTGGCCTAAACACTATTAGAATCACTGACCTAACATGTACAACATGAGTTCTAATATTTTTTCCATTCAATTATATTAATTTGTTCTCTTCATTTTGTAGCGTTTCTCTTGGCTTTTTTTTTTTTGTCCAATCAGATAACACCCTATAAATGCTGCCATGTCAATCTAATTTGCAATGGAACTCTTTTTCAGATATTAAAATCAAACTGTCCCTCAATGATGTCAGCATTTTTACATCCTGATTATTTGGTCTGAGCAAAACTATTAAAATGTGAATTTAATTTCAATAGTATTTTACCTGTTGGCTAAATGTCACAGTTCTCCTACGTCCGTTCTCCATCCCGACTATCTGGGTCGCTATGGGCTCCTCCATGAGGGCCAGACTCTGAGGTCGCTTCAGGATTCCGACGGCGGAGCCTCGACGTGGTTCCGCACTGGGCTGCGCCCCGGATGTAACCTGAGATGCTGGTTGGGACTGTGGGGCGCCCTCTGCATCTGGGTGACACACCCTATCGGGTTGCCTATCTGCCTGAGTGGACCCTCCTGGTGCAGGAGAGTCACACGGAGGCATCGGTATAGAGTTGGGGGCCATGAGGCCCTGTGGTGTCTGTTGCCCCGTGTAGCAGTCTATGAGAACGCTGTCTATGTAGGAAGTCCCCAGTGAGGAGGCAAATTCATTGATGCCGGTGAGCGAGTTATCCCGACTTATAAAGCTGCCGTATTTTGGCGTAAGGGGGCTCATGGGCGATATGGGGCTAGTGAGGCCGGCGCAGAGACGGGCATTGGCGCTGCAGGAATGCGCCAAAGAGTCAGAGTGGCTCGATTTTGATAAGCGATAGCCGCGGTGACCTCCCTCGTCCTCGTCGTCCACTGCTAGCGCAGATCCCGGCGGGGCGGGCGGCGACGGGGGAAGAAGAAGGTTGGGGCTCTTCAGATGGTTTTTGCTGGACGGTTGGCTCTTTGGCAGCGGTCGCTCGGGGATACTCGTAAGAGTCATGGCTGTGGCGATCACCAGGGTGATGCTGGTGAACATATAGATAACCCGCAGCTGACCTCCCATTGACTTTCCGAAGTGGGTTTGGTCCCAGTTGATGCCGCCCACGATGTACCCGAAGCCGCCCCCGAGTCCTGTGACAAATGAAACAAAGCAAGGCAACGATTTGCTTGGAATCCCGCCAACAGATGTAGATTAAGGCTGGATTTGGGAAGCATAGTGTACTCATGGTTAGCACACAGTTCTGGGGTTCGGGGATTTAAATCTAAATTCATGTTCTCCTCATGCTTGCATTGGTTTTCTCCTGGTACTTCGGCTTTCTTCCACATTCCAAAAACATGCATGCTAAATTAATTTAAGACTCTAAATTGTCCACACGCATACTTGTGAATGTGAGTTTGAATGGTTGTTTGTCTATACTGTATGTGTCCTGAGGTTGACTGGTTACCAGTCTGGGGTGTATACCGCTTTTCTCGCTCAAAGACAGCTGAGGTCGACTTCTAATGAGGACAAGCACTGTAGAAAATGGATGGGTGGTAAACAACTATGCAAAAGTAGCAACAGGGTCAGACCGACTGTTCCCTAAAATACACAAAAGGCATATATACCGTCAGGCCTGGGTCTACTATCTTTTCCGGATTTTATGGTTCTCACACCCCTAAATCTTTGCTGTAGTTTACAGCGGGTGTGTTTTTGGGAACACCAACCATCCATCCATTTTCATCCATCGCGTGTTCGGTTCAGGCTCGGAGGAAGTACATGGATAAAACCCATGCAAGCAATGCTAGACTCAGGACATGCAGTGTAAAGCCAACCTGAGAGAGACCTGAAGCAGGGTACACACATACAAATAATTGCCTATTTTATCTTTTCTGACTCATATTTTAAAAATCATTATGCTGTTAAAAATCGCAATGTGTGTCTCGCGCTAGCTGTCGACTACTAGTCTAGGATAAAGTATGAGTCAACCCGAAGCCCACCTGCTAGCAGAGCATGGATGTTCAACCCCCGATCCTGGTCCTCCGGGCTGCACACGTCCATCATGTAGGCGTGACTTGGGTTATCTGCAGAATCAGCGCTGAAGTCCATCAGGACCACGCCGCACACCGTCAGGATTATACCCCACTTGTGATTGGATGCCGTGTCCGCCAGCGCTCCTCCGATGTCCCGCCCGTTCAGCACCAGAGTCAGACCGACCAATGCCCCTGGAAGTAAATACAAATACTGTATTAGTTTGTGGGTGCAAAAAAACCCCCACAAAACCTGTTCTCGTATGCGACTGGAGGCTCTTAATAATAGAAGATTTCGCTGTGCTTTTCATTGATGACATATCCCCTAATCCACATGAGGGATTAAAAAAGCAACAAACTGCCTACTCTCATATCTCTTTCAAGTCCCTACTAAACGATGCAAGGCTAAATCACAGCGGCACCAGTATGTCTTACCTATTGCCAACGCGAAAATAAACGGTCTCCGGCGTCCAAACCGGGATGTGCAACGGTCACTCCAAGCTCCAATAAGAGGCTGAACCAGGAATCCTTGAAAACAAACACAGGCCCCAACATTAGGCATACTATTAAGCACAGTACAGGGATTCCAGATCTAGGGTCCAATTTCCATGTTCTTGCATTGCCCCTTGGTGTGCATATGAGTGTGAATTATACGTTGTCTGGATGTGCTCTGTGGTTAGCTGACGACCAATCCAGGATGTGTTGTCTCAATTGGGATTACAATTGAGATTTATGTATCACCTTTCAAGGGACCCATGGCAATGGACTGGTTACCAGTCAGAAGCAGGGCACATTTAGACAACCAACGGACTGGACGCCAGGTAGTCACAAGGCATATTTAGATACATTTCTATGTTCGCCATTCACAAACACCGGACTGCTCACTGTTACGGGGACACAAACAATGCGCTTGTCGATGGTCAATTTCTGGAAAGATATCGACACACAATGCACATGTCGCAAGTCAATCAGAGGACACATATTGTATGTACTGCTGGATAGGTTCCAGCTCACCTGCAATCCTAATATATGTGTATACATACGATAAGTGCTACCACTGCACATGCAGTGCCCTGTGATTGGCTTGTGACCAGTGTGGGCCCTTGATTCTCTCTTAAAAATGGTCCAGCTACATAGATACCAGCTAACTCAAGTTTGTGAAACCCCGGTACCTAGTCTTCGCCCTTGTCCTGACTTACCAAGTATAGGGCTAATGAACCACACCAAACTGTAGAACTGATCAGGCAGGCCCATCTGCAGAAGCACGGGCGTCACATAAGCCGTCTCCATGGCGTAGCTAAATTCGATCCCGAACAAGATGCAGCCGTTGAAGAGTAGCTCCTGGAAGGCGCGTCTTGGGGGCAGCTCGCTGAGGTCTAGTCTGTCCAGGGGACAAGGCGTGTTGGGCGGCGGGGGCGGCGAAGGTCGGATCAGCTTCCGCCGCTTAGGCTGCCTCTGGAAGTTGTTGGCGCGGTGACTGAGGAGTCGGGTGGAGGATGTCGGGAAGCTGGCCGTCTTGGGCAGCGAAGTCCTCCAGAGTCCGTCTTGAGCCGAGGGTAGCCTCCCCATGCCGGGACTGGCCAGGAGGGGGTCGCTGGGGGTACCCATGCCTGGAGATGACATATCTCTCTCAAGGCAGCTTACTCTGCAGCACAGTGAGTAAAAGTCAGAGCTGGCCCAAGACATGAACCAACTAAGCACCGGCTCCTAAGAGCAATTAATTGCCAACAGGGTCTATTTTTGGCGGATAGGGAAAAGCCCTGCTGCCAATAATGAAAAAAATGTGACTAATTGACATCACCTACAAACATGTTTAGATTTTCCTAGAGCTGGGCATTTTACTACAAATTAAATACTATATCTTGGTCCGCCTCTAATTTTAAGCAGGTGTCCGACTAAACTTTCACTGGCCCCCCAATCCCCCCCGCCCCGAAAAACGGGCATTGTATGTAAATGATAGGGAAATATATATAGTCAGTACTTTTTCCACTTTTACTCACTGTATGTAGATGAGTTGAATCTGTACTTCTACTGATACAGAGTGTGAGTACTTTTGCCACCACCGGATTATAGTAGGCGTTTGAATGATCAATATTAGTATTATTGGCTGGAATAGAGGCGTGGGCTGGCTCCAGAACTCATTGCTCATGGTCATATGGGGGCGGGGATAGGGGTGTCGGCAGTACACCGGTCAGGAGGACACTGCAGACACCAATGCGCATGTAGCTGCGCATTGCCCATGTGCTCGCCCAGTGAGTATGCGGCACCGAGACGCCAGCTTCCTTTTCAATATTTCATGCAAGATGCTGGATTTAATGGCGCACCACACAATACAACGAAAAGCTCATGTTTACCGATCAAATTCGAACCGATCCATCGATCCATTGCTTATGCAATGGAGACTACACAAAAAAAGCCAGGAGGCGCGCAAATGAAAAAATAAATTACCTTGTCCGGCTGCTTCGTCATTTATAGCCGCGCGATGCGTACAGTGCGACCATGGTGGTTCATAAAAATTGCTGTCAGATGGATTACGGGAGCCATGATAGGTGCTGTTTAGGTTCCTTTGATGCAGCCACTCCGATGTCTCGTTTTTCCTCCCCCCCAAAGCCTCTTCCTGCCGGTCTCTCGCGTGACGTCACGCCCCTCCCTGCAACATCAGCACCGCGGCACGTCTATTTTTGAATTGTCAACACATAACTGCTACCTAGAAGTCGTCGAAAGAAAAATATTTTAAGTAGAAAAAAAAGAAAAAGAAAGAAAGGACAAAGAAAGAAAGTAAAAAGAAATCATAATAAAATATGTACATTTGGGAGAAAATATATAGGCTGAAAAGAAATGCAGTGTACCGCGTGATTCTAACAAAAACATACCGAACGTTAAGTTAAAAACCCTAAATTATTATGAAATATATCATTTTTAGTAATATTTAAAATGTATAATAATTTGGGGAAAACATTAACAAGACTAGCACGTCCGCCTCACAGTTCAGAGGTCGTGGGTTCGATCCCGACCCCGGCCTCCCTCTGTGGGGTTTGCATGTTCTCCCCGTGCCTGCGTGGGTTTTCTCCGGGTACTCCGATTTCCTCCCACATTCCAAAAACATGCTTGCTAGGTTAATTGGACACAAATCGCCCCTAGGTGTGATTGTGAGTGCGGATGTTTGTTTGTCTCTGTGTGCCCTGCGATTGGCTGGCAACCAATTCAGGGTGTCCCCCGCCTACTGCCCGAAGACCGCTGGGATAGGCTCCAGCACTCCCCGCGACCCTTGTGAGGATAAGCGGTATAGATAATGGATGGATTAACAAGATTTAGCAATACGTAAAAAAATACATTATTTGAATTACATTTTGAAAAACTAAAATAGTTCATATTTTTCTAATATGGAATAATTTGGAGGAAAATTAAAAAAAAAAATCAAATGAAACCATATATACGTTAAAGAAAAGAGATGTAAAATTGAAAATAAAATTTTATTCTTCTTTTATGCTGTCAGGTTAATCTAAAAAGAAAAAAAATGTATGAAACAGCTACTAATTTAGGGGAAATGATTTAAAAGCAAAATATGTTTTTAATAAATACAAATACAAAATACAATATTAAAAAAAAGAAAAAAATGTTTAAATTATTTTTTAAATATTGTAGAATGCACATGAAAAGCATGATTCTGTCTAATAATTCATTATTGTCATGAGACAAACAAAATGATTGTCACATGCTTACATCAGGAGTTTTGAACCATTTCCTGCATGAGTGACGTAAAACACTTCTTTTTACCCTTAACTTTATTTTAAATTTTTTTAGAAAAAAACAAGTAGTAGTAGTAGCAGAAAAGATAATATAAGAGTGCGAATAAGGAGTGGAAGAGGCATACTTTAATGCCGAAAACCAACGAGTAAACCATCTCACCTTTACTTAAAACGCAAACTCATATTTTCCCATTTGATAATGTCCCGCCTCTTTTGTGCCCTTCATTGCATTCTGATTGGCTAGCGCTTCAAAGCTGGCCAAAAACGATTGGACGACTCAAGTCGTTGTGCATACAAGGAAGTGGTTATTTTGTTTTGTAACAACTCCACATAACATACAGTATATTTGTTATTACACGTTCGCTCTTCATTGAGTTGTTTTCATTTTTTTCTAGTAAAACATGGCCAACGTCGACCTTGTTCGCGTCGGAAAGAACTTGTTAAAGAGCGCGGACACTGGAGAGGTAAGTAACAGAACAAACTACATCCAATAAATTGTTATATTACAATCTAAAACTATTGGACCCACGTTGCCACCTCCTCGGTGGCCTTTGAGTCCTGCTTAGAGACCTACTGTCATAAAGCTGCTATTATGTTCCATACTGAGGCTAATCGGTGTCAAGTGTGTCTCTGGTGCCTTGTTATCATAATGATGCTCACATGCGGGGTGGAACAGACAACAGGTGGAAAAATTACTCGGCCACTTAACTACCAATTCAACTCCTTTAAGTAAAGATGAAATAAAATACAAATGTTGACATGAAGAACAAAAAACATTATATGAATTCATGTTCAATACTCATTTTTTGATCTCGTGATTTAGGAGGATGAAAAACCTCTGCACACAAATTAGTTCCACTCTTTTGATAACTTGCAGTTGTGATCGTACTAAGTAATAACAAAACATAACCAACGATGACAAATTAGGGTAATAATAATAACTAAGTAAATACTAGTCCTTATGTGTGTGTGTTTTGAAACTTATTAGACCCATAGTTTTTAAATACCAGAAGATGGTGGTATTTAGGTTGGCACAAGATAACACATTCAGCATGAGGGATGGGAATTGGGAATTGATAAGAATTTAGTGATTCTGTTTTGGTTCTCTTATTGTTTCTCAGATGACAAAATGAAATATTGTAATACAAATGATATATGATATCATTGATGTCATTATCATTATATGGATAACTGTATGGTATAAAGCCTATTTTAAAAGTATATCGTCATCATAAAAGTAAATACTCAAGTACAGATATCTGGGGAAAATGTACCTAAGTACACTAACATAGTATTTGTACTTTCCACCACTGAGAACAGAAGACAGTGGTATCTGACCTTGTGCCTTTATGTTGTCAAAGAGTGTGGAGCTGCAGTCTCTGTGGCAGGACCGGCCGGCGGTCTTGTTCTTCCTGCGCCGCTTCGGCTGCCAGGTGTGCCGCTGGACGGCTGCTGAGATCAGCAAGCTGGAGCCTGACCTGAGTGCCAACGGCGTGGCGCTGGTGGGCATCGGGCCTGAGGAGTTTGGCCTCGAGGAGTTCAGGAAGTTGGGGTTCTTTAAAGGATGTAAGCAGCGTTCATGTGACACACTGGTGTCTCAAACTCAATCATTCAAAAGTATGATTTTGGCACCGTCTGACTCTTGGTGCCAAGGGACTTTGTTGAATTGAGGAGTTTGGAGAAATGCAATGCTTCGCCTATATCTTATAGCATCTATAAACCTTTTAAAAGGGTAGCTTCATTTGGACAACTGCAGTGCTTCGCCTCCATCTTGTGGCATCCGTAGGCATTATAAACTTCTTTAAAAAAAGGGTGGGCTTCAATTGCTTGTAGGTTATGGCTTTCTAATGTCCATTTCCTGTTTTGGAGTTATTGCATTGCTATTGCTCTTGTTGATGAAATCAAACAAACATGTAATTCATTACATTGACTTAAATGTCGTCGTATGTGTCGCTTTGTCTGTATTACACTGCCCGCAATGTGAGTCTAATGAAATAAATAACCAAAACATGTCTTCTCTTTTTAGCAATCTACGTTGACGAGCAAAAGAACTGCTATAAGGACTTGGGCTTCAAAAGGTGAGTCAATTCAATTTTACCTGAACACATTGCACCACACGATAATCCTGCAAAAGCTCAGGCTGGATTTACTCTTCAGGTCCAAGTGCCAAATTCTGATTTAATGCCTCTATCTGATTTATTTATTTTTGTTTTATTATAGTACTTCCAGGTACATTTCTGGTGACACGTATATAATATGGCTGTGTTTACACTAACGGAACGCATAAAACAATTCGAATTGTGTTCAAATATCACTTTTACCAGGTTTATAACTGCCTCAGTGTATTAACATTAAGCAAAGCACTTGGTTGTTTGTTTAAAAATAGCCTATGAAAATACATGTACAGTATGTTACATTTTTAAACGCATTTTCAAATGCGTTTGACATACCACCAAAAGAATTTTGCTAGCTGTGACGTCTGCTAGCCAGAGGCTTAGCTACAATGTATTTGTTTACAGAGTAGCTAGTGACTAGAGCACAAGTGAGTAACATTTCCTGATGTTTACCCAGTATTGTATATTTCATGTGGTACTGCCTCAATACTGTTGTGAAAACATCAGAATACAAATACCGGTACATGGAATTTTTTACTTGCTGTCTGTGACCCACCCAGAATGTGTCCGCAACCCACTTGTGGGTTCCGACCCACCAGTTGAGAATCACTGCTCTATATCCATCCTCTGTGTTTGTACTGCACCTGCATTGGCAAATGTCCAGTAAATATCAGATTTTGATCCACTTTTGGAAGAGGCCTAATTCTGGTCTGAAGATATCCAACACCATGCTTTACAAGGTCTACTTACACTGCCATGAGGCATAATACCAATCTTACCCCTTGAGAGAAAAAAATGTTGTAACATTGTAACACCTGAACCATCATTCTGCCTTTACAAAGATAACAAAGCTACCAATGTTCCACTTGTATTGATTTGCTAGGTACACAACTTTGAGCGTGGTTCCTGCCGCGCTGGGGAAGAAAGTACGAGAAGTGTCTTCAAAGGTAAGCTGCATGCTGGTGTGTTTCCCCCGCCATGATCGGAACGTACACCGACACTTGTCACTATTGCTTCTGCTTTGCACGCAGGCCAGCGCTGATGGCATCCAAGGCAACTTCTCAGGTGACCTGCTCCAGAGCGGAGGCATGCTCATTGTAGCCAAAGGTACACCGCAATAAGAAACGTTCACAAGCGGTCTCATTATAATTTTTAAAAACTGTTTTTCCGTAGGAAATATTAAGAATTGAGTTTTGTTTGTTAATTCAAACTTGGCTCAATCAATCTTTATTACCTGTACAGGCAAAATACCATTTTAAATGTTGTTGAAGTATAAAATTCAGTAAATCACCGTATCCTGACACAATAATTATTAACTAGTAACTACTCATAAACTCTTCAAATGGGAAGTCAAGTCTAAAAAAAATCTTTACAGTAATACTGTATGTTCTATGCGGCCGCACTAGTCTAAACACACAGATGGATAAAAATGGGTTTCATATTCATCAAGCACAATATTACCAGAATACCATATTTAGACTAGTGGGGCCGCATAGAGCATATTATTGTACTTTTTTTTTTTTTTTTTTTACTTAACTTGCCACTTTAATTCTTATTTGTAATGTTTTATTCTTATACCAGTATAAAAATGATTCAACCACTGTTGATGAAACTTAAATACAGTGGACCTCCCACATACTCGCAGTTCAGCACACATTTTTGCTACTGCAGAACTTATGAGGGGGGCAAAAAAGGGAAAATACCTTCAAAGAGGCAGTAGGGGATTGATAAAGGCAGTTATAGCGTTTCAAATTATACAGTCCGTCCACAGGTGGGCAGTGCTGTTCCATATCTAATGAGACTGTAAATGAACAGAAAGTAGAGATGAGTACATACTGCATTTAGTTCCATGCATGTGAAGACAACCACCTCACAGGCAACAATCAGTAATCTTCCTCTGCACGTTTGACATATCGATAACATAGATTTTCTTTATCTCCAGTTTCAGTATAAAATGTTATTACATTTCACTTTTTATTAAATAAAGCAAATGAATGAAGATTGTTTTTTAGGGCTGCAGCTATTGCATTATTAAACAGCAAAACATGTGAAGTGCAGGTATTATTGTTGTCCACTTGGGGTCGCCATCACCACGTTCCACACTATCATATCATGACTCTTAGTGTTTGTGTGGCCTTAAACATTGGGGCCTGGCCTGGTGAGTGACGTGGGAGTCAGTGAATGAGGTTTCTTTTGTGAGCTCAGGTTAGTCGCTGGCTTTATCAACTTGAACATTTTGTTACCATTTGTTTAATAAAGCGATTGAAAGTGCACTGGCGACTGTGTCTATCCTTGACCACTTTTGGAGGATATGTGGTGGTAGGCTATATTGAATAAGCCTCCACTGGAGCACGAAGCCACAATAACCAAACCGCGAACTAGGAAGGAAACACTGTATTCACCAAAATTCATTAACCTGATAACATTGTCTGTATCTTTTCTGATTGCCAAGGGGGGGAGAAAACCCTGCTGCACTTCATCCAAAACTCCCCAGGAGATTATGTACCTTTGGAGGACATCGCAAAAGCTTTGTCCATTTCGTCCCATGCGAAAGAGGGCCAGAGGCCAGTGGTAAGACACATTACTCTTATAATAGGAAAAAGTGTCATTGTCATTGTAGATTACCTAGATTGGACCTTCCCAATGAGGGGTTAAACAGAACAGCACGAAAAACATGTGTTCCCAACTCACGTCAGTCTCTATTCGTTTTACGTCAGCACCATTACGCGTATCCAACAGACTTCTCCACGGACAATATCATGGTTGTTACTTACTCGTCACAGCCCATCAGCCCGCAAAAACTGTACATTACTTGGATTGGATTACATCCATGATACTGTAGCTAGACTTACACTGATGGTTCCTCAGAGTTGAGGAATGATATTGAGACAGTTAGGGATATCCTTAGAAAGATCCCTGAAATGTTGAACACAGCTATTTTGTGTCAGATGTGCCAATTGCATGTTTTGGCATTAAAAACACGGTTGCGTCACGAAAATCAACAGATGGTGGCTTCACACAGCAAACTAGCTTCTCATCACTGGCCTTTTGACAGATTGTCTTAATGTGATGTATTTGCCTGACAAAATTTTTTACTGGGACAAACCCATTTGCTGTCTGAGTCACAAATAAATTATTTAACGCTACAATTATTATTATTATTTTTTTTTTTATGTTCAATGTTTCCATTCCTTTTGCAAGACATGGAACTATTACATGTTTTTCATCAGCTGAAAGATAATTATGTTTCCCAATTATACATAAAAGCTGTGATTTGCTTGATAATGTGGAACAACCGCCTTAAGTAATGTTGTTTAATTATGCTCATCTAAGGAGCTAATTACTGAACGCTTGAGATCGATATCAGTGTTCTAGATAGAGAGGACAAAAAACATGCAAAATTCTGTGTATGTAAATATATATATATATATATATATATGTATATATGTATATATATACACACATATATATCCATCCATCCATTATCTATACCGCTTATCCTCACAAGGGTCGCGGGGCATGCTGGACCCTAGCCCAGCTGTCTTCGGGCAGTAGGCGGGGGACACCCTGAATTGGTTGCCAGCCAATCGCAGGGCACACAGAGACAAACATCCGCACTCACAATCACACTTAGGGGCAATTTAGAGAGTCCAATCAATTTACCATGCATGTTTTTGTAATGTGGGAGGAAACCGGAGTACCCGGAGAACCCACACAGGCACGGGGAGAACATGCCAACCCCACACAGGGAGGCCGGAGCCGGGATCGAACCCACGACCTCTGAACTGTGAGGCGGACATGCTAACCAGTCGATCACCGTGCTGCCTATATATATATATACATACATACATACATACATATATATACATATATACATATATATACATATATACGTTCCCTCATCCCTTCCAATCACTGCCAACCTCTTCATGACCTTTCTGATGGATAATACGCATCCTCTCAGAACACAAACGACTTTGTTGTTGCACTGTGCTCTCCAAATGCTAAAGAAAATGAGTGTGAGTTGCATAGTCACAAGCTAGCAGACACGCTTGTTTGTGAGTGGTAGGCATGCTGACAGCCTGACAGACTGGCCTTGTGAACTTGTCGAGGTCAGCGGCTGATCACAAGAAATTCTGCTTTTTCTCAAGAGTGACTTGACATATTTGTGTTGAGGACTGAGTCATTCTGTGAAATGTGTGTTATCTGTGGGTACTGGAAATGTCTTCATTCATTCGATGCAGTAGAAATCCTAAATCTGTGATGCTCCTTAAAGTGCATCTGGAAAGTATTCAGCGGTTCACTTTTTCCACATTTTTTAGGTTACACCCAGAGTTATATGCATTAATGTGCCAACTAAAGCTATATTTTATTAAATAACTCATCAATTAATTATAATTAAATTTATTACATATATTGTATAATGCAAAGCAATTCAGCATAGTTTTTACTCCTTGTTGAATCAAAATCATATTGGGTCAAATTCTCAACCCAATGTCATTGTATCACCCTTGCTAAGGCTCTGCAATGGCATGGTACCTAAAATGTTTCACTATGAAGATTCCTATACTTGGGTACTAACTGCAATGATACGGTAGCAAAAAACATTTTGGCACCAGAGTCATTCTCGGATTGCCATACACATTTTATTCTGTCTTCCAGCTTTGATATCTGATTCCAAACTTCTACTGCCATGACAGATATCCAAAAGTGGGCCAAGCCGGGGAAATAAATCATCTTAATCATGTCACTGGCAGTGTACAGAAATACAACAATACAGAAATGAGAACTTTACACTTTTTTTCTTGCAGTGCAGTGATGACGTTTGCACTCGATGAGGACGTCGCTTATCAAGTTTGATTCAAATCTCATCCAGTCAGGTGCAAGACGACACAAATTATGATCTCACCTTGTTTCGAAAACCATTTAAATAAAATCAAGGCCATACTTCCCTATCCCACCCTCTTGCTTTCAGTTTGTTCATATTTTTTTTTTTCGGGGGGGCGGGTTTCAAGGGGCATGCATTTTTTCATTTGCTAATGTTTGATTTTTTGGGGGGAGACATGTATTTTTTCACCACTTAAAGCAGTAGCCCGACATCATCATAGAAACTCTAACATTCTTCTGTCAAAATACATAAAGGATAAGCAATTACATTACACTTAACATCCACTTGTAACACTTTGATTGAAATTGCTCAGTATGGAAGGAGCAGTTTTGTCTCATGCAAATGTTACCCTTTTTCGGGACGGGACGGGACGCAGCTAGGCTATTACAACTACGGTTACTTTGGAGGAAGACAGACATTTTTTCACTCTGAGGCCGCACTTGTAAACCAAACCACCAAATTACACTTTATCAGTTAGTGCCGCGGATTGGTGCATCTGGCATATGCAGCAGACACATTGCCAAACACAAATGCACCCCCACACGCCCATGTCGATAACGTAGCAGAACACGCAAGTATGTGGCGCTATTTGGAGGCTAATGCTGACAACACTTTTAGCTGATCTACGCTGAATACAGCAGCTTCCTTTACCTTTTGGCTTTCACATGATAGTGCATGTAATGGTCCGACACTCTTTCCAAAACTTGAAGAAATGTACATTTAATTCATCTTGTTGGGACATTCACTTTAATGGCAATCGTTACAGATTAGCGTCACAAAAATAGCAGTCGTCGTAGAAATGAAATTAACAGCAAGAACATTCAAAAAACAATTTTATTATACCTTTTAAACCTGGCAAAGCAACAATGCAATCTCATAAATAGATAAATAAATTCCTCTCACATTTGTATATATAGTTCCGGTATATATACTGTATATATAGCAAAAAAGTACTTGGCTGGTAAAAACAACACACTTTCACCATATGGATGTAACCTGATGTGTCTATATGTAAGTAGTCTTGTATAGAACATCAAACAAATACAGTAACATAACACCTACTGTATGTATGTATGTATGTACAGTATACCTAGTACCTATACGTATTGTAGAATATAGTACATTCAGACTAAACAGTCACAAGGCATCCTGAATTTTTTTCTTTCTTTTTTCTTTCTTTCTTTCTTTCTTTCTTTCTTTCTTTCTTTCTTTCTTTCTTTCTTTCTGTCAAGCTCTCTGTAGCACAGGAGCAACACTAATCACCCACTCTACACGCTCCCACTCCTCTCCTATGCTCAGCTTTGATTCTCCTTCCATTACTTGGTAATAAAGATAGAAAATAACAGTCCCAGCGCCATTTGTCCAGGTTCTTATTGGCGGACACAGGGCCTTGGCGTCCTTTCATCTCCATTAAATCAATGTGAGCTTCATCTGCTGGCTGCTGCCTGATCAGTCCACTGTTCACGTGTAATTGCTTCTATCCGAAAGGCAAAGAGTCCAGTGTTAGATTCGTGAACGCATTAGTCCGTGTTGTTGTACTAATTCGAGAAAATGTAGCCATGTCGTCTCATAAATGTCACATGCAGTTGTGGAAGCAGAGAGAAGATGCTAACATTGCTTCAAAAATACGGCGATGAGCTAGCACGATAGTTGTCAGTATTTTTTTTTTTTTTTTAATACAGTGTACACACGCATGACCAGAAAGTAGAATTTTTAACTCCCTAATTCCAGTCCTAACAAAAACGGAACTAAACAAGACAAAACAACCCAAGTCATAGTATGCTTTATTTTTTATGCTTCTTTGCCATTTCTTTGGGGATTAGTGATGATAACGTAACAAATGTAATCTTTATGACACCATTCAAGCAAGAAAGGGAATTTATCCTCAAAAGCAGTATTCAAAAAAGCTAATGAATAAAGCAATATTTTTTTACATTTTGGTACAGTTGAGGTCTCTTTTGTTACACTCTTTTCATAATAGTTGTTAGTTGACTTTTCTTTACAGGAAACAGTGATTAATAAACCGACTTGGAAAATGTTGATGACAACACTGAAACTGAAAAGGGAATTTATCGTCAAAAGCTGATAGCTAGTAAAAGTTGTTGTTTGTTGTTTTTATTTTTGTTTTGTTTTTACTCCATTTTAGCTACAATTAGGGTTTTACTTGTTTTATTTTTTGAAAAGTAGCTGGCTACCAAGCTTGATTATATTATAGACTCTTCGAACTTGACAGTTCCATGAACGGATGACTCAAAATTTGACCAAAAACACAAGTTAGTCAAGGAATCCAGAACTCCCTTATCCCAATAGTTACAAAAACTGTTCTGCCTGACATTTTTTGTTGTGAATCAGTTGTGATAAGACAAGGTAGAAGTTTTGTTTGCTACATTGCTTTTAAGCAGTTACTCGCATAACCTTTTACATAACAACTGACAATTAACTACATAAAACAGGAACCTGTACTGTATGAAAATGTTTTATGAGGTTAACCATTTGAACATATTTTTCCTCAATCCAACAAAGAAAATTCAAACAAATCATGGCTTAAACAGGTTCCTCAAATTGTTAAAGTTCTGAAGATTCACTGTAGTTCATTTTTAAAGTTGAAGTAATGTGCATGACTGAGACACTCAGAGAGCTTTTGAAAAGCCAGTGGTTAAATATTTTCTGACTAATTGTCAAAAGCTGCAGCTCAATTTGAATGTTAATTTGTGGTTAAAGCTGCAAAGATTGAGGTCTTAAGACTCTCATCTAATTTGCTGCACTTAACAGTCAAAAGGCAAACTCACAGAGCGGAACTAATTCTGTTGTAGCCACAGATGTTTTCATTACTTTTGCGCGTGCTCGCGGTGATTCACTCTGCAGTGGTCAAATGAAAACATTCACAAGTTAATGACAAAGATCTGCTATTGAGATTTGCGTGGTAAATTCCCAGAAGAAAATGCTTTACATAAAATGTGAATGTTGCCTCGTGAATCCACCAGAGAGTTTACTTTCAAGCCATGAAACAATTCACGACATCACCGTTTGCAAATAAACAACAGTGACTTCAATACTTGGTATCAGCCCAAATAAATGAGCCTGTTGCAGGCAGTCAGCATCAAGACAGTGTCTCCTTTCAGTCTGCCATCACAGGAAATATGACAACCGAAGTGTAAAACTTTCTACCAGACGCGGCACTTTTGCTCTGGGTTCATCGGACTTCCTTTCTGGCACTGGAATGCTTCTGAGAAAGCTTCAAAATTCTGGAGTGAACCGAGAACCCTAAGGAGGAAAACAAAGAGAACACCAAGTTGAGTTTGCAACATCCGTCATTAAAGGCTGCTGTGAGATATGAAATTTAACCAAGAGGAACCATGGCGTATCCAGAGAAAACCCAGTAAACAAAGTACCCAAATACATTTTGTGACCCCAGAAAACCAGAGTTTAGTAGAACCTTTAAGTTTAGTGAAAAACCCCAATTACTTGAACTTCACACACGCAGGCATGGGAAGAAAAGCAAACTCCACACATAAAGGCAACTGAATGGAAATGAACCTAACATCCAGGGAGAACTGGAGCACCCAGATAAAACTGGAGTTCTTTGAGAATCCAGGAGTTCCCAGAGAATACTTAAGTCCCCAGAGATTTTTGTAGTTCCCGAAGAATCCCGGAGCCTCCGGAGAAAACTGGAGTTTCTGGAGAAACCTAGAGTCCCTTGAGAAAACGGAAGTGCCAGAGAAAACTGGGGTACCTAGAGGAAAATTGAGTACTCGGAGTACCCACACCAAAGCATGGGAAGAACATATACAGTAAACTACACTTAGAAAAATCAAGACTGAATCGAACTTGGGATCTTCTTGCCGTAAAGCAACAATGCTTCACTACACTCTTTCACCATACCACCAATAGACCTTCCTATCCTATCTTGATATTTTGACAGAGCTATGTTCCTGGCAAACTACATAACTGACAACTGATTTCTAATGCAAAGTTACTTTGTGGCTAGCAATAAATTATTTAACTATAGTGGCATGTATGTCTTACCTGTATTCTAATGGGCTGTGAGAGTCTGTCTTAATGGACTGGCTGGCATATTCGGGTCGATATGCACCGCACCAAACCTGGATGAAGCAAAGAGATCATTTAGGGTAGTGAGTGGTCCTTTTTCCAAAAGCACCAATCCATTGCTAAATGCCTCTGATTCTTGGTGCAACATTAAAATACCATGTATCCCTGTTTAGTTGTAGTTTTTTTGCTTACTTGGGCAAAGTTAAGAAAGAACAGCTGCTTATGATCCATGTCTAAACCTGGCAGACGCGGCTCTTCACCTTCTGTTTCCACCCACTTCAGGTAAGCCTGTAAACAAATGATGTGTCAATTTCAAAACACATCTCACGTGTCTTGTGTACCTTGAAATCCCGCAGGTATTTACTCATGTCACAGCCCACCTTGTAGGCTTGCCGAACCCCTCCGTTATCTGCAATGTTCTCCCCTAAAGTGCTGATCCCGCTCACCTATAATGACAAGCTCATGAATGCACACAAACACATCCTGGTGTAGTTGATCTATAGCACAGGTGTCAAACTGATCTGGCCCGTGACATAATTTTATGTGGCCCACGTAGGCATATCCTGTGTGTTGACTTCAGAGGTCTCTTTCAAATTGTCTTCACTGTTAACACAACATATGAGATACTGCAAGCATTTGTTACTAATCCCTCCTTTAAAATACATTGAAAAACAGTTGAACAAACTACTGTCTAATGATTTCAAAGCTAGTTATCCATCAATTTGTATTGTATATGTGATAATATAAGTCTGTAATATAAGATCATACATTGATAAGGGTTCACAGTCGTAACGGCCCTCCGAGGGTGATGTTGCCTGCGACAAAATTGAGTTTGACACCCCTGATCTGTAGTCATGAACAAGCCTTACATTTTGTCCACCCGCGAGCTTCCAGTTGAACTTGCTGTACTGCTGCACCATGCACTGTGACTGCTCCTTGAAATGTTCTGCAGAGTAATTACTCCACCAGTTGAGCATGTTGCCGTCCTTGTCGAAATTACGCCCTGCCATGGAAAATCAAAGTACGGTACATTAATTTGAGTACATCTTGAGCTGTGCTGCCCTCAGATGTAGATTATTTAATTTTGTCACGTTTACAATGCACAGCGAAATTTGGTCCCTGCATAAAACCCATCTTAAAGGAGAAGTGGGCCGCAAGCAAATAATGCCTGTAGACCAACAGTCGGGGGGGACAGAACAACCAGATAAAAATGGAATACCCAGAGAAAACCGCCATACCCAAGGAATCTTGGAGTATACTGAACGTACTGGGGTACCTACACAAAATTGGACTACCAAAAAAAATCTGGACTATACTGAAAAACTGGAATATTCAAAGAAAACTGGAGTAGCCGGAGAAAAATAGAGTACATGACAAAAACTGGAGTACAGAGAGAAAACCAAATTACCCAAGAAAATCTGGAGTCAACACAGAAAACTAGAGTATTCAGAGAAAACCAGGGGAAAGCTGGAGTTCCTGGAGAAAACTGGAGCCCCTAGAGAAAATTGGGTACCCAAGGAAAACTGGGGTACAAAGAGAAACCTGGTGTATTTTGAGAAAACCTGACTACCCAGAGTAAACCGCGGTATTCAAAGTAACATGGATCACTCATAGTAAACTGGAGTACCTGGAGACAACTAAGGTACTGGAGGAAACCCGAGGAAGACAGAGAAAACTGGAATAATTGAAGAGCGGGGCAGGGGGGGTACCCACATGCAGGCATGGTATGGAAAGAACGTATTCCACATATAAAGGTCTCAAGTGGGGAGTTCAGACCAGTCCATGGTGGAATCAAAATGGGGATCTTATTGCTCTTAGGCAACAGTACTCAGATACTCTACACCACATACAACCGCTTTGGTACCACATACTGTATTTTAAGTAGTAGTAAGTTACAGTACAGTAATGTGTTATATTACTAGTTCTGCATTCAAAGTAACCACCATTTACCAAGTCTTACCATTGTCATCGAATCCATGTGTGATCTCATGGCCGATGACCATTCCAATTCCACCAAAGTTCAGAGCCTGCTGTTGATGTTTACTGAAAAAAGGTGGCTGCAGGATGCCTGCGGGAAACACTGGAAACACACAAGTAGGTGCACATGAGCGTAATTGAAGATGCTATTCAGAGGTGTCGCCATTAAAGATGTTACCGATCTGGTTTCTGTTGGGAGAGTAAAAAGCATTCACCACGGCAGCACCGATTATCCACCTGAGGAGCGACCAGGAATGTTTATAGTTCTGTCATCAAGTATTTCTCAGAACAACGCGTTAGCCGTAATCCTTCATTGAGTGTTATCTTACAAGTTGGGATCCACCGGCTCTCTGAGCTTCTTGAGACTCTTGTGGGCCTCAGACTTGAGGTTCTCCAGAATATTCTCAAAGTAGTGTTCCTCGCTAAAATTCAACTGAATGAGGAAAGCAATAAAAATGAGTGGATCGATGTTTTTTTTACCTCCAAAACACAGTAGCTGAATTCTTACGTGAGCATACTCTTGGTCCAGCTTCTGGTTACTCTTCTGCAAAATATGATCTGGATAGCCAATATGCTCTTTGATTGCCATGGCCTGCAGGAGACACACCACAATTAGGGTGACAATTTGACACATGAAAACAGCACAATGTTGTTGTTGTTGTTGTGTTGGTTTTTTTTTTTCGTGTTGTTTGGGTAGACACCGGTGTGTACGCACCACCAATCTGTATAGCGATTACATCTATCTCCCATTGACGGGATATCACTGAGCTCACATTGGCAGATATCTGATACGCATCAGTTTTTTGCACTCAGTTGGAAGGGCCCCAATTCCAATTTGAAGATATCTGATTCTGTGTTGGTGGTATCCCATGGAAAATCCAACCAAAAGTACACCTCAGAGCAGACTTGGAAGACGCTAGAGGGACTAGGCCTCCCAACTGGCCTAGGATTGCCTTGAGGTCAAATGAAGGTTAAAAAAGGCGCCCAGAGACAGGGAACACTTGGCCTTCCTGCTTGGACTCCTCCCCCACGACCAAGACTCAGATAAGCGCAGGATAATGCATGGATGGCTGAATGAATGAATGTAAGACTACCTTCTCTCTGGCCTTCTCCTTGGAAGGTGCATCCATCCAACTTAGCTCCTCGAGTGTTTCTACATACGCTGTCTGGATCTTCCCGATAAGATCGCTGACCTACAAAACATGAAGAAACCAGGATGATTGTGACAACTCGCCCTGTAATTGACTGACAACCAGTCAAGGGTGTCATCTGCCTTTTGCCCCAAGTCAGCTCTGATAGGCTTAAGCGCCCCGTGACCCTGAACAGGACAAGTGGAATAGGAAAGGATAGATGGATAATGGCAACTCCTTCCAAGTGTCCTCATCTAACATGTTTCTGTTGTTTCCAGTACATTTTTGATATCAAGAGTGAAAATGAAATGTTCCTCACCATTCGTTTGCTTTCTCCAGCAAAAGTCTCGCGTACGTACAGCGCTCCAACGGCATTCTCCATGCTGCTCTGGACGTAACGAACACATTCTCTCCACCAGGCATCCTCCACCGTGGTCCCATACAGAGTCTGAAACACATAAATGTTAATCCTGCAGGGATTTTGTAATTCAGTAACTAAATTTGTTGTTGCGGTGGAGTCTACCTTCCTGTAACGCGCCCTGGCGTCTTTGAAACGACGACTCAAGCTGTTAACTCTGTCAATGACCAGCTGCCAGGTGAGATAGTTCTGCATAGTTCTGCACATATGAAGTGTTACTATATTTGTGCATTTCACTTTCTTTTTTCTTTTTTCTTGCATGTGTGCCTAATGCTGACCGGACACTGTGTCTGGAGAGGACTTCGTTCATCTTGTCCAGGTAGGGCGACCCGTACACCACCACTTCCTCTTCCAGCTCCACATCGAGAGACACGCTGGATAGCACGCCTCGAATAAACCGTGTCCAATTAAAACCCTGCAAAACAAATATTGCCTTTTTTCCTGTATACTCTATATTACTGTAAGACATGCTGGAAAACACAGAGTCTTCTTTTAAGGGCCAGGAGGCACCGGATTTGAAATCTTTGTGTTTTTCATAGTCCTCTCCTGACTAAATCATCGAGGCCTCAACATGCCCAAAAACGCACCGATTTTTAACAGCATATACATCCTGGTGAGAATATATTTTAGGCGTCTTAAACACAAAAGCCCCAAATTCACACAGTAGCCTGCTGGAAAGTTAGAAAAGATTGGTGGACGCGTCTATCATAACAGGATGCATTAAATCGGCCATTATTGTTTGAAGCAGCCATTTTACGTAAATACTTGGGCTCATAATTTGACGCACTCCTAAAGGGGAATTAGTCCGAATGAGCTCCAATCCAAAGCAGGTATCCAAGACAGATGGGAAATACTAAATTAGGAATCTATTCTGACAACAATATGAAAGGTTGCATGTAGCAATCAAAAACAAATGACATTAATCCAGTGTATAAGGTCATTGGACTAACAGCAGCTGCTGTCACACCGCCTCATGACCATCACATCTAATTGTTGTCAGTTACACAACAAACACTGGAAAATAAGCCACAGGCTGTTTCACCAAGTCTCAAGACAAAGACATTATTATCTAATCACGTGGAGCAGCCCGCTGTCATAAATTCTCATTGCAACATTTGTTAATTACTTTCTTTTGTTCAACTGGAGCATTGTAATCAACTGCTTCTCCCCATCCTGTGTGTTATCGCTGGAGCCAGACACGCAGTCCTCACTCACGTTAAAGCCAAATGTGCTCTGCAGCTCGTTCAGCGTCATCTTGTTGTAAAGTACGGTGACATCCTGGCGCTCCTCAGCCGGCAATGTGGCCTGGATGGGGGAAAATCATCGGTGTCATTGTACAAATGCTGCCAAACAAGCGGCATTAGATGTTTATTGTTTGTTGTTCCACCTTAAAATCTAACAGTGTGGAGTATCATTTGGTGATTAGTCGATTTTATCGATTTGTTGAAGATTTCTCTTTTTTTTTTTGTTCCTTAACAATTTATGCAGTTAAATCAACAGAGCAATGTGGATAATACATTGCCCAAGTACAATGTTTAACATTAAAAAATAATCTAAAAAAAATACAATACTTATCTGTTCACCTGAATTCTAAAATGTATTAAGACCCCTCCAAAATTCATTTCTTTGTAGCTTTTCAGCTGTACAAGAGCGCCTCTCTTGTCTCATTTATGACCACACTCACGTTGGCAATGTCCGTCTCCAGGTCCAACACTAGCATCATTTCCTCCCATACGCGTTCGTCGTCCTGTGTCAGGTTCCTGTCCTCCCGGGTCATCTTGGCGATGGCCACCATGAAGTGGAGGTAGGCCTCTCGAACCTACGGTGACATTATTAACAGTGATGACAATCTGTACATTGTTGTCAAAAAGCTACACGGCTGAGGTCACACAAACAACAATTTGAAAGGTAGTCGAAAAATACTATAAGAAAATTGAAATTGGCCCTTTCATGCCTCACCTTTTTGTAGTTTCCATCATTAAAATAATAATCTCTCGAAGGCATCCCAAGACCTGGCTGGTCAATCTAAACAAAATACAAGTTAAATGATTTACTTTTATACACCACAACATAATATTACAGTGACCGTACTTTTTTACAAGTTCAACATTTCAAAATAAAGTTTATACTAATTGATGGATCAGAAAAGTAGGCTTTATTTTCCAATTTGTACCAGTACTTGAACCTGTTCATTTCAATTATTTAATTACAGGTACTGTGAAAAAAAACAAATAAATCATGCATTTAATGCCATTAAAACACAGCTACCTTTTTCATAGGTTGTGCTACTGCTCCCTCCCGCCCCTTAAAAAAGCCAGGCACAAATGGTTGGCCAAAATGGCACTTTATAATGAAGGGGGCATTTTATGGAAAAACTATTTTGGGGATTGTTTTTATACAAATGTTTGGGTCTCTGGAGTGCCTCCCCACCTGTCAAGTGTGAAATTAACAACCAAGCATATTTCTGTCGAGTGAATTATGGGTAAATTAGCCAATGGTGACTTTTCACAAGCATAATTCATTTGTTGTCTCACAACCGGGATCAATTATTACTAGTTACTTTTAAAGAAAAATATTCAATGGCATAGTCGTAAAATTCACTACAATGGCAAGGCAAAGCTCTTGCTCCACCCCAGTTGTCATGGTAATGAAAGCCAGACTGCATTTGCATGAGACAGAACCGCCCACACAAAACAAAGTGTTGTAATTTTTTATCCTTTGTATATTTTGACAGACAAATGTCAGTGATGCTTGATTAAGACACCTGAGAACGGTCTGAAATTGGGGGGGGGGGGGGGGCACATTATACCGTATGTCTCCTTTAAACGGTTGGTTTCCTTCTGGCTTACTTTATTGAAATTGGCATCATGAAGTGACCAAATACCTGCCAACTGTCTGTCAATGATAAAGAGATGGCGATCTTACGTAAACGATATGGCGCCGAGAATCCCGGTCGTCGGTCCACACGTACACATCCAGGAGAGCTTTCTTGTGAAAGCGAGCTGTCATTGTGGCCAGAGTGTCCTCAAGGTTCCATTCTTCCTCTGCGGTAAAATCAATTGGATTATAATCCGTAGAGCGCTCAGATTTCCTTCAAGGTTCAATAGCAATGACAGGAATTAGCTCCTGGATTACATACTGATGACTTTGACCGTACAAGCATCATATAACTAAAAAGAACATTTAGAAGTTTAAGGCAGCATGGGGGACTAGTGAGTACAGGGTTTTTCCTGGCTCAAACTGAGGCACAGAGTACCATCCTGACCATGCACCATGACGTGCATGTATTCTGTAAATTCAACTGACTCCCTTTCTTTTACAGGGAACATAGTGAACTAAAGAGTTCCAATAGGAATGACAATTATCATGTTAAAACATTCATTGATTAAAACTAGAGCCACAATTTTAAAAGTGTTACTGCAAAGAGCCAGATTATACATACGGGCGCACATAAACTGCCCCATCCTGTCCCCTCATTCTCTAGCTCTCTTGCATATTTTGATAAACTCCCCTTCTTTGTATGGCTTTTTATCTTATGCAATGTTCAAATTTCCAAGAAAGTTGAAAAAAGTGCTTCATAAATTTTAGGAACAGCTGTGTCTATTTTTTTGCCTGACCTTTCAAAGCGAGCAACTTGTGCTTGCTAAGTTAATAAGTCCACTTTGGAAAATTTCTGGTTGATGTTTGCATGGATGGAACTGAAGTATCACTGAAGATGTGAAACCTTGCTCAAATGATGCCAAACATATGAGGCAGAATGACCCTGCAGAAAACCTCCAAGCATAGACCAGCATAAGAGCTCACAAGATATGCTAGTTTTGCTGGTGTGCTGGTGTTGCTGTTTTGCTTTTTTTTTTTTTTTTGTGGTTGCCATTACAGTCAACAAAAAACTGTGTTAAAACATCCTCGGTTGAACTTCATATTTTTGTTATGCTGTGATTCCCCGGCCCATTTTGAAAGTATACTTTGTAGTTACTCACTACTCAACGTTTTTTCCCCTCAATCTCATTTGCGTCAAAGTGCATGCCTGAGATGCCCGTAGCTGGTACCTCGCTTGCCGTATGTAATCGGTTTAATCGCCACGTTCGGACAAGCTCTTTATCGTACGCGCAACAGTGTGGCCATATTTGGAAGTGCTGACGTGGCGGCCGACCGGGAAGTAAAAAGTGAAGCTTTTCCTACTGGGTTAGATGAGAAATTTATCTTTCATTGTTACAACAAAAAGCCCAGTCTTTGCCCATTTTAAAAAGGAAAAACAAGAGGAGACGAGATGTGTCTTTCAGTGTTAATATAGTAAATGCACTTTATTTATCAAGGCTTCCTCCGTTGTCTTCGTGCAGCCACTTGTAACTAAATCCTCCAAAATAGCAGTAAATCGCTTGCCAGCCCCTCTCCTAACGCTTTGTGACGTCACGGCGGTGCCGCGAGTTTCAACCCGTGGGGATTTGCCGTCGTGGTGGCAAACGTAGCGCAACCCAGCAGCGCTCCATTCTGTGGTGCCGTCCCTCACCGCATACACAATGAATGGGGGTTACAATGGCACACTGAAAATTCAGAGTGAACCGCATGAAACCGGGCAAAGAGCCGCGTGCGGCTCGCGAGACACGGGTTGGTCAGGCCAGCACTTCCATAGTGGCGAACGCTACAACTGCAGTTAAAATACGCTGCTGCCGCAGAGGGAAATCAGTCGCGCTGTGTTGAGCAATAACAATCGCTCAAGGCTGGAGGCGGGCACAAAATTGCTGGAGGTGGCCGCCTCGCAATTTTGAACGCAGGAAAAACCCTGGATTAACACATCCACCTCACGGTTTAAGGTTCAGGGTTCTAATCTCGACTCAGGATTTCCTGTGTGTCATTTGCATGTTCTCCTTGTGCTTGTGCGGGTGAATGTTAGGTTCACTGGAGACTCTAAATTGTCCATAGGATTGAATGTGAGTGTGAATGGTTGTCTGTCTCTATATATGTGTCCTATGATTAGCTAGCGACCAGTAGGAGTATACAAGATGGATGGATTGATTTAGCAGTTTAATCAGTATCAGTTGAATCAAAAAGTCAAAAAAGAAGAATAAAAACGGAATGAATATATTTTGGTTATGATTGGATGTAATTTGCTTCATTCGAACATTCTATATTTTAATACAGAGCAATCATTAAATAGCATTTTTTTCTGTTTTAAATATATTTACTGTATAATATAGACACATTTCAAATTAAATTCAGAGAATTTAAGCATTCAATCGGAAATATTTTTCTCATTTTACAACAAACAAAAAAGGTATTTTCTCCATTTAATACAGACCAGTGATTCAATTACATTTTTTTTATTTTAAAGTGACACATTTTGTTTATACTTAATACAGAGCACCGATTCAGTATTAACTGTTTTCTTATTTTATTATCAGTACACTTCCTTTCAACAAATTGAAATGATATTGAATTCAGCTAAATGGACATGATTTATTGTTTTGTTTTGTTTTTTGAGTGGTGTGTTTTTTGTTTTACCAGATGTGGCGTTCCAGTCATCAGAAGCCACAGGCCAGTCGCCGATAATGTCGATGAGTCTCAGGAGGGGCTGAGAGTCGCGCTGCTCGATGAGGCCTAAAGAAGTCAAGCGGTCACGACATTAGGGACACCTGCACAGGGTTAATGCAAGACCTGTGACCAACATGTTTTCGATAAACGTTAGCCGTATCTCAGTCAGATCTCTTTCAAGGTACTTTCATCATAATAAGGATTATTTTGTTGATATATATATATATATATATATATATATATATATATATATAGATGCAGCGACTGTTGAGCTTACTCTCATTCAAGCAGGAGCTGTAAAGGATTTTGGCTTTCCTGATGGCATCTCTGTCTTCTTCACTCTCCGTCTCCAAAGCACCTGCAAAGCAGGAGACAACACATGGCCACAGGCTTTGTATTAGTGGTAAGTAACAATCACCATTGGCAAATGATATATTTCATTCCTCTCCCCCACACTCCGTTAAAAAAAAAGGCTGCTTTTTTGGAACGTCTCACACTCGAGCTTTTCAACATTGCCCATCTCTGCTCTCACCCATAAAGGGCCACATACTGACCTTTGAGCACAATCTCAAGCTTGTCCCTGAGGATGTCAAAGACACTGTGGCGCGAGCTGGTCTCTGGGATAACGTGGCGCTCCAGCCAGCCCCCGCAGGCGTACTGGTAGAAGTTATCGCAGGGCTTCACCGACGCATCCATGTTCTGAAGGAGCCGCGACGCTTTGGCCGAAAGAGATGATGGTGGTGAGGTCAGATTGTCAAAATAAGACTTCATTTTATGACATGCTTTTAACTCTTGACGACCTCACCTGCGGTAACGCAGTCTGCGGTTGTGCACACACTCTCGAGGTTGGAGCGAAACAGCTGACCTGGGTGGTAACAATTCACTCGCTACAGTGGTGCCTTGGAAGGTCAAACACTTCAAAAGTTGTACCATAAAATGACAATTTCAATGTGGAGCCACCTTCAAAGGATTAACTTGTGTGTTTGGCTTGGCTTGTTTCCTCACTTTTCCTAAAGGGCGGTGGTAAGTTTTCATTTGCAGAGCACATAAATTGATATTTTAATGGATTTTATACAATTACTTAGGTCTCGGGGGGGCCCGCCCACCAAAGTGTAACCTAAAACAACCAATTAAATCTTTTCTAAGCTGCTTATTTCCGAAAATGTGTCTGTGGGTTAGTTGTTCTGAATTTTGATGGTTTTTGACACCATTGTGGGGCAAATATACTTAATTCCATCCAGACACCAAGTTTCTCCACCCATGACTCACTTCTCACGTGATGTCCAGCCGCTGGATGACACAAAAGTACAAACATGTCACAAGGCAAACAGAGCTGTGGTGTTAGCACAGATTAGCATTAGCACATACTTGAATGTTTGTTTGGTTTGAAAGTTGTTGATGTGTGGATGGGGTTATTTGTTTTTGCCGTGGGGCTACATGTGCCACAAATGTAGATCCCCTACACAAACTGACAATTGTAGTGCGTGAGGCGCTGACTTTTTTTCCACACTCTGGGCTCTGCTTTGACAAGAACAAGCCACTTGCCTTGTTGCAACTCCCTGAACCTTCTCTGGTTGTCATTATAACAAAAGCTGTTGGTCTACTCGGCATTGGTTCATTTGCATGAGAAAGGACCACCCATCTAAGCAGGCTAAGTTCTTGGAGGCTGAGAAAAGTGGGGTGTAAAGCATGTCACACACATCGGCATGTTGAAAGTAAGATACCACAGCCTATATACTTCTGGGCCAATGGCAAATGTGGCTTTCGTTACCATGACAACTATGGACGGAACCGTGACAGTGTGGTGGGAAAAAAAGTTTAAATAAAAAGAAAGTAATTTTACTCGTGGAGGCAGCACTTCTTACACTACGCTGAATGTGGGACATGGACACAACCAATGTTCCCTCAAAGCTGCGCGCGTGAGTAATTGCGCAATTGCTGGTGTGCGCCACAGACACATTACATTGCTACACTCATTCCTTCATTTCCACCCCAGCTTAATCTACAAACAGGAACCAGCCCATTCCCACTTCCCTAACAGTTTAGTCACTATAGTTTGAAGCGTACATTGACACACGCCTCATTAATCGGTTATCAGAATTTAATTCTGCCAAATAACGGAATCGGGATCCAAAAATTCACATCGGCCGGGCCCTAATTTGTACGCAAGCCTTTAAAAACTTTATTTCACATACTTGTGACTGTTTTCAATCGTGCACGTCATTTCATTCTTAGAGCATTTAATCGATCACAACTAGACTGCTCTGGTTGTCTTTAAGACGTTTCGCTTCTCATCCGAGTAGGCTTCATCTGCATGAACTAATCGAAGCCTACTCGGGCGAGAGCCGCAACATCTTCTAAGACAAAGAGATCAATTGATTCAATGCCCTGAGAATCTATTTCACATAATATATCCTCGTTGAAAATGTGGGTCAAACGACATATGAAATGTGTCCTTAAAAGTAGTAAGTAAAGTACAGAATGCCGTTTGACCAAAAAGAACACTGAGTGAAGTCGTAGACTGCTTGTGCAACGTATTTGGGATGGATTGGCGGCACAGTGGACTCTGGTGCGTCAGCACTGACTTTTGTGCGTGGCTGCTGACTTGGCAGCAATGAGACTTTAGAGTATTAAGCGAGGTGGCGCCTTCCCCTGTGATACCACTTATCCCTCACTGCGCCGTGTTGACTGTCTGGGCTTTACAGTCGCTCACCTCCCATGTCTGCTGAGCTCCGCGACACGCTCGAACGCTGAGATTGTTCTGGAATGGGGGGTAAAAATAATAGATTAGTGAGAAAGTCACAAGCACAACTCTTTGAAATTCTCAAAGGGAAGTTGCACATAATCAGCTTGGTAGTTTTGTACCAGTGCTTCTCAAGCTTTTTACACCCAAGTGCAGCGTTGTACCTGAACGAGTTCAATAAATGAAAGCTGATGAACTCGTTCCTATTTTGAGCGAACGTGACATGAACGTACTGTGTTCTGTCCGATGAATGTTTTTGTGAAGGCGCTCGTTCTGTGAACAACAGTTTTTGTTCAAGAGTGCCAGGTTTCATTAGACTCGCAGGAGAAAAACCCGTCCAAACACATGTTAAACAAGCCCTCATATGGGGCGGGATAAAGACCTTATTTGGCAACCCAAGCCTCGCATTACCTCGCTCGGTAAATCTGTATTAGTTGCCGACAAATAGTAAGGGAAGTTACTCTTTGTTAGTCCCTGTTAAAGAGGAAATCAACCCAGGAATATGTTCCCAGCAGGCCCACACAATGAATGAATTGAGCTAGTTCATTTTAAATTTTGTGAACTGAACTTTGAACTAGTTTTCATACAAAATGAACTTTCCCAACAATGTTCAAGTACCACCTAAAAGAAAAAGTCAAGTATCACAATGATGACCGTCAATTGAATACTGTACACTAAAAATACATACTAAAAAGTATATCTGATATTATTGTAAGCGACTGTAACGTTATGCACAGTTTGAACATTCAGTGCTTCTTTTGAGTATTCTCTCTCTCTCTCTCTCTCTTGCTCTCTCTCTATACTAAAATGTATATTTAATACATAGCATGGCTAAATTGTGTCATAATCAATTTAATGCTGTTGTTAACTTGTAGTGCCTTTTTAAAATGAATTATATCAGTACTATAATTATATTAGTAATAAATGATTAGAAAAATAATTATATCATAATTATATTAGTCTCAGTATATCAGTACCGGCTAGTTTGCTATTCAAACAACAACTAATGCTTGTCATTTATTGTTTGTTTATTCCCTTTATCCAATTGGCCTATGGGGCCATTATGAGTGAGTACCACATTTTTTTTCCAAGCAAAAGGTGTGAGTTAAAGTACTGTGGTTTGTAGCATTGAAACTTTAAATTTAATATGAAAACCTCACTTAGGTGCACGCTGTTCACTTTTCTTTCACTGAAGTGACATGATTATTGGTACCTTTCAGTACGGATGTGTAGAGCACAACCAGACCGGCGAGGGCGCAGCTGACCAGCAACAGGAGCACAGATAGACCGATTTCTGCCACAGTCCAACCACGTTTGCCGGGCTTACTGGATTTCTCCATGATGTCCATTTGGCTTTCTGATTTGCCCATTCTCCTGACTATAGCCTCTGTGAGAAAAAAGTGAAAATAAAATGGAACAAGTAAGGTGGCACCTCTTAGCGGATTCTCTGTTCACTAACAAACCGGTTTACAAACAAATTTGTTGGACAAATATTGCTTAGGTTTATGAAGTTTGCTTCCAGACATCCACGCGAAACACTCACTTGTGCTGTTTTTCTATGATAAATCTCGCATTCGACTTATATGTCACATACATGTCACAAGTATGTTTGTTTTTTCACTGTCATTTAGCGCTCAGTGTGCCTCCCAAGACAGTGAAAAGTGAAAATGATTGTGCTATTAAGAAACTGAAGTTTTTGGAATGTAACTTCTGCTAAAGAAAGACGGATAGCAGAGAGTGGAGAGTGAGCAACATAGAAATTACACTCACTTGGCCACGCCATTTAAAAGCACAACACATCAGTGTGCTACAGAGTGTATGTGTGTGACTTTTCACTTATGGTCTATAGCTCAGTCATGGCCATCATGTTTCCCTTGTGTTTCATTAGTACTGCAAAAAAGTCCCCAAGGACTGTCCGGATGATTATTTTATGACTGTCATGTCAGAAATGTGAAATATTCAATCTTGTACCACATGGCAACACCATTAACTGTCAAATTTAAGACCCATTTCTAAACTGTCTTTTATTTTAAAAATTCAGAAAAAAAGTGTTGCACACTCATTTGAAATCTTTCTTGTATGAACGCAACGTCATGGAGGTTTTCCAGTGAGCGTTTAAGACGCTGCATAACACAGAGTCATCCGTGTTACGAGTTTTTAATGACATCCTCCTGGCTAATGACACTAGAGACTGTGTGTGTTTTGTTTTGTTGGACCTGACTGCAGCGTTCGATATGGTCCACCACAGTATTCTATTGGTTTATTTGCAGCACCAGATGGGCATTAGTGGTAGCACTCTAGAGGGGTTTGGATCCTATTTGGCAGACAGAACGTTTTGTGTTAGCCTTGGTTTCTCTGAGTCCCGCTCCGTCCCACTTTCGTATGGTGTTCCACAGGGTACAATTTTGGGACCACTGCTTTTTTATTTTATTTGCTGTCCCTGGGTTCTATCTTAGAAAACATAGTATTTCCTTTTGCTGCTATGCAGATCTATGTCCTGTTGAGCAAAAAGGATGCTTTCCCCTTAATGCCACTTTTAGTCTGCCTGGAAGAAATCAAGGCCTGGATTGCAGTGTACTTTTTGAATTTCAATGCAAAGAAAACAGAAGTTATGGAGCTTGGTCCCATGGCCCTTGTAAATCCCACCCTGTTGACTTGGGCCTTATCTAAAGCCAGAAGTCTCGACCTTGCGGTTTGAATTGGACAATGATTTTGATGGAAAATTGACAACTCTGTTGTGCAGTGTTTGGTAGTACCGGCCCAAATTGGTCAATACCCTAAAAAGTACCATCTTCCGTACCCATCCCTAGGTGTTTTCCGTGCAGGGCCTTGTCTTTCCATGACAGTCCATCTGGCTCCTTCTCCTTACTAGGATTCTGTTGCCTGAGACATTGACGAAGCAGGTCATCCCTGAGGGCCATCATTGACGAAGCAGGTCATCCCTGGGGGCCATCATCTTAATGTATTTCTTGGAGACCTGTTGTTTCCTCCTAGATAATGCCCATGATGCTTCCTATTCCACTGCCCTACAATTTCCGCTTTGTGTGTAGCCTCAGGATGCCGGACTTTTGCTGGAATACTCCATGCGTTGTAAGGAGCTTGTCTTATATCAATGGCTTGCATCCCTTCCAGTAGCCAGGGTAATATACCAGAGGGGTACCCGATTACTGCAGGTGTTTATGGCCCGGATCTTATTCTTGCCGTCCAGCTTCAGTTTCAGGATCTGCCTCATCCTCCATAGGTATTTGGCTGTGGCCACCCTTTGGGCTGTCTTCTCATGTTTGCTATTTGTCCATGGAATTCCAAGGTATCTGTAATTGTCATGTCATTTTCCAAACCGCTTATCCTATACAGGGTCGCGGGGAGTTGCTGGAGCCTATCCCAGCCGTCAACGGGCGAAGGCAGACTACACCCCGGACTGGTCGCCAGCCAGTCGCAGGGCAGGTATCTGTAATTGTCCTGCACATCTCTTATGCTGCCTTCAGGTAGTTCGATCCCTTTGGTTGTGATCATCTTCCCTCACCTAGATATCATTCACACACACTTGTCTTGTCCTATTGACATTCCGCCGTTTTTGCTGAATATCCTTCTGAGGTGAATCAGGGAGTTGATGTCATGCTTGTTCTTGACATACAGCTTGCTGCCATCCATGTAGAGGAGGTGGCTGATGATTGTTATTCTTCTGAACCGGTACCCGAAGTCACTCTTGGTTATGATCTGACTGACTGGGTTCAGCCTATGCAGAACAGCAGCGGGACAGAGCTTCTCCTTGGAATTTGTCACATTTGATATTCACCTGTGCAAGTGGCTTTGAGTTGGCCTCCAGAGTTGTATTCCACAGCCTCATTGAGTTCTTGAAAAAGGTTCCTAGAATCCAGATGATGTTATAAAGTTCCAAGGTGGGCGAGGAAATTGGGAGAGGAAGTATCTAGATAAGGTCAGTGCTTAGGATGTTTATGTATCATTGTTAAATGAAACTTGAAAACTTGAAGCGATAGAGCCACAGATTTGTTTGCATTATTGTTGTAATCTGATTTATGACTTACTGACTTATGTTTATGCCACACTTTAAGTTGTTGTAGTGAACACTTAAAAGACTGCAAGTGACAGTGTTGAGTAAGTTAAGAACTCCAATTGAAGTAAATAAACTGTCTTCCATATTCATTCATGGTTCATTTGCCTTATTTTTAGCATAAGTCTTACCAACAAGACCAAATTTGACATGTATAATAAATCAGATATTGTTTATTTTAATATAGATTACTTTGTTTGTGTTTTGAAAAAAAAAACATGTGGGAAGAGGACCTTGAGAAAATAATAGCATATTAACTTCCAATCATAATATTGAGGTTAACATTTTTGGATTCTTTTTCAGTATCGTTCAGCCCTAATGGGTAACTACATTTTACACATATGAAAGCTAAAATGACACTTCTTAAAGCGTTGCCTAGTCAGTTAATTAGGGTTTTATCATGACCTGAACACATGAATTCATTTTATATTACTTCCCATGGCAGTAAGTATAGAGTTGTCATTCCTTTCTTACTGTGTGGTGAGACAAATGCTCCCAATGTAGAACATTACAGGCTTATCACTGCTCTCCATATGCTTTGAATAGTTTGGGCGTAGAATTGAATGTTTTGGCGAAGGATAATTTTGCCATTAAAACTCACATACGCGCACACACCCACACAAGCATTAGGCTTTGAGCCATAAGCCTGTTTCAATAGAGTTCATTTGCATACACCATAATTACATGCGCGTGAAGTCAATATTGCAAGGGAGTGTGTGTGGCTGGGGTGGACGAAAGGACAATGCCAATCAGCAGTGTGCCGCTGCCTCTGTTGTATTGTGCACCACCTGTTTCTCCATCATGCCCCCCTATCATTTGGCCTGACAGTAAATCACAGGGTCACACCGTACCGGCCCATTAGCCCCACACCCCACAAGCCCCCTCGACAGCCCTACTCATGTATACTCATGGATGCACATTTAGCAATGAAAAGTGAGCAGGAAGGGCATTCTTGTTAGAGAACCATCAGAGTGCATCGAGACGCGTCTGTCTGCTGTTATAAAGGCATTAAATGGAGGCTTTGTGTAACCATATTGCAACACTGGCCAGCACCTTTGTTTAAAAGACTTTGGAGCACTTTAATTTACCTTCTGCATAGAAATCATACCGTATATCTACATACATTTGTAACAATATTTTATATTATTCCTACATTACAAGTGTACAGTAATTATACATAATGCTACACAGACACACAGATACTATATACATGTGTATATATACTGTACTGTATGCATGGATGTATGTATATATACATATATATATATGTATATATAAAGACGTACAACTAATATGGAATTTGAATTTCTCTTTTCAAAGTGTGCAAATCATTTTAGATTTCTCCAATGAGCCACCGAGCAACTTTTTAACGTAAAATTACGTAAAAGTCCATCTTTGCGACAGTGACACTCCTCTAAGTTTGGCTGCACAGTGAGCAGAGATCAGCTGCTGCAGGAAGCAAATAAAACTGAGATAAGTTAGTTTTTTTTAGTGTGTTATAAAATTCAAATAAATCTCCATCGTTAATGCTTTAAATTTGAGAGCCTTAATATGTGGGGTGTCAAAATAGTGCATTAATTGCAGTCAATTATACATATACAATTGCACAAGAGCCGTGGTGGAGCATGAGCTGTCCTCTGCTGCGCCCTAACTCTTAGAACGAAGTTAAAAGTTACGAGTTGGCAAGTGCTACCTGACTTTATCTGCAACTTAATTCTATCCATACAAGAAATGGGGGTTTCCTGTGTTTAATTATTATTATTATTATTATTATTATTATTATTATTATTATTATTATTATTATTAATGAACAACCCTAATGTGCAAGCTTTTATTCTATTTTGTGCTTTTATAACAGGGAATGTTTTTCGTTTTATAGAAAATTGAATTGTAACTTGGTCTCTGTTAAAACTAAAAAAACAAAAAAAACAAAACCTAGTCTTATGCATTTGAGACTTATTGCTGTATCGAACCCTCAGTATATACAGTATATACACACACAGTACATGATTCAGATTTTGAGTTCATGTGCATTTTTACGTGATGAATGGCTGTAACTGATACAAAAAAGTGACAAAAGACTTATGCTATATTAATGACAAATATTTACATACACGTATGCACTTAGTCACATACATTTATTACTATAAAGTTCATATACTGTATATGAAAAACCTCTCATCCTTGATTTTAATGGACAATTTTTTTAAGGATCCTGGTAACTTGAAAGGCAACATAGATCGTTCCATAAATGCATTCGTGACTTGGCGTATGCATGTACTGAAAACAACTTTTGCCACTTTCTTGTGTCATTTGAAGTGAAAATAAACAAAATCAACTGCTAAGTACACATTTGAGGATCATTTCTACAAATCCAAATAAGAAAACGTGTGCACAATGACCCTTTTTAATGACAAAATGGACTTACATCACAGCAACACATTGAATGGCTAAGAGTTACTCCGAAATGAAGTAAGCCCACCACTTGGTCTTAGTCAAAGTGGGGCCATGAATCTTACAAAGTGCCCCTAATATAAATACATATGTTTAATGACGACATGAAGGATTAACACTTAATATACATTTTTCCAACCCCTCTAAGTGACCCTCCCATCATTATCATCGTCATCATTAGCGGTCGCCCCGGCAACGAAGAATGGCATCTTACCTTTGATCAGGGATGGTGGAGGTGGGCGAGCTGCTCCCCTCCCCCCCACCACCACACACACTCTCACCCACGGTCACCCACACACGCGCACACACACACAGCGCGCTAATATCTCAAAACACCCCTGCTGAGTGAGCATCCACTCAGAGCTGGTGCGTGGAGAAATGAGTCCGTGCTGCGGTTTGCTCGAGGTGGAGATCCACTTGTGAGCCCGTGTGCCACTCGGGGGAGACGAGGGAGGCGACGGACAGAAAGAGAGAGAGGGAGAGGGAGGGAAGAAGGTGTGTGACTGATAAGAGGAATGCTGGGACTGCGTGTGTGTGTGTGTGTGTGTGTGTGTGAGCGTGTGTGCGCATCTCCAGGTGGGTTCAAGTAGACGTCTTTTTACGTCCTTTTTTTGTATCTTTTTTATTTGTCAATATTTGTTGAAAATGTTATGTCAATGTATTTATACATGTATTTCCAGTATCATACAAACAAGTGTGAATTCTTTAAAGACAGTGGTGCTTTGACATATGAGTAACTCGAAATGGGAATTTTTCACAATATCAGTTGTCGTTTCATCGAAATAGTGAACACTTCTTCAAAAAAGAGGCTTCAAGCTGTTTGTTGCCATTCCCAGTTGAAGTTCAAACTTAAACATAAAACAAAGAAAATGACTGTTTATTTATAACAACCACATAGCTTAGCTTTTCAGGCCACTAGCTTAATGCTAATGCTAAATAGTCTTGCGGTGCAAAAACCCTTTAAGCAACAGATTGTACACAAACGAGCAGCAGTGCATCCAGACAGATAACTCAACAGTATTCACAGCCATGTCATTTTTTAAAATCCTGTTATTGTCTTTTATTAATGTGAAGGACATTCCACTTCCCGTGTGAACAAAATAAGCTTCATAAATAAACTGACCTCGTTTCAATTAAATTTATTTCCACACACTGGCTACAGCATTAGGTCCACCACGACAATCTTTTGAGATCCAATACAAGCCATTTGTTAAATCCTCTGCCTTCATAAAAATAAAAGATTTTCAGTTTTGAGAAACCACTCTGGTGGCAGTTTGCAGTGGTGTGCAACAGCACTGCATCATACTGAGAGATGCTTGGAAAATTTGGCCCGTCACCATTTTATCTTCCCCTGTGACTGGCATGATGGGACCTGATTAAATGCTCTAATTAGCTGATCATCAACAGTAAGTGCTTGCTCAGACAAGACCAGATGAGAAACGACCTTCCCAGGGTTCATAGTGTATATTACTATGGAGCGTTATATGAAGTGGTGAGACGGCAACGCTGTAAGCTTGCGGCATGATGAGTGATGGCCTGCAGCCCAGCGGGGGAGAAGTGGAGCTTTGCAACACATTTAATATTTGATGAATAGATTTCATTGAGCAGAGGGGAAGCTTCACTTCAAATATTCATCGTGTCCAGCCCTTTGTTTGACTTTCAAACATTAATAATGTATCCATGCGTACATCATTTATCCGCAATTAATTTGAGGTCAAATGACCAGGTGGGGTCCCTGATGGTGTAGTGGTACACACGCCTGAGTTGTGTGCGGGCATCGTGGGATCGGTTCCCGTTAGGTGACGGTGTCTGTGTGTCTGCCCTGCGACTGCCTGGCGACCAGTTCAGGGTGTAGTTCGCCTTTCGCCCATTGTCAGCTGGGATAGGCTCCAGCACCTCCCCGCGACCCCGTACAGGATAAGCGGTTTGGAAGATGATGATGATGATGACCAGGTGGGTCAAATTGACCTCTTTGGAAAATATATTAAAAGGATTCAATGTTTTCAGTTAGTCTTATTTTTGTTCCGTTCTTCTTTTATCTAAACACAATACTGTGCAAAAATCTCTAGTGCTAACACACAATAGGAAACTCCATGGGCACACGGATGCTAACAATTAGCATCCATGTAGCCGTGTTCTTACCTTTTAGGAAACGCATATCTGAACATCAAACGGTGCTGCAACACATATAGACAGACCATGTAACAACACTCAAAGGCATAAATTCTTTATACTCTGCGAAGAACGACTAATATTACAGCTGTGCTGAAAAGCTGAGGAGCTGTGACTCCAGTACTGTATATCCATGTCTGTCTGATACTGCCCCCGGTGGCCAAGGTGGGTACAACATAACGAGGAGCACAAGGAGAAGGAGAAAGTAAGACAAAAGCTGTTTAATTCATGTTAACTCTATTTAATTATGTCATTTCTGTATGTTTTTAGAACTTTTGATCCAGAAGTGATATTTTTGTCATTAAAAAAAACATGTTACCGAATCTGCCCTCTGTATGTCAAAATCGGAATTAAAACTTGATTCAAAGCAGTATTCATCTGGAAGATGAGCCTTTTCTATCTTCATTCGGCACTTAAAAATGCCAAAAAAACGTTCTTAGCCCACTGTGGCTGTCAGATGAATAATAGCATTTTCTGACAAAATACGTTTGCACTTTCATTTTTAACTGCATAATCCTTTTATAATGAGGCCTTCTGAAACACCGTCATCACAAATTACTTGAATGTAAGGGAAAAAAGTCATCCAAAGCTGCTTTCTTCTTGCAGACTAATGCATTTCTACTCAACATGAGTGCTTTTGTGTGTTTTTGTGTGTATCTGTCTCACTCTTTAAAAAAAAGTTACTTTTTTTTTTTTTTTGTTTAACTCGCCTCCAGCTGCTTTGGAGCCAGCTGTGTTTTTCTTTGCAGCAGCGTCCGCACACGTGTCGCTTGTTCCAGTTGGTCATTGTCACAATATCTCACCACTAATCATGCTTAGGGACAGAAACTCTAAAAGCTTTTTAATTAAGATGTCGTTTATGTCTTTGCAAGCTAAGCTTTGTCTATATTAAGCTAAGCCACCTGGCAGGGGACCCAGGAAAAACACTGAACTTGGATGCAAAATCATCTCATTCTATTATTTAGCGTCATAATAGATTATTTATTGTTATATAAACTAACTATACATTTGCTATCGTTCTCCAAAGCACAGCAATCACCATTTTTCCCCCATTCCTCTTCGTTGTTTGTGAAAACTGCATATTGAATGTTTATCAGTGTTTTTTGAAGAATTTTTTTAATTATTTTTTTTTTATGTATTTCAAACGCAGATTTTCACTATTTGCAAGCCGGCCTGGTCCCTATCCGTACCTCTGTCATGGCATTTCCACTATTCATTTTAATGGGAACGATGAGTTTAGCTCATCCCAAGTCATAGCACCACTGTATTTTGCATTCAGTGTAAGCCTGAATAAAATAACAGCGTTGATGGGAACATCCGAGTCTGTGTGCAGCCCTTAGCCACCAAGTGAAGGGCGTCCTTAACAGTTTAGTTCTAATTCCCTTTAGTTGCACTGCTGATTTACTGTATACTTTTTAATGGACCTCACGGAAGCGTACGGCCTATTAAACAGACCCGCAGTGGCATATAAAGCTTAAATGAGGTCATGCCACTGATGGACTACGGAGCAAGCGCCCTCCTCCTGCCCGCCATCAATCAGGAGCCAAAACAGTGCCGTAAACATGGCTGACCACACAGCGGGAAAATGCGTGAGCGTGCATAATCACAATCAACGCTTCTATAGTGAAGGCAACACACTGGCCACAATATTGCTTTCTGCACTTGGCTGCTATCTTGCTGAATGCTAGCATGCCAACCGGTAGCACATTAGCATTTGATCAATAAATATTCAATATCTGACCTGAAATCAGCGGATATCAACACTTTTATAATTTGCCTTAATGGTTTCTGTGCTATTTCCATATGTTAGCGTTGTATCAATTTTGATCAATGTATCAATCTTAACGCAACACTGTGTCATATGTCAGTTTTTGTTGATTATGGCGGCGCCATGTGGACAAAAGCGGTAGTGTTTTGACAAGAATCAACCACATTTCCCATGCGTGCCAGCGTGTAGTGTCGTGAAATCCTGAGCCGTCCTTATAGCGAAAGGAGGAAGTGAGTATGCCGTAAAGCAATTCAGGACATTTGTATTTTTTGTGTGCCAGGGTTGATCCCATCCTCCTCAAAGTTGCTTTGTGCCAGTAAAAATGATACAGACCCCCTCACAGAATTAAGGTCCATTCAACTACTGTACTTGTAAGTCAATGTTTCATCAAAAGAGTTGTGAAATTTTTTTATTAAGGTCGATTTCTTGCCCAGTGCTGCTTTAATTAAGGCCATGATGTTAAAATGCTTATCGATCTGTCATAGCACTTTACCTACGCAGATTGCTTTCTTGCTATATATATGCATGGTAGCATATGATTCATTTTCATTATCGTTTTTCTTAAGCGTGTTCTCACGTGCTCACGTTATCTTGCTGTATGTAGCTAGCATTTTATCAATAATTATTTGTAGTCCAACCAGAATTGAGGACATGATGTAAAAATCCTTATCAATCCGTTAGCACTGCAGCACTTCTCTGTTGATAGACAAAATTTTCTGGAGTTAACATGATGATCCACCCAATTTTTTTTTAGCATCCAATTTATTTGCATGCTAGCTGTTTTTGTAAAATGTTCATTTTGTTGGGGCTTAAGTTAAAGTAATTTTACCAACAGATAGCCTACTGGGTTACATGCAGTTGTTGCTTACATATTATTAAAAGCCTTAAAACCTACAACAACATCAACATTCCTTCATCTATTCATTTGTCAGGTAGTGAATTGAATATACGGGAGTGTAATTTAATGCTGTAAAAAGAAATACAATCATATATTAGATATTTCTATCTCAAAATCCCAATATTATTCATTCTGCTTTCCAACTTCTCCTCACCTTGTAGCAACACTAATCTCCTTCATCTTAATGGCATCCGCAAACTGCCAACACAGGAGTGAGCCGCACACAATCGATCCATTTGCCTTTCGTTATCGCACTGGAACCTTTCGCTCACCAATCGCTCACCAAACACCTGCCCACCTCCCCTCCAACCTTTTAACCGTCCCTTCTCGTCATCCTCCTCATCCTCCATCAGATTATTCAGATGGCTTTCCACCCTCTGCTGTCACCTCATCTCACAATAAACCTAGAAAATGAGCGCATGGAGGTGCTTGCACCAATACAGATTGAGGTTCTCCTCTGTGCCCATGACAAGTGGGCTTTCAGGACCGTCGCCATAATACGTGGTGATGCCCATCAGTTATTTTCCGAAATGCCGTTTCATCTCCTGAGTTGGATGAACTCAAGTGGGCAGTATTTTGTTTTTCCTCAATTTCTTATTGCAAAATACCAAAATAAAATCATGTTTTTTAAATAAAAGGGAACTCAGCAATATTGTAAGAAAAAGGAAGGAAACAGGGAAACAAATCCTATATAATTTTTAAGATATGTGTTGCATCCCTACAAGAATACCATCTGAGTTTTACAAAAACAACAACAACCATTTACTTGAGAAAAACATTGCAATTATATAGTATTCATTCTCATTTTATTCAAATTGTACGATTGTGGCCACAGATGAATGGCATTAATACAATACAATACAATTTTATTTATAGAGCGCATTTCACAACAGCTACAGCTGTAACATAGCACTTTACATACGACACCAAAATAGCTATAATCTGTGCACTTCCACTGGTTGTAACAAGCCATTCTGATTAACATTGCGTTCGTGTATTATGAGTTAAGCAGCAAAATCCACCCTTTCTTAGCCATTTCAGGGAGCGGCAATTTTGTCACTTATGTCGACTGAAAACGACATCACAGTTCCTCACGGCTCAAGTAATAACCAATTACAGCTCACCTGTTTTCTGAAGCTGAGCCATGATTGGTTGTTATCTGAGTCCTGAGCAACTGTGATGTTATTTTCAGTTGACAGAAGTGACAAAATGGCCGCCCCCTGAGATGGTGATTTTGCTGCCTAACTCATATTCCACAAATGCAGTATTAATCAGAATGCCTTGTTTCAACTAGTGGGCCTGCTGGGAACATATTCTTGCAAAAAAAGGGGTTTGGGTTGATTTCCTCCTTAAGATAATTGTTATAATATGATACATAATTTACGAGAGAAAACTGTTGCAATGCTACAACAACAAAAAGTTTGCAGAAAATAAATCAGAATGTTATAAGAATAAAGTTGGAATATTGTTTGGACAAAGTCATCATAATATTAAAAGGTCAACATCAACATTTTTTTAAAGGGAAAAACTTGTAATGCTTCGAAAAAAAAAAAATTTATGTTGACCTTTTAATATTGCTGATAATATGCAAATAATCCATCCATCCGTAATCTGAATCTCTTATCCTCATGAGGGTTGCGGGCGTGCTGGAGTCTATCATTATATTTTTCTATATATCTCTATATTTTTCTGGAATGTGGGAGGAAACCGGAGGACCCGGAGAAAACCCAGGCAGGCACAGGGAGGCAGCATGGCTCAGTGGTAGATTGGTCATCTCCCAACACAGGGGTTGTGGGTTCGTTCCCCGGCCATTGTGACCGTGGCGAAGTGCCCTTGAGCAAGATAGTGAACCCCTAGTTGCTGCTGATGCTGTGTCATCAGTAGGTGAATGAGGTACAGTGTGAAGCGCTTTGAGTACCGAAGGTAGAAAAGCGCTATTCAAACGACAGCCCATTTAGCCCAGATTCGAACCCACGACCTCTGCACTGTGAGGCGGATGTGCTAACAAGGCTTCCACCGTGCTGCCCTTGGCAAATAATCTCAAAGAAATATTTTTTATCATCTTCTGAGAAAAAAAGTTGGAATGTTAAGACAAAAGGTGGTCATTTTATTAACTCATATTAACAGAATAAATATAAAAATAGAAAAAGTTGTATTTTTTTACAGAGGAAACTGTTGTGGTATTACGAAAATAAAGTTTGAATTTCACAAGAATAAAGTCCTAATTTTAGGAGATGAAAATTGTAATATTAATTGAATAACAGACATTTTGTTTTTGAAGAAAAGTCTTTATATTATTAGAAAAGTGTACTATTTCAAGGGGAAAAGTCTTTTCACATGAATGAAATCATATTGTTAACAAAAATTATTTTGGGGGGGCCGTTGTCCATTGTTATGACAAAAAATTCACAAGTTTACAAGAATCAAATCGTAATATTAACAGATTGACAATGAACATTTTGGGAAAAAAAGTTACAATTACATGAGAAAAATGTAATGATTTATGAGATGTATACGATCATAATACAAACAAAATAAATTCACTTTTTTTTCAACAAAGTTTATAAATCAATCAATCAATCACATTTTATTTATATAGCACTTTTCATACATAAAAATGCAACTCAAAGTGCTTTAAAACATTCAAAGCAAAACATAGAATTATCTTCAATCAAAAGAAAAGATAAATTATTTAAAAGTTGTTGAAAGCCAAACTAAAAAGGTGTGTCTTGAGCTTCCTCTTAAAAATATCAACAGTCTCTGCAGACCTGACATCCTCTGGCAGGCTATTCCAAAGGTGAGGACCAAAACGGCTGAATGCAGCCTCGCCATGCATTTTGGTCCTCACCCTTGGAATAAATAAAAGGCCGGCGCCAGAGGACCTCAGGATCCGCGAGGGCTGGTATGATAAAAGCAAATCAGATAAATAAGATGGCCCAAGACCATTAACACATTTATAAACTAATAAAAGTACTTTAAAATCGATCCTGAAACACACAGGGAGCCAATGCAGCAATTTCAAAACTGGCGTAATGTGCTCCCGCCCTCTGGTTCTCGTCAGCACCCGAGCGGCTGAATTCTGCAGTAGTTGCAGTGGTGAAATGCTCTTTTTCGGGAGGCCAGAGAGCAGGGCATTACAGTAATCTAAACGACAGGAAATAAAGGCATGCATCAGCACTTCCGTGTTAGCCTGAGAGAGAAACGGGCGGGCTCTGGCGATATTCTTAAGGTGATAAAAACCAATCTTGGTTACATTTTTAATATGAGGAATAAAACTGAGCTCAGAGTCAAAAATGACGCCAAGGTTCTTCACACAGTGTGAGGGATTAAAAATGTGTAGTTTTGGTAAAAGCTTCTCTCTCTGACCTTCGGGACCGATAACTAAAACCTCAGTCTTGTCCTGATTGAGCTGTAGGAAATTATCTGCCATCCATGACTTGATATCTAAAATGCAATTTAAAAGGGTATCAATGGGTCCTGTGTCATCAGGAGACACGGCAATATACAGCTGCGTGTCATCAGCATAGCTGTGAAAGCTGATGCCGTGTCCCCTGATGACATCCCCGAGGGGAAGCATATAAAGATTAAAAAGTAGGGGGCCTAAAATCGAACCTTGAGGAACCCCACATTTAATTTCATGAGTTTTAGAGGAACAAGTATCCATACTTACAAAGAAATATCGGTCTGTGAGATAGGAATAAAACCAGTCAAAAACAGTACCAGAGATGCCCACTAGATTTCACTAGTTTAATAGTATAAGAAAAAAGTTGCGATAATATGAGAATAATCTTCAAGAAAAAAAAAGTTGATATCAACAGGAAAAGTGGTCATTTTAGAGGTGCATCTTCAAAGGGTGAGTAGTTTCACTTTTAACAACTTAGTATTTCTATACATTTGAAAGTTAAAATATGACATTGTTGACTTTCTGACACACTACTGAAACCACACTCTGCTTTACTTGTTTGACAGAAATGAAAGTGTTTTTTTTTTAAATTTATGTTGTTGTTGTTCGTTTGCGCCTAATGAGCAACGGTGGCAGGCCGTAATTGTTGGCAGCCCACCAGCGGGGGGTTTAATTGGACAGCCAGGGAGGAATATACAACCTGGCGACTGGCACCGTCGCCTCATAATGGGGTGCAACCGGGCGCCGGTGTGGTCAACTAATCAAAATGGGACTGGGCTTGCTTGGCGAGCCGTGACCGGAATACTGAGTGGGCATCTGGGCCCAGCCGCTCCGCATCAGTGGCTCGGCGGGGAAGGCGGAGGGGCGGTTATCGGGGCGTATCATTATGTGGCCGTGACCCTGCAGCACCTGCAGCACAGTTCATTATTAGTGTGGCCACGGATGGACGGCTTTAATGTACGTGAAGCCATGATGGAGTGTTCTACCTCACTTTCACAGGACTTGTTTTGAAGTACAACATGGTGCTCACCGACGACAACTTCAGTGCACTCTTAACACCTGATGATTTGCTTCAACAAGACATCCATCCACACCAAGTGGCGGGCGCGTATTTAGTACCTGAGCCTTCAGTGTGGCCTTACCAGACTTAAAACTAGAACGCCCAGAATGCGGTCATTTGACTACTATTGACTATGTCACCCCGCCATGCCACCTGCTATTTTGTCAGGATAGATGTATTTTTTAACTACAATTGTGGTATTACTTAGCCCCGTTACTCTATTAGAAACTGTTGGAAATCACTCCTAAAACTGTCAAAAGAAGGGCAGTGAATGATCGATTTTCTTTCCAACTGCAAATTTGTGAGACGATAAAATAAATGTAAAAATACAATTAATAAATGAAGTAAATACTGTTTCACGACATGGAGGCAAAAGAGTGTATTCACTTGGTAACTTGATTTTAAAGTCACAAAGGAAAAAGTGTTCTTAAAATCACTTTCACAACCAAAGTCGCATTTTCCTCATCTTTTCAGAGTGAGTAATTTCACCTGGCTCACACAAACTAAGGAAAAGAATAAATGCTTAGCTGATTAATGGCTGAATAGAAAAAAAATGCATTAAACATGGTAGCCCATAAAACACTGTAAGCTAAAAGTTAGTGGGGGGAACAATGGTTGCTAAAAAAACGTTTAAATCGTTCTACTTGTATTGTATAATAATAATAACAATAATAATAATAATAAATCAGTCAAGGGCCACTAATTTGCAAATGGTGCCCTCTGCCGTTTAGAAAGTTTCAATTTCAACGCGTCTGCCGCTTTAAGGGCGTCCACAACAAGGCATGATGGGAAATCATGTTGTTAGCCAATCAAATGGCCGTGTTTGCGTGTTGCTATGGTGATGGTGACGGGACGGTGGTTTGAAGCGCAGTCAATGGCGTCACCTCTAAACGGGGAAGAAAAGTGTACGCGATTTTGATGTCGTATTGTCCTTAAAAATGATGTCATTAGAGTGAAACGACGTTTGTTTTGATAACGTAACCAACATTTAATCGGTGAGCCGTGGGCAAAAATCGGAAAAAGTTGTGTGAGAGGGAAAAGATGGAAAGCAGTTAAGGTAAGTGGTTAAAATGAAGCGGCGAAAACAAGTTGCAAATCTTTTTGTCTTTGGAAACTTACATGTTAGTTAAATACCTACAACATGGAGTTATGGTAAAAAAAATAATTTAAAAATCAGTTAATTTTTTCTTTAGCAGGAAAGTGAAAATATACTTAACTCGGTTGAATCGATGAAAACGTGATTCTCTTGCTCTCTCAAGGTCTTTTAAGTACAGTCTTTGCATGGCAACTGGCAATTTTTGCGTCTTGGCGTCAAAAGTTGATAGAACACTTCTTTAACAAAGTAGTAAGAATTTTGTGTGTATCTTAAAATTAAAATGCGTTTCGGTAAACATTCAACCTCGGGACATACACACAATCTTCATTCTTCATTTTCTGAAACAAAATCAGTCAAAACAACAATAACACTCCTCTTGGGCGTTGAGTAATATAATGTTGATAAAAAATCTGCATACAACATAAGCACCCAGTTGGAGAGAGCTAACATTTTGCTGCCTGTGATGCTCTGAATTAAAAAAAATTAAACCTGTAACATCCCTCTCAGATATGTGTGAGCAACATACAGGCGCTCGAGGTTTGATCTCATCACCATCTTTGGCTGCTAAACGCACCCTATCATCAGAAATATCACCACACAGAGATGGTGACAATGGGCCTTCTGCTGTTAAGTCATGTCTGGCACAACACAGCAAAGAACAGGTGAGCAAAAACATGTGACGTCGCCACAGAAGTATACCAGTGGTTCTGTTTTTTTTTTTTAAAGGGTGATTGGTCACGATAAACGATTATCATCATGGAAGTATCATTTATGTTTTTTTTTTTTTATGCAACCAATATAACAATATTAGAGCATAGTAATTTAAGTACTAATCTTTTCTGAGAGCAATTAACTTTACCATATCATTCTCAAGAATATTGAACATTGGCATTGAAATGTAGAGCAATAAATATCTTACATAAATGAAAAAAACATTAATGAAACACTCTGTTCACAAAAATTCCACTTAAAGACGTATTAGCATGCAACACATACAACCACATATGTGTAGTGGCAGCACAGAGCTGATATATGCTCTCCTGAAAAAAAAAAATCTCTGTGGCTTCCGAGGACCAGTAATTGAGGACCCCTGCATTAGTGTGAAGTGGCTTGATTGATTCTATTTCTGACAATGGTGATGGATTGTGTTCCTACTTCCATGGAGTTACTTTTGTCTCTAAAAACATTTTATGATGCTGACGTTTATTTATTTACAGCAGAAGGCTGCTCGAGTCACTTTTCAGAATGGCGGACACCCGGAGGAACCAGACTCAGACAGCAGCCATAGTCTGCAGCCGTTGCTTGGATATGACTGGATAGCAGGTATGCATCTTTGATGGGTTTAGTGCCTTTTTAAAATCACAGTTGTCAGTTTCAAAGCAAGTATATTGTGCATTTTCTCCCTAATTTAAAACTTTCCAGTTCTCTTAATTACATGTCTGTGACATGCTTTAGTCAAAATAACCCAAGAATCAAGAATTTGATTTCTTGTCTTGCTAAAATTAGCCAAGTGTGGCTTCTACTTACATGAGCAAGGAAAAAAGCATGCACCTTAGAGACAGAAACCGTGTATTGCATTTTTACTCGTGAGTGCAGCACTTCATGACTATATGGCAGTGTTCTTCTCCTTTAAGCAATGGATATCTGAATACAAACGGTGCAGTAATATGTGCCGATAATATAATAGTACTCCCAGGCATATAGTCTGTATCCTCTAGAAAAAAACAACTAATATTACTGCCATACTGAGAAGCCCTAAGAAGAACTGATTCTCCATCTCCCGTACAGTACAATATATCTATGTCTGTTTATACTGCCCTCAGGTGGCCAAGGCTCACACATCAGAATGAGCAGCACAATGTGTGTTGAAGAAGGGTGCTTGTCCTCCTTAAGGACAAATAATACCTCCATTTTGGAAAATTGAATAGAAGACTTTTGAACTTTTTGAACTTTTTTCTGGTTTGTTGCTGTTCAGGTGTCCTTGATGTGGAGAAGTCCCTGCAAGGATGCTCGGATGACTTCTACGATGAACTGCAAGATTTTCGAATGCAAAATGAAAGCGAATGCGTGCACCAGCCCCATGCCAAGTTAGTTATACCACCGTCACCGGTTGTGTTGTTGCTGTTGTCGTCCACACCTGACACTTCTCATCACACGCTTCTCCTCGTAGATTTTCCCCAGATAAGCAGTCTGTCCTGTCAGTGTTGGCAGACACCGATGGCCCGTATGCCATCGGAGATTCTCATCAGTGTAAGATGGGTCATCATTTTGCGCTTATGATTATTATGATTATGTCCAGTGTGCTAATACTGCTCATCCATGCTACTTTTTACCCAGGCACCTTCTTGTACAAGCTGAACAGTAGACTGTTCCCCGTCCCTGTTCACCTCGGGGAATGCTGTCCCATGTGCAAAAGGCCAAAATCTTCACACCCCCACACTAAAGACAAACCGGCTCTCGTAAGGTAAAAACAGTGTGAAACCATCATTTTTACATGTTACATGTTTATCACATTTCACATTTTATTTATATAGCACTTTTCATACATAAAAATGCAACTCAAAGTGCTTTAAAACATTCAAAGCAAAACATAGAATTATCTTCAGTCAAAAGAAAAGATAAATTATTTAAAAGTTGTTGAAAGCCAAACTAAAAAGGTGTGTCTTGAGCTTCCTCTTAAAAATATCAACAGTCTCTGCAGACCTGACATCCTCTGGCAGGCTATTCCAAAGTTTACTGTGTACTCCACATCAGCAGGAAAAGAAAATGAAAATAATGATAAAAGAGACTCATCAAGATAATTTTAAAGGTGTTGTTTTGAGGCTAAATGAAGTATGTTGCATGTGTTTGGTTTTATTAACTGGTTTGGTGTGCATGTGTGTGGTCATTGTTCAGGGTCAGCATCCCTCGCTCCACCCTGCTACCACCTTACGACTACAAAGCACATCGCCGCAGCAGCTTCAATCCAGCTGATAGTTTGGGGTTACCCTCTGTAAGTAAAATGGATTTAGCACCAGTGATGTCGGTCACATGGTACTAAGTAAATGTGTTACTCCAAAATGTGCACATATTCAAGTAACGACACATCTCACACATGACTTTTTCCAGTCAAGTCTTTAGACTACATGTATTTTTTTAAGATCACAAAACATTACTATGCAGAAGATATTTACTTGTCCTTGAAGGTGAAGAAACTTGTACTTACAGATTGAATATAGTGAGGCATGGTGGGAGTCTTCAACTTCACATTCGTGTCTGAGGGAGTGATGTCACAAATGCGTCATGTCACGTTGTCAGCGCGTTGACGACATCACGTGTCCGTACCATACCACATAAACAATTGAGGGAGAGAGATTACATGAGTCATTGATTTGAGTTTGTGTCGACTAAAAACCAAAATATTAAGGTTTGTTGCACTCTGTTCTGTCGACAGTAGGGATGAAACGATTTATCTAAAATCGATATAAATGCTTAAAATATGCATCGATGTAAAAAAAGATTCGCAACGCCATGTTAACAATAGCCGCTCTCTCGTGTCATGGAGGTCTGCAACACACATGCGCAGTAGTGGTAATGTAAACAGAAGCATTGTGGGTAAAGGTGTCACGGCTACCCGAGTGAGTGATAACAGAGTCAGAAAATCTGGGCACATTTACAAAATTACTTAAAGGCATGCTTGGGTCGGGATGGCCATGTTTTCACGAACAAATTTTATATATTTTTTTTTGATCAGGAAAATGAAAAGAGTTGTCATTTTCTATTTTATCAATAAATGTGGGAGAAATTAAGAAAGAAATGACTCCATCAATAATGAGGAAATTTAGTGAGGAAAATGGCCGCACCCCCTACCATTCTATCCATGTTCGGTCGGAGTCACTGGAGGGACCGATTACAAATTCTCCATTGGAAATCATTGTACTTTATTGCTTATAAGAAACGGTGATCAATTGGCACCAAAATAGTGTTATCTAGCTTCAATAATGCTTGGTCAAAAAATGACAAATAAAATATGGATTGCAGCACAGTATGCATTTTGTCTTCAATAGAAAGTCCCACCAGATTGTGTGACTGTAGGGCATCCCCAAATATAATTATTTTTATAAACAAAATACATTATAAATATTAAGTTTTGCAATTACAACAATATCAGGTAAATATCTCAAGTAGAAAAGACTGCCTTTCTTTTATATTTTACTAAACATATCTACAGTACTTAGGTTGAGTGAAGTCTTTAAAAACTGGGTGTCGGTATCTGTTGAATGTAATTATTAAAGTAACGTCTAATCTCATTTAGTTACTTTTAATAAAATTAAGTAATCAGTAAAGTAACTAAGTAACTTTTTAAAGCAAGTGATAAGTAAGGTATAAGTTACTTTTTCAAGGTAAGTGTAGCAACACCTCGTAGCACATTTTATAAGTGTGACATGATTAGTTGGTCCTTCATGTCTGTTATACAGCACTGCCTCTTGGGTTGGTCCAATTCGGCTCAGAGCCACTTGCACCCATCCAGCAACCTTGACCTGCGAAGTCACCTGGAAAAGCGCACTGAGCTACCAGAGGTGAGGCTTTCTAATTTGACTTCATGAGGCGGTATGCCTGTGCAATCTAAAAGCGCCAATGTACAACAAATCTGTTGAATACACACTTCTCAAGGGTCCTGTTATGTTTTTTTTTCTCAGGATCAGTTGTCCAAAATCTGTCAGTTTGACCAAGCGCCAGTTCTTACTCCGTTGGCCCGTCACCATTTCCAGCATTTCTCGCTCAAAAGAAAAAAAAAACGGCCTCCACCTTCGACTCGCAGATGACAGATCCTCAAAAGTATTTCCCTTCACTCATTTTTTTTAAATGCTTGTCATCACTTGGGGTGACTCACGAGTGTGCTGGAGCCTAATTCAACTGACTTATGGATGAGAGGCAGGATACATCCAGGACTGTTTGGCAGCCAATTGTAGGGCACATATAGACAACCAACCAATGATACTCACACCCGCATTTATGGACAATTTTGAGTCTTCTATGAACGTAACGTGCTTTTGGAATGCGGGAGGAAGTCGGAGTATCCAGAGAAAACCCACATAAGCACAGAGAGAACATGCAAACTCCACACAGGAGGGCCCGAGCCAACTTTCGAACCCGGAACTTCACACTGTGAGGCTAACATGTTAATCACTATGATACCATGCTGCCTCAAAAGTTGGTTTTACAAGAAATTATAAATATTTTGTATTCCCGTGGCCAAGTCATGTCAAATAAACATGCTGATCATTTTCGTGCATGGTGCTTTTTGTACAAACACGGTACACAACTGTAGCATTAGCACAATTTGTAAAGTGTCCTGGCTGGTCCACCACAGTTCCAGATCCCTAAAGTAGATAATGAAGTTAATTGACAACCCCCAAAATGTTGTTAATAGTTCAACAGTAAATGTACTATGTGCTAAAATTCCAATACACTTTAATATTCTAAATTCATTTATATTACCCTTAAAAGAAAAAGGCTTAGATGTTTTGATTAAAAAGAAAATAAAAATACCGGTAAATACTGGAAGTGTGCATGCTCTTGCAGCGAAGACCCCCACTAACAACGCATTCTAAACTTAGCTCCTCTCACATTCAAAGCTTGTCTCTGTCAGTACTTCCTTAACACCAAATACTGTGCTACTTTTCAACTATATTTAGCCAGAGCCTCACTGGCATTTCGTGGCACCTTAAAACATTTCAGAAAGAGCAAACAAAACATATATCGGTGGATTTGTGAATACATAACTGCGAATAGGGGCTTGATGAATATTGCCTCGAAAACGAATTTTCCTGACTTTCCTGTGTCACGGGATCTCGGCATAAAAGGGGCTACAGACTTGAGATTGCAATCTAAGAAGTCAGTATGCCATCATTGTAGTTTTCAAGCTCTCTCAAATTCTCTTACTCTAAATGAAGCGGTTTGAAATACAATTACCGGTAGGTGAAGTTCAGAATGATTTAAAACTGTAGCAATAAGATGTTAACTGCACTAAAAGTATGACCAACATCCTTGACGTAGTGAGTGACAGCGGCCTAAAGGATGTGAAGCAAAGACATCTGAGCCTTACACCACTGTTGAAACGGAAGATGGAAAAAAAACTATTTTTACACATTGTTTTTCTTTGCACGTTTCACAATAGTGGGTCGAGTCATTTTCAAACTGTTGCCTGGGATGCAATTTATTTTGGAACGTGCATTTATGTGCCTGTGTGGGGGTGCTCGTAAGACACAATTTATTGTCAGCACAAAATAACTTAACTTCAGTGTTATTGCTTCTGTGGGTTCTTAATATGTAAGATCTTTTTAGATACACAAAAGCATGGGAGGAGGATTTTCTTTATTTGAATCTCCAGCGGACACTATGTAAGTGGATAGAAGAAAAAAAAAAACACTTTTTTTAAACTGCTCAGCTAACTGCAGCTGCCATATAATTGAACCACAAATCAAATGATAAATGACCTAATTAGAATATAAATAGGAAGATCAAGGGGATTTACTTCCCATTAGGCTGGCTGCTATTTGCAGAAATAATCATTCTGACTGACAAGTTTTAAAGGTTAAGTGAGGAATTTAACATGTTTTTTTAAAAACTTAAAAAAGGAAGTGATGACTTTGGTCGTCATAATAGTGCATCCACCAGGTCAACCGCTGAGTGCTGCCGGCACATCCGACAGCCAGTTATCCAAAGCGAGCCCATAGTTCGTCTCATCGGGAGCACACCTAGTCTTTGAAGGGAGTGCATGCAGGTACCGTACTGTACCTGGAGGCCATACACACTTCTGAGACACTTTGAGCCTCCGACCTAATTTTGCTGTAGTAGGAGGAGATTTCAGGAGAATGTGGAGGCTGCCATACTTCTGAGCCATTTTGAGTTCTTTTAAGCCTATGATCTAATTTTCCCACAATAAGAGGCGACCCCACAGGAGATCTCGTCAGGAGCATGCGTCTGGACTTTATTGGGGGAGCCTACAAGTATGTGAATTTTTCAGTTTTGGTCTTTTGTCCTGCTTTGGTTCTGATTGTAACCAATTTTGCACTTCATGTGAAATAACCCAAAATACTTTGGCGCCCCTGATGTGACGCATCCAATTATAGTGGTGCCTTGAGATAAGAGCGACCCAAGTTGCAAGTTTTTCTAGATCATTCGGCCATTTTTTTTGCTTTGACTTGCGATCACAAACTTGAGATTTGACTACTGTATGGTGGCAGTGTGATTTCACTGCGTTCAGCTCACGTCACAATAAGCAACAGTGTGGCAAGATAATGCAGATAATGTGAGATTCTTCAGAAAAGCTTCAAAACAAAACAAAACCACAAAGCCTTGCCTTAGGGAAGTCTGCTTAGTTTAAGACTAACAATGCAAAACATCATTGACATGCTAACAGTTAGCATCAATAGTCACTGTTTTAGAACCCTTCAAGTGCCCTTGGACGTCTTGACAGGCATCTACTTTATTATTCCTCAAGACAGGCTACAGGCCCGGTACACTTCCTCATTGTCTTATAGTGAGCACATGGAGAGTCTTAGAGCACATAGAGAGTCTTTTTGTGATATTTTTAGAGGTTGAAGTGGGCATTAGTAGGGATGTCCACATACATTTTGGTGATGATAGATTGCAGTTCGAATGTACTACATGTAATTGTCTCCAGTTCCACACCAAGGCATTAGTGCATAATGATTTTGTAGATGAAAAACGGGCATTCTAGAGATAAGTAATTATATAATTATTTACAAATTGCTCCAAACTGGATTGTCATTATTGAAAATGAATGCCAACTTCATTTTCCTGTGTAAAAAAATGCATGTCGTGATTTTGTTCGTGAAAAATGGATAATCTTTGTATTTGGACACAAATGGTGGAGCAACACATGTGGACAGATTGTATAGCAATGCTAACTGTCATATATTATTAATCTTTTACGCAAAATGACTAATATTACAGCATCTTACTGAGTCACTTGTAGTATTAGAAGTGCTATTCTTCATTTGTATCTGCATGATTGAATATTGTATTGTATGACTGGTGGCCAAAGTGGGCACACCGGAAGTAGCAGCAAAATTAACTGGATTGTATTATTAAATAATGAAGCACAAACTGTTTTACTCTGTACTACTACTCTTACCCTGTTTTTTATTAAGTGCAATATTACAGAGTGCTATTTTTTCCTTATTAAAGAAACCGATCAATGGCATTTCCATTCGTTTCAATGGGGAGAGATGATTTGAGATACAAATGTTTCGAGTTACAAGCATGGTCACGGAAAGAATGAAACTCCTACCTCATACTATTTGATTGATTGTGATTGTGTTGCTTTGAGGCAATATTACACTTTGCTTGTTTTGGCCAGAGAAGAGAAATTCAGGTCCAGAAATGACAAACCCTGCCACAGTTTGTCTTGAGCCACATGTGCTACGAAAAAACTGAGCTCGTTTACCTGCCGGTTAAGTGTGTGCTAAAGCCAAACTGGTAGGGTTTTTACTTTCTGGACCTGGATTTCTCATCTCTGGTTTTGGCAATTTTAATCGATGTGTGTCATATTTACCTTCAGCTCAACTCAAGATTGTGGGGTGGGCTGGGGAGGGATCACACATGAGAGTGGGTGCTTGCGAGTGTCTGCCTTACATTATTTCCTTCCTGCAGTCACTCACTTTGAAGAACCCGCAGACGTTTTGCGCCGCTCTGCCGTCTTGAATGTTCTGACGGGACGCGATGAAGGACGTACTCGTGCTGCTGGTGATGCTGCTGGATGTGCACACGTTCAAGGTGTGTTGCTTTTGTTTGGATATTTGTCTTTGCAAGTTTGTTTGTAGCGTTTTAGTATATGCTGCTCATAATTCTTGTTTTACTTTTTGGACTTGAGGTACTTTAAGGTTAGATTAATCTGATGAAGATATTTCCGATTTACTTCAATGACGCCGGCGTCCACTTTAAAGTTATGAATGCACTTGCTTATCTTTTGAATATGGAGTCTTAGTTGCTTCAGCATTCAGCCTTTTAAAAAAACTGTACTCCTTAAACCGGGTTCTTCTTGGTTGCCGCCTCAGCTTCCTGTCACACGATAATTTATTTGCTTCTGTCAGCATATTCACTCCTCAACTACATGTGTTTCCGTATTTTATTGTGGTGCAAATATAGTCCCTAGCATTTTTCCAGGGCTCCATAGATGGTCGAGATAAACATTTGCTATGCGTCTTCAGGTGAAGAACAAAGGCCCCCTCTATACCTGTTCCTGTTGCTTTTGTAAGATGGTGTGCTACTGTTTCAAGCCCCTCCACCGTACATGAAAGGATGACGGAAGAATGAGGTTATTTGACGGTGTGGCTTCTCAACGTGCCCATTTAAAGAGCACACTCTTTGGGGGATTCTAGTCTTGTGTTTTTTTAAAGTGCACATACAGTATTATGTTATATTGATTTTTAATGGCTTGTCCAAGTAGTTTGCTCTCTGGAGTGCCTGCCCATCCATTAAATGTGAAATTAAACAATTTATCTGCTTATTTTCAAAAAGCTGTCTGCAAGTGAGCCGTTCTGATTTTTATCCAGATTGTGATGTAACAGTGGGGTGAATTTCCATCATGGCTACCCCGCACACTGAGTTTCTACACCCATGACTTTACTTGGAATCTAGGCTAGCTAAAGGTCCACCATTTTTAAATGACTACATGTTGTAGAATGACGACCATGTCAAAGCACAGACTAGCATTAGCTAACAGAATGAACATGTGATAACCAGCACATGCTCAAAAGTTGTTTGACGTTGGGCCGAGTGGTTATAATTCACTTGGAGAAATCTGCATGAGAATTGACAACCGTCATTTACCAGCTTGGTAACGAAGCGCTGCTTCCATGAGTGAAAATGCAATCAATGCTTTTTGATTTGTCGTTATCTGGCCTCGCTAAGTCACAAGGCGCTAGCTCCTCACGTGGTCGTCATGGTCACGAATGCCATACGTGGCAGAGGCGTCACAATACAAGCCGCAGCGGGATTAGCAGTGACTTGTTTGAACAGAGACAGAACCCCCTCCCCAACACCACCACCACCAAACCAAAGTAATTACAATTGGATGTGCTCAAATACCACTCTAGCATGAAAAGAGAACTTTGGAACATTCTGAAAGAGATTCTTCGACCAAAATAACAATTGATTGTTTGGTTTCCCCTTGTTTAAATTTAATCTTCCTATTGTATTGTGTTGTATTCATTACTCCAGCAAGAACAGGAACAAAATTTCTTTGTATTTTGTTTGTATTTTAATGACAGAATGATCCAGTCTTGGCGGTCTGCCCTTTACAGCGAAGTTACAAAACTTACAGAAGTTTTGTCCTTTCCAGCAGGTGTTGTCGCTGCCCTACCATGCAGAGTCTGGTAAAAAGTGCAACAACTCGGATCAAGAATACTTGTTGGAGGCTTTGAGCCTATGCTGCAAAAAATGTCCCCCAGGTAAATTTTGGAATGCTTTGCCCGGGTAACGAACACACATGATAAATTGTAAAGCAATATAATGAGCTATGAAATATTACAAGACATTTTCTCCAATAACCGTGTGTAATGGGGAGATTTTTATAAAGACACAGATTTTTAATAGTACTTTAATATTTAAATGACATTTACAGTATTTTTGTCTATCCCAGTCTATTTTCAGGGCCGTCAAATTACGTTAATTTAAAAAAAGAATTTTTGACAAAATATTTTTCACCTTTTTCTTATGTAATTGGCTGGGATAAGTCACGTGATTTAGCTGCCTCATAATGACGTGTGCAGTGTCCATTTCGAACATCCACTAATGTCCTTTAGTCATCTTAAATTGTGATGTAATCAGCTGTTAACCTAACCAGTATCATAAAAATGACGGTCACCAAGGAAATGATCGGGTTCTCGTAGCAGCCCTTTTCTCAGAACTTGATGGAAAAGATGCTCCTGATTGACTGTTACGATTACAATACAACAGAATGAATGGACATTAACACATTCAATTATGGGCTTTCCCCTGCAGGATGGCGGCTGATGCGCGAGTGTAACGGAACATCAGAGAGCGTGTGTGAGCCGTGTGACCGCGAGCAGTACATGGAGAGTTGGAACTATGCGCCCAACTGCTTCCCTTGCGCCAAATGCAAAGCTCGTGAGTAGTTACAAATCTCTTCCATATTGTACTTGTTTACTTCGTCGTACAGTGTTTTTTTTGTTTTTTTATCCATGTATAACAAGACAAAGGCCTGCAGTTTGCCAACGCCTGCTCCCCCACCACCATGTCAAAGTGTGCATGTCGACCTGGCATGTACTGCATCATGGAATCTGATGAGCAACACTGCACTGCCTGTCTAAGCCACACGTCCTGCAAAGCTGGTTATGGAGTCTTTGTGCCAGGTGTCAAGATTACCACTATTTTTTTATGTCTTACAAAACAATCATTGTATACGGGCAGGTCATTAAAATACAATTGAGCTAGAGCAGGTCACGGCTTAAAAAAAAAGGGACCCAGCCCTGCTCCAAACAATGGAAAACCAAAATGATAGTTACCTATACTGAAACTGTAATTATACCACAAACTATGATATTAAAGTTGTTCAATATTACAAACTCATTTTAAATTTCTCTTAAATCTGGTTTACAGATTGTTTCATTTTGAAAAAAAAAAAAAAAAAAAAGGCACCCTAAGGGTGCATTTAAGAAAACATGATGCAAAGATTCTCCACAACAACCCAGGCTAAATATAACTCCTCTTTGACTTGAAAAGCTTGTCTTTCAATTGAGAGGTGTCACTCCAAGATACTCCCTTGAACCAGTTATTGTACTACCTTCCTATTTAGATGGCCTTGGTGGAATCTTGTGGAATCTTAGGCATCTTCATTCTGTGGCATTGTGTTTGAGAAGAGCACAAAAATACAAATAGGTAGTGTTTTTAAGCCTGTTGCTGGGGCTAGGTCCTACAGAAAAATAAACAGACTTTGTGAATAGTGAAACTCAAATATGCATTGGATTGCTGCAATTAGAGATACTTTTAATTATTATGATGCCTGAGTTCTTAGTGTAGATGACAACAAAATAGTACCTCAAAAATTTGTTTTATGGCGTCAAATTCCAGACACTTGAAAATAGCAGCATACAAATTACTGTATATATTTCTACCTTCATGTCAAATCTCAGTCAATATTAACATATACCATATTGTCTAAAAAGCTTAAAAAAACAATGAAATAAAATGGACAAAATGAAGTGTAGCCTATTGTATTTCATGCAACCAGAGAATTATAAACGACCTCTTAATAAAATGATGCAGTTCTTCACCAGTGGACCTTGTAGATTGGACCCTGTTGTGTTGTGCTTTCTAGGAACCGCTGACTCAAACGTCAAGTGCAAACGGTGCCTTAACGGGACATTCTCCGACACATCCTCTGCAACAGAGCCTTGTCGGCCTCATACAAAGTGAGTCAAGTGCCCCCTTGGCTATGTGTGACCGTTTCACAGCTTACATATCACACCTGTTTTGTGTTCAGCTGTCATAGGAAGCCTGTGTTAAGAGCAGGCACTTCTACGTCAGATACGGTTTGCGAGCCTGGCCCGTCGCCACTCATACAGACAAGCGGGCATCGCAATCTGACTACCACTACAAGCCCACCAAATGTGGTCTCAGGAGGCACTGTGGACCATTTCCCTGGTTTGGAGGGTTCACTGACAAAAAGCCCAGGAGCTGATGGTGAACTGGGTGCGTGACCACGTGAGCTCTAACCTGTGAAAATGTCATTTGAAGGAGTCTTTATTTGTTTAACAATTTAATTACTGAACTCATTTTGTAATGTGTCTGCGACATGCTTTTGTCAATATGCCCTGTCTCAGAAAAGTAAGCCAGAGCTCCCCACCCTATATATGGCTGGGCCAATGGCGAGTACGGATTTTGTTATCGTGCCAATGAGGGGCGGAGCTTGAAGTGGATGCACTTCTGTAGACTAAAACAGGGGTGGGAAAAGTGTGACCTGTGGACCATATGCGGCCCACGCCGTTCTTCAATTCGGTCATCCGAGCATTTGTATCATCAAGACCCTGGAATATTTTTTGCATTAATTTAGCCAAGGTTTTGTGTTTTTCCTCCTAAAATTGGTTAATTAAAATTCAGGTTTTATTCATCACTTAAAAAAAATCCTAGTTGATTTTATTGTAATTAATAAAATAAGAAAAATTAATAAAATATAACTTTTTTTCATTTATGTATTTATTAATTAATAATTCGATTATGAATATGAATGCATTTTTTCTTGTTAAATATATAACTATGTATATTACATACAGTACATATTTTAGCCCTTTATAAAAAGCAGTGGTTGCTATGACAAGGGTATTTAATTTTTAAATAAATTAACACATTTTAGATCTATAGTTAGTCTGAAGTTACAGAAAATATTTGAGGTGTTGAAAGTAAAAAAAATATATAGATTTTTTTTTTTAATTCTTTGAACACTTTTATAATGGGGACCATTTATGGTCCTTAAAAGTAGTTAAATGTTTTTGTTTTCCCGTCTTCTATAAAGAACCTGCCAACCCTGCTATTAGAATTGATAAAAGCAACACCGGAAGCCCCCAATGACAGCATCAATTCTTTTCCTTCATGGAGGCAGCACTTCATCACCTAGCCCACAAGTGTCAAACTCGAGGCCCGGGGGCCAGATCTGGCCCGTAACATCGTTTTATGTGGCCCGCAAAGGCAAATCATGTGTGTTGACTTGACATGTTTCTTTCAAATTCTTCACTTTTTACATTACATATGAGATATTGCAAACATTTGTTACCAATTCCTCCTTTAAAATAAATTCAAAAATAGTTGAAAAAACTATTTACTGGCTTTTGATTTCAAAACCAGTTAGCGATCAATTTGTTGTGTATATGTGTTAATATAAGGCAAACATAAATGTATACGGCTTCGCAGTCGTAACGGCCCTCCGAGGGACACCAAAACTAAGATGTGGCCCGCCGTGAAAATGAGTTTGACACCCCTGACCTAGCCGTTAGATTACACTTCTTAATTAGTGTGCAACACAAATACGACAACTTCACTGAGCAGTCAGTACAGTACAGTTGATCAGAATCCGAACGCTAATCTGTGCATCCGACAAAACTCAATGCGGCTCTGCTTACTTTTCGGCTTTGACAGTATTTCAGACAGTGTAGTCCAGCCATGGCTTGAAAGTGGTTCTCAATCTTCTCTTTCCCAAGTTTCCATGATATGGACCCTTCAAATCATCCTGTTTCTGTTTACCTTAGTTACAGCAGTCGCCAGCATTGTCGCGACAGTCACGTTCTTCGTCATCGTCGCCATCGTTCTGCTGGTCCTTTATAAGACCACCTGGCCCAAAGGTCTGTACTTTTCTTTGCCTTTCTTGTATTTTCTTATGAAATGTACCATTGATGACAAAGATGAAAAGGGTAGTAACATTACCACATAATTGAGACATTGGAAGGTTTTGCACTATACAATGTATTAAATAGCAATTACATACACTAATACCAGATGTAGCTGATTTATGTTTTTTAAATCCAGTAGTCCCTGCAGAATGCCTCCGGGTGACAGTATCACTCTACAAATACCTTCCTACATTGAGTGTATTTGACTTTTTTCTTTTGGAACATAAAATGTTAACAGTAGAACAGGAAATGGGAACTTAGTGTCATAAAGGAAAGCTACTGTTTTTTTTATTTGATGATTAACGAAGCCACAAAAAAAGATAAAACTTTTTTTTAGTGCCAATGTTTAAACTACCGGTATGCATAATGTTACAGTGGGATTAAATATACTTTGTACGAATAAATCCTGCCTTGTTTTTATGAAAACTTGGGCCTGTTACTTTACTCCCTTTTAATATCGCTCATTTTGCTGGTACTTGGAGAACCAAGTATTTTTTGAGGTAATGCTTTGTAGAAAATATTTGAAAACCACTGAATTATTAAAAACGAAATTTAAGAGAATAAAAACACTTGCAAAATAAATAAAAATAATTATGAAATGCAAAAGGTCTTTTTTAAAGAAGTAAAAATTAATAAGTTTGGCAAAAAATAAAAACAATTTAAAAAAATCACAACCAGGAAATGATTTTTAAACATTCTGTATGAATTTTTATTAAGAAGAATATTTGAAAAAAGATAAAACAACAACAAATATTTTTAGAAAGAACTTAAAAATGATAATACTGTAAACCAATTAAAAAAAATGGATGACTAACTGGTTGTATTGCACTGCTGCATTCAGCGCGTCCTTAGCCAGCATACAAGTTAAGCTTGTTGCCATTTGGTGCACTACATTTCTTGTTAATACAAGTGTTACACCCGGCTTTACTTTACGCTTGATCTGCTGTCTCTTTCAGGCACTGCAAACTTTCATCCTAAAGACACCGCGAATGGAAACGATGAGAGTGGCAATGAAGTGAGTCATCATCATCTCGTTGTAATGGACACGAAACAATGAGATGCTAATCCTCTCCACCTGCTGCAGATCGAAACTCCGAGGACTTCTTTTGCGGCCATCTCGCCGGTGGAGCAACGCTGCCTGCTGCTGAGTACGGAGATCAGTTGCGATTCCAGCCATGACGACGACGCTGGTTCTTTGCACAGTGGCCAGGAATCCATTGGAGCACTAGAGTCCACCTTAGCTCTTCACCACCCTCAGCATTCCCCATCAGGGTCCAGTGTCCATCTGTGCCCTGTGAGCGTCAGTCCGCATGTCAATGTCAGTTTTACGTTCAACATAGGAGAAAAAGGCTCACCCTCACCACCAGCGGACTCGGTGCTCCACCTTGGACAGGAGGAAGAATGCTTCAGTATTCCGAAACAGGAAGCAGGGAAAGAGCTGCCTGAGCAGGAGAGTGTGGAATGAAATGCATGAATGCCTCCTAAAGTGGGATTTGCACACAACCTATAATTGGGCCTAATGGGAACATTTTACACCTCTTACGATCAAGATCAGTAAAAGACCAAATATAAGTCTACCCTTATCTGTGCGTACGTGCAAGTCAGTTTGTGTTTGTGTATATACAGTATCTATAAATGTAATATTCGTTTGGATAGATATATTGTACAGCGATTAAACAGGTACTTGAAGTCTGCTTTCATAATACATAATGTTCCATCTACAGTACTGTGAATGTGCAGCCCCCCCCCACCCCAACACACACATACTTTGTCTAATTTTGTTAAATATAGCAAGTGACAATAAACCCAACGTTTAAAATGAGACAAGCATATTTTCCACAAAATTATACCAGTTCCCATGTGTTTTATTTACATGTCTCCCACATGCTTTTGTCAAAATATCCCAAGGATCAATAATTCACACATTTTACAGCATTTTTACTGGCGTTCATAATAAGCAGTGTTTTAACTTTATATTGACACATCACTGAACATAAATACCCACCACCTACACATAAACATAGCTGAACATCATTACCAATGATTACGTTGATCAATTAGCCTCAGTGTTTCATCACAGTTGGGTGGGTGCGAGACATTGCAGAATTCACATTTTCTGAATAGACAACGATTGATTTACTTTGATCTTTACTTTAACAGTTGATGATTGGACGGCGCACCCCAGGAAGACAGCTATGTGAATACAAACATTAAAAAAAATATATATTTTTTTTAAATCTTCCCCCGACCCCTTATGTCCCTTTTAATCTTTTGGTAAGATAATGCTGCCACTTGCTGGATGAAAGCATAAACTGCAGCTCTTATGACAAATAATGCGCATATAAAACGTTTGATTGCTCAGTTTACATCTCTACTGAGAAAGTTAAACTGCTGCTTTGACGAAGTAAATTTGAGTTTGCTTGCATCGCTACGTTTAATTGTACCAGAAAACACGAAAGTGAGAACCTGGAGGAAATCTGGAATGTTCAATCATTCGGGGGCGGCAGAAGAATAAAGTTTGAACTGTAGCATTTCGGGAGGACGCGTCCGTGGTAAATTTACTTTAAAAAGAAAAACACTACAATAGGTGAATTTGACTTCGTGTGACGAGCTACTTGTCTCCTATTAATACATTTGCACCACGACCACCCCTCTTCTTTGCGGCCAGTTGGTTGCGCCTGTTGCCGCTGTGTTTTTGCTCTCCTTCCTGGTCGAGACTTGCCTCCGGAGGAGCTGTCGATGTCGTTATACAGCTTCTGGTAAGACAAATATTCTCTCTCTCTTTCCCCGCCGGTTATCCCACAAGTAACAGTAGAATTGACATTGTATTTAATTCTTGACGCGGCCTCTTGAGGTTTCCGGCTTCACGTGTTTCTTGTTAAAGGACTATTTAAAGGGGCTCTGTCCGGTCTCATCTCTTCCCCCCTCGCCACTGTTGCTGGTGGCTGTGCTGGCTTGTGTTGACCAATCTGGCTCACTAGCGAACGAGACGGACAAAAGGTGAAGAAATGACCCAGGAATAAATCCGTTTTTTTTTTCTCCTGCGTGTGTGCAACGTTTTGTGATTTAGCCAAGCTGGTTAACTCCACGAAAAGGTTACTTTAAGAAGGCAGTTTAATTATATAGCGACCCCGGCAGGGAATAGAGACACTGCAGGTGCTCGTCAGTTGGCTACTCCAGGTTGAATGTGGGCAGTTGTAATTAAAAATGCATATACAAGCGAGTGTACATTTCAAATTGTTCTCATTTCATTACCTGGTTTATTCCTGGCATCGTTTCCCTTGCTGAACTCCTTCTGTTCTTTCTTACTATTTCCTTGCACTCAGATTTTTTATTTATTTGTTATCAATTAAATTACGATTATTTAATCATCTATTTAAATACATTTTACATTTTATTTTACTTTTTTTATTGACAATAAGCCGTTTAACCACATATTTACTGAGTTAAATGAAGTACTTACAGTAAATACCAGCTATTTGTTGAGGAAAGGGACAGAACATGATTTGGAATAGCGAAGTACTTTGAATGATTATTGCTAGAGTAGTGCAATATAGCAAATATACAGTGATACCTTGAGATACGACTGCTTTAACTTATGAGTTCAGATTCAATTGATTGATTTTCTTGCAGTGGGAGTCAATGTTGAACCGCAAATATGCGGGGTTCCACTGCAAAGGTTTTTTTTTTTTTTTTAGAGTTGTTTGAATCTAGCTAAAGTTGATAGGGAATTCCCACTTGCTGTTCTGTTCAATGGAAGAAAGAACACAAAATATCCTCCATTGTTGTCCTTTGTTTATTGTATCATGTATCCTCCACTTCTTTGTTGAATTTAGTGCCAGGTTACAGGCTGGATCACTGTGTAGAGTTCCAAGTGAGCGCTATCGTATGTTGATGAAAATGACACAATGACAGCTTACGTGACGCTGCACTTTCACTGCAGGTAATGTTTAACCAAAAACTGTGCCGTGGTTAATGTTTTATTTCCTGTCTTTTAACAGATTTAAAAAGAAACGAACAAAGGATTCCAAATTGTTCCTCTTCTATGGCAGTGAATAGCACAGCTGAGGACTAAATCGTGCCTGGGTGTGGTGCGACGTTCCCCTTTTCATCGCAAATGGCTTGCTGTCTGAAGGACGAGCTCCTGTGTTCCATCTGCCTCAGCATCTACCAGGATCCGGTCAGCTTTGGGTGCGAGCACTACTTCTGCCGCAAGTGCATCACTGAGCACTGGAGCCGGCAGGAGCCTCACGGTGCGCGCGACTGCCCCGAGTGCCGACGCACCTTTGCCGACCCGCTGCTGTCGCCCAGTCTCAAACTGTCCAACATCGTGGAGCGCTACTCTGCCTTCCCGCTCGACGCCATCCTCAACGCCCAGCGCTGCTCGTACCCCTGCAAGGACCACGAGAAGGTCAAGCTCTTCTGCCTCACCGACAAGAGCCTGGTGTGCTTCTTCTGTGACGAGCCGGCGCTTCACGAGCAGCATCAGGTCACCACCATCGACGAGGCCTACGAAGAGATCCAGGTAGGGCGCACGCACGGATGCACAGACGCACGCGCACACACGCGTTGTTGGTTGTTCCCTAGGGCGAGGCTGACATTTCCTGAGCTTCTATCAGGCTCATCCTCACACAATGTTGCTCCAACGTCAAAATGACATTTATTGTGTATGTCTTGTCCAAATAATTCAAGTGTTATGTTCAAGTAGTACATCCATTAAATCCCTATCCCTCTGAGCGGCGAACAATTGCGTGTGTTTTCAAAGGCAGCGACTGTTGCGTTCACGTCAGGGTTCGTCAGGGTTTGTTCAATGTCGTAAATGTTCGTAAGACTTTCGCCAGATGTTTGCCAACAGTTTCAGTGATTTTTCTTGTTGCAAAGAAAATTTGAACATGTTAAAAATTCCCTAATCTTTTGCTACTCGTAAGGGAGTTCAAATGTGCTATGAACAATTTGTGAGCCACTGTTTTTTTTTTTTTTTTACACCTGTTTGGAAAATAGTATCTTTTTGAGGGAGTAGTTTATTTATCTTGGTTAGATCAGGCACACAAAATGGGGCACATTTTCTATTCGAGGGACTGAAGGGCCACAATTGGGGAAATGTGATTTTTCACTGAAATGAAATCCACACAGAAATGAGTCATTTTTCTTCTCTCCTCACTGCATACATTATGTCTTGTACAATATGTAACATGAAAACATTCCTTGACGAATCTTGCATGAACCCCAAACACAATTTATTTGTGGAGGCGTAATCCAGAAGATCAACAACTTCTTTAGACAAAGGCGCTGTATAAACACGTATGCACGCACATAATCTGATGAACACAACATGACATAAAAATAACATCATCTTTACTTTATTTTTATTTATTTTTTACTTTATTGTTGTTAGTGAGTCAGTGAGATGACCTTTACAAACAACACAACCCACACAGCATTTTCATGGAATGATGATTCTTTCCACTGAAGCCTAATACACATCTGATGCAGTACAGGTTCATTTTCCAAGTAAAATGTCAGAATGTTCTACCAAAAGAAAGGGCCACGTCCCACTGATGGCTCGCTGGAGATTTAATGTGGGTTACTGGGTAAATTAGCAAAATTTGTTCCAGTTTCTTTTTATATGGCCCTTGGTGTCTTGGTAGTTTGTATGTCAGAATGTAAAAGTCAGAATGTAAAAGTGCTTGTCTTAAAATGTCTTGACTGGTCCATACTGATGTAGATGCGCGCAAAAGTCATGGCATTGATCGGTGTGCAATTGAATGTCGATGTGCGAGGTACACTATTTAACTGCAATGCGCCGTTGTTGGTTTGATCATCAAGTTTGTGGCCTTAAGAAGAAAAACAACAACAGTGGTATCAAATCAGTGTTTCAGAACATTTGGTGAGATTCTCCCAAACTATTTTCTTGATCGCATATCCTGCTCAGGGTTGCGGGAAGATGGAGCCTTTCCCAGCTGACTTTGGGCAAAAGGCCAATTACAGCATGGACCGCTGCGAAGTGTTGGAACATTTCCAGTGGAATTATCTCTGAATTGAAAATAAAATTATGGAAAGGTATCAGGTATTAAAAACGATGCATAAATACAAACATTTTGCTTTGTCATAAGTATACATCCTTCTAAAATAGATAGCTCTCATTGCCCATGTGCAAGGGTATAGCAGTACCTTAATTGCAAAAAAAAAAAAAAAAATCACTTGAGTGGTTGCATAACTGAAGCTTGCTCGGACCTCAAATTGTGGATCGTGACAAAAGGCTAAAATAATGGACCAAGCGATGTCTTGTAACAGGAAAAACTGGGAGGCAAAATTGGGGGCACATGTACATTGAGGTGCCACTGTAATTGTATTTACACTGGTTGTTTTTTGTCAGTATTATACTAAAATATATTTTCCCCAACTATATTCAAATTCCCTATTCAATGCCAACCTTCAATTTGGTGAATTCCTGGTTAAGGTCGGAAGGAAAACTTCCACTCCTCGTTGAAATCAGCATTAAAAAAAACAAAAACAGTCTATTAATTCCACATTATTTTCTCCTTATTCGATCAAGGAAATTAAATGAAATTGCTCGTCCCTCATGTATGCTCATCTGGAAAGCACTATTAATATCGATTGCAATCAGCCTGTGTGTTTGAAGCCTGAGAAAAGTTAAAATTGTGCCGCGATAGAGGACATGAAATCAGGCGCAGCACATGATGTTTCTCTATCCTCGGATTCAAGCAGCTTGTCCTGCGGCTCGGAAGCTCTTCAACAATCTGGCGTTTTGTATTCTGACCGGAGCCTTGGAGCCTTCCCAGATTTGCGGCACTGAAAGGGAGTATGAGCATAGGACACAAAGCAGTGTCCTGTGGTGATTTCTAGGCCGACAAGTGTCTTCATGTGGGAATTCTCCTACAAGAAAAACCACCAAAGCACGGCTCCAGAAAGTCTATTTGTGTAGAATTAATCTTCGACATCACAATGTGGTCAGCTTGTTCAAGGTTTGCGATTGTTTCCTGGTCCTTGCCAGCGAGGGAATAGGAACGGCGTGTCGGATAGAAGCAACGCTTAAGAACATCGCCTGCAGGCACAATCAATCAACAATGCTCAAGTGCCAAAATTACATGTTCAGGCTGCGGAGAACCGGTAGTGTTGTTTCTTCCTGTTCATATTGAAAATAGTAAGTGGCATGTTCTCACAGTGAAATGATCTGGCTTTGAAACTTACCTGACGCCTTCTTGTGTGGAGTTTTTCAAGGTTTGGCCACCTGAAGGAGAAATTTGTCTTGTCAGCAAGGGACAGCTGCATACACGAATACAAATAATCATACATCAATATCACATGTTCGCACCGCACGCATATTATTGTAGTGCAATACACCTGCTCATCCACATCCATTCAGACCTTATCCTGTTGGATGTTGGTTAACTAAGTTGAGTGAGGAATGAAATAGTTTTCATATCTGTTATATTCGCATAGATTTTAATAGTTCATGCAGTTCAGTACATGCAGGGGATCCGATAAGATTCTTTCACTATCTGTTGTTCAAATATTACCCGTCGGGTGCTCGGAGGTAAGGACATGCCCATGAGCTTTTCTGATATTTTTAAAGCGGAAGTCAACCCGAAAAATGTCTTTACAATAATATGTTGTATGCGTTCCCACTAGTCTAATCACAGCACTTTTGAATACAGTTCTGTTTGTGGAATATAAATTAAGAAGCAAAATCCAGCCGTTTTTAGCCATCTCACGGGGTGGCCATTTTGTCACTTGTTGTCGACTGAAAATGACATCAGAGTTGCTCGGGGCTCAGGTAACAACCAATCACAACTCAGCTTCACAAAACAGCTGGTCGGCAGCAAGTGACAAAATGGCCGCCCCCTGAGCTTGATTAAAAACAGGTGGATTTTGCTGCTTATTTCATATTCCACAAACACCATATTAATCAGAATATCAAGTTTAGACTAATGGGGCTGCATAGAACATAATATTGTCAAGAAAATGTTTGAGTTGACTTCCACTTCAAGGTCTGCTTTAAAAACAACAAATCCTAACTGATTGGTTGAAACCAGCTTTCCAACTTTCTCCTGCTTTCCAAATACACGTTGCATGTTAGTTTTATTGAAGACTCGGGAAAGGGCCAACGGCCACAGGTTTGGAGATGTGCCTTGTGACTGATTGGTGACCAGTCCAGGATGTTCCAAGTTTGTCTTGCCTAAATTCTGATGACATCACCCTAAAAATAGAAATTGGTTAGATGCATTTAGGATTCTAGACACCTATAACGTCTTTCATAGGTATAGCACCCATAGAGCAGAGAACCTACAAGGGCGCATTACGGACGAGTGCAGCACTGGTCCTCTCTTACCATCAGTGCCGTGGGCTTGCGTCATCACCTCACTGAATCGCCCTCTCAACAAGCACGTCCTCCACTGACTCACTCTGGTTTGTTTCATGATCAGTGCCACAAATATCTTTCCATACATGTGCTAGACACTATTCTGCCTGCAAGATGAACTACAAGAGAGGTTAGGACACAGTTTGTGGCGTTGCTTTGCCAGCGTGTGTCATTGTGAGTCTTCTTTCGCAAGCTTTGTTCCAAGACAAAACAAAAATAAACCCGGCCCAAGGTCTCGTTCTGCTGAGGTTACTCCAGTAAAAGCCTCATTAATAAGAGAAAGAAGAACAACAGCAAATCTTTGTTAGACCCCCCCCCGATGGGATATTCAGTTCCGATATGATATGGAGCATTCTATATTTACAGGACAGAAATACATTAAAGGCACAGCGCCAGGATTTTTTTTGTCTGCGAAGGAAGGGGCTTGACCGATATGTGGGTAGGCTGAGAAAAAAAAAAAATCGATATTTATAACTTCACTTACTTGAGAGGTTCTCTAGTTTTAAGTATGATACATACCACAAACGTGTTTGAAATAATAGTCGTTTTAGTAGAATTTGGCCAAGGAATAATCAACAAAATAGTTGAAACTAATACAAGTGACTATAAAGAAATAGAAAAAAAATGCCAAGTGCAGTGATGACAGACAGCACCTGACAGCCATGCGCCTTGCCAGTAAACAGACAAGACATCCAAAATGGGACAAGTGTATTTATTCCATGTGCGTCATTAATAAAAAATGAACAAGTGTGCGTAGGAAATATTGTTTCGAATCGCAACATAACAAAAAATTGTTAATAGTAAAATAAATAAAATTGGATAGGATTGGCCCTAACCCTAACCCGACTAGTGCAAACACCGACACTCCGTTTTTGATGCACTCTGAATAACCGAACGGCAAATTTGAGCGACACTCCGAGTCTCCAAACGGTCAGAGTGAATCAGTGCGCACTCAAAGCATATTTCCAAATGCACCCTAAATCTAACCTATCACGCAAGTAACTGTAAGACTCACCCTGCCCCTCCCTACCCTCACAAACACACACAGGATACAGCGGCAGCACAAACCTGGAAACAGGAATTATGTTGGAGCGGAATGGTTACTTGTAAGGTTTTGTTTTTGAACTTCAAAGGCGGGATAGATCGATTTCTGATGGGGCCATGGTACCCCCTACGACCGGTGTAGTGCCACGCATGCATTAAACACAATAAAAAAAAAATTCTAGAATGAAGGGTTTACACAGGAACAAGAATCCTGAGGAGTTTGGGGTTTTACTGCCTTGTTTATATGCACATTGGAAGAGCTCAGGAGCCTCTCCAGTGATTAGTCACATTTGAATTTTCTCTAAGTCCCTGTGAACTGAGCCACTCCCACCCCGATTAGACTTTGCTCTAGTGGCACATATTGAGGCCTTGGCTTGTTTTACATTGCTGCCTACTGCATGTGTTAATGTTATACTCCACCCCAGACCACATAAAACAAGACTCTTCGGAGTTCAGACCAAGTCAAGATCAAGGCAGCTTGTGACGATGTTAAGGCTTGTATGATATCGCTTTTTTGAGCAAAACAGTATTATTAGACATTTCCAGCAGCTGGAAATCAGCTAAGTCCCTTTCATTAAGTGCTTTTTAAAAGATTTTTCAAGGAACAGTATCAGTATATCAGTGTATCGGTATAAACATGCCTGAACACGAATACATATACAATGTACAGATCAAGCACTACTGTTCACATAGTTTTGATTTTGAGAGTTAATCCTGAGTCTGCTATGTTTACGCTTCGAGACAAGAACAAGCTATTCCCAGAGAGACCGCTCTAGTCTGAACACCAACCCTTACCCTAGCCATAACCCCAAACCCCTAACTATCAAATCAAATATAGTCTCGAGACATGTTTCTGACCAAATTTGAGCACAGGGAGTTTACGACGATACCGACATGCAACATTTCGAGGCTACAATTGGTGTGCATTGAGTTTTTTGCAGCAGCCAAAGAATATTTGGTCATGCTAACACAATATTCATTCACTTACTGTTTTGCATTCGATTGCTTTTTATTTATGGCCTTCAAGTGTTTTCATACCGATTATCTACTTTAAACATGCCTGTACTGCTGCGCTAAAATTGGTTAGCAATAGACTATGGTCCATTCCAGCTTACAGATACATTCATGTTACGTCACCACCATAGGAACGGAACTGCGCTATATAGCGAGGATCCCCTGCATTGCATGTTGACTGCATGTTATGCTTGCTGAGGGCCACTAAAGAGTGCAGCCCCTGGTTGGTCTGTATCAGGCTTGTAATCTCCTTAGCCTGGCATGTCACCCGGCTGACCTCCGGCCTTGAGGCGTATTGCATGCGGTGGCTTTACCTCCCGCTGGTTCGCATCCTTCGGCCAAATTTGCGATGCACAAACAAGCCTCCAAAAGCTCCCGACGGCGACACACCCCCAAACACACAACTGGCAGACATTCATCCAGCACATATCTGCTTATGTGCACTGATTTCTCAACATACAGTAAAAGCCAAGTTTCCGGCAACAGTTCGGTTTCGTTCACCCAGAAAGGTAAACCCTGATATGTGTTTTTCATAATACAAGGTCTGTTAGCTGGATGATGATACAGTAGGTAGCTGTGGCTGATGTGTAAACAGTGTGACATTATAAGCAGTGCAAAGGACACAGTGTAACCCGGCAATGAATTCAACATGAGGGGGGGGGGGGGGGGGGGGTGATGCAGTACAGTGCAACTCTAAATATGAAATATACCCTACCTGAATTTGGAAGAGGTCCAGTAATTCTGTTAAGAAGAGAAGGTCAGTGCATAACAACCTATTGAATGTGATGTATGGATCTCCTTAGGGCACGACCTTCTTCATACACTGTGCATTCAGTTAAGAGCAGAGCTTGTAGTGCTGAGTTTGTGAAACTTGCAGCTTTGGCGCTAAAGCACTACCAACCGAGTGAAAACATGGGTTCGGAATACTTAGTAGAGTTAATCGGGGTTCAAGTATGTGTTGAAACCATTTCGCACGGTTGTCATTAGGTCAAATAAATAATTTTGATAAACCTTCCTATTTTCAAAAGCTCAGTAAATTTTGCATGTGTGCTCTTTCTGGTGAAAATGTAGTTGTCATAAGTAGATGCACATAAAGGTCTCTAGAACCCATGCCTGGAAAGACACAGGATGTCTGCTATTTTTGGTTCGAGGCTTCCATTTTAGGGTCAATTTGGACATTCTCAGGGATCCTTCAGAGACAAAGTTGTCCTTGAGAATTTATCCAATTGCTACCAAATTTAAATAATAATCCAGACAGATGGATAACACTAAATCGCTAAAAAGGTTATCATCATAGGTTGTGGGCGGACCTAGTAAATGAAGTACAAAGCCCCGATAACAGGCTTGTGAGGAAGTTGCTGCCTTGACGAGATTCCTATTCAGCCTTTACTCTCAGAAATGTATACAGTGAGCCCTCACTACCTTCCCACATGTTTTAACGCATTTAAATACATTGAAATAAACAGCATATGTGTGGTGAGTGTCTGGGTATGAGCTGTGGATGCCAGCAAGTCCTGCGCCAGTATACTAATTTGATTGTGTTTTACGATTCTCCTGGGGTTCACTAACCGGCTGACAAGTGCTTAGGTGACTCTGGCTTCCTTTCCCACATTAATGGAGATTACATTGAATGTACTTCTTAAAAAACCAATGATATGAAATATCCCCATTACAAAAATAACTCTAAAGCATAACTAATTCTGCATGAATTGTGGCACTGCACTCGTCAGTCGTACTGTAGCACAAAGTCCCATCTCCTTAAGAGGACGTCAACCCAAACATATGTTTTCAAGAATATCTTCTTGCCCTGAGCAACTTTGATGTCATTTTCAGTCGACAGAAGAGACAAAATGGCCGCCCCCTGAGATAGCTAAAAGTGAGTGCATTTTGCTGCTTAACTTATATTCCACAAACGCAATATTAATCATTCAGAATGCCTTATTTCAACTACTGGGCCTGTATAGAACATATTGTGGAAAAAAATATGTTTGGGTTGACTTTCCTCTTTAATTGGATGATTGAGACTGTGTGTGTGTGTGTGTGTGTGTGTGTGTGACCAAGCAGTCCTGCTGTCTGTTTGCCCTAAAGAAGTCTTTACACTCTACTTGACAGCAGCAAACAACCAGATGCATGATGGGCAGGGAAATACTGTTAATTAGAGCATATTTGAAGAGTAGATGGATACAATGGACGGCATATGAAGGAATAAGAGCATCTGGCAGCTGTGTGGTAGAATAAAGCCCACGCTGCTGGAGACTTAAATAACTGCTGTGGTGAATCCACCCACGCAGTTCTGCCATTGAAAGCATCCAGATGCACCTCGCGTGTCATCTCTTATTAACACCGTTCTCGCTGGCCTATTACCAGTCCGCCAGACACATAAAATATGAAAGCATATTTGCATTTCTGCCACCTGCATCCCTACCGCGCCGGGCGGTCTTCATCACCCGTTTGAAGTGTTCTTCCAGGCTGCCACTCACTCTCCCGACTGTCGCTCCTGCCGCTGCCGCCACGCTTGGCTGTGCCTCTGCAGTAATGAGTCAGGCCTTCTCAAGGGCACCCACAGATGACGCCCCCACCACCCTTGTGGTTTTGCATCACCTCGCCTGCCCTCCTTTTTTTCTCGGCAGCGGTCCCTCTCCTTTGCCTAGAGTCTTCTCCTTTTTTCTTGCCCGGTCGTTGCTGTGAGAAATGTTTGCTTTTTTTTGTCAGTGACTAATGAGTTCATCTCCAACCTACCAGTTTAGCAAAGCAATCCATTTTTTCCAGCACAGACAGTGACTCGGTATTAAAGTTATTGCTCAGGCAACTCGGCGTACCGACCGGGAAAAATATACAGTCGTCCGAAGTTTTATCGTGGTTCACTTATCTCAGCTTCACTGCATCACAGATTAAAAAAAAAAAAAAAGTATTTATAGATCATAAAATTTGGGAGTGTTTCACACTCAAAGATAAAGTGCAATTTGCCTATCGAATTTTCATGTCTTAAATTACACAAGTACACGTCTACAGAAATGGAAACAATATCAGCTCATTTTTTGGGCCCGACTTCGCACCGTTTGTGGTGTGCCCCATGAACAAACGACCACGCAGCCCGTTGACAGTGACGTACAGCCACTCATAAAGCGAGTTGACGAGGTGGCAAGAAAGCGCGGTGGGAATCCAAAATCAAAACAGTCAATGCGCAACAGAGGCCAGCGTCTTTTTTTCTTTTTGTGTCACGTTTGGAAGTGAAAGTCACATTTAATGTCAAGGGTTTTGCGAGATTTTCTGTTTGATGTGAGAATATCCGTGAATGGATCGGTTCGTGTGTGGTGTGTTGATCTTGCCATGTGGTAGCACACCACACATGATACGTTGAAAACTGTTATCCCCGTGATTTTTATCTCGTCACGTGTGGGGTTTCTCAGAGTTTGGAAGTCGGACGGCAATTTTAAAATTTTGCCGTGTGAGCCAGGCTTTATGCAAATTGTTTGCCCTTATTTAATCGCCTGTGCGAATCTTGAATCTACCATACTTAGACATTACCATCACGAGTGTGCTGTTTGGGTCAACAAGGCTGTGGATATACGTCATTGATCAGGGTTAGATTTTCACAGTTTTCCAACTTTTGCTCTCAAGTGCCACAATTGGGATATGCATCATGGCAGCATTAAGAGGGGGTTAAAAATGTCATCGAATTAGAATATCTTCATATTGGAGTCAGGCCTCTTCTAAATGTGGCTAAAAAACGGATGCGGTGCCCCTGAGACAGCTAAGAGAGATTGAATCGCAATACGGTCATGTTCCAAAAGTCATGTTCCATGAGAGCAATGGAAATCCTAAAGATCTCACTCGGGGAGAAGTTCTTTATCCTCACAACACGGAGGATGCAGGTCGCAGGACAGACTGTTTATCTCTGCACGTATCGTCGGTAGATTAAGAGATAAACAGAAGCACTTATCCGAGAAAGTGGAGCTGGTAGTGCATCCATCAAAGGCAACATTTTGTCTTGTTAAGATGATTACTTTTGGCCCGCACTTAGCTTAAGTGACACTCAGAAGTTGGTGTATCTGCTGTGCATCAGAAATGTCTGTGCACATGCCCTTAAAGCTATTTTAATGGAAGGAATAAAAGATTGCTTTGGTGGTTAAAAGATTGCACGGAGCTAAAAGCAACATCTGACCAATGTCCAGTCTGATCATAATAAATACACTATACTGTGAAACCCAAGTCAGTTCAGTAACACTTGTTGACTTTCAATTTGTTCTAATTTCAATGCATTTTTTTTCCCCGACGATTTATTTGTTTGCCACCATTGCTAAACCTTTGTCAACTCAAGATGCGCAATTCATGTAATTCAGTGGCCCTCATTTTACCACGGTAATGATACATGCCAAATACAACGTTTTGAGGTTACAAACAGCCTCAATGGTAGTGTGCTTAGTGGCACAATACGTACAAGAAAACAATAATACAAGAAAACGTGCTTAGCTCCTGCTGTATTAACTATTTTCATTTCTATATAAATGGCATAGAAGTATTTTTCTTACAAATATTTACTGTAATTCTGACTTTCCTATTGTGTTAGCATAGCATAGTTCGAATAGAGCGCAATGGGCTAGAGTCTAATAATGCTGTACAGTACAAGAAGGTCTGTTACACTTTTTCATTCGATTGCTTTATAATTATTGCCTAAAAGTGTTTTTCTTACAAATATTTATCGTAGTCATGACTTTAGTACTGTGTTAGTGATGGATTTCGGTGCATTCTGACTTGCATACAAATTTGGATTATTTCACCGCAGTAAAAGGAGTCGTAATCGAGAGAGCGGAAAGGTGTGTGCAGAGCGTTCCTGTCACTTAGTGGTGTAGGTCTTTCTGAAATTGAAATTTGTTGTCTCTCACTGCTAATCAAAACACACATCATTGGCACAGTAAAAAGTTGCTCTTTGTTGGAGATTTATCTCTTGAGATAAAGTGTGAGCTAAAGTCTCACAAGATTTGCTATTGCCTGGTGTGATGTGCTACACCAACATCCAAGACTTTTTGAGTCAATGTTTCAAGAAAATGTCGGTTGAATTCCAAAAATGTAACACTTAGGGTTGATTTCGTTGTGATTATATAACGATTGGTCGCCTGGTGCTTCTCAGTGGCCTGAGTGATTGAAAGAGGGAAGTGTGGTCCCTTTAAAGTTCCACCGTTTGAAGTGAGGCCTTTCCTCAATGGAATGTGATGAAGATCAGTAGTGAAAGCAGCACACAGATGACATTAAATACATGTGAGCAGACAGCGGAAGATGTGGCTTTCACTCTACCTCCCTTTGAGGCTGACAGACCAGTAAACTAAAGAATATAAATATGTATCATGAGCTTTGATCATGTGACTTTGATGTTTCGTTTGGGATTGTGGACCCGCTGCTGAATTCTTGATTAGCTGGGGAATTAAAATAGATTAGAGAGACCGTTGTTCCCTGGCAGCGGGCATGGCCGGACCGTAATCTGTTGTAATTCCCCCGTCCCTGTGATTTGCAGCAGATGATTTAATTTGACCAGCTGCTATTGGAAGTCTTCACTCAAGCTCCCAATCGCCCAACCGCCTCCTCCACAATTGAAGCCACAGATCGTTTACCTGTTCAACGTCTCTTTTGTCGAACTGAGGGAATGATGGCGAATTTCTGTTTGCCTGCTAACCTGTGTTTCCAGCTCAAGTCCTGCTGCAGAGGAACACCGCATGACTCAGGCACCGCTCAGGGCACTCCCACATTCTCGTTTTCAGTCTCGCCTTATCTACTGAATCAGGGGAATCTTGTCACATTAAGCAAGAGCAGTGTTCGACCAATTACCAGGCTTGGAAGGAACACAGTTTTTTTTTTCCTGTTAGTGTGAACACCACTAGCCAAGCCATATAAGGTAAACACACACAAAATAATAAGATCCAATACAAAAGATAGCATTTATGGGTGGTCGCAACTTGCGAATATTAGAAAAATCTCTGTGTGGTGCTTTGCATTTGTACACCACTACAAAGGAAAAACCATAATCATAAAGTAAATGATTAAGTGAAACTACAGATTAGCGTTTGACATTTCCTTAATTATGGGGGAAAATTTAAGGATAAATGAATAACTGAATAATTTGCTGTCTGAATTTATTAAACACTTCACGCAATGAGTTTCAGGCAGCCAGTCGAACTGCAGTGTTACAAAACCTTTATTAACAGTACAGGCAATTTTTAAAGCCTGCTGCACACAGAAGAGATGTGGCTGAGAATCACAAAAGTAGGCCATCATCCCCCCAAAAAAATCGTTATTGCTTTTTAACATTCTTAATAGCCAAACGAATAGGCATTCTTCCCAGAGGAGTGGAAGCTGTTATAGCTGCAAAGGGTGCACCACCGTCATATTGAACCCGACTGCATGTATTAGAAATGGGATGTCACTTAAAGTGGAAGTCAACGCAAACATTCTTTTTCAAGAATATGTTCTATCCAAGCTCGCTAGTTGAAACAGGGCATTCTGATTAATTTTGCGTTTGTGGAATAAGTGTTAATGCACTCGTTTTTAGCCATCTCTGGGGGCGGCCATTTTGTCTTCTGTCAACTGAAAATGACATCACAACTGCTCACAACGACCAATCACGGCTCATATTCAGAAAACAGGTCAGCTGTGATTGGTCGTTGTGAGCAGTTCTGATGTCATTTTCAGTCAACAGAAGACAAAATGGCCGCCCCCAGAGATGGCTAAAAACGAGTGCATTTTGCTGCTTAACTTGTATTCCACAAACGCAAAATTAATCAGAATGCGGTGTTTCAACTAGTGGGCCTGCTGGCAACATATTCTTGAAAAAAATGTTTGGGTTGGCTCCCGCTTTAAGTTCATTTTGTATGTGAGACAAGGCAGGCAAGTGAATACTTTTGGCAGTATATGGTGATGCCGGTGTCTTTGAATGTTCGTGATGTCTGTGTTCCAAAGAAGCTCCAAAAGCCAAGGAAAAGGTCAAACATGCACACAGTTTATTGCTGACATACCTGGGCTCTTGCGGGCCTAAAATTTGGTTTGAGTTCTATATTTAACAACCTCAAGATCATCCAATCCTAAAGGTTTAAGTAAGGTAATTTATCTTTGAAAACCTATAATATTTTAAATGCAGAATATTTAATAACTATCCATAGTACAAAAGTGTACCTAATGGTTTGTCCAGTCAGTGATTTGTTTTTTTATGTTAGCAACTCTAGTACCATTAATTTGCCCTAATTGCCGTGTGATGAGCTTTACAGTCCCTCACACTTTCTTTCCTATTAGCCATAATGCCATTAGGTACCCATATCTATTTAGGTCGATGGTCAGGCTAATAAGCAGAGGCTGTCAGGCGGCTGTGACTTATTGCTTAAGTGTCAATGTATAACAAATGAGCTACCTCGCGGCAGTATGAGTACGAGGCAGTTCCTCCAGTGGGAATAAGGTTCAAGCTTCAGTCCAAATGTATGCTTGCTGTAGTTTAATATAAACCTCATCTTATTATGAACTCAAGCTGTAAGTGCTAGTTAATTGCATATGAGTCGGTCGGGGTAGCTGGTACAAATGCGCTACTGTTGTGGCAAAGACAATGTCAAAGACAATCCGTTCCGTGATGCTGGTTAACTTCAAAGTTGTTCTAATTCAGTGCTTCTCAATTATTTTTTGTTACGCGCCCCTGAGAGGAAGAAAACATTTTGCGCCTCCCCAACTCTCGGCCGCGACTATAAATATCATTTGCCTAATAAATTGTTATACAGTATCTGTGCTTAACGCGCTGTCCTTTTTAACATTAAAGGAAAATAGAAACGAGAGAAGAAATATATTCACTTATAAAAAAAACAAAAACTTTATTAACATGTTGTTAGTCTGCTTTGACCTTTCTTTTAATCCATGTATTTTTCCATGGTGTCTCGTAAGGGTTTGTTAAATGCACATCATATCTCCTGCTCTGTGATTTGTGCGCACATGCTCAGTGCAAAAAACAACTTTAAGCTAATAATTACTGCGCACACTCTGGCAATGAGAGCACCATTGCCACCTACTGTAGTGCATGTGCAATTACACTTTATTCTAATACGTCAACAAAAGAGCATGTCCCCCCCCCCTGGCATCGCACCGCACCCTCCCAAGGGGGCCCACCCCACTATTTGAGAAGGACTGTTCTAATTTAAGAAAATAAGAATTACCATGGGAAGTAATCGGATGAAAAGTCCAGCTGGTGTAAGAAATTATTCTACCAAAATAGTAGTAAACATAGAGTAGCACCTCATGATTAAAACTAAAAACTGTAAGTTAAAAAAAGAAAAATGCATATGATTAAAAGTCTTCACGTGATATAATAACATACCTGACTGCAGGCTGCACTGAATATTCACAGATCAATGTGGTGTTAGTTTACAGTGCGACTTCATTCTGATAATGTATTGGCTGTTGGCAGAAGAGCCAGACGTGCACTTAATTTGGTCAGCTGTTTTTGCGGGAACGGAAGCTTGCTTGTTGCGCACAAGTAAAGCACAATGACCAGTTGGCTGCGTCCATTCCATCCGGCCCAAGCAGCATCACGCTTCCTCACCGGGTGATTTGTGTTCCTGACACATTCTACATGGTTTTATATTAATAACATGCTGACTGCTAGAGGTCTGACTAATCGTAAGAGGCTTTTCAAAAAAAAAAAAAAAAAGATGTTTCTGGCATTCATTGGGTTGTTGTGAAATTCCTCTGGCAGTCAAACACATCTCAGGGTCATTTTCAGGGCGTTTACCTCCCCACCCCTCTCTTTTGGAGGGTGAGCGATGAGATGAAAGCGTTTTTGTGCATTCATCTCCACGTGGACTTCGCCCGGCCACCTCTTCGGTTGTTTGTTAGGAGAAAATGAGAAAAAACGAGAGCCAAGATGTTGATGCTTTTATCCTCAGAAACCAATCAACAAATCTGTTTATGTGAATTTAAGATGAGGTTGGATTAGATTCTTGAATGTTATTTTTAACGGTGCGTGTGTCTGTTGTAGCAGTAGTTGAAAATTGAGATATGGCAGTATTTGTCATTTTGCTTCACAACTTTGCCAGTGGGAGGAGAAATTGAGCACCGCACAGAATGCAGTATATACGTTTTTTTTTAAACACTCACGCACGGCTGGTGTCACACTTATGTTAATCATACTGCATGATCTTTTGTGACATCAGTCAGGAACCTTTTCTCACAAGCTTAGTATGCCCTTGCATCATGAGCCACATGCTGCTTTTTCATTCAACGACATTATCAGATCATATCTGGTTCATTTCCATTACAGCATCGTAAACCTCTTTGACACACAGCCACAAAGATCTTCAAAATTCCCGTAAAAGGTTTTATATTGCCGCAACTTTGTGCGCTTTCTCACAGTGACACGGCCTCCCGCAATCCAATAATTAGATGCCGTCAACACTCCATTCTGTTTCAGTGCTATTTAACTCATTCACTGCCAGACATTTTCAGAATTGAAAAGACAAGTAAATTCGTCAATGGCAGTGAATGAGTTAAACAGTGTGTACGGAACGTGGGGGGGAAAGGCTGTGTGAAACTTTCTCTGTTGTTCAAAATGGTTTTCTTACAGTTGAAGGATGGGGAAAATATTCAAACTGACATGCAGTGTTGTTTTCTTTCGCTATTCCAGTTTGGGGTGTTGAATTTGCATACTGCCTGAGCATCCTCGCTCCATGAAGTAGAGCATCAGACCCCCAAGTCGTCATTTGCATGGCGCGCCCTATTTACTGATGACTGCAAAAAAGTTGTCAATCGGAACACTGCGTCAAGATGGACAATTGCCGCAGCGTGACGCACCCTTGTACTGAAAAATGTTCAATTTGAGAGTGGCGTTGAGTTGACATCAGAAGGCACATCCAATAGGAGAGGGGCTGGCAGGGTGATTTCAGAGCGCTAACGGAAATCGACCAGATATTTGGGAATAGCCTCGCTGTTACTGCCTAGTAGGGAGAAAGCACTTCCAAAAATGGGCAAACTTACATCGGTGTGCTATTGTCCTTTCATGCTGCCCCGCGGCAAACGCAAAGAAAACTCAAGTGCAGTGCGAAAAGGCTTTTAAAATACACTTAAGTAAAAGTAATACGTAGTCCTCCAAATAATTACTGGATTTAAAGTACTCAGTAATAACCATTAGAAGTTTTCATCACAGTTTATCAGTAAACTATAAAGCAATTTATCCTGATATAGTACACTTAAGAAACATATTTCCTCCAAAAATAGGGGTGGAGGGGAGGGGCATCATGTCCCAGTGGTGTGCGAGTTTTGCAGCATTCATCTTTGGTCAACCTGCATATGGGAATTAAGTCCGTGGGATGTCAGATAATATTTAGAGCACATTTCCCATCCTGTAGGCAAATCATTATTCAGGCCTGTGAAAGAGCATGTTTTGTTTGGTTCTTCATCATGCTGACCCAACGCTCTCCTTTATATCCTGAAGGAGCTGGGCAGAATAATAAAGCTGGCATCAGTATGGACGGTTAGAGGGATTTGTGTTTGCTTTTAATGCAGGGCCACGGGGAAGCGTGCACTTTTAGACGCTATAAATAATGAATAAAGCCCTTCAGCACGGAGCACCGAGTGACGGTGAGCCTTGGAATTGACATCCTTCATCTGGGAAGGGCTGCATTATCAGTGTCATGCATACAAAACACGACATGATGCAATCTGACAATTTTCAGCTTTTCGTTGCTGTCCTGTGAAGAACACTTATGTCCGATTTTGGAAAAATTGTTTATTTTCACGTTAATGCGATGTCTGCAACGCGGAAACACCATTCACGTAAAAATAAGAAAATTTAAAAAAAGATAGACATAAGTGTTTTTCACAGGACAGCAGAGCTGGGCACTTGACCCTTTTTTGCCGGTCTGGCCGCAACCCTCCACCCTTGACTTGGGTACCCTTCCGGCCGCGACCCCCCGCCCCTTACACTATTACAGCAAGTAATTACGCAATAACAAATAAAATATCTCCACACGGTTAACTTGAGCCATTATCTTGTGTGGTGTGGGTTGGGATTTAATGACTTTTTTAAAAATTTTATTTAATGTGATGATTGTTCAGTCAAAGTCGATTAATTGATGACGTCCTATATATTTTTTTAATACAGTATACGTAAAGACACGATTAAAACTATGACTCACCTTTACACAGAATGGAGTTGTTGTAATTAGAGGGATGTGATGCATATTTTTCTTGAGACAACATTCTAATCTTATGTTCTATAGCATTGCATGTTGTAAGAAGGAATGTTGTAGCCTGGATAGAAAAATATATTTCACTTGTGCTCTTATTGTATTTTAGAAAACGTATGACGTTCATCCTGGTCTCATTTTTGGTCAAATCTTTCCACACGCTTGAAGCCTAGTAAGGCCGTATGTCATATTGGGACGGTGTAGTAAAGCAACACAAGTGTGCTGATGTTGGTGCGTAACTGAATGTTGTGATCTAAATAAAGTTCTCATTATCACACAGTTGTTACCCGTGCATTATTGGACATAACATTTTGGTCGACAAAGCTTCGCTTCGCGCCGCTGCTCTCGTTCCTCGCCGCCAGTCCCATGGTCCCGCTCGTTTGAATATTTTAAAACTAATGAAGATCGGAATAGCCAAAGTTAGTGAGGCTAACCGCTTCTGTCCTGTCATCCACATAAACATAAAAGCGCCAACTTTTTCCTCACCGTGTGTCAGGTCTCTCGAATTGTAAAAATCAGAGTGCGTGTCCAATATTCCGACATAATGGTCGATCTCAGATTCGGTTTGGAAACAGTTGTATCCATTGAAATTAACTCATTCACTGCCAGACATTTTCAGGTCTTCTTTTACATTATATTTTGAAAAAAATATCAATAAATTCCTGGGATTGAATGGCTGGACTGAGAAAAGACAAATAAATTGGTCAATGGCAGTGAATGAATTTATGGTCATTTAGGGTTATGGTTAGTTCCAGGGTAACAGAATCAAAAGCCCATCCCTAGTTTCACTATATATCAACTGTGATTTCAGTGCAAGCGTGGTTGGCAGAATGAAATGAGCTCTTTGTTTTGCACCTTTTCTGCATGCTGACATGCTGGCCAAGTGTCACATCAGACTTGTGTCTGCCTGATCAGGCAGACAGGTGAGAGACTTGCTTCAACAATAGCCCAAAACACAAACTAGCGAAGTGAACACAAAACCAAATGAACACAAGTCCCTTTTAGGATTTAGCCACCTGCTTTTTATCTTTCTCCAGGCACCTGCAGTGCACCGGCACATCAGATCCGATCCCTTGCGCACGTGTCGTAGTAAAAACTCAAGAGCTTTGCACTACCAAAGAAAATGTCTGTCGGTCACTTGGAGGCCTTTTCTTCCATAGCACAAAGAAGACTTAAGCGGATTATGCAATTGCACCTGATGGAAGAGTGGAGGCCTAACAATGTATGCATGAGAATTTCAACGGGGTTGAAGCAACAATGAAGCCAACTTCACAGGCTGGGATTCATTGTACAGTACTGTTGGTGTATATCCTTTCCAGCGTATTTAATAGCTGGACGTTGAAAGTGCCAAATATATTCATTTGCCCAAAAATATGGACACTTGTAATGAAATGAATTAGCATTAAAAAACATGATACAGGCTCGGCTGAACTCCTTGAATAGTTTTTTGGGGCTTTTTTACTCAGCCCCCACTGCCATTTTTACTTTGGAACATAAAAAAAATGGTACTGATGGTCTATGATGAGCAAAACTCACATAAAAAGTCTTAATAGGGAAATGAACCCAAACATATTTTTTTTTCAAGTATATTTTCTATGCAAGCCCACTAGTTGAAACACGCCATTATTATTAATATTGCTTTTATGGAATATCAGTTAAGCAAAAATATCCACCCCTTTTTAGCCATCTCAGCGGGCGGCCATTTTGTCACTTCTGTCGACTGAAAATGACATCAGAACTGCTCAGGTAACGACCAATCACGGCTCAGCTTCAGAAAACAGTTGATCTGTGATTGGTCATTACCTGAGCCCTGAGCAACTGTGATGTCATTTTCAGTTGACAGAAATGACAAAATGACCGCCCCCAGAGATGGCTAAAAACGGGTGGATTAAGTTTTATTCCACAAACGCAATATTTATCGGAATGCCTTGTTTCAACTAGTGGGCCTCCATAGAACATATTCTTCAAACAAATATGTTTGGGTTGACTTCCACTTTAAGAACGCACGCTGGAAAAGACACGGGAAGTCTGCCATTTTGTCTTAAAGTGGTCATTACAGGGTCATTTTGGTCATTTTTTGATTAAAAAATGAACTTTCACGAGTTTTTTTTTCCCAATGTCTAACAAATTTGAACCACAAATACTAAACAAATGGACCGTGCTAAAATGCAAAATAAACAGCTTTCATTTGGCTGGTGGCCAAAGCGTGGCAGTGACATGGGATGACTAACAACGCAGCTCCACAAGGTCGGTGCTTGACCAAACGTCCTATGTGTGAGATTAAATCAAATTTACGTCAAACTGTATTAAAGCCTCCGTCCATGCTGTTCACTGCTCGCAGCTTTAATTCATGTTACATATACCAAAACATTTTTAAATAAATCCCGGTAGGTTTTTTTTACTCCTCAGAAAAGCCCTGCGTTCTTGGAGGGGTGTGTTCACTTTCTATATCCACCTGTTACTACCATGAGTCATACCTATCGTCTATTAGGATTCTGTTTAACTTCGAGGTATTTCATTTTTAAGTACGTCGCTGGAATTTTTTTATTTTGCCATAATAGAGAATTCATAAAGGCAAAAGCACATCTTGTCGGTGATATTTTAGACATACAGTACATGCATCTTAACAATTCCGCTCGACTCGCCTCCATACTGCGGTGGCCAGGTTTCAAAGCCGTAGTCGATGGTTTCCAATTACAGGGCACCCCAAGGTGTAAACACTGAATAGACACATGACCTGCCTGGGTTTTAGTGGTGGTTATAGGAGCAACACATCCAGCATCAAATGCTCTTACCTGCTGGTAGCAATATGAAATGTAAAATTATGTTACAAAAATCAGTTCATTACTGATTTCAGTCACTTTCGGCTTGTATCGAGTATTTTAGCTTCCCTCATCATTGTTGCGCATTTTTTCCTCGTTGTTCAACATAATAGCAGAGTCGCACATTTTCTCGGTCAGTCTGTCAGCTGCCGCACTGCCATCATTAACATGGAGAGTCACGCTCTCCACCACATCGCCCCACCTCGTACAGCAGCCGTTTGTTTTCCCTCTCCTCGTGTCCTTGAGAGGAGAAATGCAGCATCTTTTTAACAGCCGCCAGCCAGAGTGTTTCGACTAATTTTGTAGCAAGCTGTTGAGCTGAGTGAGTTTTGAATAGCTGGTGTGCTAATGAATAGCTTGTGTGTTTTAAGTACTCCTGTTGCGTACGTCCCCTTAGATGTTTTAAATTGTTACGCTTTTGCTCTGTCAGCAGAGATCTATTCTCATATTTATTTCAGCTGAGTACCTCAGTGATTACCCCCCCCCCCCCACCCCCACCTCACAGTCGCCTGAGCTGACAGCACTATTTGGGGGATTTGTGCTGCCGTAGGTGTTCAAGAGAGGTGACACCCGAGCAAAGCAATGAGGTGGCAACTATGGAAAATGAAATAGATGACGCTTGTGTAGGGGTGGGCGACATGGGCAAAAAAAAAAAAAAATCTCGATATTTTTTCAAAAAACTCTATAATAATTTGACGATATTCTACAAAAAAATATTTTAAATCTGCACTTGCTTCACAGACCAATTGTGGATAGACAGCGTTTGTGAACAACATCTCTTTTAAATTTCTAAATAGAGCTTCTGCAAAACATAATGAGATTCTAGGACAATATTTAACAATAAAGAACAAAAGATTATGTATAGACTTACATTGATTTTTGGGAATTTGGGGATTTTATGTCATTTAAATGTCTCTGCTGCTATTCCATAATGATATGACATTTTGAGCTGCAGTAAGTACTGGTGTACCACTGCCAACTACTAGAGCAATCAGAATGGTAAATAAATGTATTTGATATGTGATTTGTGTGACAGAAGTGTCACCCAGCGAGAGAGAAAAAAGTCGTCGTCATGACAACACTCATTCTCATTCATTGGCCACCGTATTCAGAATAAAGTTGAATAACAAAGCTGAAAAGTGCATTTTCCCACTCATTCATCACTGTGATATGTCAACTTGCGACTTTATTCATGTTTGGGTGTATCCTGGCGTCACACTAATAAACCACCGTAGTTTGTACAACATGCCTGACTACAAGCGTGTAAACTGAATGTTAACTGAACAACAAGGCTGTCACGTTTGACTTGCTCGCTAAAGTACCGGGCGTGCATGTGCGCCTGCGAGTGCATGCGTTTATATTTGTTGGTTCAACTCGGTGACTGTTTTCTGAGTGTGTGTCAGTGTGTTTAAGCTTTTGTTTAGCGTGCTTGCGCGGTCGCCAAGTTTTCCTTTGCAGCGATAACACCTGCCACTCTTATGGGAAGACCTGATTGTGTGTATCCCTTTTTTTTTTTTGTCCCGTCACTCATTCATTCAGTCTGGTTCTTTTCAACCCTGTTGATTGTGAGTACAACGGTCACTTGGAATAGGAGTTTAATTTGTTCAGAGACCATGCTTGTAACACAAAACTCTGTCAAACATAGTTTGAAATGGGAAAAAAATAGAAATGGCATACCATGTTTGTCGGGTCCTCGGATCGCTCAACCTCTTGTTGGATAGAACCTTAACATTGGCCAGATGGGACAGTCATTACATGTATGCGATCTGGCTCCCTTGCCAAACAGTCAGGTTATTTTGTTGTCTCGGTCCGTGATCCAGTTTTACAAGACGAGAAACACAGGTGTGACTCTGAGGTAAGTCACTACTGCCTTGACATTTGGGAATTGTGTCAGAAGATGGGATGGGCTTGGCTATCTATGGAGTGACAGGTTTGAATAACCCTTGGCACTGGTGCACACCGGTGCAGTAGACCCCGGAGCTGGCTGAGTTACTAGTACCATTAGAACAGGACAAGCCGCTTGGGCTTGGGTGCAGTCTGGTTAGAGAATTTGAGCAGCCTGACTTTGGGTTTCTTGGTTAGTGTGTAGGTTTCTTTTGACCCACTAGACCCTGGTACTCCCACTTCTGACACCCGCACTTCTGAGAAATTGCATCAGAAATGGGCTGACACCTGTGTGATAGACCCAGCAAATGGGTAAAGGACTTGGATGATGGTCAGTGAGCAGATTCTGATCCCAGTACAGCATTCAATTAAAACCACCCAACCAGGAAAGCGGGAGACATAATACGACTGAGTAAGATATTACAAGAAACTGAGCCAAACAACATCCAGCAGGTGCTAATTAAAAAATGAGAGAACATCTGCTCGTGCCAGATGTGCGTGCATGCTCCAGCTTACGGGATCTGTGTAAACCCGCATTCTTTGTGACAGCAGCCTCAGCCGCCCCCCGCCGAGTCTTGCTCCTTGCGTGAGGGGACCCGAGGAGGCCTGAGCGGAACCAGCGTGAGCCCCCGACGAGAGACGAGACCCACTTTCCTCTGACGCCAACCGACGTCCCCTGTGATTTCATGCCATCTCTTCACGTCTTGGCTTTCTATCTGCATTCCTTGTTTTGTAGCTGCGGGTTTCAATCTGTGCCGAAGCAGAGCGAGCAAGAGCAACAAACAATACGAAGTTGGATAAACAGAGCAGGATGTAGTTGAGCTGAAACGGCTCATTAGCATTTCCATGTAGCTGTCCAAGGAGGCACGATTTGAGCACGCCAGTAGCGAATCAAGGATTGTTTTATATTACCACGAAGGGTGTTATCTGTTAGTGTTAGTCGGGTAGACCTCATCACAAGTCGCTGACCTGCCTTTGCTTGTCTTTTGGTTGTGTTGCAGAGGGAGATGAAGGAGCAGCTGACCAACCTGCAGGACAGCGAGAAGGGTCACACCGAGGCCCTGCAGCTCTTGCAAAGACAACTCACTGAGACCAAGGTACTGCAGCAGTTCTCCTTAAAAAAACAAAACACTTCTCGTTCTCCCGGCTACCCTATAAAAACGCGCGCTCATACATTTCAAAGCGACAAAGTCGGCTATCCTGAATAATTGTATACAGTGTACCTTAGGTTAGCGTGTTCAGAGGCGTGTGCGTCAATACACTTTTGCCGGTCTGTAATTCCGTGAAAACTAATACGAAGATATTCCATACTATTTACAATCATCTCTTTGACTCAAATATGCAATAAGTAAACAAAATCATTAACGACTTATATATGGGGTTTTTTTTTCTTCTTAATGATGCATTTTTTGACTTGTTTGGAAACTCTGGTTTCCCTCCACCAAGACACCTGATTCAAATGGTCAGCATCGTTTTCAGGCTTCTGCAAAGCTCACATATGAGCTGACCTTCAGTATGCTCCGGAATGACGTACAGTTAAAAAAAAAAAAAAAAAAACAGTAACTATACTAAAATGTCACGTAAAAACATTAATTCACCAGTCTTTTTATGACTGATTTCTATTTCGGATTTTCCCTTTGAGACAATATTTTTTGGAGGCCTTAGGCCTATCTGTGGTATTGCATCAGTCAGCAACAGATGATTTTCTCAATTCCTACTGGCTAAATGTTCAACCAGACTCTTTCACAAGCCAAACACATAAACCCTGCAATGCACCATCCACGCCCCTTTTTTTTAACATTGTGGGTGCACAGATGTTTGGTGTCATCGACGGGGGGAAAAAAAACCCAATACACGTTTTCTCTAAAAACGCTGTCTTCCATCGAGAGTCGGTGTGACATTACACGAGACTATACACATCAAGACCGAAATGCCTCGACACACCTGCTGTGCCAAATTGGAGCCGCACATCACTTCCTGTCGCAGTGACACCAACACATTATGTTGACGTGCCCTAACTGCGGGATACGGTTCTTTCATCCACTCTTCAGTGCGCTAATCTCATTCGATTTCCATCCATTTGCCCCTGCCTGGAAGACGGCCACACGCCGCCACAACATTTGTCTCCGAGGCATTTCGAAATCTCCTCTTTTGTTTCCTCCTGTTCCTTCCTCACCTAAAGGGCAGCGTGTTTCATTGCGGCCGACAGCGCCCGTTCCTGCACGCTTCGAGGTGGAGGAGAAATTGTTGAAAAGGTGGCCACCTCACATTGCATTGTAAATACTTGTTTGAAGAGTCTTTCTCTGAGGGATAGACATTGTGATCTCCTCGCGTACCCACAGGGGATCCGCTTGCTAATTGCACGCTTGCCCCAAAGTTAGCCAGCGTCTCGTCTCCACGGGCTCCAGACACCTGCTCGGTCCCGTCACGTTCTGCTGGGCCTCAGCGGCATGTCAGCGAGACTGATCATCGAGCCGCTTCATCCGCCCACTCCACTCATCAACTAGCTAGGAGGGCTGGGATGCAGCCTGCCCTAATGTAATAACTGTCTCACTCTTTGACAAATTGCCACATTTAAGGGGATCCCACAGAGATCATACCTGCCCCCACTCAAAGAAAGAGAGGGGAATTTTTAGTCCGCTGTAATTAAATCTTAAAGTTCAGAGGCGTGATTGATAGTATCCAGAGACAAAGTAGTTTTTGTACAACAAAGTGCCCTAATGATTGTAATCCACCAAACAACAATGACGCTACATCGGAGCGTCCCATAGGAGAGACACCTGCTTCGCGTCTACGCAGGTTACTAGTCAGCAGTCCATAAGTGACAGTCTTGCACTGGGTTTCAGGAAGAAGCCCATCTATTACAACCAAAAGTGAAATGCATAAGATGCGAGCATGAAATTCTCTGTGTGAACTACGACCTCAAGACAAAACTGATGTCCTCACAACATTGTCAAGGGGCGGCACAAAGAGGAACCCATTAGATTGAAGTGTACATCCAGATAAAGGTCCAGATTGAAGATCACTCTTGCTTTAGTGTTACTTGTTACACACGTCTTGCAACCAGCGTGGAATCGAGTCCCGCCCTGTGACGGTCGGTGTCGACCGTCGTCCAACTAGGGTGTAGTCTGCTTTTCGCCAACACTTGGCTGCAAACTGCTACGCTTCACCGGAGCCATTAACACAGGACAAGATGTGGAAAAATACATAGTCGGATGCTCAAGGGATTTATTTTCAGTTTTTGTTGCGAGTTCAGCTGATAGAGCCGTGGTTGATAAAAAAAAAAAAAAAAAAAGACGCTGAATATAAATATTTATATAAAGCGGTTTGGAAGTCAATGCAAGATAGTCGAAGAATCTGCAAACCAAATATTTAATAAAGAGCATCCTGTTTTGTTTCCCTGCTGCTTAGACTTGACAACCTCTCCTCCCTGCTTTTTGTTTCGTCGCTTCTTACGCACATGCTGATACCACTCGGATGACTCATTCTCTTTGAGATCCCTTTTCTTTAGCTCTCAAATCTGGGAGCTCAAGTGGTCTGCTTTCCCACCTGCTGTTCCCTGCAAATTGTTCACATGACTTGGGCTTGTCTCCTTCTCTGCACCTCTTGAAAGTCACACCCAGGATGTGCTATGAGACCAATTTGTGATCACCTGAGTAACCAATTAACCTTCTTCTCAGTTGGAAAAATAGCATTCTCTTGTTCCTTTTCGGTGTAGGACAATGTTTTGAATGAAAATTGTCGATGGCAAAGCGTGAGTTGTTATTGCGTCTCCTTTGCAGTCCTCAGCCAAAGGTCTCCGCGCCACCATCGGCGACGCCTTCGAGCGCCTCCACCGCTTCCTGCGCGAGCGTCAAAAGAGCATGCTGGAAGAACTGGAGATGGATACGGCGCGCAAGCTCACTGACATCGAGCACAAGATCCAGCGCTATAGCCAGCAGCTGCGCGACGTGAAGGACGGCATCCAGATCCTGCAGGAGCGCCTCAGCGAGACGGGGCGGCACGACTTCCTTGAGGGCGTGGCCGTCACATCCGAGAGGTAAAGCAGTCAGCGTTATCATAAAAAGAAGATTGAGATTAAGATCCACATTCAAAGATCGATCTGATGGTTGACTTCAGGCAAAACGTAACATTTTGGAACTAGTAGTGATTTGTGTGACAAGTTCCAATAATCCTTGCACAGATGGTGTCTTAGTCCTCGAAAAGCAGTTATCATGTTTAATCTGGGAGGGTTCATAGAGGACGTTTTAATTGATCCGTATCATATCTCTGGCCAGGAGCGTGAGATTAGTTATCGAGCGAGTGGGATTAAAATGTCACTAAACATTCTGAATCAGGAAATTTGCTCATTTTCTATTTTCCTTTGTAGGAGAAAATCTGGTGTTGACATCTTCTTTACAACCATGAAATGCATGATTCTTTCGGGATCAAATTGGAGATTTTAGAATGGTCCAAAAATGTCTTGGTAGAAGAATTAAGAAACAGTACGAAGCAAAAGGAGTCCAGCCCAAACCGCTATAGAGGAATGTGTAGGGGTTTAACAGGAAACGATTTGAATCGGAAAATCAGTTTTGATTTATGTGAGTGCATTGAATCAAACCAAATTGAATTGTTACACTTTAAAATATATCAAGCTACGTATGAAATTGTCTTTTATTGGAGAGAGAAATCTTTGAATTAAATGCCACATTTACTGTAATCTGGTTCATTCATATTGTAATATAACAATAAACTCGTCGCATTATACCCTCTGGAACTGAGCCGTACCACATTGAATCGAATCATAATCCAGTGAAATGAAGCGAATCCTTCCAATAAACCATCTTTGAATCATTTTACACCCCAAGTTTCGAGCTACGCGTCAAATTGTCTTTTATCGGAGGGATGCACACCCCTAGATTTGTGCCAGATATTTACGTGTACTGTACAAGGTTTTTATCTCACGCTTGGTGGTATAACCCTCCATACATGCGGAATCTTCTTATGATCCCTGTCTTCAGTGCAAGACCCACAAGGTCCTACGGGAGTTGAGATCATCATTCAACCCCATTCAGTCACTCGAGTCAATTAATGCTATTAACAGCGAGGCATTTCACCGCGGCACGAGATTAATCACCCCGTGTCGAGCAAGGCGCTGTATTATTAGCAAGAGGCAATTGAGCAGGTTTAGAAAGGCATTGATCTGTTTCTGTCGCAGGATAAAAGGCAAGATCCATGAGACCAATCTGACTTATGAGGACTTCCCGACGTCCAAGTACATGGGGCCTTTGCAGTACACCATCTGGAAGTCACTCTTTCAGGATGTTTCTCCAGGTAAGCCAGGGCAAAGGGAGCATTTACTACAACAACCTCATCAGCCTCCAATACAGGCAATGTTCCTTCTTATTTCCCGTGTGTGTGATCCTTGACTCCCTTACTAAAACATACACGTTTTTGTTACACTCACCTTGAGAAAAATTTGATCTGAAGTACAGGGGGCGGCGTGCTCTGACTATGTTTGACAGAGCCATCCAAAGTGTGCTCGTTTGCGTCTCGTGCGTTGATGGCGAAGGCAGCTCGGGCTGCCAGAACTCGTGAATTGCGCAACACAGGACCATCGACACTTGCGTACATACGTGCGTCGCGGTAATATGCCTCAATTGTGCAGAGGCTAAGCATCAAGGCTCCTTCTCCCGGTCAGTCAAATGGTGAGCGGACAGTGGACAAGGTTGGTCGTTGTGAGCAGTCGTGATGTCATTTGCAGTCGACAGAAGACAAAATGGCCGCCCCCAGAGATGGCTAAAAACGAGTGCATTTTGATGTTTAATTTATGTTCCACAAACGCAAAATTAATCAGAATGCCATGTTTCAATTAGTGGGCCTGCTGGGAACATGAAAAAAATATATTTTGGGTTGACTTCCGCTTTAAGAACTGATCCTGACCTTTCTCAGTGTGGTTCCTGCCCATAGTTTAGGAAATTGTAGTCAGATCCATAAGATGACATTGCGTTGCGCTTCTTGTGTCTAACGGTGGCGATTGGACCACCGCCTGCCTCCATCAATCTTTCTAGGAGCGGATGATTCAAATAATTTGCAGAGGAATTTTATTCATCCTTTCGTCAGTCTTCCCATTTCAACATGCTGCCAGCGAAAGGGGAGGCCAGGCGTTTTTTTTTTTTCCCCTTCTTTCCTTGACTGACAGCCAAATGGAACAATTGGTTCCAATCCATCAGCGGCAGTTGCCAGAGACGAGACAAAGACGTTCTCCCGTCATCCTCCATCCATCGTGTGGTTAGCTGCTAAGAACAAAGCGTTGTTCTCACCACAAGCCTCCGCATGAGGCTGTTGTTTGTTATTCCCGTGTGCCTCTCACAAAACACGCTTTGGATTGTGAATCTTTAATAGCTGTAACAAACACCGACCACATCGCCTAAGTGGCAAAGGCTGCTTTTTGTCCGCCGGCTCGATGCCAACCACTTCACTTTACCACTTTGCTATTTTTAACCTCAGCCTCTCTTATAGAAATTAAACACGTCACAAAAAAATCCAGCACACAAAATTCGGCATTTATTGGCCCGTGGTCTGGTGTGAGGTAGAAACATGACTTGTTGGACAGTGGCAATTGGTTTCTGCACAACAGGGTGAGATAAATGAATTTCAACTCTCAAACTTCTGATACTCTTTTCTAAAGTCAATATTGCCACGTCAACTTTTCAATGTCAGTCTCGTTCATACCGAACGTCCACACAGGGGGGGGAAGAGGCATCAAAAACTTGACTTTCATCTGTTGCATGAAAGGGGCTACTGACCAAAGGAACGAACAGCGTTCCTCTCCTAAACTCCACCCCTTTATCCAACTTGAAAGCAGGATCAAATCTCTCACCCCCAAAATGCCTCCAAGCATCGACTCCCATACAATCAACAACTCCAACGTCTGTTTCCGCTTGCTAACATTCTCGCGCACCGAATAGCACTTGGCTGTAAAAGCTGCTAGGTAGAAGTGAGGCTGCCAGACGGGCGTGCCGCACAATAACAAGCCATTAGTCATCTTTGAGCTCGGAGCACACACCGTGATCGCCTCTGCCGGCTCCCGTCATGTTGGCGGTTTTTCTTTTTGTGAGTTCCCTAATCCGTGAAAGAGAGAATGCATCTTATGGTCGGGTGCACTTAGTATCAAAACGATAGCGGGGAAAGGTTCCCTAGAGCGTAAACACCATATACTCAGCACGCATCATCCCCCTCATTCTCACAGACCTTATTCCCCTCGGTCAGTCAGGAAAACTTGAATGATCCTCACCTTCGCACAGACCTGCAATAATGTGCATGCCAGGCAATGTTGTTGGCAATGTATCTCTAAAAAAAAAAAGACAACACACTCGAATTTGCATCTCATCTGTTTAAGGCCACAGTATGTAGTACTGTAATTCTATCTGGGTAAAAAAAAAAATGACCTTGCCTTGTAACAAAGCGAATAACACCTGAGCTGTCACTGTTGTGGTTTGGATAATTTTTTGGGGAGCAGCCAGAAATGCTCTTGTGTTGCGTTAGCATTTGTGTCAGTCAGTTTTCGGCACACCTGCCTCCGTTAGCGTGTTAGCACAATTTTTTTAACTTCTTACATTTTTGGTGGGGGATCAGCCATCCCACTTTCTGTGTTTATGCTACGGTGCTAGCATCTGTGCTAAACTCTATTGAAAGTCAAACAACCATGGTGGGTTAGGGATAAGACTGTATTGGCACGTTAACACACGTGTTTTGCTAGGATGTTGTGTTGTCGTAGTAGCGCTAGCACCTGTGTTAAACACTGCTGTAGCACGTTGGCATACTTTTTCTTTTGCTCTTATTTTGGACCAGCCAGGACAGCACCAATATTTGTTGTGATGTTTGTCCTCTACCACTGGGAGTTGCTTGTACAAAATTTCCAGACACGATGGAGAAACAATTCAAGACTTAGCGATGGGTTAGGCACTGTTAGCATGTTTGTACATCTTTTTAGTTTCTTACATTTTTGGGAGTCAGCTAGGACACATCTTCTGTTGTGGCACTCGTGCTAGCATCTATGCTAATCTCTTCCAATGAGAGTTGGTTGCAGTCTTTGTATAAAATTTTACAGAAGACGACACAATGTTGGAGATAAGGGTCTGTTAGCATGATAGCACACGTGTTTAGCTCCTTCCACTGTCTTCTGTTGCAATCTGCTTATCTTGATATTGGTTACACAGTTTTTAATGTCATTTGGTTTTATTTGCAAAATACCTGACGGTACTCCAAAAAACAATCATGGAGGGATATCTTAAACCGTAGTGGGAGCCCTTCAACTGGAGCAAAGACAAATACTTACATTCTAAACACCCCCTTCTGTTTTTACTTACCAGTGCCCGCCGCCTTGACGCTGGACCCCATCACGGCCCACCAAAGACTGATCCTGTCTGACGACTGTACCATCGTGGCCTATGGGAACCTCCACCCGCAGCCGCTGCAGGACTCGCCACGCCGCTTCGACGTGGAGGTGTCAGTCCTGGGCGCCGAGGGCTTCGCGTCCGGCGTGCACTACTGGGAGGTGATGGTGTCGGAGAAGACCCAGTGGATGATCGGCGTGGCGAGCGAGACGGTGAGCCGCAAGGGGAGCATCCAGATCCAACCGGGCCGCGGCTTCTACTGCATCGTCATGCACGACGGCAACCAGTACAGCGCCTGCACCGAGCCCTGGACCCGCCTCAACGTCAAGAGCAAGCTGGAGAAGGTGGGCGTCTACCTGGACTACCCCAAAGGCCTGCTCATCTTCTACAACGCCGACGACATGTCCTGGCTGTACACCTACCGTGAGAAATTCCCCATGAAGGTCTTCCCTTACTTCAGTCCGGGCCAGAGCCACGCCAACGGCAAGAACGTGCAGCCTCTGCGGATTAATACCGTGCGCCTTTAAGAGAGCCGCGTGGCCCATCTCAGTCTGATTAGCTGTATGTGGATTTCAAAATTGAAAATGTTGCGTTTGAGCTGCGTACCTGCTCTCTCAAAAGACTCCATTTGAGATCCGACACAAAATGGAGACAAAGTGTTGTTTCTGGGGCTGAAATCATCCATGTTCTACCACGTATCCTGTTTAAAGTGGCGGTGAAGCTGGAGTCTATCCCAGCTGACTTTGGCCGAAACGCCGACTACACCCTCGATTAGTCGTCACTCAGTCGGTCATGAGAGGTTCTGCTTTGTTTTGTTTTTCCATTCAGAGCCTCACTGATGTCGAACTTGTGATGGCTGTCACTCAAGAGAACACAAAATGGAGGCAAAGGGCTCTGTCCCTGGAGGTTAAATAGGCTGTGGTCATCAGTTTTGTACTGCTTATGTTATTCAGGATGATGGCAAAGTTGGAGCCAACCGCAGCTGACTTTGGTTGAACACCTTGGCTTGGTGGCCAGTCAATCGCAGGGTGCTTTTCATTGTTTTTTCTTTGTGAAACCTGACTGGTAGTGTACTTTTTGGGTGGTCTCTGAAGATGTCGTAAAATGGAGGCAAAGGAATGTCCCCTGAGGTGAAATTGGACTGCGATCTCTTTTGTACCACTTGTTGGAGGTGGCGGGAAACCTAGGCTGGATCCCAGCTGACTTTGGGTGGAAAGTGCTTTTCTTAGTTTTCCTTGTGGAACTCCGCTGATGTCTGATCTCTGCTGGTCACCAAAAGTGTCACAAAATGGAGACAGCCATTGATAGCCATTCAGTGGCGTGGCATTTGAACCCCCCCCCCCCCCCCCCCCCCGTGGACCCTCCCTCATGTCGCCCAACGTCTCTGTCTGCACTTTTAACAATGGAAAACGACGCTGCTACTGAGGGGAAAATGACGTACTGGTGTCTGTATGCACCCCGTGACGCGGTTGCCAACACACTTCATTCGAGTTTCCACAATGGATTCATATCCAAGTGAGTCCTCGGTTTACAACAGAGGCCCGTTCCGATGCCCGCCACATAACACAAATTGGTCGAAAGCGGCGTAGTCTATCACTAACCTACGCTAACCCCTTAGTCAAGTCATAATTACAGTAAGTATTTGGATGGGGGGGGGGGGGGGGAAACCCTTCTAGGCCAAAAATATGAAATAGTCAAACAAAATCAATGAAGTACTGAGCGTGCTTTCTTGCTCCAAGAAGTTCATTGCATGGCGTTTGGAACCTCGAAAGCTGATATGTCGGGACTTTGGTTAACTGATGATCTTCTGTATGCTGGATGACTTCCAAGTTGCTCTCATCTCAAACCGTAAATTCCCCTTAGGAAATAATAGAACGCCAATTGGTGAAACGATAAAAAGTGAAATGAATTCAAACTACTCACCCCGAGAGCACAGGAGCACGTAATGGTGTTTTATAGCTTCGGCCTCGTGACATTTAATGAGTTGCATTGCTCACTTTGCACTGAGCCACCAGAACCTTTGCTTTGTCGGAGTGAGTTCGGTTTCCAGTTCTGTGGTTGAACATGCCGTTCCACAGTGGTTTTTGATGTAGCTCTAGAAAAACATCCCCTCCTAGGTGATGCTGAATCATGGCTTAATGGTGAGATATTACTGCTAATCCATGTGACAAAATCACATCTGATTCCAACATGACGGTCGGCCCCACGTGCCCCAAGCACTCGGCTTAATCGGCACGTGTGTACACGAGTCCTAAGAGCATCTTGTACCGCGGCCAAATCTAGCATGCTGGCTGATTTGTGTGTGTGTGTGAGGGCATTTTGAATCCAGTGTGGGTCGTCCTTCGTTAAGCCCATCTAGACCTTCTTTCGGGGTTCTACGGAAACAAACCGTGGCCTAAGCCGTCCTTTTTGTCATGTTGCACCTTTACCCGTTTGTTTGTCAGCTATCCAGGAGGGTCCGACCGACAAAGTTTGCAAAGTGTTGCGTGTTTTTTTGTTGTTGCTGTTGATTTGCACTAATCCGTCAGGGTTACGTTTCTGATGAGTACAATCCATTCGTCTGCTTTAAAAACCAACACGGGGCTCATCCAATCAGGATGATGGAACTGAAAGATTACAATTTTGAGCCCCCATGTTGGCGACACCTCATTGACGTCACCGTTGACTGTTTTGCGTTTCAATATTTAAAATGAGATTAATGTGCGATGCTATGGAGTCAGCGGGGATATGGCAGAAACATAAACATGTTTGTGATGATGTTGACTACGACACTTCCATGATTCTATTGATGATTGTGTCCTTGAACGATGGCCGCTGCGCTCCCATCGACTTGTAAACACTCCTGTGTGGGGAAATGTATTTTAATGTACAATAAATCACTGCTAAAATCTTCCTCTGTCTGTCGTTTTCATCACCTTTGCCTACTTTGAACGTTAGCGTCTCGCGTCGGCGGACTTCACAAGACTTGGGAACAGAACTCTCGTTCCGGCCTGGATTATAGCGAGCTGTTTTACTAAATGACACAAACGTCAAGGAAAAAGCAGAGGATTATGGGGGATTATACCGTTTTAGGATGCATCCCCTAGCTACCCTGTCCCTGGTGCACGTGAGGAAATTGTCATGGAAATCCTTTCCCTAGTTTATTAAATCAGTTCATGATATAGCCTGTGACAATGTGTCTTTTTAAGGATGTAGCTTTGTCAGGTGGTATACTAAGGAGAATGTGTACACACTGCATTGCTTATTTGTTCTTGTGAGGACCCATGGTGTAAGGATGCATCCCTGTCAGGACAAATTCTTGTTAGGATATGTACTTGTCAGGATGTATACTTTTGAGGGTGTGTGTAGTTGTGAGGAAGTTGAATCCTTCTCAGGACATGTTTGAAAAGAAATATCAATGTCTGTGTCATTGCATGTCCTAGTTCGGATTACTTGTCAAGATGCATCCTTGTCAGGACGTAGACATGGAATCGTGCATTTGTAAGGACACATACTTGTGAATAAGTATCTTTTAAGTAGTGTCCTTGTCAAGATGCATACTTTTAAGGGGCTACTAATGAGGACATATGCTTGTGAGGAAATATCATTGTGACAACGTGCTTTTAAAGCGGAAGTCGACCCAAACATATTTTAAGAATGTTCTATGCAGGCCCACTAGTTGAAACACAGAATTCTGATTAATATTGTGTTTGTGGAATGTGAATTAAGCAACAAAATCCACCCGTTTTTAGCCATTTTGTCACTTCTCTCGGCTGAAAATGACATCACAGACCCTCGCTCAAATAACGACCTATCATAGCTCAGCTTCAGAAAACAGGTGAGTCGTGATTGGTCATTATCCCTGCGGGTCTGTGATGTCATTATCAGTCGACAGAAGTGACAAAATCGCCATTCCGTGAGATGTCTAAAAACGGGTGGATTTTGCTGCTTAACTCATATTTCATATTGCCTTGTTTCAACTAGTATGTGTAACCTTGTAATTTTGTGCCTACATACCCTTGTGAGAGTGTACTCAACAATATCCTTGATGTCTTATTACTTGTGAAGATTCATCATTGGGAGGACATGACATTTGCGGCCTTACATTTCAGATGAGGCAGCCTTGTTGCCTTAGTTCACACTTGAATGCAGCACAGTCTTGCACCATTATTACTTCAACTCAACTTTCCCCTTACCCCGAGGGGAAATTGTCCATTAAAAAAGTCACTGATGTCTTCTTTGTAATTCCTCACGGATGGCTGCGAGACTTCCTGAGGGAGAAAGTCCGCTTTTTCATCTTTTTTTTTTTTTTTTTTTTAATGTATGGGTTCCGTTTGAAAGAAGAGTTGCAACTTTTACTTTTTTTTAACCTTAAAAAGACACTAGGTTGATGTGTGGACTGCTTTAGAATAATTATGAAGAGGAAGCAGGACCTTATTGTTAATGTATGATGTCATATTGTCTTCAACACCGGAAATTTTCAGTTTCCCGTCTGCACTTTCTCCTCTTACATTCCATCCTCAGGCTCTCTTAGGAAACTTGTGGCGCCCTCTGGTGTGCACATTTGTATCCGCTCCGTGAGCGTGTGAACTGGTTGTTCGTGTAACCGTGCGTGAGCTCAGTTTCATCTTTGTTTACATCTGCAACAATGATCGCCACAAAAACCACAAGCACCAGCCAGTATGGAAACAACGTGGGTTAAAACGTTACTTGCAGCACTGCACTTTACAACACTTTAAGGCAGTGTCATGCCATTATTGGCATTTTAAATGTATTTTTTTTTAAAGTGTCATAAAAATGACTTTAAATACATTCACTTTCATTGTTTAGTCTTTGGCCTTTATTTGTGAAGCAAAAATAAAACGTACAAAAGATAGAATGAACCTTGTGAAATAAATACTGGTGCACGATTTCTGTTTATATCTTGAAATTGTATTTACTCTATTGAAACAAAAGCATAGCATAGTTTTTAACCTGGATTTAAAAGCACTTATACTTGGGGCTGACTTCACTTGCACATGTAATTTATTCCCTTTGCTTACAGCATAACATCTTAATGCTGCTTCACCATGTTTGCTTTGAAACCTGCATGGGCTCCACTGATTGAGCTGAGTCTGCAGACCTCAGAGCCCTACTGGGTTTATATTCAATCAGCATTTCCTTAATGTATTCACGACCCAACTATTAAGTTATTTATATACAGGTAGCAGAATTTTAAAATCTGTTCTACAGCTAAAAATAATAAACATTTAAAAAACATGTTAAGCAATGTAATACAAAGTTGTCATACAAAATACGAACAATGTTCTGTAATACTTCATTAACTTTTTGACTTTTTCAACAAAAGAAAGAGGAAATGTGAGAAGAGGGGATTCAAGAAAACTCGTACATTTCCAATTTTGTATTACATTTATTCAAATATGTATACATATTACACCTGGGTCATTTTCAAAATTACCATTTAATTCGTCCATATATTGAAAGAACTTAAGTCCTCCTCATTCAGGTCAACAGGTGAGCTGCAACTTATCCCGGCTGACTGGTTTCCAGTTACTCACAGGGCGCATGTAGACAAACAGACGCACGTTCATATCTACATGCTTTAATGAACACGGGATGCATGCAAACTCCACACAGGAAGGTCACAGTAAGAATCGGACCCTGACTTCACGGGCGTGCTAACCACTAGTAAAGTGTGTTGCTCCATCAGTTTCCATTTTTTATGATGCAAAGAAAAAAAAAACTTGTGAAATAAAACTTACCTGATTTTATTTAGAAACATCATTTCTACATATTAAAAGAAATACTATTTCACATGGCTAATTTCCCAAATGACTTATTAGTTGGTTTTACACTTTGTGTTTTTAGCATTCTTAAAATAAGTTGTATATTATAGATACATTTTGTCTTGTTTTCCCCTGTTATTTCCTGTTACGGTTTCATCCAACCCATTTTCTGTTGTTTGCTCACCTGTGTCTCACTACAGTACAATATGTGTAAATAGATATCATTGGCCTTGCCTTCTTTTATCAGACCAATCAGTGTCACCATTGTTTGATTTTAATGCCCTGACTGCATTTCCTTTTGTGACTCTAAGATTTATTATTTTAATTTTTTTTTTTCAAAAGGAGCGTAATTTAAAAGGTATGACAGAACAATCAGCATACCCACTTTCTTCACTTCCATATTTTTTGTCCTGACACAATTCTCTGTCTTTTTATATTTATATTTAGTTGCTGTTGTTGTAACAGTCAAAAATCGCATTAGAACAATCTGTCCTGTATATCCTTTTTGGCCCACTCTCGTATTATCATTATTATTATTATTATTATTTTGTGCTCATTGGATTTTTGTCCTCATTGGATTTTTTATTTTTTAAATAGTTATATTCATTCATCCATCCACTTTCTATTGCGATTGACCTGATTCAGGTTGCAGGTGAACTGGAGGCTATCCCAAATGACTTTGAGCTTGGAGCCAAGTAACCACCTTGAAGCAAAAGGAGGAGCTTCATTTAGACAGTCTGTCTAATTGAGAGGTAGTGCTTTTCAGCCATCTTGTGACATGAAACTATGTTGAAGTGAGGGGAGGAGCTACATTTAGTTAGTCCAATCCTTTGGAGCCACCTTGGTGCCAAGGAACTATGTTGAAGTGAGTGGAGGAGCTTCATTTAGTCAGTCCAATCCTTTGCGGTTTTCCTGGTGCCAAGGAACTATTTTGAAGTGAGGAAAGGAGTCCAATTCTTTCACTCCATCTTGAGGAATCTTGGTGCAAATGTTGAAGCGAGAGGAGAAGCTCCGTTTAAACCGTTCAAAGCTCTGCCTAGTTCAAAAGTAGTGCTTTGCCACCATCATGTGGCATCTATAGGCAATGAGAAACCTTATGAGGGACCTATCACACGGCACATAATTGCCAACAACCATTCACTCACATTCACACGTATGTACAAATTGGAATCTTCAATGAACCTAACGTCTTTTTTTTTAAGTGTCTTTTTTTTTTCCTTTTAAACTGTTCACCGTCAAAAATCTGGATGATACTGATCATATTTTTATTTCCTAACACCAGTCTCACTGCATTGCGGTCCTCAAAGTGACCAGTAATCCTCCGTGGCTTTAGCGGGCAAGCCTCCCTCAACCTGCCCCCTCAGCATTTCGCCGGCATTCGAGTCCCCACGTGTAAACACTGTCCCGTAATCCCGTAATCCCTTTCCAATCGCCGTGCGATCGCTTCACACCGACGCGACGACATTTGCGGAGCCTCGGGGGGCCGACCCCAAAAAGAAGCTGATGCAGGCCTCCAGGATTGTCTCCACGCTTCTTAGCAGAAGGACGTTGACACCCAGGTAAAGCGGAAGCACCAGGGCGCCGAGCACGGCCAGCGAGGCCGGCGTCAAGTTGGGACCCCGCCGCCCATTCCTGCGCGGCGTCTCCCGGGGCGCCGTCAGGCGACCCTTCTCCTCGGACGAACATCGTCGATCGTCGCCCGCCATCGTCCGTGTGAGGAGAAGAAGCGAGCACGTGAGCAGGATCAAGATCAAGTAGAGGAAGGCCACGCCCCAGCAGGGGCGCATCGCGCTGGCCAGGGGGCTCAGCAGGTTGGGCAGGCAGCGCATCAAAGAGCCGCCGCCAGCCAAACAAGCCGTCGCCCTGGCTTCCTCCGACCTCCATCGACACCGCAGGCTGAGCGCCACCGCCACCCACACCGACAAACAGCACAGGTAGCCAATCGCGTGACACTGCCAGCCACCTTTCCCCTCCTCGTCTTCATCCTCCTCCTCCTCCTCTTCCTCTTCTTTTTCTCTCGTCGTCCACAGGAATCGGCTGAGGGTCTCCACGGCGACGAGGGGTGTGATGAGCATCAGCACGGCGCCGTAAGTGTGGCTCAGGAAGAGTAGGAAGCGCAGGGCGATGACGCCTGGTGGCGGCGTCAGCCCGGCGAGCCACGACTCAAAGAGGCCCAGGAAGCTCAGGTAACCTGCACGGACACAATTTGACAACGACATCGGGGACGTTTTTACGCAACTTCCTGTTCAGGCTCAAGCTGGAGAGGACAGCGTCCACCAGAGACAGAAAACACAGTCTACTGTAAACAAAACGCATACGTTTGGAAAACCTCAAAGACACGTTTGGTGTTTTGTACACACCAAAGACAATTTAGTCTAGTTTAATGGAACGGTCCGTCAACATCAAAGATACTATAGTCTCCTAATAACCTAACATGGAAACATCAACTTATACATTTTTTATAATTAATTACTGCAATTAAGTCACCAATGTCCCTCAAATACACCCTTCATATTTTTTCACTGGACCGGGAGTCAGTAATGGAGCAATTTGAGGCTCCAAGGAACAATGAAAGAATGTCTAGACGCACATTCATACTAAACTCAACTCAACTTTATTGATAGATCACTCCAAACATCATATCTTCGGTTTTCTTTTCATTGACATTCAAGAGGTTTATTGCCACACAGGCTTTGACAGGACAAAAGTGGCCTTGAGAAGAAAGCATCCTTTTTTCTTAGCGAGAAAAGCTCTGGCTGTCATTCGCAAAGCATTGAAAGGACCATGCTTTCTTAAGATGGACCGTAGGGGCAACAAATACAATGAAAACAGCAAGGGACCCAAAACGGAACCCTGTGGAACACCCTACAACAGTGGGGCGGGTGGTTAAACAGTACAACCAAGGAAAACAACAAACGAAAAAGCCCTGCCTGCCAAATAGGATCTAAAGAGTGCATACAATGAAGTAATTAGCAGCCAATGCTAAAGCTAGCAGCACCTTGTGGCGCGCTCACCTGTGAGCAGGAAGTCGGTGAAGACGATGATGCAGCAGCCGCAGAATCCCACGGGACTGCGCGACGTCACCAGCGAGGGCAGGCACAAGAGGTTGCACACCAGCTTGAAGACACACAACACCGATGCGCTGTCCAAAACACCGTCCAGCACGTCGTCCATGTCTGTGGGTACACCACACAGGCACAGCTCAAATCAGGTTTGCCACTTTTCTCCAAGAGGCCCAAGAGCTCAGGACTGTCCACTGCTTTGGCAGACTCGGAACATAATTGTCATTTCTGCACTTGTTTCTATTCATCCTGGGCTTGGAGATCAATACTTGAACTTTGCGCTGTTTACTATAAGGGAGCATCAGGGACATCATTTAGACAACCGATAACAAACACTATTGAAATACTCTCATGTGCAAGACAAACACTAGCATAAATCCTACTTCATGTTTTTGCACGCACACACACACACACACCAGAGATGAAAACACTCTCATACACACTGCTAAAAGCATGCACACACCACTGAAACTCTCACACACCATTGAAATGCTTTCTCACGCCTACTGAAATGCCAGTATTTATACATATTATTCGTTTGTAAAACATCAAAGACACGTTTGGTGTTTTGATGAGAATGCACGCACGACTGAATTATTCTCACACATGCTACTAAAAAGCTCTCGCTAAAAAGCTCTCGCGTGCTCAACTGAAATATGCATCTTATATGCATTGAATTACTTTACAATATGCACGATACTGAAACACTCTCACACACTACTGAAACACTTTTACACTCACCACTGAAGTCTTTTCAGTCACACTGAAAAAATGCATTTCAGTAGTGGCGTGAGAGCATTTGAGTTTTGTGTGCTAGCAACAACAAAAAAACACTCTGCAATGCGTGTAAGATCGTTTCAGTAATGTGTGTGTGCGTGTGTGTGTGTGTGTGTGTGTGTGTGTGTGTGTGCATGACAGCTAATCCTGAATTATGTCTCTGATGGCCCCACAAAGTTTACACACACATGCGCACGCACGCACTTAAGTGATATTCACTTAAATCAGCAACACAACATTGTGAAGCGGACATGGCCAAACTCAAAAAAAGAAATGCCACCATTGTGAGTTTTCATTACCTGGTCACCCCCGAGTCTTCAGAGCCGCATGTCACTCCGGAGCTCTTCAACACGCTCTCTTCCTCTTGCCTCCCCCACCCCCTTTTTGCTGTTGCTAATAACCCTACACCCCCCCCCCCCCCCTACTACAACCCCCCTCCGTTGTGGCCTCCCAGGGCGCCTTGCTCGCTTGCACCTGGAGCGGTGACGGGCGTGGCACTGTTTGAACAGGCTCGGGGAACCAGTCGGGCAACTCGCTGGTTCACGAGACGAACGTGTCAAGACAAACAAGGTGCGAGGGAAACAGAGAGAGGGAACTATTTAACTTGTTCAGGCAACTGCATGCTAATACACTAAAGCCTCAAGCCTTGTTGGGTTTTTTTTACCCATTCGACTGCTTCACGTCTATTTTGTCCACCTACAGGCATTGTAATTATTCAAATTTTACGTTTTTTTTTTGTTTGTTTTTTTTTGCTGTGTTTCAGTAATATCAGTTCTTGTCCATTCATTTTAGTTTTTTTAGCCCTTCAAATTCAAATATATTTGCAATAAAGCACAGGTTGTGAAACAAGATTTTTCAAATATTCAATGTGTTTTTTAAATAGGAAAAATAGCACTCTATAGTATTATAAAGCATAAAACATCGTTATGTCACTTTCTGATGTGCGTGCCTTGACCACCAGGGGGCAATATGGGACGGACACACGATTAATGAATCCCACTGGGTTCTAAACAGGACATGCCCTGCTGGAAAATGATTGACCGCTGCATCCAACTAGCAAGAGCAGTCTGTGCAGATGAAACACGATGAAAATTTATATTATTTGTCAAATATACGTATCACATTTGTACAAAATAAATCAAATCCATGATAACACTGCCACACTGAAGTCCTATACTGTACTGCCTTTCCCGTTGGGATGCAGAAGGGCACGTCCTGCCTAGAACTCAAGTTGGATTCATTATTGCGCCATACATACATACGTACATACATACATACATACATACATACTGCCTCGTGGCTCCTCTCTTGGCTTCTCAATATGTAGTTATGTTATTCTTTCTTTGCAGAGGATAAAGAATATATGTTCTCGAAATGATGATCTGATCAATAACATGTTCAGTTGTTGAATCTAGAGTGGAACCCATCAAGGGAGAATTATTGTAAGAACTTTACCTAATAAAGTGTACATAGAACATGAAAATACATCACAGCATATCAAAGCAACAAGAATCTGTTGACCTTTGAAAACTAAAGCACAACTGAACAAAATAAGGGGAAATATTGTACCTTTACTGTAGTATGAGATTCAGTTCAAAGCTTCAGAAGTGAAACATGAAAACAAAGTTGATTACATACTCCCTTTGCTTGTTGCTAGGCAGAAGTCAATTTGCACGACAACTGCCCCGCAAGGCTTGGATTGCAAACTGCAGACACGCACAATGCTCACAACAAGTATTAGGAAACAAGGTTGTTTAAACACACCAATTTCAGTATAGTCATGGGCCACTTCTCTGTATTAAATGTAAAATAAATTCAAACAAAATAGGCGAGTCATTTTAAGGAAAACATTTAAACATGATTGTCATATTTTCTTCAAATAACACTCTGATAGTCACTGTGACTCTTCTTATAATCATCGGGATAAATAACGTCTCACCTCAATAAGACACCTCTTTGTTTACCCTCAGGAACAAAATAAGGGGTGGTGGGCATGAAGGAGGAAGTCGAAGTACCCAGAAAAAAGTCTTCAGTACACAAAAAAAAACAAAGGAACCTTGCCGTTCCAATACTTTTTGACTGTATAGGTCACCAAGGTTCTTGGGAAAAGTCACTCAGGTGGCTGTGCAAATAGTTAGCCCTAAACTTCGTTGTAGTTGCCAAGTGGTGGTCCTTTTGCAACCTGTTCTGACCTGAGGCCCATCAAATATCCTTTTTTTTTTTTGCTTTTCAGAGCGAAGGCTAGAAAAGGTTGAGCATATGTAGCCAAACCAGTCTCCAAAACAATCAAGTACTTAGACAAACTGCTTTATTAGGCCAAATTTGATATGCATATGGTGGTAAAGTGCTTTTGTTTACATGTCGCTAACCTGGTTTAAAAACTGTGCTTTTGAAGCCGCTTTTGTGCATGATTATGTGCTGTCCAACTCGTGAATGAGCACATTTTGCCAATTCACCAATATGGAACATGGAGAATACAAAACAACGTTCTGTGATTAAGTAAATCCCCAAAATGACCCTAATTCAGTTTTCAAAGTCTATGCAAGTAAAAACAAATGTTGACCAGTGTAATTATAATAATGGCGATGACGTTTCAAGCGTGGCCTGCTCGGTCGGCCACGTGTCATGAGCGCCATCTGGTGCTGATGTGCGCACATCAGCCCGGCCCGTGCGCGCGTGTTCATGTGCAGAATTTTACCAACATGGGGGCGTTCACGTTTCCTCTCATCGTCCTCTCTACCAAAAAATCCCCCCCCCCAAATGTGGCATAAAATGGGTTAAAAAAAAAAAAAGAAGAGAGAGTGAGACAGGGAGAGAGAGAGCGAGAGAGAGAGAGAGAGAGAGAGAGAGAGAAAGAGAGAGAGAGAGAGAGAGCGAGAGAGAGAGAGAGAGAGAGGGAGAGAAAACGAGGAGAAAAAATCTTTCTGCCGGGGGTTCGCCTCCTGCAGGACCCAGAAGTGAACAACAGGCAACCCGGAAGGTTTGAAGTCCGCCTGACTGCAAATCTACACGAAAAGAAGACGAGTGGCGATCGCCCTAAGAATCATCGTGCCGGCTGCGCGCTCATTACAGCAGGTATGTGTGTGGCTTCTAAAAAAAAAAAAAAAAAAAAATCTCTCGTCGACGTCGCCGAGCTTTCATCTCGCTGGATTAGCGTCGTCGTTACGCAAGTCGTGCAAAAACTAAGTTGCCACCCCCCCCCCTAAAAAAAAAAAACGAGCCACCCTGTGAAAAACGTGTATTTATTTCCCCCCCATTACATTACATTGCATCCACTGTGTGCGCACTACGATTGTTGATCCCGCACATCCTCCATGAAAGACGTCGTGTTTGTGGGAGGAAGTGTCATCAGGGCTGTTTTTTTCCCCCACTTCAAGCAGCCGGGATATTTAAAGCTGCAAAATGCGAGTCAACAAGGCGAAAGAGAAAAACAGCCGCCCGACGTGCACGAGGACAAATGCTCGCCTGTGCCCACTCACAATCGTGGACGGCGCCCGCTGCTTATAAAAATAAAAGCGAGGAAGGGGCTGCCATTTTTGTTTCCCTTTTGTCTCATTTTGGGCCAAATGCAGAGCAGACGAGATGGCAGGCTGCAACTAGCCAGCATCACGATGCAACATTGCGGCTTGTTAGGATGGAGCTGCATATTTTCTTTTTATGATGATTATTATTCATATTCATATCAGATAAAGATTACTGCCTGTGTACAAGTCGTCTCGCAATAGTGATAATTATTCTGTATTGCAGATGATGCGTTGAGAATGATGTTGAAAATGATGATGGGTTATACAACAGAAAACCAAAACCAACCAGATACATACCGTGTTTTTCCATTTTTTTTGTTTTGTTTTTTACCTTTTTCTTATTATTTTGGCATTATATATTTATATTTAGCTTTAAAAATTAAAAATAAATGTTTTTATAAATATATATATACACACACACACACACACACATCCATGCATTATCTATACCGCTTACCCTCACAAGGGTCGCGGGTGTGCTGGAGCCTATCCCAGCTGTCTTCGGGCAGTAGGCGGGGGACACCCCGGACTGGTTGCCAGCCAATCGCAGGGCACACAGAGACACTCACAATCACACCTAGGGGCAATTTAGAATGTCCAATCAACTTACCATGCATGTTTTTGTAATGTGGGAGGAAACCGGAGTACCCGAAGAAAACCCATGCAGGGGAGAACATGCAAACTCCACACAGGGAGGCTGGAGCCGGGATCGAATCCACAACCTCTTAACTGTGAGGCGGGCATGCTAACCAGTCGACCACCGTGTGTATATATATATATATATATATATATATATATATATATATATATATTCAACATACTGTTCATATGTAATGTCTTTTTTTATTACAAAACAAATCCTCATGAGATGAAAATTAAAATTTTTAAATTAAAATTCTTAACATTCTTTCTGTAGTAGACAGTTTTTTTATTCACTACAAAAACGCAAAAGGGCCTCAGAACAGTGAGAGAAATATTTCAAATGTGTATTTCAAAAGTTTGTGTGTGTGTGTGTGTATGTGTATGTAATGTACACTTTTATGTAGCCCGTGTAATAATGTTAGAGTTTATGTTATCCAAGTGGTCCCAGAAATGCACACGAATGTGATTGGCTCATATGTTATACAATACAATACAATACAATTTTATTTATATAGCGCATTTCGTAACATGCTGTGCTATGCTGTAGGTGGTATCAGCACGTCGTGTGTTCCTCCTTTAAACCGACTTTATTAACACAAAACAAGAAGCCCTCTTCTCTACTCATCCTGAGTCGCTGAGGCAAACCAATTTATTCACATTTCAGAGATTTAAAGCTGCCCTCTTCTTTCGAAATGCTTCTTTATACTCACGCGTCCGCTCTGCTGCTCACTGTGCACTTCTGAGTGGGATTATACATCTGCGGTCATTCTGCGCATGCGTTAAATGCGTCAAATATTTTTTGACACGATCAATTACAAAATTTAATTACCACCCTATAACGCGGTAAATTTGACAGCACTAATATATATATATACACACATATACATACATACATACATACAAAGCTGAGCATTCCACTTATGTGCCGAACCGGTCCGACTATTCTCCTATGACGGACGCCCATTGTGTAGGCGATAAACGATAAATGGGAAACTTAGCTTTAGCGTAGTCATTTAGCAAATTTTTTCCATCTATGTAATCGTCTATCGTCTATTTTCATGGTGAGGCTTCAATGTCCGCTGCGAGGCTTCCGTTTCCCGTTGGCCGCGGCAGAGGTCCTCATAGGTCCTAAGAGGAGACTCATTTTGTCCGGCCGCGGTGATGCTTCCATGCGGAGAGTTTTTCGGTTCAAATATCGCCCAGAGGTGGTGTGCGTGCTAGTGTTAGTTTGTCGAAGAAGAATTACTATTTGGTCCAGCCGGACAAAAAAGCGGACAGACGGACGGCAGAAGGCGATAAACAGACAGAAGGCGATAAACAGACACATTTCATGTCTAATGCCCAGCTCTGCATACATTAGGGCTGCTTGATTATGAAAATAATATTAATTATGGTTATTTTGGTAGTACTTGAAATCACGATTATTCAAATCATTTATTTTTTGGTACAAAACAAGAAAATGTTTAAATGTAAAAAATGACAAATGTAAGTAAGTTCCTTTTGGATCAAACAAAATGTATAAGATTTAAATAAAAAAGGTGCAAATGTATACATTTAAGCATGATTTTCCTTGTGTAAACAAACAGTGTGTTGGATATGAATGAATATTAATAACCGTTTTTACGATTGTGCCAATTTTGTAAACATAGAGTGTAATAATCTTAATTGTAATTGAATTTCGACTAAAAGCACAGCCCTAGCATGCATACATACATACATACAGTTTCCATATACAGTATACATACGTACAGTATTCGAGGCTGGAAATAAGCGGATGAGCATTGCAATTTGCTGGTCAAAATTAACATTTTGGGCCTCATTAAAACGCACTAAATAGCAATACTTAGAACCACAGATGTGTAAGTTTGTCCCAGTATTTGAACCGCAGAGACTGTCCCAAAAATGCTGGGCTGGACGCACAAGTTAACCTACGTGCGGGTCCTACTGTGACCACACCAGCTAGCTGGCAACGAACTCCGGCTGGCTACTAGCGGAGCTAAACACATGCAGAGTTGCTCCTAGGTTAGTTCATCGCCACCATGGGGACGATTAAGCTTCACTTCTTCAGTATCGTTTTCACGGAAGGACGACGAGTAGTAATTAACAGAATCATGCTAATTGCTAAGCTAACACAAGATTGACTTATAATCGTGAAACACCAGAATTAAGTGCTTTGGGTGACTGAGTGAGTACACTTTTCACAGAAGTCTGACTGGTACTGCATTAAAGTGGATTGTATCCATTTTGAACAGCAAAAAAAAGTGTCCGGAAAGAAAATTACATTGCAGCGTGTGTGGTAAATGGGCCATATAGCGCTTTTCTACCTCAAAGTGCTTCACACTGTACCTCATTTACCTACTGACGACACAGCATCAGGCGCAACTGGGGCTTCAGTATCTTGCTCAAGGATACTTGGACACAGTCACAATGGCCAGGGATCGAACCCACAACTTCTGGGGTGGGATACGACCACTCCACCATGAACAATCCCGCCCCCAGCCGGATGGGTGGCCTTGAAGATAAAATATACATACAGTATATCTTAATATAATGTATTGAATATTCCACTAATGTTGTTTTTAAAATAGAGTCCTGAGTTTTGATTTTTACTTTTGAGATCTGCACAATAAATGTTCTCAAAATTACAAAAAAAGTGCAAAATGTAAAAATGTATTTATTTATTCATTTATTTAAATTGGCTCAATGACCATACAACCCATTCAGAAATACTAAGCTTGATCTGAAACTTACATTTGTGTTTGAAATTGCCCTACTGATAATGTTTCTAGACAAGAAAATAAAATTTGCCGTTAATTGACCAATTAAGTAGGTCAGGCCCTAATAAGATCATTATTAAAAGTAATTTGAACACATTTCTTATTTCAGAAGTGTGTATAAAACTGGCAGCCCTTAGCATTATTCAGTACCCAAGAAGTAGCTCTCATCTTCACAAAGGTTGGTGACTCCTGCTCTATATTGTCCTTAAGGTGTGAATGTGAATATGAGTTCGTTTGCCTATATGTGCCCTGTGGAGACCAGTCCAGGGTGCACCCCACATCTCGGCTTAAATGAGATCAACGAGGATGGGTGTATGGAGTTAGTTTTATCCATCCATCCATTTGCTGTTGTGCTTATCCTCATTAGGGTCACGGGTGAGCCTCAGCCTATCATCCCAGTTGACTTTGGGCAAGAGGCAGACATTCGCAGGGCGAATTGAGCATTAAGACCTGCGGTATGAACATAGCCAAACATTCACACCTTTGAACAATCAAAGTCTTCGATGGACTACTACATGCTTCGATGGACTACTACATGCATTATATACAGATAGATGGATAATAGAGTCTGATGAAAGTGAAAAACAATTGTGATATGTTGACATTTTATGTTTGTTTATATGCTAGTTAGCAGGCTACTTCCTGATGCATAGACAAGAGAATGACATTCATGCTAATTGCACTGTACCATTTGTTGTCTTTTTTTTAACCCAAATTATACATAAATTGGAAGAGTCGACCATAGTAAGCCTCATAGTTTGGTGCGAAGGCTCCCTCTGTTGGTATGTGAAAGAATAACTGCTTAAGTACGGTGCAGTTGTATTTAACTTAAGTTCAACACATTGAGGCTTCATATTGAAGAAATGTTTATTATTGAACATTTATTTAGATACAATATTCATTTATTTTCTGTGCAACACATTCTAATCGAATCATTATGTAATTACCGGTAGCTCCTTCTGGTGTGTCTACATTGGCCACCGGCTATATAATATAGTCATGCAGACACAAACGAAAAATAATAGTGTGTCTTCCACTACTACTGTAAGTCACTCAGGAAGAGGATGTAATATTACTTATTTAGCATAGAGGATAAAGAATATATGCCATCATGCGAAGAAACGTAGTCTGTGACGGGGTGTGGCCATCACACGCTGACAGGGGTGGGGGGGGGTCTGCTCGCGACCGTGATGGTCAGGACCAGCCCGGAAATACACTGGCCGTTCAGGAAAATTTACATATTCCCCCCAAATTCCCGATGGCCACTCTGCCCCTGATGCTGGAACTTGGAGAGCTAAGATTTATTTTTTGGTGGTACTTGGTGTAAAAAAGTATGAGAACCACCGGTGTATGACTCGACTACACTAATGCAGTAGTGAAGTGTATGCCATAAATGTAAAACAATCCAATGAAAAACAGCAATTAAGGTGCGAAGTGAGTGGGCCTGCTTGTGCCGTATGATGACATTTTCTTTCGTAAACTAGTTCCAGTCCTTTCATAACCTCATAATGTGGGGACCGTCGTAACCCGAGGACCCCCTGTACCTCTTGCCCCTGAATTATGCTTGGAGGCAATAAGACTATTCGTTTCCATGGTAGGCTGAGGTTGGCTTTACATGTGGTCCAGATGTGCAGAACCTAATTTTTGCTTGCACAAAAAAAAAAAAACCTTTTTTTTCCACCCTCTGGTTTTTTTTTTTTTTTTTTAGTCTTTTGGAAACATTTCTCATTGCATACTTTGGCACTCTTGGACCATTCCTGCGTGTGTTTGCTTTAGCCGAGGCATAACACTGGGTCGCGTACGCCAGCCAAGAGCAACAAAAAAAACCATTGGTCCTATACTTCCACCCCCCCTTAAATATTTGTCTAATGATGGCAGGCGTGGTGGATCGCTTTCACCTCCTGCAGGCTCCTCTAACTTGCGGGAATTGCGCGACACTGGAAAAATGCTCCACCAACGCTGTGCATTGCTTTTTATATTACACAGAAACATTTTTGAAGTACACTATGTACTGTATTGTCTGTGTAACATCAAGTCAGCCCTTGGTATTTGCAAAATCACAGAATGTACAGTAAATATACTAAGTTTCTCATCCTCCACAATTTTGCAGCCATGCTACTGAGATTAGGTTTTGGTCTAGAGGTAAAAAAAATAGAGGGGGGCGGGGAAATCATAAGTAACCAATATTAATACTGTCCGAGTCAGAATGGTGAAAGATGCTGTCGCTTTAGTCCAATGTTACCGTTCACCCACTCACCCTATAAAAAAATTGCTATGGTGCCTTTGATCTAAGAAGTGGTATGGTCCTTTGAGCCATGTGACTGGGACCGTCCAAAAAAAAGAGCGAAATTAAATACCATATATCCATTCAATATGCGAACTTTATGAAAATAGTCATAATTTATGTATTATGTAATTTTATTTGTATTATTTTAGTTTTGTATTAACTTTTTATTATTTTTTTCTTTTTATTACAAAGATTAGGTTTGCCAGTGGTGCTGCTATTTTTGCCCAATTTTCTGTTTTTGTCCGTGAGCGTTGAGACATGACAAAAGCACCCCTATGGATGAAAAACGGTACATCCCTGTGATCCATGTGACTTGGATTGACTAAAACAAAAGTTGAAAAAAATTGTCAAACACCATATTTCCTTTTTGGTTGTATTCCGATCAGCAGAGTTTTTGTTCATGGAGAACAATAGATGGCAATTTTGGTAGAAAAGACTGTACCATTTGATGTGCTGTGGGGAGGGGGCTGTAAAGGGAACAAACTGAAAAATGTGTATTTTTTCCCCACTGTATGTTAGCAGGCTACTTCCTGGTTCATGGAAGGGGTGGACTGTACCATTTCTTTTCTGATGTGGAGGGGAAGTTGAAAAATTGGAGTTACTAAAATAACCATAATATTTTTCTTACTTTATTTGGCTTTTCGTTTTACCTTTATTCTTTTTTGTATCATTGAATCAATGTACTTATTTTACTTTTCGTTTTATTTTTCTATTCTCATTTTTATTACTAAATTTTGATTTGCGAGTGGTGCGGTCACTTTTTTCTAATTTTCTCTTTTTGTCCTTTAAGACATGATAAGAAAGCAGCCCCCCAAAATTATAAATGGTACTGCTTGTGTGATCCATCTGACTCGGAAAAACAATGAAAATAAATTCTTCCAGCACAAGTTTAATAAAAAATAAAATATAATAAAACATATATGAATGACATTTAGCTGGGTAGGCCTGAACTATTTTGAGGGAAGGTGACCGCTTCCACTGTTTGTTGAAAGTTGATCTTATGGAGGTATTATGAAGAGCATTGAATTATTTAGCAAGTCAAATTGTATCACCATGCTCTTCCCATGCCTTTCAGCCTAGGCTAAAATGAGTTGTTTGGATTATTGAAACCTAAGATTAGGATTGTGAGATATGATGGAAGTGCGTCCTTGCCCCAGAATGAAAAATGGTGCTGGCCCTGTGATCTACCCAACAATGAATGCCGGAACCAGAAAATAAATTCCTCTAATAAAAGTGAAAAACAAGTGAAGCACTGTTTTTTCTGTCTCTATACAGTATTATTTTTCAGGATCTTGGTTCACATAGAGAGACACACAGAACTGTTGGCTACCATTTATTTTATGGTGGAGGAAAAGCTTCCATTATAACTTCAAAGCTTGACCATGTAGAGCTGAGGAATTAAGATGAATGAAACTAAGTTTAGGTTTGCAAGTGGCGCTCTCACTTTTGTCCAATTTTCTCTATCATTTGAGACTAGCGCCAAAAAAAATGATCAATTTTGCCAAAAGGAACTTCAAATCAAAATGTCCAACATTCTTACACTTTCTCTTTGCCTCATAATGAAAAATGGTACAGTCCTGTGATCTTAATGTGGGATTTGCATTATTGCAATCGCTTGTTGATGTGTTTCATTCTTGTCACAATAACCCCAATCACCAATGCTTATTTTGAATGTTAAAAAAAAATACAGTATAATTACCCCAACAAAACTACCGGTATGTTTAGAGTAGTATTTGTTTCACTAACCTTTTTGACTGCTGTGTTCCCCAGTCAGTTGTTGGACATAATGTCTGTGATGCCTGTGTTGACGCTGATAACGCCTTCACAGTGAGCCCCCCATGCTTGTGATTGCATATCTAACAAGCATGGACGCCTCTTCTTACAAATGTCCTTGAGCATTAAGACCTTTTAGGTTCACACCGCAGTTCTTATTGCGCAATTTGGATTTTGGGGGGGGGGGGAAAATCTGATTTTTTTTTTGTGTAAATGTTCATATTATTAAAAAAATCTGATCTGGGTAGCATTTGCCTGCGGTCAATTGTAGATTGTGATGCTACATCGCAGATGGGCGATGTTAAATTGCAGACTCAGTTCAGAAAAAATATTTGAGTGCAGATTGCCAGAGCAGTTCACTATAACAACTACCGGTAAGCATTTTGAACTTGTTTCTTCCCATCTCTTTGAAATCCAGAATGGCTGAACCTCGCTTTAACAGTCCCTATTTTTGGCCCCCGCCACCTGCCATGGCTGTCACTCAGGTGAGTGTTGTTTCAAGTCTGCCCGCCTTTAAAATTTTCCCGAGGAAAAAGATGTGATGTGGTGTTTTTGCATACATCAGTACATAGAAATGTCTGATTATTCATGTAGTGTTACCTGGCAACGTGATCACGGAATTCAGCAGGGAGTCATACAAAAAAAAACAAAAAAAAAAACCTCTATTTTACATTCGGGACTATTTTTAGGAACAGCAACCATGACAAACTCCAAAAAGAAAGATTATTTTTTTGTACAATATCCTACTAAGTCTTCTCCATTGATGGAATGAAGGAGCAGCTGATGGCGGAGAAGATTCGAGCGTCTCATCCGCCCCCTGTCACGCTCCCTTCCCAGCAGCCCTTGCTGTCTCCGGACGGTGGCCAGCACGTGACGTCCAAAGCCCAGCAGCCAGACGTTGTCCTGCACGCCAGCCCCGCCCGGCCAACCTCCAGCTCGCTCACGGGTACTTTGTCACCATTACGTATCCGCCTTTTCACTGTGATGTCACACATACAACAATACAATACTGATAATAATATAAGATATACCGGTACTTTTTAGAGGTGCAACAGTCATTCGAGTCATTGAGAACGAATTGATGATCAAACTATTCCAAAACATTTTTGACACTTAAACCACATTCTAAAGAAATTACAATATCCCATTACTGTTAAACTATTTTTTGAATAGGCCCCCTCATATGGTCCTGGAATGGTCCCTGGTGCTCACTGGAACCCCCTTGGTGATCGCTGGTTTAGGGACTTTAACTTAAAAGTGTCAAAATTCCCACAATTTCAGCTCCTCAACAGTAAATTTTCTCAAATTGTTGTATTCCTCAATGAGAGAAGACTTAGCTTCTATTATATTTAATCGAAGTGAGATTTTTGCAAAAATCTGCTTTTGCTTTGGAAAACAATGGTCAACATTTTCGATTTTTTTTTCTGGCACCAAACTTGTAACTCAGTCATGATCACTTTCTGTTTGTGCATTTTCTGCACTGTCAATTGTCAGCCCGTGCGCCACAAATGCTGACGATGACGTGTTTTCAAGGTCGCATTCTCGGTGACGTCAACTTGAACCTGGATGACAAAGCGGCAATCAAAGCCAGGGGACTGTGGGAGGACTGGCGTCATCTCATCGAGCACCCCGCTCGGGCAAACCACCTCTCAGGTGATGCCACAGTGATCAATGCAAAATTTTTCCATGTGTACAATTATTTTCAAAGTAAAAAAAAAAAAGTATTTTGTTAATTATACAGGCAATTATTAAATTCACATTTTAGCATTATTAACCGTTATACAAGTTGAAAAAGACGTAAAAAAAAAAAAGATGTATAATAAAGGAAAACTATTCACGCTTTGAAAATGCGGAGTCGTCACATATTACATTGGACTGACTTCGCCTCTGCTGTATGCGACGCTGTACATCCAATTTCCCAGTTTCCTCGAATGCAGCATTGTTATCAGTTCATCTCGTCCTTCAGGCGTTTCGCTGGCATCCAGAACAGGAAACCTCAACAACTCTGAGGTCACTTCCCCCGCCACGCCGCCCTCGGGAGCCTCCACACCCCACCTGCTCTCCAGCTTCACCAACCCCCACGGGATGGAGCCCGGAAGAACCAACGGAGGTCTCATGGGTCTCCTCGGGGTGTCCAAGCCCCCGAAGGAAGGACGTCGGAAAATCAAAGCGGAGAACGGCTCCTCGCTCTTGGTGGTGCCATACCCCATTCTGGCGTCCAGCAATGATCAGTCCGCCATCAGCATCACTGCCAAAGAGAAAACGTACAGGTACGGTATCTAGCTATAGAGAGGAGCAGCTCCTGATCCAAAGTATACCACATTATGTGTTTTCAGACAAGAATATACAGAACAGCACATTTTATTTTTTTTTAAAGTTTTTTTCAATTTGTCTTTTATTAAAAATTGAATTTTTTCCCAATGCAAGCAGTCAGTAACACAGCTGAAAATCTGTCCATCTATGAAGGCGAACAGCTCATGATCCAAGGCATACCACATCATGCATTATCAATCTAGCTGTCATGGTCAAAAACATTCCACATCATCTGTTGTTATTCTATCTATCTATCTATCTATCTATCTATCTATCTATCTATCTATCTATCTATCTATCTATCTATCTATCTATCTATCTATCTATCTATCTATCTATCTATCTATCTATCTATCTATCTATCTATCCATCCTAATCTCATTTTATTTTATTTTATTTTATTGTAATCCAAAGAATTCCACATCATGCGTTATTCTCTGTATGTCTATCTATCATGATCCAAAGTACACCGCGTCATGTTATTAATCCGTCAGTCATTCTGTATCCTGTGATCCAAAGGATACCACATCAAGTTACAGTAGCTTTCTGTAGCTACCCTGATGCAATACACACCACATGATGTGTTGTCTACAGTACATGCCAGGATCAAAAGCATACCACACCATGTTATATCTCTGTTGGTCTTTCTGTATCTCTCTAATATGATCCAAAGCATACCACATCATGTTAATTATTTATGTCTTCTTGAATATCTGACCTTTCTACCAAGCCATCATGCGCCAAAGCATACAACAATCATGTATGTGTTGGAATGCAAAGCATACCACATAATCTGTAATGTTTCTCTATAATGATCCAAAGCAAACCACATCACGTATTATCGTCTACGTGCCTTTTCAGTATCAGTACATCGTGATCCAAGACATCATGTGTTACTAATCTATCTACCATGATTCAAATCGTACCACATCATGTCTTATCCAGCAATCATGCTACAAAGCATAGCACACCCCGTGTTATGTGATTATCTGTCTTTTTGGCAGTTCATCATGATCCGAGGCTTACCAGTGCATCAAGTTATCTATTTATCTTCTATCATGTTATGGCTACATGAGCTAATTCATACTGCATAATGTGTTTTATCTACCTTCATCCAAAGCATACCACATCTTGTCCATCTATCTACTGTGATCCAAAGCACACCACATCACGCGTCGTTTGTCTCCCATCCGCAGGTGTAAAGTGTGCCCGCTGACCTTCTTCTCCAAGTCGGACATGCAGATCCACTCGAAGACGCACACGGAGGCCAAGGCGTACAAGTGCCCTCACTGCACCAAGACGTTCGCCAACGCACCGTACCTGGCGCAGCACCTGCGCATCCACCTGGGCCTCAAGCCGTACCGATGCGCCTACTGCGAGAAGTGCTTTCGACAGCTCTCGCACCTGCAGCAGCACACCAGGTCGCATGCTCCCACATGTTTCTCTTTGGCTGAAATATACTTTTATGTATGAAATAGCGCTTCAATGGCATTTACATGTAAAAGAAAAAAAAAAAAAAAACAATCTTGGCATGTTTTGTAGTTCTGTTTCCGTTTTTGTTGTTTACGAATGAATTTTTGCACAGAATCCACACGGGGGATCGTCCGTATAAATGCTTCCAACCCGGATGTGAGAAGGCCTTCACGCAGTTGTCTAATCTGCAGGTAAACTGCCACTACAGCATCACGTTAATTTTTGTTTGATTAATTGCAAGATAAAATAGTGTTGTGTGATTATTATTTTGTATTCCATTTTATTATGACAAAAATAAATATTGTACTTTATTTTTCATTAGAAGATATTATAATAGTTATTGTTTCATTACAGCATATTTTAATTTAATTTACAAGTTCAAGTTTTTTTTTTCATGAACTTTTCTGCTTCATTTCCATTTTTCTTGATAGAAACACATTTTTACTTTTAATCTTATTTTTGGGATTATTTGTTATTTTATTTTGTAATTAAAAAAGTAAAATAGTGTATTGTTATCCATCCATCCATTCGTTATCTAAACTGCTTATCACGATGGTCGCATTGTTTATTTTACTACTGTAAAACTAGACAATTATATTTTTATTTTATCATTCAAAAAACTAGTGATGATGTATGTATACTATTATATACATCACTGATATGATTTATTTTAGTATTGCATTATTAAAAGCAATTAATGTTATTTAGTATGTTTTTTTGGTTTTTTTTTAAATGTATTTGACCATTTAAGGCCAATGAAATATTTTGTGATGTATTGTTTGCAGTCCCACCAGAGGCACCACAACAAAGACAAGGCGTTCAAGTGTTCCAACTGCTTCCGGGCGTACTCGGATGCGGCGTCGCTGCAGATGCACCTTTCCGCCCACGCCATCAAGACGGCTCGGGCCTTCTGCTGCAGCACGTGCGACAGAGCGTACACGTCGGTGAGTGAATGGCTTCATGCTTCAATTTTATTTATTTTTATTTTTTATTTTCTTAAAATTATTTTTCATCCATCCATCCAACAATCCTGTAAAGGAATAGCTCTAATCAAAAGCATACCACATCTTGTGTTTTATAAGTGCGTGCCAACTGCCGCACACTGAAAGCCTGAGAAATTCGCTTTGACGTTTTTACCACATTCCTCTATGTAAACAGTCACCATCCAAAGCATACCACATCATACGCACGTCTTGTATTACAGGAGACCTACCTCATGAAGCATATGTGCAAGCACGCGGCGGCGCAGCATGCCGGGCCTCGGAGAAGCGATGCCCTCCACCACCACCCCCGGACGGATGCCTCGGACCTGAGCGCGGCCGCCATTTTGTCCCGACATCACCTCTCTCTCTCCGTTTAGTATACGACGACGACCATACGACTGATGGACTCGGGTACGACCAAAAACAAAAAACAAAGTGCCAGAGTGTACTAATACCTTTATGAGGAGGTACAATACTACTCTGTATTAACTATAAATATATATATGTATATATATATATATATATATATATATATATATATATATATATATATATATATATATATATATATATATATATATATATATATATATATATATATATATATATATATATATATATATATATATATATATATATATATATATATATATATATATATATATCGTGTATATCGTTATATACACGCATCTGGATTATGTCTAATGAGCACTTTGAGGCCTGGAAAGGACAGACCTATAACATTTATTGTGATGTCACAGATTGTTCTTTTTTATACGCTCCCTAACTTTTTTAATGCTCGTTAAGGTATCTTCTATATATAGTACGCGTCCTACATTTATGTAAATATTATGTGCCGAGTTTTTGTATTGTCGATATTTATTTTTTTTGGCCACATTCCCTCTTGAGATCACTTACGTTTTGATAAGGAAAAAAGAAATGGGTTAAACTCTAAGGCCGACATATTAGGTACACCCGCACAATTTAATACAATCCGATGTAAGAGTTATGCTCACAAAATTCGCCTTTTCACAAACGATAATGATTTTAAGTTTAACAATCTGTTTATTATTGTGGTATCCTCGTATGTCCTAACACAAAAACATCATAGGTTTGACTGTCAACCTCTTTTTAAAGAATAAAACAATAATCACAAGTTTAGCGAGTGGCGAATGATTTTTTTTTCTTATCACAACAGCATTGTTTATTCTGTCAGAGGGTTAGTGGTTTACTTTATTTTAATTCAAATAGAATTGTATATATATTTATACCCATCCATTCATTATCGATACCGCTTATCCTCACAAGGGTCGCGGGGCGTGCTGGAGCCTATCCCAGCTGTCTACGGGCAGTAGGCCGGGGACACCCTGAATTGGTTGCCAGCCAATCGCAGGGCACACAGAGACAAACATCCGCACTCACAATCACACCTAGGGGCAATTTAGAGAGTCCAATCAACTTACCATGCATGTTTTTGGAATGTGGGGGGGAAACCGGAGTACCCGGAGAAAACCCACGCAGGCACGGGGAGAACATGCAAACTCCACACAGAGAGACCGGAGCCAATCAGTCAGTAGTTTTACTTTTTATATTTTTTTTAATTAAATTATTGACTTTAAAAAAAGGTGGAATAATGCCAAAATAAAGTAAATTCATTTAAGTTTTTTATTGTTAAAAAAAAAAAGCTAAAACAAGTAGGTTTACTGTGTTCTAGTCATACTATTAACAGTCATAGCTCCTTTTTGCACTTGTTTGATAATTTCAATGTTATTTGTACATTTTCAGCATCATGATGTCAACTTTCCCTCTCTCGTTAGTAAAGACGTGCTTGCATGTGCGCGTGTGTGTTTTGCCTTGGGTGGGCTGACACTTCCTGCACATTGGCCATCCAAAGTGGGCTGCCGCCTCGGAGCACTTTCAACTTCCTGCCTTCATTCACATCCCTGTGGACTCGTGCCAGGCTGTCGTGGAAGACTTCATTTCTCCTCAGTACAAACTGCATTAATACTTCTTTAAAAGAGGGAGGGGAGTGGAGGGGGTACGGATTGGGCCAATCTAGGGGAATTTGATTTTGCTCCAAACCACAGTTATGAGGGGGAGGGCCACTAGGAGGCGAGGGAGGAGGGGGGCCGGGGGTGAAGCTTAGAGGAAATGGGTGTAGAGTACTCCTATGCCGCTACACATTCCGACTCTTCTCGAAAAGAGCACAGAAAGAGGATAACATCGCCTCTTGGGACAAAACTCCAAAGCATCCAGGCAAACTGGTAAGAATGCATGATGCAAGAATGATGATTTTTCTATTCATCCAGGAAACTAATTTGTACATATTCAGAATGACTATGTGATTGCACTGTCAGGACCTTTTCAATGAATTCAATGCACTGGATAGTAGAACGTAAGCAAGCGCAAGCCGCTACCTATGGTGATGAAATCAGAGGGCGAGACTGCTGAGAAGAACCTAGACTGTCTCAGTCCATTCATTGAAACATGAATAATAATGTCTAGAGCGCGGTCAAATGCCTTTGGTGTTCTCATCAGAATCTCAGCCATCATGAAAATGTAGCATAATTATGAAACTGAGATCTAATTATAGGTGGCTGTACATTTGTAGTTTTGCACACATACCTGCACAATGATGTCTCTTGAAATGTGTTTCTGTCATTTTATTTAAAAAAAAATTAATGGATGTGCATGATTTGGGCATGTGCCACACAAAAACTGCTAACTACAGTGTGTGAAATTTGTGTTTAAATGTTTCAAAATCCATTTTAATATGATTCTACCGCACACAAGTTCAAGCAAATCATTTTGATCTTGTAAATTATACTTTCAAAATCAAATTGAACATTTTGCACGTGTTCCTGAAGTTGCTGTCCACTATGTCATTATGGGACAACTGGGACAAGAAGCCCTCTAATGTTTTCAATGACATTATGACCAGCGTTTTGTCTATCTCCAATGGAGGCTGAAACAGTTGTTGGGGGGGGGGGGGGGGCGCGAATAAGACAAAATGTTGCTGCTCATGCTCAAGTAAAAAAATTTTTTTAAAAAAGGGACTATGTGGGTTGTGATGTCATGGAGAGCAAAAGTGAAAGATGAGAGAGTAGGGGGAAGCGTGTTCGTGATCGCTCTAATCGATAAAAGATGTTCAGGGGAGGGAGTCACGAGATCGAGGCTCTTTTATGGGAGTCCACCCCTCATATTTGAGACATTTGATGAGGAAGCTGAGCTGTGATTCATAACCGGGGCCACTTGCGACACTTCCTCGTGGGCAGGCAGCGCCCAATATGTATTCTTGCTTTCATTATAGCAACCTCAGCCATGGTGTTCCTGCTCATATCCTTGACGGGGCTGCATCTTGTCACCCTATCCTTGCTCCTTGTGGCTACCCTGGAGAAGGTGAGTGGCACTTTTTTTTCCAGAAGATGGCGCTATAAAGCCATATACAATACTCCCTACAAATTAATGTAAAAGCGATTCACCTGTTCCACCTCTCTGAAACCTTTAGTAGCTGTTTAAAGTAACATTTTGACAGTTTAAATTTCATGGGGGGGAAAAAATGAGTTAATACAACTCATAATACAACTAAGTAAAAATAAAATCCCCCTGGATAATAAAATTAAAGTCAAATAAGGTCAAACTGCTCACCTGATTCCCACTATACAGATAATACTTTAAGGAAGACTAAAACTAGGAAGAAAAGACTAACTAAGAAAACAAAGATAATGCTAAATAGGCAGCACGGTGGACGACTACTTAGCACATCCGCATACAATTCAGAGGTCAGGGTTTGAATCCGGGCTCAGGTCTTTCAGTGTAGAGTTTGCATGTTCTCCCCAATGCTTGTGTCGGTTATCTTCAAGTACTGTACTCTGTTTTCGTGTCTCATTTACAAATCTTGCATGATAGGCATGAATGTGGGTGTGATGTGAATGATTCTTTGTCTATAGAGTATGTGCCCTCTGGCGACCAGTCCACGGTGTATAGTGTGTCATTTGCAAACGTTTCCTTCAAAAAGAATGAATCTTTGTGAATGAGCGTACGGATCACTTCCTGAAGTGATTTGTCCTTCAGCCCTGAGCAACTGTGAAGTCGTTTTCAATCGACGGCAAGTGGCAAAATACTCACTCCCTGAGATGGATAAAAATTGGTGGATTTTGCTGCTGAATTCTTATTCCACCAACGAAATATTAATCAGGATTCAGTGTTTAGACTGAGTAGGCCGCATAGAACATATATTGTAAACAAAATGTTTGACTCGACATCCCCTTTAAGTGACATTTTAACGTTCCAAACTGTCCTTAAAGTGTAAGAAAGAGTTAACAACTGTATAATTAAACTTAAAGAAAAAAACTGAAATAAAGTAATACTATTCGCCAGGCTCTAATTGTTATTTGTAGAGGAAGTTTTAAGTGCGAGCCTGTGTCTTTTGGTATCCCCCAGGGTTCCACTGTCAGTCCAGTGACAGTCCAGCTTTTCAGCCTTGACATAATCTCCTCTTTTACATAGGATGAAATGAAAAGCTGAGAGGGAAATAAAAAAAACTTCCTTCAGTTAAATGACGACACAATTTAAGTCATTGTCTTCGACATTGGGCAGTGCAAGCCTCTGTCTTTTTGTGTCCCTCAGCGTTCCATTCTAAGATTTGTGCTTTTCTGCCTTTACGTGCTCCCCTCCTAGGAAACGTAACCACCCACCCAAATTATATTTATATATTATATTTGATTTCTATGCAGATGACACCCAACTGTACATCCGACTTGAATCCAGAAACCCCATGCAACTTCTTTTTTAGACAGGAAGAAATTAAAATCTGAAAGGCAAATAACTTCCTTCAGCTAAATGACAACACAACTGAAGTCATTGTCTTTGCCCAGTGTGAGCTGTACTCTCTAAATAGCCTTTACCTACTTTGTGTGTGTGTGTGTGTGCGTGCGTGTGTGGGTGTGTGTGCGTGTGTGTGTGTGTGTGTGTGTAGTCCTGGTGGGTCTGGGACAATTCAGAAATCAGCGACCTGTGGTACAACTGTTTCCATGATAATGCCACAGATACGTGGCTGTGCGCCGCCACCACTGAGAGTGGTAAATGATCACTTACATTTCTGCACGATCCCATGATGTCCCCAGAGCTTTAGGTTTAAAAACCGTTGGGTCTTCACTTATTCCAGACTGGCTGCAGTCGGTGCAGGGGCTCATGGTTCTGTCCGTGGTCTTCTCGTCCATCTCCCTGCTGGTGTTTGCGGCTCAGCTCTTCACCATGTCCAAAGGAGGGCTCTTCTATTTGACGGGACTCTGTCAGGCTTTTGCAGGTAATTAAAAAAAAAAGACTATGTGTGTTATTTTTTTCAGTTTAAGATGATTTTAGTTTATGATTCTGGGAAGAAGAATTCATAGTGTGGAAGAAATAATTAGCATTATTTTTGTTTAAAACTTTGATTTCTGAATTTAATTTAATGTGCTTACATTTTTTGTTATTTATTTTATTTTATCTTATCTGTAGCTTATTATTCTTTGACAGAGTTCATAGTGTGGTTGAAATAAATTTTCCAACAGTATTTAACTTTTCTTCTTTCAAACTGAAATTGTGTAAATCTATACAGAAAGTTTTTGATTTTCTAGTGCTCATTCATTTAATTCAATTTGATTCATCTGATTCTTTCCCATTTTATTTATTCTTTTAAAATAATTTATGACAAATCTTTATGCTGTGGTGGACATCATTTTCTCGACAGTACTTAATTTTTAAAACATTCTTAATCTTCATTTTCTTTATTATTTTGTGTTAAAAAGCCAGTTGAAGAAGTAGGTTAATTTTCATTTTTCAATTTTTATATTTACAACAACTTTTCCTGTAACTCTTGCAGGCTTCACCGACTTCGCGGCGTGCCTCATCTTTACTTTTCACAGGAAGGAGATCCTTCATGACTCCAGAGATCTCGGCAAAGGTCGCTTCGGTTATTGCTTCATCCTGGCATGGCTGTGCGTCCCCCTCTTGCTGGTCAGTGGCATCCTGTATGGACACCTGCGAAAGAAGGAATGAAAACACACTATTTAACGTTTGTGGAAATCAAAAGGACTGTACGGGCCATGTTGTTGTATCCTGTAAAAATGTCTAAACATATCAACAAAAGTGCAAGAAGTGCGTACCTGAAAGAAAACACCAGTACATCTATTGCTGTATCTTGCGTTTGAATGATGAGAGTAACTTACTGCAGAGTGTATTCTTTGAATTAAAAAAAAAAAAAAATCACCATAAAAGTTTCAAACATGAAAAATGTTATTTCATTTCCCAATGTAATATTACAAAGGAGTACTACGTACACAATGGAAATAAACAAAATAGTCGTTGTACAAAAGGATATATTTTTTAATTGTTTTATTTTCGAAGGTTAATATTTTTTTTAGGAAACAATAGTTTTATTTTTATCCCTATGTATATATAAATATATATATATATATATATATATATATATATATATATATATATATATATATATATATATATATATATATATATATATATATATATATATATATATGTCTCATTAAACTTCAACTTTTCTCTCTTGCAATATCTTTTTTTTTGGTGGAAAAAAATCCTGTAACTCAGGACTTCAAAACTTCATTTGAAAATATACTTTATTTCTCAAAGAATTCCTTCAAAGAAGTATAACTTTATTCTTGTAAGATCGTGCCTTCAACCTCATAATATTTATTTTCCTTTCCAGTGTGCCCCTAATACTGTTTTGTATAACAGCCTAGTGGGCAGCTTGTGTGACTTGGAGTCAAAATAACACTATGACAGAAAATTCCTAATTACATTTGATTTTTTTTTATTACACTCCTTAAAGTTATTATTGTATCCTACTATCCTTGTAAGTTACAATTTTCTCCAATAAAAATGTTCTCATATAGTTTACAGCCTTTACTTGTAATCTTATGATTTCTTTTCAATACGGGTCTAAAAGACCTTCTAGAATCACTCAGCCAGTGGTTTATTTTTTATTCCCAATCCGCTCATGCTTGCTTGCGACTCACCAGACGTCAATATATTAACATTGTTGTAAAGTAAGACTTGGATGGGTTTGCTGACGTCAGGTAAGTAGGCTGAGAGCTGCTTGACTTAGGGGTGTGTCTGCCCTTTGTGGGTCACCTTTCAACATGTTGCTAAATAAATACGTTGTGTCAACAACAATTTTCTCTGGCATAGCAGCAGGAATTCAGAAATGGACAGGAAGAGAATTTCTGAGGCAATATCAAGAAAATGATTCTGCAAAGCAGAAGTGTGTAGCGAGTCTAGATTGACAAAGCTCCCAGACAAGCTGGGCCAGTCCAAAAAGACTGGTGTATTAAAAGGATATCTCTTTAAGAAAGTCTATTTGAGGACACAGTATTTCTCTATCAGACAAATGCACACGAGGCATGCAGACGATGAAACTACAACTAATCTAAACTATCTAACTAAATCTAACTAAACTATAACTTTGAACCATAAATTGTTCCTGAGTGAAAGTCAGCGCAGGGATCCGACAATGTAGCTGAGTGCAAACGTCGAAGATATCTGTCAGCAGCACAGAATTTATGGAATCTGACTACAATGTCGCCCACAAGGAGTGGAAGGTTGACTGAGATGACAGGTATGGGTGGAACGAGTCAAGCGAGAACCACAGAGTCACACAAGCTCCACCGGAGGTGAGATTGACAAAACGACAACGGCGGAAAAATGCACCGACTGTGTGAGTCGCCTCTATACATAGCTTTCTGTTTAAAGTCAAAATGAGCTGTGGAAGACGCCTGCATACAAACACAATTCACGGGACTTCCTCTTCGCAGTCATCATCGGATGCCTTTCCTGTCAACCATTTGGTCGTCCAGACCAGCACCTCATTGGACTCATGGCTGACATAAGACGGGATCAGTAGTTGAAGAAACTTAGTATTTTATCACAGAGGCTGCAGCCATGCCGGGCTCACAGGAGGCCAGTCTGGACGAGAATGCTGTGTTCCTGCCGATTACGCCATCCTCCCCGGAGTTCCTCTACTCGGAGCTAGAGCGCCATTCGATGGAAAAACTCCTGTGTGAAGGTCCCAAAGCCTTCTACAACTCTGTCGGCGCAGAACTCTTCGGCTCCTTCCTGTCTCCCGATGAGGTGGGCGAGATAACCAGCTGGGTTCAGGACTTTCACTTTACCCCCCTGCAAAAAGAGGAGAATGGAGGGAAATTCAATCCGGATGCGGCGGACCTCACGTCCTCTTACTTCCCGTCTTACTCTGATGTGCCTGCTCCGGGTTTGGAGCTGGGCTGGCCAGAGGCGCCTTGGGTGCGAATGGAAAACGTTGCAGTCTACACGAATCCCCCCGCCGAGGGAGAACCTCCCATCAGAGAGGTCATCCGACGGCATCTGCAGAACGCCAGCCAAGTATGCCTACTTTATATGGACTTTAATTGTATCATTCAGCACGGGTAGAGCTGTTTTCAAGGCAATGTCTGGTTTTACGCTGCAGGTACTTGCCATCGTGACTGACCGGCTGACAGACAGCACTATCATTGGGGATTTACATGACACAGCCTCCAGGGGTGTCCCGGTTTACATCATCCTCAACCAAAGAACTGTTGAGGAGAAGTACACACTCCAAAGGCTGGGACATCCGGTGAGTGGGGCTCGAAACATTGCAGAAGCACAAAAAGATTACCTGAGAAATGCTGAAAGTGGTCCAAACCACTTTGGTTTGGAAAAAACTTGACATACTGCATTGTGTGCTTGAGGTATGATGCATCGCATGCCTAAGTAATCACGGTAACGGCAGCAACATATTGCAGTTCGACTGGTTGCACAGCATTCAGTACAGTCTTCTTGTAACTGTAGCAGAATCCCCAGAAAATGCTCTTGATGCGAGGACAAAAAAACGCAACGATGATTGGAATGATACCAACATCGTGTTTGTGTGAATGTATAGAAATGTAGTAACAAATATGACATTTCGCTATTTCATTGGCATCGAGATTGTCAGGGAGTTGGTACAACCAGTTGTCACGCCTTGACTTGTAATTAAATTGATTGTATGGTGTAACTGTTAATTACGTCACAAAGTGGTCTGATGTCATACTAGCCAATAATCTAATTCCAACAACCAGTCCTAAAGTCAGAGGGTTCATTGTGTCCTAGCTGTATGTTCCAACGTGCCTGGCATGCATTCAAGGCTTAGACTGATCAGAGTCTTACAATGGTCATGGGTTACAGGACTCCAGTATTCTATGGATCCATCTATCCATGCAGTATTCCATGTCACCAGGACATATTTTCCTCTGTTTGCATGGTGGATTGTATCTGGAACCATACTTTCCTAAGGTCACGTGTTCCCAATGTCTCATATTCCAAGAATTCAATTTTGACAGGGCTCGATTATCCTTGGGACCCGTAATATCAAGTGACAGAATTCCCAGGAATTCATGTTTCCTGGGTTACATGTTCCCAGGTTTGAATGCATGGATCTAAGACCTAGACAGGACAGGGTCCAACTCACTAATCTGTGTACTGTACTCAAAAACCTGTATCTCATGTACCATATCTGGAGGGTTCCAGAACCCTTTTTTCCAATGACCAACTGTCTCCAATGTCTCATACTCCAAGTGTTCTATTGTACTTGGATCTGAAGTTTCTGAATTTCAAGGGTTCCATGTGTCCGACGCCACATGTTTCATGACATCAGTACAGCACACACCAATATTTTCAAGGTCTTACTTATTTCTAATGGACACTGAGTACCATGTCTCCCATATTGGTAGGGCCCCTATATTCTCAGAGATGTCAATTATTCTGTTTTCCTTTGATTCTATGTTCCAAGTGTCTCATATTCCAATGAATCTATACTGCCAAACTCCAAAATTCAAAGGATCTTTTGTTCCCATGGTGCTATTTTCTTTGGGTCCAGTGATTCCAGGATTTCATCCTCCAAAGTGTCTTGTTTTCCTCAGGCCCGACAGACGAAACAAAATGAAAACTATTAGTTTTGCCAGCTAGCGCCTTGCATGCGCATGAGCGGTGAGGCCTGCAATAGGCCTTTGACTGGCTGCCCTGTATGTCCAACAAGCGACAAATTTCACAACGGATGATAGGAGGGAGTCTACTTTTTTATTTTAACTCATTCACTGCCGTTGACAGGCAGCTATATAAATAGCATAAAACTGTGAGACTGGCAGTGATTGAGTTGTTGCCATGCGATCGACCGACACCCCTTTTGAGAGCTACTGGTCGATCGAAAATGGGCACCCCTGCCCAGCAGCGGTCTATATATATATATATGACTATAGGCAAAAGGTAGCCCACACCCAGGATTGCAATCGCAGGGCACATACTGTAAAGAAGGGACAGACAACCATTCACACTAACTTCCCCACCTGCAATCACTGAATGGAAATTGATCCTACATTGGTTGCAGGAAAGTCAGCTGTGTGTACTACTAAATTACAGCCACCTACCAATGTCCCTAATATTATGTTTCACCTTTAATCGCAGAACATTCAGGTTCGTGTTCTTGGAGGTAAAAGCTTCTGTTCGAGGAAGGGAAAGATGATGGTTGGGGAGTTGAAAGACAAATTCATTCTGGTGGATTTGGAGACAGTAATTCATGGTAGCTACAGGTAAACATTCATATCACAAAGGGCTCTTGTTATGGTAGATGATGATGTTATAACAGGTTGTCTCGATCCTCGACAGCCTCACATGGACTGATGCTCACTTACACCGGCATCTCATCACTGTTGTCACCGGCTCAGCTGTGGACAGCTTCGACAAAGAGTTCCGGACCCTTTTTGCGGTGTCCGCCCCGGTTCCCAACCTGTGCGAGTACGCTGTTCCCCACGTGGAAATGACTAAGCAGCAAAAAGACTTCAAAGACCCTAGCCCTCCAAGACACTTCCACATGAAACAAGAGATCCTCAACCCTCCTTCACCGCCGATGGACATCCACCTGGACTGGGAGGCAATGGGCGTCATTCCCAGAGGAAGCTTAACGTTTAGTCCTTTTGAAGAAGAGGGAATTATGGAAAAGGAAACAGCTTTGCGGACTGATTTGCAGTTTGATGAAAACACACATGTTTTGGATACTTTTACTCAGAATGGATACAAGCCAATGACTACAAGAAGGTATGAACTCTGTAGATGAGATGTTAATGTTTATTTTTCATAACCTCAAAAGCTACAGTGCAAAAGTCTTGGGTCACCAATAACTTTGTTGTCATCCTTTTTCTTTTTTTTTTACTGTAGTCATTTTCACAAACAGTAAATTGTACATTTGCGGGATTATTAAAAAAAAACCCTGCTAAACTGAACCCTAACCCAACCCCAACTATAACCCAATACATAACTATGTATAATACTAACAACCTAACCATAATCCTTACCCAAATCTTAACCCAGGGGTCAGCAACATGGTGCCCCCAGACCCCCAGGTACTTTGTGATGTCCTCAGTTATAGAAGTAATGATTTGGAAACTTGCCGAGATTTATCAAAAGAGTGTTGCATATTGATATTTGTGTTCACTACTTTGGTCAGTCATTGTTGATAATTATTGTAGAAGATCATTAATATGATCAGTGTTTTTACATAGATAAACATAATTAATTAATCATAAAAGTAATTTGAGCAAGTTTATTTCATAAGTGTGTATCAAACTGGTAGCCCTTCGCATTAATCAGATCTCAGTTTGAAAAAGGTAGACAACCCTTGCCCTAACCTAATCTCTAACTTTAGCAAACACAAACCGTAACCCCAACCCCAACCACATCCCTATCCGTAACTCTAACCCTAACCCTAAACCCAACCCAATACGCATAAATTATGAGCCCAACGAGTACTCATTCAACTGTTTGACCTCACTATGGAAGGAATAGTCCAGCCCTCACCATAGAATTATTATTGTCCCCATTAGTCTATTCGTCATCCTTCACGAACCGGGAAGTAGACTGCTCCTTTTGGTAACATTAGAGCCTTTGCAGAGATCTACACGTTTATGAGTGGCATTCGTACCATACATTATCATTATACTGTAGAATTGCTAAAACACCTCATATTAAGGTGGCCTTAGACTTTTGCAGAGTACTGAATAACTAAAATCAAACTTTTTTTTGTGTACTCACTATGATCGATGATTGTGACATATAAATGTGTGACACAAGTCTTGACCTATGCTTTTTTTTGTACCTACTAGGGTATGGGACAGCCCTGCAATGACAAACAATATGCCGGACAACGCAACAATTTCCAAGTGAGCTTTATAAGGGAAAAGTCTGAAACATTATTTTTTTATATAAAAATGAGCTTTTCTCCTCGTATTTCAATGTTAAAAGACAACAAAATATGTTCCCCAAAAGTGCAGAATAGGGGGAAAATAGTGGGGGCGGGGGCATGCTGTTTTAACTGAAATCAGTATATACGGCAAAATAATGTTACTCCCTTCATTTCCAGTTGGGCAGAACATCAGAAAGAACAAGCCGCAAGCCGGCAGTTCTCCAAAGAGAAGAGATACAACACGGACGACAGAGCATTTTCAGCATGGCGTCACAACATAGACAGCGACTTGAGGCAAAATGAGTTTTTATTTTCCCCAATGAGGGAAACGCGACGTGCAAGGCCGGATCCCAGTGTGAGAGAGGAAAGCGGCTTGGATGACATCAGCTCCAGCATAGAAAACATAGCCGCCTCAAGAGTAAGCCAATACTAAGCAAATTTTACAAATTGTGCATCAGTGACCAAAATGGGTCACAGGCCAGTTTTTATTGGGTGACTGATTAATTCTCATTGATGATCAATCAGGCGCACAATTTTTAAATTTTTTAACCTTTTTTCATTTTTCTACAGTACATGAAAATGTTAGGGCAATAGATGAAAGTTAAGCAGGGCAACTCTCTGAGCTGCATACCATACATTGGCAGTGTAAGGCCTTCTTGGAATTGTTGTGTTCATTATTACCCATCCAACAAATGAGTCACTTTTGGGGGGTCTTAAACATGTCGAAAAACTCACAAATGTTTGCATTTTTATGGGTCTCCAACTGAAAAATCACCCAGAGGTGCTGCCTGAAAAATGTGACAGAATTGGTCAGTTTCTCAGGCTGACCAAAAAGTTGGTAGACTATCGTAACAGGATATGGTTTTAAAGTTTCAAGTACAACATGGGAATTTAACAATGAGTCAGCCATTTTGGTTTGAAGCAAACAATTTTGGCAAATTCCAGGGTTCATACTTTGGTGAACTCCTACTGGGGAAATGAATTGGAAGCTGGTACACTATAAAGTTACCGATGCCAAATTGCCAAGATTTTTTTAACTACTTCATCTGTAGTGGGTGGAGCAAGTCATCAAATCTGATGATCAATTTGAGGAGTCACCATGAAAAAGGGGGTGCAAGAAATTCCTTTACTTTAATCTCTAATAAACTAGCCTGCGTTTTTGATAACCACAGGTTTGATAGGGCACCAATGATTTGCCTCCTAAAAGTTTTTAGTTTCAAATTTTGAGATTTATTTGAATGTTTCTGCTTGTAGAAGCCCTTAATCTTAAGGGTACCACAGTCAGAGAGCTTCAACACGTTGAGTGACCTCATGAAGAGGATCTCACCCCAGAAAAACAAGACGGAACTTTTCAAGAGAGGCTCCAGGGTCAACATGTCCGAGATGACCCAGTCCATGATGGACCTCCGCGAGGATGCACCCAGCGCTGACTCAAAACCAGATGAGAGAAGATTCTCCGTACCGAGGCTCAGTTCCAATGTAAGACCTTGCTGCTACATTCAATTGAATTGCTTATCATGTGCCCCCCTGATTAAAAAACATGTTTTTAATGTCCAGTGTTATGAGTCGGATCAAATGACACCGGGCTTAATCCTGATGCAGAGGAGGAATGATGTGATCAAGTCAGCCCTACAAAGAATTTCACACACCCCTAAGCCCAGACCTCGGAGCTTCGCCCTGGATTTGAGCTGGAAGCCTCTAAGGGAAAGAAAAGGGGAAGAGGAATGAGCTGCGCAGTATAACAAAGCTCTATCTGTCTTGAAAGGAGCTAGAAAACCTCTGTTACCTCTGTAGTATTAAACACCCGAACAAGAAAAAAAAGGCTGACTCAAATAAAAAAATGTACCACGGTTATTTTTGTGGACGAGTGTTTAGCACGTCTCCCTCACAATTGTGAGGTTTGGAATTGGAATCTCAGCTTCGGCCTTTGCGTTGAAGTGTTTATGTTCTCCCTGTGCTTGTGTCATTTTTTCCCTGGCCTCCTGCCACATTCCCAAAACATGTATGTTAGGTTAATTGAAGACTCTAAATTGTGCACAGGTGCGAATGTGGAAAAGTTGTTTACCTGCATGTGCCCTGTGATTGGCAGGCGACCAGTTCAGGTTGTACCCGGCCTCTGCCACTCAAAGAGTGGGATAGGCTCCAGCGCACCTGTTACTCAAATGAGGACAAGTGCTATATTTTTCTTGTATTAATTGTAACATGTCAAATGTTGTCATTCTGTTTTTATCTATGTTGCTATTTTAACTATGTGAAGTTCGTGAGTCCTCTTTGTCTACAATGCTATCTAAATAAAGTGTCCTCTACTCACTGTAGATGTAGTTTACAGCAGCACTGCGTATTTGTGTTTAGCATGTCTGACTCACAGTCAAGAGGTTAAACCCTCAGCTCTCATTTTCTCCGGGTAGCCTACTACAGCTTCCTCCCACATTCCAAAAACATGAGTGTTAGGGTCATTGAAGAACGTAAATTGTTCAAAGGTATGTGTGAAAGATTGCCTATATGCGCTGTCTGTGAATTCATAGTTGGTGAGGAATCCAGAGTGTACACATGCTTTGACGTTCTCTTGCCCAACTGTTGGCAGCGCTGTACAAAAAGGTTGGATGGAAGGAGCAAACATGCAAACTACACACAAGGCTGGAGACAAGATTTGAACCCAGAACTTCAAAACTAATTATGAGGTTGTTAATAACTACTCCATTAGTGCATCTTATATTAAAATGACCACGAGTGAACTGGATTCTTGAGTTGACAATCCTGTTTGACAGGAGACAGCCTGTGCCCTTCAAGATTATTATGATCATATTCAATTTGTATATACCACCAGAGCTAGACCTAGATGTATATTTTCCTCTTTTGTTTAAACTTTCAAATCCCTTGCCTTTTCCATCGGTTAAGCCATTTTTAGCAAAGGCAGTTTTTTTTTTGGGCATATAAAAAAAATATCTTTTTAATATATTTTATGGTTTCCTTGTACGCTCATTTGTCATTTCCACGATTAGTATCCATTCCTCACTAGCCTTTCCTTGAGGTAGTTTACCGGTAGTGTTAAAAGTATCACCGAAACAATCCCCTTTAGTAAACAAGGTGGCGCTACTCGTGTAATCGTTCTCGTCGCACTTCATCAAGACGTTGAAGAAGAAGAGTTTGCGGAAGCACATGTGCAAACCATAGCAATGTGTTCAATGTTTACTTCTTAGGCTATTTACGCATTGAGTATCGTAACTTATTAGTTGTTCGAAACAGAATCTGCGTTTATTTGCCTCTTTTGTCGGATGCTCAATTGAATTTCTGCACAATGGTTCGAGCATTAAGGTAAGCCAGGCCAACGTTAGCTAACCAGCTTAAAGTAGTCCGTGTCTACTTAGCGGACACTACTAAAGTAACAGTGTGTACAGTAACGTACAGTGTTAACACTTTTTAAAGCTGCATTTAATAATTGCCCGTTTTAACTCAAGTCGTACAGCCTCTTGCATTTGTATTTTGCTGCATCCACGCCCTTGCGTTTACATCTTTGCACACACATATAACTAGATAACTCGAGTAGGTATTTATTTTTACATACTTTTAAAAATCTTTGTTTTATCTTACTGTTTGAATTCTATTTATATTTCGCAAGTCTTGGGATTTGTTGGCTTAATCAGATTCTACATTTCGTCACATGTGCAGATGTTGGTTTGACACAAAACAATTGTTGAAACTTCGACAACCAGACTTCTTGTTCCTCGTTAGTACAGTGGACAATAATATCTCCACCAAAGATGCCGAAATCTGTGGTTTGATTCCAAGAAGGGGAGGGGAATTTTATTTAATTTCCCTACCATGATAAATTATGGCAGGCAGTATGCCTGCCTGTCTGTCCATCCATATGTCAAATTATCCATCCAGTATCTGTCAATAATTTCACAACATAATAGTACACCGTCCTATATTCTTTATCCTCTGCGAGGAGCTGAGACATCAATACTGAACATATGTCCATGAAAAGTGCATCCGTCTGTCTGTCTACATTGCTCCCTGGTGGCCAATGTGGTCAGCAGCTCAATGGCCATTAAATTCATGCAAAGTGTGAGAAACATATTTTCTTTTAATTGTTGATCATGTATTTCTTCCCCTCGTGAGGATAAGCGATTCAGTATAATCGATCGACGGATGTTTTTTTTTTTATTTTTATTTTTTTTATAAAGGCAAGGAAGTAGGGGTGGGCGATATGACGATATTATATTGTTAAGGACTTTAACGTGTTGACAATCTCATAAAGCCGAAAGATTGTTTGATCGTCCACAGGGCACATTCTATACAGTTTAGCTCTATGGTGGCTCAAAGCCTCTGACGCATATCTGACCGACCAATCACAGCACGCACAGTGCACCGTACGTGACATTCCCCGCCTCCCTGTTTGTTTGTATAGCGGGAAGCTATAGCGGAAAGTCACCACGAAGATGAGTTGGTCCGGAAAGAAACCCCACATCCACAGTATCGATTTTTTGGGGGGGGGCTTTTCCTCGGATGAACAAGCGCAAACCAGTTATTTGCAAAGTTTGCAGAGACTCGGTTCGGACGTCAGATGGCAACACAACAAACCTGTTTAATCACTTGCGGGGACAGAGACAGCACCCAAAAAACTACAAACATGGTAGCCAGAGGCAGCCGCTAGCTCCAAGCTAACACAACCCTCGGTACCACTGTCATTTAACTCCGAATGAAAAAACAAGCAAGCAGTCTAAAGAAGTAACTGAGGCAGTGACTTATTACCTCGCTGAAGAAATGATTGCCATTAAAACAGTGGAAAACGAGGGCTTTAAAAGACTCTTCAAAGTACTAGACCAGCGTTATGAGCTTTACATTCACTGCACATGTTGATGAAAATTGGCACTATTCCAAATTAAAACCTGTTCAGAAAGCTTAGCTGGCTTAAAATGTCATTTTTTTTCTTTTAGGGTTTTATATACATTTTAAATATGTATTATATGTTTAACATGAGGAAAATGGTCAAAAATGTGGAAATTAGCCTAAAAAACGATGTAAGAAAAGAATCATGATAAAATCCTGATTGTGATTTTATTTTTAAAAGTTCGTTTCATATTGTACTACTATGTTGTGGAAGAGCCCAATTGGGGACTGGAGTTGAGAATTAGCATTAGCTCTAACCTCTTTAAGCTTGTATGTATGTTTGACTACATTGTCCCTGTGAAATCAAGTTTTATTATTATGTCCACCCCCTTCCCCTGTTGTCGTTCTGTTAATAGGCGTAAAAAGTTCCAGAGGCCAATCAAACAGCAACAGTACAATGAAGGTGACCCGGAAGGTTACAAAAACTTGGCTGTCCCCGATAAAGTAAGTAGTTTTTTTTCCGTATGTTTGACTATTTTGAATATTGATAGCATCTATTTATATTCAGGTCACAAATTAAAGTTGTAATTTGTGTTTTAAAGTAACTGAGGCTGGTGGTTTCGACTTTACTAGTTGGCTGTCTAATGCCGAGCTCAAACTACACAACCTTTTTTTTTTGTTCTTGTTGGCGATGGTCGCAATTTCAGATTACCAGACATGAGCCCGTGCCTGATATCTTGTGCAGAAAAGAGAGCTAGAGCATGCTGGTCATAGAGTGACAGGCGTTTCGTTGGTCAATGTTTTTGAACAAATCGTGGGGGCCACGAAGGACATGTCACACTATGCGGAAAAACTAACCCCAAAAAATTCTGACACGCCAGACTTTCTCTGTTGTCATCGTGTTGAGTAGCAATTAAGATAACATAATATATGAATGAAAATAAATGTATACATGCATTAATCTTGCAATCTTAATTCATTCACCTCAGAACTCCAAGGACAAAATCGATGAGTTTCACGATGAGAAGATTGAGGTAAGTTTTTAATCATAATACCCTTTCATGGATCCAGTGCCATTTAAAATGCAATTAACTGTTTCATTTATTAACTGTGTGAGATCAAACACAAAAGCTGTCCAATGCCATTTAAACAAAAATAGTCACGCCTACTAGTCAACTATCACGACATCGGTCGATGGTGCTTTTCCTAATCCTGCAAAACCCAACAGCTACCACCTAAATCTCATCCAAAAGAAATATTTAATCGCAGAAGCAGCCAAGCACCGTTCGTTTTTTGATGCAGCTCCCATCCGGTACCGAATATTTTATACGGGCATTGTATCGAAGTCAAAATTTTGGGATTGTGACAACTCTACTACTTTGTGTTTATCTTTGACTGCGGTTTGTTGGTTTGTTTTTAATCATCTGTGTGTGCTTTTTATGACTCATTTTTAACCCTCCACATAGAAACTCCTCGCCAGTGGTGTTAAATTGCAGAGCGATGAGGAGCTGGATGATGAGGTTTGATCCCATTTTCCTGTTGGAGTTTAACATCAACTCATATGAGTTCATCTTCCAAAGGAAATTTATGCTCATTTCTGCAGGAGGAAGTGATGGCCTTGGATGATTCCGAAACGGATGATGATGAAGACGATGAGGAGGACAGCGAGGAGGACGAAGGCACTGACATGGAGAGCGATCTCGAGGGGAAGAAAGAGGAAGGTGAGACATGGGTCCGCCGGGTTCTGATGCTGTTGCACTCTGAGCTCGTTTAACATTTTTTTGTATTGTCCTCCTCAGAGCTTCCCAATGAACTTGCATGGGGCACCAAGAAAAAGGTGTTCTATGACACCGACTACGTGGCCACAAGTGAGCAGACTGTGTTTCTTTATATCGTGGCGAAGGGTGTTTCCAACAATAAATCTTATTCAGATGCACATTGCAATGTAGTAGAATGCAAATTGCAGATCACAATAATTTTTTTTGGGGGGGGGGAACTGCGTAATTTTGGTCAGCTTTATTTCATATATAATATTTATATTTACATAGTGTCTAAAATAAGTTCACTGCCGAAGTAGTGCAGTCCACATGGTTACACATCATTCTTTCATGAAACATGAAAAGTTGAAGTGATAAAGCACAGATATATTCTCATTATTGTTGTAACGTGATTTAGTATTTTACTGACTTAAATTTACGCCACACATGTTTGATAGAATTTTGGGAAGTTGGCGTAGTGAACGTTTAAAAGACGTTTTCAGTTACTTAACATATGTTCGCTAATTGAAGTAGATAAACTGTCTTTCATATTAATTCATGGTTCATTTACTTTTATTTTAGCGTAAGCCTAACATAAAACCAAGACATTTATGTATAATCATTCTGATATTCTTTATTATAATACATTTATTGCTTTTATTTGTTAAAATAACACATGGGAAGAGGAGCTTGATAAAAGAATCGCATATGAAATTGCAATATGGAGGAAGAAAAATCGCAATTAGATTATTTTTCAAAATTGTTAAACCCAGTTTGGGACATTGCAAGGAAAATCTGTTTCCGGTGGAGCATTCCACTAACACGTTTCCACTGTGTGCTGACAGAGGGAAAGTCGCACGATGAGTTGGTAGCGGAGGAAGAAGAGGAGGAAGAAGAAGCTAAGAAAATCCAAAAGCGTTTGGCTGAACATCTCAGCGAGGAGGATTACGACTTAAACTTCTTCCAGGTATTTGTAAGATCATGCTTTACCCGCCATGAAATGCTCAACTAATAATGCACTTTTGCTTTGTTTCTTTCATGTGGCCCCTCATAAAGGAGTTTGCTCCAGAGGAGCAGACCGAGGCGACGGTTGTGGAAAAGGAGAAGATCGTCAAGGACTTGAAGCAAATGTCCCACAAGGAGAAAATGAAACTGCTGAAGAAGGAGTCGCCCGAGTTGCTTGAACTCATTCAGGACTTCAAAGCAAAGGTACACAGAGAGAATGATGGCTCCTTTGTGAAGCAACCAATGAAATGGATGCTGAATAGAATTGTTGATGTGCAGCTTACAGAAATGAAGGACCAGCTGCAGCCACTCATGCAGATGGTCAAAGATGGAAAGATCCCGCCGGGAAAGGTGACCTATTTGACCTTTTTATTTATAGTTGAATCAATGTGTGTGCTCCGTGGGATGCTTTGCCGCAGATACTATTAGTTAATGTTCAGTCTTCTTATGTAACACTGAAAAACTAAATGGTGTACCAAAACAATACAGGAGCAATAACAATACAATGAAATATATATACCGTATTGGCCCGAATATAAGACGGTGTTTTTTGCATTGAAATAAGACAGAAAAAGTGGGGGTCGTTTTATATTCGGGGTCTAGACATTATACCCATTCACGACACTTGATGGCGTCAGATATCATTGAAGCGAACGCTGAACTTGACTCCCCAGGCCCACCCGTCACGTGAGGATGACGTGCGCACAGCGAGGCAGATAGTTTGTGAAGAGTAATGTTCTGTCATGACAGATCTCAGCTACTCTCAAGTTAAACCAGTTTGCATTATTTCATTGCAACGTTTTTCCTTATTCAGATTTGTTTCAAGGCTACAGTTACAGTTAGACTTCACCTTGATGGTTAATGCAGTTATTGCAATTTTGTTTGCAAAGTTTGATCACAATAGATTGGGTTATTTACATTTCAAAAACCAGAAGCCATTCATTTACGAATGTGATTGCACTTTAGTTTACATATTTAAATGTTTGGATATTAAGATTTGAATGGGGCAAAATAACATGCTTTTTCTCTCAAATATATTGTTATAATCATTTGTTTCAGATGTACTGTAATTATTTTCTTTATAAAAATTAATTTGGTGTTCAAAAAACATTTTTCAAACTTGAGTCTTGAAAATATACTAATCATTATAATCAGGGCCGTCTTATATTCGGGCCAATACGGTATATATATGTATACTTTTTTATGTGTGTCGTATTATTTTTAAATTCTTAAACATCGGCTATTCTATTTGGTCATCTGCGTGGTTTTAAAAAGCAAAGGAATACCAGCATTAATGTAGGACAAAGTGGTGTGGCGGGGTTATTTCTGTTATTCCACATACACAAAGTGTAGTGTATGAAGTACTGCCCCTACAAGTGAAAATGCAGTTATTGTCTTTATGAATGACTACTTTTTTTCCCCTCACTTGGTGCTCAGCTACCCCAAGTAGAAGCAATGCTTGGGCTCCACCCTCGGTTGTCATGGTAACCAAATCTGTACCCAGCAAGACAAGAAATATGCTGTTAGGGGTGGGCGATATGACGATATTAGATCGTCAAGGGGTTTAACGTGTTGACGATCTCATAAAGCCGAAAGATCGTTTGATTGTCTAAAGGGCACATGCTATACAGTTTACCTCTATGGCGGCGCAAAGCCGCTGACGCATACCCGACCAACCAATCACAGCACGCACAGTGCACCGTACGCGACACTCCCCGCCTCCCTGTTTGTTTGTAAAGCGGGAAGCTATAGCGGAAAGCCACCACGAAGCAGAGTTGGTCCGAAAAGAAACTCCACATCCACAGTGTCGATTTGGTTTGGCTTTTCCTCGGAGGAACAAGCGCAAACCAGTTATTTGCAAAGTTTGCAGAGACTCGGTTCAGGTGGCAACGCAACAAACCCGTTTAATCACTTGCGGAGACAGATACAGCACCCAAATAAACTACAGCGACAGCCAACGCAAACGGAGACCAGACACATGGTAGCCAGAGGCAGCTCCAAGCTAACACAAAGGAATAACAGCATTAATGTGGGACAAAGTAATTCTGTAATCTGTAATTCTTGATCCTTGGGGTATAATGATGAAAGCACAGATACGTTTTGAAAATATCTGGTAACTGTTAGAAATTGTGGGAAAAATGCTTAGTCTCCTTTAAAAGTCATTAATTTTAGTTCAAGGATGTGTTTATGTCATTGCTTCCACTGAACGAATTGTACTTTCCTTCCGTTTTCAAAAGGGTGCCGACTTCCTGAAGACAAAACAGCAGCTTTACCTCAAGTGAGTACAGTAGTTTCAAACTTCGAAGTTCACAAGTGAAGCCGTCTCGCTCGCCAATTCCTGAACTTCGAACGCTTCCCATCTCAGTTATTGCACGAACATCAGCTTCTACCTGGTGCTCAAAGCCAAACGAATCCCAGCTCACAACCACCCGGTCATCGAACGACTGCTCACTTATAGAAATGTAAGTCTTTGCATCTTCATGGTATGATAACACAGTTGATCATCTTTTCATCAAATAATCAAATAAACAGGTGGTGCCACTAAGGGCACTCTAATTACCTTGACTATGATATGATAACAACATGCCATCTGTAAGGCTGAAGTTTGCGATGAAGTGTCAAATTGTGGCACAAAACATATAACTGAAAAATAATATGTACTTGGCATCTGAAAAGCTGTAGTTTACATTGAAATTTGACCATTCAGGATCTGAAAAGAATTCGGTAAAGATGAAGTTTATGCTGAACTCTGATTCCCAAGCAAAATCTGCTGAACATTTCAACACAAAAACAAACTGTGACCTGGCATCTGTGAAGCTGAAACTTAACAGTGGAGTGGTACATTGTGGTACCAACGCTCATTACATGCCCAGAACGACTTAAGCCATGCATTAGAATCAAAGCATCCCCTTTGAATTTCAAACACTTGAGTGAGTGAGGATGAGCCAAACCGCCAGCAGAGGATAGCGGTGCACCATTTTAGATTTAAAATCCCCTCTGTTTGCCAACTGTTTACAGTGGGGAGAGGAGGACTTTGTTGTTGTTGTTGGCAATCAACAGTTTTTAACTCTGACAATCTGAGGTATACATTCAAACAGAATTCACAGAGTAATCTATTACCCGTGTTTTCCTGCCTGCAGCTGATCAATGAACTGAGCTCAGTTGATGCCCGCCTGGCGCCGCAGTACAGCAAGCTGCTGGCTGCTCAAGAAGATGAGATCATGAGCAGACCAATGGCTGAGAAGAAAGCTGCCATATCCACCAAAAAAGATGAGGTGAAAGAAAAAAGAAAAAAGCACCACGATAATGGACTCCATGCATGCACCATTAATGCATTTGGGGTATGACGGCGTACTACCTTCCGGTTAACATGACGGATAGTGATAAAAAAGACAGCATCAAGTTTGTTGTAAATGAAGTATTGCCTTTCTAATTGCTCCAGTTATTCAAGTGTCGGCGAAGCAATCCAAGCATCTAAATCTGATTTAATGAGCCATTCGCAGTTTTACGACACGATGTCCGTGTGTACATAAACTTCCACGACTTTTTGAGTCGAATTTGTTTACAGACGGCAAAACCAACCACAACTTTAACGAAGTGCTGCATAGAAAGAGTGAATAAAATGGGGCGCAAAGCCTTCATTATCACGTTCTGTGGTACAGTTGCTGCAAAATTGATCTTTAGAACTCAGACAAACGCAATAAAATTATAATAATGACAATCATATACTAACTGCCAGGATGAGAATGTTGTTGTCCACGTTCCCACGGTTTGAGAGCTTCTCGATCGCCGTACCCGCAACTTTGTGAGAGGGCAGTGCCACGCTCGCCAGGTGCCGAGCCGGGACACGGAGGGAGAGCGAGAGAGAGACAGAGACGGAGTCACGGAGAGTTGGAGCTTGAACCGTGGCCCATTCTTTGTTGCATGGCGAAATTGTTTCGGCGAATGCATCAACTGCCCATCTCGCTGACAATAACAGCCGGCTCACCGCAAAATTAGCTGGAAGCGCTATCCATTCCTCTTTAAAAATTCACAGCTTTTGATGACACTTCCACCTTCAAAAGTATCAAGACCGAACTATTGAATGTATCTTTTCCACAAGACCATGATATCACACATTTAAAGAATGAGGTTATTTTTGCGCCAGATGGCATCCCAGTAGTGAAGACCAGAAACGCGCAACCATTCGCACCTTTCCACTGGAAATGCTTGATTTGTTTCCTTGCATAATGTCCATTACTAGCAGTTCACACAGATGCTAATCAGGGCACGTTTGTGGACGTAGGATGCGGCGCCAGAGACGGTCGCTGCCTCGGACTCGGAGCTGGATGAGGAGGCGGCGTTGCGATTTTACAGAGAAGTGGAGGAAAGGATGAAGTTGAAGAGGAAGAGCAAACCACAGAAAGCTGATGATGAGTGAGTCGAGATTCTGAGCTCGGGACGAAAAAGTAAAATCAACATATTATGTTCATTGTCGACATTGTTGCAGGGTGACAGATGTGGATGAGGAGGAGGAGGAGTTAGATTCAGAGGCTAAGAGAGGCATCACGTACCAGGTAAGTGAGGGCTGTAGCGATTAATCGAATAACTCAACTAATTCGATTGCATTTTTATCTGATTACTCAATCGATGGGGTAATCGGAAGAATACCCAGTCGCTGTAGGCCGAATGTCATCTGATTATCTCATTGCAGCGTGCTGTGTTGCTGTGTGAAGCTCACACAGTTGTGGAAATATCTCGCCTTTCCTGGGTTCTGTATAAAAGGCATACAATTAACTGACAGCGCTACTGTTGTAATGGGGCAATTTTGCAGGATCTCTGTGTCAAAGAGGCTTTTTTGACTTTTCTTTACAGTAAATGGCAGTTATCCTGCTGTACTGCATTTTTGAAGTGACTGCCGGATTTGCTGTTGTAATGTGGAAATTTGGTGTGATCTCTGTGCAAAAGAGGCTTACGTGTCATGCTGCAAAATAGATTCACTACTGTATTTAGGTTTCCAGAGTTGCAGAAACATTTGCTTCTTTTTTCACAAGAGATATAACAGAACTTGGCGTAATGCTATTTCACCAAACTAATAACATGATTGTGCACTCTAGGGCTGCTCGATTAAGCGATTTCGAACCGAAACCAAATTTTCTGGTTAAAACGATGTTAAAAACGTTCAAATCGGCACTTTCGATTTTTTTCATTTTTAGTGTATCTAAGCCACCGTAGTTTCCTCTGCATTTTCGCTTCCGCCCATGAGCGCGCAGTCCGATTACAACAACATCCATGGCTACCGGCGATTCGGCTATTTGCTCAGGCAAGTGAGCGTTTAGTTAGTAAATGATTTGGCAAATGGTTGGCAAAATGACTTGCTGACAGACTGTTTGGTTTACAGACTTGACTGTCTACCTTCTCTCATGTTGATTTCGTTTCAGATGGTATACGCAGTTTCTTCTTTCATTATTAGTTTAATTAAGAATAGATCTGAAATCTATTATGTAAGTAAAATGCTGTTAATCCCAATGGATTGTTCTGTGTGTATTAAGTTAAATTGACTGGCATTTTGAGTTCAAAGAAAGATAAATTAAGTTTAAATAAGAGACATTCAAAATCATTTTTCATTATTTTTTTTATTTTACAAAGAAATCGTAATCGTAAAATCGGGTTTGAGAGAAAATAATCGGGATTTTGTTGTTAGGCAAAATCGAACAGCCCTAGTGCATTCCAATGTCAAAAAGTTCTCAAACACATCATAATTGTGTGCCTTGACCCTTGTCTTAGATGGCCAAGAACAGAGGACTCACCCCCAAGAGGAAGAAGATCGACCGCAACCCTCGAGTCAAGCACCGGGAGAAGTTCAGGCGGGCTAAGATCCGCAGAAAGGGCCAAGTGTGTAGTCTCTCCGCCTGATGTAGTTCCAGTGTACGTTTGTTTGATGTTGACCGGTTGTGTGTTCATCAGGTACGTGACGTTCGGCGGGAAGAGACAAGATACAGCGGAGAACTGTCCGGTATCCGCGCAGGAGTCAAGAAGAGTATCAAACTCAAGTAACAAAGGGAAAGACAGCATTGCGCTCCAAAGCTTTGTCCTGTGGGATGTTCTTACGATTTTGAAAAATCTCACCATGGTCAATCAGAATTCAATACTGGCATCATGCAAAGTGAAACAAGTTTTAGTTGTATTAAATTCATTTTGTCTCCTTTATTATCTATATATTTTTTTGACTGATTCATTTATAACAGACAATAGTGTTTAGGTCGTTTAATTACCTGACATGTTTTGGCGTGTTACTTCCGCCTTTCATCAGAGAGTAACAATAATAAACTTCTTACAATTCTTAATGGGTTGCTGATTAACAGTTTAAGAATATCGTTTGGAACAACAATGAAATAATGGAATGTCAATCATTGAACATTTTAGTTAAAAATAGCATGAACATTATTCAACACATAATTCTTTATGTTAAGTAGTGACATTTAAACAAGGTGGATCTGGAAAGGCCTCTTCATGGCCCTTCAAAATGCTATGTTGCAAATAGATTTTTGGAGATTCAAGCAAAATTATTGTTTTTGGAGATTGTGTCATCATATGAGGACATGACACCAAGATAACGCTTCTGCAGTGTCCTCTTCAAGGCCTTCAATTTTATATATGACTCAACACGGGTTGTAGCAAACTGATTTAAATAAGGTAATTAAATAAGTGCTTGAGTTTCAGTTATGATCAATCCAAGTTGGCTGAAGAAAAAAAAAAAAAAAGATCCAAAGTCACAATTTCTACACATTAAAGTCTGCCTCTTAAAGATGAAGTCAAGTACTGGTAAAAATGTGCTTTACAGAAATGTTTTATGTGGCCCCATTCGTCTAAACACGTTATTCTGATTAAAATTGCGTTTGTACACTATGAATGGAGCAGCAAAATCTACCCGTTTTTAATCCATCTCAGGAGCAACCATTTTGTCACATGCTGTCGACTGAAAATGACAGCACAAATCACAAAGTTCTTAAGGGCTCAGCTTGTGAATGTCACAACCAAACCCAGTAAACAGGTGAGCTCTGATTGGTCGTTATCTAAGCCCTGTGATGTTATTTGCAGTCAACAGCTAGTGGCAAAATTGCCGCCCTCTGAAATGGCTAAAAATGGGTGGATTACTGGATTTTGCTGCTTAATTTATATTGCACAAACACAATAACAATCAGAATGCTGTTTGGACTAGTGGGGGCATATAGAACAAATTATTGCAATGAAAATTTTGGACTTGACATGGTCTTTAAGTCCTTCCTTAACCCATTAAGGCCTAAAGCGCCTTTCTCAACAGCTCCACAAAACCTAAGGTTGCCTTTGAAATTACCCTTGAAAGCCTGAAGTTCTCCCAGAAATTCAACACTTCCAAAATGATTAATATCTCAGCCCCTATAGCAGACAGAAACATAATTCCAAAAGAATTAAAGAGCTTAGACATGTGGCTTTCACACAGGCAGAATTTATTATTTACTGTTTCAACCGAAGATGTAAAAATAACGTGTTAGTGCAAGAGAAACACTATTTTAATTTAAACAAAAAAATCGAGTGGTAATTACCATCATCTATTCTGTTACAAAGACGTCAATATCGTAATTGTCTACAAACCATATCATATCACGTTTGACTGGTTCCACTGGTCGTGCACGTCGTCTATATATCACTGCCGTTACTTACTTTAATCAGAGCTCCCGGCGATCGACGGCATCCGCCATAAGCCTACCTACGGCTCGAAAAAATTCCACGACATCCTCCGCGGTCTCGCGACACAGTCACGCGTATATTCTGATGCATTAAGTTGGCCAAGAGACGGAGAATTGGATTTAAAAAGGACAATAATGTATCCGCTCTTCCGGTTTGAAAGGTTGAAAGACGCAACAGCGCTCCCGGCCGGTAGAAACGCGGTTATGCGCTCCCGGGTTTAATGGGTTAAGATAAAAAATTGTTTGGCTTCTTAACATCCATGATTCTTAAACTGCGTCAAGACACAAAGATACAAATGCTGCAAGGAGTCAGTTGCACATGACTGTTTTCGATCAATTCATTAATCATCCCAACTATGACTACAAAGCTAAGAATCAAGACAACATGCCGCTAATGATGACAGTGATTGGCGGTCAGCCCGCTTGTTGTTCAATGAAGCGCTCATGCGCCGCTGTCAAATTAGTCACGATCCTCTCCTCGATCTCCACGTGGTTGTCGACGTCCTCCTTGGAGAGGACCACCTCGTGCTGGCTGGTGGGCGTCACCACCACCACGTAGCCCCGCCGCGAGTCCAGCACGTTGGCAACCACCGCCTGGTGCCTGTACGCGTCCAGTGCTTTTCGAGCCTTGTCCAGCAGGATGGCGGCGTCCGTCTCCAGTTTGAAAGATATGACGAAGGCCTGAGGCGCCCAGTCTTTAACCAGCGGCGACAAAATTTTGGGCACCATCTTCAAGCTTAGCTGCAGGGCAGATAGGATTCAGTGTTGAGATTTTTTAAAAAGCCCAAATTGTCTCAGCTTCAATGAGTTCACACATACCAATTTTTAAACTCTTAATTGATTTTTAAAATGTCAGATAGGATAATTGCTTAGGATCAGAGGCATCAAGCAATCAGGCTTTTGCTGACTTTGATCAAACGTGGGTGGAATAAAATCAGGCCAGTTATTGGCCTTAACAGTTTTCCCAGCATTTTCCCCTTTTAGCACACCCTACACCCCAGAATGATCGCTCAGGATAATCTTTCAGAGACATCCATCCAATAATGTTGCCTTGCTGATGAGTAGTATTTTTATGGGGGGCTCACTTGAAGCGGTCCGTTGGCAGACTGGATTTTGTGCTCCGGCATGTCACACGCGGGGATGTAGAAATCCGAGACAGCCGCCGCCAAGTAAAACATGGCCTCGGATCCTAAAACACAGAAGTCTGTTAAAGACATGTTAAAATGAGTTGACGTGACAGGCGTTTACGTTTACCTATGGTGCTGAGAGCCTGCGCTGATGCCTTGAGCAGGTGCAGATACTCCGACAGTGTGCTGAACTCGACGGGGAGCAGGAGTTGGGCATCTGTGACTTCCTGATACTTCTTCAGCACTTTAGCGATGTTTGGCAGCACCTTCGGGTTCACCATCACGCGGTTTGGTTCCTGATCCCCACCTGAGAACTGCAGGGCGTCCAGCACGTTGGCTGAGGAGAATGTGCGAGCGTACGGGTAGAGCGAGCGATGCCTGTGCAGGAAAACGACAGCGTAACCGGCATCCAGGAAGTACTCTGCGGACTGCGCTCCCCTCCTTCCGCTGCTGAAATTATCCAGGAAGCGAACGGTGCGCGACTCCAGCGGGACTTTGGTGCCACCCGATGTGATGAGGACCACGCGGCGGCCCGCCTTGACGTGGAGCCGGGCGAAGGCGGCCATCCTCTCCCGGACCTCATCCACGTGGGAGGGAGCGGCGAACTCTTCGGCCAGCTTGCCATCAATGGAAGACACTCTGGGTTCTGCCATGGCTTGCTGAGAGGGCGGCAGCACAGGGAAGTGAAAGAAATGGGTTGATTAACAAGGTACAATAAGTCACTAGTGACCAGGTGTGGGCCAAGAATTTTTTTATTTTTATTAATCTGCCTGTTTGAATTAGTAATGATTTGTTGGTCCTGTATTTCATTATTTTACTGAGAAATATTTGTTAAAACTGTTTTATTAATAAAACACTTAAATTGTGAATCAGAATTAAAACAGTGTGCCTGAGTGTCTTGAACTTTTTTTTTTTAATTGTAACCTTGTAACATCAACAAAAACTGATCATGTAAAAAAAAAAATAAAAACCTAAAAAATGTTGCCTGTTTTCTGACATTTTATGGACAGAACAAGTAAATAAATCATAATGTTTGCGAAGCCACAAAAGGTCTAACGACGCAGTTGGTGCACAGCAATCTGGTCATGTTTAAAATGTTAGTTTTTCGTTTGTAAGATCACACTGAAACGCAATTGATAAATGCATATTGCTGTTAATATGGAATTTGTTGTAGTACACCGATGGAATGTAGCATGTTTCATTTTCGCTGTCAAGCCACACAATCACTTTCATTTTCCAACGGAGGGTTCAGTCATTACAAAACCTAAATCTGTTATTTCTGCATGAACGCAAGGTGAACATAAGTTTATCAGCGACGTATCCGTGTCGTGACCGCGCTTTAATTATTACTGAAACACAAAGCACATTGTAAAAAAAAGTCTTACCTTTGATTCCAAGATGTGAAAACCGTCGAACTGAGAACCTGACTTCACAACTTCAGCACTCTGCACTTCCTGGAACCGAGGAGTGCTGTTCTTCGCTTTGTTGAGAAACACATTAGCGCCCTCAAATGGATATCTGCGGTATTACTGGCATTACATTGTTAGGATGGATGGTTGTTTAGATTTAATAAAAACTACACACCCCTGTTCAAATGCCATCTTTCTGTGAAATAAAAACATCAAAATAACTGATTTAAAAACGTTTCCCTTATGACCTCCTATAGCCCTAGCAATGCAATTAATTATTTAAATCATTCTCAAGAGGGGGAAAAATAAAATGAATTTGCACAAGTGTGCATCCCTCGGGATGTTGTTTTGGTTATATTTAACCAATCACATTCCTGCCATCATTTAAATTGCCTTTGATTAAACCCCAAATGGGCGGCACGGTGGTCGACTGGTTAGCACATCCACCTCACATTGCAGAGGTTGTGGGTTTGAATCTGGGCCGCGGCCTTCCTGTGTGGAGTTTGCATGTTTTCCCCGTGCCTGCGTGGGTTTTCTCCGGGTACTCTGGTTTCCTCCGACTTTCCAAAAACATGCATGGTAGGTTGATTGATCACTCTAAATTGCCAATAGGTGTGATTGTGAGTGTCGATGTTTGTTTGTCTCCGTGTGCCCTGCGATTGGCTGGCAACCAGTTGAGGGTGTATCCTGCCTACTGCCCAATGACAGCTGGGATAGGCTCCAGCACGCCTGCGACCCTTTGTGAGGATAAGCGATTAGGTTGATGGATGGATGGATGGATGGATGGATGGATAGATGGATAGATAAACCCCAAATAAAGTTCAGCCGTTTAAGTAGGCTCCTCCTGTCTTTTTTGTGTTGTCTGGCAGGAGCTAAAAGCTAAAGCTAAAACCGCTTGCTGTATGGAACTGTTCATAATTGCCTCCACATTGCCAATTTGACAGAGTATCAGTATGGTGTTCTTTTGGCAATTAGTCATGTTATGTTTGTGGCATGTGCCATACATTCGGGAATTATAGCCACAAAGTTAATCCTCAATTTCACTGATCTATAACATAATTCTCACAAAATCTATTTAGAAGATTTTGTCCGGGTTTTTATATCCAGTGTAGATAGATGGATGGAGACCTGGATAGATGACTGTATTTAAGGCAATTGCAAAGTAATTTATTATTTACCTTTGGGTTCAGAGGGAGCCACCACCATGCACAAACAGAAACCATGTTTTAGAGGAAGCCACAAAGGTCTATATATATTGGTATATATATATATATATATATATGATTTAGTGCTTGAGTGTATATATATATATATATATATATATATATATATATATATATATATATATATATATATATATATATATATATATATATATATATATATATATATATATATATAAAAAGAATATCTGTGGTAAAAAGGACCGGAGTTTGAGACCCCTTGGCTTAGGCTTTCAAAACCTATGCCTTAATAGTACCAGTGATTAATCAACAGGGGACGCTGTTGCATTGCTGAATAGGGTGCACTGGCTACAGCAACCTTTTTCCTCGCTCTTAAAAGTCACCTGGCCAGTTTGTGCACAGATATAATTAGTTTCCGATTGATCAAAGAAGCATGCACTTATCAAATACTATGTTATGCTACACATACAGTGTCAGGTAAAATAACAATGGTGCAGGAAATAGTGCGATTTTTTTTTGTGGGTATGTGTGTTGATAGTTTTTTTTTTTTGTTTTTTTTTTTTTTTTAATTTTACAGATGTGATTTAGGGCTTTATAAATATTGACTTTTTAAACCATGCAATAATATTTGAGTTTTTGATGATCAGTGACAGTAATAACTTTTGTGCACCTAGAACTATTGTACTTATTAAAAACACGTAAAATTAAATAATACCTACTTCTATCAAATTATGTATTATTAGGAAACAATTAAAGCAACAAATCTTGGAAAGTGTTCGATTAAACAATAGCTAGCACAATATAAAAAAATGCGGCAAGCAATCAGCAGGTATGATATACTTATGATTTTATTGCCCATTTAAGAGTTAAGAAATATTTGTTAGAAATTGTATGTACTGTAGATAGTACACAAAAAATACATAAAAAGAAATATATATATATATATATATACATAAATATGTATATATATATATATATATATATATATACATATATATGTATATATATATATATATATATATATACATATATATGTATGTATAGATATATATATGTTTATAAATTATTATATTTAATAAAATACATTTTAAAACCTATTTTTGATATGTACTGTAATATATATCTAAACATCTTACAAGACAACCGTATGCAAAATGAGTAACACAATTTCTAAATTTCCTCAAAAAACATTTCATTTATCAAACATGTTTTTTCTCATTTTGCAAATAGAATAGTGACGTTTTTCCTTGCGTCCTGTACTTCGCACTATTTTTTGTAGCAGCAGCGGCGGTGACCGGATTGTGGGTTTGGGTCGTTGGGGGGGATAGTCTGGGGGGGGGGGGGGGATAAATCAACAACCCTTCGTGCGCGTCGTCGTCCGCCAAAAAGTAGATCCGGCAAGTGCGCGAAGAGTCCCGGATGTTGGCTCGGCCGCCGAGTAAGAGGCGAAGCGGGGAGAAGGCAAGCAGAGAGACAGAAGCAGTGAAGGGACGCCACGGCACCACAGGCACACCGGCGAACCTTCGGCGGCTCGTTACCCGGGACGACAAGCATTCGACAGCGCGGGGGACACTCTCGGGGAACCCGCCGGCCCATAGGAGGCAGACAGCGTCAGAAGGCGGGAGCAGATAAGTGCGAAACTACCGCGAGGATTACGGAGACCACCGTCAACATCAGCTCTCTCCTCCCCCACAGAGTAAGTGAGCTACACGGGCATGCAAGTTGAACTAGGGCCCGACAAATGGACGACTTTTTGTCGGGCAAAGTGTGCTGCGTTCAAGTTCTCACATTGAGGAGGGAGGAGGGGCGGGGGGGTTGAACCCGGCGCGCAGGCCCGGGTTGACAGCTTTCCTCTCGCCGTGGCAGGGGGGCGCGCGTAGGGTGGCTGGGCTGGGGGAGACACCCTCTTTTCTGGGTGTAATGTAGTGACGTACCCCAGCTCTCTCCCACGGCTAGGCTAGCTGTTTGGTATGCGTGTGCAGTAGGAAGTGTGTGCGCGTGTCTCTTCGCTTGCGTGTGTGTCATTTGGCTTTCCTGCGTGCCCTGGTGGCATTTGACTCACAGCTGTTGCAGTGTGTTCCCCCCCCCCCCCCTCGCTGTCAATCGCCTCCTCCTCGCACACCGCCATTGAATTCCTCCAGAACATAAATATACTCATACTTGCTCTGGGACTCAACAAGTGCAGCATATGCAACCCGGCGGCCGGCCACTACATTAGGGACAGTCGGCCTCATAATCGCGATAGCTGAATCCAGCCCTAAATCTGATAACAATGCTGTGTTTGGATTTACATTAGAAGCGTGTCACCCCCACGTGCTTGTTAATATCGAGGGCTCCTTGATTTACGACAGTCTAGGTCTTACGGCCACCAATCTGTACGTAAATCGGAACTTGTCTTTACCTACAACTAGTGGCTGAGAGATTATCAGGTGTGCCGTATGATTTTATCCACTTTAATAAATTGGTCTGAAAGTTATTTATAAACCGGTACTAAGTTATATTTGAGCATCTATCTATGCCAGTGACAGTGACAGGCAGAACAATGAAATGCTCATCAACCACCACATATCATCATTATTTCAAAGTACGGTATTGAACCCCTGCCTATTTTTGGATTGCTATTCACAAATTGATCGATTTCTGTGTCACCTACCACCAGCTATTTGCTCAAAAACTTGCTATTTTTTGGGGGGTGTCCTTTCTGAAATGCCAAAAGATGTCACCAATTCCATGTGTAAATGGGAAAGTAGTATCGTGTTCGCTGTGAAGGAAATCAGGTGAAGTGATGCATCGAGACTGAGAAAGACCCTCGTATGATTGGGAGAAGCTAAATTTAGCCTGGGTTGTTAGTGTGCATCTATAAGTTATGGAGAGTCTTTGACATGTACACATAAATGAGCACTTTGGACGGAAGCTATTTATTTTAGGAGTGATATTGTAAGAGGAGTTTGAAATCATATTTGATTACATTTTGGGGTCTTTAGTTTGTGGTATATTTGCAAATTAAATTAGTCATATTGGCAATTGGGATATATTTACTAGAATTTTTTTTTGTGGGCTGTCAATTATTCTCATTTTTTTTCCCACCTGCCATTAGTGCCAGGGCTTGGAATACTTTACTTCCCTAGATACACTTTTAGTGAAATTTTTGTTTTGTGGTGTGCCGTTACATATTTAAAATTTAAAATTTGAGCCTTGGCTCAATAAAGGTTGGGATTCACTACTTAGGCTAACACAGTAGTTAAGTCGTAGTTTCGTTAAATATTTGAATGAAAAACCTCTAAAACAGTCAAATGAAGAATAGCCTGACAGTCACTGAGCACGCCTTGTTGTGGAACGAGGCGTTAGATTTATGACAATGTCGTGCATACCCACTGGTGGTTAGCACATCTGCCAGGCAGTCGAGGGGTTCTTGGTTCAAATCTGGAGTGGAGTTTGCATGTTCTCCCTGTGCTTGAGTGTGTTTTCTCCAGGCACTCTGGCTTTCTTCCACATTCCAAAAAACATGCATGTTACGTTCATTGAAGACTGCCTATAGGTGTGAGTGACTGTATTTGTCTATGCAACATGTGCTCTGCGATTGGCTGGCCAGTCCTGAGTGCAAGTCCGCTGGGATAGGTTCCAGCTCACTCGTGACTCTAATGATGACAAACGGTTTAGAAAATGGATGGATGGGTTGTGCATCCCTCCATCCTCCGACTGTCTCAACCCACCCCAGACTGAAAGAAATGCCCTTAATATTAGTCAGCACCCACAATGAAAGGTCAGAATTGGTGTTGCATATTAATCACCCTTCCTTTAAATGTGAGTGGATATTCGTGCACGCAGCTCTACACGTCTACACATTATAATCCACACATTATAATTTTCACACACACACACACGCACACGCACGTGTACACTCCCCCCCCCACACACACACGGTTAACATTGAGTTCTTCACAGTCTACTCGAAGTATTCGCCATCCAATAGGAGAACAGTATCAAGGGGCATTACTAAAACTAAATAACTAAATTTGATAAGAATACATTGAGCCTGCTTATTTTTCCACATTAAAAGAATGACTTCTTTGATTAGATAATAAGGATGTAATTTCTTTAGGTACACGTTAAAAGGTCGCAATAGTCAACATCCATATCGCGTGTTTTTCCAGTATCGCGTCACCCTACTTGCGAGCAAAAATGTAAGATATGAACACTGCGTGAATACAATACAACACAAAACAACATAAGTCGGGTTTAGATGGAGACTTTTTTTGTCATTCGGGATGAAATCATTCAAAATTAAGCTCTTTGGCCACCTGTTTACATGTGACGTGATCTATTCCGATCGGCCGTTTACTTGCTCCACCCTGTTAATCAGATCAGCCGTGTTACAGCCGTGTGACACGCGGAGATCAATGTAAACATCACCTGGTCTATCAAGATGATTCATCTATTTAGCACAGTATTCGCTATTTTTTTAACACTTTTATTAAAGCAATATCTTGATTAAAAACAATTTACCAGTGCTTTAAAACAAGTTCTCACATCGCAGACGAGCTCTGGTAAGATGCTGCCATTTTAAAGTACGTATGCAACAAGGTCACTGCGCATTTACATGAAGACAGAGAATGCGCAGACCGGACGCAGCCTGGCCATTCCGATTGAACTGTTTACATGACGGTCGTTCGGATTGGCAAAAGGAATATACCACCCCTTTGAATCCGAATGAAATTCAATTCAGTTTGGGCCCTTTTTATTTCAATCGGGGTGTTTATATGGCTCATTTTCATTCCGATTGGTCATTCAGATCCTTTCTAATTGGAATACAGGGCGCCATGTAAACCCTGCTAGTGATAGGCTGACTAATAGCATCAGTGTCGCTGTGTTATAATCCTTTTACGCAACAGATATTCGAACACAAACAATGGGATAACATGTGTTGTCAGACAATATAACAATAGTCACAGGCATATATTATTTGACTGAAATACTGACCTGAGACTGACACTTTTCTGCTGTTTCGGAGTCTACTGCATATGTTTTAGTGTCATTAATTTGTGATAATGATCTTATTGCTTTCACTGACTTTGTTGTTGTATTATTGCTATTTTTGTTAAATGTAAAGTGCTTTGTTACAGCTGCTGCTGCTATAAAATGCGCTGTATAAATAAAGTTGTATTAATATGCCCAATTTTTTTTTTTTTTTTATTATTCACAAATATGCTTTTTGTTCATCTATCTATTCTGGCAATGTATAATATAGTGACAGGCAGAACAATTACGGTAAATGCGTTTCCATCAGATGGCAGAAGGTGCAATAAATCTTGCAGTTCATACAAGAGAATGAGCTTTGTGTGCCTTTCAACTAGGGCTTCCATGATTAGCCGACTAATCACGACGACGTCGACGATCAAAATCGTCGACAATTAATTGTAATGGTCGACGCGTCGTTTATTTATGTATTTATTTATTTGGCACATTATTTTTCTTTCGAAACTGCCGCGTCTCGCTCTTCTCCCGCTGTCTGTTTTCCTATCTGCAACGCACATGCGCAGTGGTGGTAATCCGGGTGATGTAAACAGAAGCATCGTGGGTAAAGTAGTGTAAGCCTTACACTGTAAGGGCTAATTTGTGTTGGCAACCGAGTCCGAAAGTTACGGCGCATTTCACCAAATATACTCAATACAATGCACGCCTGCCTTTCATGGCAGCACGATGGGGATGCCCAATCATTAAAAAAAAATCAAGTTATGGCTTATGCCTGATTTCATATCTGACATAGGCACAGTTGTGTCTAGACGCTAGATGCAGTTAGCATACACACGTTACGGTGTGTGTTTGATGTAACGCTCCTATTTGGTACGCTAACACGTCGTAGCATCTTCTATGGATTAAGCAACCATTATTCAGTAAACTCGCGTTGATTAACAACCACAACTCTGTGTGTTTATGCCTGTGGTGGACATCGAAGCAGGAAGCGTACGCTTGCTCTCTTTCTCTTTCTCTCACTCAAGAACGGAGTGATGCGTTCATGAACTGGGAAATATCAGCACTCAACACAAAAACGACATACGTGCCACTCATCGGCATCACATAACAATAAAATCCATAATTAAGTTTGTTGTAATATGCTATGTTATAGTGCAAGAAAAAAAGATCTTCCTTTTTTGTTACAGGTGCATACCACATTTTGATTGTGTCGATCAATTTACTACTTTTAAATTATGCATACAAGTAAAAAGAATAACAAAACCTTTTTGATAACATTTAAACTAACACAAAATTAAAAAACAATAAAAGTGCAGCTTGCTGCTGCGATTTTCCGCGATTTATATATTATCCGATTAGTCGACTAATCGCGACTACTGTTAGTGATTAGTCGACGAGCAAAATAATCGTTTGTGGCAGCCCTACTTCCAACAGGCCCACGTTTACACTGAGTAAGTCAATTTATGAATAAATTGATCATTTCAGTATTCCTACTTTTCTATATGCCTTGTCTTGGTTCAATAAAGGTTGCAAAAATCTGACTGGAATTACAGAAAATGCTTGAAAAAATGCCCCCCAAAAAATGAATTCCTTTTGAGCACAACTTCAAGAATCTGTGTTTTTATTTACTTAACGGGCTTTGTGGTCATCTGGTTCTTCTCGCGTTTGTAATATGCATGTTTTCCCCACAATTTTAAACGGTTCCCCGTTGTTTTAAAAAAGGTCTCTGACATTGTTCTGTCAAATTACACAAAGGACAAAGAATTACAGCACACTTAACATCTATTTGTCACACTTGATTTTATGGGGGATGTTCTGTCTGATGCAAAAGCAAAGTACAGCTTTTATTGTCATGCCAACTGGGGGCGGAGCTAGGGTATTGCGACAAAGCAAGGACTCCTTGGTGTTGCCAAATTGGCAAAATATTTGCTACTTATAGCAACTTTTTTTTTACCATTGTAGTGACTATTTTCCCCACAAAAAGTGGCTAGCAACGTTTTGTGGTGTTACTGGTGACCTCTGGAGACTGAAACTCTCTCCAGATTGGGTGACGTTCATCCCTCCGTACAGAATGGTGTCCGCGAGAAGCCACCACTGACTTATTAAACCAGTGTTTCTCAACCTTTATTAAGCCAAGGCACATATTACATATTGGGGAAAAAAAAAAATCACGGCACTCCACTTAGCAAAACGATTTACAAAAAGTATATATACAGGCTAATTATGTACCATCAGTCATTTAGTAGAAGATCATTTCATTGTTTTGCCTGTTACTATATGTGGTTGACTTAGATAAATTAACAAAAAAAGCCATTAGAAAATGCATATTTTTTTTGTCAAAATAATTGACGTCGGATGATTTTCCGCAGCACACCTGATGATCTCTCACGTCACACTAATGTGCCACGCCACGCTGGTTGAGAATCACTGTATTAAACATCCATCCCCATACATCGAGGTCCCATCAAGATTCCATTGTATTTTCGCTCGAGGAAACAGCACTTCATCACCAAGCCGCCATATTACAGTGTTGCAGTGATGCACATGACACGCCAATCCCAAATGTGTTTATCAGAAGCTATTGCAGGTAACACTGTCTGCTCCCAGCTTTCCGTGTTAACACTGCAGCTCTGCTTGCCTTCTAGATTTGTCATGATAATAGCAGATCTTCGGCCTGCCAAGCTGTCAAGTTGGGGGTGGAGAAACGCAACTAGCGCTAGTGACTTTTGGTAGTAGTTTTCTCCACTCTTCAGTCTCTGTGTCGTCTTCTTTGGCCTTTTGACGGCATAGCGTTTTGATAACCATAGAGCCAGAAATTGAACTGTGATGTATGAAGTGATCTTGCGATACAAACATTTAAATTACATGGACAAATTAATTAATAGCAGGTGCTAACTTAAACACTTGTGAGACATTACATTGAATGTGGAGAGATTTTTTTCGTCGTCGACTATATGGTGTGGATTTTTAGAAGGCGATGCCAATTTTTGGTGGAAAAAAAAATACGATTAATCGGCCAATTAATCAAAACATTTATAATGCATATACAAAATTCCCCAATGCATTTCAGTGGGCGTCAATTATAAGCTTATTTTCCCTATTGGTTTATTTAATTAATTTTAGTGAGTGGTATCAAACAACTGAAAAAATGAATAAAGTTCTTGTTTGTGAACAGTCGTTGTCCTTACACTATTAGCCTTTCCATTTTGGAAACCAAGATGCACTCGTTCCTCACCGCCAGTCCCGAGATACCGCTAGTATGAATCTTTGAAGACTTGTGTTGATCGGAATAGCCGAAGCCAGCAAGGCTATTTGCTATTCTCATCCACCACCATCACCTTATTTTGGTACTCTCAGACCCGCGCAGGTGTATGAAGACTGTGTCTCTTTGTTTGACCAGAAGAGTCAAAAGTGTTCTGTAAATTGGCCGAATGGAAGACAAGATGCCAAAAATGCGCGATTAGCATGTAGTGAACATCAAGTGTTAAACGATGCAGAGTTGCAGAGTCGACTAGTCCGCTTATCGGTTCAAATCCCTACACTGGGCACATGTTAGTGGTGTGTCCAAAGAGTGAGTAGTTTTGCTTCAATTTAGTTTTAGTCTTATATGGTAGTTAACCTTTCTTGATTGACTGGACACACACACACTGACTGTTCAATCTCAGAGGATTTGTAGGACTTCAAGGATGTATTTTCTTACAAAAAATGTTCGTCAGTATCGACGGTCTTTGGGGGGGTTTTCATATTTAATTGCCACACCACACATGCCCCACAACATGCCCATCTGGGCATCATTTCACAGATTACTCGTGATAGGACGTGACAATTTTGGATGGATGTCAATGGTGAGGCCTGTGATTGTGGGTAGGTGGTGGTGTTGGTGGTGGTGGGGGTGAGCTTTCACTGTCGGAATAGCGGTTCCTCATTTGGAATGCAGCGAGTGGCCCTGTGCCTAGCCCCCCTTCACACTGAGAGCCTTTTTAATTTCTCCCCTTGTTGAAGTGATTATTCAAATGGCCATCCGTGAGGTGCAGTTATCAGACTCCTGGTGGTAGTTGAGCCTGTGGCTACATGCATACTCATCACACATGCACAGTCCCCCCACCCCCCATCCCCCCGCCACACACACACGCACACACACATTACTGTGGTTGGACAGCACCCAACAACAGGTACCCTCTGCAGCAAAACCCTATTAGACCACCACATCTCAGCCCTCAGGCGAAAATTCTATTGTGCTATGCGATTGGCAGGGGGCAATTTATTCATGAGGATGCCAATATATTTTTATATGTGGTGTATTTACTTTTTTGGGTTAGTATTATTCGGTACAAATCTAGTAAAGCGGTAGCTGGAACACAATCTCTGACAATGGTCGACTTTCAAAGCAAAAGAGCTCATCCATTAATCTGTTTTCTATAGTGCTGGCCTTCAGTGGTTTATGGGTAAGATGGAACCTATATTAGCAGTGTACATTTTGGACTGGACTTGAAATAAGTTGTCGCAATGGTTGGAAGCTGGAGTGCATAAATGACAGAATGTCCAAAGTTTGGGATCATTTTCAAACTTAAAGCGGAAGTCAACACAAACATATTTTTTTAAGAATATGTTCTATGCAGGCCCACTAGTTGAAACACAGCATTCTGATTAATATTGTGTTTGTGGAATATGAGTTAAGAAACAAAATCCACCTGTTTTTAGCCATCTCTGGGGGCGGCCATTTTGTCTCTTCTGTCGATTGAAAATGACATCACACACCCTCAGGGCTCAGATAACGACCAATCATACCTCAGCTTCAGAAAACAGGTGAGCCGTGATTGGTCATGGTGCGTGATATCATTTTCAGCTGACAGAAGTGACAAAATGGCCGCCCCCCCCGACATGGCTAAAAACGGATGGATTTTGCTGCTTAACTCATATTTCATATTAATCATAATGCCTTTTTTGGGCCTGCATGGAACATATTCTTGAAAAAAAATGTTTCGGTTCACTTCCACTTTAAAGAAGATGATGTGCAATATTTCATTTGCAAAGCAGAACTAACTAATGTGCCACAACAACAACACAAGAAATCGATGTTAGCTTTTTTGTTCTAGCCCACCACTGCCCGTTAAAACGTATTGTAATGCCCCCTCAATTAGTAACAAAAAAACCAAACAAAATGAACATGAACACATCATTACACGAGGTGCTGCAGACACAACTGACGGCCAGGCAGTCAACAGTTCACAGACTTGTTAACGGTTACCTAGTTAACAGCCAGCCACTAACTTGAGCTCACAGCTGTTACTCTCCAGGCCAGGTTCCACATGCATGCGATTACTCGATTAAACAATACAAGAATCGGAAAAATTATCGATTCGAAAATGGTTTGATAGCCAGAGTATATACCCCATTGCAAGGGTTTTAATGATGACGGCGAATTAGAACTAGAGAATGTTCTTAAGGCGGTCGTCATCATATTCAAGGTTCATTACATGAAACCCACGTAAGCAAGGGGGTACAGCAAAGCCTGAATTTCAGTCCCAGAGGCAAACTTGCTAAAAACTTGTGCATCGTGCTGCTACCCTCACAACATGCACGCTTGTTTCACACGCTTCGATGCCGGTTAAATGAGGTCTTGTAAGGTGCAGGCATATTTCCCCACAATTTTGACCTTCAGTGTACCACTGTATAATTTTGGGCGCCTCGTGCATTGCTGTATGTATGTATGCATGATGCATGATGTTCTTTTTTGTTTGTTTTTAAACTCCAAATCCAAAGTGCTTTCAAATTCCTCTCTGGCACGGAATCTAAAGTCAGATCCGGTCGGGGGATTTTTAATTCTGACCTTATTCACCTTGAATGGAGGTAAAAAGCTTTCCCTTTCCGCTCCACCGCTACGAATACTTCCCCATGCCAACCAGTGGACGCTTTTTCTTTTTGTAGAAATCTCTCTCCTCCCACTTTAAGTTGGACGCCTAAAGGGGGATGGAGCAGGAGGAAGTGGCTCAGTCTTCATTAGAGCCGCTGTGCCTCCTCACTAGAATGCAGATAAGCCGCGGAGCCATTCATCCGCTCGGAAGCGCCTTCCCGATTCCAATTTCAATCTTGTTTGCAGTCACATTGTGTGAGCCCACTTCTCTGTGTTGGAGAAGTCTCTTTACGGGAGGGGAGATCAGAGGGGGATAATTGCACTTAAGTGAACCTCATTTAGTGCTGGCCAGAGCAATTACTGTAACTGCAGTTCTAGGCATTTTGGAAGGTGGGGGGAGCACCAGCAGCTGTCATTGATTCTCTAAAGCCAACATATCAAATGGTGAAAAGAACGACACTGGCATGGCATCATGGGAATGACTGATTCTTTAATGGATTTTAATTGGTTTTTGCAGGATTTTCGCTCAGCTCCCCGGATTTTCTCATCCACAGATTGACTTAATTAAATGTGACAATTAGACACGCATTGTTTTGGTAATAATTGAAAATAAATGATTCTCAAGGTGTACAGTCTTTCTTCAGGCAACAGCTCAAGGCTTTGCAGGAGAACGTTTCACCATTAATGTGATTCTGGAGTCAAATTTTGGAGTTTTGCTCAGCCGTGTGCTCCAATCTATTTTTTTTTTTTTGCTGTAAATTAATTCATTTTTAAAGAGACCCTCGATGGATCGTTTGCGAGAAGGTGGATGTGGGAATGCAGTTCAGTTTTCAAACGAACAACTTTTCCACCGTAACCTCCCCACTACCCTTCTTCCATGATGGGGAGAATGAATTTAGCGAAGCGGCTGCACTTTTAATTTTCTAAAAAATACATCCAGCAATTCACTGCCTCGGTGTTCCTCATTGCACATCGTCCTCGACTACTGAGTTGAATCTGCCCGTAAACTTTTAGCACTGACTCCTGCTCTGGTTGCTAATTGGATGTAGACATGAATCTGCTAATGAATCCCCCGTTTTGCCTCATCTTACAGTAATTCCTCAGATAGTTGCCAGGGGCTTTAATCAACTGCAGAGTGATTCTTAATTCTTTTCGGGTCAACGTTGAGAAGTTTATAATCCTGAAACGCTCTGTGCTTACACTTACTTTTTCAAGTCAACTCCAGCTTTACAGATACCATTTCTGCTGTGGTAATGACAACTGCTGCAACAGATGCTATCTAAAAGGTTATTACACCCACCTAGAGAAACCATCTGGGTTTTTTTTTCTAGATGGAAAAAGAGAAGGCATCTCTTTGGGGGTACAGACTTTATTTAAGTGGACGACGCACTCGGTGATAAGTCAGCAAAATTCTGACTTTGATACCATACCTTTTTATAAAAGTACCTTCATATAGGCAAAAACATACAACTTTAGTCAAAGCAGTGGAATCATAAAAGCTGAAACATGGAACTTAAAAATAATAAGAAATATATTAAATAAGAAAAATTATAGAAAAAAAAATTAAATTACACAGCAGATAAGCCAAACTTAAACTTGAAAGTGACAGATATACATCTTAAAGGAAAACAAATGTTGCCTCTTATTTGGATACTTGTTTGCCATTTGTCAAACTGCACACAGCCATTCTTAAAAATATCTAAAAAGATGTTCGATAATACTGTTTTTGATAGCGATATCATGGCACTTTTTTTCAAGTCAATCCCCCAAATTTTCTTTTCAAGCATATGTTCTATGCAGGCCCACGAGTCGAAACACGGCATTCTAATTAATATTGTTTGTGGAACCTGAGTTAAGCAGCAAAATCTACCTGTTTTTGTCCACCTTAGGGGGTGACCATTTTGTCACTTCTGTCGACAGAAGATGACATCACAGTTGCTCAGGGCTCATGTAATGACCAATCATGGCTCAGCTTCAGAAAACAGGTGAGCTGTGATTTGTCGTTACCTGAGCCCTGAGCAACTGTGATGTCATTTTCAATCAACAAAAGTGACAAAATGGCCACCCCCTGAGAAGGCTAAAAACGAGCGAATTTTGCTGCTTAACTCATATTCCACAAATGCAATATTAATCAAAATGCCATGTTTGGACTAGTGACGGCGCATAGAAGGTATTCTTACAAAGAGTTTTTTGGCGTTGACTTCCCCTTATAATACTGATACACTGTGCATTTATACCTTTGTCTGGAGCCTTTTTTGTCGTAATATTTACACATAGTAAACAAAGTTAAAGTAATTTGCTTCTGATAAATTATAAATTTAACATGCTAATTGGGTCAAACTAATTTAAATGTTGACTGTTACATATTAGTACAATACTTCTAAATTACAGTAGGACATATATACACTGTATTACAATATAATGACCAATTATGTTTGCAAATTGCATTTGAAGCAATTTGAAACAAAAATGAACACAAAAAAATTGACTTCATATTCATAAATTTAAGTCACAGTAATAATGTTTAGCATGGTTTCTATTTTGGTGCTAGTAAAAGTAGTGTATATTTGCATAAGATATGTTATTTAAAATAAATCCCTTGTGCCGATTGCGAAGTGGAGTCTGTGCCCTAAACATTTGGAAGCCTTGTCCGAGCAATAGATTCTGTTATCTTTTTGTGTCCCTCCGATGTTGATGGGTGGGGGTTGCTGCGTACAGTATTTCAACGACTGAGATTTGCATTGCGGACGACGCCAAATCTAACTCGGTGTTTTCTTGCATTGGTGTATCATAACATCATCGTAAACCAAACGATGGTTGAATAGATTCGGTGTGTTGCCGGTGGATGCAGAGACAACTTGCACTTTATATTTTTATTTATATCTTTGCTCACCGTCTTCCACGGTAAACCCAAAATGTAACCAAATAAGCGATTTCGACTTGCCTTGCTTGTTTACAAGCTGTTCTTGTGGCGGGTCTTGTGCCATTTTTAGGTCTGTTACTCTGTTAAAACATTGAGGAGGCGCGTGTGCAGTTTGACTTGCGGGCTGGCTGGCTAGCTGGCTAGCTAGCTAGCTAGCTTGGAGAGGGCGGCGAGGCGGAGTAACTCATATGCGCATGCCTCAAAACAACTAAAAATTAGTATTAATAATCGTTTTTTTTACGATTATGCCAATTTTGTAATCGTCAATCGTGTAATAATCGAAATCGCAATTGAATTTCGATTATTTCCGCAGCCCTACAAAAGATACACAGTAATTCATTGTAAAGTGTTAAACAATTCAGTGCACCATACTGACTAATAATGAGCATCAAGTCTACAGGGGAACTACTGCATTAAGCCACTTAACAGCTCGCTGGGCATATTAAAAAAAAAAAAAAAAAGAGGGTTGCAGTACCTGTAGTACATGGTATCTTATTGTGACTCATTCCATTCTAGTGGTTGCAAAATGAATCAAGCGCTTGCTTAGCGCTTCCCTTGCAATGCATTCTCAGAACTGACTGCGGTAATTAGCAGAAACCTTTATATAAAAAAAAAGTACATTGCATGTTCAAAACTGTGTAATTAAGTCACATTGATTAAGATGACATCGAAAAAATGGGTTGACTGAGAAATGAGTCTCGCTTTAGCACTGTAGTGATTAGCAGCCTCCTAAATGAATGAGTAAATAAAATGCATCCAGTCACAAGTGGACAGCTCATCAGTTCATAATGAATAATTCTCCACATTTAAAATCACCACTTGTGATCTCACTTGCGCGCTTTATATGCACTCGGTCGCCTACTCCTTTGTTTGAAAGCAACCTGGGGATGGTAGGCAGCGATGCATCTGCTGTATTTTAAGTGTCCATCTGAGCTGAAAATAAAGCAAACGCCGACAGGAAGTAGAAATCTAGAAACCAAAATACAAGCAGTAACAGCGCCAGGCATGTATGCCTGGTTATGCTTTTGACTACACGCAATCATCTCAAGTGGTCATTGCACCAAAATACAGTATTGCAAGATAAACCTTACTTTCATCTTCTATTACCACAATAAGCAATGTAGCAGGCGGTAATGTGCATTTAAACCACAAAAGCATCCATTCATCCATTTTCTTGAGCACTCGTCCTCATTCGGGTTTGTAGATGAGCTGTAGCCTATCCTAGCTGACATTTGACGAGAGGCGGGATGCACCCAGGGCTGGTCGCCAGACAATCTTAGACAGCAAAATGATCTTTATGTTGAATCTATACAGTGAGCCCCTGCTTATTCACAGTTCTGTTCTCACCAAATCGTGTTATTTTATTTGTATTTTTTTTCCTTTTTTTTATCTTCGTTATTTGCTGACAAACTCACCTTTTTACAGTTTCTGTGCCATTTCTGGAATGCCACCAGATGCTGTAGTAGTAGAGCAATTGTATTGTAGTGATACGCCTCGACTGAAAGACAAGCATTTTTTGGGGGGTGGAGCTAAGTTTAACCTGGGTGGTTAGTGGAAGTTATGGAGAGTCTACTCTTCGTCATATGTGCATGGAATATCGCCATGTTTTTTCTAAATTAATCATCCGTACCCAAAGATGACTTTAAAATTATATTACACTGTTTTGGGGTCACACGGTTAATACTATTAACTCATTGACTGCCAGCCATTTTCCGAGCAAGCACCTCCACCTTGCCAGCCGTTTTCATTACAAAAACGTTTCTTTCCACTTTTTTCCGTTCTTTACTTATCAGCAGTAGAACATAGCCAAGTTTCACCAATTTTCCCTTTTCCGACTAGAAAGCGGAGAAAATGAGCTTTTTTCTGAAATGCTTCATTTCGAGCTGAACTTTGACTTTGACACCAATAGTTTTTGCTTTTCTGACATTTCAAACATCCAAACAACTTTACAACAACATACCCAACATTGTCAAAATGTTTTTGATGGCGAAATAACTATTTCTTTGCAAGTATAAACACAGTATTTACAATTTTCAAATTAGACCAAACTATGTGAATTTCAAACTATATGCAAGCATTTACATGCGTGTGAATGTCCGCGCGCGCGTGTGTGTGTGCGAACGTGTCTTTGTGTGTGTGTGTGTGTGTGTGCATGCATATTTATTCACATCAATTATAACTATTTACAATTTTTACATTTGGGGGAAAAAATACTTTGAGTTTGAACTATATAAAAGTGTGTGTGACTCATCTCCAATATGTTGGAGTGTCTTGTCTGTGAAACATAGCTGCCAACAGGACAGTCCAACTCTACAGCAACTCTTTTGGCTTTGAATTAGCTTATGAATTAGCCTATGAATTATAGAAAAATAAACAATTACCACAATTTTGTTTTGATTAGTGCAGTGGTTTTTTTTTCTACCTCCTTTGTTTTTTTTTGCTCTGCCAACGTCAGTGGGAAGGACCTTAAAACATTGTTTGCATAAAAAAATTCAATCAAACAGTGAGGGGGGAAGGGTACGAGTGTATATTGGTGCTACGTTTCTTGCCGACTATGGATGAAATATTTCCCAGGTCAGCACGTTGAACTGCGAAATGTCATTCTTGGTCCATGCTGCTCCCTTCTAAAAGATTTTTCCAGCATTGTCACCCTCGCACACAAACACACAAGCAAGATTATGCAACATCAAATGGCATGGGTAGTCATCTTTGCGGAGTACGGGAGCCATTTGTGATGTGATTGACCACAAATTAAGAAAAACAACAACAAAAAAAAACAGTCTCACTGTCAAGCAAGTTGGCGTCGCCTGAGAAAATTCCACTTTCCCGTCTAGATTGTTGTGGCTGGGGATTTAGCTTTAAGCGAACGATGCATTTATTATAGGAGCCACTGTAATGATTGAACCACATAGCCAAACACTGCGATGAAAGCTTAGCAAACACTTCCTTCAAAAGTCAGATCAAAAGTCTCTCAAAGTGTGTGAGCCATTAAGAGAGATTGGTTGTTTAAAAACAAATGATGGTGACCAATTCACCGGTTCGAAGAGCTTATTCAATTGTAAGTAAGAGGCAAGATGAGGCAATATGAATTCATAATATGAATCATTAAACCGCTCAAAAGACTGCACCTTTCTTAGGTCCTGCACAAACCGGCCAGTAACGTACATCTCGAGTGACGTGATCGCAAACGGGAAAGGTCCGACCTCGGCTGGCAGATTCCCTTGATTTGACCGTCAGAAGGAAATAACATGGTGCTGGGAAAAAATGGTGGAATGTCAGTTTGAAAAAGGTGAACTGTATGTCGTTGGCACATACTGGACATGGAGTAGCCAAGTGTGTGTCCTAAATGAGCTTTCCTATTAGTTGGGTTCACTTGGTCTATGAATGATGGTAACTTATTCATTTTCCCAGAATTCTTTTCCACAAGAATAAACATTGTGTTTTATCATCAGTGCAGTTGTGTTCACAGTTGAGTCTGAATCTTTGGAAACAGAAGTCATTCAGCTTTAACTCGGGCCAGTGCTCCTAGGCTGGATTTACACTGCAGGTTCAAATGCCCAATTCTAAATTTAATGCCTAAATGTGATTTATTGACTGTCTATTTACATGTCCATGTCAAGTTACACATACTGATATGACTGTGAAACAACCACCAAGTCCAAATCCCCAATTGTGCGTAAATTGATTTCAAAAGCATCAAATACTTGCCAAATACCTCTGTTTATTTTACTCATTTGCTAGCTTGTGCATTTAATATTAGCGTTACGCGGCGGAGACAACTTAACATCCGTTAAGAGTCAGTCATAGATTTTTTCCCGTATGTTGTGCAGCCTTAGTTGAAATTAAATACAGTATAACATCAAAGTAAGTGAAAATATCCTTGACTATGAAGAAATAACACAAAACAAACAAGTGTTTGTTGTGCTTTAACTTTAAATGAGGAGAGTAGAAGGACAACAGCTACTCCATTGAAAAGAATTTCCATCCAAAATAACAATCTTATTCAGGTGTTTTTCTTTTGTCTGTCTAATTTCCAATTGTTTTTTGGACACAAAAACAATCCAGGGAAACTTGTCTTTTTTGTCATGGTAATGATGTTAAGGCAGTTGCTATTGGAATTTTGATTGGAAGAAGCGCGTAAGCGGAACTTCAGACTTAACACAATAGCTGCCGCAGGAAGAAGACATGAAGTTTTGTCTTTTTTTTTTTTTTTTTCTATTTAAGAGACGCTCCAGATCCAATACAATAAATTCCGTACATAGAGTCAACCGTTTTCACTCGTTAATGAGAAATTGAGACAGCCGCTGTGAGAATTGTGATTGGAAGAAGCGTGTGTGTCATACAACTTGTCGTCTCACACACAACGTCTTTCTATTTGCTGCCGCGGAGGAAACATCGAATTTTATGTGGGGGGTTTTGGGGTGTCTACAGCCAACGGTAACCTTTAAGTCATGAGTCAAGAGTAAAAAAAACAAAGAAAAACAGCACAACTATTGCAATGAGGTATGCACGGAGCGTAACGAATCATATGCGTAACTAGAGGCAGATTTTCTACAAATTTTGTTTGTAACTTGAAAAGTTTGTAAAAAGGGTCATTTGTAACTTGAGGCTCCATTGTAATACATATAATTAATGTAAATGATGGTGCATATTTAGCCCATATTTTGTGGCCTGTGCTTTCTCAGCAGTCTAAAATAACCATGAGTCTTTTTTGCTGTTTGTGCCAAGATTCATTTTGCATTGATGATGGTGTATATCTAATCTCTCAATTATGCTGCGCTGAAATTGACAGATCAAATCTGATCCAATTTTTATCGAAGAGGCCTGAGTCCGATCTGAAGGTATTTGACTCTGTGTTCTTTTATTTCGGCGATGTCTGAGTTGTCACGTGAACCTTGCAGTGTACATTTCACCTAAAACAGATTGCTAATGTTAAAAGCGGATTGTATTTAGTGCCTCTATCAGTCATGTTGGTTCTACAATTAATCATTTGTCGGGCAGTTGTACAGAGGAATCGCTCCATGAGATCTGAACATTCTCACAGGAAATTACCAACAGAAAGGCAGGCGATGCACGGTCCACTAAACGAGATCTTGGCATTTTGGATTCTGTTTTAAATTGCATGCAAATGTGAGCTCAGTCAGTCCCGAGACTTGGGCTGAGAAGTTGGAGAGCGTGTAATGTGCGCGAGGCTCGTGATCTGCACGGGCGAGCGCCAAGTCTTGATGCGGCGTCAGTTGGAAGGGGCCGCCTCGGTGGATCTGTTGGACCTGATCATTAAAACACTTCTCTTCATACCTCTCTGTCTCTAAGGGGCCCGGCGCACTCGGCAGAATCATTTATCAAAACCTCTCAGAACCTGTCTTCATGTAAAACCTGACGTATTAGCCTTAGATGTAGAGTTTGTGGTCTCCATTTGTGATTCAGAAAAACCCCCGATCAATGCCAAGGATTCTCTCTCGCTGGATTTGGAGAGAATGTTGATCTCTGTGGACCAGGAAACCCACACAAGTGATGACTTGCTCTGGCTCTATTAACCCAACCCCTTCACTTTTTTCTTGCTCTCAGGCATCGTGGCGCTTGATTACCTCTTTATTTTTCTTTTTTTTTTTGTTGGCTCGATCTTCTACTTTTTCTGCACCTCTTGCGCTCTTCATTTAGCAAACAACACGTCTGCGGAGAATTGTGAAGAATGCATCTTGTTACGCCGATGAGTCATACTTCCTCTGGCCTGCGTCCCTCTCCCTCAGGGTGGATGAACGAGCAGGCGGAGCGGTTTGGGGATGAGGGGACACTGCGGTCCAAGCGACGCGGTCCGTGCCCGACATAATTAAAACTTGCATTGGTCGTAAAGAGACGCGGTTATCAGAACGCGGGCTGTCCGAGGTGAGCGCGTGACTGATGGCTCTGACGAGGTTGAGTCACCTCCTCCTCCAAAAAAAAAAAAAAAAACAGGAACTGTTTGGAAATTTTGGGCTCTGACCCTGAGAGCTGGCCACTCTGCCAGCAAGCTGCGGCTTTGGGAGGGAAGCCCGGAGCCCTGGAAAGCAGTGTGCCTGCACCTGCGAACTGACAAATCACCCTGCCTTACTGCGGGGAATGTGTTCAGTATTAAAAGACTGGTGGGGACCGTTTTTAGGGTCTCCTTGCCTTCCTCAAGGGCCACACACATGGCCACTGCTGCCCTCAGCATGTATGAGGTGTGTCAGAAAAGTCCCAGGACCGGTGTTACAAAACATGTATTTCAAATCTAAACCGAAATCTTTGAGTTTCCGCCCTTAATGTGGGTCACGTCTACTCCGAGATACTGCGGTACCGAACTGGCACTGTGTGGTTTTCTTTCTCCTTTCCCAAGTCAAGGGGGTCATCAAATGGGCCCGTTTTGAAGAGTTGAACTTTTCTGCATTATGAGTTCCGTTCCCATGTTGGATACGTTAGTCAGAAAGTGTCTTAGTTTATCACTAACCTTCAATAACCCAATAGTAAAATCATAGTGGCATTAAATATTTGCATGAAAAAAAAAACACTTCTAGGCCATAAATATGAGCCAAGGGATACAAGGTATAAGAGGAATGTTTGGATGAGTTTAAGGATTCAAGTAATTGTCAATATAATAGGGGCTGGACTTGCTCTGAAATTCCCCATTCGCTTATCTGATTGGATTCATAATATCAAAAGATGTATTTTCGGGTGGGGGGGTTGATACGTTTGCGCTAAATAGTAAATGAGGAAGACTTATACAGCACTTTATCTACCCCATATGTGGATCAAAGCGTTTTTACAAAGCCAGACATTCAATTATTTGAGAATGTATTAATATAAGCAGTAGATGCGTTGCTCCCGCGTTGTTGTAACTATGGAATGGAAAATGAAGCGATCCAAGTTTGCCCATGATCACTTTGTATCGCAGCATGTAAATGTGCCTAAGAAATTTTGGTGACCTTTTAAAAGTGCTGATGAAAGTGTATCAGTCGACCATTCGTCGCGTCGCTCTCTACTCCCTCATACCTGCTCCTCTTGGTCCCCTGCCAAAGCCTATGACTCACAGGAGACTGAGTGACCTACTTTCTCAGTCTTCGAGGAGTGCCAGAAGATTCCCTTTTTGTTTGCGAGACAATGTAGTGGGTAAATATAAGTCATTTAAAATGCACTTAAGGTGCCCATTTTTAGATTTAGGAAGCTTTAAGGCTGTGTCAGCATGGCAGCCAACCCAGAGGATTCCCTTCATTATCGCATAATAGTAGTTGAGCTCTGATACTCAATTAGAAGTACGCTCAGTATTATGCAGAACTTGCTCGAATCACGCCAGAATTTGAGAACTGTCATTATCCTCTCTGGTATTAGTTTACACGTGATCATTCTTCAGTTTGCTCTTTATCCACGTTGTCAGATTCTGCGTGTGGACAAATCCTCTTTTAAGATGAACCAGCCTAGGTAGCCCGGAACTGTAGTTACTTTATTGTAGTAATTATAGCAGTTTGAACAGGTGACTTTAAATATATGGATTAGCAAGAAACATAAAAGTGAGGTGAGACAGCGGCGGAAGGCATATTATTTTTTTTCCCCCAAGCTGCTTTGTCAAAACTGTTTTAGTGCACTGAAACCTAAGCTTTTTAAAAACTCTGGCCAGGATGAAGAATCTCGAGCAAGGAAGAACTCCAATTGTTTTTTTTTTTTCACGCTTTAGTTGAAGTTGCAGATATAATTATTTTCATTTTATACTGCTGGACAGCACGGTGAACTTGTGCACTGATTCTCAAATGGTGTTACACCTGGAGAACGTGAAGGCACTTCAGGAGGTATGTGAGATTTTAAAATCTCTATATAAAAAAATAGCATCAATGCAAAAAGGAGTTTGATCACAGCAGTTGCCAGGAATGACAAATATCCTCGGTGAAGCACAAGTGTCTCAATTAATGATTAAAACACTCAGTTCAATGAAACAATATAAAAAAAAAAAAAAAATATATATATATATAGTTATTATCTTTATTTCAAATTAAGTTCATTCTTTCTCTTTCTTTCTTTCTCGTTCTTTGTATGTCACCACAAATGCAGGAGCAGCACACATTTGCATATTGCTGGCATCGGCCTGAAACCTTTTTTTTTTCTTTCTTTTTTTTTTATACAAATTTGACACTATTGCTCACATTAGGACCAATGATTAAGTAATGTAACAGGTTGAAAACTGTTCAATATTTCCTTTTCAGTGAATATCTGGCGATAGGTACTGCAGCAAAAAATATGAATAGGTGAGTTTGTGAATAGTGAAGTCAAGGATCAAGGTTTTTCCTCATTCATCTCCTCTTGGAGAAATTTGACTAGGTGCAAGGGAATAATACGAACAACCATACGCCAGCAACACATACACACCGTATTCAAGTTATTCATATTAGATTTGTGCAACATGTCACCATCCATCCACACCTCGGGAACTAATAACTTTTTGGTGTCTAGTATTTGCATAGAGATGCTTTGCATCTTCAGCAAACATGCGTTGCATTACTTGACTTGTGTTAATCATTGGGCTGCTTTTGATTTGAAGATGCCATTCAGCTGTCAAATTCTTTAATCTCTAATTGCTTTTTTTTTTTTTTTTTTTTTTCTCGGCGTGGGGATGGCATGCTGTCCCTGGTGGATGCAGCAACATGCCGTCAAACGTGATGCCTCAGCGGCCCCCTTCTTCCTTCGACAGGACTTGGCCGCTTTGATATGTCAGTTTAGGTTCTGTCTGCCGCGTTCGCCTTGACACGATTGGCCGCGCTCGCTCCGACCTCCTGGAAAGCCCCCTGCGCGCCCGCCCCGGGGCGCGTGTTCACTCATTTAATCGGCTTCCTCCTAAAGACTGCCGTGCCTTCATTTCCCTTCTAGTTTCCGCTTCCTATTAAGATGTAGCGGGCAGAGCAGTGTTTGGTCTGAAAGGCTTCTCGCTGGGTGGCTTGGGGGTTGTCACTGGTTGTGTAGGAGGTTAGTGAGTGGACAGTGGGTTGACTTAAAGGGCTCAATGGGCACAGTACAGTCTGGTGACACTCATTGCAGCTCTCAGTGGTTGGATCTTTCTATGCTATTGTTTTGGTTTGCAGTGAAAAATGCCGTCTGAAAAGTGACTTTTCACACATTTTTCCAAGCATTTGTGCACTTTCCTTTGTGATTTCACAGTTATTTCACCTAGCATTCAAGACGTGTCAAGTTTTTTTTTTTTTTTTTTTGTGTATTCATCTTTTCCATAAAGCACTCTTCCACAGCCGCTATTCTTTATGAACGTGTTGACTCAATAGTAAATGGCACAGTATATAAGGAGAAAAGAACTCCTTTGTTTGCCGTTTAGCAACACAATATTATATGTGGCATGTTCAAACATAATTTGGAGATAAGGTTGTTATGTAATGTTTTATTTTAGCCAAACAATTCGGAGAATATGGATGTGAAAGTTTGGAGTGTAAAAATAATGTGCATGTTGTCTTTATTTTAGTTACCAGGCTTGGTAGGCCCTCACGTCCTTATGAGTCACAATGCCATGAATAAGAATTCCCTAGTCTCCGTGACGCAATTAAAACATTCACATCCCCGCCATCAGGGACAGTGGCCACACATGTACTGTACACAAGCGATGTTCTACGTAAGTGCGAGCTCATGATGTGGTCAGTGTCAGAACGACACAGGTCAGCTGCATGTATGCCTTGTCGGTGTCCTCGGTCCTTATCTTTGGAAGTGACTCATGCCGCATGCAACATGATGCACCACTTTCACCGAGTGAGTCATCCTGAAAAGAACCTGAATGGAAGGGCACGAAGGACAAGGCCTGCTGTGTTTCCACTTATATTGTCATTCTTTTTTATTATCTATTAGAGGTCGAGCTACTTAAGATATTTTTGTACTTGACTGTAATGTAATGAAAACCAAGTTGAAGTCAATTAATTGGTGACATCATTTAGTGCTGGGCGGTATGAAAAAAAAAACCTGTCATTGTATAGGCCATTTTATTTCATGATAACGAATGCCACAATATATTTTGTTATTCTATAAAAAATGATACATCAGACTATGACTGCTTACCTTTTCTCACTTTATTTTGAAGTGACATTAAACAGACCTGTATCGAATGATAATCCGACGTTTTTTGCACCATGGACCAAATTCACATAAAGTCATATTTCAAGAGACAGGCATAGAGACAAATAAAAGCACATAACTAAAAATCATCTTACGAAGTACTATTTTGGTAGTTGGACTTGTTGTAAATAGTGGGAGTCCTGCACATGTTTCTCTTCGACAAATTGGCCTGTCTCATATTGTGTTCCACGGCATAGCGTGATGTAAGACTGCATATCATATTAAAACTTTTTGCAATTCCAAAGTAAATTTGAACATGTAAACCATTTGGAGTATCAGAATAGTTTTAGTCTCTTTTTGAAGATAACACTTTGAATTTTTCTCCTCAACTGTCAGAATCTTTTTAAGTGCTACTGGCACTGAATTATGAAAGTTTGAATACATAAAAGAAATCCAATTTTATGTCCGCCTATTTATTTATTTTTTTTCTCAATAAAAAATCTGCCTGGAAAATTATGTAGCAGGGTGGTGGACTGAATAACACAACAGGAAAACCCACCCGTGGGACGATTAAATCGTAACGGGTTTAAGCTTAAAAAAAATGTTCTATTTCACTTGTGCTTTTATTGTATTTGAGGATGGACCTGCGATGTGTTCTCATTTTTTTCCACACACTTGAAGAATCTATACTTTAAGCGAAATTGGACCATTCATGTTTTTTATTGTGGTTTTCCTGTTGATACATCACCTGGCACGCTACAGTATATTGGCAAAATACACATTGTTGTGAAGTAGTCCTTTGAAATGAATCACTAAGGGCTGGGCAATATGACGCTAGAGGCCTTGTAGTGTAGAAATTAGACTGCTGTTAAGACATTTCGTAATACTGAATCTGCAGTAGTGTTTGGCCAGACTATGAAGCAAATGAACATTTGATCTTGATTTTGTGATTCTCTGCTTGTTTAAAGGGGTCAGGCCCAGGAGGAGGGAGAAATAATAAATGTACTCTACATTCAGACCCAAAACCATGCAGAAACAATTGTCTTGGCTTGTGTGGGTAGTTTGAAAAATAGCAATCAGTTACCGTTTATAGGCGTTGGGTATTGATTCAAATTTCCAAATTGGATTCACAAGGGCCCGATTCGATTTGATTTAGTGTTCACTTTGATTGATTTTCGATCCGGTTTACGATTTCACACATTATCATTTTTAATTTCACATGGAAGACATTATCAGAAGAAGCAATGCTGCAAATAGTAGGAACCTCTTGCTCCAAGTTGGCACATTAGTAAAAATGTGAATATTTACATTAACAAGTGAACCCAAAGCAGTTTCATTAATCATGCATTTTTTATTGAACCTGACCTGATCAAAAGAATAACTAAAAAGTTAAATCAATTCCAACCGCAGGACAGGGTGTGGAAATAAAGTGCAAAAAACACACTGTAAACTCATGACATTCACATTCTTGTGACTCTCACAAAGCTTCACTTCATTGCTGTCTTTTTGCTGTGTTTTTTAAAACCCCCAAACTTCCAGACATCTACCGTCAAGCTTGTTGGCACTGATTTCATGGCTTCCGCCATGTTGTTTTGCTACAGTACTCTCGCGTAGTGACGAGATCTTGCGTAACACAAGATGTTGCATGTATTTATTTGAAAAAGACGTATTAAATGGATTGATTTAAGGTTTTCTGAATCAGTATCGGGCTATGAAAGGGAAAATCGATTAGGTTTGATTTTTTTTTTTTTTTTTTTTTTTTCTAAACCCAGGCCTTTATTATTTTAAAATAAACATTAATTTTACGTGCACTTTTATTTTTTGATTCAACTTAATAAAATCCAGAATTATGTTAAACTTGATGTCCAGCCCGAATTAATAATTTACCATACGAGTTGCAGTCATCCCTCGTTTATTGCGTTGGTTACATTGCACAGTTGTGTCTAGAAGCTAGCTGCAGTTAGCATACACACGTTAAGGTGTGTGTTTGATGTAACGCTGTAACACAATGTCCTATTTGGTACGCTAACACGTCGTAGCATCTTCTATGGATTAAGCAGCCATTATTCAGTAAACCCGCGTTGATTAACAACCAAAACTCTGTGTGTTTCTGTTTATGCCCTTGATGGAAATCGAAGCAGGAAGCACGCTTGCTCTCTCTCTCTCTCTCTCTTTGTCTTTCTCTCTCACTCGTGAACGGAGTAATGCGTTCATGAACTGGGAAATATCAGCGCTCAACACAAGAACGACGCATGTGCCACTCATAGGCATCACATAACAATAAAACCCATAATTAAGTTTGTTGTAATATACTACTTTATAGTGCATAGTGCATAACAGCCCTTGGGACCGGAGTTTGACACCTGTGCTTTTAAAGGAGGAGCCTGGCCTGTTCTGTGCCACGCAAGTCAGTGAATGAGAATTAGGTAGAATTGGCTGTTTGTTAACTGACTAGCCCGTTTGCCAGTTTGCGTGTTGAGTGACTCTTGTCAGCCGTGTAGCTAGTTTATGAATGTGCTTGTGTGTGGATTTTTGGTAATATCTCTTCAATTAAGCAACTAAAGTGGATGTGTCTATACTTGACTATCAGTGGAGGGATTACATTTTGTTCTAACTATCAGTGGTAGGCTATATTAAATTAACATTAAACATTGTACCATAGACGTGCACTTTAGTTTCGCAGTAGACTCATATGACTTGATTTTCACTTTTTAAGTGTGAAATGATCACCAAAATGAAGTCTAAATGAAGCTCCTCCAGTCACTTCAACATAGTTCATTGAATACAAGGTGCCACAAGATGGCGCCAAAGCAACACTTTTATCTTTCAAACAAAAAACAAAGCACACACTGTACTGATACTTCATCCATTCATTGCTTTGCTGTCTGGGAACGTGGGAAGCGGGATTGAGATGTTTTATTCTTTTAAGCCGCAACAACAGATATATTTGTATTATACAAAAAAGTGGTTTTGGGGTCAATCCGCAAATCAGAATTTTTGGAAAAAAAAATGATACTCGATCACCGATTCGATCAGAAGATGGAGCAAAATATCTATTCAAATTAAACAAATTATATATTTACTCTACAGTCGAGCCCTGCCATAGCAAAAATGCACTGGAAAAGCACTAATTTAACCCTAAAGATTCTTCCAAAAATGCTAATAAACTTAAACATAACATGTGATGTTTAAAAGTGAACGAAGTTTTGTTTTCCGTAATGTCTTATTACCCGGATCTGATCAATGATATCATTGGTAGACTGCGCAAATTATGTCTTTACAGTCGATCAGTGATTTTGCACAAAATGCTAATTATCAACCAATTTCCATCCATTCCATTAGATGTAAAGGTGGTAAAGGCTGTAAAGTCTAGTTATTGGTATTGGTTTGGAGAAGCAGGAAGTTATCGGTTATCTGTAGAAAAAAACAGTTATCCCGCATCCTTAAAATAAGACATCGAATGCGGTCAGATGTCACAGTTGTATAACGTGTAGTTTCTTCCTGATCACCTGAGCAAGGTGCAGGGAGTCGCTGGAAGACTCAGCTTGTTTTACCAATTTATTTTCCTGCACAAATGTACCGAGCCCGACTACTGTGTGTGTGTGTGGTGTAAATTTATGGCGGGGCCGCATCTCTGTGAAGTCTGCATTTGGTTTGCCGGCTTGCGTCTGGGGCCCAAACGTGGAGCGCTCTTTGTCAGATTTGTGAAGCTGTGCAGAGGGAGCCACTGGGAGTTCTGTTTCATCTCCTCTCATGCAACTCTGGAGCAGACATGCAAATCCGCCGTAATGAGCGCAGCCTGTGTGGTTGTGCGGTGGTAGTAGGAGAGCGAAGAGGAGGAAGGGGAGGGTGGGCGGCTGGGTGGTTGAACTCAGGAATGTAAAGTGGAGAAGGGGAATGTGTAGGAAAAAGGTGAGATGCCGACAGCCTTACCACGGGAATTCACTTCTTTTTTTTTTTTTTCCCGGCACAGTCACAAGTGTTAGAAGTTCCGGCGTATTTCCTCTCGAATCAAATGTTTGATTAGCCCGCTTATGGCTGCTCATCCTGACGCTCAAGTCGAGATGCAAATGGTGCCAAGTTAATTAGCCTTATCTTTTACACCAGCAAGAAACGGTGTGAAAAAATAAGAAAAACAATGCACCCCACTAATCAGCATGCATTGCAGTGGAGCTTTGGTAGGGATTTTGTAATGTTTTGCATCTTAAACCACTTGCCTGACTATCGCAGTGATTTGAGTGTTTTCGCAAGGATTTGCGCTAAAGTAAGGTTTTAGAAATTTGATGACATTATTGCAGTTTCTAATTAGATGGGAATATTACCCTACCTTTCGGATTTAGTCGCTCCGGAGTATAAATTGCAACAGTCAAAAAAACATAAAAGAGAAAAAACATAGATCAATCACTTTGGAGTATAAGTCACATTTTTGAGGGGAAATGTATTTTGCAAAAACCAAGACCAGGAATAGTAGAGCTCCAACTGGCACCCAAAATCCCTGTTCCCTAATCGTGGCTGCGTTCGAAAATACAGTACGCTCTGAGCGTACACTGCTTCATTCCGACCATTCTGAAACTCCGATCGTTGTTCAAATGTGTCCTTCGGATATTCAGAGTGCCCCAAATAGTCCAGATGGACAGAGTTAAAGCACAAGTTGCCGATTGGTTTATAACACAGGCAGCTTGTGTTAACGGCAAATAGTTGAGTCGCGGGCCTGGTGGAGCCTCTCCCAGCTGGCATCGGGCAGTAGGCAGGGTACACCCTGAATTGGTTGCCAGCCAATCACAGGGCACACACAGACAAACAAACATTTGCACTCACTCAGGCACAAAATGCACATTTTGACTCGCAAACTGCGATACAAAACAGGCTTATTTAGAGACTTATTTCGAGAATAAGGTGGGAAGTGGAGCTGCAGCTACAAAGTCCACCGCGTCAAAACAGGACATTACTCAAAAAAATCCATCCCACTGAAAAAAAAACCTTCACAAATAATAATTACTTGGTAAGTCAATTAAGGAAATGCAATCAAATGCCTTATTCTAGTCACTTGAGGATTGGCTACCTTTGGCAACCTCAAAATATTTTATTAATGATCAGTCATTTGGTCCCTAAAGAGTGCGGTAAATCCCATTATTCAGTGCTGTGAAATTCAATATCTGTGCTATTTTGATTTTATTTTACACATAAAAAATTAAGCGGCCAATCAATGTGGGACTTTGGCCTCTGTCTCTACTCATAAATATAAAGATTTTTGATGAGGGCCACAGATTGATCGCAGGTTCATTGTCATTTTCCAAGGGCTGAGAACTATTATACGGTATATCGTATGGCCACTTGACTAAATCTACCTCATAGAATATGGGGAAAATTACAGTCAATTTGGATTTACCTACTACTCTTAGCAGGATGAAGGGGTCTGTTTTTTTAATGTTTTTAACTCAAATTTTGATCTGGTTCATTCCAGTACATTACACTTTTCTCCCCTGTTTCCTTTGTCAAATGAGAAAATACTAAATAACACTAAAATGAGCAATCTGTATCATCAGACTTTTCGGCACCCATTTGCTTGGGTACTGGTCACACTGGTGTTGTATTGGTAGGGTGTCTAGTCACTGACTAGACACTATAGTCCATTGATTGGTTCAGGAACAGGATGGGAATTTATGACCTTTACAAAAAATGGAGAGAGAATTCAAAGTCTCTTTATAGAAATTATCAGTCAGTATCATTGTGTTGTAATGTTGTGTTCCTCTTTTTCGGCAAATTGCATACTGTCACTTTGGTATGATGTTATGCAATTTGCAAACTTCGCACTTCACACAATTTCACAGATCAGGGCTCACTAGTCCAAATTATTAACTAGTCGCTGGTCATGCTGGTAGGTCTTTTTGCCAGTTTAATTGGTGGAAACAAGCCAGATTAGGGTTTGCCATTCTGAATCGTATCAAGGTGAACTGAAATCCAAAAGACATTTCAACCGTCTGGTGTCAGCATGCTAATGCTAAACAGAATGCTGACAACATCTGTGCCAAAAAGTCAAAGGACAAAGACCGGGTAATTCATCCGGTGGTTGTCTGACCGGCTGAGAGTTTAAACAGCCTTCATTCACACAGTGCAGTTCTAGCTTTTTTTGCACAAATTTAAGGGTTCAGGGTAGTGGGCACATCTTATTTACTGATCCAACTCAAGTGATTCCACAAGCTTGAAGGTGGCTGTTGACCTATCATGACAGATCTTACCCTGAAACAAAATGAAAATGTCAGCTGCCCACGCAAGTCTTTTCGCCTTCCCCATCTTTGAGAAGAGAGTTCCCCGTTGGAAACACAGCAGTCAGTTTCACATACAGTATCTCCTGCCGCCTGACTAATCGGTCTATACACAGAGGGAGTTCCTGCGTTCCTGGTATCGTCAGGTGGAGGTCCTTTGCTGCTGTCTGGTAGCTTTGTGCATATTACTGTTGTTCATTCTGGATAGAGTATCAATTTCATAATCCTTTAATTTCGAAATGGCTTACACTTTCCTGCATGCTCAAATTTCATAATAGTGCTGATACATAGTCGTAATATTGATTCCTGATCCATTTAGATGAAACATGTCTGATGTGATGCAGGCATGTGCTGGTTGGAAATGCGATATAATGTTTCTAGTCGTTGCAGGTTTATGGTTCTGTCTTATGTTCCTTAGCTAGGACATTTTTGTTATATTATGTTGAATAACATAACGCCATCTTTGGAAAATTCTGCTACATCCATACTCCCTTTTGTTTGTTGCAAGGACAGCGAGAGAGGCCAACAGTGAGGTTTTGATACACTGCATAACAGAGCTTTATTGATTGACTGCTTAGCGCTTGAATTTAATGTTCATTAACCGGCCACATATTCCCATACACTTGCGACTACTACTGGGTTCCGCTTAATGTAGCGCGTACGTAGCTTTCATGCATGTGCACTATCCACGTAGATACATCGCAAGTACAGAGACATGAGCGCCATGCCAACATTGCTCCCTGACGACAATAGGTTATGACCCGTTCTGACTCTAATACAAAAATTGTGATTCGGCATTGGTTTTCCACGGCTAATTAGCAACTCAATTTGAGTCACCATTGATTCGTGCACAGTCGCGCAATCGTCACTTATCCTCTAATAAGAATAACAGAGGTAGCTTGATTTGATAGACAACAGCTTTCACTTACCATGCTTGTTCCACAGCTGCTGAACAACAAACTAGGGCAGTGATAATCATGATACGTAGTCATCATACATGACAAACTTGGAGTGCAAAATTCAATCCAATAGTTAAGAAAAATGAAGAAATAAGGAGATGGGGGGAAGCATATAAAGACTACTACTTTGAGAAATAATTAACTAATAACAAACCTGAAATTATAAATGACCATTTACAAAAATGGCATGCTGGGTATTCCAACTCCTTTAAACTACTCAAGGCTCAAGATGAGTGATTTTGCATACCGATTTACACCTCATCTTAACACAATGAACAACAAAACCGAGAAACATACATTTTTTTGCTTTTCTGGTGGAGACGGTGCCAAAAAGCTTGCACTCGGTGCCCGCCGTAATGCGCTTACATCACCTACGCACAGGTAGTCTAAAGGCCTAGATAGACCAAAAAGACGCTGGCCAACAGTGACAGACGCTTACGCCTTGGCGTCCGGCCGGCTATCGGCATGTCACGCTGGCAAAGCACACCGCAACGACAGACAGCGACGCTGACCATTAAAGTACTTTCTGCGCATGCATAAGATGTAATACACTTCCATACCATCGGCGGAGGTAGTCACCATTTCTCATGGTTAGAAAAATCCAACCGGAAAGCTGTTGGCCAGGGGCGGATTATAAAAACGTAAATAACGCATTCAGCTCGATTCTTCACTCACAATGAACTCCCACGCGAAGTAAACCATCACGTTCTTGACATGGTATTGTGAAATACTTACATTGTCAACACTCGCTCTTGTACTTGTAAGAAGATTAAGGCAGCGGAAGCGTGCTCACTGTTTTTCTGCATTTGTCACTTCCCGTTGGTGCTCCGCGCGCTGATTTGCTAGCTAACAGCCAATCAGAGTGACCAAATGTCACAACTGACCTACGTAAACGCCCCCCAGGTGCTTAGAGACGGGTTACGACACTACAACGGTGGTCACTACACCAATCAGACGCCGCGACGCTTCACGACCTCCGACGTCGGTTTTGGTGTATCAGGGCCTTAAGTCGAGGCAAACGCTAGCTAGCAATGAGCTTTGGCTGACCACTAGTGTGGCTAAACAGGTTGTATACGCGATCCTGAGTCAATAATCATGACCTCAATGGTGGTGAATAAGGTACACGTCTTGTGGTTGGTTTGTGCCTTTTTATTGCCAGGGTTTCATACTTTCCCTGGAGTGTAATAACTTGACATTTGTCCATGTGTCTTCTTTCTGCCAAAGCCTCAAGGTTTTATGACGACCTATTGTGACTCTTGTAAGGTAACAGGCACCTTGAATCGAATCAATTTTATTTTTCCTGCAAAGCTTAAACCAACAATGACTGCTGCTTCCATTTCCCCCGTCCCCACCCTGGTAAATAGCAACATTGTCTCCAGGTAACCAAATTAATTGAAATGATCTGGAAGGGAGCAGCGTGAGGAGAACAGGTATAGGCATAGAGACATTAATACCTGCTTATTCCCCAATGAAAACATATTTCTGGTCTGCCGCTCAGTTTTGGTCATGGCTGACTCTCCCCTCCTTAATCATTGAATATATGAGAATGCCAAAGGAATTTCTCATCTTGTATAAACACAGATGGTGTTGAGCATTGTTGGAGTGTGATGTTGGTTACCTTGTTGATAGTGTTCACACCCTTTTTTTTATTAATAATTTATCCTTTGTGCTGTATTTCACCTGTATGGGGATGGTCTGCATGTCCGTGCTCACGTTGAGAGAGAATAAAGTATTATTGATTTGGGGGAATCATAAAGGTTTGCTGACCATTTGATGATATAGCAGTAATCGATTTATTTGGGGTGGGGGGCAACCTTGATTATGTCACAATTTCAATGTAACTGAAGAAGGCTGAGAGTCTTTTCCAAGATTACAGGAAAAATATGAAAATAAAACCAGTCATCCATGGCAACCTGTGTGATGTGCTGTAAGCTTTTTTTAAAAATTTTTTTTAGATTTCACTCATTCCACAGTGCAAAAAATATTCTCATTGAAAGGCTAACATTGTCCATCAAACAACCTAAAACATGTCACTTGGTTTATCAAAACAAAGGAAGGACACATTGCTCGAGGGCTGCACAAAATATCGAAGAAGTATCGTCATTGCGATAATGGCTCATGCAATATGCGTATCGCAAAGACATGTGATCAATTGATATGGAATTGTATGCTTTTATCTGACTTTGACCAGTCAGGTGCAACCTTTAATGCACATTGCTAACCAATAGGAGAACAGTATTTAGGAGCATTACTAGGACTAAATAACAAATAAATAAATTACTCAGACTAATAGGGGTGCCCCGTTGCAAATGAGAATGTTGCATCCCACTTGAATACAGAATTTTCAACAAATAACTTAATTCGCGAAGAATACATTGAGGATGCTTATTTTTCCACATGAAAAAAAACAATATTTCATTAGATAATATGTAATTACTTTACACATTTGTTAAATATCGCAATAATATCAATTTCACAATATGCGACACTCATATCGCATATTTTCTCAATATCGCGTAGCCCTAATTGGCTCCATTGTTGAATGAAAACAACATGAACGGCACAGCAAGTAGAGGAGCAAGCAAACATAATTACGGATTTACCAATGCCAGACCTTGTAACCTGTCAAAACATTTAACCAGCAATGTTTCTGCTCAGTCATCCTGTCACACATTCTGACTTTTATTCCAAAATTGATAAGTTTAAGGCTTTTTTAAAAACATTTTTTTAACCAAAAACATTGGTTGTATATCTCAAATTTCAAGGGATTTCTAGTGCGTGAGACGGAATTAGTAGAAGCATGATTTGTCCATTATCCAGGTTTGTGACTTGATTTATCTCAACTAAGTAAGGACAATAGGCTCCATTGTTGACTCTCCATCAAAACCAAATGAATGGAGCTGCAAGTAACGGCAGTTGTTTAAAAAACATGGTAATATAACATGTTTTCATGTAAGCTGTGTTGACAGTTTGGAGAGGATTCCTGCCATATTAAAAACTCATGGACATCGGTGTATCAATATCATTATCGATATTTTGTCCCAGCCCTAGTCGTGAGGTCAAAGTCTGTCATTGGCTGGCCGGTGACAAAATTGTAAAACCATCGTCATGAAACTTCAAACGGCTTGTTCGGTGCTGTTGTGAAACGTCTTGTGCAGACTGGATTATGGCTCAGAGGAAAGGTCATTGATTTATGGCCGGTGGCCGCCCCTGAGCAATATGCTCTGAAAGCTTTGATTGCAGCCTTTTTTTTTCTTGGGACACTCACAATTGGTGACATAAATGTTTGTTTCCAGTTGAGCACGGAGTGTACATGCCTGGCATGCTAGCTGTGGAATGTATTATCTACAGGTACAGTGCACTATGATGATTTCAGGAGCATTTTAAAAAGAGCTTTACGCCGGAAATGTGTATCAATTTGGAAGGTGTTAAAGAGCACTCCTTCAGCAGCTTAATGATATGAAAGTGCTTAGCTATGTCTGGCAGTAAATATTCTGTTAATGATTCCTCAGAGATTGAATATTGATTGATTAAGTAAAATGTTCTTAATCGTACCGCTAACTCCAATCTTTAGCGACGCACCTATAAAACTCGAGTTATTTGAAGACTTTAGCAACCACCAGCAATCGTTTTTTTTTATTTTTCTCCACTTTCTCCACCATAAATAAATGGAAAAATATAAAGGTATTCCATGTGATCGGAATCGGTATCGGCCGATCTGACTCATGCATGATCGGTATCGGTATCGGTGTCATAAAACCTGATGGGAACATCCCTATACCGTAGTTATATTGGGTTACAATTTGAGCTGTTGAAAGTATATATTAATCGTTAGATTTAGTCACCCGGAATCACCACTGATGATTGTGGTTGTGCTGCTTGAATTGTGTGAGCATGTATCATGACTCATCAAGAGAGGTGTGTGATATGCAATTTGCAAACACATTGAAAAGAATAAATGAAGACATCTATTGTACACTTGTGCAACACAGACTCCACCTGATACCGAGTCTAGGCTACCCATTACTAGCTAGATGGATGGACGGAAAGACCAATTATGTTTTACAAGGGAAATAATCTCAGACTATCAGCTTTGATAAATCGTTGATATATCATGGAGTTCTCCTAAAGGCCAACATCTGCTACGAGCAATGAATCTAGTTCACTACTGAACTGATTTTAACTTGAGTGAAGGAAGGGCTCAGCATCTCACAAACCCAGCTCGGTCACGCGTAATGCACACGAGGATGGCCCATCCAAGTTGTCACCAAAATACTTGGTCCGCCAGTGCATACACAAGTGGTCTATTTGTGATTCAGCAGCAGGCCTGCACTGGCTGCCAGGCTGGCAAGAAGTCAGCCTCTCATGGGGGACTTTGTTAATGCAGGCCCCCAGGCGGTGGGACCAAGGTAATTGGGTTCGCATGGTCGGTGTCAGGGCAGCCCTGCCACATCCTAAAACAAAGGCCAACTCCCAGCGAGCTGTTAGGACCACAAGCACTCCTGATCACAGCTCTGATCCCCTTGAAAGGGTTATTCAATTACTGGAATGTTGGATGACTATTCTGTCTTCATGATGACTTGCAGATTGCATCATGAGTGTCTTCTTTTTCTGGCGTGTCTCACTGCCTCTTCTGTTATAGTTGAGCGTGGAAGCACTTTGGACTGGAGGCTCTCAGGTTCAGTGTCTGCTACAGACCAGACAGAAATATGCGTCTGAGAAATAGTTGCTGGAGAAACTACTCGCTTGTTTAGAATTGCCCCAATTCATTTGAATTAATTGGGGCATAACGCTCTGGCACGGTAGGGCTGCTCGATTTATGAAAAAAATATTAACCATGCTTATTTTGATAATTATTCAAACGATCATTTATTTTTTGGTACAAAGCAAGAAAATGTTCAAATGTAAAGTGGGAGTGGTAGTTTGTTGAAGTTGGTAGTCGGAAACGCCTATAGGCAATTAGCATTTAGTCCAGCCGGACAAAATGCCGGATAGACTGACGGCGGAAGGGTACCCCGGCTGTAGGCGGAAGGCAATAAACGGACCGCAGATTTTTCAGCAAAATGCCCAGCTCTGAATATAAGGACAAAAACACGATGTAAGTTTCTTTTGGAGCAAACAAAATTCAAAATTTGGACACCATTCTATTTTTTGCATCCGTCCAGACCAGTGTGAACAACACACCTTTGTTAGGTTCTCCTTGTGTTCTTTAACTACCTGCCAAGTCGACAAAACATACAAATACCTGTATTTTGTTTATCTCTGTAGACAATTTTTGTCTCTCGATTTTGCTGTTTCTGCATTCAGGTCAGCAAAGCTCGCTTGATTTTGAGGCCTCTCCAGACAGCCTTAAGTTTCTCACTTGATCCATAGCCAAGTACCCCCCTTTCCCACTGTCCCCCTGTCTGCTTTGCCCGCGAGCCTCTCCAACATGTACAGCTGTACTTAGAAGACTATCTGTTTGGCTCTGATTGATGAGACAAAGGGGTGTCTTTTGCCTTTTGAATAGTTCAATGTGTGTAAAGAAAATGATGGTTTTTGTCTTTGCTCCCTTTTTCTTTTTCTTTTTTTGGGGGTTTTGACAGGTCATTCTTGTCAACGTTTAACTGCCCCACAGCCACCGTTGCGCTCCCAATTGATTGGCAGAATAATTATGGACGTGATTTGCTCGACCACCGGCGATGTGGGAATGAGGGAGTAAGGGAGCGATAACATTTTTTTCCTTACGCGAACGGAGAAATCTGCTAATATCAATGGCACATGCTGTAGATTGCTTTGTGAAACAAAAATTGAACGGGGATTCTGCACAGTTTCCCTTAACGTAGGGTCTGGCATGTATCTGCCTATCGCAGTCGGATAATTATGCAGCGTCAGGCGTGATGTATGTAATAGCTGTCGGATGGTGACAATTGCAACATAACGAGGCAGTAGAAATGACTGTCGACTGTTAAAGTTTTCTTTTCTGCTATTCCCTTTAACACAGCCGGTGTCCTGCCTTTACGTTTCTGATACTACCTCAGCCGGACCGTTTTTTGAGCAGATCTGGGAGAAAAAAAACACTAGACAAACACCACCGCTGGATAATCACTCAGGATCAGGATTTGATTGGAAGAAAGGAAAAATACTCAAATTAGGTTCCATTATCGGCACGTGTGCACTTGGGCTATAAAAAATAATCGAATAACTCAATTATGTTGATTACAAAAAAGCGTTGAAACAAAATCTCTGCCTTGAAGCTTCACAGCGATTATTTGCCCGCATGGACTAATATTACAGCAGACACTTGAACGGAAATGCCTTTGTTTTTACCAGAAGGCCATCAGTTTTTAATGCTGTACCGACAGCCTCCACTAGCCTGTAGACGGCGAATAGCGCCTCTGGCTCGGTTTCTCCAAACACATGGTCCGCAAAGCTGGGAAACATCACTGCTTCTGAGGAAAAAAAAAAATCATATCCTAGAATTTTGCATGAGCATTGAGGCAAGCTGCAACAAAATGCTCACTTGTTTCCTCCGCTTTTCATTTGAAGAAGAAAAGTGCAACGCCAACAGACACTTAAAAACGTCAGAAAAATATGACAACCATAATTGCCAGTAAAACTGTGGCTGCTGAGGAGAGAAAAGGTATGCTGTCATATTGTCATTGTTTTAAGTAGTGTATTCTAGACTTGTGCTACTTAAAGCGGAAGTCAACCCAAACATATTTTTTTCAAGAATATGTTTCCAGCAGGCCCACTAGTTGAAACACAGCATTCTGATTAATTTTGTGTTTGTGGAATATAAGTTAAGCAGCAGAATGCACTCGTTTTTAGCTATCTCTGGGGGTGGCCATTTTGTCTTCTGTCGACTGAAAATGGCATCACAAGTGCTCACAACGACCAATCACGGCTCAGATTCAGAAAACAGGTCAGCCGCGATCAGTCGTCGTGAGCACTGCTGTGATGTCATTTTCAGTCGATTAACACTTATTCCACAAACGCAATATTTATCAGAATGCCGTGTTTCAACTAGTGGGCCTGCTGGGAACATAGTCTAGAAAAAAATATGTTTGGGTTGACTTCCGCTTTAAATACGCTACACAAATAGAAGTTTGTGTCACTACTTCTATAGTTATAGATGGTCTCTGATTTAACTTGTGACCATTGTGGAATCGTACAGCATGACTGTATTACTTGAAAACTGTACCATATGCAGTATTTTTACAATATCCAGGTCAAGTGGCTAGTTTACACTTTGTTCAAATGTTTGCGTTGCAATAATATCACCTATTCTGTCTCAAGCCCATAGTTTGGTGAAATGTTTTGCACTTTATAAGTAACGCAAATAAATCTGCACGTGAGAGATAAAGAGAATATTGATGTTGATTATTTGAACCACAATGTCTCACATTGATTTGGTTTTGCCAATAATTTCCCAATAGAATTCTTCCTTGATCATTACATTAATTTGCGTTATAATATTATAACAGCATATGTTTTTTTGTAAATCAACTTTGAAGCTGCGGAATCAAGAATTGCTCTCTGCAGAATCAGGATTGTTCTCCGCAGAATCAAATGTTTTTCTCTGCAGATTTCTGGAGGGACTAAAAAATAATAATAAATAGGGCTGGGAAAAATATTGTATTGCGATGTATCGGGATACTTTTTATGCCGACACCAAGTATCGATATGTTGATGAAGTATTGGTACTTTCAATACTTTATGTTTTGCATGTTCTATAACATACTTTTGGAACATTTGAAGTTCTTAAAGTTGATCTTTGTGAATGGAGTTTTATTTATTGCACTCCTGTGTGTCAGGAACAGTTAACGGAACAGTTTATGCACTTTTCAATCGTGACACTTGAATAAATGTCAAATGGCACTTAAGTTAAAACTTTGGAAACACATGCCTGAGTTATAATATTTAAGTATCACAATACGTATCGGATTGCAACCCAAGTATCAGGATCCGTATCGGATTGGGACAAAATGTGTATCGTCCCAGCCTTAAAAAATATAACAACAATGTAATATGAAATTTGGTAATATCGATCTATCCATATTATATTTAGTAATATTCATGAATTAAGGGTTAGGTTACACAACTAGTGTTGTGATTTTTTTCTGAAATGTCATTGCTATAAAATACAACGCTTTGTAAAATCCGTATTGCACAAGCTAATGTAGGTCAAATTTCAAAACAAAAATGAAAATATCTCAAAAACCTAAAATTAAAGACATATTTGAAATCAGTGTTAAAAATAGGATTAGGGACGCATGAAGCCATCTCTGATTAAATTTAGATGAATGAATTCTATAAAAAGAAATTAATAGCTGCAGCCCTAGAATGCACCTTGCCACAGCCCCAACATTGCGGGATGCCATTAACACTCCGGCGTTGTCCCCCTATGTTATGCTCTGATACTTCCTCTGAACATCGTTGCTGGGTCGACTCCACGAGCGCATTTTATTTAGGACAATGACTATGATGAAAATGCTGACTTTGACAAGGAGCGGAAGAGAGGAGTCCCTCAGCTGTGCTTTTGGCTCCAAAAAGATGCTGCTCAGCCACGTAATTGACATATCCTAAAATACAAGGAAAGAGCGGCGTATGAATACGTTCTTCACAGGGACCGTTTCCGTGGCGCCATTAAGCCCTTCATTTAAAAGGCAGCATTGGCATTAAAAGCTATTGCTTTGGCAAAGCCCTGATTCCTTCTTCTTTGTGTTAGACTGAAAACTCGGCTTAGCGTAGCTCGCTACACGATGGTAGCGCTCACGTGCGCTCGCAATACTTAAACACGTTGCTATTTTAGTCGCCAAGACGCTCCAAAATACTGTACTTTGCTCCAGAGGGCTGGAAAAAGTGAGGAGTGACTGAGGGGCAGGTGAGCCGGGTTCCCACGCCTTCCTGATTATCCCCTTGCAATTGCTAGGAAAACAAGGGCTTCTCCCACCCACACTCTAGATAAAGGCGTTGATATGGAAGGTATGACCTAGGTTTCTGTGGCGGGTGAAGATACCAAAGGCTTGTTACCAGGTTACATCACAGCACTTTTGTTGTTGTGAGCACGCATGCCAACATCTCAAGGAGTAATAGAAGGTAGAGCGCTTAGCGATTCCCCCTTCCCGATGCCAAGTTGCCATCACACCACAGGAAGATTCTTGTCCTAATAATCTCACCCCTTTTTCCCTTCACTGCGTGGCTTCCTTTGTACGCATCGTCTGAGCGAGCATTTAACAATCACTTGTCTAAATATTTACCGTCGTAGCGACATTGTTTTTAAAGGCGCGTCCATCACGCGTGTCGTCGTGTGTTTGAGGCGCCTTTGCAGTGTTGTGTTTGCGTGTTGTTATCCGTGGTGGATTCGCGACTGCGGTTTAAAAAAAAAAAAAAAAAAAAAAAAAGAAAGAAATGGGAGGGATTCATTTTTGAAAATTGTAGATAAGTGCATGAGAGCACCGGTTTGGTACCTGTCATAGCTTTTGTGTGTGTGTGTGTGTGTGTGCGTGCGTGTGTAACTGCATGACTTGAATAGCCTGAGGAAATCATGGCTGTTATGCTGCGTGTGGTATTTGAGTGGAGCCTGTTGTAGTCATTCCGTAAGAAGTTCTGGGCAGAACATAAATAAGGCTCTCTGTGATGTTTTATTATTATTATTATTATTATTATTACATAACATGACAATGTTTTGACTATTGCGGAAAAACGGTGAAATTGCCCGAGGTCTCCTGTCCTAGGCTAATTCAGAGTGTTGCTATACAGTATGTGCATATTTTGCTAAACACAGTCTTCCTCTGCGTAACGTGCATTTAGTGGAGGAAGGCATGACTTGACTCACCTGTTCCATCGGGGTCACTGCGTGGCCACGATAGCATGGAAACCAAACAACTTAAGTCAGTTCAGTCCCTTGTTGGTTAGCATAATAGTATTTTGCTTTGATTAAACCTCCAATATACTCTTAATTCAAATTCCAAAGAAATGATTGGAAAAGTCATTCATACGTTCCGGCCTCCCCAAAAACCCAACACATGTTCTTTTGTTTTTAAACAAAGAAAATAGTACAATATGATATTGTACTTCATTAAATGGTAATACTTTGAAAGAATGAAAATAATTCAATTTGTACATCATGATTAATTTATCGCGGCTTGTTCTGGTGTATGCGACTTTGCCACTGGGGTGTAATATAATACAGTCGTGTAGATAAAGAAAGAGTTTCACAACTACTCTAAGTGACTCAGTACCTGTGACATCACGCAAAAAATAGGTGTACATATGTCAAACAAGCAATGTTGACACTTTTGCACGAGCATTCGCAATTGTTCTCCCCCCAACAGCCCACTCCACCATCCCCTCTTCAGATTCAATGCTCAGGTAGCCTTGCCAGTGACGATCCGGGAAATCTGAACTGCTCATAATGTGACATCTGTGTCATACTCACATGAGGTGCCTGAAAGTGATTCAATTGTGACAAGACAATTCAAAGTAGCCCTTCAAAAGCTCCTATTGAAAGGCTCGTTTAGTCGAGTTGTATGATGCACCTGGACTGCTCTGTTCAGTGAGGCCTGGTCATAATATTTGCTAATAGCTGGACAATAGCTCATTCACAGTAAGATCATAGGTGCAATGAAATAATTCATGTGAGATGAGTTGTAAAATGATGGAAAATAGAAACCCAGCTGTCATGCAAATGGAGACAAAGGAAATAATTTGCTATCTATTGGAGTTCATAACCTCCATCCTTCCATCCCTTTCCTGTAGCTCTTGTCCTCATTAGGATCACGAGTAGGGTTGGCATCAAGAACTGGGAATCGAGGTTAACCGGGACTAACATTCCGGTTCTGCTGGAATCGTTCACATTTTAAAATGTCGGTGCTGAATTTCGAGGCCTAATTCGCTCGCAGAAGAAGCACTAACGAAGAAGGACCTTCAGAAAATATGTGTGCACGATGTGCAGCCCCTTCCAGCCTTCCAGCAAGTCATGGCGCGGGTGCATACCAGCTCGGCCAAAGCCCGTCCCATCTGGCGCTCTTCTTCCCGGTCGGCTCCTCAGCCCGCTTCCCACCTGCGGTGAAGACTCTGGACTAAAAATGTACTAAAAACTTAAAAATAGCCCCTTGAGAAACTCATAGTAAAATTCACAAACAGTAAGAAGTTCATGAAATTAAAGAACAGCAAAGGTCATATGATTTTACCCAAAAATAGCTCCCTCTTCTTTTTTTTTTTTTTTTTTTTTTTTTTTTTTTTTTTTTTGAAATAGAATCAGTATCGTTAGGAACAGGAATCGAATCGAAAAACAGGAATTGGAACCGTAATCATACAAATTCAAACTTTGCCCAACCCTAGTTACAAGTGACCTGGATCCATTCCAAGCTGATTTAAAATAAAACTCACAGATATAAATTCATTATCCTCTTTGAGAAATGACTGATATTACAGCATCTTACTGAGTCTTACTTCGAGCAGTGCTATTCTTCTTTGTCTCTGAATGTGTTCACACTACCGCTGTGATTGTTTTGCCCATATGCGACATGTATCTGATAGTTTTTTTCACGCAGTGTGAACAGTACAATTTAGATTTTTTTCAAATCCGACCGTTACCTCTTTTGTATGTGCATACTTTGATGTATTGGTGTTTTCTACAATTGTGACTTGATTGTGGTGCTATTAAAAATTGAAGTTAAGTTAAATCCCTACCAAAAGCCTAGTTACCAAAAGCCCAGCCCACCACTGCCATTTGTAGGTGATACAAATGAAGGGAAGTGCAGCCCTCGTAGCTGCTGCGTTTGAAATGTGCATGTCATCCAGGGTTGTAAGTGCCATACTAAGAAGAAAAAAACGAATGGTGCAATAGCTCAAAACAAGGAACAGCGGCAAAGTCGATGACGCAGATGGCGACCTGTCGACATAATGACGTTAACTCAGCGTGGTTGCGTTGAGTAATCCCTGCATGTTACTGAGCCCTATTGCCTCATTGGCCCTTCTTCAATCAAAGGCCTGGCACCCAACTTAACTGCTTTGACAGGTTGATTGAGACCCTTTGTGACGCAAGCACATAATGGCCGCTTTGTCGTCATTGTGTAAATGTTGTCAAGACATGTCGGGAAAAGATCTAGGTCAATTACAATTATTTGAAAATTGCCATTCATCCCTAAAGATAAAGACGTTCTGACAGTTGCTTCACCCTCAAAATTAAGCAATTTTTTTTTTCTTTACTTCAGTTACAGTGACTCGCTCGACTCTCTTATATTGCCATCAAAGTAGCTCAATACGTTATGTGTGGGTTCAAAGTGCCTGTGGGGGCGTAATGTCTGAACTCATGATCCTATTCAGTACGCGCACGCACACACATACATTGTTTCTATGTCATCTTTTATTTTTCTGCCTGCATCCTATACAATGACATCACCCCCATTCGTTAACGATTGCTCAACCAAGCTCTCCCATTTTTCCTCAATTAGCAATCGTTTCTCTAATAATTAGTTGCCGAGTGGTTTATCCACTTAGGACAAATAAACGCCTCACTTTTCCCCTCAAAAGAATGGTTTGTAATTGTAATTCAATCAGTTCTTGGATTATATGCTTCATACTTGGACATTAAAGGGAGCTTAGCATTAAACATTTGCATCTGAATCTGGAAAAAACTTGAACATGTTAATGGGGTCTTGGCGATAGTAAATACACTTTTGAAAATTAGTCTTAAAGACAATTTTTTTGGGGGGGAAAAACGTATCACTTTTGTGAACAGCAACAACGCATGTCTGTTATAATGGCGGCTATGCACAAGCGTGTTCTTACTGGGAGCGGTCTTTGCTTCATGAACGCATTGTTTTGAGTATAATGATAAACAAAAACAACTACATTTTCTGATTTCTAATCGACTCTGGTATGGGTCAAAATTGGGTGGTTATATTAACCATGTAACTATGAATTTAAATGACTTCCATGTTTAACTTACAGTACAGTGCTTTAATGACGTGAACTCTGTGGAAACCTTTACTTTTACCTTTCCACACATTGTGATTTACAAAAAGAGAGGAACACACTTGTAAGTCATCACTTTGTCATAGGAACCCATTATTACTTTTACACACGCCCGCGCGAACGTTACAACATACGGTGATGCCTGTGAAATGACAGATTTACGTTTCTGGCGCTGAATCTGTCTAATGACAGTTGATTATGGTGCACTTTAATAAAATAGTTTGCTAGAGACAACGGAAATACAATGATGGGTGATTCACTTCTCCCCAGGAAATGGAGTTGCTGACATGGCAATGCACCTTTTTCTCCACGCGTCTTCCTCCTCAATACACCTCCGACTTCTTGTTCAACCATTTCTCTGCTTTCCTCAATAGACCAGGGGGGGTCTCTGCACATCCCACGGCCCAACAGGGTAATGAAGTCAGCGGGGGGGTCGTTACTGTCCGGTGGTGTTGCGCTCCGTAATTCCTGCCGCTACCCGAGGCCCTCTAATTAAGACGGCGAACTTGGCCTTGCCGATTACGAAGCAGCTGGATCATTAGTGTAGCGGGTCAAATGGTAGGCATCTCCATGTAGCGGGGTGCAGTGCCTTTCATCAACTTGTGCCTTTGCCAGCTCACCTCCTGCAGCCGCTGGAATTAATGCTTGCCACTTTTTTTTTTTTTTTTTACTGGGTACTAGTTAGGCTTATGTTAGGGTAACTGAGGGTAATCTTTGTAGATAATTGATCATAACTGCAATTCATTGGGTACACAGTGCAATTTGTTCAATACATTTAATATTTCCTAATACTGTCAAACCTCATCTGTACTGTCAAACTGAAAGGGGGAGTTTTCATTGTTAAAACTGCTCGCAAGCTTCCAATGTAGCCTCACTTCACTAATCCCCGCCCCCCCACGAACAAGCAGGAGCGTGATTCTCAACCATGGCCACTCGACTAGCATGCCATGATGAAAGTACGTAGTCGTGGTAAATAATCAAAGAACTTTTATCCAGCTTCAACATAATAGCAGTGCTGGCAATACAAAGCTAGCATTAGCACTGTGAACAAGTTGACGTTAGCCACATCTGCTACATTGGTAGCATAACTTATTCGTCATGGTGTGTTACGATAACACTAGGGGTGAAATGAGTCTTCAAAGTTCCCCCCCAAAAAAAACCCATGAGGAATTTTTTCCCCGAGCACTCGTTTATTTAGTGTGCGTCAGTCAAACCAGCCGTAACAACAATTGTTCATGCAATCCATGACAGTAACCCAATCTTAAGTCACTAACGAATAAACTTATCGCTACTGCAGTAAGTCATAATTATGGTAAGAATAGTATGAAAAACACTTCCAGGCCATAAATATCAAACAGTCAAAACAGCAAGTATGGTGGTATCGCACTCTGCCCACCTGTGCAGCGTGACGACGCATTGTTACACCGCTGCAGAAATTAGTTCAAATGACGATATGAAATTCTCATATTGTGATTATAGTGACCAAAATGAATACAGACAGCGGAAGAAAATGTCACAGATACACAGATGCCAGAGAAATATTTTTTTTGTTTGGATAAAAAAGCATAAAAAGAGAAAAAGTATGTGTATGTACTTTTTGTGCATTGTTGCCAACGATATTTAAAAAAATACATATATTGATTTTATTTTTTTGTTTTTGTTTGTTTGAATATTTAAAAACACAATTGGTGAGTAATGCTCTGGTTCTAGTCCCTGTCAACTGGACAAATGTCCGTCTTGTGTCAAAGCTCAAGATAAGTCGAGCTTGTGTCATATCGGTTTGGTTAATTTTGCTGCTTTGTGGACTGGTACTGAAAAAATGATCATTAACCTGATTATTTTGTGCATTAAACAGTCACTAAAACAGATACAAAGACGATTGTAATTGATCATTTCTATTGTGTGTCACAGTACACATACAAACATAATTTCAGGAAGTGATATTATGACAGGCAAATGCTCCACCCCCACTAAGTATTTCCCAGAGCTTGATCTAGCCTTGTACCTTTTGGGGTTCTGTTGACATGGAAAAAAATGCCTTCATCATCTGCTCATGTCGGTACCCATAACAGGTATTGAATTGGCCGCTGAGGCTCCGCTAACCTCCCGCTGTTAGAGATCAATGGACTTGGCTAGCGCAAACTTCCTCTGACCAGCTGACGGCAAAACAGTTCGCTCCATTTAGAAATGTCTTCCCGCTGTGCCTTATAGCAGCCTGGTAGATAATTATTTCTATGATACATGACACCCATTTCCACTCGCAAAATTTGACTCTTTAATATAGCACGTTTTATCTATCAACCAGTAGACAATAATAAATGTTATCGTCTGTCGGCAAATGCAATTTATAGTCACTCTCATTTTGCTAAATCGAAAGTACCGTTTATTCTTTCCTATACAAGTTAATGCAAGCTATTGTCAACTAGTCTTTACATGACAGTGGTGATTTGGTGTGGGAACTTTTGAAAATCTGAATTCTAGCATTCTAAAACTACTGAACGGAAGAATGCATGTTCAGGGGTGCACATAACTGGTACGCAGGTACGCATGCATGAAATCCCTGATGCGTATCGTCATTTGCGTCACGACGCACATTTGCGTCCCTGTACACACTAGTGGTAAAAAAACAAACAAACAAAAAAAAAAACACTAGCGGTGCAGTGGAACCAATCATCTTTGATTGGTAAGGATCAAGCATTGGTTCAGGATTCTCACGATCCGCAGAATGGTTGGTGAAAAAAACTGCGCGTTCACAATAAGGCAACGTGATTAGTCCGCATTCAGTAGAGGAAGTTGAATACCCTCAAGATCACTAACTTCAAAATAAATCTTACCAAATAATACATTAACTCATTAATGCCAATGCAATAGCCTTAGTTAACTTTTACTTTGAAGTTGGCCCGCGTGGTGACGTAACGGCTAACTTGACTTCCGTTTTCGAGGTATCGGCAGTTTTAACACTTGCTGTCTCGAAATCATATTCAGTCGCTAATTTAGGACACGAACAAACCGCTGGTTAATTACGCTGTCATTGTACGGCACAAGTCTCCGGCTTTAGTGGCTAGCAGCTGTTATCATTAGCTGCTAGCTCAACAGCTGCTCCTTGGCTTAATTACTTCTTTCTATATTGTGGACCTAGATTACTTTGTAATATGCTGTCCATGTTTTAAGAAAGGTGCCTTAAATTGCACTTCAAGTCTTTTTAAAAAAAACAAAAAAACTTTGTTTTCATTTAATTTATAACAACACGTTTGCCTGGTAATTGTAAGAAAACGTTCAGCTCAAAATGTCTGGCAGGATACCTTGAAATGTATACACTGTACCACTTGCAAAATTGTGTTAAATGGTGTTCTTAAATCCTAAACGGCCATATTAGACAATAGGAGTTGATTAATTTTTTTTTTTTTTTTTTATCGGCAAAAGCGTTTTATAAAAGACAAGACAAAGTTCTATTTAGCTTTTTTTTTTTCCCCCCTCATATTAAAAACTATCCGATCTGTGACTCAAAATCCATGACCGATCCGAACCATGACTTATGTGATCCGTTGGACCACTAGTGAGTGCCAAAGACAATCTCCTGGTACTCATGCGAGTACCGAATGAAACAAATGATGTGCACCCCTGTGCATGTTTCATTCATAAATAGCGATACACAGAGCTGTTGTTTCGTGTATCACTCAAGATAATGAGCTGGATACTGAGTAGATACTTGCCTGCTCCTCTTTGCTTTCGGAATGAATGTCAGAGTGGAAACAAATGGCTGTAGCCATGCTAGGTAGCTTGTTATCTCCCTCAAGTAGTGAGTCTAGTCTGTATTTCTTTTACCAATTTTAGACACGCTGCAAACATTCATTTTAAGACAGTGAAATTGTTACTGCGGTATACCTGGAAACCGGTACCTGGTCCATGCCCGTTCCCCCCTGTTGTATTGTGGTTTATCTGATCCGCGTTTGATGCCAGACATTTTTTTAGACCATTTTTGTAATGCCCTCACATGTGGGAAAAGAGAGCCGAAGTAGCTGATTAACTTTTTTTGAGCTGTTTATTGAATGCCAGGTGAACAGTAAAATCACAATGAAGACTCACACAGGAACTTGCCAACATCTCATGCCGTCCATTGGGCCGCGCCTCTTAAAGGCACATTAATGTATCCAACACACGTGTGCAATACGTACAGTAAAACTACGTAAAAGTCCGTCTTTGCGACAGTGACTCTCCTCTAAATTTGGCTGCACAGTGAGCAGAGGTCAGCTTCTACAGGAATAAAATAAAACGGAGTTAAGTGTTTTGATTGATCGATTGATTCTTTTTTTTTTTTTTATTTTTTTTTTAGTGTGTTATCAAATTTAAATTAATCTCCAAAGTTAATGCTTTAACTTTGACAGTCCTCATTTTTTGCAAATCGTTTCAAACTTTAGGGTAAAAGAGGGTGTGAAAATGTCTGGCTGTGAATGAGTTAAAAAAAAAAAAACTTGCACAATATGCAAATTAGAGTATCTTCAGTTGTGTGTTTAGCTCAATCATAATTTTGAGTCATCCATACACTTTTTAACGATCGCTCTCTACAACATTGAATTCAACTTTTGTTTATAGCCCGCCTCTATGATCTTCTTCAGCCCTGTTGATTCAGAAGGAGGTGTGTATTTATGTCCCTTTTGCCCACGTTAGGCCCACAATGAGCTCTTTGATCTGGGTGTTCATGGCCACTCTGTTATTTTCACACTACCCCGTCAGACGCTGATCCTCAACCCAGAAGGCCGACTCATGATTAGTTACTTAATCAGGCCTCTCGCTGAGGTGTCTGAGAACTTGATTACGGCGTTGTAACCGTGCACATTGGCAGTCGCTTAAAAAGTGTACACTGTACTCGGCTTATCGTGTACTCTGTGGACTGGAGTTCATTTAGTTGTTCAAAAGTCTTGGGTCTGATCCTCTACTGGTTTGGTTGCTTTTCACTAGGACTTGATGATTTTGAAAAATAATGTTATTGTGACAAAATGTTCCCCCTCAATATTGCGATTGAAGTTTAATGTGTCCAAATATCCCTTGTCTGAACCATTATAACAATGCGACGTCGATGACATTTTGCATTGCGTTAGAATTGAGCTTGCAGACATTCAAAGTGATGTGATTGTTTTAACTACACATGTAATCCTCTTCGTTTTTTATGTTTACATAGACTGTAAACTTCAACTGAGATTGCCGTTAAACAGCTCGAAGCCTCTTTTGTTTTTGTTTACTTACTAGCAAACTGCTTCTTGATATGAAGCAAGTTGAGGTGAGTTCACCGTCGCCATCTAGGGCTCATATTACATTTTTTTGGTTGGCAAGTTAAAGAAAAAGATAGGCCAAGCGATGGCTTGTATCTCAAGTGGGGGCCATTCGTAAGTCAAGGTAACCACTGTAGCCGTCGATTAAAACGGACTAAAGAGAGCTTGTGGTTAATCACCCCTGGTGGACAATTGTGCATTTGTGAGGAAAGCTCAAATTGGACTCTAAGCTAGACTTTTTCATTTGCCAAGGTTTAGATGGCGTACTTTGTTGACCTCAGCAGTGTAGGTGGCACAACTCTTTCTCAGGCGAGTAAGATCCTCTCTTTCAAGGTTCTCGACGGTAAGTCAAAAGAGTTGAAAATGTCATTTTGATCCAGCGTATCAGAGTGATTCAGTTCAATAGCACTCACTGTCTTCAGTCACTTTTGAATCATTGTTTGCAAATTCTCTTAAAGATTGGTGTACAATTTCACATAGCACAGACTATTTTTGAAGAATACAGTGTTTGGGCTATTGAGGACTGTCAGGACTGTGTTTATTCCCAACCCGACACATGCAAAACTGAAAAAAAGAAATCTTACAAAATGCTGAGTTTGTTGTTACCGTCAACCAGTTCCAGGTGTCATCCCACTCCTTCTCCCCCTGCACCGATACCCATCTTCACCTACATTTAGAACTCACGGTTTATCTAGTCCGCCCCTCTATTTTCGGACAAGCAGGGCAGTGTGCCAGAAAGGGCAACGAGACAGGCTCTTGCAGACACACACTGGGTGGAGGACAGTTTGCAAGACGACACTGCCTGCCTTGTTTATGGCAGAGCGCAAGGCGAGTGGGCGGGCAAGCTGGAAGGCAAAGCAGACGGAGGGTGGGGGGGGAAAGGGGGTTTTACTAGCCACAAGAGTTAGAATTCTTCCTGAGCCATTGCCCCATTTGGCTGGCAGTTGTGAAAACAATTGCCCAGCATTTACTCTCACTATCTCTCCTACTCTCTCTGTTTCTGTCTCGGTGCAGATGGAGTTTTAGCTATGAGTCAGCTCTGCGAGCAGCAAGTGGAAGAGGTGGTGGTCTCGTAATCTGCTGTGCAGCCAGTTAAAGCATGTGCAGACAACATGCAAACTACTTCTGTTTTTTGCTCACTTAACATATCGTCGCAGTGCAGTGCAAAACACACATTGTATTTTTAACATGAAAAACAACAAAAATAAATATTTGGAATCTACAAAAAAAAAAAAAACGCAAATGCATGCTTTTCTGCTTTTAATTGAGCAGCCATGTCAACAAAGTTGAAATGAATTGTTATGTTAACATCCATCCATCCGTTTACTATTGTGCTTGTCCGTATTTGGGTTGCGGGTGAGCTGGAGCCTATCCCAGTCGACTTTTGGCCAGAGAAGCTGGACTGGACACCAGTCAATTGCAGGGCACATATTGACAAACAAACATTCACACTCACATTCACACCTATGGGCAATTTAGAATCCTTAGTGAACCAAATATACATGCTTTTAGCATGTCTTGGAAAGCCTGAGTACCCAGAGACAAAAACCCATATGTGCAGATAGCATATATTCAAACACCGAACCTCAGAACTGTGAGGCAGTCATGCCAACCACGACTACACTAATATGGTGTCCCTATGTAATTTACGCAATACTCGAGATAGACTTTTTAGTCATTCACAATGGATAGTCGCTATAGTACTGTACTACTCAGTATTGGTCCTTTTCCACTAGCAGATATGTGGTGATGTATGTACGTAATCCACTACTGGACAGATTGACTCAACACTCACTTCTCCTACTTTTCCACTAGCGGCACCAGCTGCTAGCAGGTGCTGTGTGTAGTACCTGTTCAGGCGGGATTCCAGGCTAGCCGATTCAGATTGGCTAACGCAAGCCACTGCTTCCCACTCATTAGTCGAGCAGATTTTTTTTTGTTGGCGTCCCATTGTAACATTTTAGGGCTCAAAGTGGCAAATATGAAGACTGTTGTGGTTTCTGATCTCTGGACATTGCAGCAATATACAGTCCCCTCCAAAAGTATTGGACTGGCAAAGTCAGGTTCTTTTTTTGTTGTATACTGAAGACATTTGGGTTTCAGATCAAATGATGAATATGAGACAAGTTCATAATTCCGGCTTTAATTAATGATACTTACATCTGGATGTGTTAAACCAGACAAAGCATCTCTTGTTTGAAGCCAGCCACTAGCAAAATCATTGAAATAGACATCATTAAATTAACTTAAAGTGAATAACATTTGATAGTGGTGGCATAACCTTGACATGCAATAACTGCATCAAGCCTGCGACCCATTGACTTCGCCAGACTGTTGCATTCTTCATATGAAATACTTTTCCAGGCCTTTACTGTAGCCTCTTTCAGTTCTCGTTTGTTTCTGGGGGTTTCTTCCTTCAGTCTCCTCTTCAGGCAGAAAAATGTAGACTCAACTGGTTTTGAGGTCCAGTGATTGACTTGGTCAGTCTGAAACCTTCCACTTTCTCCCCCCTGATGAAGTAATTTTGTTGTGTTGGCAGTGTGTTGGGGTTGTCATTGACTTGTTGCATGATGAAGCTTCTCCCGATGAGTTTGCATTTTTGCATTTTTCTGTAAATTTCCAGACAGTGATTGTGTAGACTTCAGAATTCTGCATTATCCTGCTGCCATCATGAGTTACATCATCAAGACAAAAAACTGATTCCAGTGGTCAGTTCTTACCACATTGCACATTTAACTGATACGAGCATGTTTGTGTTCTGTTTCCACAGACCCGCTTTGGAGAAGCATGCTGATGTCCTGATCTGAGGGCCCAGACTTCAGCTCATCACCCCCACTTGCTCCTCTCCCCACCAGTCAGTCGAGCTCCAACAGAGGCCGCCGGTTTACCTCCAGGCTTTCGGGTTTACCCCCCCCTCCCCCTTCCCTGCCGCCCGGCCTGTCGTCAACATGACGTCGGAGCTGGAAAGTAGCCTGACCTCCATGGATTGGCTCCCTCAGCTTACCATGCAGGCGGCCATCCGCAAGGCCGACGGCCAGCATGGCCACGGGCCAGGCATGGGCAAAAAGAGTGCCCTCCTAGATCCCAACACCACGCTGGACCAGGAAGAGGTGCAACAGCACAAGGACGGCAAGCCGCCATACAGCTACGCCAGCCTCATTACGTTCGCTATCAACAGCTCGCCAAAGAAGAAGATGACGCTGAGTGAGATCTACCAGTGGATCTGTGATAACTTTCCCTACTACAGAGAGGCGGGAAGTGGCTGGAAGGTAAGAAACTACTTGGCATTCTCTAGTACAACATGATATATTCAAATGCCCCTGCAAAAAAAAAAAGCATCAACCAAAATGTTCTGGAAACTTATTACTTAAAAGACAAAACATTTAGTTTAATTTGGGGTGTTTCAGTCATGATTTTATGCTGCCGATTCCGATACTATCATCCATGAGTGAGATCGGCCGTTAACAATTCAGACACCGATCGCATGCATTAGTTGCACATTTTTCAATTTTGGAGCTGCTCACTAACAAATATTCTAATAAATCGTTGAATCTGTTATTTTCCGCAATTATTTCCAATTGACAGCGCAAACATGATTGAGTTACTGGTTTGGTCTGTATCATACAGTGTTTCGGAAAGGGGGAAGGGACACTACACTGCACACATGGCTGATCTCTAGTTGGCTGCAGGCTGCAAAGTACGTGATCATTTTATGTTTGTGATCAGGAATGAAAGGCTTTGATCGACGTATGCTGATCACTTACTTTTCTACAGAAAGAGGCCGATAAATCTTAGCACCACTATGTTTGACACAATATGTCCTTTTTTAAGACACTAGTTTTACAATGACATCATGATTGTGACGTTTGGAAAGTCTTACTTCACTTAACGTGATTTCAGATGAGACATTTGGTTTTGAAATGACGACGACTTGGAAGTCAACCAGCGTCACAGATCAGATTGTGTTCCACTTGGTAATAAGAAGTTGCCAGTGTTTGGAAGAAAGTTTCAATATTCCAACTTAAAGTGACTGTTTTGCGGACACAGGACAACAAAGTGATGTACGACTCATGACCAATCAGCATTGTCGCTTATGATAAAGAGAGAAACCACAAGTGTCACCAAATCACACAAAGCGCCTCACTTTGCCAAATGAAAAACTGATTCAGTGTGGCAGACCCACGTAGAGTGTGAAACTTCAGGATTAATATTCAGAGAAGTGGCTTCTGTCCGTGCTAACACGCACTAAGTAGCCCATTCATGGGTGGTATTATTCATTGCAGATGCCTTGATAGGAGAAGTCCATTATGCAAAAGGAGAAAGCCAGTGCTGTGTCATCATCTCAAGGAGCTTGTGATATACGGAGATGAAGCTATGCTGATTGCCTTTTAAAGGGCCCAGATGGAAATTGATATTAGAATGAGTTTTCCAATCAGTCGACGTTTATTGGAAATAGAATCTTAGGCACTGCTTTATTGCAGTCAGACAAGATGAATGAAGCCCATTTCCTGAGGCGACAAGATCTGGCGCATGTATAGACGGCTGTATGGAGGTGTCTTTCTGTGTGTGCGAGTGAGGGGCGAGATTAGAATGCATGTTATTTTTAATGGTTTAATTCTTGCTTTGGCGGCTTGGGCTTTTGTCTGGAAAATCATTTTCCCGTTTCTTCTACCTTCAGCCTCGCTTAATAGCGGTTGGCAACTTCACAGTCAGACGGACAAAACACTTTTGTTGCAAATAGAACTAAACGGGTCAAAAAAAAACGTGCAAGAAATTACACTAACTTCACTGTCTACTGGACTTGACATCCAACTCAAATTGTTATTGACAGTTTACATACATACAAAACTATTTCTAGGACTGGGGAGCGTGGAGGGGAGGCTGGGGTTCCTTTGTTTTGTTCTTATAGCAGCGACATGACCCGAATTGACATGACCCATCACTAACTGATGCTAACGAAGCAGTGAAATCATAATTACAGTACACAAAACACTTCTAGGCCAGAAATATATGACAATCGCACGAAAATCCCTAAAGCACTGCACAACTGTTGCTGTCCAACAAACATTTGAGACATCACATCGCATCATCTGACTTGCAGGATGCTATGTCGTTGTTGAGAAATGTACACAGTTATGTTAATATTTTGTCTTTGCTGGGTTCCGCTATGGGTCTGATGATATAATTTTGTGTGATCTCTGTTTTCTTGCTGCCCTCAATCCATCAGATAAAATTCCTTACCTGCTGAGAAGTGAATACAGGACACCGCGGTTGTTTGTTTGTGTGTTCCTGCACGGTTTTTGAATTCTTCCACAGTACTACAGTGGAACCTCGAGTTACGAACAACCCTTTTTACAAACCTTTCAAGTTAAGCACAAAACCTATGTTGAAAATCTGCCATGTTTCGTTATGCGAACAGTCTCATCATGGGTGAGCGGACCGATCAGTGCTGTGTTTCTCGTGCTTTAACAATCCTTGGCTCTGTATGTAACTCTTTGCGATAGTTGTGGGGTTTTTTTTACGGTTGGCTTTAAACGCCCCAAAAACCCACATACAACTTGAAGTCTCCTCCACGACAGCAAATAGAAGTAGAAAGCTGTCCCGTGTGTAGTCAGAAATTTTGCTTATGCGCACACATGCTTGTTCCAATCCAAATTCTCACAGTGGCATCCTGGGTCTCTGATTGACGCGGCAAAAAGTTTGACTCTACGTATGATACGTACAGTATTTATTGTATTGGAGCATCTCTTAAAATTAAATAAAAAAGAAAAAAGGGAAAAAAAACACACGAAAAATCTCAACGTCTGCTCCCTGCGGGAGCAGCATCGTCATCGTCATGTTGCGATATTAAAAGCGGCACATCTCCGTCTAAAAACACCGCATTGTGAACTAAATAGACCATGATAATTTGCGGTGCTGAACTCATAGGAACACATGACAATAAAATGACTGGCCAAGGCCATTCCTTTGTCATTGTTGCTATTATGTACAAAAACACAATAGTGTGCTCCCCCCCAATCTTGTGAGTTTTTATACAGTATGGTAAACTTTTTTTTTATATCTGCAACATTCCCACAATATCATGATAATTATAGTATCGTGACGTTTGGATATCTTTACAAGCAACAGTACAGAGTTGTCCGGTTTACTCCTAATGATCATAGCAAAGATCACTGTTTTGTAGCAAATGGAGAGATGAATGGATTTTATTTTTGCACAGTGTAGACAATAAGCAGATATAAAACGTAAAACAAGCAATATACTGTCAATACCTAATGATGCTCTTCCACTGGTTGTTTTAAGATTTGATTTAAGAGGAGTAGGCTTGCTGTTGTATAAACTGAGTCTTCAGTTGACACGTTTGTAGTACTTTTGAGTTGAGTAAATGCTTGCAAAGATCAACAGCGTCTGTCTTAAAATGTGAAATATTCCTCACCATGCAAAAAACTACATCAATCAATCTGACACCTTGCGCGCAAGAAGCCTGAGTCACAATTTAATACAGTCCTCTCCCCACACCCCACCATCGCTTTTTTACAGAAAATCTCCACCAAAATAGAGTTTAGTTTAAAAGATGTCTAAACTCTTCTCATTGCATCATTAGACGTTTTGAATGAAATCTATTAGAACTGTTTCCATGTCTGGGGTGCTGGAGTGAGCACTAGTAGTGTTAGTTCTTGTTGTACAAATGTTTGTTTTTTTCCCGCAAATGTATGATTTCCTTGTGTAAACAAACAATGCGTTGGATATAAATGAATATTAATAATCCGTTTTTACAATTATGCCAATTTTGTAATCGTAAAGTGTAATAATTGTCATTGAATTTCGAATAATTGCACAACTCTATCCCTAGGACTTTCTAGATCTTTCAGGCATGTTCGTTATGGTAAAAATGTACATTTATGTTGTGACCCACAAAAATCGACTGTAGCACAATTTTTGGCAAAGTTCAAGCCAAAAGCCGGTGTCGCTTAGCAATCTGACATTTTGACAGTGTGTCTGTCAGGGAAAAAATATCTAACCATTGCCTGAAAAGACAGCTGAAGAGTGCCCTTTTTATTTGAAATAGCTATTTTAGTCATTTTTCAGGGCCTTCAGATATAGTCTGGGAATTGTTTTGCAACCGCTACCAAACTTGAACCTCCTTTTATTTAGTTTCATGAGTGCGTGTGGGAGAAGAGTGTGGCAGCAGAGTTTGGTAAGTCACTCTAAAACACAAAACAGTAATGTTAAGGTGAAGGTCACAAACATCTTCAAAGGTCAACTCACCTGATTCATGTGCATTTTAACGAAACTTGTCACAAGTTTAAATGTAGATTCAAGGTCATAATTAGGCGTTATGATAATCAATGTGGTGTTGCTTTTATGCAACGGTTCTACAAGGGCTATTTATTAAATAACTGTAATAAACAACATCAAAATGGGATTTGTTAACTTACAATTTGTAACTAAAACTACTGAAACAAAGGAACTTTACTACAATTTTCAACTTTGTGACTATACTTGGCACTAGCGAACAAAAGGTACAATAGTTATCTTGTATGACTATAATGTTTTAATGTTACTGTACTTCATAAGCGTTAACTTTTACTCCTTTAATTTGTATCCAGCATACTTATGTTCTCCCTGCCCTCCCTCTGATACTTAACTGTGCTCAGCTTGTTTGTGTGCGTAATGATTGGAAGCACGCGTGCCTGGTGCCTGGGCGGGGTGAATGTAGGTCGGATGTTGTCATCACTCCCCCGTTCTCCTGGAGACGTCAGCTGCTAGAATTTGGGACCGGTCACGCGCATGTTAACGCACTAATCGGAACGCCAGATCGTTACACCTTTAAGAAGTAATGAGTCAGGAGGAGCCCCGTGTTAAGATAATTCCGGAAAATTTAAAACTGTGAAAGTCACATTTTGAGGATGTGCGATCTGAGAAAGCTATTACCTTTTTTGGATTTTTTTTTTTTTTTTTTTTTTTTTTTTTACAGTGCAGTCTTTGGCACATCGCCTCGCCCTTTGCAGTCCTAAGCAGTTTTTATTGTATGATTCAGGTCTGTATCCCTCTTCCGTATGGCAGGCATTGCTTTTTGGAGGGTGGCCAAGTAGCTTGAGGACATTTCACATTTAAGGATTCCAAGAGACTTCTCCATGAAAACTCTCTGAAATGGAAATATTCTGTATCGACGTGTTTGTCAGTTCTACCCCTTAAAAAAAACAAACAAACAAAAAATACAAACAAAATCTAATAGTTAGCCCGTGACATCCCAGGAATTTTAAATGGACTTAAGATGTTTTGCTAGACATCAGGCACTTGTTTAGGAATACTTCACACTCACAGTTTACAGTTTGTGTGGCTTCTAATTAGATAAATACAAGAGTCATGTACATGTCTGAGTACAGTGCAGTGGACCCTCTCAAGCGGAGCAAAATTAGTTTCTGTGATGTCGGTTGACTTGGATGTAATTTTGTGTTGAGTTTGAGCTCAAATTAATCTTTAGCCTCATTTGTTCTTCCTACCAACTTTTTGTTGAGATATTTAGCTTATTAACACTAACCTTATTTTTAATACTCGATTAATCTGACGATTTTGTGGGGGGGCGGATTACTCAATGAATCAGACCAAATCAAAAATATTTTAATTTGCCCCTTTTTTCAAAAACATACCATTTCAAACTGACAGTGCAGGTCATGCACAAACATGAATTGAATATGATTCAATTACTGTTTGGACCATAAAATGTCAGAAAATAGGCAAAAATGGCGATCGATGTTTTCCAAAGTAAAAGCAGATGTTTATAAATCACTTCTGCTTTCATTGAGGACAACATAAATATGAGAATATTTACTGTTGAGTGGCTGAAATTCCACGGATTTTGACAATTTTAATTCAAACAAGGTCTTTAAATGATTAATTGATTATCAAAATAATTGTTGATTACTTAGATCATCGATTAATTTTTACCTCTATTAGCAATATTGTGCTAGGCCAAGAACAGAAATGTGTGTGTACCACCTTTTCCACATAACCATAATAAGGTCCAGTTGCCAATATAATTTTTGATTTGCTAATGGAATTAAATTTTTGTTAATTTGTTACACTCTCATTGAGTACATTAGAACATTTTGGACACGTGACCGGCGCCAGACATGCCCATCTAAGTGTGCTCTCACGATGAGCCCTTGACAAGAGAAAAATACTTTGATATTTAACAAAAGCAAGTGATTGTAGTTGTCATTAGGGCTGCACGATATTGGAAAAAAATGACATTGCGATTTTCGGGGGGGTTGCGATATATATATTGCGATATTAAAATAGAAGAATTTTCACCAGATGACTTAAATAGATTTGTTTTTTGAATAATTTGGCTAACTCCCCATGACATCATTGTATTCATATAATATTGTTTAATCCAGACTAAAGGGGTTCATCTGTGAATGATGATTGCTGTATATAAAGGGATCACGGAGGCCATGTCTCTGTGACATAATAGATTGTTTAACATTATATTTCACACTTCAATGTAAACAGCAGCAAAATATTAAACATATTTTAAACAAAAAAATAAAAGAGCAGGTGCACTAGTCCCTTGATTCATTTAAAAATATTAATAAAAGAAAATAAAAAACCTCTTAAGCAGCAGCAAAGTTCTAAACATCTTTAAACGAAACTATAAAATATTAAAAAATAAAAAGGTGTTAGCGCCTGAGTTGTTTACAAAAATTTAACATTAAGATAAAAAACCTTTGTGAAACTGCAGCAAAGTTGTAAACAAATTACAACAAAAATATTAAAAATTAAAGAGCAGGTGCATTAGTCCCCTGAGTTGTTCACAAAAATATAATAACTAACGCGGTCTGTAAAACATATTGCATCCGTGATTTGTCGGTGCTGTTTGTACTTCTTATCATAAGGAGTTATGTTGGCAAAGGCGACTGTAATTGTTTTTTGAGTAGATGAAGTTTCACCTCGGGTCCCACTTCTTAGTTTGAACTGGTCATACAGGGGCTTGTGAAGGCGATTGCAGCAACAACGGCGAGGCACTGTTGGCAAAGGATGTTTTTTGTTATGACTCTTCCTTTTTATAGCTGAAATACTTTCATATTTCGGATGTTGACTTTCTTTTGGGGACTAAATCCACTGCCGTGTCGCCTGTGAGAGTGGAGGGGGAGGAGCGAGTGACTGATTGGCAGGAGGGAGGGGGTGAGCGAGACAGGCTGTGTAAGAGCACGAAGTAGCTTCCTGCTTTTATGAAGCAAAACAAACGTTTGCGTGTTCCAAGAAGAAAAAAAAAAAAGTTATAACATCGCACGTCCTACGATGTGACTATCGCGCATGCGCACGTCGCAATCGCGATGTTCAAACGACACATCCTGCAGGCCTAGTTGTCATCGTCTCAAACTCTTTCGAAGGTCTAAGAGCCACGAGTGATGCAATGAGTAAACCGAAGAGCTTACTTAGCAGTGGTGTAAAAGGAGTTTGTGGTTGACAGTCTTCATTCCTAACCTATTTTCTCTCGTTATTGTCTAAAAAGCCTACAGCCTTTCAATCTTGAGGCCATATAATGTTGCAAGGTTTCCTCCTGACTGCAACAATTTGAATGGGTGTGTGATTGACAGCTTTTGTACGGCATATCATGACATTGTGTTGGTGTCACTTATTAAGTGCCCGGTCAGTGTTTGCAGCATTACAATGCTGTGTTGGTTCTGTCTTTGTTCAGCGTATATTTTCTGTGCCAGCTGCATAAAGCTGTTTGAAACTTCTCCTGAATTTTATAAACCACAGGGCCAAAATATATTGGCAACCCCACAACCTTGAAGCTCCTTAAATTGGGAGCACAGCTGGACTGGCCCGATTGATTTTTGAAGTCTTCGTTGTAGTCAAGAAACACGCCCAGGCTAGTCTATCTCAGTCACTAACTGTGTGCATTCACTCTTTAATTACCAACCCAGGTTATGCAGTGTGAAAATGTAAGAGTGACCTTAAATCTGCTCACAAAGGAGAGTAATCATCTCCACGTCGGCTGTCAAATGTTGACCTCCACTGTCAACTCAAAGTCTCTCTCAAATGCTTAAAGGCTCACTTGGGAAAAACTCACGGAAATCCCACAACCCTGCTTTTTTTCCAAGTGAAAATCTGGAGCACATTTCAAGCTGTTAGACAACCTGGAGGTTGTTGCGATGTGTTTAATTTTTATGATTTATATCGGGACTTGAATGAAAATGAGCTCAAAATGTAGATGAGCCATGATTTCCCAACAAATAGCAAATCTCACTCTGGTTTTAGTTCAGTCCATCGCTCGTACCTGATGTCGTTAACAGTGTCATCTAGCTTTGACCTGTAAATGGTTCGATGTGCAAAGATGGGACACGCAAGCGCCTTCTGCAGGGGCCCCGGCCGGACATTTGCTCCGATCTCATTACAAAATGCAAATACACACAGCCCTAAACAGATCAAAGGTTCAACTTCCCATTAGATCTGAGGCTTCATAATGGCCGCCCTGGGCAGTTGGCTACATTTAATGGAGAGTTTTGGTTATCAACCAGACCTTCAGGACATTACTAAGGAGATAATATTCTCGCTTCTGCCCTGTGACTCGCTTCAATGTGGAAAATGCCTGTTCCCGTTGCTTATTTAAATGCGATAGGGAAGGAAGTGTTCAAATGTACATACCTGACTGATCTTTCCACCAGCTCAGGTTTTCAGGGCCTGGAATCTCAAAAGTGTAAAATTGCCCGATCCCTTCATCGTCAAGTTTAAAATCTGACATCATGTCTCTGTTAACCTCTGCCAAGTGTGAAAGGACAAAGTCAGAGGTTGTGCTTTGATCATCATTTGCCAGTTTGGTGACTGAGTTGAGCAAAAACGACTCTTCTGATTTGAAATTCGACTTCAAACTAAAACTGCCAAGAAATTGCTTTCCTGATTGGTGATCAATAAAATCAGTTGCATTTTTTTAACATGGCATCCTATTTTTTGAAAAATGACAGCAAATAAAACCAAAGTCTTACCAATGTCGTTCTTTTACATCAGGGGTCTTCAATCTTGTTCCCCGAGGGCCGGTGTCCTACCTGTTCTGTCCCTGCTGCAACGCACACCTGATTCAAATGATCAGGATCGTTATCCAGCTTCTGCAGACCTTTGGTGAATATCTGTAGCAGGGAGAGATGGAAAACAGGCAGGACACCGGCCCTCGAGGAACAGGATTGAAGACTCCTGTTTTACATAATCAACTTTTTTAAATGAAAGCTGATCAAACTTGATGCCAATTTGGCCGTTTGATTACGTGGCAGCCAGTTTCTTAAAAATGAGAATGACTAAAAATCAATGTTGTTTTGGTTATTTGTTGACATGACATAATGTTTTGGACATTTGTATAGCCTGGCATGCACATTAGCGTTGCTTTGGAATTGTGTGACAACTTTTCAAAAATGCATTGTTCCTTGTTTTTGTCCATCCGGTCATCAATTTCCTCTAGTGCTTAAAACTACACAATCACAGGGAGATTATGCGCACTTCACATAGGTACTACCCCCCCCCCCCCCCCCAAAAAAAAAACAAAAATAAACAATTCCGGTGCGTGAACACTTTGGTCTCGTCCTGAATTCGGTGGTGCAGCATAAGAAGCTAGGTGGCGGTGGACAGGAACTGAATTTGTCGGCTTGTGGGAGGGGTGGTGACTCACTCGGCAGCCAGCTTGATCCTGCCGTGCAGCAGGTTCCCATGTCAGGAAGCTCCAGCCTGGCCGCCCGCCCACCAGCCTCACCTTGCGCCCGCCTACCGGCGCCCCACCGCTCACGCTTGGGTCCTCGGAGTGGGCGGGGAGAGCTGGCAGGCCTTGGCGCACACACATTTTGGCAAGGAGCCGCTGTCCCCACACTCTGCTAAAGTGCTAACTGCAGTGCAGAACATAAAAGGCCCAAGGCTGCTACCGATTCCTCCTGTGGCCTGCAGGCCTACGTCGGGTTTTTGGCTTGAAAATGTTGCTGTTTTTGTGACAGTTCCCCCCCCCCCCTCAGAGCTACGCTTTCTCTTACCATTCTCAGACTCGGTTTTTATTGAGATGCGCTGGCAATGCACTCTAAAATCCACTGATGAGGGTCACCATTTAATTCAGCGAATACCCTCCTCGGTGATGGCGCATATGTTGAAGTCGATGCCTAGCTCTTAGTCCAAGACACACCCCTTTGCCCTGAAAGAAGCATCAGCGTTGATTTCTACATGCATTCTTAGGTACGGCTTCGGGCATTTCGAAAAACACTTAATCATTTTGTATTGTTGAGACATGTTTTTTTTTTTTATTTGGCATTTACAGGCAAGTATGAGAGACACAGGTTATTGCGTCTCTCCCTGAGTTGTAGTAGGCCAGTTAGAGCTGGTTTTCATCTGGTTGGATGCAGACTGACCTGGATACTATTTGTAAGTGTTTAGCAGGCTGTCACAAGTGAGACGTATGACACTGACATTTATGTTTCATGTCTAGAGTATTTTGGGGCTGAATTTACACTGCAGGTCCAAGTGTCCAAATCCAATTTAATGCCTTCATGTATCCTATTTTTTATTTTTTTTACTGTCTTTTTCTATATACATTGCGAGTAACAGATATCCAATTATGGCTGTGTTTATATTGATGGAATCCATGAAACTGACTGCGTGCGCAGACACCGTACTAGCTTACATGTAACTCCACAAGTGTCAACATTAACAATTAGAGATATTCAATACCCCTTTCCTCAGACCTATACAGTGCGAGTACTAAATTCTTGAGGACACACCGATACTGATACCAGGTGACTGATACCAGTGCTACTTTTGATACATCCAATTTCTATTAAACCAATGCCAGATCATTTTAAAGAAAACGCTTTTGTTTATTTCTGATGAAAGGATGAACGGTAACACTGCAATACATAGTTTAAGTTTAAGAAGTGTAAGATAATACAGGTTCAACGCTTACCTGTTAAACATAATACTATGAAGCTGGAAAATAGGGATGGTCGATGGCTGAAAAAATATTTCATGTCAGCCAATATAGATAAATATTGTGTTTTTATTAATAAAGTTTATTAAAGTTGAAATACAACATTCCAGAGGAAAAATACCTTTCAAGTACATGCAAGTAGAAAAAAGTAGGCAACAGGTACATACGAGTAAGTAAAAGCGCCGTGTTGGCTGTACTGCATTCAACTAATAATGCATGCTAAACATTAATACAAACCTTACAAACATTCATTATATACTTAGATAAATTGCATCTTACTGGGCATATGAGAGGAACGGACATGGATGGAATTCAAAAGAGAACAACTCTGTCAGCCATGCACAAATTGAGTTGGCAAATAAGCATATACAGTTTGGTAGCAACACATTAATAATGCACGCTAAACATTAATATAAACCTAATAAACATACATATACTTTCAGAAATTCCATCTTAATGGGCTTTCGAGAGGATTGACATGGATGTGGTTCACTTACTTTGTAGAAAATGTTCTGTCAGCCATGCATTCCATTTACTTCCTGCTAGTAGAACGGCCACAACAAGGCACTAGTGACTGGCATCGCTGACTGGTATCACCGCCTTTGTGGGCACTCGATACCTTGAAATAAGGACAGTATTGGCCCGATTCGATACCTGTTATCGGTACTCGAACATTGCTATTGAGAACAATTCATGAATAATATAAATAATTTAAAATTACAAGTGAGTGTTTTTTTAACGCGTCGGTGTCCATTTGTGTTGTTTGGTCACAACCATATTCCCCAATTGAAATGAATGGAAATAACTGAAATAAATAAATGAAAACAACTACATATTTTGTGGTTGCAAAATAAGTAAATAAGGAAAACATCAATTTGTTTCGTTAACATAGTGATAACATAATTAAATAGAATGTAGAGAATTCAACAGTTTGTGAATCTTGTCTGATTCATTTCAGCTCCTCCTTCGTCTTGTGAGACAGGTGGCAGTACAAATACTAATAATAATTTTACTCAACTATTAAAAGCGACACAGTCCAATGCTGGTTAATACGTCACATAGATTCACAGTACATTCTCGTAGAAAATTATAATTTGAATAAATATTAAAATATTTAAATAAATATTTCAGAAGCGTTAAGTGATTGAGCTGAAAATGATAATAGCACACTTGGACCGAATGAGCTGCATGTCTTCTTTTGATTGTGTTGAATTCAGTTGATGAATAGGGATGCTATTTTGGGGATAATGGCGCACAACAAAAACTACTAATTGGAATGCTGGTCGATCAGCATTGACGCAATTGGCTCTGTTGGTCAACTTAGTTTTGACATCTATTTTTTGTAGCAAATGTTGTTTTCCGTAAACCAAATCAAACATCTGTATTCACTGTTTGACTGTGGTTGACCTAAAATGCAATCGGCATGGCGGAAGTCTGCTCGTAAAGCAAGGTCAGAGATCATCCCCATTGACGCCTGAACACCACGCTACCTTTTTACAAACATTGAGGTCACAGATGGTGCCTTTTTACTATTGCCTCTTGTACGTACGCTCAGATGTCTCCCCCTACCCCCACGACTGGGAGGGTGGGGGAGAAGGGAGACGGGTGCACTGATGAAGGCTGCATGCTAAAAATAGAGCACAGCCCTCGGAATCTGCCTTTAACAGTGAATCTGCCTGTTAAAGTCATCCACGCCGGCTTACACCCGCTTCTGCTGCAAGTGGTGTCACCTTTCAAGTCAACAAATTGTGATTTAATACTAACCGATGTCTTTTATTCTGTGGTGATTCAGCACTTAAAATTGGAACGTCTGAGGTTGAACGCAATCCATTATGGGAACCTGGTTGACTTCCAACGTGTGAATTTGAAGCAATTGTTCCCATAGGAAGTAATGTAAAGTGAATACATTTTTCCAGAGTAAAACTTTTGCCATCAGAAAGCCTCTACTAATGACATTTGAACTGTTGTACACATACCCTGACTTGAGAAAGCAGTGCTTTTACTCTTGTCCTACATTTTGTTTTTGTTCTATAGAGAAGAAAAATCACTTATTTTTAGGGATTTTCATGAAAAATTACGTGACCGTCAGATTCGATCAAAGCCTTTTATTGCCGATCAAAAAATCCGATCACGCGCAGCTCATGCGGTGTGCTGTGTGTAGTTTGCGTCTAGTAATATATGCCATGAAAAGATACCTCGCGGGGGCATAGCCACAAGTTTCAACACAACCAACTTAATCCGACATTTGAAGAACAAGCAATTGGAAGACTATGGTGAGTTTACGAGGCTCACTGCATTGAAGCAGCAGCAGCAACCATCAAACGGCAGCTAACGTAGCCCATGCTGACCAACTCAAACCCATATCAGCGCGACAGGCAAAAGGCAACGCAAATAACCAGGAACATAATGAAATTTGTCGGACTTGATGACCAACCGTTCTCGGTGGTGGAAGACACCGGATTCCGCCGTCTGCTCGCCCACTTCGAGCCTCGCTAGCTATGCGCTACCGGGACGCAACTACTTCACAGACGTAGCTCCACCAGAGAGTGTATTTTCGCATCGAAGGTTTCCTAAAAGAAGGCCTATTATCCTGTTTTACAAGTGTTAAATGGAGCTCGGATGTCAGTCCTGTGTCGATGTTGAGTCTATGCGTGATGCGTTACTGTCACAATGCAGTAAATGTGGCATTATTGCCACAGGGAGACGCGTTGTAGGTCACGTGTGGGCAACAGACCCACTATATCATTTTATAATTCACAAAAAGATTAACAGTGACTTTTTTCTCGTTGACAAATGCACAAGATAGTTTGTCTATGCACAAGACAAGAAACCAAGTTCCTGAGTCGTTTCAATTTAGGAACTCATTGAATAGTTTATTCGAGTGAAGCCTGCATGTGACTATTTTTTCTACTTTGATTATATTCTGAACCATGCAATGTTTAGGTGGCATGTTATTTGGCTTTTTGAATAATTAAGTCTTTTGAGACTGCTGATTATTTTAATCTGTTAAAAACTGTGTTACTAAAAGCTGTTTTTTTTCAATTATCTTTGTGACTGAGTAATTGTTGTATTGTGCTAGCAACGGTTTTGTATTTCTTCATGCTTTTGAAAATATCGATTTTTTTGTTTGTCAAAATTACGGCAACAATATGGCTGTTTTTTTTCAGATAATATTGCATGATAGCAGTCACCATAAATAAATGGAAAAATATACAGGTATTCCATGTGATCGGTATCGGCCGATCTCACTCATGCATGATCGGTATCGGTGTCATAAAACCTGATCGGAACATTCCTACTTATTTTATTTTTAAGTCATGTTGTTTAGGAATGAAATACTGTAAATTGCATTCATCGCAGGCCGCCCCGCCCCCGCACAGATCATATTTGACATTTTAAGTTTTGAAAATGTTTGGTTCACCTTGAAATGTTTTAATGTTTTGGGTGATCATCTTCCAATGTGTTTTTAAAATGAGCATTCCACCTTATCTCATCTAGAAGGTAATTAATAAGATTTGCAATTAAGGTAGTGTGTTCTCCCCAAAGAACAAGCTTATCTGGCAGCACTGTAGCATACATGCAATGAAAGGGATGAAAGTGCTGGGAGTTGGAGGGCTAATTAGCAGAGGCGGGAGAAGGATCTTTTTTATAATCCAAAAGAAAATAAAAATTGTACCAAGTAAAGACTGCCAGTATGGTCAATGGTGTGCAGCTTGCCTGAGGTAAGCAGCTGAATATGAGCTCAGCCACGATGCCCGGCATCCAGGCACCGGATCATTCACATCTGATAAAAAAGCAGAATGGTGCCCGGTGATTGGCATTTTCATAAAAAAATGCATGGCAAGTAATTATGCAGGAAATCCAAGTTTCCTACGCTCTATTAATTATTTAACCCCCCCCTTGCTCACCTTCTCTGTCACTCTCTCACTTGCGCTGCTCACCCTTTTTACTTAAACGAATGGCTTTACTTGACTGCTTCTGCCTGCTGTTTAATGAAACTTATTGAGTCTTATGTCAATATTTCAAAGTATGTTTGTAAAGGAAGCAGTAGGGGCTCTTGTCCTTTGATCGTCCCGCTAGCGTGTCCTCAGGGGGGTCAGCGTCTGCGTGCGTGCCATGGCACAGCTGCGGCAGCCGAGCGGAACCGGTGATGGATGACATGCCAAAACGGGCCGTGCCGCCCTCCCCAGCGCCTGTATTGACAGGCGCGCTTCTTGTCGCGCGCGTTCAGTGATCGTCGGGCCGGGCTAATCGCAGGTCACGCCGACCACGGACATGACATGTGAAGACGGGAGCCAGAATTGCTCATCTGTCAATGTCATGTCTTCAACGCTTGACGCCGTTAAAACACTGCATGAAACTTGTGTAAAAGTGTCGAACTGGTCCAAACTAGACATTTTCCACTCGCTGTCTGGCTGGTGTTACATTAGTATTCAGGTCAAACATTTTGTCACAGCGTATATACATTATTCATAGGCATATAAGTGTCAAGATTATTGTAATGATTATCACTCATTTTCAATACAGGAACAATATTACGTATGGAGCGTGTTTCATAGTTGGGCATCCCAGTGAACTATCACAGTACCTTCCATTTCCGGTATTCTTTCCGTTTCTTACAATCACTTGTTGACTTTTCTGTTAACTTATTAAATCACACATGGTGAGCTAATCCTTTGACTGTTGAATTCTGCTTATGTCTAACTAAGATTTGAAATGCAGAGGTGTATTTTGGTTGCTTTTTAAATTGGTTCATTTTTTGAGTAGTGCATACAAAAAAATGGAAAATGGCCATTTGTTTCTCTTTACACCGTTTGTGTTGGTTCCTCAGTAAATGCACAACATGTGTTTTTTGCCGACAGTGCTGCCAATCCAAAGTCCTTCAACATGTCCTGCAGCAGCCGCAAGGCCACAGCCTCTCCCCACCGCTTAATTGCGTACAAATCAGTGTGTTAATGTGGCCGCGTGAATGGATGGCGGGTGCATGGAGGTTTCTGGACTCTTTTGACCACCCCCGTGTATTATTAATGGGTCAGCAAGTCTAGTAGCTCCCTGTGAAGTCAGCTAAAGGACTGTCGAGTGCGCCTCGGATTTCCCTCTCAGTAGAGGATCAAATGGAGTATGTTTGATAGTTTGAGGAAGTTAAAAAAAAAAAAAAAAAAAAGTGTCATGCTTCAGTCATGTGGCCAGCAAGATGCTGCTGCTTACCCTTCTTTTGTGAATTTGCTGTGTGTGGCGATGGTTTCCTCAGGGGCAGAATGTCACAATGTCGTCTTCTCGTGAAATCCCAAGAATCCAATGAGATTACTTTGCTTGTGGTTATGATTGTTTTTCACATGATTAGTTTGACACCTTCATGTATAGCGGTAAGTCTGAGGCTAGTGATCAGCTAGTATAGGTTCCAGCTCACCTGTGACCCTAATTAGGACAAGCAGTAGAGAAAATAAAGAGATGAGTCGACTGATAAATTGTTAACTGACATTATTTACTTGAATGAGCACAATTGATAAAAGAACCACTTTTCTTTGTTGTTGGCCTTTTATTTGCGTGTTGAGTCGGCAGACCGCCTAATTGTCATTTTCTTCAGTCAGCAGTTGTTTGAAATGCACACTACCGACACCTGCAAGACCCGAGTGGAACAGCGAAGACCCGAATACTGCATACAGTTTTAGCAGTCCAGTCGGGACTCTCAGTTGGTCAGTAATCAGTTGATTAACTTGTGCAGTGTGAGAGGGAATTTAAAGAAAACAGTATGAAAATAGTACCATGTGTGCCGAGCTTCAGAAGGGTTTTATACAAACAAGTGTAACCCCCCCCCCCAAAAAAAACAAAAAACTGAAAATTTAAAAAATTTAAATTTTTTTTCCCCATTTTCTCTGCTTGTTTAAATGACACATTTTGAAGGATTAAATTTAGTATTAAAAGGGACATTATCGTTAGGATGTTTCTTGATTTGCTTTCGCAGTCAGCAGCAGTTTGAAACACACAAGTTCCTGTAAAGTAAATTCATACATTTGTTTTTAACTACTTCCTACAACTTTGAAGATAAATATACGTAAATATATTGATGTATTGTCCGAATTATCCGATCAAGGGAACATATGTTTGATATTAAAGAATTTCCCGGCTCTATGTGGCTGAGCTTACGTTAAGCTAGGCTAATTACTAAATTGCTTTTAAAAGGATTGTACTTAAATGATGTTTGTTCTATTGAAAAATGACAAACATAATTCCTAATTGTGGTGTTTGATTAAAAGTTAACTGAGCATGATTTCAGCACTTCAGCGGACACACCCACAATGTTTAAGAGTAACAATGTCTTGAATTAGCAGATTTTGAGGCCTATTTATTCATTTTTGTAATAATGTTAATTTAACAGGGTTGTTAAAAGCACTCTTCTCATCAACGCGTACACATATGCATATTGTATAACAATGTAGGCGCTATCTGTAAGTAGAGGTGCCAGTTTAGCATATTTTTATATTCCCGGCACGGCATTTTGCAGCATTCATATCCCTCCATGCTGCTGAAGCACCCACCAGAAAAAAATGCACAGGGAAGTAGCGCACACAATGACTTTCTGTGCCGCTTCGCCATTCGTCTAAACTCCTAAATGGACAGTTGGCACTGCCCCGTCACCATTACTCGTCGCGCTCGCTTCTTCATTGTTAGTGCACGTCGTCGTCAGCAGGCTGCTGTGAGCCATTGTCAGAGGCCAGCGTCGGAGGCTCTTCTTCTTCCTCTTCTTCGGGCTGATAATTAAGTGGCGTACTGACAAACGGCTTTCATCAGATCTCTCATGTGGAACTGAGAGCATGCGAAGGCTTTCAGGGAGGATAAACTGGGGGGACGTCACTTTCCCTCCGATGCTTGCTGGCCTTGTGCTGCTACTGCTCCTCTGCGCTGTGAACGTAGTAGAAAATTACAGAGAACCACACAGCCGACACAAAGCCCTCTTTGCGTATAACCTCGGTTTGTACAGTTTCCTGGTTTGTCTCGATGGTCAGCCACACGGTCTGTTTTCCTCTTTGACAATCTGGCGGTGTTTTTTTTTTTTTTTTTTTGGGTCCCTCAAAGACAAACTACTGCACAGGAAAACAAACAAAGCATGGACGAGATACTGTGTTTTTGTATAACACGTCAAATGTGCCGAGTCACAGCGTTGATCTTTTTGGTGACTACAGATTTTAAAAAATGACTGTTGTTAATGAGCCTTCATTACGAAATGGTGTTTGTACACTTTGCCAAATAAGGCCTGTCAGCGGATGTTGGCGGGCGTTCAGCCTCCACTCTCTTAAATGTGCTTCCACCTTTGTAGTTCATAATGAGTGTTATGAAAAAGTGCGTTTTAAGTAATATATGCGCACTTGGCGGTAATCAGGAGATATATATTTAGCTTAGGAACTAATTATTTAACTTGGTGATGCAGGACATTTTTTTCCCCTTCTAAAGCACTTGTTTCTGATGCAATCAAATTAGGTCTGATGTCCCACAGGACTGTTTGAAAAGACTTTGTGGTCTTTCTGCACACCCACATCTACCGCCTCTGCTTGTTTGAGAACGAGAAAATGTCAAGTCATCGCAGGTTTGCTGCTGCCAGAGATGCCGCTGTTCTAATCTAGACCAAGTGGTGCAATTAAGTTTTGGTATGGTACATGTTTTATGGCCTTCCATTGTCCAAAGGTGCAAAGGGTTCTAAAATAAGAGTTTCCAATGTATCCTGCCAGTTGTTGACACCCTTCTATTAAGGCCAATGCCACTGCATTTTAGCTTAAGCGAGACACGCTACAGTCTGCTGATTGGCCTGCAGAGCCGCTTCATTTTAATGAAATGTTACACTTGTGCGTTGTGTTTTCGTGTGTCACACTGGTGCGATGTAATGTTATTATTTTAGTAGTTAAGGCCAAATTGCGATTTACCGTTCCTAATTGTACAGTCATGAACTGATTAAAGAGTAAGTCTCACCCGAGGAATGGGACTTTGCGACTCTAAATTGTCTGGAGGTACGAATGTGAATTGTTGTTTGTCTATTAGTGCCCTGCCATTGGCTGGTGACCAGTTCAGGGTGTATCCTCCCTCTCGCACAAAGACGGCTAGAATCGGCTCCAGCATACCTGCGACCTTAGTGAGGATAAGACGTTCACAGAGTAAATTAATATTTCATAGTTTCAATTATCCAATTCATCATGACCTATATGCGTCAATCAGTCTGTTCATTCATATTTGGTTTGGGACAAAGAATTATTACTTGATACAGTGGAATGCAAATGTAAAGGATTCTCAATGAATAACTTTTAACCATCAATTATGACACTGGACCACTGCTCACCTAACAGTGTCGCTCCGACATAACGACGAGACCTGAGTGAAGTATTCACACTTAAATATACTTTGGGTAAATGAAAAATAATATCATAAATAAATCACTTACTTCACGCAAGCCAAAAGGTGCATGCAGCTCCTCCCCTTAGCTCCTTTTGCCAGTACAATGATTTAAAAAAAAAAAAAGTCTATCAAAACAGGATAAACTAGAAAATGATCACATTTATTTGGAGTTCGGAGTGAATGAACAGTAGAGATGTGGTCTAATTTGGAAGTGTTTTGTAAGACAGTTCTGGGTATTGTTGTGGTGTTATAAAACATGTTTTCTGTTGTTGTTTAATACAGCACAGGAGAGATCGTCATAAAGTGGCGCTACAAGGTTGAAGCTGGAAATTTCTGGATCTCTACATTAATGTGAGCAGATTCACTACTGTGAGAGTCCATCAAAACCTATTTTTCTCCCCAGGGACGGTATAATTCCAGGTCTTAGTTCCCATCTCAGGCGTGTTGTATTGACAAGTTGGCCTTGTGAATCACTGCCAATTTTGAAGAAGGTGCGTGACCGTCATAATTTCTCTCCGATTCCTTCTTGGTTCCTTGCCAACAACGGCCCTGCGGAAGGTCAGGGATGCTCTGAAATAATCCACTTAATGGAAGCATGCTTCTTCGCCCGTGTTCCACGTTGCAACAAATAAAGCGCTTTTGACTGCGAGCGAGACGGATTGGGACGGACACAAATAGCGGCCAGGGAGAAAGGAACGGTGAAGACAGGTGGCTCTCTGAAGCGCTGTGATCAAGCCATGCCTCGTGAGTGACCTGCCATTCAGTGTTGCATCAAGGGAATCCCCCCCACCGCCGCCACCAACACAGAGTTTTTTATTAGAGGAAGGGCTGGTTAAATGTAGCTTTCACGCTACAGTGTACCTCACAAATAATGCAGGAGTCTGCTTCTCCTCTGAACCCCAACAACCTCCGCGAATTTGCGCAGTACCATTCCAAGAGTGGCCTGAAAACAACAAAGCAGGTGTATTAAAAAAAAAAAAAAGAAAAAAAAAAGAAAGAAACAGGGCCGGATGTGGGTTGTATTGAGTTCAGAACATTGATCTATAGGAGCGCTTGGTCTCTACCCTCTGCGCTTCTGTTGAAGCGGTAACATCCTTGGTGCTGCATTCATAAACTTCTTATGTGCCTCTAGAGAGCTGCACAGGTTTTGTGTTGCCTTCGCCTATTGTCTGCGCTCTATAGGTTGCGAAATCCTTGGATTAAACTTGGATATTATTTATTTATATAAACCAGTGTTGCTTGACTCTGGGGTTCAGGCTCATCTGACCGTATTAATATATAGCTGAATAAGTGTGTACTTTTCGCATTATGCAGCGTCCTCTGGAAAGGCGTACTCAGCCGATGACACTTCAGCTTTTCGATTCTTTTACTTCTCATGCAGCCTGTTGCTCAAAATCCAAGAAACTTTTGTTGCTGCTAACTTGCTTCTTTGAGAAAAAAAAACATAGGTCATCTCCTATGAAGCCAATTTCTGTCCTGCATGCATTGTCCTCATTATTGGTACCCGTAAGTGAGAAATGGGTTTAATTTAACCAAATGCTCATTGTTGGGGGACCTGAGGGGTTTGGCTTTGGAGGAATTTCCCTGTGGTGTCATCTGCTTTTGCAGAAGTGGCTGTTGGGTTTTAATTACTATAATACCTCAGTGTGCTGCATTAGATGACCTGGGGAAAAAGTTTGTGAATTTTTTTTTTTTTTTTTTTTTTGTGTTCCTGCTTCATCGTTTGTCTTCATAGCATAGGCAGGAACAGGAGTGTGTGCTTTTATATTCGCGCGTTTTATTAACAGCAAATGCTTGTGGCAAGGACAGAGAATTGAAAAGTCAGTGTAAATGTGTTAATATTAGCATATGGCTTGTTTTCAGACTGTGGGGATTAACTAGGGTTGATGTTCGAGAGATGATGATGATGATGATGACATGCTAACATAGCAGTCTCCATCTTCACCTGGTGGCTCTTTCTTATCAAACAGCACAAACAGAAAATGTGCAAGACCAGTAACAGAAGGTCCAAAGCCAAGTCATTTCAATACAAAAAGCGAATCAAAATACCATTCCATAGTCATCTCTTTGTATTAATATAATATCGCTATAGCGGTTAAAGCAATTTACTTCTTCCTTGGAAAGTACGCTATGTTTGTGGTTCAATTAAAAAAAAAAAAAAAAAAAAAAAAAACAGTATAGTGTCATACTGTATATGTTGCTCCTCAAAGCATTGTTTACCGATAAGAACACCCAGTGTCGCTGTTTTTCCTGTTGCAGCGAGTCGGTATGTTGGTATGCGCGAGTATCAGCTGCCAGCTGTGCGAGTATGCTTTTATAGATCGTAATTTACTCAGGCTTCAGTTTTGTCACACTCAGCGGCATCGCTCGATGCCTTTGGGCCTAAGGTTTTTTACATGCATCTTTAAACAACTGATTTCAACCCAGAGTTTGCTAAACCAATAAGTGTGTTGTTAGCCTCATGCTGTGGCTTTGGCAGTGGATGGGTGGAGATTATCGTAGCTGTTGCAAAATCAATTGACAACTATGATTGTCATTTTTATTTTTATTTATCGGATGATAAAATAACGATCCAGCATCCGATCAGTAACATTCAGATGGTACTCAATCCTTTTGATCATACCTGGAGAATTAACCTCCCTGTTTTAAAAGAGTCTCTCATTTTTTTCCCTTTTTAAACAAAAAAAAATCTTGCTTGCTGTGGCATCCCACATGCCTTCTTCCCACATCCCCTACAAATAGCCAGTGAATGTGCTACATTCCGTGGCCTCGGTGCAGATCCCCTAACGCAGAGGTGTACATTCTGTGTTGGTGGGCATGCCACGGGGTCCATACAGTATGAACAACCTAAAATTAAAGTTCCTTCCTGTATTCTGTGTTCGCTTGCACTCTCTTTGTCTGTTTGCATTGATTTCACACTCACACACACAAAAAAAAACAAGCTACCCCATTACCACCAAGACTATCTTTCATTTTATTGACCCTGGTGTCTTAAAAATAATTTTGCACCTCTCTCGGTTTGACTAACTTGAATGCGTTGACCACGCAAACACTTCATGCATCATATTGTGGTGTGCGTTTTGTCCTTTCCGCCACGTGCTGAACAAAAGCTCAATTTGGGCTAACTGAAAACAGATTTGAATGAAAACTCCAGCCAGAGTGAAGACTTTCCAGAACTCTGGTGTCAGCATTTGTGGGAAACACGTTTTTTTGGTTTGTCTTCATGTGTCGTCACAAGTGTGGGCCGTTAATATTCACTTCATGATCAATTCAAGTATAATTACCTTCTTTCTTAGATTTTCCACGCGGTGTACATATTCACTCAATGTTTTGGTAACAGATTTATGATGAAGAATTCTGTCAATCAAAGTTTGGAGCGATATCGTCTCTGTTTTACGACACAGGTGTCAAGCGCCGGCATGTTTTCCAATTCTCCCTGGTGCAACACACCTGTTTCAAATGATCAGGGTAGCATCAGGTTCCTTCCGAGATTGCTGATGAGTTGATCATTTAAATCAGGTATGTTGCAGCAAGGAGAGTTGGAAAACATGCAGGAAAGCGGCCCTTGAGGACCCGAGTTTGACACCTTTGACACACATGTTTTAGGGGGTTTAACCAACTATGCAACTAGTCAACTCAACTACTCCGTATCGACGTTGAAAGCTTGAAGTCGACTCATCGCTTGTCACATTTTCAACAGTTTTTGGACTTTTGACTCGTGCATCTGCTGCCGATGTTGCTCTGCAGCGGCAGAATGTCAAACCAACAAGGCAACACTGTCTTCCTATGTCCACCACTAATTAAAATATTCATAGCAGTGGGGACTGGTGGTGAGAGTAACGGCAGCAGCGTGAAGTGAAGCTCATTATTTGTCGCCAAAATGTTATGTCCATTAATGCACGGACAACATTCATATCATATTTAGAACACACACCAAAATCACAACACTGGGTCAAAACACTTGTCGCAGTAGGCCATACATCCGTACTGTTACCAGCGTGTGAAAATATTTCAAGACGAATGACACGGGTAGCACTGTCACTTCCAAATTATGCAAATCTATCCTTGAATACAAGAAAAATACTAGTGAAACTGAAAAAAAATGCATCCATCTCCACAGTGGTTCCAGTCTTTTATATCCCTCCATCACTCAGATTTGCTGACAGGTCAATTAGAGGTTGCGGTCCTATATTCCAAAGTGACGGTGCTCGCAAGAATGTTTTCTTTGGATTTGCTATGTGACTCCCCCGCACATAGCTTTCATTCAAGATTTTCGACAGGGAAACACAGGGTTGATCTCTTCTACATCGAGACCCCTCTGCATACGCTTTCTTTTTGAGGTCAATTCAAAGATGGATGTTGTTATACTGTATGTTAGATACTTTTGTTGGATCATCCAAGCTAACATAACTCACTCACATGGCGTGACTTAGTCTTCTTATTTTGGGATGTAAATGGATCTCGGGAATCAGTTTACTCTGCATATTTGCTTTTTATGAGCAGCTGCTGTGCTGGCGGTCATTGTAATGTTTAACCACTGTCTTTGGCACCGCTCACCTCTGCCTGTTTTTTTCCCACCACCTCTCATCTCTTTGATCAGAGAGGCAGCAAATCCAGCGGCGTTTAAGTTAGCCTCTTTCAGGGGTTTAATCCAAACACTTAAAAGAGCACCTGTAGGTCATCGCAGAGCCTCAGATGATCCCTGGAATGCTTCAAGTAAACTGAATGGAGTGCAACCTCGGATTTCAACCACAATGCCTTTCTGGGACAGAAAGGTATCCGGTGTTGGGGTGTGGATCCTGAAGCCATGTCAGATTTGTTGGAGTTTATAAAAAACTAAAAATACTATTGGAAATAATGGAAATACTTTTGTAATATTTGTAAAATCTTAAACAACAGCAGTCAGCGTTTGAGTATCATTTTAATAATCTTAACTGTCAACTTAGCCTTATTATTCGACATAGACAGATATGTTTTTTTCAGGGCCGATACCAATTATTAGTAGTCAATGAGGCAGATAACGGATATACAGAGCCGATATTAATTTTCAGTAAACGGGAAAATATTGGCAGCAAAATAAATAAAATACAAACTCCAACTCTGAACAGAATAGCCTTAATGAAAAATGTTTATTTTTTTCCATTTTATCTTGGACAACAGACATCCGTGTTGTAAAATTCTAACAAAACGTTGAGAGAGCTCTCAGGGTTATCAGCATGTCTTAAAAAGTTAAATGAAAACTTAAACTAGTAACTAACACCCTATAGTTTTCTACAGTAGTGAAGTTTTCCAAAATGTCAAAGTAACTGAAATGTTAAACTTTCACTTATGTTTGTTTTAATTTCAAACAAAAGGTGAAGAGCATTCTCTTCTCAGGGTCAGCAGAATCTCTTATGAAATTAACTGAACATTCAAATAGTTCCCTGAAGTTAACACAGTTTTAAATTAGTCTCATATCGGCCATCAGATTTATATATATATATATATATATATATATATATATATATATATATATATATATATATATATATATATATATATATATATATATATATATATATATACATATATAAAAAAGAGCAACCGCCAATATTTTTCGAAATACAAAATATTGGTATTGCTGATAACTGGCTGGGCCGAATCGGTCCAACCCTACTTATTATACTGAGTCAGGACATAGACGTGTATACCACTTTTGTTGCTTCGTCATAAGACACATGCACCAAAAGACCGACCACATTCATGTTTGGTTTTATCAACAATTGGCTGATGTCTTCAAGACTTCACACCGATCACTCTCTAATGTACATTTCTGGTCTTCCTGCATTATTATTTTTAACTTGTTGTTGTTAAATCAGCCATTTTGTACTGAGCAGCCAGCCAGGACAACAAAAATGAAAGCTTTGCCCTTCACTGGTCTTTGTTTTTCACCACAAGTCCACAACCCTCCCAAAAATTCAAAAATCAGGAAAACTGAAATGGGGAAAAGCAGTTGTAATGGTATTATCTCTGTAGTTCAATGCTACACCGAATCGAATCTCTGAATTCACTTTCCATGGTCTTCAAGGTTCTGCTGTCATCCGACTTGGTGTTGGTCGTGGGATTTACTGTGTCCGTGTGTTTGTTTGGAAGAGCCCCCACATACGTAATGTATGTCCAGAAGTATGAAGTTACAAGTTGGAGCACAGGGGGCATGGGTTTATTCCCGTTGTGTCACCCCCCCCCCCCCCCCCTCTCAAGTCACTGGCACTCATCCCGATGTCATAACCGCTATGTAAGCTTACATGTGTCTGTCCCAGCGTGCCCAATCCGCTCCGCAGGCTCCCTGACCGCGCGCCAGGGGTTGCTCGTTGGTTCCCCAGCTGTGAGGAGCTGGGTTCTGACGCGGCCTGTCCCTTTGGCTCACTCGGGATGTTTGACGTGCTGAGCGCAGAGGTCAGCCTGACCTACTTTTTTCCCCTCGGCGGCTCTTCTTGCTGAGCTTCGGCGCTCCTCGGCAGGGGAGGTTGGGTTGGGGGGGGGGGGGGGGGTCGGTTGCGTTGGTTATGCGAGGGTGGAGCTGCTTACGCCTCCACTGCTGTCCTGGTGTGTTAAATCACCGCCATTTCTCTGGATGTGTGCGCACGTTTTTTTTTAAGGTGTGTAGGAGGCATCACACATGTAGACTAAGGTCAGATATGAAGTGCTCTGTGGGGGTTGCAGGTAGATGCCGGGCGGCACTTGTGCAGGACCCCTGCAGTGAGCACTGTCTGACTCACTTTATGTACCTCTCTAAACACTCTCTGACCTCACTCCCCCCCTTTTTTTTTTGTTCTTAAAATGAAGTAATGCATTGTTATACATTAGAACATGCAGAGTTCGACCAAAACTTTGGCTTAGGATATACTTTAAATGCAGTGTTGGGCAGAAGTGACGAGTTAAACTATATTTCTCAGTAGCGTGGTTGTAACGTCGCTATTTTCAATGTTTTCGTCATCACATAATGCAGCGTTCACGGGAGCTTCATTTCCCCAGGCAGTTCTAAACCTTAACTGCATCTCTTCTTCTTTGACGTCACGTACCTATCCTCCTGCTGATTGCCTGACTTGGACAGTGTAGAAAAAGATGCCCACGAGCGGAAAGCACGCAGCAAGAGTATTTTATTTCCTGATGTATTAATATTAATATTTATAATGGCTAACTTGTGTTTGTACTTGTACGGCAGTTAATGTTAAAATATGAATTAAATCCTGTACAGGTAGTGAAGGTTTTGTAGCTGGTTTGCCTGTGGAACAAATTCCAGAAACGATTGCAGTGGATCTTCGATTTTTGTATGGCTTAGTTTTCATAAGATTAGATTTTGATGGCGCTGTTCGTCTAAAATTTGTCCCAGTTTTTGTACATCTGCTCAGATTTCGTACAAGCGCTGGTGTGAGTGCCAGAGAAAGACAAAAGAAAGTAACACTGGATGGGGGGGGCTTCCCTTTCGTCACTCTCTACACCTCACCGTTTTTCACATGTCAAGAGTCTTCAATCAAGGTAAAAGTGATGATAAATCTTCATTTATCCATGTCATTAGTCATTTATATTAATTACCATTTTTTTCTGTATATAAAAATGTGATTATGTATTTTTTATTAATATTTTTGGGCATCTGGAACAAATGAATTGGATTTACAATCATTTGAAATTGAAATAGCGCTCTATTTTTGAACGAGTTGGTTTTATTCACACTATCGTCCTGACTATCCACCAAAAACAAGGAAATGTGAGCAAATGTATTTCCAGTTCCACTGTCTGTGTTCATCAGGTGCATCATTGTCAGACAGTCCTCGCTTTGCTCTCTTCCTCTCCTAGTCGCCACTGTGATCTATCATTCCGTTCTCCCCCATCACCCCCACTCTCCCTCTGCTGTAATCGTAATATTCTCGAGTAGCCCCTTTGTTCTGTTTCATATTTACTGAAAATGCTCGCAGTCCGCCCGCCTCCCCGCAAAAGCGGTGCAAAAAGGACACACAGTAAGTGATGTTGCGAGAACGCATGCAGACGGTGTTGGTTTAAACATAAACTTTGAATGAAGTGGTAGCAGTGGCGGACTCTGTCTGCTTGACCAAGCAGAAGCTACTTAATGGATAGAGCATACCTCTCTGCACAAGTTTAGCAGGGTTTGTCTGCCTGGCGTCATGTGGCATATGTACACACACTTTTAAGACATACACACAGAGTTAAAACAAATGTAAGTGCTTGAGTGTGCACACAATTTTTCAGTCGGTGCGGTCTGTCACACAGATGTTCCCTGCTTTTTCCAGTAGGGGAATGCCGGCTTAAATGAGAGCATCATATCTTTTTGTCGCCATATACTATGCAAGATGAAGGCCGGAGACAGACAACGCCATACGAATGACGGATGCACATAAATTCGACCAACCGGATGACAGTATTTGTCTATGGAACAACCAGCAGATTGTGTTCCACTTGGATTTTATGAACTTTCATTCTTGCTTGAATAGAAAAGTGGTCACAAGAGATGACAAAAGCTCAGAACTCAGCAGCATGTGCTTGTAATTGTGTTTATATTTTTGGACATAAGCGCGCATGGGTTTCATCGCGAGAATTATTTGAGTGGGACACGCCATCCCAAATGTATTATTCATGCGGTGCACTGGAGCTTTGAACTTGAACCGGGCTAACTCTGCTCTAGCAGGTATCCGGTGTGGGAAGTGGATTCTGAAGCCATGTTTAGTTCATCGCAACATGGTTTGTCGAGAAATCCACCCACTGCTGCATGTTTGCTGCTGCGTGTCAGCTTTTTCTTACAACATAATGCAGGTGTGCGTTAACACGTTATTGTATGATGTTATTCCTGCAAAATAATTACTTTTTTTTCCCTCTTGTAAAACTTGTTTCTGATCAATGCAGTGCTCATATTATGATGCTCTTTGTGAAAAATTTTAATTGTAATGTTACATCTCCAAAATTCTTTTTTTTACAATATCGGTATGTTATATTCATGCCCCCTCTTGGTTTAAATGCATTTTCAGCCCAAAAGTTGCAACTTCAGATTTAAACCTTACAGATTAAATTTAAACTTTACAGATTTAAACCTTATTTTGTGGTTTATGCACGGTGTACCGTATTTACACATTTAATGGTCCATGTCTGTTGTTCTGAAAACGTTTTATAGCAAGTACCACCTCAAACAATTCTTGGCTCTACAAGTACCACCAGCATGATCAACAATTAAAATAAGATAGCGTAGTAGGCCCAAGTGTTCTTCAAAAACTAGGCAGAGGTTTTATTCCTTATATGTGTGTTTAATATTATTGTAAGCAACAGTAACATTATATACAGTTAGAAAATTAACACTGCGCAAAAATATAGGACAATACAAACCGTACTTCAAGAGTGATGAATTTAAAATGTCAATTATTTTTTGAGTCGCTGCCTATGTATTGATTGATACGTACATATGTGACCTACGCTAATGCAATATTAAAGTTATAATCACGCTGAATATTTGTATAAAAAAAACCCTTCTTGGCCATAAATATAAAGCACAAAGTACAAAGTACAGTAACAGAGCGTGCCTTCTCGTCACATTAACACGTTTTCTTATGGCACTCGGCAAACTAGCTCACTGTTGACCGTCACCTGGGATCGTCATACGTCGGCACCGTCGTGAACCGAGGACCACCTTGTATGCACCTTATACCAGGTTGTAGCTGAAAAGAAATGTGAAATTGTGTCTCTTAAGCCATGTTGTGCAGCTATCATATAAGCGCAGCCATACGTACGTCTCTATAGCTGCTTCTCAAAACAGACAGTTTTGGTTACAGTTTTCCTTCCCCCTCCTGGCACGAGGATGATTCACTGACTGTGAGGCTCTTAATGTTCTGTCGGGGAACATTGAAGGCATCCTCTGGTTTCCATAGGCATTTCACAGAGGCGCGATTGGCGGCATCACACAACGAGCCTGTCATTATCGTCCCTCCTGTGGTATAATTGCCGTTAGTGTTGAACAAGGGGCTCACATCTCGTGTGCTTGGGGGTGTCCGGCTCACTCCCCGCCACTCTCCACTCATCCCCCGTGTCCGTTAAAGCGAGCAGGGAACCCTGCATCTTTTTTTTTTTTTTTTTTTCTAAGTATGGCCATCTGTCAATAGCACTCTCAACTAAGTGGAGTGGAGGTGTGTGCAGGGCCATTGTTTTTTTTTCGGGCGGCGGGGCTGCTTGTGATGTTCTGTGTGGCCCCCGTGGCTACTTCATCCCGCCTCTCCATCCCAACGAGACAGCTGGCTGGGGCTCGCTCTTATCCGCCGTGGAGTAGCTTGTAAGCGTGTAATGAGTTAACTTTGGGATGATGATCTGCATAATTTATTTCCTGCCCCCACAGGGCCTGCTGGAGCATTAATTAATATCAGGCTCCTGCCACGATCCCAGTGTGGGACTCCTCTTGGCTTCTGTTTTTGGCACGTGGAATTTGATATGCTATCGTAGTAGATTCCACTTTTTTGAGAGGGACTTGAACCCACACATACGGTTCATTTTCCATTCGTGCGTAGTATGGTCCAGGTCAGTTTTGACCCGGGCTAAGAATATCCTCATAATAATTGTCTATATATAATTATGTACTACAGAACTTTTCAAAGTGTATTACTGTAAATGGATGAGTAATCCTTCATCAGTTTTTCTGAGAAATGCCAAAATGTATTTTTGCAGGTACTTGATTTTGCCTATGTGGATGTCTGTCTGTCAAGGCATCCGCTGCCCTTTGTATTACTCCTTCTGTTTTGTATGTATGATCATTCTTAAGGCCTGGATCAGGCGTCAGCAACCCGTGGCTCCGTAGCCACATGTGGCTCTTTCATCCTTATGATGCGGCTCTGCTTGGCTTTGGAAAGTAAATTATAAGAGTCCAATTGAAGTGCATGTTATTTGTCTCAAAAATGTTCGTCATGTCTTCTTAGTAAGTCAAAGTTTTTGGCCACTTCCATATGTGGTCTTAGATTGGATACCTGTGGGATTTTTTTGCAATGCGACCGCAGTCTGAACCTCCAGGTCGCATACATCCGACATTGACGTCAGGAGCCCAAACTGCGCTCCGCGCGGGCAGAGGGATCAGTGCTGACAGCGGCTCTGCAGTTGCAGACTCTGAATTGACTGTGTTTTTGACTTGAATTTAATCTCACTTGAAACATGAAGCATAACATGAAGCATTGACATTTATGATGATAGTAGTAATTCAGCCACGGCTTGATCGGCTCATTTTTTATGCACGGTTATGACGTGACGTCATCTTTACTGACGTCTTCATGAAATGAGATCCAAAAAGCCACGCCTCATCATTTCCTCCGTCGTGAGTGACGTCGACCGTCTCTTCTTCTGCGTATGGGGGTCACTTTAGGGGCGCAATTATGTTCACACAAGAAAAGAGACCAAGGTCGCATTTATAATGTAATATGAATGCTTACACAAAAAAATACTTTTCTTAAAAAGACGGCAGCTTATAGTCCTGTGTAAAGATGAAAATGACTTCCCAGCCCTGATTTGTAGAAGCTGCATGTGCGCAAAGGTTCAGGAGCAGAAGTCCAATTAACCAGCTAAAATAAATATTAAGGCAATTATTTTGCAAATATTTATTTTCATTTTTCAGTGAAATAATGCTCTATTTTCCACTGTATTTTTACATTTAGGCAGTTTTGTTTGCTTGATGGATAATTTAAGTTCATTGAAAGAGGCCTTCAACTCTGCGCTTTTTTTGTGTAAGTGTTCAAAATGTGTTCATTTAATAAATCAAATAAAATTTTCTGAAACATGGATGGACTGCATGGATTTCACAAGCAACACACTTTTACAAGTGTAAAGATTTATATATATATATATATAATGGTCAGCATTGCTGTCTGTTGTTGTTATGGTATATTTTCGTCATTTTTTCCAGCGCGACGTGCCGACAGTCAGCGTCGATCACAGTTGCCGATGTCTGATTGGCCTATCTAGGCCTTTATGTGCTGTGCTTTTAGTCTTTCACGGGTTTAACGTCCTCCATGACCCTTCAAAGACCAACTGGTCTCTATGGAAAATGGTGCAAACATGGTGGGCCCCAGACAGTTTTCAAGACTGTTTCAAACTTGTCCCTTTAAACGCCGAGCTCTCTGTAGCAATAATATATATAATGTACCCATGCATACACAGTACGTGACCTGGACTCTTATTGTTTCGAGATTCCCCCATGACCCCTCAAAGGCTAAACCTGTGCAAATGTGGTGAAACACAGACAGTCCTCTGGACTGTTTTAAACTCCCCCTGTGAACACAGCCTGCACTTCTTCCCAAAAATACACATATACAGTCAATTCCCGCTATTCCTGGGTGATATGGAAGGGGCCGGCCCGCAAAAAGTGAAAATCGTCTCTAATTGATGGCCATTGAAATGCAATGAAAAGGTGGGGGGAAATATTGGGAAATCAGTGACTATGCGAATCCTCGCGTGGCAAACCGCAAGTAACTTCATGTGGCTTGGACTCTGTTACCGTTTCGAAATTGGTCGATGACCCTTCAAAGACCACCAGGTGCTTGTTTCCACAGGAACCTGTGCAAGTCAGCACATTTTAGTGTGAAAGAATGACATTTTAGTTATTTCTATTTCTGTCAAATGTCAAAATGGGACAAATTTGACCTGAACAAGGTAGGAATGTTCCAATTCCAAGTATCCCACCACACCCATTGGCCTTACGTATATATGAAGATTGAAAGCAGGTATTATGCCGCTCTATGACAGCTTCTAAGTTCAAACCGCAAAAATACAAGACGGTATGTTACTGCAGACTTGTTCTTTCTTGTAATTTGTTTTTGTATGTCTACTCACCTTTTCCACCTCTCTCTCCCTCTTTTTGCCCCCACAGAACTCGATACGGCACAATCTGTCATTGAACAAGTGTTTTCTCAAAGTGCCTCGTTCTAAAGATGACCCGGGAAAGGTGAGATTGGAACATTTAAGATAATAGCTCGATGAACACAACCACACTTTTTGTTGCACAGAATGAATGTAGCATGTTTATATTGTAACCTTTTCGTGTCGTTCCTATGAAGAGGTATAAAATAATGTTTTTTTCTGTGATTTGTTGTGAATTCTTCTCGTTGCGCCTTGTGATGAGTTATTAGGGCCACTGGAAAAAAAGTATTTCCAAGAATAAAGGTTTTTGACTTTTTAAAAAGTCTCTTTTTTGTAATAATGACATTTGTCTCAAAATATTAAAACTTTCTCTCATAAATATGATTTCCTCTTAAGAAAAAAAAAATCCCCATGTTATTTCTCATATTAGGCAGCATATTAACCATTATTGCTCTTAGTATCACCATCCTATTTCTGCAATATGTAGCCTTGTAATAACGAAATTGTCCTTGTAAGATGACTTTTTCTCTTAAAATGACGCATGCATGCATTAACACTTACCGTATATAATGTTATATCCTCTCAATTAACACTTAACTTTGCTCTCTTAGATTGACCTTTTTCAGAATTTTTTTATCATTAAAAAGGCCACCGTTTTACAAAATCAAAGACTTCCTCCTAATTTATTGCAATTACACTTGAACCCTCATAATACTGCAAAATATAGATTTTGTTCCCTCTAAACTTTATTTTTCTAAGTTTATGAAGTTGTCTTCTGCTGGGAAAAACTATCATCTTGTTATCATGATATGATGCATGCACGCATTAACGGATGATGTTCTTCATATTAGCAATTTTTCCATTGTTTTTTGAGATTATGACTTTTTTTCCCCTCTGAAAAAAAGGTTCAGACAAAATGTATGTCCTTTTTATTATAAAGATTTGTCCAAGATTTGAAATTTTTACCGCACGATTATCGGAAATACATTTTATTCTATTTTTCTTTGCCTAAAAATTGCAATTGCGATATAAATTGAGATTTCTTTTTTCCAAGATCCTTTTTTAATGTATTTTTCAACAATTAATCTTTATTACAACAAACCGCATCAGATCTGTTCTGCATTATAGAATACTGTGGTAAAGGCAAATGAAGCATTAATTAATATGAAAGACTTAGAGGTATAAACTAAACTTACTAAAATATTTTCATGTGCAGTTTGGTAAGCGTTCACCATGACAACATATTTCTGCCACACAGGTGTGGTGTAAACATAAATCTATACTGTTAAGGCACAATCTCAAGTGCATATTACAACATTACTGTAAGCTAATCAGTAGCTTTACCATTTCCTACATATCACTTTCTTTCATGAAACATGATGGACTGCTTTTCTTAATCACTCAACTTCTTATGTAGACCGATAAACAATAATCCAGTGGCTCTACCACTCCATACACGTCATTTCATGAAACATGGTATGTGAACTTGGATTGTCCTTCTTAAATCACTCACTCAACTCATCATATAGATGGATAAATAAATAAAAAAAGACACATATATAAAATTAAAGCTTATCCAATCTACTTACAAACACCACACACGCCACCGAGTAGGAAAAGGTATAGTGAATCCCCGTCCCCTCCGCTGTCAAAAAGTAATGACCATTTAAACTGCAGCTTCTGAGATTCCAAAATGTCAATTCGCAACTCGCGATTCTATTGCAAATGCAATTAATCGTTCAGCTCTACATGAAATAGCCAAAAAAAAGACTCGTAATATGACGCAGGTGCACGTTAGCACTCATGTTATTTACGTAAAATGTAGATTTTTTATCTTTAACTTTGTTTTAGTAAGCTTGCAATGTTGACTTGAGAATTTATCGTATAATAACGCAAATGTATGTTAATTTTCATATGGCGACGTTATTTCCGTAATATTAAGGCTTTCTCCATGTAATATTACAACTTTGTTCTCGTTACATTCTGACGTCTCTCCTCCCAAAATGGTTTTTCTCTTCATATTAAAACTTTTTTTTTCTTCTAACCATTTTTTTTCTTCCCTGTAGTGCTAACACGTCTTTGTAGTTCCTGCTGTTGACTTCCTTGGGGATCAATAAAGTATCAATGTAATCTAACCTAAAATAAAGCGTCATGATGAAAGAATACAACTACAGGAACATGTTTGGTTTGTATCAACAGATGGCTGTAGTCAACCAAAATGTTTCTTTTTTTGGGGGGAGGGCATATCATGTCTGCGTTGGAAAAACTTTGAATCCCTGCCAGAGTCTTGACAGTAGAGAAATGCATGGCACGCTCTTAATCTATTAGGAACCTGCCTCCCCCGCAGGATTGCATTTCATATGTAAGGAGACACGTTTTCTTTTTTTTATTATTTGGCGAGCTCAGACAGCAGATGAGGGTGAAGTGAGAAAAAGTCAGACTGATGGAGACCGAGTCAAAACAGGGTTTAAGTAAGGTCGTTTCCAAAAATTCTTGCGTCCCCTCAAGCATTCAGCACCAATCTCCTCCTTCACTCATTTTCTTGCTCATGTTATTTTGACATTTTAATCTCAGTGGGACGACCTACCGTTGGCTTCATTTACGTTGCCGTCTCTTGTGACATCAAGCTGATAATTAGCCCTCATCTGCTGAGGTGGCTCATGACAGTGCAGCCACTATATTTAGTTCGGCATTGTGCATACTGTAGGTCTAATCATATGGATCCTAACCTACATTTCAGCCCGGCGCTATCTGAGCCTTTGCTACACATGCTGGGGAGGAAAAAAAATAGGCACAAATAATTACCCTCTCTGCACACACACACACACACGCACCCGCGCACACACACCAACACACACACACACACACACATGCATGGAGAGCTACGCCTGGCTGTGTACTAGAGGATGGGGACTGAATGCTAATTTCGTGTTTTGCTGTAATCCTCTGATATTGACACTCCTGGGAGCTGCTCCACTAAATACAAAATAATCTATTGCTGTATGGATCCCATTCCAGATGCACGGCCAACGTGCTCGCATCCTTAATGTTTAATTTGGAATTTTCCTCACTCCCTTCCGCCACCCCCCTTGTGCACAAGACAACTTCAAAGAGGCGGTAGCTGCTCTTGATATGTTGCATCAATATTGTAATGTGGCAGGAATATGAAAACTGCTGCTCGGATGAGATAGGAGAGGCAAAGTCTGCGTCTGTCAGACAGGGAGATGCTCGGGATTAAATGGCGCTCGTTATTGTGCAAAAACACCACCTGTCTGCATGTAAATTAGCAGTCGATAAGAATCCGCTCAATTGTATGCAGTACAGATGAAACGGGATACAAATCTGAATTAACAATTACCGTCACAATTTTTATCCGATTACTCGATTGATCAATGGGGTTTCCCATAAATTTGAAAATAAAAAATGTTTTTCACATTTTCATTATGGATTTACGTGTGGATTTTTTAGGGAAAAAATGTATTTCATCTATTTTGCAATAAGGCTGAAACAGCACTACTTACTGCTTAGCAAATGCACTGTAAATTAGGGATGTCACGATATCCAAATGTCACAATACGATAATATTACGATCCGCACCTCACGGTACGCTAATTATCACAATGTTGTGGCGAGGTTGGCGATATATAAAAAGCTAACGATACTGTATAAGAGCTCACGATATTGTAAAAAAATAAAAATAAAGCTCTTATAAAAAAAAAAAAATCGCAATATTCTGATTTTGTGCATAATAACAGTATTCACAAAGAAGTAGGCTTGGCCAGTAATGCGCTCCTATTGGCTCAGCAGCGCAAAGTATCATGGGCTATGTTGTTTACAATGCTGTGTTCGGCTGAAGTAGGCCGAGGGAGATGTTGAAAAATATAGGACCTTCTATTGGTTAAAACACAGGTGTCAAACTCACTGCCCATGGGGCTGACTTGTTGAGGAATGTGCAATTTTTTTAGGCCATTAGTCTTGTTTGTGTGATTGTTTGGGTGTTGTATTGTATTGGCTGTAAAATTTCCCATTTAGGACAATAAAGTTTATCTTTTGTTAATTATCATACACTAATGCTGTTATTTCTGCAAAAATCTGAATTTTTTGCCGTTGTATTATTAAAACCTTGTTCTCATTTTTATTTTATTTTAGCGTAACACAGGAAAACAGCAATGCTGGTAGTATTACATTATTTCTGCAAAATTACTTCCTGTTTTTCATCCCCAATCCTTTACCTGAAAAAATACCAACCTTGCTCGCCACGTAAAGGAGCTTTGTCATATACGATTTCATCTTTTGGCTTTTACCTGAAAAAACAAAATAATTATTTTTCCCCCCACACATTGACACTTGTATTCCGATGTAATTTTTGCCAAAACGTTTAATAGCACACGATCATTTCTGAAGAATTCCAACTTTTCTTATGAAGTTACTTTTGGTGAGAGCCACTGGAGTAGATGACGTAATTGAAGCTGTAATATGAAAAGGAGTGTTTTTTTCAGGTAGACTGCATGTTTTATGATAAAGCAGCCGTTTTGTTATGGCTGAAGAGAATATGGTGGTTTGTGCTATGTTCATGCGGACCCACATTTATGTTGCAGAATATTGGTGAATAATTTAATGGCTCTTTATATGTTTTTCTCTTTTCCTGCCAACTCTCTGGGGGTGGGGAGAGGGGAAAAAATGCAGCAACTCTCTCTTCCCACGAGAGTTAACTTAAAATGTTCTTCCCCGCACTAATTAAAAGCAACGGAGCCCAGCCCGGCTTTGTCTGTGCAACTCCTCGTTTTGAAACATGTGCATTATGAGACGCGCATGGATTGACTGCGGTGACAATGCGCCTCACCTTTATCAATGATGTAGAATTTCTAATGAGGCTGCTGCATTTTTATCACCCTTGTATTTTTTTTCCCCTCCTCTTCTCAGCTTGATTGCGCGTGTGAATTATTCTCAACCCCTCTGAGGAGCCGTTAATTGACCCCAAAGCTTGGCGCACATTAAAACGTATCATTTCACATACACACACCCCGTCCACCCTTGATGAATATAGGCCAAGCGTGGCTTTTCATTTGAGCCATTGCCGCGCCAGAGTACGTGAGTTGTGAAATAACATTTTCCCTTTAACAAGGGCAGGACATTGTGTACAACGCTATTATTTTATGGATACTCACTCGGCTTCTCTGGTGGACGCATCAATTATTCTCTCTGCTGGGGAAGTTATTTTAAAAGGTCCTGATCTCACTTTCTCTTGACAATTGAGATTTTTTTTTTCTTATCATAAAATATTAAAAATAAATTCAAAAACCCGCAAGAACTTAAGGTGTAAAAAAAAAAAGTCTTTTTTTTTTTTTTTTGCTCGTGTGTGCTGCCTTGTTTTGGGCTTGGGAGGAACACCATCGGAAAAAATAAATAAAATGCAAAAGATGAATAATGCAGGCTGCGGCTGTAGAATGGCGTCCCCTAAAACTCACACCCCACCCTCCAGTCAGCCTGCGCTGTTCTCTCCTTGATTAGCCTCTCTGGGCTCAGCCAGGGTGGCTCTTCCTCATTTCCCGGCCCGAGAGCCGCCTTGGCAACGGTGCCACGCTCACCTGAGGCTGAGGAAGTGGCAATTCAAGGAAGAGCTGCTCCTCGCCAGGAGGAAGCCAAGTCTTTCCTTAATGACAATAGCCACTTTCCACACAAGCAGACGTAACGAATGCAATGAAGGTGTTTACAATCCCCCAAAGGTGATGTAGCACTGGGCAATTAAACAAAATGTAATCGTGATTTTGGTTTAGCACCATCATAAAAACATTGTAATAGAAGAAACATTATTATTGTGCTGCACGGCATGCACCGTGTTACTTGCACAGCAAGCGTATGATGTGCATATGAATCTGATCTCCCTATAAACTGTTTAATGACACCCCAGTTGGATTTTACTGTAAAACTAAGCATACACAAAAAAGAATTCCACTCATTTCATACTTACAAGACATACAGGCATTTTAGAAACATTGTCAGTGCTAATGCTAACAGTCAATGTAAAATCCTATTGAGAGGCTAATAAAAAAAATTAGCATTGAGTTCCTTAAATAACATTTTCAGACAGGTAATATAACAATACTCAAAGGAAAATATTCTTCCTAATCTGTGAGAAAAATAATTGTTAGTAAAGCTCAAAAACAACTTTCTTCTTAAAATCTTAATGTAATTATGTACTCCGTGGCCCCACACGACCTCTAAGAAGCCTCGGCGCGCACAGCAGGAACATGTGTCATGTCATCTTCCAAAGCGCTTATCCTGTACAGGGTCACGGGGAGGTGCTGGAGCCTGGAGCCTATCCCATCCGACAATGGGCGAAACAGCAGGAGCAGCCAGTATAAAATTGTATTTGATTTGATTTGATTTGATTTGATATATTTTTCATATTTTATCTATATTATAGGGACGTCACGATATCCAAATGTCACATTACGATAATATCACGATATTAACCTCATGATACGATAATTATCACAATATTGTGGGGGGATTAACGATATATAAAAAGCTCACAATACCCGCAATATAAGAGGTCAACTTAACTATGAAAGAGTGAAATAAACTGGTGAATATAAAGAACAAATAAACTCTGTTTTAAACATAATCTGCTTAATAGCGATGGGCGATATGTCAGAAAAACTGTCACAATGTAAGTATTTAATATCAGTCCATCCATCCATCCATCCATCCATCCATCCATCCAATATAAATAATTATTGATTTTGTTTTAAATCTCTTTAAAAAAAAGTTAACTGTTTTTTGTACATCGTTATGTAGCGTAATGTGCAGTTTGAATTGCATTGTGAATGCTTATTTGCATTAGGTACTACCCCAAAGCAGTATTGTTGATGCACATACATTAGGCTTCATTCAGGGTTCATACAATGTAAGTGAACTAGTACTCTCTTGCAATGCATACATTATCGTTGATCAACTATCATAGGACTACTTTATCTTTTCAGCGGATTTAGTTTTGCCATAGTTCATTCATATTTTACTTGTGTTTGACTTCTTTGCGTTTTGAATGTTTTATCGAAGGCATTTTCTACTGATATCGATCACGTGTCAATCGCGATACATATTGAAATTGAATCATGGGTCCAGCTCTAAGTTGACTGTTGGTAGTTAAGTAAATAAAACATTTTGTAATCAATGGATCATTGTGTTTATTAATCATGATTTCAATGTCAATCCAAATGTTCATGATTATTATTTTTCCATAATGACTCAGCCCTAGCTTGATGCACTTTTGACACATCGGTAAGTGCTGTGAGTCAAGTGCAAAGTGTGGGAAAGCATTTTTTTTATTTTTTTTTTAATGCGCTGACAGTGCTCTCCTTTGCCTGCAGGGCTCGTACTGGGCTATTGACACCAACCCAAAGGAGGACGCCTTGCCAACGCGGCCCAAGAAGAGGCCGCGGTCGGGAGAGCGGGTGAGTGTGATGCGGGCGGGGGGAAATTATGTGTGTTATGTGCATTAATTAATTGCGACTCCTGGTGTGTGCTGCTTGGCCACTGGGGGTAGTATAATACTCTCCTGTAGACACAAACAAAGAAGACTACAAATCAAGGCAAGGTAGCTCTATTTATATAGTACGTTTGATACACAAGGTAACTCAATGTGCTTCAGATAAAAAGTACAGCATTTAAAAGCATTTACAATAAAAGAGTGAAATACATTTACAGTGGGTACGGAAAGTATTCAGACCTCTTGAAGTTTTTCACTTTCTGTGTCATTGCAGCCATTTGGCAAAATCAAAAAAGTTCATTTTATTTCTCATTAATGTACACCTAGCACCCCATCTTGACCGAGAACAACTGAAATGTTGAAATGTTTGCAGATATGTGAAAAAAGAAACACTGAAATATCATATGGTCATAATTATTCAGACACTATTCAGACCTTCATATTTAACTCACATGCTGGCCATTTATTCTGATCCTCCTTGGGGTGGTTCTGTTCCTTTATTGGAGTCCAGCTGTGATTAATTAAACTGATTGGACTTGATTAGGAAAAGTCAGTATAAAACCTTACAGTCAGAGAAAATGAAAATCATGAGGTTTAAAAACCTGTGCAAGGTGATCAGAGACAGAATTGTGGCAAGGCACAGATCTGGCCAAGGTTACAAAACAATTTCTGGAGCACTAAAGGTTCGTAAGAGCACAGTGGCCTTCATAATCCTCAAATGGAAGACGTTTGGGATGACCACAACTCTTCCTTGACCTGGCTGTACAACCAAACTGAGCAATTGTGGGAGAAAAACATTAGTAAAGAAGAACCCAAAGATCACTGTGGCTGAGCTCCAGAGATGCAGTGGGGAGATGGGAGAAAGTTCCACAAAGTCAGCTATCACTGCAGCCCTCCACCAGTCGGAGCTTGATGGGAGAGTGGCCCGACGGAAGCCTCTCCTCAGTGTGAGACACACGAAGGTCCGCATAGAGTTTGCCAAAAAACACATGAATGACTCCCAGACTATGAGAAATAAGATTCTCTGGTCTGATGAGGCCAAGATTGAACTTTTTGGTGTTAATTCTAAGCGGTATGCGTGGAGAAAACCAGGCACTTGATGGAGGATTTGCTGACTCCAAAGTAAATTGCATCATAGGAATCCATCATCATCTTCATATCATATCATCTACACAGCCATGATAACTAACATTTGTGTTCCGAAGAATTTGACCCAAGGGTAGCATATACAGGCTGAACAAAATGTGTCCAAGGACTGACCCTTGAGGGACCCCACGTCTTTGCTATTCGATCAGACTCAAAACTTGCAATGGTGACAACGTAACTCCTTTCCTCCAAGTAGAACCTGAACCATTTTAGGATTTTAGGAACATTCACTTTTTTAGAAGTGGCTTGATGGCAGATTTTCTCAGGGGTTTAGGAAAGTCGCCTGACTGAAGTGATATGATTTGCTGTAACTCAGCAGTTTGCTCAATAGCTTTGAAAGACTCAGATGGTGTTGAGTCAAAACAGATGGTTGATGGTTTCAGCTGCTGAACCATTTCCGCTACAATTTTTGATCAACTGTACCAAATTCTGACATGGTAATTGCATTATTCCTGCGTGGTTTTAGGTTCATCATTTCATGATTTTGCTTTTTGACCTGATGAATTGTACTTTTTTTTTCACAAAAATAGCAAGCAAATTCATTGCATTTATCTGTTGAGAGGAGTTCTAGTGCTATTTGATTAATCAGAAACCTTTTGTCTCCTTCCGTTTCTACCAGAGTTTTTCCACCTTTCTCCACACACACATGCAGATGTTATGTAACTGCCTCGCGAGCCTGTCATGAAGTGGGCACCTTATTAATAAACGGTGCCCCAGGTAGCCATTACACACGTTATAATCTGCGCCTCCTCCCTCTTTTATTTATTTTTTTATGAACATCAATTAATGCAGAGCACTACTCTGAGCTTCCGGCTTTTTAATTAGGGATGGTCCAGCGTTACACACGGGTTTTTAGTGGAGCCGCTCACATTTGGACTGACCTCGGGGCATCTCAGTGCTGCGGCCTCGGGAAGGCTTCCCTTACAATGTGGCTGACCACAGTCCACCGGGAAGGGAAGGTTCTGTTAAGCTGCAATTTTGCCGGCAGATCTGTGCACATTCTGCTCCCATTGTCACCGCCACACATTTTTCAAGTATTAAAAATGCCATTTGAAAAATAATATTTTGCATGAATATGAATTTTGTATTATTGTCTTTGGTAAACACATCAATCGTGTATATATGCAAATACTTGATATCCCTGTCACATTTTGACACATTAAAAGTTTCAAAAATGTGTAAAACTAACCTATCTCACAACGGTCTAAACCCAGCTCACGTTCCCTATTAGTGGGTATATGTGTATAAATTTATATATGGTTAATATATTAGCCTTTTTCGCCCTCCTCTCCTCTTTCTCCATCCACTTCTCAGCAGTAATGCTAAGTACAGCATCTTATGCTTTTTATTCTAATGTACTTTCGTTTTTTTGTACAAAGTATTTTGACATAAATTTCGACTTTAACGGTGAAATCTGACATACGCGGAAATTCGTGTTACATCGCCAGTGTAAAATGAGGGCTCCCTGTATATGTATAATATATTTTTGTGATGCTTTTATATAAAAAATATAATGTAAATATATGTTGATTCAATATATACGAATATATTTTGACATTTACAATTTGAATATTGTGTATATGTAATTTCTATATTTATATAAATATTTCAATCTTAATTAGTAACTAACCCTCGAAGAAAAAATATAATAAAATTGTCATTATAATGGTATTAATACAAATATTGAGAATTAGGTCATGTTATAACTAAACATTTCATTTTTATGTCATATCTTCATTAAAGTGTCCTTAATATGTTTCAATTGTACAAATACAAATTCAGTTTATTCTACATATGACAGTATGTATCACAATGCCTGCTGTATGTTGTTTCCGGTGCATCTCTGCTGTGCTTGTACGTAGGCTTGGCACAAAAGAAAGTGACGCGTGTCTGTACTGTCGCCCCATTCCCTCCCCCTCCAAACAAGGAATTCCATTAAGAGTCTCAGACGGCACGAGTGAGAGTTTGGGAAATCTCATTTAGTGTTTATCATGAATTAAAAATGGTATTGTTGGCAGCCAATCCTCTTAGTGTAAGCACTTTTTCGGAGGGAGACTGGCACGGCGGAGTTATCTTTGACGACAGCACACACGACGGGCACGCATGGCGCGCCTTCATGACTACGATGATGTGCGTTTCTTTGGTGGGAGGCGAGGTTGGGGATGAACGCCGTCTCTTGTCCTCCCGTGAAGAAGCGCGCTTGAAATGTGACCTAAATAAAAGCTTCGGTCTTCATTTTGCGGCAGGATGCGAACAAAGGCCAAAAAACATCAACCTGCTTGTGTTTAGTAATTGGATTATGCTGGATTTTATTTATTCCTTTCCTCTCTGTCTCCGCATCCCACGTCCAACCCACCCCCCACAGGCTTCAACGCCATACAGCCTGGAGTCGGAGTCTTTGGGGATGGAGTGTATGATCTCTGGAAGTGCCTCTCCAACGCTGGCAATCAACACTGTGACTAACAAGGTACTACAGGCGGCCCTCCAGCCTCCAGCTCCCCCAACATGCACCTGGCTACGTGGCTGCACCCTGACCCCGCCCACTTCACCAACCTCCTACTGCACAGTTTCCCCGTGGAGAGAGGAGCACTCCACGCACACACACACACGCACGCACGCACACCCGCACATGCCTAAAGCTTATCTGCAACCCACACCAAAATACACAAGGAGGTGCACGCCGGCACCTGATTCCTGCATAACGGCAGGCTCCTGTTGCGTTGAGCTCTGGCAACGCGATGCCCGCATGGGTGCTTGCAACATGAAACCTGGCCATCCGATATACTGTTCACTACACACATACACGCTTGTTCGCGTTACAGTTACAATATTCCCGTACAGTGGACCCTGCTAAGGCAAGGTATCAAACTAAAGGCCCGCGGGCCAGATCCACCGCCACCATCCTCCACGTCATCATCCCGAGAGATTTTTTTACGAGTCCATAAAAATAGGTCTGCAGCTATCGAATATTTTTTCAATTGATTCTACTACCGATTACTCCATTGATTAAACGAATAAGAATTGATTTCGCATTATTAAAAAACAAAACGTGTATGTGAGATGCAGGTATTATATTTGTCTACTTCGGGTCGTCATCCTAACCTTGCAGCTGGCTGTGAACTGGCTAATTATTAAACAGTCTGCACACTGTTGAGAGCTTGGGCCCCATTTTTGGCCGCAGCAGCTAGTGAATTAATTTGCCTTTTAAGTGATTATTTTGGTGCTGTTTGTTCTTTAAAGCGATTGAAAGTTCACAATACGTTCCTACCAGCAGTGGTAGTCTATATTGAATTTGCTAACATTAAAGGTGTGCATCTCTCCATCCATCCATCCATTATCTGAACCGCTTTATCCTCACGAGTGTCGCGTACTCGATACAAGGATGGTTTATTCTGAAGTAGAACAATGCGATGTGGTTCAATTCAGTGGGATTACAATTCGATTTGATATAGTATGGCACAGTTTGAAAGGGTATGATGCAATGAGTTTCTTGTTGTCATTTTACCATATCAATGTGACCCCAGTGAGGATAAGTGGAACAGATGATGGATTGATGGTTGGATGAACTTGTCAGTATAGTTACTGTACATCTCTCTCTTCACTGAAAGACTATTTGATACGTAAAGATTCGACGCACTCCCATCTTTTAAAAAGTTGTTTTCCGATTCAAATCGTTTTTTGTTACACTCCTAGTTAACATCGAGTTATTGTTTTTGTCAATCGTAAACGCGATGTTTTGTTTCATTTGTTCATCTGATTTCCTTAGACACATTGCACTTCATCTTTAAATATCTAAGTGTCAGATGATTAAAAAACTGAGGACCTCGTCTGCGTTTTAGGTGCTCGCCACTATCGCACCAACATATTTCTTCTTGACTAGGCCCCGGAGCCTGACCCAACTGACATTGGATGAAAGGCGAGGATTTCAAGTCTCATGGAAGTTGTTCATCGAGGATTGTAGGGGGGAATAAATCGGCAACACCCAAGTGGTCGCACGACAAAATAAATGAATGACATGAACATATCGTGACACGTTGGATAAAACACATCGTTGTGTGTTATTTTTGAAATGTGGGCGGAAGCTAGAGGAAATAAGGTTACACTTTTTATTTGTTAAAAAAAAAAAAGAGCTTAGGACCCGATTGCACATCCAGGAGGAATGCTGCGAGGCCGGCGAGCTGTTCGACGCGAGTGTGCCATTCACTCTGAAATTGAAATAGGCTTTTTAACCTTAAGCTCTCATCCTCTAGGCCCAGTGGGGGCAGCTCTCAGGAGTACTTTTAAAAAGCCTACAAGAGTCACTTATTCATTTGCAAGCGAGCATTACCCGAAAAAAAGAAGAGCGTACAAGCATGCAATCCTGCGTGTGTATGTGTGTGTGCGACAGGGGCCTCTTAAGCTCCTGAGTTGTGCGGTGAAGGGCACGGTGTCAGCTTGTGTTGTAACTTGTGCGCGCATGCACACAGAGTATGTTAGCAGGGGTTTCTACTTGTTTTGACAAGCACCACGTATAAGCATACATGCACTTTTTCATGAATCTGTCGCCTCGTTACGCCCTCATGGCAGCCAAGATTCCCAGACATCTGTCCAGCAGACGACACTACTGCAAATGCTCAAATCTAACCAAGATTAAATAACCCACATTAAGTCAAAATATGCTTGTTCTTTGTCTTCTAAGATCCTCTTGCACGGCAATTTGTGTCGAGCATTCTGCTTGCCTCAAGCGTTTTTTACTCAGGGTATTTATTTTTATTGAGAGGTTGTTACCGGTTATGAGAAAGGTAATATTAAGATTAAAAACTGCTATTTTTGTCCTACTGGCATATTTGACAAAGTTCCTGTAAAGTGGAAATTAATAAGTCTTGTGAAGTTGACACACTACGGGGAAGAGTGTTGCTAACAAGTCTGACAAATTCGAATTATTAAAGCAGTTTCCATGTTTATAAAATGAGGCTTCAAAATCGTGAAAAATCATTTTCTCGTCCCCGCTCTTAAATGCTGTGGGCATGTCTGCTAGTTGTGTGAAAGCGCGCCCGGTTGAAAAATGGATTCTACTTGGTCTCTTGGCTTTCTACTTCAAGTGCGGCTAGCCACCAGCTAGCTCATTAGCTAACGGGCTTGGGTCTAGTAATAATCAGATCAGGATTTCTAGTATGAGCAATGTGATAATAAATTAAGATGTATTAGATTGCATAACTGATCCAAAGTGTGTCATTGGCATTGTTTTATGGCCAAAATGTCAGGAAAACTGAAATGGTGTAAAATGGTATAGCTCCACAATTGATTACTACCTACAGTAGTCCTTAGTCTTTGCCCATACAGTATTTTGAGCATTTCTCCTCAAACTCAGTATATAATATTCATTTATTGTTGCAATTTTGTAATATATTAATAATTTAGTTTCAAATAATAACAATTTGCATTAGTTTTTAATCTGTTTTTTTCTTCCCGGTTTTTGCCGTTTATAGTGAGCGGAAATGGGCGACAAAATACTCCTTTTGTTCATTCACGTCTTTTTTGTTCCCGCCATCATGATAAAGGCTGCAGGAGACATGGACGCGCGCCGTGCAAAAAGCTTGTTTCTCACTGTCTCAGCACTGTAAACACGCGCCAGGCAGGCCACGCCTCTTTCAGCACGGCGTGCCAAGCCACAGGAATTCCCTGTCTCTTGTTTTTCTCTCCCTCTCTTTCTATTCCAGTCGCTGTCCCTCATTCCCGCCTTCGCGCACAGACCAATGGCAGACGCGGAAGGCACCAGAGAGAATCTCTATTCTTTTCCGCGGGCCGTCGGGCATTCCGCTCCCTCTTTTATTGTGTGTGTGTGCGTGTGTGCGTCTGTCTCGCTTTCACATAGACTCACGTTTTTCCCTCCACTGAAGTGGCTATCAACATTGGCATGAATGTGATGAAGCTGTGGCACAGAGGTGTGATGATGAAGGCTTGGAAGTCTGTTTGGCCCTTTCTTCCCCTTTTCGTCTTTGGGCCATCCTTGCAGTCAGGAGGCAGTTCAGCTTTTTGATTTCCCAGTGTCTCAAGGTGTCGTGAAATACTTTTTGAACAAAACTTATTACATTGATAAGAATAGAAGTCTTGAAGAAGACTTGTTTGCCTGTTAGCTAAAACAGGGTGCACACATCTCAATAAACGGGCCAACTTTGAGCATTTTTCATCCCTTATTATCCAGGGCAGCATCTGCATTATTTTTGGATGTATTACCCTGAGCGATTATCCTGTGGTATGGGGTGTGCTGAATTAGTTTTACTTCTCAATCTGCTTGGAAAAGAGTCCACAGCCGACAGTTTACTTTAAAGAAGGGTACACGCATACCGAGAAGTGGGCTGATTGCGCATTTTCTCACCCTTCTTATGAAAATTTGTAAATGCCTGCTTGTTGGCTGTCTGTAAAAAAATATCCTCCGGTGTGGGGTGTGTCAAGAGTAATTTTCCTCCCCATTGTGCTTGGAAACAGTCAGGGCCGACAGTCAAAAATGTTTAAAGCAGTGTACACATGTACCAACTATTGAGATTTTTCTAAAATATTATTTTGAGTGATTATCCTTTGGTTTGGGCTATGATAAGATTGATTTTTAAATTGGGGTTCATGCATATGTTTAATCGGGCCAAATTTGAGAATTTCTTCCCTCTTTAAATCAAATTAAGCACAGACCCGATCATCAGGCGTCTGTAAAAGATTATCCTGAGTGATTGTCTGGTGGTGTGACAAGAATAATTTTCCTCTCTTGTCTGGTTGGAAAATGGTCAGGGCCTACAATTGTAATTTTAGCAATTTTCAGCTCTTATGGCCAAAGTCTGCAAATGCCCGATCATGAGATGTCTGTAAAACATTTTCCCAGGTGATTATCCTGTGGTGTGTCAAGAGTAAATTGTCCGGTAATCTGGCTGGATTGTAGACTTTTTCAGACTAGTTATTGGATGTCCCTGACTAATTATCCTGTGTGTGAAAATATTTGTCCTACCAACCGGCTCAGAAAACAGTTAGAGCCAGTAATTGTAATATCACAATATTTGAAGCGGGGTACACAGATGTTGATAATTGGAACGGATTTTGCCTTTGTATTCCGCCTTTTCTTCCGCCTCTCACAGGTTGGTCTCGATATGGCGAAATCTGGTTTGGAGGAGGAGACTATCTCACTACGGTTGTGTGTCTGGCGCGCTGTCATCGTCGTGGAAGCGCTTGCACAAGCTCGCGTGTACCTCCGTGTCATCCGTTTTCCCTACAGAAATGTGCGTGCCACATGTATAAGAGTCCATGTTGAGTTCTCTGGGGGTCTGCCTAAAACCACAGAGCGGCGAGGTTTTAAAATAATCACACTATACGGGTGAGCGGCGTAAAAATAGATTGCGGTAGGTGACTTTTATGACTTCACTCCGCATAACATTTATATTTCTGTGGCACCCTGTTTTTGATTAGCATGGCGAGGCTGATTTTCATTGAGTTCCCCTTCACGCTAATGAACACTGGATCCGAGCCCACACTGAGCGCAGGGAGGCTACAGTCCCCTAATGAGCTCCTCTGTCTATCCTCCACTCCCTCTGTTCCTTGAACCTTGTTGGATTTAGCGTCTTAAGCTTTATCTTTTTTTTTTTTTTCATCATGATTTTTCTATGTATCGACAGCGCACGTATTAAAAGCGTATAATGATGGGGCTGGCCTGCTTTCTAACCAGTATGGCGGTCAGTCGGCCAATCTGTTGCCTCTTCCTTGTGGCCTCGGTGGCTTGACGGGAAGACAAGAGAGGCTTCAGTGTACCGCTGGCCCAGGCTGCTCGCCTCCAGGCTACGGCCTCTGCTGCCTCATTGTGCCCAGCACAGGGCCCGCTCTGTTCCACTGGCTGATGAGCAGAAGCCACCACACTGCTCTCAGTCACGGGTGGATACGCATGCAACTCACACACACACACACACACACATACATACACACACACACCGATCCAAAGGAACAACGTCAGTGCATTGCTGCCATTCCTTTCTCACAGCAGTGAGCCCCATGCACTATTTTCCGGATACTTTCTAACTCAATATGTTTGTCTTTCTTAATCCAGTGGAACCGCGATCGTTGAATACAAATTGGTCCACTTATGTGCAGATTTCAAAGGACATTTTCCCATCAGTATAGAAAAACAGTGGTGCCTTGCGATTCGAGTTTAATTTATTCTGTGAACATGCTCGTAACTCAACACACTTAAGTTTTGCCCAATGAAATTAATGTAAATGCCATTTTTCATTGCAGCCTCCCCAAAAAACAACACAGATGAGTGTAATGTGTAAATAAATAAAAAAATTCTTGAAAGTGTACATGTACTGTACCTAGAGCCTGTTTCAGCTTCTCAGTAGACGCAGTAATAATAGTAGTTCTTCGCAGAGGATAAAGAATGCCTGTAAGTATTGTTAGTATTATTATTGTCTGTATGTCATCTATTTCACCACTGTTTGTGTTCAAATAACCATTGCTTAAACGGTTATAAAACTTACTAACACATCGATGCTATTCGATAGCCCATCTGTGGCTTTTCCTATTATGCGTAAGCAACAAGCTGGCGGACTTTAAGGCAAAGTTATGTGGTTGTTTTAGATTACATGTGTAATTGCTGAGCTGGGCATTCCGTCCCGGACGGAGGATGGGGACAAGTTTTAAAAAAGGGATGGACTAAGCAGGGTCCGTCCCACACGCCTGTGACGTGGTCGCGAGGCGGCCAAAGTTCAATCTCAACCTATTCGGCGAAATGGGCAGAAATGGACAAAAATTGCCTTGAACGCTTCAAATGCACCACTAGTCACCCAACTGCACATACTTACTTGTATTGGGAACACCCCGGCGGGGACGCTGTGGACTGCACACGTTCTGTCACACGGACTGCGAATACGCAGGCGTTCACTGCGTGGTCATTTGTTGAATGTTTGTGTGAACGAGGCTAATGCTTTCCCACCAACTGAGATCCAGTCATGTCACAATGACCGTCACGCACAACGGCCGGGTTTTTACGACTTTTGAGGCATTTTACGCACGACTGCGCTTTGAGTTTGAGTTCAAGTTTGTTGGAGGATAATTAAGATTGTCGTGCTGAAGTGCTTCGGCTGGTTTCCGCTGCTCTCATTGAAAGGTCAGCGTCAGCGGCGACTCCGAAAATCCTTTGTTGCCTGTCTCAAACGGATTCGCGGTCGGTGAGCAGATGCGGCTGACATCGCCACCAGCGTGACCTTTACTGATGGGAATGTCTCAGTTGTCTCGAGACCGCATCCAACTAGAAACACCCTCTTTCACACACACACAAGCACACATAGAGAAAAGTGAAAGTACTCTGCTATTATGACATTGTTTCCAACACAAACACATCAGATTTCCCCGGCGTGATTCACACCCACTATCTTTGGAATGTACCATTAGCTAGAATTGAAATGACAATGTCATTTGTGTGTGAACTACCAAAGCTCACGTGTTTGTGCGTATGTGTGTTTCAAGGTGGCACTCTACAACACGGACCAGGAAGGTAGCGACAGTCCGAGAAGCAGCCTTAATAACAGCCTGTCCGATCAGAGCCTGGCCTCCGTCAATCTCAACAGTGTGGGCAGCGTGCACAGCTACACGCCGGTGAGATGGGGCTGCACTGTTTTCTGTTTTTTTTTTTTTTTGTAGTTTTATTAAGGGGCCAGGAATGACTTAATCCAAAATACGGTTGACTGGAGTGGAGAAATGAATGCCAATCCTGGCAGGGGCACATCGACCTTTAAATAATAACCAGTTGCTGCAGCGAAAAGAGGAACAATAGCTGTTACTTTTTTATGTTCATCCACACACACTAAAACATGTTTCTCTGCCTTAGCCCTTAAGAGCTCCTCACCTTTTTTTTCTCAAATGTCCCAAAATGACTGTAAATATTATGCATTCAGAATTTTTCCACTTTCATCGAGCTATCCATTCATCTATTTCCTATGGTGCGTTTCCTCATCGCGGTCACAGGTGAGCTGGAGCCTACCCAAGCTGATAGTGGGCAAGAGGCAGGGTACACCCTAGACTGGTTGCCAGCCAGTTGCAGGGTACACACCCCCATTCACACCTACGTACGATTTCGAGGCTTGGATAAATCTAACGTCTGTTTTTGGAATCTGGCAGAAAGCCGGAGTGTCCAGAAAAAAACATTGCGAGAGCATTTCAGGAAGGCCTGTGCTGAGATTTGAACCACGGACCTCTCCTATTTCCGACCGTGAGGCAGACGTGCTAACGATGAGATGATCATGATGCCCTTAAACTACTGTAGTTAAACTCATAACTATTTTATGGATTTCATTTCACACCATTATACAACATCAATAGTGGAAGATACTTATTATTTCAGTAGGAAGAGAGTCAGGAGTGAGATTTTGATGCATGCTTTGAATAGGGGAATGTAGCACCTCCTAGTGGGTTATTGATGAAAATAAAAATAAAGCCAATAGTCCAATTATATTAATTAAAGGATTACATTAATTGATGTTGAGACGACTGAGTTGCAGTTTTCAATTACCTGGTAGACATGTTTTTGTTGTGTTTGTGTCACTTTGTCATTCCAGACAAATTGGATGAACAGTAGAACACAATTTAAAAATAACACATTTTCATTCAACACAGTCAGCATTGCTTAAAAAGTTGTTTGTTAGTTTGTAGGGGCTGGGACGATACACTTTTGGCCCAATCCGATACGCATGTATTGCAATACTTAAATATTATAAATATATATATATTGGACCAATCCCGGCTCAAATTCAGAAAACAGGTCAGCCGTGATTGGTCGTAGTGAGCAGTTGTGATGTCATTTTCAGTCGACAGAAGACAAAGAGAAACCGCCCCCAGAGATGGCTAAAAATGAGTGCATTTTGCTGCTTAACTTATATTCCATAAACGCAAAATTAATCAGAATGCCGTGTTTCAACTAGTGGGCCTGCTGGCAACATATTC